>NC_135892.1:4214669-5414669 GCF_964194155.1 Cetorhinus maximus
GAGAAGGGGGGGGAGAGAGAGAAGGGGGGGGAGAGAGAGAAGGGGGGGGAGAGAGAGAAGGGGGGGAGAGAAGGGTTGGGTCCATGGGGGAGAGAAGGGTTGGGGGGGGAGAGAAGGGTTGGGGGGGAGAGAAGGGTTGGGGGGGGAGAGAAGGGTTGGGGGGGAGAGAAGGGTTGGGGGGGGAGAGAAGGGTTGGGGGGGGAGAGAAGGGTTGGGGGGGGAGAGAAGGGTTGGGGGGGGAGAGAAGGGTTGGGGGGGGAGAGAAGGGTTGGGGGGGGAGAGAAGGGTTGGGGGGGGAGAGAAGGGTTGGGGGGGGAGAGAAGGGTTGGGGGGGGGAGAGAAGGGTTGGGGGGGGGAGAGAAGGGTTGGGGGGGGAGAGAAGGGTTGGGGGGGGGAGAGAAGGGTTGGGGGGGGGAGAGAAGGGTTGGGGGGGGGAGAGAAGGGTTGGGGGGGGGAGAGAAGGGTTGGGGGGGGGAGAGAAGGGTTGGGGGGGGAGAGAAGGGTTGGGGGGGGAGAGAAGGGTTGGGGGGGGGAGAGAAGGGTTGGGGGGGGGAGAGAAGGGTTGGGGGGGGGAGAGAAGGGTTGGGGGGGGGAGAGAAGGGTTGGGGGGGGGAGAGAAGGGTTGGGGGGGGGAGAGAAGGGTTGGGGGGGGGAGAGAAGGGTTGGGGGGGGGAGAGAAGGGTTGGGGGGGGAGAGAAGGGTTGGGGGGGGGAGAGAAGGGTTGGGGGGGGGAGAGAAGGGTTGGGGGGGGGAGAGAAGGGTTGGGGGGGGGAGAGAAGGGTTGGGGGGGGAGAGAAGGGTTGGGGGGGGAGAGAAGGGTTGGGGGGGGGAGAGAAGGGTTGGGGGGGGAGAGAAGGGTTGGGGGGGGAGAGAAGGGTTGGGGGGGGAGAGAAGGGTTGGGGGGGGAGAGTAGGGTGCGGCGGAGAGAAGGGTTGGGGGGGGAGAGAAGGGTTGGGGGGGGAGAGAAGGGTTGGGGGGGGAGAGAAGGGTTGGGGGGGGGAGAGAAGGGTTGGGGGGGGGAGAGAAGGGTTGGGGGGGGGAAGAGAGAGAGAGAGAGAAGCGGGGGGGGGGAGAGAGAAGCGGGGGGGCGAGAGAAGGGTTGGGGGGGGGAGAAGGGTTGGGGGGGGGGGGAGAGAGAGAGAGAGAGAGAGAGAGAAGCGGGCGGGGGGGGGGGGGGGAGCGGCGAAACTGTTTCCCTCGGGCTCTGGAGGAAGGTCAGTGGGACACCAAACGTCCAACTCTTTGTCTTTCTCGCCGCAGATGCCGTCAGGCCCGCTGAGTTTCCTGGTTTTGTTTCAGACTCTCAGTATCCGCACTGTTTCGCTTCTATCCCCCCGCCGCCGCCGCCACCACCACCCTCCTCTCCCCCCCCCCTTCCCCGTCCCCAGCACGCGGCGGGTCTAACGGAAATACCCAGGAACCGCCTGGAACCGGTTCAATCCGCCGCAGCGGCAGCATCATCATCTCGAGAGCTCAGCCAGGACTCGCGCTACACACCCGCCGCCGCCGCCTACCTGAAGCAAATCATCAATCCGACTTCTTCTTCTTCTTCGACGGACAGGAGAGGTTTTTAAAAAAAAAGCACAAATAAGATAAAGAAAATATTAAGAGGGTCAGAGGACAGACCGTCGCTGCCGACAGTTCCGATCGCAACGGCAACCGCAGCTTCCACTGAAAGACCCCCCCCCGCCGCCGCCGCCGCCGCCTCTCGGTCCCCTATTGGTTCGCGGCCCTCCTCTCCTTTGCCTGATTGGTGAGTTTCCCTGTCAATCAATCCACAGGGCCGCCTGCGCTGTGGTGGGGGTGGTCAGCTGGAAGGAGACTTGTGACTTCCAAGCTGCTCAAGTGAAATGCTGAGTCTCTTGTATGGGTGTTTTTTTTTTTAAATTTCCAATTTCAAGCATCCACGGCTCTTGCTTATTACTTTTTTTTTTAAAGTCTTTAAAGACTGAGTCATTTATAGTGTAAAAGATATGCAGGAAGGGGAAGGGATTGAGAGACACTATTATTCATATGGAACAGGAATGCTGCTCCTGGATCCAACTGTGCCTTTGAAATACTTGTCATTGTGGACAATTCAGCACATTTTTTCAGCACTCACCTTGTGATAACAACAGCATTGCATTTATGTACTGGCTTTAACAAAGTAAAATGTCACAAGGCGCTTCACAGGCAAGTTCACAGAATCTGCACCGACACGTGAGAAACACCTGACCTACCTACCTAATCCCATTTACCAGCACTTGGCCCATAGCCTTGAATGTTATGACGTGGCAAGTGCTCGTTCAGGTACTTTTTAAAGGATGTGAGGCTACCTGCCTCCACCACCCTCCCAGGCAGTGCATTCCAGACCGTCACCACCCTCTGGGTAAATAAGTTTTTCCTCACATCCCCCCTAAACCTCCTGCTCCTCACCTTGAACTTATGCCCTCTTGTGACTGACCCCTCAGCTAAGGAGAACAGCTGCTCCCTATCCATCCTGTCCATGCCCCTCATAATCTTGTACACCTCGATCAGGTCGCCCCTCAGTCTTCTCTGCTTCAACGAAAACAACCCAAGTCTATCTACCCTCTCTTCATAACTTAAATGTTTCATCCCAGGCAACATCCTGGCGAATCTCCTCTGCACCCCCTCCAGTGCAATCACAACCTTCCTATAATGTGGTGACCAGAACTGCACACAGTACTCCAGCTGTGGCCTCACTAAGGTTCTATACAACTCCAACATGACCTCTCTACTTTTGTAATCTATGCCTCGATTGATAAAGGCAAGTGTCCCATATGCCTTTTTCACCACTCCACTAACATGCCCCTCTGCCTTCAGAGACCTATGGACACAATCGCTAAGATCCCTTTGTTCCTCAGAACTTCCTAGTGCCTAGGAATACTTCTTTGTCAAATTACTCCTTCCAAAGTGTATCACCTCACACTTTTCAGCGTTAAATTCCATCTGCCACTTATCTGTCCATTTGACCGTTATATCAAACAATTGGATAAGTTGCATTACGTTACATAAGCCACATTAGGGCAGATCTTGGTCAAAGAGATAGAGCATGTAAAACAAGGAAAAATAGAGCGGAATGGTTTAAGGGAGGAATTTCAGAGCTTAATCTACCAATTTAAAATTGGGAATTTGCAAGAGACCAGATTTGGAGGACTGCAGACCTTGGATGGTTGTGGGGCTGGAGGAGATTACAGAGATGGTGGTGGGGCCATGGAGGGATATCAAAACACAGATTAGAATTTTAAAATCGAGATGGTGCTTAACTGGGAGCAAATATAGGGCAACAAACATAGCTAGGGCTGATAGATGAATGAGTCAAGGTACAAGTTAGGATATGGGCTGCAGTGTTTTGTCTGAGGCCAAGTTTACGGAGGTGGGGGTGGCTGTAGAACATGGGCCAGGAGTATGTTGAAGAGCTAACAAAGGTATGAATGAGATTGTAGCAGCAGATGAGCAGAGGCAGTGACAGATTCTGACCACGGAGGTGGAAGTGGGCTGATATGTGGTGGAAATTTCAATTCAGGGTCAGATATGATATCAAGAAAGAAAGCAAGAAAGACCCAAACCTCCCTGTCGCTTGCCATTTTAACACTTCACCCTGTTCTCTTGCCAACATGTCTGTCCTTGGCTTGCTGCATTGTTCCAGTGAAGCCCAACGCAAACTGGAGGAACAGCACCTCATCTTCCGACTAGGCACTTTACAGCCCTCTGGGCTGAATATTGAATTCAACAACTTTAGATCTTAAACTGCCCCTCCCCCCATCCCCACCCCGTTTCTTTCCCCCCCCCACCCGCTTTTTTTTCAATAATTTATATAGATTCTTCTTTCCCCACCTATTTCCATTATTTTTAAATCTAAAACTAAAACCTTTAGTCTTTCCACCCCACCCCCACTAGAGCTGTACTTTGAATATCCTGTTTTCCATTCTTAATTAGCACTTTTCTCAGACAAAGACCATCACCTTCAACACCTCTTTGACCCTTTTGTCTATGACATCTTTTGATTATCTGCTCACACCACACCCTCAATGTATCTCTTCCCCCCCCCCCACCCACCTTAAGCCAATTTATATTTCTCCCTTGTTGAAACTATGCTGCAGTTCTGCCGAAGGGCCATGAAGGCTCGAAACGTTAACTGATTTCTTCTCCGCCGATGCTGCCAGACTTGCTGAGTTTTTCCAGGTAATTCTGTTTTTGTTTATGATATCAAGTTACTGTTTCACCCACAGACAGTTGTCAGAAAGAAGAATGGAGTTGTTGTCAGGGATCAGAGTTTGTAGTGATGACCGAAGACAATGGCTTTGACCTTCCCATCATTTAGTTGGAGCAAATTCCTGCTCATCCAGTACTAGAATAGTCTGGGAAGTTAGAGACTGTAGATGGGTCAAGAGAGAGGTGTGGTGAGATAGAGCTGGGTGTTGTAACACATGTGGAAATTGATGCTGTGTTTTTGGATGATGTTGCTGTAGGGCAGCATGTTGGTGAGAAATAGATGGTGGCAAGAATAATCTGGTCAATATCTCATTGATATTTGTGGGACCTTGCTGTGTGCAAATTGGTTGCTGCGTTTCCTACATTACATAATAATTAAGTAATTTTGAATTTTAGTTGATTGTAAAGTGTTTCAGGTCATCCTGAGGTTGTGAAAAGCACTCTATAATTAATGAACTTTTCTTCTCTCTCTAAAGATTTATAGCAAAAGTGAAGGGGAGGCCACACAAGAAAGTAGGATTTTGAAATTATTTCATTGCTTCACTTCACTCTATCTGCCAGGTCTATGTCCTTTTGAATTTTTTTTTTTTGGTAACTGAATTTCGGGGTTTTAGTTTGTGTTGTAGAATTCCAGTTTTTTTTTCCTATGAAAACTGAAGCCTAACACCTCATTTATGAAAAGGAGTTACAAAAAAAACAGCAATGGATATTAAATCATCATGACTTGAGTAGCAACCTTATAAGTCTGGGACTGGCTGGTTTTTAGTTAAAATATCATTTGGGTTCTAATTGCGTAGGCAGCTAATCCGCTGTGGAAAGTGAATGGTTAAAATGTTGGCTGATTGAGCAGTTGGAGACACAGCAGTAATTAATGCTCTTTAAATGCGCACACCCAACCTCTACCTTTCGAATGAGCAAAGTTCAACTCCGGGTGAAACATGTTCCATCACTAACCAATGATTTTAAGGCAGAAAGCATAGGAACGAGAGGAGCTTAAGAGACACCAGTATAAATGTACTGGTATTGCCCTTTACGACATTCAGAATTGCATAATTCAACAATGGCTTGTATTTATACAGTGCCTTTAACATAGTAAAACATCACAAGGCACTTAACAGGAGGAAATCAAACTAATTTGACATTGAATCACATAAGAGGATATTAGGGCATATGACCAAAGCTTGATCAATTAGTCAACTCAGATAAATAAATTAGCTCTCTGAAGCCTTTCACACAACATTTAGCAAGCTTTGCAGCCTTTGACGTGGTGGTGTTGAAAAGTACTATGTCACGTTATTATGTAACTACATAACTTCTTTAACTGCTTGTCCAAAGCTCTGAATGTTTTGCTGACCTTTGTAATTCCCTATGGTGGTAACAGTTATCAGACTCTCATCAGCCATGGGGATGCGGCTAATGTGTCCTGTCTTCAGGAAAGCTCATAGATTGCATGGTTTGAGAAAGAGAGCAATCGATTTCAGTTTGTTTTACTAATCTGAAAGCTATAACAATTAGAGCTACCTAACAAACGTGTTGCATGGCGATTCCTCTGCCCTACACTAATAGATACCGTTAACCTTGAAAAATATTTTCAGAATTTGAGATTCCCAGAAGCCACAGAGCAATCTGTGAACAGGGAAACTAATTGATCTAATTTTGAAACCTATTTCAGAGGGACATATCCATATAATAGCTTAAATAAAACAAACTAATGGAAACATAGAATGTTCGGGCAGCACCTGTAGAGAAAGAAAGGTTAACTTTTTGAACAGCATTTATCAGAATTTCCTGAAGCATTACCCTGTCTCTTCTTCTTAAATGCTGACTGACCTATTGCGTATTTTCTGTTTTTGTTTCTGACTTCCAGCATTTGCTATGTTTTTGTTTTTTATTTATATAATTACTTTTCAAAATGGCTCCTGCATGGTCAGCTTCCTAAGGAACTCCTTACTGTGCACCTGTATCCTTCGCCATCTGCTGCCACCCCTTGTCCTTTCTCTCCCAATTTCTTCCACTGGTTAAGTTCCCCTGGTCTAATAGTGGGTATATTTTATTCCTAACCACAAAACCTCGGGAACAGTCGTGTAACGGTAATGTTACTAGACTAGCCCAGAAGCCAGGATTAATGCTCCAGAGACATGAATTCAAATTCTGTAATGATAGTTGGTGGAATTTAAATTCAACAAATTAGTTAGTCGCAATAAAGGTGACCACAAAACTACCAGATTGTCATAAAAACCCATCTGGCTCACTAATGCACTTGAGGGAAAGAAACCCACTATCTTAACCAGTCTGACCTATATGTGACTCCAGACCCACAGTAATGTTGACTCTTAACTGCCCTCTGAAATGGCCTAGCAAGCTACTCAATTACATCAAACTTACAGAAAACTTAAAATAGACCACTTGAAAAATGCCACCGGCATTAACCTAGGCACTGGAAATGACAAAGGCACACCATGCCCAGTCAACTCTGGAAAGTCCTCCTTACTCACATTTAAGGACGTGTGCCAAATTGGGAGAGTTGTGTCCCACAAAATAGTCAAGCAACAGAGTGGCATGGTCATACTCACTGAATCGCACCTTATAGCCAATGTCACACACTCCTCTGTCACCAGTCGTATACAGTCAGTAGGGAGTTGCCCTTGTCCTCAATGTTGACTCTGAATGCACCAGGCCAAAAATGGGCAAGGAATTTACAGATGCAAATTATAGTTATAGTTGCTGTTGCAAGTTCTGACTTCATAGAATGATACGGCAAGGAATGAGAGAAGGCTAATCAAGCCATCCAGTCGACACATCATACCATATCATGGAATCGATTCAATTTTAAAAATTCCCTTCAGTGTAAGTTCTTCGGATCAACTAAACTTTTGCATGTTTATGCATTCCTACGTCTTCACTGATCTACTGTGACTGTTTTCAGATTTTACATTTGCTTCTACTTGTTTTCACATTCAAAAGAAATGGTGTGAGAGGGACTAAGTTCTTCCCCATCAATTTTTGTGTGTTTAAGAAGAAGCCAGCAATGGTTAAAAAGATAATTGACTTGGGGCCATGTTTTGAATACTTCAGCTTAAGAGGAACCACCCAAGTATGACCTCACCGATGATCCAAACAAAATTGGAATAACATGTTTCCACTTATAATCAAAATGTTCCTTTTTATTATGTATATTACGATTGCACTTTGCATTGCACGGCACTGTTTCAACAAGGTCCAGGGGTTAGATCTTATCTTTGAAGGAAATGGAAATGAAAATCAGGAGAGATGTAAAAGGTATGCCGATTCATTGTCACGCTATTGCACAAACTCAAAATCTACACCATGGAGCTCTTCTAACATCCTGCCAGTATTTATCTTTTGGCCAATATTACAAAAACAGATTAACTGACCAAATGTCACACGTGCTATTTCCGGGACCTTGCACTATGCTAATTGCCTGAGACTGGTTTTGCTCACAAGGTTTATAATAGCACCTCAATGCTAGGGTGCTAATGCATACGGTATAGTGCACTATCCTATATTTAGCTGATTTTGAGATGTAATTTAAAAACAGCTGCAATGCTAGATTAATAGGTTTACTCAGGACTAGGGGGTTTAAGGGTAAATTCATCCATAAATGAATAGATCTGTTGTGGTTTTGTGTTTGTGTCTATTTTTATCCCTTTATGGAAAAAGTAATACTGTGCTAGCCTGAAAGATATCCTTGAAACTGTCAAATCTCTACCTTTCCCAAGGGTACATTAGACATGTGATGTATATATAATTTGTTGCTTGTTTGCAGGACCCCCATAGGACCACCTGGGTAATTGCTGAATTCTGGTGGCAGCAGCACCATTACTTTAGGTGTTAATCTTTATATTAGAAGAAAATTAGTTGCTGCATATTATCAGTTTAGCAGTGACACACCTAGTTTTGCTTCACGGAAGAGGTTTTTGAACTGTTGACCTTTCACTCAGATATTTTCGTTTATTGACAATGCACAAGTTCCAATCAGATAACTTTGTGATAAACTGAAAAAGAAAATCCTTGCCAAATGGTCACACCGACAAAAGCAATGTTGAGCAGGGATTGAGGCTGGGTGGGAGTGAAGGTGGATTGGGGATGGAATTCAGCAAGTGTTTTCCTCAGGACTTTATGGCCTCTGTTTAATACAATTTCTCATAGATATATTTCAATTACAAGCCAATGCAGAGATTTTGCTAACAAATTGCTATTGATTAGTGTTCATTCTCATGTATTAAGTGTTTCTAAAGGAAGAATTAGTGAATTGGAATTATACTTCGACGTATTTTTCTTTGACTAGCCTTTTCTTAAACAAAAGCAAAATACTGTGGGGGCTGGAAAACACTCAGCAGGTCAGGCAGCAGCGATTCAGAGAGAAAGAGTTAACAGCGTCTGTATTTGCAGAAAGGCTGGGCGAGGTGTGTGGCGGAGGTCAAAACTAGCAAGGAGCCTGACAAGGCTGGGCCATATTAATTTTGCAGGGCCTTATTACTTTTCTGTCCAGTTTCCTGCCCAACACCAGATAAATTGATAACCTGGCCAGTAGCCAGGATGGAAAACCAGCAGCAGGAGACAGCAGTTGTGAACCCTTGGGAATGGACCCCCCCTCCCCCATCCTGATTGATGGGGTCAGCAATTGCAGCTCGAGGAAAAGAGGGCATTAGGGCTGGCATGATGGGGAGGTCGGTAAATGAAGTGGGGTGGGATGTGCGCATACCATAAGCAGGTAGGAGACCAAAGGCTTTACTGAGGGGCCAAGGGAGTAGTTCTCCTCTTGTTGGCCCACAAGAAATGTTGGAAAAGGTACTAACCTTGGGCTACCAGCAGCTCCCACTTCCCTATCATTGCCAGTAAAACTTTGCTACAGGTGCTTAAATGAGGGTTTGCAACATCTTCACCATAACTTTCACTTCTAATGTTTCCCTGATGTTGACAGAAAAAAATACATTGTTTACAGATCTAAAGCCATTGTTGCAAGTTTGGACATTTTCAGTGAAACACCATAACAATCCCTTAAAAATGAAAGATTTATTCATATCATCTGTGGGATATAGTAAAGGAAAAATTTAGTCCCGAAAAAAATACACACTCTAATAACATGGAATATGGGCAAATGAGTAGCAGGTACATTTGTATTATGTAAATGCCAGGTAATGATAATCTCTAATAAGCCAAGTTCCAACCACTTCCCCTTGAGCTTCAATGGCCCATCGACAAATGTCCCCACTGTCAGCATTCTAGATGTTACAGCCACGTTGGTGGGGGGGGGGGATTAAAAATCACTACCCTATTATGCCACTCAGAGTCTGACTGTAACAGGGTTTTCACAAATTTAATGAGGATATGCTTTGCCAATACTGCAGAGTCCCGCTCTATGTACACTCAGATTATAAAGAATTAGCCAAGCAGGTTTTCTGAGTTTAAACACAGAACAGGATAAGTTTACCGAAACTATTTCCCAAATTAAAAACTAGGCAAATCGCAGCCACCATTCATATATAACACACACGCAATTGTACAGATAGTAGAATAAGAGGATTTAAAGATTTTTTTTTAAAAAACAGTTTGTCAAGATGATAAACAAAGAAATATACAGTTAACTGTCCTTTGGCTGGTCTCGATGCAGTGATTCCAAGTTGTGGCCATTTTTGTTCAGTTGTGTTCCTGGGTGTAGTTGTATGAGAGCAGACTTTCCCCTTTTTATTCCCAGATCATCTAGGTTTTGAGTAGAATTCTCTTCTCAGGATGGTTACTTTGCAAATCTGGGTGCAATACCTTGGAGAGAGAGAGACAGAGACACAGCTTTCTTGCAGCTTTTCAATGCAGCATTCTGATCTTTCTGGTTTGATAAAACAGTTCTTAAAAGCCCTGGTGGCCGTATATTCCAGAAGACCATACCTGCTGTGGTTATTGTTTTATAGAGCAGGTAATTGCATTCTGATATCTCATCTCAAACCTTGAGCGTTTCAAGACAGTGTGAAAGCTAATAGGAGATGGAGTCTTTCACACTTCTTAGTTGGGGGGGGCGGGGGGAAGGCGGTATTGGGTGCCTGTTCCCTTTTCATCCAGCTTGGTGTTTATCTAAATAATCATATATTGAAGAAAGGATGCACCTGAAGCCATTCTTTTCCTTAAACCAGGTTTATTCCACAAAATAATGACACAGATTCCTCTTGTTCCCCTCGACACCCAGTGTGAACTGGTTTTTATACTCTTGCAATGATTCCCTAATCTTTCCCCAATTGGGGGCAACTGCTCTTAATTACCAACTTGAAGCATGTACTGTATTGCAGCATGATTCCAACAATAACACTTAGGTGGAATGCAAGTTGTCTATTCTGTCAGGCTAGCTATCCTACATTGTCTTAATAGGATTACAATTTTTTTTAAAAACCCGGCCAAAAAAAAGGAGAATTAGAAATTGTGCTTTTCATAAAAAATAGCACATTCTCATAACATAGGGGACATTATTGACCAGAAATGAAAATGCACCAGCCACATCAATAGCCTGCTACAGGTGCCAAGTAAAAATTCGCTGTTCTGCAATGAGTAGCTCACCTCTAAATCCCTCAGAACCTCTCCAACACCTACAAGACTCAAGTCAGAAAGGAAGAAAGAGCTTGTGCTTATAGTAATTTCTCACTCAACGTCCTAGTCATGTTCTTTGAAATCACAACTTTAAGTGAAACAACTTTAAGCAAATCGTAGGTTCCAATAGGAATCAATGTTTAAAAACAGAATTATGTTCTTTTAGACATTTCTCGCCTGGAAAAAGCAATGTTGAAATCCTGTACCCTACGTGTACAGTACTGTGCATTCCCAGCTGAGATAACTCAAAATACAATAATGCATAAATCTAATGCAAGATGATTTTTTTTTGTGTCATCCAAAATAACCTTAAATACCTTTAGGGACATTTGTTCCCTCAGTTTACAGGGTATTCTTATTTTGCAAGTGAAACAGTGGTAGAAGATATGCATTTTTACAGCAATGTCAATATCTTACCTGGTTTAATCAAGAAAGAAATTGCCACCCCAGGCCGAGTCTCTCAACATACTGTCTAACAATGGATAGTAATTCTTAAAATAAAATGGCGCTCTTCTAAAATAATCAGTTGTTGAAACAAATCTTACTTTCTGAAGAAAACACATTGGTGTTTTAACTAAAGTAAATTGTGTGTAGAATGCTCTCTTCTATGGAAGAAGGAGTGTGTTTTTTTTCCTCCTTCTCCTGCCCTGGTTATCTCAAAATTTCATTTGTGGTGCACTCAGAAGACAGATGATCTTCAATGCTGTAATAATGAACATTGCGACTTTAAAGGGGTATGCGCTCCCTATTGCCTCCATGACATTAACACGAAATAACTTGCTTGAATCAATGTAGAGTGGGGAATTACTGCATACAATGTCCTGCATGACTTCAGGATATCCCAAAGCACTTTGCCTGAAATACTTCTGTAGTTACAACAGGAGAGCGGGGGAAATCCAGAGAAATGGACTATTTCTTCAGGCAATATTATGGCAGATGTCCAAGTAAGCTTTTATGGAAATTCTTCTTCAATGGAGCAGAAATATGGTATTCATAACTGTGCAGTTGAAGCTACCAGATTAAATGTTTGTTTAAATTATTATTTTTTTAAAATTATAAATATTATTAATAATTATTATATTATTATTAACTATTAAATTATTTGTCATTCTACCTGGAGCAAAAGGAAAGCTTCAGTATTTTTGAAGGGTACTTTCTGGTTAAGTGTTTGTCAAAAGATAGATGTATTCATGTGACATTATCCACAGATTCAAAGAAAGCATATAATTTTCAGAACAAATGCATAGTCATCTTTTCTATCTAAATCATTCTGCAAAGGAGGATCCTGAAACTGTCAATTTTTTTTTAATGCTGTCTGAAGGATGTGACTCATAATCTTAGTTCCAAAACAACATATGGACGGATCCTTCAGTAAAGTAGGTCCTGATCTGAAGCAGCTGTGTCATTTTTACATGTCTTTTAGCTGAATGTCATGAGATCAAAAGGGCTTAGGTGTTCAGGCAACTAAAGCAATACTGAGCTATGAAGATTTCTTTAAAAAATGAGAACATAATCCCTGTGATGTTATGCCTTTGCTGTTAATCTGCTCAAATTCCTCTGAAAATGCAGCTCTTCACTGCTAGCTACAATCCCCATATTAGAGGCCTAGGGACAATTCCCTCCTCTGAGGAGGCATCCAGCTGGCTGAGATCAGTGAATCTCTGACACATAGTCAAACCTCTGGCTTTTACTGAAATAGTTTTATGAAGTGGCCTGTATATGCCCTTACTCCTAAATTGTAACAAGTAATTTTAAAAAGCATCAAGACCGGGAGTCCCTTTGCCCACTTCAGCTGGGGAGAAAATTATAGTAATTGTCATTCCAGGTAGCATATTGCCATCTCCCAGATATGTGCCTATCATTCTCGGAATTCGATGCCTGAAACCATCCAATTTCTGCCCCCTGCCAAAATATTGAAAGGGCTCTTAAAATAAAAAAGACATCCCCCCCCCATACCTTTTTGACTTGCCTGCAGCCTTTAACCTGGCTAACTGCATTATTTTCCTCCAATACATGTCCTCCATCATGCAGCTGGGTGGAATTGTACATGCCTGCTTCCATTCTTATCTATCCAGTCATAGCCAGAATATCACCTGCAATGGCTTCTGTCCTGCTCCCAGACTGTTACCTGTGGAGTCTCCCAAGGATCGAACATTGGCCTCCTTCTGTTTCTTCTCTACATGCCTGGTGACATCGTCCAAAAACATGACATCAAGTTCCACATGTACAATGACAACACCCAGCTCTACCTCGCCTTGCCACATCACCACTTTTCTCGACCCCTCCACTGTCTTTAAATTGTTAGACATCAAGTACTGGATGAGCAGAAATTACCTCAAATTAAATATTGGGAAGACAGAGCCATGTCTTTGTTCCCTGTCACAAACTTTTTTCCCTAGCCACTGATACATTTTTCTCTTTTTTTTCAACTGTCTGATGCTGAACCAGACTGTTCATATGCTTATTGTCATATCTGACCTAGAGATGAACCTCTGACCACAAATCTTTGCTATCACTAAGACTGCACACTTCCACCTATGTAATGTTGCTCGACTCTGTCCCTGCCTCGACCCATCTGCTGCTGAAACATTCATCCATGCCTGTGTTATCTCTAAACTTGAGTATTCCAATGCATTCCCGGTCAAAGTCCCATCTTCCACCCTCCATAAACTTAAGCTCAACCAAAACTCTGAAACGCAAATCCTAACTTGCACAAAGTTCCATTCACCCTTCATCCCTGTGTTTGCTGACCTACATTGATTTTCAGTTCAGCAATGTCTTAATTTTAAAATCCCTATCTTTTTTAAAATTCCTTCCATGGCCTCACCCCTCCCTATCTCTGGAACCTCCTCAGCCATACAACGCACCAAAAAAAAAATGTATTCCTCCACTTCTGGCCTCTTGCGCACCCTCAATTTAAAGTACTCAACCATTTCCACCCCTGTCTTCAGCTGCCAAAAATAGAAGCTCTGGAATTTCTTCTAAACCTCTCCACCTCTATAATTCTCTTTCCTTTAAATGCTCTTTGAAGCCTAGCTCTTTGATCAAGTCTTTTTTGTCCTAATATCTACTAATATGGTTTAGTGCCCAATTTGTTTGGTAGCACTTCTGTGAAGTA
This sequence comes from Cetorhinus maximus, assembly GCF_964194155.1. NCBI lineage: Eukaryota > Metazoa > Chordata > Chondrichthyes > Lamniformes > Cetorhinidae > Cetorhinus > Cetorhinus maximus. The sequence goes on from NC_135892.1 coordinate 4,228,600, forward strand.
CCTTGGGACATTTTACTAGTTAAAGGCATGATATATACCAGGCGTTGTTATAGAACCAGTTCAGTGAAACTTCATCCAACTCCCAATCCTTTTGCAGAGGTACTTTATTCCTCCAACTATGCAGCTTCCCCATCCCTCTTATTTCAATCTCAAGTAGTCCTTTCTAATTCAAGCTGGTATTTTTTTTTTACACTACCCCCATTCTATCCCTACCTTATAAATTCCTATGTCTACACTTATAATAGAAATTGTCTATGTACACTTGTCTTACTCCAGTTATACCCTCTGAGAAGTGGTGGTTCTATAGCATTTCAGTTCTGTGTCCCATCTCAGCTTATTCTACAGAGAAAGCCTGGTGCTCCAACAAACTCTACTTCTCACATTTCCACCTTGCAGCCACAATTACTATTTCGCTATCTTTAGCTTGATAACACCAATATAAAGGAAGAATGAGTCTGAAGCTGGTCTTTTACCTCAAGCAAGTTTATTCTTCAGCCAGAGTAATAAACTCCCAGTTCCTTTCCACCCTGGAGTGTCACAGCTGTACCCTTTATGGGTGAGCCAATGCCCATCACCTGTTTTAATAATGTAAATGCTATACAGTGTAATTGCCAGTCAACAAGGTGATTGTTATTGGGTCTTGACAATGTAATTGCTGATACATTGACAAGCTTATTAAAAAGAAATCATACATCTGCATGCATTTCCTGTCTACAAAACTTGCTTCCTGTTGTCATTCTTTTCACCACATGTTGGAGAAAACATTTTGCCACTATAAATTCCTATGTCCACATTTCTAATGGAAATCCTCCAAATAAACCCAAGGATGAGGGGAAAATAAATTAGTAAAATAAATTTTTAAAAACTTGCATTGATAATGACTTCAAGATGTTCCAGAGCACTCAAGATTAAATTAAGAAGAAAGACTTGCATTTATTAAGGCTGTCACAGCCAATGAAGTGTTTCTGAAGTGTTGTTACTGTTTTAATGTAGGAAACGTGGCAACTAATTTATGCACAGCAAGTTTCCATAAACATCAGTGACTTAATGACCAGACCATCTGTTTTAGCAACCTTCCTTGAGAGATAAATATTGGCCAGTAAACCAGGAAGAACTCCTCTGCTCTTTTCAAAATAATGCCATGGAATCTTTTACATCCAGCTGAGAGCGCAAACAGGGCCTCAGTTTAATGCCCTCATTTGAAAGACAGCACCTCTGACAGAGTAGTGCTCCCTCAGTACTGCACTGGAGTGTCAGCCTAGATTTTCTGACTCAGAGCTGAGAGTAATTATATCTTAAGTGGGTGTATGTTCTTTTTTAAAGCAGAGTTATGGTCTATAAATGTGCCTTGTAACATATTGTGCGCATTTGGGAGTTTATGAATTAACTCTACATTCTCCTCCAACAGGATCATGTCTACAAAAGAAGTTTTATCAAGTAATCTATCAGAGTCAAATAGTGTACTGGAGCTACCAGTGACATACAGCTTACCAAATGTAGGTCGTCAGCTGATGTCTGATGAAGTTAATGCCGGGTATACTTCAGATTCTACTGTTAACGTTTCTCCCTCAATGATGCCCGTAGTAGATACAGGTATGTGACCGATTTTAAACAATGCCTTTATTAATATTGTTAGTTCCATAAACTATGGAGTAGGATAAAAATTACAATCCAGTTGTTTTGGGTTAAGAAGAAAGATAGTTCATGACCATTTTCAAGGAGATCTCAAATTAATAACTCTTGTGAAGCATTGAGGATCTGGGAAATGTTACATTAAAGTTAAAAGACCTTTTCATAATTCAAAGAATGAAAATTTGGCAAAAGCAAAGTAAAACATGGAAGCATTTTACCCTTGGATTTATAAGGCTCTGGGAGATTATGACGTTATTATATTTGACATACACAATAGTCAGGATACAAGAGGCACAAGATAATTTACAATGAAGGAGTCCATTCAGCACCTCTTAATTCATTTAGCTAGAGTGACCCTAAAAACCTCCCATTGGAGCATCTAATTGATCCTTAAATCATTCCAAGATTTTCATCTCCACTAATATATGCAGAGGAGACCAGGGTATGTTGTTCATAGCTTTCCTTATGAACACTAGAAGAAAGTAATAATTCGGTAGAGATCCTTTAGACATGGAGCGATGCAAAAAAGCAGCAAAGGGATACAAAGGAAGTAATATGGACTGCAAAGACAGAGCACGAGCAAAAATTTGCAAGGAATATCAAAGCCAGCATTAAAGGTTTTTGTAAGTATATTAATAAAAAGAGGGTGGATAAGGGAAATGACCTAAAACTGATGCAGGTATTGTAATTGAAGATCAAAAAAAGGGAGATTTGTTAAATATTTACATTGTATTAGACTTCACAGTGGAGGATGTGGATCAAGATATGAAGAGAACTAAAAATAAATCAATTGGCAAAACTGACTAAATTTAATATAAGTTTAAACAAACTGACTAAATTTAATATAAGTTTAAAAAAATGAATAGAGAAAATAAAAGGGCAGAAAATAAAATAAGGATGGACGCATTTCTCGGACCTGACGATTTTCCCAGTGTATTAAAAAAAGTCATTGAGGAACTGTAGATGCTTTAGTCATGATCTTTCAAAACTATTAGACAGCAGAGTGCATAAGTTGGAAGACTTCTTCCAAATCCCTATTATGTCAATCCACCGGTCTCCTTTTTGTGAGGCACAGAGTCTTCAATTGCAGCTTTTTGGGCTTCCACCAATGCTGCAAGATGAACATTAACTGCTTATGCAGCTGCAACAATTCTGGAGATGCACAGACTTTCCAGTGTGAACTGTATAGTCATGATGTCCTTGGAGATGATATCACAGATTGTAAACAGACTTCTCCACGCTGTCAACCATAGTGATGAAATTCCCTGGTTTGGGTTCCACTACCTCAATGAGGCCAGCAATATTCCTGTCATGGTTGGGCCCATGAAGTCCTCATCCCTGTCCCCTACAGGACAGAGCTGGGAGAGAGCCTCACCTTCTGGAGAATGCTCTCCTGTGCTGTTTTTGTCACCATTCCCTGCTGTTGTCCACTCATTCTGGGTATTTTACCACATGAAAACCCCCTCTGGCTCAGTATCTACCTCAAAGAGTGCCGATGTCTGATCTGGCTCTTGGGTGGGATGAAGTGTTTTACAGTCCCTCCTTACAAGGACTGTCTTCCTCTGATGTATCTTCTATAGGGGCCTCTTGCTGTTGAGAAGTACTTAGGAGAAAGAAAATAAGAGGAGTTAGGATGGCAGATCGAAGTCAAACATTTTCAGTCTTGGGAATGCAGCTTGGTGTTGGGTTGTTGTGGATCTTTAATGAGAAGGTCTTGAGACATATATTTAAATATGAACCCTTTATTGTTAACCTTTAACTATTTACACACCCCAGGTTACTGTCTTACATGGTGTTGCTCACCATACAGGCTAGGCTACTTCTAGAGTGTTCTCTCTTGATTATTCTCTCAGAGTCTGTTACAATGTGACTCTATACATCATACTGTGGGTGGTGCTATTCTCCAGTCCCACATTAACCCTTGCTCTGCCAAGCACCTTTACATTATAATGGCATGCAGGCATATACAACATCCTACAACATTGTGAAGCTTGTTTATATTTGTTGAGTTGAATCAAGTGGTACAAAAATGTGCAGATCTTACTTAGGTAAACCACCAAACTCTGAACTGAACTGGGGCCTTGCCGCCTGACTATCTTGGGCTGGTGGTTGATCCACGTTTTAGTTTTACATTTAGATATGTAGGCCTAAAGCTATTTTTTTCCCCCCCTGGAACTGTGTCTGTGATATATTCCTTTTGGCAAAGTGCAGTGTCAAAATGGCACTTTCCACCTCATGCTTTCTTGTTACAAAATATAATTTTGTTACTTATAGAGCAGTATTGTTCATTTAGATGCAACCAAGGACATTGGTCAATATCTATAGTAAGTTGTTTCAGTCTGTAACAAAAGTTTATGTAAGCTTATCACTAAGTAGCATGTATCAAACTGGGCAGTGCAATGTATCTCTTAATGTTCCAGTCCTGATCTTAACTAAAAACAGTTATATCTGATTTTTCTTGTGCTGTGGCTGGATTGTGCACCAATATGGAAAAGGATTTCTCTTGACACTTATCAGCAAGGCAGGTTGATGGAGTTACACATTTGGCTTTTACAATGTTCTACTATTTGATTCCAAAGCTCAAAGTAACACAAATTTGGCAATGTCGTAGTCCAACTTGGACTGAAAATTAGCTTGTCATGATTCACACCTTTATTTGCTGTACTGCTTCAGCCCAATTTACTTGTGTAGTGCAGTGGCTGAACAAATGAAGAAGAATGTTAGATAGTATTCACTTTAGATGTGTTGTCTCTCATTCTTTAAACCTAGCTCAAATTACACTTATAAAGGTTCCTTCCTGTCCATTCCTTGTTTCTCTTTCTTTCATTCGGACTTCCTTATTTTCATTCTTACCCATAACCACACTTGGTACACCAGCCTGCTATCATTGTACATGTTAATTTGAGCCTATCAACTTACTTTTGTGTTGCTGCCTCCTGTCATACAAGAAAATCAGGAAGTTCATGCCTTCATGTTGATGGTAACATTATGAAAATGTTGTTCAGCCCACGAAGCTTATTCCATTTACTGGGTGGTTATCCTTTGGTTTTCTGATCGAGAAAGTAGACATGATGGTTCGAATGGCCTCCTTCTACACTGTAACAATTCTGTGATTCTATTAAAGAGTGGTTTACATTATTAAATCGCTCCTCACTTTCGTTCTGCTATTGAACTGAGATGATTGGGATTCTCTAAATGTTTTTACCACCTATGCTGCCCACGTTTTCTTCCAGTCAGATTGTTTCAGTTTTGATCACCAGAAACATTGTGAAAGACCATGTAATCACAGATTGCCCTATATATGTATGAGATAGTGCCCACCTCCCCAGAATTGTCCTAAAAGCATTTGGCTATTCTGGATAAAGAATGCCCTTCAACCCCTTTTTCAGAATCAGAAATTTCAATGCAAAAGGAAATAAATTGATCCATCATGCCTGCGCTCATGCTATTTCTATATATGAGAGCTATTTATATGAATCCCATTTGCATGCTGTTTTCCCATGTCCTTCAATATTTTACCTCCTTGAATGTTTGTCTAGCTATGAACATATGAAAATGATAGGCAGGCAAAGGCCTTCTGATCCTACATTGTAACTGGAGAATACTTAGCCACTGGCAGACATATAATCTCATGGAAGAGGCAAAAAAAAGTTTAAAACCCAAGGCCAGTTAGGGAAAGAATTCAGAAACATTCTACTTCAACTCTTTAGTCCAGAAGACCACATTAACCATGCATCTTATCAGCAACCATTTCAGGGGAGAAATATTGTATGCAGTATAGTCAAGATATCTTAAATGCCACAATTGATTCAGCTTCAATAGCCATTTGTGATAATGTATTTCATTTTAATAATCTTCTTCACAAAAAACTCTAGTAGGCTTCCCTTATGCTCCTGGTACTAACTCATAATTGAATAAACCCTTGTTACCAATTCATCCATCAGTGGAAATAATCTTTTACCTGCACAAATACTTTCATATTTTTTAATACTTCTGCTTAATGCCCTCTTCAATTTTTCTATGCTTTCATAAATAGTCTTATTTTATAAAATCTCTGATCTTAGTTATATCATTTCATCCCAGTTAAGATTCTAGTAAATCTATGGCCAGAATTTTACATTCGACGTGTGGGTGCGGACGTGTGGAACGTAAAGTGACATGTAATGATGTCGGGCGTGCGTCCGATGTCACTAAGCACCATCGTGATATTTCACTACGCGGGTGCACTATGAGGATGGGGGCACGCCCGCCATTAATTAACAGGCCAGTTAAGGCCCTTGAGGCACCATTTGTCTGCGATTTTATGCAGCTCGTGCGATTTTCAGGGCATCGCATGGGTGCAACAGGCAGGCAGGTAGGCCACGTTTTCAAAAACCTCATCCACGGGTGGGATAAGAGGGGTGAGTGGGCTTGCTGAAGCGAGTTGTTAGTACTTTAGCTTATAACTTGCTGCTGCTTACTTTTGTGAACACAACAGCTTCATTTTGCTTCAGATTTGCTTTGACAGAAATAACAGGCTTCAGTTCAGGATTCTGGAGGAGTTGTAACACTTGGGGCCTTCCAGATATCAGACAGTCTTCCCTTGCCCTGGGAATGGGGATTGTGGTCTCCACTGGAGGCACCTCCTCCTCTGAGGAAGGGAGGGCCAGAAAGGGGAGGAGTCCAGGTATCCCTATTCAGCCTCCAGGGGAGCGACCTGTGGGTGCAGGCACCAGGGGCACAGGGCCAACAGGAAGTGCAAGGTGGAAGGAGCTGCAGAAGACGCCGCTATCCTGCTGCCAGGGTTTACAGGCAGCGATGCAGCTACCTCAATATGTCTGAGGTGCAATGCTCCACCTCTCAAGGGAAACCGTGACCTCCATCTGTCAGATGATCGGCCCTGAGATCAGCTCCAACAGCATGGGTGGACACCCCATGTCAGTAGCGCTGAAGGTCACAGTGGCCCTCAACTTCTATGCCTCTGGCTCTTTCTAGGTGTTGGTGGATGATCTTTGTGGAGTCTCCCAATTGGCTGTCCACAGTTGTGTCAAGCTGGTGACAGACGCTCTGTTCAGGCGTGCATTGACTTTCATTCACTACCACACGGACGAGGCCAGCCAGGCAGAGCGAGACAGAGGCTTTGCCACAAATGCTGGGTTCCCCCGCATCCAGGGTGCAATTGACTGCACACACGTGGCCATCAAGGTGCCTGCAGTGAGCCAGGTGCCTTCATCAACAGGAAGGGCTTCCACTCCATTAATGTGCAGATAGTGTGTGACCACAGGATGCAGATTCTGCAAGTCTGTGCAAGGTACCCAGGCAGCTCCCAGGATGTTTACATCCTGAGACACTCCCAGGTGCCGAGGCTGTTCACTGCTCCAGCCCAGCTGGATGGATGGCTGCTGAGCAACAAGGGCTATCCCCACAAAAAGTGGCTCATGACACCTCTCTGCCATCCAAGAACAGAGTCTGAGCAGCGGTACAATCGGAACCATGCCTCCACAAGGGCGGAGGTAGAGAGAATCATCAGTCTTCTTAAGATGCGCTTCTGATGCCTGAACCGTTCAGGGGGCGCACTGCAATACCCCCCCAGATCGTGTGTCACTGATAGTGGTTGCATGCTGCGCTCTCAACAATCTGGCACTGGAAAGGGGGGACGCAGTGGAGGAAGAAGATGTTGACGCAGCTGCTCTGGCAGCAGACGATGAGTCCAGTACTGAGTCCGAGGACGAGGATAGTCAGGAGAACGCTGAGGGGATAGACGCTGACCTGGGCAACCTCCAGGGAGGCAGGGACACCCAGGAGGCTTTGATCCAACGCTCCTTCAGCTAGTCTGCCAAAGAAGAGCCACCATCACATGCCAGGGCTGTAGGCTCCATACTCAATACCTCACAGGAACATTTGCTTAGTGAACCACATCCACTATGTGCCATTTCAAATAGTTCAGTGACAAACAAGTTACTCATAACGTCATGGGTTACCCTGCACCTGCAGAATGAATGAAGCACCCAGAGACTTGTTGAACACAAACACATTTAATGGTGTGGTGCCTGGCATACATAAAACAAATTAAATGGAAAAGTGTCCTCCATCACACCTACTAATAATTAACGTGCAAGTGGGGGAAAATAATATCACCAGTGATAAGCCGTGTTGTGCTTAAGGTGCTTTAAATTTTCGTTTGTGGATGCTAAGTCTAGGTGCTCCCCCTCGCTGGCACTGGCATTGGAGACAGCCTGCTCTCTCTGCTGTCCTATTGGCCATGATGACCTTGGCGGGTGTCCTCTGGCCCATGGAGCCTGTGCTGGCCCCGCCTAGGAGGGAGCGGCCAGTGCCACAGTTGGCATCTCCCCAGTGGCTGCAACCTCATCAAATGCCACGGTCACTGGCAGAGGGGTAGAGGAGCTGCTGCCATCATCCGGAGCATCCTGAGAGGATCCCGCAGAGACAACAAGCAGCTCATGCACCAACGTCAGGTCGCTTTGGACCTCTCTGCTCACCATTGATGGACGGGCACCTAGCTGAGATACTGGGTGCCTAATCCATCTTCCACACTGACAGCGACCACCTGAGGTCATTGTCGGTGTAAGGGCTTGCAGGTCCGAGCGCATCCCCAGGAATTCCTGATTCAGCTCCTGGCGCAGCCTCTCCATGAGAGTCACCACTCTCTCCATGGAGGAGGTAGGGCGCTCGACCATGGTGGTCATTGCATTGCTCATGCTGCACATGGATTCCTCCACAATGGAGAACATGGCATGCATTCCCTCACTTATCTCCGTCAGATCCTCCCACACAACCTGCTGGTCTTCCAGCATCTGGTGCCTCAGGGACGACTCCAGAGGCACATCATCAGCCACTGACTGAGCATATTCCTGGTCCCCAGCAGTCCTCCGACTGCCGGCGCCCTGGGCACACTCTGCCTCTGCCTGCAGCTCAAGTGAGTGTGAAGTGCCCTCACCGCTGTGCACCAAAATACTATCCGATGATCTAATGCCCACCGAGATGCTGGTATCTGCATTGGTGCCTGCCTGGATGAGAGGGTATGACGCTGGTGCGTTTCTGTGGTCGGTGTCCTCTGGGATGAATGGCGAGCCTTCAGGCTCCTGACCTTGACGGGCTTCTGGTGCTGTTACTGTGCATTGCCTGGCACCCAGATCAGGATGCCCTCGTCTTTCCATTATCAGTGGGGATTCCATGTTCGAGGCTCACATCAATATAGAGACAACAGTGGAATGGTTGCTACGACAGACATTCTGACCTCAGTGCACTGAACTCTTACCTCCCTGTGGCACCCCAACCTCACTACAGTCGCTTGACCTAGGCGCGTGGCGTCTCTCCAGCTCCAGGGCCTCCAGCTTGTATCTACTCAAGATTAGAAGGTGGGTTGGTCCTCTGCCAGTCCGCAACCTTTCTGCATTGTTGTGTGGTGTCTTCTACTGAAAGGAGAGAGGAGCATTGATTAGTCCACCCTGTGCCTGCAGCACCATTGCAGCCTGGCCAACCCCACCTGAGGAATATCTCGCAGGGCTCAGCCGATTCGTGACCATGGAGCTGCAAGATACTCATTTCAGGCAGCCAGGGCTCACCCCCTTGCCCAGATGCTGCCTCATTCACATTTGCCAATCACGCTCTGAGGTCAGGTGTTGTTGGGGGGGGAGGCTCCTAACAGCCGTGCTAAGTGACTCATGCCAACACGGTACCCACCCTTCCCGATCGCAGGAGATCATTGAAGTGCTTGTGCCTCACCACATCATGGGAGCTCACCCTGGATGCCACCTCCTCCCTGCCATTTTTGGTGAGGTGAGGGGGCCTACTTCTCCCATCCCTGGGGATCAGTATATCTCGGCATGCTGCCACCTCCTCCAGGAGGGCAGCGAGATACTTGTTGGAAAAATGCGAGGTCGATTGCCCTGCTGACCTGCCCTCCTGCCTGCTGTGTTCAGGACTGAGATTCTCCATACTGAGGGTCTTCCGAGTTAATGGCAGCATAGCTGACGGGGCTGCTTTTGAGTCGGCCAACAGGTTGCCATTGGACCCGGCGCACATTGAGCTCTCGCCCACCCCTTCTCAATGATGCCGCTATATTAAGGCCCACTCGTGTAAAATGGTGGTGCAGAGATGATCGTGGGTGGCGATTGGGAGAGAAAGAGCCAGAGGGTGGGGGGCAAGAGAGAACGCATGAGTCAGAGAGAGAGAGAGAGAAAAAGAGAGAGACAGAAAATGCACAAGCCAGAGAGAGAGAGAGAGAGAGAGAAAACGGGCAAGCCAGAGAGAGAGAGAGAAAATGGGCGAGCTAGAGAGAGAGAGAGAAAACGGGCGAGCCAGAGAGAGAGAGAGAAAGAGAGGGAGAAAACGGGCGAGCTAGAGAGAGAGAGAGAAAACGGGCGAGCCAGAGAGAGAGAGAGAAAATGGGCAAGCCAGATAGAGAGAGAGAAAGAGAGAGAGAAAACGGGCGAGCCAGAGAGAGAGAGAGAGAGAGAGAGAGAAAACGGGCGAGCCAGAGAGAGAGAGAGAGAGAGAGAAAACGGGCGAGCCAGATAGAGAGAGAGAAAACGGGCGAGCCAGAGAGAGAGAGAGAGAGAGAGAGAAAAAACGGGCGAGCCAGAGAGAGAGAGAGAAAACGGGCGAGTCAGAGAGAGAGAGAGAAAACGGGCGAGCCAGAGAGAGAGAGAGAAAACGGGCGAGCCAGAGAGAGAGAGAGAGAGAGAAAACGGGCGAGCCAGAGAGAGAGAGAGAAAACGGGCGAGCCAGAGAGAGAGAGAGAAAACGGGCGAGTCAGAGAAAGAGAGAGAGAGAGAGAAAACGGGCGAGCCAGAGAGAGAGAGAGAAAACGGGCGAGTCAGAGAAAGAGAGAGAGAGAGAGAAAACGGGCGAGCCAGAGAGAGAGAGAGAAAACGGGCGAGCCAGAGAGAGAGAGAGAAAACGGGCGAGTCAGAGAAAGAGAGAGAGAGAGAGAAAACGGGCAAGCCAGAGAGAGAGAGAGAAAGAGAGAAAATGGGCAAGCCAGAGAGAGAGAGAGAGAGAGAAAATGGGCGAGCCAGAGAGAGAGAGAGAGAGAGAGAGAGAGAACGGGCGAGTCAGAGAGAGAGAGAGAGAGAGAAAACGGGCGAGCCAGAGAGAGAGAGAGAGAGAGAAAACGGGCGAGCCAGATAGAGAGAGAGAAAACGGGCAAGCCAGATAGAGAGAGAGAAAATGGGCGAGCCAGCTAGAGAGAGAAAAAGGGAGGGAGAAAACGGGCAAGCCAGAGAGAGAGGAAACGGGTGAGTCAGAGAAAGAGAGAGAGAGAGAAAGCAGGTGAGCTAGAGAGAGAGAGAAAACGTGCGCACGCTAGAGAGAGAGAGAGTGAAAACGCGCACATGCCAGAGAGAGAGAGAAGACGCGCGCATGCCAGACAGAGCGCGGGTGCGCCTGCCAGAGAGAAAGAGAGAGAGTGTGATGTGTGCACGCGCCAGGGAGAGAGAAAGAGAGTGGTGTGTGTGTGCACGCGTGCCTGAGAGAGTGTGTGTGTCTGAGAGAGTGAGAGAGTGTGTTTTTGCATGTGTTTGTGTCAGAGAGAGTGTGTGCGTGTGTGTGTCTCTGTGTCTGAGAGAGAATGAGTGTATGGGCAGAATTTTTAGGTCGGGGGTGGACAGGTTCCGCGGGTCCGGGATTGGCCGTGTCCATGGCAAATGGATTTCAATGTAGGCAGATGTTGGGAGATCCACTTTGGATTTAAAATGGTAGAACAGGGGAAGACCTACCCAGTTGCCTAATACATCATTCATGCCTGGTGGGTTCCAGGCAATTTTCCCACTGCCAAGTGAGAGACCACCATTGCCTGGCCACAAAGACACAACCATGCTGCAGCAACATTACCATGACAGCACCACAAGAGGCGGATGGGCAGTTAAGGTCACTTGGTGCATCCCAATGGTCAGAAGGTTTGCATCCTTGTAGACTTTCACAGAGACTGAGGCCCCACAAGAAGCTAAATGAGGATGGAATGAAGGGAAAAGAAGCTGCTATAAGATCCATTAATCTCCAACCTGGAACCTCAAGACCATAATTGCTGCTTCCTAGGGCCTACTTCCAACTTCCCCATAGTAAGTAGCTGTAAAATGAAGGTGGAGGAAGGAAAGTCTGCTGGGGCCATTGGATTGTCTTCCACCATCAATTATGTGCAGCATGTATGAAAGAACCAACCAGTGACACTGTTTCAATGGTGATGGCGGGTGGGGGGGAGGAGGGGGGGGATGAAGTAGGCAGCATCAGAGTGGTGAAGTGATTGAATGCCTCACGGCCTATATTTTCTGCCAATCTCTTTCATGACCCTGCCTTAAAAAGGTGGGCTTGTGAGCAGGAAAGTCCTGGTCAAAGTCTTCTATGTTGCTATTTAATAATGTTTTATGAAAATTCAAATGAATTGTTTCACTACATTCTATTTGTCAATATACTTGGTAATTGTTTCAAATAATTTCACTAAAATAATCAAACCTGACCTATTTCTAAGTTTGTACTGACCACTTGAGATTAGCTCATATTTATCTGAATATACACTAATGTTATATTTCTGGCAGTTTCTTTATCACTGATAATCTTCCCCATCACAGCTGTCAAGTTTTCAAGGCATTTAAATCTCCTGCCCTTTAAATATTTGAAAAACTGTCTACGGCTTAAAAAAATAGTGATTGCTATTTCACTCTGTCTATTGATATAAACTGAGGATTAGCATTCTAGGATTAATGCTGCATGACTGATTCCACAACCTATCATTATCACAGAGTGCAGTTTGATTGACAGCTCCAAGTTCTAATAAAGTCTTTGAAGTGGGACTAGAAATACAAATGCTTGTTGTTATAAGGATTAAGCGTTTGAAGGAAGTTAAATGTGGTGAATGGGTTTTTATCTATATGATTTTTTTAAAATAGTGAATTTATCAAGAGACACTTAAGAACTTTGTTTAACCTCAGCATGGGTCCTGAGGTCTGCCCATGGTGGATATTGGGTGAGTTGGCATAGAGTCTCTTAAGACAAAGGGTGGTGGGTAGGTGGCATGGGTCAGCATGAGGTTGGCATAGTGGCTACGAGGGGCCATGGGGGGGTGGGTGGAGGGCATGGGTTGGCAGGGATGGGGAATGGGGAGTGTGGGGGGTGAGGTGACATTAGGGACGAGGGTTGGAGAGGCTGTTTTTCGTTATATTTATTTTAATATCTACAACAAAGTGACAAAGCACCGAAACCGGCTTTCACCCAGCTCTTTTCCACACCCGGCAGCCTCCAAACTCTTTCCGGGGTCACCTGCCACAATTCCCATTTTCACACACACTCCCCAGACCGAATATCTGAACTTTCGGGGCACTTTTACCGGGGTCAGGTTTGCGGATCTGGGAATTGTCCCGACTTTGCGCTCCCAACCCAGGAGCGAAAATTCGGGCCATAGATTTAATCTCATCCCTTAGAATACGAGTCCTTTGCCTTCCCATTACTGTAGCTAGGTATTTCTTAAATAAATCCAGTTTCATGGTCTTAAACCAACCTCTAGGCAACTTATCCACCTGTTGACCACCTCCTGCGCAAGTACTTGCAACTAATTTATCTTTCATACAATTGAACTTGTGTCTCTTGCCCTGCTGACCTGGTGTATCCGAAATCATTGTTTTAGATTTACTTCTATATTCCATTGTGTCTCTTCTATACCTCTGTGATTACCCTTTTTGAGGCTGAAGAAACCTATCTGACGGAATATTAGGTGATTCTTTTTTCCCCCCAAGAGGGTAGTCAGTGAGCATCTGGATTACATTGCTGGCTGGGGCGGTGGGTACTGACCTTCTTGACACCTTCAAGAGGGAGCTAGATTGGTTCCTGCAGAGATCACATCATATAGAAGGTAAGTGGCTTTGTAGGTAATAATTGGTTTATGCGATCTTCTGAACTAGTTTTGATCAACTGTTTTGGATTTTTTTCTGGGTTTTTTGGTCCCTCCCATGTGTTTGCGAGGCTTTGGGGGGGTGGGTCAGAGAGAGGGGCCTGAATTTTACCCCTGGGTTGCACCCAAAGTCGGCGTGGCCGGAAGCGGACGTAAAACCTGCTCCCGGCTGAGATCATGCTGCGAACACGATCTTACGCTGGCCAATTAACGGCCAGCCAGCATGAAATGCCTGGAGAAAGGCTCAGCACTGCCGTTCGGGGCAGGAAGAGGGTGGGTATCGACGTCACCATGAGTGCTGCTGAGCACTTCCACTGAGCTCCCTGAAGGCAGACAGCTGCCTCAGGGAGCTGCAGACCTCCAAATAATAAAATAAAGCACAAAAATGCTGCGAAAAATGTCCATGCAGCACAATCAAGCACCTGACAGCATACCTCATTAAGAAATCAGTCCCCAGATATTTATTTTAATTTTAAATCCTAACAGATATTTATCCCGCCCTTGGATGAGGCTTCATCAAAAATGTAAAGCCCACTTGGCCGATTGGCCCATCCGCCAGCCTTAAGGTTGGACAGGCCATGAAAAATCACTTTCAGTTGGGCACTTATTGGGTTCAATTGCCCGCTTAATTGTTGGCGGGCGCTCTTCCAACTTTTGTGCACACCTGCTGAGCAAAATATCACACAAGTGTGCAATGAATTTGGGGCGCTTACCCGACATCATCTCGCGCAATTTTACCCCCATTTGGGTTGGGTGCGCGCTTGCCCGCAGAATGTAAAATGCCAGCCAGGGAGTCGGAGATGAGAAAGCGTGTTTAACCATGATGGTCCAGCCATTGCAGTGTGGGGCAGGCTTCATGGACCAGCTGATCTTTCTCTGCGTGTTTGTATCTTAGCAAGCAGCTCCTCAATGCTCTATTCTCTAATATCAAAGCTCAGACTTATTCATAGAATCACAAGACAATTCTAGATGAGTAAAGCCATTCAGTTCATCCATGCATTGCTGCTCTCCTTTGCACTACGTTAATTCCAAGATGGCCCCATTATCTGACAGTGATCAGGACTGTAGACTGCACTGCTGTTGTGCCTATTCAGAGTACTGCACAGCTTCAGCATAAGAATTTAACAACGGATTCTGCAATGTAACTCAGTGTCCTAGGTTCCTGTGTTGCTTGTTGTCACCTCTCATTACTTCAACATGGTGAACCACAGCTACCTCATTTACTGACGAATAAAGAAAATCTAAGGGAGTGCTTTCCAAAGCAAAAATAGTAACAAAAATATGACTTTGTTAGTCTAGGCTGACAGAAACTCATAATTTATGTCTCCATTTCTCAAGTTTGTTTTGTGGATAGGGAGAGGCTGTTTACATCCACAGTACCATTTATACTGACTTTGAGCCAGCTGGATAGATAATCTGCATTGCACCTGGTCCCAGAAAAACACTCTACTGGCCAGCATTCAGTTACTCTGTTGGCTGTTTGCAATCAGTAGAAAACATATTTACAGTCCAAGGAGTTGGAAATTCTACAAGACCCTGTCTGATCTTGCATATATGGACTTGTGCTCTCTCTTTCCTGGTGAGGAAAGTGGTTGCTACTAACTCACAGCAGTACATAATGCTGCCAGCCAGTGCCGTACAAACACAGTGGGGAGAATTTTACCAGCCCACGTGAGTCAGCAACAAGTCAGGGGGGCTGGTAAAATTGTGGGGAGTTGTGGCAGATCGGTTCCCTGACCATGCCCCGTGAGATGCTAAGAAAAACCAAATCGTGCAATGTGCTGGTGTCCCAGAATTCAGCATTAACTCAGACTGGGTTAACACATTTCGATTATTTGGTTACTACACATAATTAAACTACAAGCTAATTGTAAATCATTTTCAAACTTCAACTTTTCTACATATTGGCCTGGATAACTCCACTGCTCTTCTTCAAAATATTGTCATGGGATCCTTTAGATCCACCTGAGAGGGCAGACAGGGCCTCAGTTTAAGATCACCTCTGAATGATGGCACCCCTGACTGTGTAGCATACCCTCAGCACTGCATTGGAGTGTCAGCCTAGATTTTTGTACTCAAATCTTGGAGTGGGACTTGAACACACAGGCTTCTGACTCAGAGGCAAAAGTGCTACCAACTGAGCCATGATGACACAAAGCTCCCTCCCTGTCTAACCTTTTGTTTTCTTTCTGACTTGGGGAATGCTTGTCTCTGTTTTTCTTGTATTAACTCAATCAGTCTTCTGTCACCGTCTATAATGAGAACAAGGTGTGCTTCAGGAATACAGAGGTTGGACCAGCTTTAGAGGAAGAGGAAATTTCACAGCTGCAGCAGTTAACCAAGGATTCTGTCTCCTAAGGGCATAAAAATGGTACAATGAATACCAATGTGGTCTATTTTATATTGCACAAGAAAGGTATAACTTAACAGCAAATATCTAAAAGGAACTGTCTATTTTATGATTCCTTCTTCCATTGACAGAAAGGTCACTCTATAAAATAGATAACCTGACTTGGCAGAATAAGAATCAATTATGTGGCTGCCTGTGGCAAATTGGCTCCACAAAAGGGCTTGGGAATTGTCATATGAAATGAGGGTGCCAAGTGGCAGGTGGTGTGAAATAGGGGGCCCATTGTTCAGGAATTCGGTGGGTTATGTCATTATGTTTGTTACTTTAAACAAATAATTACCTCAAGGAATGAATTCAGAGAATGCAATGCCCTTAGAGCATTGGCTGATTTTTACAGGCCACCCCGCGGGCAGGAAAACAGGTGAATGGACCGTAAATTAGGGCATTAACCAACCCTGCCCACCCCCCCACCCCGATTTTAAGGGAGATGGGGGTGGCATCGGGTTGACTGCCTGTTTGTGGCCCAATTGAGGCCCGCAAGTGGGCAATTAATGTGCAATTAAGGGTCTCATTCCACCGTTGCTCCAATTTAATGGGTGGCAAGAGAGATCTGCACCCAAAATGTGGCCTGGTAGGTTTAACCCTGCGGGCTGCTGGTCAATGTAAAGCAGGCGGTGGTGCATCCTTCCTAGTAGCCCTGTGCCAATCGGAGGCAGCCCACAGTTTTGCCTCCCTGCATCCACCCTCTGCCCCCTCCTCACCTCTGTCCGCCCGCATCCACCCTCATCAGGGCCAGCCAACCCAGTCCCAGCAAAATTGCAGACTTATGGGTTTGGGAGCATCCATGGTTCCCCTTTCCCCTGGGCCTCCTGCAATTTCAGCAGTGGCCACCAATCCTGGTGTGTTGCTGCCAGTGTGCAGAGCTACCAGTCTTTGACTGGTTGGCATCTCTAAGGCAGGACTTCCTCCTGGAGACAGATGGCAGTCCTGCCGCTTACTAAATTAAAAGGTCATCATCCAAAAAATTAAAATGGGACCAGCCAGCCAAGCAGAGGTGTGCCTGTCGTAAAATTCATGTTGGGCTGAGGGGAGTCCACCCTCAGCATATAATCCAGTCTGATACATTGTGCAAATACTTCAAAAAAATACTTGGATATGCGTTTGAAGTGCTGTAAACTACAAGGCTACAGATTGAGAGCTGGAAAGCGGGATCAGGCTGGATAACCCTTTGTCATGTTGCACAGACAAGATATGCTGAATAGCTTCCCTCTGCACTGTAAATTTTCTGTTTCTATGAAAAATGCTTGAGTGCTTTTTTCCCCCTAATTTATGAAAAGAATCATTGACTTGTATGATGGCATAATTCGTGCAATCGTTGAGTCATAGAGTGATACATTTCAGAAAGCGACCAGTTGGCCCATCATGCCTCTTTGAAAGAGCTAACCAATTAACCTTATTCTCCTGATCTTTCTCCATAACCCTGAAAATTCTCCTTCAAGTTCCCTTTTGATAGTTATTATTGAAACTGCTTCACCCACCATTTCAGGCAATGAATAGACCATAACAACTTTCAGCATAAGATAAATTTTCTTCATGTCACCTCTAATTCTTTTGCCACAAATTTGTGTTCTCTGGTTGCCCACCTTTCTGCCACTGGAAACAGCTTCTTCTTACTTTACCTATCAAAAGCCTTCATGATATTGAATGCCTTTATCAAATCTTCCTTTAACTAATCACCCAAGTTTTCTGTCCATGGTCATTATTCATGACCTACACAGAAAACCAGCATGGACAGGAATGAGCTCAACTATAATGTTCTCTACTGTCAAGTACTTACCAGTAGCTTATGTCAGGGAGATATAATAATTTTCATAATGTTATTGTAATTTATTGTAGAGTAATAGTGCGGGGTGTGTGTGTGTGGGACTTAATTGAATTAAAGGCAGCTGATCTGAAGGCTTTAATGTAAGAGAAGATAAGCTGGGTTTGAAATGTTAAGAAGGTAAACGGGTGGGGGTGGGGGGGGGGGGGGCGGAAGAATGTAAGGTATAAAGGGAACATTTGCATTTTAAATAAACCAGACTAGGATGAATTCAAAAGAGGGGGGGCGAAATGTTTCACTTAGCCAGGAGAAGTTAAGAAACAGTGGGCAGAATTTTCTGCCTGCTGGGCAGGCGGGCCCGACCCAATCTCCAGCGGGCGGGGAGCAGATCCCCGCTGGAGAAGCGGGCCCGCCCAGCGTGACATCTGGCGGGAAGCGCTATGCTCTTCCTGTGCGGGCGAGGGGGTGGGGTGGAATTCCCCAAAAGCAAGAGTGCGCTCTTTTGCGCATGCTCTCGAAGGAGCACACATCTCCCTGAGGCTAAGTGCTGCCTCAGGGAGATCGCTGACACTTTTTAAAAATATGAAAAATAGAAAAAAAAATTCCCTAACATGTCCCCCTCATGTGACAATGTCACATGAGATGGGGCATGTTCATAATTTACATTATAACTTCATTAAAATTTTTGCAACCCTGCATGAAACCTCATCCCGTTGCCGGATGAGGTTTCATGTTTTATCTATTAGCCGCCGGGGCTCCTGGCCTGCCCGCCAACCTTAAGGTTGGACGGGCAGGTCCTTTAATTGTTTAAATGACCCTGTCAATGGCCTTAATTGGCCATTGACAGGTCGGCGGGCCCACAGCTGATTTTGCTGTTCCCCCGCCTTCCTGAAAATTTAAATGGACCGGGATGACATCAGGGGTTCCACCCGATGTCATCCCGCGTCATATTACACGTCGGCGAGCGGGCTCCGCCCCCTGCTTGCCAACAAAATTCTGCCCAGTGTGTTTATTTTTCCCAAAGATTACTGGTAAAGTTGGTACTTTGATGGATTTTATTATTAGAGAGATAAAAGTCCAAAGACATAGTGAAACAATGGGAATTTACATTCAAAGGGAAAAATATGTATAAAGGAGAGAAGGCTGTGTGCAAGGGAAGGCATTATAAGATATAACAAATGTGAAAAGCCTCCAGCATCTAAACCTCAAGCTGCTGAAGCTGAGAAAAACTCACTTTGAATTCGACCATTTCGAGTATTGTGTGTTACTTTGCCTGGGTCTTTTAAAAGCCTGTGTGTCTCACTGTTGCCTTAAAGGAGGTATAACTGGCATTTAGATTAATTTGGGATTTAGAAGTTATCATAGTAGTAATTTGTAGATCTATGTATGTGCTTAAAATAATTTCTTCTATTAATAAAGGTTTAATTTAGTTTTGTAAGAAACCTATAAGACTTGGTGGACTTCTTTTTGCTGAATTCAAAGCCCGCATCTCAAAATAAGCACAAATTAAAAAATAGTTGTGGCAGCTGCCTCAAGTTTCCCTCTGGCATTTACCATCTGCCTGTCATAACACTCATCAGTAGCTTAACCTCTTGGCTCACAGATAAGACACAATTGAGCAAGGTACCTAAAGTTACCCACCACTTCAACCACACCCCAAAAGGAACTGACTTCAGTCAAGGAAGGGGGACTTTAGCGGGATGTTGGGGTCACTACAGAGCGATTGACATCTTGATCTTAGAATGTCTTTGATCTTTGCAACATGTGAGGCTGGACATCTTCCTTTGTGGTAGGTATGACTCCATGATTCATGCTAGGCATGAATCACAAAAGGCTATTTTGCAGGTACAGCAAGTAATTAGGAAAGCTAATGGAATGTTATCGTTTATTGTGAGGGGAATTGATTGCAAAAGTAGACAGTTTATGCTTCAGTTGTACAGGGCACTGGTGAGACCACATCTGGAGTACTGTGTACAGTATTGGTCACCTTATTTAAGGAAAGATGTAAATGCATTAAAAGCAATTCAGAGAAGGTTTACTAGATTAATACCAGGGATGGGCAGGTTGTCTGATGAGGAAAGGTTAGACAGGTTAAGCTTGTATCCACTGGAGTTTAGAAGAGTAAGAGGTGACTTAATTGAAACCTTTAAGATCCTGAGAGGTCTTGACAGGGTGGATGTGCAGAGGATGTTTCCTCTTCTGGGAGAATCTAGAAATAGGGGTCACTGTTTAAAAATAAGGGGTCGCTTATTTAAGACAGGGATAAGGAGAATTTTTTTCTCTAAGGATCATGAGTCGTTGGAACTCTCTTCCTCAAAAAGCAATGGAAGAATAGTCTTCGGATATCTTTAAGTCAGAGCTAGATAGACTCTTGATTAACAAAGGTGAAATGTTATTGGGGGTAGGCAGGAACATGAGGTTGAGGCTACAATCAGATCAGCCATAATCTTATTTAATTGCGGAGCAGGCTCGAAGGGCTGAGTGGCCTACTCCTGCTCCTAATTCGTATGTTCGTATTGTAGGCCATTTGTGAGTAAGTTACAGACTCGGCTCCTAACTTTAA
This sequence comes from Cetorhinus maximus, assembly GCF_964194155.1. Classification (NCBI taxonomy): domain Eukaryota; kingdom Metazoa; phylum Chordata; class Chondrichthyes; order Lamniformes; family Cetorhinidae; genus Cetorhinus; species Cetorhinus maximus. The sequence continues at coordinate 4,248,851 of NC_135892.1, forward strand.
AGCCTTCATTACAACAAAGTAATATTTCTAAATGCCCAACTATAACATCTAGTGAGCAGACCCAGAAACACAACCACAAGAAAGCATTGGGTAGGTAACCTGCCAGCTTGCAGGAATATTTCTGTATAACATCACCAATTAGACACTGCCAACCCTTACCCTGATGTTCTTTATTTTAAAGTAATAACTTGAATGTATCATTGAATTTCCTAATATAAAATGCTGACTTTGGGGCCGTGTTCCTGAAGTGTTTACTGATGATCCACGTGTGATTTATAAATAATTTTGGAAAATGTCATCAAGATTATATAACCAATAGCTGAGACTGAAGTTGTACGGAAACTAGGAATAGCCATTAGCAGAATTATCTGGCATCACAGTTATTAATAGCCGGAGTAAGATGATTCACATGAGTCAAAAGGACACCTTCATGGTTATAATAACATGCTCAGTCATTATTCATTTGAAAGAATCACACGTCAATCTTCCAGGGACAAGTGCTGTTATGAGCATATTGGTTCCTTTTATGGACAACACCAAGATTGGAAATATTCCCAATGTCAGAGCAGAATAAGCAGTTACAGTGAATAAAACATTGATTTGATTGATCCTCTCACCTGCAGTTGGGGTGGGAAATTATGATGTCTTGTTTACTTTGAATATATTTCTGAGTTGCTAATGTGCGGAATCATCCGGTCCCATTGGCAGGCGGGTGTGGACACAATTCAGCGTGAGGGGCAGAAATCAGTTTCAGGCTGGCAGGAAAGCACAGCGGGATCATTCAATGGTGTCCACCATTGTGGAACGCAAATCCCGCTGGAGGCCGGCGTGAAGCCGATTTGCATCCAGAATGGACCAGAATTGCCCTTCATCCACTTAGAAGGAGCACAAAGTTAAAAGGTAGAGGATACTTAACACAAAAGCAAAATACTGAGGATGCTGGAAATTTGAAATAAAAACAGAAGCTGCTCGAAATTCTCAGCAGTCTGTTGGTATCTGTGGAAAAAAGAAACAGTTAACATTTCAGGTCAATAACTTTTCACTAGAACTGGAAAAGAGTTAAAGATGGAACAGGTTTTAAGTAAGTACAGAGGCAGGGAAAGATGGGATGGGAGGACAGGAAAGAAAAAAAGGGAAAATATGTAATAGGGCGGAGGGTAGAATGATTAACTGACAAAAGGGCTAATGGTGCAAAACAAAAGATGTTAATGGGACAAGTAAAGAAATAAAAGATGTGTCTAGAGGAGGTATAAATGATAACAGCAGAATCATTATCAACAGCTGTTGTCCAAAAAGATAGGAGCGGTAATTGCGATCTGGTGAATCGGTGAATTCAGTCATGAGGCCTGAAGGCTGTAGAGTGCCTAATTGAAAGAAAACAGTTCCTATAGGGAAAGTGTAAACCAGAATAAACAAACTTACCAAATGACCTGCAAATGAAGAAATTACCAACAAGATTTCACTTTTTAACACAAATTAAAATCAATGTAAATTAACAGGGAAATGATACTTCAAATAAAAAGGTAAATTTCATTTTAAATAGTTAATACAACAAAGCTGCATCTTACAGAACCACAAATACCCACATCACTCACTGCACACATGGCAGAATGTGAAGCTCCAAAGTTCTCTAACTCAGCTTCCGGTACGTAGGATTCCCCATTTTCCCACTCAATCGATTCAGCTCTCGAGTCACGTTCATCAGCAGCTGTATTCCATCTGAGGTCCCCAGAGATGGCCGTCACCCAAACAGCACACTCCTGTAGAACCTTCCTAGTTAGGTTCACAAGTCATGATGGCACAGATTCCCCAGAGACTCCTTTATCTATTTCCTTTAATAAATCCCATTAAATGGTCTGGTTGGCTCTGATGAAACTGAAGCAGCAGCAATAAAATTGTCCAATTCACAAGCCATGTTCTATCCCTGTCTTCGGCTTTCTGCCCTGTTTAACTGTATTGCACGCACACAGGTCCTTGTATAGGTACTGTCTCTGTATTCCCCTCTGCTGCAGCTCTCCTTTGTCCACAGTTCTCCTTTATGTCTGGCCACGTGGCTTTTTTTTCTTAACTTCCTTCCTGTTGCATCTGCTTCCAAGTCACATGGATGAGTACTTCTTATTATCCAAGAAAATTACAATTGATTCCTTTACAATGATGCAAACTCTTAAAAGTTCTTTACATTCTTAAAAATGATTACAGATTCCCTAGACATTTTAAATTAATTACAAATCTTCCATGTTGTACTGATTTCTGGTCAAAGGTCGTCACTGTTCCTCAAGCTTCCTTTCAGCTTCATTAGGAGGCCAGGGACAGAGAGATTAGAGTGGAAAATAAAAACAGAAATGCTGGAAATACTCAGAAGGTCTGGCAGCATCTGTGGAGAAAGAACCAGAGTTACCATTTCAGGTCTGTGACCTTTAATTAGAACATCATCATTGAAATGTTAATTCTATTTCTCTCTCCACAGATGCTGCCAGACCTGTGAAGTATTTTCAACATTTTCTGTTCATATTTCAGATTTACAACACGTGCAAAATTTTGCTTTTGAGGTCAAAGTGCGAGTGCATCAGAGAATTAAAATGACAAGCCCCACTCCCAAAACAGGAACATCACCTCTTGTATAGGCTTTACAACATTCCGGACTCAGCATCAATTCAAAGTCTGAAGGATGGCCGATCCAATTTTCAGCCCATGCAGGAAGTTTCTTAGAATGTGACCTTGTCCTAAATTGTGAAGTACGATGTGGATTTTTATGTTTAATGGTAAAAGGGCAATTTCACTCCTTCCAAGTTTTATTAGGGGCAGAATTTTACACTCGGCATGCGGGCGCACGTCTGACATGCTGGAACGTAAAATGATGCACGATGGCGTCGGGTGTGCATCCCAATGTCATCGCGAACTCGCGCGATATTTCATTCGGTGGGCGAACGCCAGAGTTAGCTGCGCACCCGCCAATAATTGAAAGGCCTATTAAGGCCATTAACAAAGTAATTAAGCTGAATTTTACGCTGCCCGTCCAATCTTACAGTTGGCAGGCAGGCAAAAAGGCCAAGCGGCCTTTACAATTTTAAGAAACCTCATCCACGAGCGGGATGAGGTTTCCTAAAGCTAATACTAATGAAATAAAAATTTTATTTTGAAAATAAAAACATGTCCCATCTCATGTGACACAGTCAGCTCCGTGCCTCAGGGAGATTGAAGCGCTCTTTCGCACGCATGTGCAAACTGCTAGACCCTCCTCCCCCCGCCCGCACAGGTAGCGCTCACTCTACCGCTTGCATTCCACACAGGGCGGGCCAATTAAAATCACGGTGCGGAGCCGATCGCGCGTGGTGGGCGGCTCTCCGACCACCTCCGCCCGCTCCTGCCCAGCCCGCCCAATGACTGTAAAATCCTGGCCCAGGAGATAAACAATAACTGATTTTGGGTCTTATCTAGTTAAGCTACCTGCAGATTGGAAGATAAATTTTAATGAGGCTGTTATTCCAACTTGGATTAAACCACTGCAAAATTGGCTTTCTGTGCCTGATTCCCCAAACCATACTTGCTTAAAGTAGAATCTTGCATTGAGTTTGCAGCCTTGCAAATTTACTATTCAGATGTTAATAGGTGAAATATTTTGTAAATTTGTGCAAATTCAGTTTAATATCACTTTATTCGCATGTAAAAAGGATAAGAAAGATTTTACTCTTTGTTCAATCAAGATCAAATTTTATTTGGCTTATTTATGTGGCTTGCGATCTTTGTTTCTGAGGGTTCCAGGTTCTTTCATGTCACCCTTCCCTGATTGATAGAGCAAGCAGGCAACCTGCTGGCAGGTCAGCGCCAGTGCTGTACTTGATGCATCCATGACGAGGTAAATGTTAAGCTCCAAAAGCTGTTTGGCAATAAAGACCAAGGGGAGGATTTTCCCCTCGTTGGGCGGGGCTGAGAATGGCCGTGAGACTGACCACCGCCCGCAATCAGGAGTTCCGTCCGACGTCATCCCGCGTCATTTTACCCGTCGGCTAGCAGGCCCCACCCCCGCTCGCCGACCGGGAATTCCTGGCCAGTATATTTCTTTTGGATCAACCTTCGCAGCTTTTGAAATACCATTCCCAAAATAAACTGTGTACAATTAAAACTTTTCTTAAAGCTCTTATCTTAAACATTGTTCAATGGAATTTGGAAACTGTACAGTCACACGGAATTTCATTTCACCCTCCCCATCATCATCACCTCATCCCTCAACCCCCTCCAGTTTTCTTATCCTTTAATGAATCGTATGAGCACAGAGGTCCTAAATTCAATCCTTCACCTCTGATAAGTTAGCTTATCTCAGTTGGTGAGCATGGTATAAGCACTATACTTAACTTCAATAATTCTGGGATAGACAAACAGAAGAAAAATAGTAATTCAAAAGCAAAATACACACATGCTTGAAATCTGAAATAAAAACAGAAAATGCTGGAAATGCTTAGCTGGTCTGGCAGCATCTGTGAAGAGATAAACAGGGCTGGATTTTAACAGCTCTCTGGAGACTTGCTGGGAGGCGCAGCTCGTAAAATGGCGGTGGAAGGCATCAGGAAGGGAGCCTGATGTCTTCCTACTGCAATGGGATATTACTAGCAGTGGGAATCTCAGTGGCACAGACGCCCGCCAACCGGAGCAACACTGGGAACAACTTTGTAAAATAGTTACTATATGTTCTGCCTTTTTAAAGTCACCCTATACCAATTCGCATTCCCCAACTATTGGGCAGCAGGGTTACCACCACTTATACTCGTCCTATCAATCTGTCAATTTATTCTGTGTCCAGGCTGGGTGAGCTTTCCTGTGTTTCTGTGGTTCTTGCTCTTTTCTGTTATCCCAGGGACATATTAGTGGGTCCTTTCATCCCTGCTTTTTTTGCATTGGCCTGTGGGTGGGCAGTTCTTGGGGTTGTCTGCATAACATTCTTAGACAATGCTCAAATTTGTTTCAGTGTCTGTGACATTGTCTGGGATTTTCTGCTCCCTGCCCAAAGTCAGTGGACCTTTGGCTGGCCCATCAAGTTTTCTGTCTCACCCTTGGTGATTCCCGCCAGGGGCGGGATCGGAAAATCCCAGCCATTGTGTTTTTTTCTCCCCCTGGTGTCCTCTTACTACTGACTCTGGTTTATTTCAGATTCAGGGAGAGGGGCTTCCGTGAACAGCCTAAATTCAGTGTAAACATTGGGACCCATTGTCAGTAAAAGTTATTAATGTATAATGTTAATTGGATTAAAGCCAGCTAATCTGGGAAGAGGGAAGTGTTGTTGCAACTGTACAAGGCATTGGTGAGACCACACCTGGAGTACTGTGCACAATTTTGGTTCCCTTACTTGAGGAAAGATGTAGTTGCATTGGAGGCGGTTCAGAGGAGGTTCACTAGATTGACTCCAGAGATGCGGGGCTTGTCTTAAGAGGAGAGCTTGAGCAGTTTAGGCCTATACTCGCTAGAGTTTAGAAGGATGAGAGGAGATCTAATTGAGGTATATAAGATGCCAAAGGGGATAGACAAAGTAGACGTGGAGCGGATGTTTCCCCTTGTGGGGCATTCTAGAACGAGAGGCCATAGTTTTAGGCTAAGGGGTGGTAGATTTAAATCAGAGATGAGGAGGAATTACTTTTCTCAAAGGGTCGTGAATCTGTGGAATTCACTACCTCAGGGTGCAGTGGATGGCGGGACGCTGAATAAATTTAAGGAGAAGATAGACAGATTTTTAATTAGTAATGGGTTGAAAGGTTACGGGGAGAGGGTGGAAAATTGGAGTTGAGGCCGAAATGAGATCAGCCATGATTGTATTGAATGGCGGGGCAGGCTTGAGGGGCTGAATTGCCTACTCCTGCTCCTAGTTCTTATGTCCTTATGTTCTTATGTCTGGGTGCTTTGATATATAGTATTTTTGAGATGTAAACAGAGGTAGAGGGTACATTTGCATTTTGCTGAATTTACATTCAAAGGGGAGTGCTGGGTATAACTGAAGGGAGTTTGTCTGTGCAGAGCAGAAGCATTTAAGATCAAAGCCTATAAGCCTACAACTGCCTGCAAAGGAACCAAATTGAAAGGAACCTCATTTTGAATTTGTAAAGTGAAAATGCTTTGTCTGGTGTCTGGTTAAGTCTATTGGTCATTGTTGCCTTAGTGGAGATTAATTTGGGAATTTGTTATGATAGTAGTAATTTGTAGACATGCGTATGTGTTTAATACCTTGTTGTAAATCAATAAATGTTTCATTTAGTTTGATATAAAAACCTCTGGAAGCTTGGTGGGTTCATTTCTGAATTAAGAGTTGCATCTCAAACATACCAATTGAAAATATAGGTTATGACAGTTGTTTAAAATTTCCCTCTGGGATTTTAAATAACTCAGCCTTTACAAACTGCTGTATCATAACACCCAGTTTTATGGAATTTTAGCTAAAAGTGTTGGCGTAATAGTGACTTTAGTCTATGGCTTGGCAGAATTCTCTTGAGTTTAGTGGCTTTTTCAGTGTAATTCACGATTAATTATTTGCTGTTCTTGTTTTAATTATGAAAAGGAAAAGATTAGCTAGGACGAATGTGGGCACATTAAAGGTGGGGACAGGAGAATTTATAGTGGAGAAACAGGGAAATGGCAGAGAAACTTAACAGTTAGTTGGGGCCGGCTTCAAGAAAGAAAAACGGAAAATCTCCCAGAAATATTAGGCGACCAAGATTCTTGTGAAACTGAGGAACTAAAAGAAATTATTATTAGTAGAGAGGTAGTACTTGAAAAGTTAATTGGATTGAAGGTTGATAAATCCCCTGGACCAGATGAGCTTCATCCCAGAGTGTTGAAGGAGTGGCTAGGGAAATAGTGGATGCATTGGTGGTTATCTTCCAAAATTCTATCAATTCTGGTAAGGTTCCTGTGGACTGGAAAGTAGCAAATGTAACCCCACCAGTTAAAAAAGGAGCAAGAAGAAGAATGGAGAACTACAGAGCTGTTAGTTTGACATTAGTAGTAGGAAAAATGCTAGAATCTATTATAAAGGATGTGGTAACTGGACATTTAGAAAAGAATGATAAAATTGGGCAGACTCAGCATGGACCTGTGAAAGGGAAATCATGTTTGACAAACTTGTTGGAGTTTTTTGAGGATATTACTTGTAGCATTAATAAAGGAGAACCAGTGGATGTGGTGTATTTGGATTTTCTGAAGGCTTTTGATAAGGTCCCACACAGGAGGTTTGTAAATAAAATTAGAGCACATGGGATTGCGGAAATGTACTTGTATGGATTGGGAATTGGTTAACAGACAGGAAGCAGAGAGTTGGAATAAACAGATCATTCTCAGGATGGCAGGCTGTTACTAGTGGGTTACCGCAAGGATCAATGCTAGGTCCACAGCTGTTCACAATCTATATAAATGATTTGGATGTGAGGACCAAGTATAATATTTCCAAATTTGCTGATGACACCAAACCAGGTGGGAACATAAATTGTGAGGAGGATGCAAGCAGGCTTCAAGAGGACTTGGACAGGCTAAGTGAATGGGCTAGATGGAACGTAATGTGAATAAGTGTGAAGTTATTCACTTTGTTAGAAAAAAAAGGCAGAATAGTTCTTAAATGGTGAGAGGTTGGGAAGAGTGGGTGTCCAAAGGGACCTGGGTGTCCTTGTTCATGAGTCACTAAAAGTTAGCATGCAGGTGTAGCAAGCAATTAGGAAGGAGCAAATGGTATATTGGTCTTCATCGCAAGAGGATTTGAGTACAGGAGTAAAGATGTCTTGCTGCAGTTGTATGGAGTCTTGGTGAGATCTAGCCTGGAGTATTGTGTACAGTTTTGGTCTCCTTTTCTAAGAAGGGATATATTTGCCATAGAGAGAGAGCAATGGAAGTTCACCAGATTAATCCCTGGGATGGTGGGATTGTTTTATGAGGATGGATTGAGGAGACTGGATCTGTATTCCCTAGAGTTTCAAAGAATGAGGGGTGACCTCATTGAAACTTGCAAAATTCTTACAGGGTGTGACAGGGTGGATGTAGATAAGATGCTTTCCCTGGCTGGTGAGTCTAAAACCAGGGGACCTAATCTCGGGATAAGGGATAGGCTATTTAAGACAGAGAGGAGGAGGAATTTCTTCACTCAGAGGGTGGTGAATCTTTGGAATTCTCTACCCCAGAGGGCTGTGGAAGCTCAATCATTGAACATCTTCAAGACAGAAATCAATAGATTTCTGGAGGCTAATGACATCAAGGGATATGGAGATAGCACTGGAACATGGTTTTGAGGTTGATGATCAGACATGATCTAATTGAATGGCAGAGCATGCTCAACAGGCTGAATGGCTTACTCCTGTTCCTATGTTCCTGTGTTCCTAATCTGAATGCACTGATTTAAGCCAGTGTGCATTGCATGTATTGATTGTCTTTGATCTGTATCCATATTTTTTTTTTAAAGTACAGTTTTGGGCTGGTGGGGGGCAGGGGAGAATACATTGAGGAGATAAACTGCTTCCATGTTCTTCTACTAACCTGGCTCTTGCACCCATTAGTTAACACAGTATTTGTTACGATAGAGTTCCATCTCCTTGCCTTTTGTAACCTTTGATCCCCCCACGCACTTTTGACCTTTAATATTGACCTTTGTTTTCGATTATTTTGTATGTGTGTATTGAATTGAATGTAGACTCAGTCAGCCAGGAAAATCACTCAAGCAGGAAAAAAGCACAGGGACCTTAAGCATACTAATGCCCCCTTTATATTATGGAACTGCTGCAGTGCTGTGATCAGATTATATAAGATCACAAAATAAGTATTTGACTAATATTAGTTAATTCACCCAGGAGCACATTAAGCTATCTCCATGGCAGTATCTAATCATTTTCTAATGCACCCCGCTAGCCTCCCACACTTTATTCTCTGTAAACTGGACATCATCCAAAACTCAGCTGCTCATTTCATAACTAGCAACATGTCCCATTCACCCACCAACCTTGTGCTCACTGGCCTACAATGGCTCCCAGGTAAGCAACGCCTTGATTTTAAAATTTTCATTCTTGCTTTCAAAATCCTCCAGGGCTTCACCCATCCCAATCTCTGTAATATGCTGCAGCCCCACAGTTCTCCGAGATATCTGTGCTCTTCTAATTCTGGCCTCTTGAGAGTCTCCGATTTTAATCACTCCACCATTGGTGGCTGTGGCTTCAGCTGCCTGGGCCCTAACCTCTGGAATTCCCTCCCTACACTTTCCTGCCTCTCTACCTCTCTTTCCTCCTTAAGACACTCTTTAAAACCCATCTCATTGGTGAGCTTTTCATCTGCCTGGTATCTCCTCACATGACTGGGTATCAAACTTTTCTTTATAATGCTCCTGTGAAGTTACTTGGGAGGTTTTAATTATGTTAAAGGTGCTATGTAAATACAGGTTGTTATTGTTTCTTCAGTTCATCCAGGGTCCTGTGTAGATTCCAAGTGTTGGTCATTCTGTGTTGAGCAGAACTTTTTGATATCAGTACTAAAGTTATATTTTACTGCTTTCAACCTAAGTCCCCTTGTCCTACTTCAACAATTTAATTCTGGATTTATCTTTCCAATGCCATTTGCTATTGTACTTCCTTTACAGGCTGAAAAGCCTATCCTCAGATCTCAGTCGCTTGACACTAGAGGTCAGTGCTGTGGATAAAAGCAAAAAACTGCGGATGCTGGAAATCCAAAACAAAAATAAAAATACCTGGAAAAACTCAGCAGGTCTGGCAGCATCTGCGGAGAGGAACACAGTTAACGTTTCGAGTCCGTATGACTCTTGAACAGAACTAAGTAAAAATAGAAAAGAGGTGAAATATAAGCTGGTTTAAGGAGGGGGGGTGGGGGGGGTGGTGGGACAGGTAGAGCTGGGTAGAGGGCGAGTGATAGGTGGAGATAGCCAAAGATGTCATAGACAAAAGGACAAAGAGGTGTTGAGGGTGATGATATTATCTAAGGAATGTGCTAATTAAGGGTAGAAAGCAGGACAAGCAAGGTACAGATAGCCCTAGTCGGGGTGGGGTGGGGTGAAGGGAAGGGATCAAAATAGGCTAAAAGGTAGAGATAAAACAATGGATGGAAATATATTTAAAAATAATGGAAATAGGTGGGAAAATAAAAATCTATATAAATTATTGGGGGAAAAAAATGGGGGGATCGGAAAGGGGGTGGGGATGGAGGAGAGAGTTCATGATCTAAAATTATTGAACTAAATATTCAGTCTGGAAGGCTGTAAAGTGCCTAGTCGGAAGATGAGGTGCTGTTCCTCCAGTTTGCGTTGAGCTTCACTGGAACAATGCAGCAGGCCAAGGACAGACATGTGGGCATGAGAGCAGGGTGGAGTGTTGAAATCGCAAGCGACAGGGAGGTCTGGGTCATGCTTGCGGACAGACCGAAGGTGTTCCGCAAAGCGGTCACCCAGTCTGCGTTTGGTCTCTCCAATGTAGAGGAAACTGCATTGGGAGCAACGAATGCAGTAGACTAAATTGAGGGAAGTGGAAGTAAAATGCTTCTTCACTTGAAAGGAGTGTCAGTGCTGTAGATATTCTTTGCACTGCTTGCAGGACTTGAATGTGTCTCTGATGTCTTGGTGATGTTTTTTGAATGCAATACTTAAGGTGCAGTCTGACCGGAACACTGTTCAGTTGGACCATGACTTCCTCTCGCTTGTATTCAACTGTTTTGGCTATGCAGTTTAACATCCTTTTCTATGTTGACATTTGTTGGACATGTTTACTGTAGAGCCTATCAAAAGTCTTAAATCTTATTCCACTTCATCCTTAGTTAACACAATTTATGGAATATGTGTGTAGTGTTATTTTTCCATCCTCCATGCAGCACTTTGCATTTGTCTACATTAAATTTCACGGCCAATTATTTGTCCACATGCCAATCATTTTATCCATCTCACTGTCAGTTTTGAGCTGTTTCTTCTGATTCCGCTAACACTCCCAGCTTGGTATCATCAGCAAATTTGACCACTTTGCATTCAGTTTCTGAGTCATTTTTATCAACAAGATCCAAACACTGAGCCCTGGGACATCCCACTCAGTACTTCCCCTCCACCCCAATATGACAGAATGAGTACCCATTGCATTTTACTGTTCAATTGGTTCCTTGTCCTTCTCCAGAGTTTACTTGAATCCACATAGCTTTTAGTCAGATGAATAAACTTTCATGAAGGATTTTGCCAGATCCATTTGGAAATCTCAGTACATTATGTTATTGGGCTTTCCACAGTACATTTGAGATATCTGGGGTGAAATAGTGGTTTGGGTTTGCGAGTGAGACTATGATATTTTTTACTCCCTTTGATGGATAGTTCTGTGGCCAGGAGTTTGCACCTGTGGAGTTATATTTGTCTGCTTGTGTTCAGTCAGCAGTCAGTTGAAACAAGCAGCGACACTGGCTTATTCAGTGGCTCTGTGTACGCTTTTATGCAAATAGAAACCATTTTCCGAGGATCAATTTTATAGTTGGAGGTCAGATAGAAGAAGTATCTTTAGGGTAATTTTAACACTAATGTTATGGTGGAGATCATATAGAAATATCTTTGGGGCAATTTTAACAATATGTGCCCAAAAGAAACCAGGTGGGCTGTTAAAATTGGCCAGAGGTCTTACCTGTCTCACGCTGTTCACATTATCCTGAATTTTAACATTCTCTTCTGTGTAGGCAGCAAGGATCCCCTCCTGAAGCTCAAGGCACCTTATTTTAAATAAGCAGATCAGGGCCTGATAACGGCACTGAGTCCTAACTGCAATTTTAACCGGTGGCCTGAGCAGAGAAGCAGCTGTGACTTACCCACCAGGTTGAGGCAGTGTGAAGAGAATCTAGAGCCAGAAGAGGACCAGAAGGGTCCATTTTTTTCATCTTGCTTTATATTTCTTGTGAGACCAGGAGGAATAGCAGCACTCCTCTGGCCCACCGAAGGAAAGCTGAGGCCTACCCTGCCATGGACACCCTTCCTTTCCCTTTGGAAACTCTCTCCCTGACACCTACTATGTTGCCAAAGGTAATTTCTTCATTGCCAGCCGCCCAAAATTCTGCCCTAACCCACTGGTTATCTGCCACTTTCAACTCATTTCAGTCAAGCAACAGACCAGCTGCAAGTCGATAAGGCCCAGCAATTAAAATCATTCAGGCCTGACGCTGCCAAGGTCAGTCCAGGTATAGCTCTCGTCCTACCTGGCTGACTCCCAATCCTGCTTAAAATCAAACCTACTATTATTGAGATTTGGGCAGAATATTCATAGATTCTAAACGCTTTTTATACAATATACATCAAATTGATGTGTCTATTGATTTACAATCTGAAGCATGATCTGGCTACCAGCGAGGATGAGATCATGTAGCAGGATGTAACTCAGGATTACTTGCGTGCCAAACAACGTAAGCAGCATGCGATAGACAGAGTTAAGCGTCTCACAACCAACGGATAAGATCTAAGCTCTGCAGCCCTGCCACATCCAGTTGTGAATGGTGGTTGACAATTAAACAACTCACAGGAGGAGGAGGCTCCACAAATATCCCCATCCTCAATGAAGGGGGAATCACAGAATCACAGAGTGCAGAAGAGGTCCTTCAGCCCATCGAGACTGCACCGATACGTGAGAAACACCTGACCTACCTACCTAATCCCAGTTACGAGCACTTCGCCCATAGCTTTGAATGTTATGACGTGCCAAGTGCTCATCCAGGTACTTTTTAAAGGATGTGAGGCAACCCACCTCCACCACCCTCCCAGGCAGTGCATTCCAGACCATCACCACCATCTGGGTAAAAAGGTTTTCCTCACATCCCCCCTGAACCTCCTGCCCCTCACCTTGAACTTGTGTCTCCTCGTGACTGACCCTTCAACTAAGGGGAACAGCTGCTCCCTATCCACCCTGCCCATGCCCCTCATAATCTTGTACACCTCGATCAGGTCACCCCTCAGTCTTCTCTGCTCCAACGAAAACAACCCAAGTCCATCCAACCTCTCTTCATAGCTTAAATGTTTCATCCCAGGTAACATCCTGGTGAATCTCCTCTGCACCCCCTCCAGTGCAATCACATCCTTCCTATAATGTGATGACCAGAACTGCACACAGTACTCCAGCTGTGGCCTCACCAAGGTTCTATACAACTCCAACATGACCTCCCTAATTTTGTAATCTATGCCTTGATTGATAAAGGTAAGTGTCCCATATGCCTTTTTCACCACCCCACTAATATGCCCCTCCGCCTTCAGAGATCTATGGACACACACGCCAAGGTCCCTTTGTTCCTCAGAACTTCCTAGTTTCATGCCATTCATTGAATACTTCCTTGTCAAATTACTCCTTCCGAAGTGTATCACTTCACACTTTTCAGGGTTAAATTCCATCTGCCACTTGTCTGCCCACTTGGCCATCCCAGCACATCAGTGCAAAAGATAAGGCTGAAGCATTTGCAACAATCTTCAATCAGAAGTGTCGAGTGGACGATCCATTTCGGCCTCCTCCTGAGGTCCCCAGCATCACAGATGCCAGTCTTCAGCCAATTTGATTCACTCCAAGTGGTATCAAGAAATGGCTGAAGGCACTGGATACTGCAAAGGCTATGGGCCCTGACAACATTCCAGCAATAGTTCTGAAGAAATGTGCTCCAGAACTTGCCGCACCCCTAACCAATCTGTTCCAGTACAGCTCAGGTCCAACACTGGCTATGTGGAAAATTGCCTTGGTACATCCCAAACACAAAAAGCAGGACAAATCCAACCCAGCCAATTACCGCCTGATCAGCTTACTCTCAATCATCAGTAAAGTGATGGAAGGAGCCATCAACAGTGCTATCAAGTGACACCTGCCTAGCAATAACCTGTTCTCTGATGCTCAGTTTGATTTCCGCCAGGGCCATTCATCTCCTGACCTCATTACAGCTTTGGTTCAAACAGGGACAAAAGAGCTGAACTCCCGAGGTGAGGTGAGAGTGACAGCCCTTGACATCAAGGCAGCATTCGACTGAGTGTGGCATCAAGGAGCCCTGGAAAAACGGGAGTCAATGGGTATCAGGGGAGAACCCTCTGCTAGTTGGAGTCTTACCTAGCACAAAGAAAGATGGTTGTGGTTGTTGGAGATCAATCTTTTCAGTTCCAGGACATCACTGCAGGAGTTCCTCAGGGTAGTGTCCTCGGCCCAACCATCTTCAGCTGTTTCTTCAATGACCTTCCTTCTATCATAAGGTCGGAAGTGAGGACGTTCACTGATCGCTGATGATTGCACAATGTTCAGCATCATTCACAACTTCTCAGATACTGAAGCAGTCAATGTCCAAATATTGCAAGACCTGGACAATATCCAGGCTTGGGCTGACAAGTGGCAAGTAACATACCACACAAGTGCCAGATAATTACCATTTCCAACAAGAGAGAATCTAACCATTGAATTCAATGGCATTACCATCACTGAATCCTCCACTATCAACATCCTGGGGGTTACCATTGACAAGAAACTGAACTGGACTAACCTTATAAGTACTGTGGCTACAAGAGCAGGAATCCTGCGACGAGCAACTCACCTCTTTACTCCCCAAAGCCTGTCCACCATCTGCAAGGCATAGGTCAGGAGTGTGATGGAATATTCTCCACTTGCCTGGATGAGTGCAGTTCCAACAACACTTAAGATGCTTAACACCATTCAGGACAAAGCAGCCCACTTGATTGGCACCCCATCCGCAAACATTTACTCCCGCCGCCACCAATGAACAGTGGCAGCAGTGTGTACCATCTACAAGATGCACTGCATAAAGTCACCAAGGTTTCTTAAGCAGCAACTTCCAAACCCACGACTGCTATAGGGACCAGGGCAGCAAACACATGGGAACACCACCAAGTTCTCCTCCAAGCCACACACCAACCTGACTTGGAAATACATCACAATTCTTTCACTGTCACTGGGTCAAAATCCTGGAACTCCCTCCCTAACAGCACTGTGGGTGTACCTACACCACATGGACTGCAGCGACTCAAGAAGGCAGCACACCACCACCTTCTCAAGGGCACCTAAGGATCGGCAATAAATGCTGGCCTAGCCAGCGACCTCCACGTCCCATGAATGAATAAAAAATGTATATATTCCAGTATGCCAGGGTACAGTGACCAGGGTTCTCTGTTTAACCTCTGGGTCTCACTTTTTACCTAAATCTTCAGGTAAATGAAGACACAGGTTCATAAGGGACACAATATAGTACAAAAGTCCAAAATGGTAACACTCACCTAAAGGCAAAAGGCTGGTTCTCTGCAACGTGGTAACTAAACCATGCTGGCATTTCCAGAACTATCTAAACAGTTAAAACTTGATCTTTCAAAAATAAAGGCTTGTGTTTCTGGGTGAAGTGAGTAGCAGAATTTAAATAGCTCTGTGCAGATTTGATTGGTGTAAATAGGGAAATGAATATTGGACTTTTGTTAAATCTTGCTGAAAAATCTTAGCCATAAATCTCTAACACCTCAGGAGGAAATTAAATTCATTCTATCAGATCTAACATATTTATTGGAATTTTTTTTTTTGTTTTTTATGGTTCCTAAACCTCTGAGACATTTTACAGAGATTTTCATAAGCGAAGGAGGTTTTGGAGCTTACTATATTTCATGTGTTCTGTTGGTGCCTCAACAAGGCTTCCTTTATAATCTGATAAATTTAGCAATATCCTTTTGGTGATAACTATCTCATAAAATAGCCAAAATGTATTAGTTGCCTAGTTTTCTACAGCAATATGCTTTTTTAAAATGATTAAGCCTCATGTCCTCGCCTGCTAAAGTTAATTCAATTCATTTTGATGCCCTAACATTATCCAAGTGCTTTCAATGGATTTGATGTGCTTTTTAATGTAATTGCTATTTGTTAAATTTCTTTCTATTCCAAAGCACTGGTTATATCTCATTGTGTCTGTGTAATGTGATGATGTTTCCAATTTGTATTGTCTCATTACGAGGATGTTGCAATATACACTTCGATGAGAGATCTTGGTTTGATTTTACTTGCAGTTCACTCTTGAGAAAACAACTGCTTCACTATTAGAGACCTGTTTTTGTGCTGTATAAGACCAAGACTCCATTAAACTGTGGCAACACAGTTCCCAGGTGCAGAAACACACTCTGGGAGGCTTCTTAGTCAAAGAAAACAAACTTTATTTACAGGAGAGCTTCTATGGCTGCTTGTATACAGCCAGCCCCTCATACAGCCATCTTCTTTCCCTAGAAAACCCCTCCCTAGAATTTATTCCCCCGCGCTAACCACACATTGGTTGAACAAATCACGTGACCCCCCTACTCAGTTGAACTGATCCTAAAGTGACAGTCATCACACCAGGCTTAGTTCCAGCGTTTCAGGCTGGAAACCCAGAATTCCGATTTCCCAAATGCCATGGTGCTTTAACTCCCAACTTTTGTACTTGTCAAATTCCTCAGCTGGAAATCAGCACCATTGATAGGCTTGATTTCTAGTTGGGTGTGGAGCGCTTTGGATCAGGCTTTAGCAACAGGTAGGTTTGATCCCCACGAAAAAATTTGGGTGATCCTGTCATGGGTGTGGGGATCCAATCGATAACCTCAGGATTTTTTATATGGGGGTGGGGAGCATCTGATGGATGGGAGTGGGAGTTGGGGACTAGGTGGGGTGGGGTGGGTGTGGGTTGGTGTTTGGGGGAGAGAAGGACTCCTCCTGACCCACATGCAGCCCTGTAAAGATACCAACCTTCTTCTTGGAGCTGTCTTCAGCTGCCATGTTTCCAGAGGCCTGGAAAACCTGATCACTGTAAAACCTGCAACGCACGTTAAATCAGGGCTACCACACTTGTTAAAATATTTAAATTCCTAACCCACCTCCTAAGGTGGGTTAGCTGCCCGACCCTTGTCGCACCTCAATTAAATCTGGAAGTGGAGAGGTTGGAGTCGGTTTGGGTTGGGTTTCATATTTTGAAAACGTTAAGTTTTGATTGGACCTCAATGCAACTGTTTTTGGGTTCCAAACTTCAGCCTAATGTGGTTCTATTCAGTTACTGTATAGGTGGTACTTGGCCAAATAAATATCATTATGCATGTCAATATCAAATCATTGGCAACCATTCTGGTGTAATTTAATGGCATAGTGGTTGTTTGGGGGGGGAAAAAAGTACTGGGTAACTGTTCTGAAAAGATTCTCTATATTCATGACTGATGACCATGAACAAATGGCTAATAGCAAAAGTGCACTTCAGGATCCGAAACGGTATCTCCTAGAGGGCATGGGAGTTCCCAACTTACATTTATGCACTGCATGATTGGCCGCACAAGAAGTCTGTGCAAGACTGAAAAGTGCACTTAGTCCTCATGCGAGAAAACATATTTCTCATTTTGTGTCAGATATGAGGGCCTCAATTTACAGCCTTTACTCAATTAAATACTCTCCAACATAGAGTTTTGACTTGTGTTTTTACTGTGGGTGTGTAGCCTTTGGTCTCAAATAAGATCATTCTCCTTTGGACATCTGCTGTAGCCAAGCCTTCAACCCCTCAGTGTTAGATAAAATGGTATGGCCTACGGTCCACAATGCCCATATGAACCACAAGGCCACTTCTACCACCACTACAAATGGTGAACTTCAGCCCTTTAAGGTCTGCTACCTCATCAGATTTTATGCTTCCCAGCCAAGTGCACAAAATGGGATGAATAATGGGCAGCTTGCCCCCACCCCCTCTGCCCTCATCGGAAGTAAATTCGATGTGGAGCCAACCCACTTCATGCCGGCCCACCCCGGTGCCAGAATGCGCTGGGGGCGTGCTTCACAAGGTCAGTGTAGGACTTTGGCCCCTCACTGGGGAGGAAGTTCCACCCAATCAGATTGACTGGCAGCTCCATCAGTCCCGGTAGCACCAAGGACACATTAGTGGCCAATGCCAGGACTGCACAAAGAAGACAAAGAGGGCCCATGGATCCACAGAACCAGTAAGTCCAGGGTTTTTTGGCAGAGTGGGTTTCGGATGGTCAGGGAGTGGGGGTTGGTGGGAGCGTTGGGTTTAAGGTTGGGGGAGGGGTTAGGAGGAAGGGGTTTCGACCTTACAGGGGCTGCACCCCCAATCTGCAAAGAGCAGCAACCAAAGATCCAATAGCCCCTTTCTTTCCCACCCTTTGAAGAAGGTAGGTAATAAAATTGGGCTGCCAGCTCCCACCCGGGCTGTCCACACCAGGCGTTTTATGGCATGGGCAGCATATTATCAGGGTCAATCGGCTTGGTCACATGCCTAATTGACCCTTGATTACCTTTTGAATATGGTGGGCGGGCTGCCGATTTCGATGGCTGGCCACCCCCCCCAGCCCCCTCCATTATTATTGGCAGGACAAGAAGGTGGTGGGGTGGGCGCCTGCCCTATTTTACCTCCCCCCCCACCTGTCAGAAACCTGCCCGCCAGGGGCACATAAAATCCAGACCCACATTAAGCTCTCTGGGCTTTTCATGTACCAATAGTCTATTGGGATTATGGAGTGGGGCTTTCATTGCAGAATCTGGTGTCATGTGGCCTATTTAGCTGTGGTAAAGGTGGTACCATTGTCATTAGACTCGCAAAATCAAGGCTTTACTGCGTAGAAAAACATTTCTTTTTTTGCCAAGGTAATAACTTTTATCTTCTACAGTGCATTCACTTGACCCTAGCATTAGATCTTATTCACTGACTGCAAAAGGAAAACAGTGCTCTGTTATTCTACTGAAGTATAGTAAATAATCAAGAAAAGCGTGTATTAACAAATTTCAAATGCATTTATTGATTTTGTTTCTGTTGAAGGTCACAGACTGACAGTAACCATCGACTGAAAGGATGAAAAGCTTGTCCTGTCACATGCGTTTAAATTATAACCTGAGGGGCCTCACTATTCCTTGATCAAAGAAATTCAATTTGAACCTTGTTTCTGTCTGCCATTTGGACACCTTTCTCCTCAGGCTGAATACAAATTTACAGGATGTATCTCACGTTTGTGCCAGGATGAACATTAGTGTCCTAAGTTCTAGCAATCTGCTACGTTTTACATAGAAATATCACAAAGTCTAAATTAAGTTATACCTCCATTGAATAATCCGGCAGAATGGTTGTTGTAAGGTTAAAGTGGTGTCTCTGGATAATCAGAACATTATATATATTTTAAGACGATCTTTAGTAGACCGTATTTTAAAGGTGGGGGCTTGGTGGCATGGCGGGTTAGATGCTAGCTTTGCATATCTGGGACTTGGATTCAAACTATCCAAAGCTGATAGGAGAAACATCTCCTCCTACATAAAATGAATTTGGGCAGTTTCAATCCAGTCCCTAGTGGTAGCTGGATTGGCAAATGGGAAGATGCCAAACTGGTGCAACAGAGGGTTTTAGTGTTGGGTCAAGGCTTTACTCTGCGTGGCTACACCTGAGTTGAGATTGTTTTAGATTGA
This sequence comes from Cetorhinus maximus, assembly GCF_964194155.1. NCBI lineage: Eukaryota > Metazoa > Chordata > Chondrichthyes > Lamniformes > Cetorhinidae > Cetorhinus > Cetorhinus maximus. Next base: position 4,268,263 of record NC_135892.1, read on the forward strand.
GATTGGATAACCAAATGAGAAATGTTCCCGAGCATTAGCATCCCTCACCTTGATAAATACAAACATGCACCCATAAAAATCTTCTGAAAAAACAGAAGGCTAAAAGGCTACCCCACCCCATTGGCCCTGTTCTAGTCACAAGTCGGTTACATTTGATTACTCTGCTTCATTGCACTGATTTATGGGCAATTTTAGAAACAGGCTTATGCCAGTAAATCTGGGCGTAACTTCGTTTTGGCAAAACTAGCAAATTGCCTATTGTGCCCCGAGTGGTAACTCCAGGCCACTATTGGCAATACGAATGAATAAAATCAGAACATCTGCATGATGTTCCTCTAATCATTATTTAATGGGCCAGTAAACCCAACTCATAAAGGACCAGACAAAATACTATCAGAGGACTGTTAAGCTGTCCACGAATATTGTTTATTGTTATTTTTAGCCATGTTAAGCACTATTTTGGTAAATTTTGGTAATCCTAGTGCTGCTGATGGGGTTTTGCACATATTTGAAAATGGTGGTCAGTCTGCCCTTTCTTTTCGGTATGTGCTCTGCTATAGTGCAGAGCCTCAGCAAATAAATTATTCTACTTGTTGGCAGAAGTTGGCACAGTGTATAGATTGTTTTATTGCATATCTCTAACTCATTTTATTTCCAGAGCACTTTTAATTCAAATTTGCAATAGGAATATAAACAATGGTATATAAAGAAATTGGAATTTACAAGCAAGATTGAAATTGCAATGGATAAAATTGAGCAAGATCTGGGAATGTTGATAGATTTGGTGTCTAATTGTACATTTTCACATCATTGGCAATGGTAGAGAATGGGTATTTGCAGCTGTAAAATGTAGCTGAGATAAACTTCCCAATCTCTGCCTATTGTGCATAAGAACATAAGAGAAGGAATAGGTCGTATGGCTCCTTGTGACTGCGTCACCATTTAATAAGATCATGGCCGGTCTTAGACCACAATACCGCTTTCTCACCCGATCCCCATATTCCTCGATTTCCTTAGAGTTCACAGATCTATTAATCTCAGTCTTCAATATATTCATTACTGAGCACTCTGGGATGGAGAACTCCAAAGATTTACAACTCTGAAGGAAGAAATTTCTCATCTCAGTCTGTCTCCTTATCCTGAGACAATCCCCTCTAGTTCTAGACTCTTCAGTGAGGGGAAATAGCCTCTCAGTATCTACCTTGCCCAAATCTCTCAGAATCTTGTATGTTTCAATGAGAACACCTCTCATCCTTCTAAGCTCCAGAAAGTATAGGCCCATTCTACTCAATCTCTCCTTATGGGACAACACTCGTCCTAGGAAAACACTTCATTGCACATGATCTTTGACCCTGCCTTTGAGCCCTGCCGAGGGCCCTCTTCAAAATAGTTGAGATTCATTTTAATATGAGCACTGACTTTGTGAGGCTCCATTCCTGGCATGGACTTTTGCTGAAGGCAGAAAGTATAGAAATTGGTGCACAATTCACTACTTGCCTCATTTTACACCACTCAACTAGGTCGTGAGGTAGAATGAAGACGTGCTACAAGTTTGCAGGTGCCTCAGTGGCATTGTATAACTATTAAAATGAGGTCCAATGCCAAGTTTCACAACATTTAGTAAGATTCCCTTCTTCCTTGTTCCCCAGCATGCAACATTTGCCTCATTCATATTAAGTGGCACATGATAGCAGAACAGGCTAGTATTGCTTTAGTTCTTTCAAGTGAGATTGCTATTGTCTGTTGCTGTTGATCAGTAACAATTTTGACTTGGGATAGTTCTCTGCTTCTGCATTGAAAATACTTTAATTTCCTTACATTAGAACATCAAAAATAGCCTCCACTGCTGTCTGCAGAAGAGAATTCCAAAATACTTATCAATCATTCTGTCTTTCTGTCTTTTGGCTGATGCCTTGTTTGCAAACCCAAACTTTCCTGAACATTTGCCAATTAGCAGCTGCTGTGACAGTTTGGAAAGTATGGACGTTTCTTGGCTGTTCACATAATGCTGTATGAATCAGATGAAGCGGAATATTTCATGATAGAGCACAGGTTTAATGACTCGGCAGGGAGTGTATGTTTGCTGCTGTCACTACCCAAGGATCTTACATCTTGACACACTTTCCTGAGCATGTCAGAGGAAACTTTGGGCTGAATTTTTAAAAGGAGTTGGGGTCCGGATCGGTGGCAGGCAAGCTTGCAATTTGGTGCCTCCGGCCTCCATGCTGATTCCCCACCATGACCCCCCATGACCTGACCCCAAGCCATTTTGAAATAGGTCAGATCGGCTTCCTGCCCGTGAGCAGCTGGTAGCCGGTTACAATTAATTAAATGTAATTTAAGGGGCCTATTAAGGTCCTGTTCCTGCGCCGACTGGGATTTCCAGTTGGCAATGCAGGCAGCCTGCATTCCATGTGGTGGGCTTAAGGCGGGAAGGGGGTGGGGGAGGCACAATGGATCACATGCAGGACCTCCCTGGGCCCCTCCATCTGCCCAGACGCATCATGGAAGCTGGGACAGGATCACAGGATCATGGCCAGGCGGCTGTGGTATTTTTAAAATTAAAATAAACTTACCTGCTTTTTTCCCTCACTGTCTGCATCGTCACATCTTGGTTGCTGGGGCTGCCAATCTCTGAGTGCTGGAGAGCCTCCCATTGGCCTTCCAGCATCAGGCATCCATCCACTTTCGTTGATTGGATGGCGATCCCACCCCCTGGCCTTTGATTGGCTGAAACTTTCTTAATTGCGGTAGGCATGTGGCACACCATGTGGGGTCGGGACCCAGGAACTAGCTCTCATGCTTGGTTCCCAACCCCTGGTTAGTAATCCAGGCAATGCTTATTACCTATATTTCACCACAGTGAAATCAGGAGTCCGACAAGAACCACAAACTTTTGGGGTTTTTTAACTCTTGTATTTTGTTGGCTATTTTATAAATATGAAATTTGAATCGATCAGATAAAGCTGATACTGAAATATTTGCACACAAACAATGTAATACCAAAAGTATGATGTAGCTATATATATATATAAGTTGATTATTGCATACAGGAAGTCATGACTAGGTCCAAATGTGTGTGAAATGGGGCACATAGACTGTTGTTTGTTCAAGCGGTGCGGGTGTTGCTGGCTAAGCCAGCATTTATTGCCCATCCATAATTCCCCTTGGGAAAGTAGTAGTGAGCCGTCTTCTTGAACCCGGCAGTCCATGTGTTGTTGGAACACCCACAGTGCTGTTAGGAAGGGAGTTCCATGATTTTGACCCAGTGACAATGAAGGAACAGCGATATAGTTCCAAGTCAGGATGGTATGTAGCTTGGGGGCGGGAACTTGCAGGTGGTGGTGGTGTTCCCATTCATCTGCTGCTGTTGTCCTCCTAGATAGTAGAGATTGCGGGTTTGGAAGATGCTGTTGAGGGAGTCTTGGAGCAGAATTTTTTTCCTTGTCGGGCAGGCGCACGCCCGACCAAATGAGAGTAAAATAGTGCGCGATGATGTCGGGCAAGCCCCAACGGCATTGGGCACTCTCACGATACTTCACTCAACAGGAGCGTGCGAGAGGTGGCAGCGCGTCTGCCGACAATTAATAGGCCTATTAAGGCCCTTAATCAATTAATTAAATTGAAATTTTCGCTGCCTGTCCAACCATTCGGTTGGTGGGCGGGCAAATAAGCCAAGCGGCCTTTGCATTTTTTGCGAAACCTCATCCATGGGTGGGTAATTAAAAAAAGACTTTTAAAACTCATTTTAACATATCCCTGCTCCTGTAGTCACATGACGGGACATGCTTTCCTTATTTTTCCATTCTTTATTTTTGATTGTAAAAATCTTCAGCTCCCTGAGGAAGCTCTGTACCTTCAGTGAGCTTTCACTGTGCACACCCCCGCGTATGTGCATACTTCAGCGCTCGCGCTCTTCCCGCCCCTCATCCCAGCAGCGCTTAGGCTCTGAGCGCACCTTTCACATTGGCTGGCCGTTAATTGGCCAGCCATCATGAAATCGTGGTCGGGGCCTGATTGTATGTGGCGGTCAGTTTTGCGGCCGCTCGCGGGACCGCCTGCCGCGCCCACCCAATGAGGTAAAAATCTTGCCCTTGGTCAATTGCAGCAGTGCATCTTATACATGGTACACACTAGTGCCACTGTGTGTTGGTGCTTGGAGAGAGTGAATGTTCAATGTGGTGGATGGGGTGCCAATCAAGCGGGCTGCTTCGTCCTGGATGGTGTCAAGCTTCTTGAGTGTTATTGGAGCTGCACTCATCCAGGCAAGTGGAGAGTATTCCATCACACTCCTGACTTGTTACTTGTAGATGGTGAAATGGCTTTGGAGAGTCAGGAGTTACTCTCTGAATAATTCCCAGCCTCTGACCTGCCCTTGTAGCCATTGTATTTATATGGCTGGTCCAGTTCAGTTTCTGGTCAATGGTAACCCTTAGGCTGTTGATAGTGGAGGATTCAGCGATGGTAATGCCATTGAATATCACGGGGAGATGGTTAGATTCTCTCCTGTTGGAGATGGTAGTGCCTGGCACTTGTGTGGCATGAATGTTACTTGTCACTTGTCATCCCAAGCCTGAATATTGCCCAGGTCTTGCTGCATATGTGCATGGACTGCTTCAGTATCTGTGGAGTTGCGAAGGATGCTGAACATAGTGCAATCATCAATGAACATCCTCACTTCTGACCTTATGATAGAGTGACGGTCATTGACAAACCAGCTGAAGATGGCTGGGCCTAGAACACTTGCCTGAGGAACACCTGCAGCGATGTCCTGGGACTGAGATGATTGACCAGTGGAACAGAGAGGCAATGGCCGAGAGCAGAATGGGACAGCAGCGAGCACCAACCGACTGAGCTTTTAAAAAATATTTTTCCTTTGTGCTAGTTAATCCTCTAACCAGTGGAGAGTTTTTCCCCGATTCCCACTGACTTCAGTTTTGCTAGGGCACCTTGATGCTACAGTTGGTTAAATGTGGCCTTGATGTCAAGGGCAGTCATTCTCACCTCATCTCTTCAGTTCAGCTCTTTTGTCCATGTTTGGAGCAAGGCTGTGATGAGGTCAAGCGCTGAGTTTCCTGGCAGAACCCAAACTGAGCCTGAGTGAGCAGGCTAGTGCTGTGTAAGTGTCGCTTGACAGCACTGTTGACGACACCTTCCATCACTTTGCTGATGACCAGAAGTAGACTGGTGGGGCGGTAATTGGCCGGGTTGGATTTGTCCTGCTTTTTGTGGACAGGGCGTACCTGGGCAATTTTCCAGATTGTTGGGCAGATGCCAGTGTTGTAGTTGTAATGGAACAGCTTGGCTAGGGGCACAGCTAGTTCTGAAGTACAAGTCTTCAGTACTATTTCCAGAATGTTATCAGGGCCCATAGCCTTTGCAGTATCCAGTACCTTCAGCCATTTCTTGATATCACATGGAGTGAATCAAATTGGCTGAAGACTGGCACCTGTGATGCTGGGGTCCTAGGGAGGAGGCCAAGATGGATCATCCACTCAGCACTTCTGGCTGAAGATGATTGCAAATGCTTCAGCTTGTCTATTGCACTGATGTGCTGGGGTCCCGCATCGTTGAGGATGGGGATATTTGTGGAGCCTTTTCTTCCTGTTAGTTGTTTAATTGTCCACTACCATTCACGATTGGATGTGGCAGGACTGCAGAGCTGAGATCTGATCTGTTGGTTGTGGGATAGCTTAGCTCTGTCTATTGCATGTTGCTTCTGCTGTTCGGCATGCAAGTAGTCCTGTGTTGTAGCTTCACCAGGTTGATACCTCATTTTTAGATATGCCTGACGCTGTTCCTGGCATGCCCTCCTGCACTCTTCATTGAACCAGGATTGATCCCCTGACTTAATGGTAATGGTAGAGTAGGGGTAATGCCGGGCCATGAGGTTATAGATTTTGGTCGAATACAATTCTGATGCTGCTGATGGTCAAGTAGGTTTCCCCCTCTTGTTGGTTTCTTCACCACCTGCCTCAGACCCAGTCTCGCAGCTATCCTTTAGCACTCAGCCAGCTCGATCAGTAGTGGTGCTATTGAACCACTCTTGGTGATACCTCACCCAGAATCCATTCTGTGCCCTTGCCACCCTCAGTGCTTCTTCCACTTGGTGTTCAACATGGAGGAGTACTGATTCATCAACTGAGAGGGGGGTAGGGCGGTTGCGGGAGAAGGGTGCGGCGTAGGTGGTAATCAGCAGGAGGATTCCTGGCCCATCTTTGATCTGATGCCATGGGACTTCATGAGGTCCAGAGTTGATGTTGAAGACTCTCAGAACAACTCCTTCCTGACTGTATACCACTGTGCCACAACCTCAGCTGGGTCTGTCCTGCCGATGGGACTGGATAACCAGGGATGGTGATCGTGGTGTCTGGGACATTATCTGTAAGATATGATTCTGTGGGTATGACTATGTCAGGCTGTTGCTTGACTAGTCTGTGGGACAGCTCTCCCAATTTTGGCATGAGCTCCCAGGTGTTAGTAGGGAGGGCTTTGCCAGGGTCGACAGGGCTGCGTGTTGCATCATCGTTTCCGGTGCCTAGGCTGATGCCATATGGTTCACCCAGTTTAATTCCTTTTAAACTTCAGAGCAGTTTGATGCAACTGACTGGCATGCTCGGGAGCATTAAGAGTTAACCACGTTGCTGTGAGTCTGGTGTCACATGTAGACCAGACCAAGTAAGGACAGCAGGTTTCCTTCCCTAAAGAGGCATTAGTGAACCAGATGGGTCTTTACAATGATTGACAATGGCTTCACCATTATAGAGACTAGCTTTTAATTCCAGATTTATAAATTAAATTCATATTCCACCAGCTGTCGTGGTGGGATTCGAACTTGTGTCCCTAGAGTATTAGCCTGGGCTACAGCATTACTAGGCCAGTGACATTACCACCACCACCATATGCTGCCACCATCTCTCTCTTGTAGTTCAATTCTCATTTTGTAGTCAACATTCACTACTATTTGGATACAATACTTTGATTTTGTTACTATTTATAGCCAACAAACATCAATAAAACAGGTTATCTGGTCATTTATTGTAGTTGTTTGTGGGATCTTGCTATGCTCCAATTTGCTTTGTGTTTCGTTATGTTGACTACACTTCAAAAATATTTAATTACTGTGAAGTGCTTTGGGATGTTATGAGGATCAGATGGTCAATATGAAGGCAAAATACTTTCAAGTCCTTTTTTTAAATGTCAGAATTCACAGCAGTTTGGAAAGCAGAAGTGTAAAGTTGGTTGCAGCACAGCCTGAGAAGCTGTAAACTGCAAAACCGACATGACATGCGTCTTTCCTAGCTGGAGGAACTCATTACAATGCAACACATTTTAGAGGCAGTTCTCATTATAAATATTGACATTGGAATTCATAATGGAAGACCTGGCATAAGCTTGTGTCAAAAATAGGCCAACAGGAAGTAAGGTTTCATTGACAGGATGTGCGTGCGTCTTAAAGCATACATGTAGCTAAATCCCTTTTCTGTACTCAGTTCCTGTCTGAAGACTTCCTGTTAGCATGTTTTTGTCACGTAAGATATAAAAGCAAGAAATTATTGTCTTAAAGTGGTAAACAAATAGGATGTGGAAGGGCAGAAAAGTCCATCTGTTCACTCGATTTAGGTTAATAGAGACATTGTTGCTCTATTATTTGTTCAAATGGAAGGTTACTGTAGATTGATGTTGATGAAAGGCTGCTCAGGACCACCCAAAGGTTTAAAGCCAATGACGTACTTATGAAGTGTAGTCACTGTTGTAATGTAGGAAACGAGGCAGCCAATTTATACACAGCAAACCCCCATGAACAGCAATGTGATAATGACCAGATAATCTGTTTTTCTGAGGTTGAGGGATAAATATTGAGCAGGACACCAGGGATAACTCTTTTTCAAAATAGTGCCATGAGACCTGTTATGTTAATCTGAGAGGGCAGAAAGGCCTCGGTTTAACACCTCATCCAAGAGACAATACCTCCGACAGTGCAGTACTCTTTCAGTATTGCACTGGAGTGGCAGCCAAGATTTTGAATAGGAGTGGGAGTGGGATTTATGCCCACTGCCTTCTGACTCTGAGACAAAAAGCTGACGCATGTCAAACGGAATTCAAAACAGGCAAATTTGTGTCCATACATAATTGTATTGTAATGCAGATTCTCATGTAAAGGGGGAAATGTCAATGTTTAATGATTGTGATTGTTTGCTATGTTAGGGGAAATTAGTGAAAAAGGGCTGAATTTTGCCCTTGATGGGCGGGCGGGCCCGACCGACTCGATGGCGGGCGGGCAGCCGATTGCCGCCGCCAAAACGGGCCCTGCCACCACTTAACATGGGCGGGCCAATTAAGGCCCGCCCAGCGTGACGCCCAACGGGAAGCGCTATGCGCTTCCTGTGCGGGGATTCTCCAACTGCGAGAGTACGCTCTTTCGCACATGCGCGCAAAAAAGCGCACATCTCCCTGAGGCTAAGTGGTGCCTCAGGGAGATCGCTGAAAGGTGATGAAAGTTCAAAACTAGAAAAATAAAAAAATCATTAACATGTCCCCCTCATGTGAAAATGTCACACGAGATGGGACATGTTAATGAAGTACACAGAAACTTTAAACTTTTTAAAATCTGAAATCAAACCTCATCCCGCCACTGGATGAGATTTGTTAAAAAAATCACTTACCCGCCTGCCCGTTGGGCCCGTGCACCGAGCCGAAGTTCGCACGGGCCCCTCAAAATCGTCGACAATTGGTGACCTAATGGCCTTAACAAGGCCTTTAATTAATAGCGGGTACGCGTCGCGCTGCATAGCGCGCCCGCCAACCTAAACATCACAATGCCGCGCGCTGACGTTGGGACGCTCGCGCAACATTAGTGCGCGACATTTTAAGCGCTGACGTGCGGGCTCCGCCACCTGCACGTCAGCCAGAAAATTCAGCCCTAAAGATAATCTCTATCTAACTTCAGGTTGAAAGGAGCCTATATCATCAATTTATACATTTATACATAATTTAATTTTGTTCTTAGGGGCTGAAGTGGGTGAAGTTTTCCACTTTATATTAGTGTAGAGGTATTACCCGGGAATATTTTCACGGTTTTACTTCATTTTTGCCCTGTGCTGTACCTTTAGCAGTGCTTGATGCTGATACAGGATGTGGAGAAACATTCCATTCTTTAGCTCTAGTCCCCTCTGCCTCACTGACTACCCAAAATAAAATTTCAAGCAAAATAGTTCATGGCTTTAATTATTCAAAGATTTATGTAAAATAATGACATTGATAATTTTTCCTACTAATACGTTTAAAACAAAACGATGGCAAGGACACTTAGATCCCACCAGTGAAGGGAACAGAGGCTACCATTGCCGTCTGGCATGCCAGTTATCCATTGCTGTCCCTGCCACCGGTGTGTTTCATCAGGACGGGGGAAGGCCAGCGCCAGAAACTCACCTAATTCTACTTTGAGGCCAATTAATCTAGTTAAGGAGCTTATTGCGAGTTCATGAAGGGCCAGTTTGGAATTTTGGTGGGGGCACACTGGTGGATCAGGGCATACCAGGCACATGGAGGTGGCAACACATTGTATCACCGATTTAAGTGAGCCCATAAATGGGAATGGAAGATGAATCTCACTGGCTGGTCATTCAGTGCCTTGATGGTCACATGGAATTGGTGATGCCGAGAGTGGAGGCTACTGTATTAGGCATAGCATTGAGTGATACTCTGAGATTTGCCTCACCTCTAAACATGCATTTCTCTTTTACAATGCTATGTAAATGTTAACACATGATGCCATATGTGTGAGCTTCCATTCTTTAATGTTGTGATTGGAAAAGAGGGAAGAAGTGGTAAAGGGAAGCAAGGATCCTTGAAGGGGGAATGGGGTGGCTGTGAAACCTCTGGATAGATGTACATCTTTCATTGGCAGTAAGAGTGGATTCCAGGCTGCATCTTCAATAGAAGTATCCTCACGGGTAGGTAAAAATGAATCCCAGACCATGCTGTTCTCTTGGGTTAGAAGGGTTCAACTGAAACATGCGTGGGTAAGATAACCCCTGGCATTGATAGCATCCTGATGAGAACTTTGAGTCCTGCGCTGGCCCCGGCCACTTCCCAATGGAGCCATGGCACCTGTCTTCTGCATCTTCGTTATCCTCTTCCCCTTCCTCCGATGAACTGTGTCATTTCAGGGCCCCACCCTCTTCAAGGTCCACCCCTCTCTGGAAGGCCTTGTTAATGAGAGTGCAGCAGAACCACAAAGCGTGAAGCCCTTGCAGGAGTGTACTGCAGGGCACCACCCAACCAGTCCAGGTATCAGAATTCTCATTTCGCCTTCCCTGACTTGCTCCTGGGGGGGCCACCCTAGCCATCTCCATGGCTTCATCCTCCATGGTGGTTATGATATGCAGATGGAGCACACCGCCTTCTGTCAGCACCCTTTCTCGGGCTTTGAGTCCTTTTCTCCTGCAAGGATAAAAGAGAGATAAGGCACTGCAGCCCTCAATGGTTCATTGACATAATAAGCTGCATATATCAGTACTTGCAAGTCCTCAACAGTGCTAGGGCTCTCACCTTTGGTGAGGGGTCAGTCGGTGCCCTGGGCACGCATTCCTCCCATGTTCAGGGCATGTACCCTCAGGCTCCTCAGCTGGTGTGCCTGCTGGAGAGGCCTGTCATGAGGCTCTGGCATTGCACTCACTTTGCCAGTGTAAATAAAATTATTGAACCTTTACCAGCACTGGACCTAGTTCCTTCTGACCATACTTTGTCTGTTCATCATCTCTGCCACCTTGCTCCAGGCCTACTTGATTTGTGAAGGTGGTCTTTTACTGCCTTTCCCTCACTACCTCAAGGAGAACCTTCAGGTCAGCATCAGCAAAGTGAAGGGTAGGCTTGCCTAGGGTGCCAGCTCACTTCCTTTCCTCTTACATTGCTGCTGCTTCAATCCTCTCAGTAAAACATCAGCCACAGTAATAGCTGTAATGGTCTGTTTAAATCAGGCCTGCATTCACTTAGTCCCACCTCAATTCTGCCCCTGTGGCCTTAATTGGCCCAACTCACCCTCCAGCCAATTAGCCAAACAGTCCACCTCCCAAAAACAGTGACTGTGACTGCTTCCCCTCAACCCCGGGTCAGAATTGGGACCCAGACATGGTCCTGATGTCAGTTCCCTGGCACAAGAAGGGAAATCAAGCCCTGTGTCTCTAAAATCAATATTATCTGAGAGATTTATAAAATCTCACCCTTCTCTCCTTTTCCTCACCTCTTGGTTGTTTGCAGCAAGGTATACTTTTAGAAGGAGCATTTGAGGGTTGTGACTTTAAAGGACAGGCAGAAACAGGCTTTCTAGTAAGTTTAAATCAAAAGAAAGCATAAAATGACACCCGAAATGTGAATGCAACAAAATACTCACTCTCTCAAACATACACACACACACACACACACACGAAAAGATGAGTTCTAGAGATGATGCATGCACTTAGATTATTAGAATAACAAGAAACAAATCACATGTCATTAAGGTGAAAATTTAGCAGGCCTAAAAGATTTCTCTCTCCTGGTTCTTAGAAGATACTGATCATCCTCTGACCTGAGCGGTCCTAGATTGACTTGCTTTGGCCTGTCCTTGGAATAATTAGATCTGTTTTCTCAAGCCAGTTTCAATCATGTAGTCATAGAATCAATATTTCCATTATTCACACAAATATGGATGTCATAAGCACTGCCACACAATCAGGAATGAATGGCAGCTGTTCACACCTACTTGTGATAAAATGTTTTTTCCACACCCCTCTTTGATAGGTTTTGAGTTGGCAGATATCGAGTCTGGGGTGACCATTGTATTTGAGTTTCTATAAATATCCAGACAATTGGAGCTGTAAATTCCACAAGTGATCTTGCACCCTGAATGTCTCTTCAAGGGAGGGTCTTCCACATGGATATTTGCATTTTAATGACTTTCCAGAGACATGAGTTAGCTCCTGTCTATACAGAAATCACAAAAGTCACCTGATCCCCTGGACTCCATCTTGGGTCAAGTTAAATTGTTCATATTCCATGCTGTTCTTTAAGAAAGCAAAAGTGTCCAGCATCTTCACATGTTCGTGGGGTTTACACAAGCATGTCACGTATAAGACCATAAGAAATGGGAGCAGGTGTAGCCCATTGGGCCCCTCAAAACTGGTCTGCCACTCAATACGATCATGGTTGATCTTATATCTTAGCTCTACCTTCCTGCATTATCCCACATCCCTTGATTCCCTCAGTATCCAAAATCTGGCAATCACTGACTTGAATATACTCAACAACTGAGCATTCACAGCCCTCTGCATTAGAGAATTCCAAAGGTTCACGACACTGAGTGAAGAAATTCCTCCTCATTTCAGTCCTAAATGGCCGACCCCTTATCCTGAGATTATGATCCCTAGTTCTAGACTCCACAGCTAGGGGGAATATCTTCCCAGCATCTACCCTGTGAAACTACTTAAAAGTTTTATGCTTCAATGAGATCACCTGTGACATGAACTGAAATTACATAGGCACTAAAACTATATTGCGTGTTTATATAACAAGCTGTTTGTGTCAAGTAGAACCTATGAATGGATTTTTCTCAAAAATTTGGATAGATTCCAATGTCATTGCTTGAGGTGAAGTAAAATAAGGCTATGCCACGTTTACTTGCTTTTGCCTATCCTTTGTTATGGCTGAATTGCATTAATCCTGAAGCTTGAAAACTTGGTATTAATTATTTTTATTTAACTTAAGGCACAAAAATGAGCTACATGGCGCCAGTGCTATGGAAGCCCCAGAGCAAGATAGCACTGCCTATGTTTCCAGCAACTTCCATACAGCCCACGCGATGCCCATGCTAGGAAGGGCGTGAGCATGGGTGTGTCGTGTGTACACCGGAAGCCTCAGAACTGGTGCTATTATCGTACCAAACAGGCATTGCAGCTGATTTGACATTAGAGTCAGAAGCTTCAACTGCTCATGTCCAATGAATGGCTGTGCTGCCAGCTGTACCAGCACGGGGATCCCCAACAGCGTTATTTAAAAGGCCAGAAATCAATATCAGAAGTTAATGCCCCCCTCTGTGGCCAGTTTGATGGGGGGAGCTTTAATCGGGTGGGAGGGTGGCAGTTGGGGACACCATCACCTTCCCACTTCCCTCGATTAAGTCCGGGGCAGAAGACCCATGGACAGCCTTCCCATACACTGCCAGTTGAGGCCCTTATTGTGAGCATTCAGTGCCTGATTGAGGCATCTGCCATTGTGAAAGAGGGGACCTGCTGAAAGCCAACCCCTGTCCTTGCTGCCAACCTGCATGATCCCCACCCTGTGAATGCCACCCCCCACCCCACCCCGACATCGCCTGTGCATAGGCCCCTCCTCAATCCGAGGCCTTGCATGAATATAGTTTCGGCAGTAGCCACTTCCTCCTTGCTGGCGTTGCTGAATACAGAAGAGCTGCTAGCCTTGATCCCGGGGAAAGTCCCACCACTGGCCAATAAGTGCCTGCATGGCACTTAATTTTGTAGACCTTCCCTAAAAGAGGCAATGTGGAACTTCCACTGGCTCTCTAGATGGTGGTGGAAACTTTGTTGCCTCTTTTAAATCCAACCCCAAATTGCAGAAGAGGTGCTTTTTACTTATTTCTGCTTAGGCTGAGTTTGTGCAAGGACTGTGCTGTATTTTTGGACACGTTATGGTGCTTCAAATCAGGGAGGACCCAGGGATTGCTGACCAAGGTACGGGACTGTAGTTACAGGGTCTCTTGTCCAGCAGCATGACTGTCAGATGGAGCAAAGAATACAGAGGGGGGAAGCTCTGCCAAGGAGGAGGAGGACGGCTTTGCACAGAAGGCCCTACCCAGCAAGTGTTCTTCAGAAGCTCTTCTCCAACCTACACCTGACCCAAGAGCAATGTCTGAGATGACTCAGGTTCAACAGGAGTGGTCACTGAAGTGTACCATCTCCTACACCCTGACTTTGATCCTCATGCCAGGATGAGGATCAAACTGCCAGTGGCCTTCAAGGTCACCGTCTTCTTAACTTCTTATGCATTGAGGTCCTTCAGGAAGTGGGAGACATCTCCAAAATATCCCAGCATGCCATTCATTGGAGCACTCAGGAGGTCACAGAGACTATCTCTTTCAGGAGAGGGCAGTACATCATCTTCTCCCTCAGCAGTGACAAGCAGGATGAAAGGCATGTAGCTTTGCCAGAGATGTGAGATGGTGCAGGGCTGCATTGACTCCATGTATGTGGCTCTGGAGAACCCCTGTGACAACAGAGAGCTATACAGGAACTGCAAGGGATAGCATTCTCTAAAGGTGCAGTTGATGTGTGATGATGCCAAGAACATTGTGTTGGTGAATGCCTACAATCCAGATAGCAGCCTCAATCCATTCATCCTGTGCCAGTCAGCCATACACACCATCTTCAGGCCTCCTAGAAGAACCTGATGCTGGCTGCTCAGGGACAGGTTATCCCTTACACAAGGTTGATGACCACCTTTGCCACCTGACCACATGAGGATTGCAGGCATATAATGAGAGCCACAGAGCCACACGAAGCATTGTGGACCAGACATTTGATTAGTTAAATCAACAGTTCCACTGCCTTGACTATATGACTACCTAACATACCGGAGTATGTTTCAAAGATTGCAGTGGACTGCTACATCATAACATAAGGGCGTAGCCATTGCCTCCAGGAGTCTGGATGCCACCTCAGCAGGAAGAGGAGGAGGAACAGGGAAGATACATCCTGAACTCCTTTGATCCAGACAGGATGTCAGAGAATGCCTTCTCAGACTGCATTTTCAATGAAGCTATTTTCCCTGACCACAATTGATCCACCATTCCCCATTGTTACATCCATTGGAGATGCCCCATCACAACACCCCCTGCTCTAATGAAAGGTCACAGGGCTAAAACTTTGGGCTGAATTTTCCCAGCCCCTTGGCAATGGGCTGATAGGTGGGAGGGCTGACTAAATGGCTAGGGGAGGCATCAGAAAGGGTGCCAGACCTCTCCCTGCCACCATACCATATAACCAGTGGCAGGAAACATGGCAACTTAGCTGCCTATCGAGTGGCTATCGGGCCATTTAAGTAGCCAATTAAGGGCCGCTTTCTACCTCTTTGCCACATTGAGAAGGCCCTTCTCCATGTGCGGAGCATTGGTGGGGGAGGGGTTGCTCTCTCTCTTCTTTTTACTGGGGTTCTTTGACTGTCAGGTGACAGTTCTTGGGTATCTGAAGGCATACTCCTAGGTACTGCTGCTGGGTGAGTGATGGAGGTGTGGTGCAATGAGCAGCATGAGAGGCTGATTTGGGTATGAAATGTGCCAAAATTCCCAGTAACCACATCTATATAAAGTAAAAGCTCAAATATTTACTCTGTAAGAATAAAAGTGGCATTTTTTTACATCTGGCCTAGCCAGCGAGGCCCACACCTCACGAATGAATTTAAAAAAGCAAATATTCACTGATTACATATTCTAATTTACTTCTCAAACATGTTATGAAGCAGCCTTATTAAAAACTATGGCCTTCAAATTCTTCACAGTCATGATCATGGCAATAATGTCTTTTTTCTTCTTCAGATCAATGGTCCAACAGGTTTCTTTGAGGCTGAGATTCCTGGGATCCATTTATACCAGCATTGAGCAGGTTAATCAGGGGTCCTCAACAAGACTGCTGGAGGTCACCTGGGGCTGCAGCTTTGATGTACCATTTATTTTTAAGGAACCAAGAAGAGTGAAAGGTGTAGGAGTGATTCATGTGGGCGCACAAAAGAGATCTGGCCTATTGCTGGTCAGTGCAAGGCCCACCCCCATGTTCACCACCCCTGCCACACCCCCAGGCTCTGTTATCGCTTGGCTCCTATGCATAAACATAAATTACCCTCCCTGTCCGGCTAGTGACCTGCCTTGGAGCACTGGTTTGGCACTCGCAGCTTGTCAGCTGTGTGTACTAAAGGTCAGTGCCTAAAAATGGCTCGGGCCTCAACATAATAACAATGGAGTAGTGACGGGCACACCCTGCCGGCCAGACACCCATTGTGTGCCTCAAGTTAAAAGTAGCCCCTAGTTTTACAAAGGCAAATTATCAAGGTAAAATAATTATGGAAAATTATGAAGTCCTCCACATGATATGTGGAAAATATGCCAAAGGACCAACACCATCACATGGGTTGAATGCTGTTTTAAAGTGCAAAAAAATGACTTGTGCAACTGAAGTGATTAAATACTGAGTGAGCTTCTGTAATTTGTGTTCTCACTCTAGTTACTGATCGTTTTCCTGGGGTATAAATAATAAAAATCTTCTTTACCATTTACTTTATTAAAGCTGTAAACACATACCTATCACCAGTTAATTAACCATAAAAATCTAAAAATTGTGTATACATTTAAGATTGTGTCGAGTTAGCAGTTGATATGGAATGACCTTATGCATCCAAAGCCCTTGAATGTGCTACCTCTCTGTAATACACACTGTTCCATCATTTATTATAGCTTATGTAATAGAAACTGAACAGGAATGGTAGGCCATTTGGTCCTTCAAGCCTGTTCCAATATGTAATCAGATCAAGACTGATCTGTACCTTAACTACATTTGTCTGCCCTTTCTCCATGTTCCTCAATACCTTTACCAAAAAAGATTATATTGCTATCATTTTGGAAATCTCATTTGATCCACATCCACTGCCTTTTGGGGAGTTCCAAATTTACACCACTCTTGGAGTGAAAAATGCTTCCTAATTTCAGTCCTAAAAGGCCGAGCTATAATTTTGCTCTCAATTCACCCACCTGTGGAAATCCTTTCCCTATTGAATCATTTTTAGCATTATAAATACCTCAACGAGATCACCCCTCAATCTTTTAAACTTGAGGGAATTAAAGCCAAATTTATGCCCAATACTTTCTCTTGCCTTTTTAAACTAAGTTCCTACCCTTAACTTAATTTTAGGTTCCCATGTTTGCCTCCCCTATAAAAACAAATACAAAATACTCATTTAGCACATCTGCTATTTCATTACTGTCCATTATAGTATTGCCTGCAACTGTCTTTAATGGACCTATATTCCCCATTATCTGTTTCATTTAATGTATTTATAAAAACATTGCTATTAGCTTTGATATCCTTGCAAGTACTTTTTTCAGCTTTGCACCTTGGATTAATTTTTTTGTAACCTTTGTCACTTTTTATAGTTCTTCCAGTCCACTGGTTTTCCACTTTTCCTTGATTTGTGTAAGCCTTTTGTTTTAGTTTGATACTGTCTCTTCTCGTTTGTTGACCATAGCTGCTTAACCACATAAGTTTAAAAATGTTGCCTTTGTGATAAATACAGTATAAAACATACTTCTTCAAAAAATGTTTCTATTGTATTCATGTCACAGAAAGGTTTTTTCTGCATGCTGAAACACTTGTAATTTAGTAATTATTCCAAAAATTGAAAAACTAATTAATTAGTATACTACACATGCCATCGTTTTAATAACATTATTATTCGTAGATTCATTTGGCTTTAAGAAGATATTGGGCATCAAAAATGAGGTATGGTTGGGAACATTATTTGAAAACACAATAAATTAATATGCCTTGCAGCATATTTGGTTTTTGCTCTATCTGAAAAATAATATGATTAAGAATAATGTACCAGCAACATTTTTTAATTATAATTCTCTAGACTTCTTAAAAGACTTGCTTACATTATTAAATAACTGGAATTCATGTCTGAAATACTAATAGCAGAAAAATTCCATAAACACAATTTTTAACCAATACATTAGTACCTGAACTCTTGTCTGTTGATGCTCTTTGGCAGTGTTGACAGTTAATTTCAGAGATCATGGCTAGATTTTTATGGAGGAGTTGGAAAGGTTGAGTCCAGAAACTTTCCAACTTGTCAGACTTGCCTCCTTTAAAAAGGCCCTTGCATGCCATATTTTCGTTCCGGGGAGGTGAAGCGGGATGAGTCTAGCCCACTGTCTCCAGAGGCAGGCCTGAGGAGGCAATGGAAACAGGCAGACGGTGAGGCAGGCAGGCTGGAATGCTTGCCTCTGTCTCCTAGGCCATCAGACCAGTTATAATGATGAATTTCAGGCCCTCAAATCCTCACCACCCCAAACACCCCACATGTCCCCTCCATGATCCCTCATACCCCCATTCCCCTCTATGCTCCCAAGTATCCTCCATTGCCACTCACCCAGTATCTACTGTGGGCAGAATTCAGTAGCCATGACTTTAAAATGAACATGAAAAAAAACTTCTAACAATGTAATAGCTCTCATTCAAAAACACTTCATACTGAAAAAAACTCCAGAGCTATTCAACAGATGTTAAATCCCCTCAAATGATCAATCAGTTGTAAAAATGAACAAACATCTATTCAGTAACCACATCAAAGACATATTCCTTTAATAACCTTTTAAAACTGTCAGTCAAATTGTTTGCACAACCCCTGCTGAGACAAGTGGTTCTTCAGCATTTGAAACTCAACTAACCATACTTAATGGGATCAGCTGTCAAAACAAACCATTAACACTCCAAATAATCAAGCCTATTGAAACTGATATAACATATGGCTAGGTTTTTTCTAAGCTACACCAGATGGTCTGTCAATCAATGCAGCCCAGGAGCAGGTGGATTTTTTTTCTTTAAGTGAAAACTGCAGACCATTAAAAAAAAATTAAAGCACTCTGGACATTTAGATCACTTCAGATCATGATACTAGAGACCCCAAGCACCATTTTCTTAATTTTGAATGCAGAATAGCACTTGGAAAAAGTGCTCTAATGCATCTCAATACTTACACAATGTTGATCAATGGAATGGTCAACTTGCTTTTGCACAACAGAACCCCATAATCAATCACTACGCAAAAGCACCTCTAACTTATAATATCTCACTGTTGAAACTGAAAGAACAGATGCTTTTGTATTTCAAAATAAATGGCCTGTCAGTCAAAAAATTCCAAGAGCAGGGAATGGGGCTTCCCTGTATTTCATGATCCTCTGAGGTACTGTGAATCATATGTACCTATGAAAGAAGCTGACTTCACAAGAACTGCGGGAGGGTTTGAACTTCCCACCCCTGCAATGGAGCTGGCAAGGACGGGAGTGCTGCATCGAAGTGGGCTACCCACACCCTTCTCCCATGCCAGCAAAAATGGCCGGAAATGGGAATGGGGGCAGGAATCCTGGAATTGGGCCCTGCCTGCCATTTTTAGCCTGACTTGGTGAAAACCTGGGCCCTTATGCCAACACATTTGAAAGAACGGTGAAACCAGAACAAGTTATACAATGGTCAGGTATTTGCTATAATGGCGTTGGGTGATCTCGTGGCCCAGAGTTTCTTGAACTGACGTGCCCCATTAGTTAGACTTTTTTCCTCATGAAAAACATTTGCCCTGCTTTTGCTGGAAGTGCAAGATGATAATGCATCATTTGGAACTGTGGTGCACCATGGGACAAACAGTCTATCTCCTTAACCAATGAGAATTAAGAATTGCAAAAGAAACAGAGGAACAGTGGAGAAGGAAGTTAAATTAAAGTCAAATCAAGTACAGAAGGAGAAATAAGGACAAAGAAAGAAAGAATGGATTAAGAGAGAGGAAGAGAGCTAGAAAAGTAAAAATATAGAAAATTTAAATTTTAAATCTTAAAAACATCTAACAACAATTCACCAATGACAGAAATGAGATACTACAGTTAAAATTGATCCTTTTCTGGTCCAAAGAGATTGAGTGGCATTGCAGGTATATGAATCTCATAATTAAAAAGGCACTTATGGTATTAAATACTCCCCATAATTTTCTGTGGTTGGTTTAACTGGCAATTATTGTGCAAATGCAGCAGTCCCTTGAAACCCACAGGGAGTCGAGAGTTTGCTGGTATTTTCAAGAGATTGATTAAGAGGGGAAAAATAGATTATGAGAATAAACTTGCAAGGAACATAAAAGCAGACTGTAAAAGCTTCTATATGTACGTAAAAAAAATTAGTGAATACAAATGTAGGTCCCTTACAGTCTGAAATGGGAGAATTTATAATAGAAAACAAGGAAATAGAGCAATTAAACAGCTACTTTAGTTCTGTCTTCACGGAGGAAGACAAAAATAACTTCCCAGAAACACTAGGGAACCAAGGGTCGAGTGAGAAGGAGGAATTGAAGGAAATTAGTATCAATAAAACAATAGTGCTGGGGAAATTAATGGGACTGAAAGCCGATAAATCCTCAGGGCCTCATAATCTACAACCCAGGGTACTGAAGGAGGTGGCCATGGAAATAGTGGATGTGTTGGTTGTCATCTTCCAAAATTCTGTAGATTCTGGAACAGTCCTGGCAAATTGAAGGGTGGCAAATGTAACCCCACTATTTAAAAAAGGAGGGAAGGAGAAAACAGTGAGGGCAGAATTTTGCCCTTGATGGGTGGTCAGGCCCCACTGGCTCGGCGGCGGGCGGGCGGGCAGCCGATCGCAGCAGCCGAAACGGACCCTGCCGCCATTTTAAGTGGGTGGGCCAATTAAGGCCCACCCAGCGGCCGCCTGATGGGAAGTGCTATGCGCTTTCTGTGCGGGCGGTGGGGCGGGATTCCCCAACTGCCAGAGTGCGCACATCTTCCTGAGACTAAGTGCTGCCTCAGGGAGAGCGCTGACAGTGTTTGAAAGTTTTAAAATAGAAAAATAAAAGAATTATTAACATGCCCCCCTCATGTGACAATGTCACACGAGATGGGACCCGTTCATAAATATCACAGAAGCTTTATTAAAGTATTTTAAAACTGATATGAAACCTCATCCCGCTGTTGGATGAGGTTTCATGTTTTTTCAGAAGCCCGCCAGGGCTCCTGGCCTGCCCGCCAGCCTTAAGGTTGGACGGACAGGGCCCTTAATTGATTTAACTACCCTGTCAATGGCCTCAGTTGGCCATTGACAGGTCGGCGGGCGGACAGCTGATCGCGCTGCCCCCCCTGCCTTCCTGAATATTTAAATGGGGCGGGATGACATTGGGGGTTCCCCCTGACGTCATCCCGCGTCATTTTCGCGTCAGCGAGCGGGCCCCACCCCCAGCTCGCCGACAGAAAAATTCTGCCCTGAATTACAGACCAGTTAGCCTAACCTCAGTAGTAGGGAAAATGCTACAGACTATTATAAAGGATGTGATAACAGGACACATAGAAAATATCAACGGGATTAGACAAAGTTAACTTGGATTTATGAAAGGGAAATCATGCTTGACAAACCTACTTGAGTTCTTTGAGGACGTAAGTGGCAGAATAGATGAGGGAGAACCAGTAGATGTGATGTATTTGGATTTTCAGAAAGCTTTTGACAAAGTCCCCCATAAGAGGTTAGTGTGTAAAATTAAAGCACATGGGATTGGGGGTAATATATTGGCATGGATTGAGAATTGTTTAGCAGACGAAACAGTGTGCTTCACGACTGCGTTTAAAAGGCAATCTGGCAACCTGAGTGCACGCAACCTTGCGCAGCACTCGCGAGCATCGCCTGTAGGACATTAAAGAAGAGGCCCTTCGTGAAGGACACAGGCAAGTCACTTTTTCCTGGCTAACTTTCAGTGTAGTGCCAGCGCAAGGACTCCAGTGGGTGGCAGGGGGGAGTGGTGTCAAGGCAGCACAGACTAAAGGAAATACTCAAGCACATGCTGGGGAATGGATTGAGGGGGAAGTGAGGGAAGCGACCATGCATTTGGAAAAGCTTGTCAAAAGTGAGCATTCTCCCACAGCTGAGACCTTTCAGTGAGCATTAACATGCTCGGAGTCGGGCCTCTGAAACTTTTCTGCCCATTCAAGCAATGCAAAAGCATGAATGTGCCACCAAATGCTCCAGAACCTTTCACCCCCTCAGGGCGCAGACTAGAAATTAATGTGTGTTTTAGCGGGTAGCAGAACAATTGGCCAAATGGGCAAGTTGTAGAATCCCCTTGCGAAAGGTGACCATGGCGGAGTCACTGGTGGAGGCACTGACAGCCCCTTGAAATGTCTTTATTAAGGTTTGGACCAGTCTCCACTATGGTTCAGCCTAACTGCGCAGCCTTGCAATGCAGGTTAGGAGAATGCCTGTGCCTGAGCTGAGAGCACAGCATGCAGTCCAATAGCCGAAGCTGCTTCCAATCAGTCAGGTGGAGTGGGGCGGAGGTGGGTAAGTTTCGGACAGCCAATGAGCGCACTGCAGACTGGCCATCCAAGTGGTGACCAGAGCTCTTCTGCATGCGTGAAGGATCCTTCAGACTTGACCAATAGATGTTCTTAGTGCATCTGTGTGAAACAACGTGTCTCTCTCTTTGATCCTGCAGGAGGAGAACATCAGGATCATGGAGCCTGGTGATTTAACAGTATGCCTCATGGCTTACAAGGAGCAGAGAAGAAGAAGAAGAGAGTGGCGGAACTGCCTGGCTTGATAAAGAGAGGAGCAACTCACACAAGCTGAAGGGGCAGCAGGGCCTGCTGCACACGCATCTGAAGATCCACAGAGAACCGTCGCTCATAGATGCCTCACTAGACCCAGAGTCTATAGACTGTGCCTATCATTCCTACAGATGACCGAGAACCAGTGTCGCCAAAGACTGTGCATTTCTAGGGAGCTGGTCAGTTACATATGCCTCTTGCAGCAGGATTTGGTGCCATGGGGGACATGGAAGGAATCCACTGCCAGTGGTCGTGAAAGTGACTGCGGCCCTTAATTTATCCACCACTGGCTCCATCCAGGGCTCCACAGGTGACCTGTGTGGGATCTCACAAGCCTATATGCACAAGCGTATCCAGGAAGTCACAGACGCTATCTTCATGAAGGAATAGAACCTTTTGCATTTCGCCCAGGATCTGAAAGCCAGGAAGCAAGGACGCTGGGATTTGCACAGATCTCTGGTTTTCCACAGGTGCAGGGTGACATTGACTGCACTCACCTGGCGCTTAGATCTCCGGGGCAACAAGCAGTCAACTATGTCAACCACAAGGGCTTCTACTCGCTGAATGTTCAGCTGGTGTGCAAATACCACAAACACATCCTACAGGTCTGCACACAATTCCCAGTGATCATCCACGACTCCTACATCCTTAGCAGGTCTCAGATCGCTGAGATCTACCAGGGACCAGAGAGGCTGCAGGGTTGGGTCCTTGGGGACAAGGGCTACCCATAGAGGACGTGGCTGATGACACCTGTGCGACGGCCTCAGACTGCAGCAGAGTGACGATATAACAAAGCTTATGCCGCGACCCGGACTTTGGTGGAGAAAATGATAGGCAGCTTGAAAATGAGGTTCTGGTGCCTTGATAGATCTGGTAGAGCACTGCAATACAGTCCCCTGAGGGTGTTGCACATCAGCGTCGCTTGCTACACGCTCTACAACCTGGTGCTGCAACGAGGGGAGGACCTGGCTGAGGAGGAGATGGAGGAGCTGCACGTATCCTCCAATGAGGAGGACGTCGAAGGGGATGATGATGATGATGAGGTCCTCGGAGGTGAGGATGCCGGTGATTAAGCCATTGCACTGGCCAGAGGAGGCAGGTGCACTCGGGAGGCTCTCATAGCTGCAAGATTCGTGGAGGATGATGAAGACATGTAGTGAGGACTGTCCTGACATCCTCACCTTGCATCTGTGAACGTTTGACTCCTGTGTGGCTAATGGCAGCACACAAACCCTCAATGCTCCAGCTCATATCATGGAGACACAGCGGAGGCTAGATTCCAGGAGGATGATGATGACATCAGTGAGGACACTCCATTGATCTTCACATAGCCTTTGTGAATGTCTGACTCCTGTCAGGCTGAGGGCAGCTTGTTTGCGCTCTGTGATCAGGGTCATATCATGGAGGTGCAGCAGTGAAACTTTAAAGGTACCTGATTCTTTGTCAGCCTTCAGCACCTGACCCCTTCAGGAGCACTGCGTCACCGGTCACAGATGGTGAAGAGAAGTAATGTGGCTAGCCCCACATTAAAGGTGCTGAGAGCACACAGAGAGAATGATGGAACTCTGTGATGCCTGTCCACGACATTCTGGCAGCAATGACAAGCACCATTGAGGTGCAGGCATCAGTAATGTCTCCAATGAGTGTAAAGCCGGACTATCACTTTGGTTTGAAGGCTACACACTGCACAGGGAAGAGATCCTGGACTGAGACACCTACCTTTATCATGTGCAGGAACCAAGGTTTCACATCTGAGTGACACGAACACGGCTCATCCATAACAAGGAACCAAAGGCAAGAAAACATTCTTGGGAGTTTAATTATAGTGGTGAATATTAAGTACAAGTGACTAACACCCATGTCAATGCTGCTCAACTACATCTTAACCTCCCTAACCCTGCTGCTAGTCTTGGTACTCCCACAACATCCACAGCAGAGGTGGAGGCAGCCTGTTGACTGCAATGCCCTGTCTGTGATGACCTTGGCGGGCGTCCTCTGAAGGGCCGAGACCTGGAGACCCCCTGCTTTCGGGGGCTGTGTGGCAGTGGCACCCTCCTCGGCTTGTGGAGCTGGAGCTGCTGATGTCACAGGAAGAGGGGATTAGAATGGTCTGGACATTCCCGGAGCCCACTGGATGGATGGCCCCGGGTTGTGCCAGAAGGCCACTGCCTTCTCCTTAGGAAAAAGGAAAGCTGAAGTGAGATCCAGCTGCCCTACACCCCTCTCGCATTAACACTGTTGGAGGCCAACTATGGTGTCAGTGATGGAGTTCAACCTGCGCAGCAGTGCAGGACCGATGTCCTGGACCAAGGTCTCCATGGCAGTTGCTACCCTCCCAGTGTTGACCTCGGTGCATTGGCATGCTGGCATTATCACCTCAGACTGTAGGCAGACAGACTCTTCCATTGTGCCTTGCAATCTGAGGTGTGCAGCGGACATGCTTTCCTGATGTTCCTGTGATTGAGTTTGCAGCTCCCAAGTCCCTCCCACCACCTGCCATGGGTCAGACAGTGCGATGTGCTCACTAGATTGTGACCCCAAGGCTACTCTAGAACTAGGTCGCACCGAGGTGTGTGTCTCTGTGCCGGTGGAGGGTATGGGTGAGCGCTGTGACCATTCTTCAGTTAGGGTATCATCAGATTCTTCTTCCGAGGTGTATTCAGGGCTTGAGTTAATGACCTGATGGACCCTCTTGGCTGCTTCCCAGATGTGCCTGTGAAAGCAAGGAGAGATAATTAGTGTATAGTAGGGGACTGCAGAACAGGGGAACTCACTCATAGCATGGTCCTCTGGTGGATGTTGCACTGCTGTATCTTCACTTGGTTGAGCACCGCTGACCTCCCCATCGGCACAGGAATGGTCCAGAGAATCGCCAGCCAGCTGAATGAATCTATTTTCAAAGTCTGACGCCAAGCAGTCCTCCACCAGTCTGCGATCTCTCATTTTTGTTGTGTGCCAGCTTGTCCTGCTTGAAGACAGATGGAGAGAGTGTAAGCAGGACACCTGCCAGCCAGATGAGAAGGATGCCTGGCATGCGTGGATTGTGAGTGGTGCCATGGGCAGGATGAGGACACGATCCGTAGGGCAGATGAAGGTGTGTGTGACAGAGTGAATGGTGATAACCCTTGAACTGGCAGTGAGTGAGATTCCTGTGGATGTGTGATGGGTTTGAGAGTTATGGGAAGAGTGATTTACCCTGGCAGAACAGAGGAGATCATTCACCCTCTTTTGGCACTGGGTGGTTGTCCTCTTTTACAGGACGTTGGCGCTGACCGCTGCTTTCACCGCCTCCCATGCTGGATTGGTGACATTTCTTGCTGGTCTTTGCCCAGAGTGGGGATAGAGGACTTCACGGCGGGCGTCCACTGCGTCCAGTAGGTGCCCAAGGGCGGCGTCACTAAATTTAGGGGCAGCATGTTTCCTCCCTTTGGCAGCCATGACTTTGCAGCAGCTTCCGATCCCTCAGAGAGTGCTACCTCTGTGCAGGGGCGCTCTTTAAGTATGGCACCTAGATTACTGAAGGCCTGCATTGACGTCAGGGAGAGTGAATCAGAGACCATCCCGCCAGCGATCTGGCATGTTTCCCAGAAATGCATTAATTCCTGGAATTTCTGTGCTAGAACGATAGTGTTTGCTTTAGATCCGCCCAGCTGTGGTGCAGGTTTTCGAGAAATTCCAGGCAATGTTTTCATTGACTGCAATTGGCTCAGTTTCTTTTAGTGCAGCTCTCAAAGCAGCAGTGATCTATGAGAATGAGTGTGAACATAAGCTATCTCCACTCTCATGCATGCTGGAGCATAAGATGAATTGTACAGATAAGAATTATGGCACTGTATTAATGAAGAACATGAAAATGCAAGGATAGAGCTGAATGATTTCTTCATTGCTGGTCATAAAATTAGCCAATCGGAAAATTAAAATGTTCACCTTTGAAATACCTTAACACCAATATGTCAAACACTATGAAAATAGAAAATAAACTTTTCTAGGAAAAAACGTGGTGTTGATTTCCAGCACTATTGCCTGGGCATTAAGCATTGACTGGACAGAATGCTGAAATGAAAATCTGGTGGCATACTCTTGAGAGAAGCTGCCACTGTATTTTTCTCCCATAGCAGGAAAATCCAGCGTGTCCCAAAATGGGCTGCAATCACCATCGCCAAATTTTCCTTTCTGTGTTTAACGACGATGTGGGAATGATGAAAATCCACCCTTTTAAACCAGTAATGTTTTAGCAACTGTCGGATTTAATGAATGGCCAGAGTAATCCATGAGATACAATTCAGATTATGTAACGCTATAACATTAATGGGGCCATCTCTGGTACAGCTTGTATATGACTGCATGGTTCAACTGGTATGAGATGTGCCAATGCAGCTCAATCATACAATCAATTCATGTGTTAGTACTACAGTGCTTCTTTACACTTACTGCCTGTAATAATTTCTCTCTCTTTGCCAAACAAGCTGAGAAATGATGAGATGAACCACTGACAAATGTTATCGAAGCTGTCAACATTTGCACCATGATGTGATGGAGTCAAACAAACATGGGATGCAGGCATTGCTGGTGAGGTTATCAATTGTTGCCCATCCCCAATTCCCCTTGAACTGTGTAGCTTGCTAGGCCATTTCAGAGGGCAGTTAAGAGTCAACCACATTGCTGTGGGTCTGGAGTCACATGCAGGCCAGACTAGGTAAGATTTGTATCTTAACTCTTGCCTCAAAAGAGTGCCCCTACTGGACCAATATAGATTTTTCAATTTTCCTTACCAGCTATCTTTATGGAAAGCCTGAATTAGATTGCTATACAATGCAAATCCATTCCCATAAAGGTTTGTGTGATAGTGAACTGCACCAACCTGCCTTCCTTATCCCTGTTTTATTTCAAGTAGTGACCACACTATACAAGGTTTTGGTATTAGGAGCAGAAAATGTCTTTAGAGCCTTGTATGGCAAAGCTTTTCCATTAACTTCCCAAAAGCAAAACAGATAAGGTAAGTGAACTGGCTGGGTTTTTAATGACAACCAATGATAGTTAATAAAGCATACAGTATCCTAGGTTTTAATAATAGGGGCATTGAGTACAAGAACAAGGAGATTATGTTCAATTCTTATAAGACACTAGTTGAACTCATCTGGAGTGTTGGGTGCAGCTCTGGGCACCGCACTTTAAGAAGGATATGAAGGCATTGGAGAGAGTGCAGAAAAGATTCACAAGAATAGTCCCAGGGATGAGCCACTTCTGGTATGAAGATAGATTCTATAAGTTAAGACTGTTTCCCTTGGAGAAAAGGAGGCTGAAAGGAGATTTGATAGAGGTATTAAAAATCATGAGGGGTCTGGATGGAGTATACAGGGAGAAACTGTTCGCACTCATGAAAGTATAGAGAATAAGAGGGCACAAATTTAAAGTAATTGGCAAAAGAAGCAAAAGCAATATGAGAAAAAAAATGCACACAGTGGGTGGTTAAGGTCTAGAAGGCTGCCTGAGAGTGTGGTGGAGGCAGGTTCATTGGAAGCATTCAAAATGACTTAGACTGTGATCTGAAAATGAAGAATGTGCAGGTTATGGGGAGAAGGCGGGAGAATGGCACTAAGCTCATTCGGAGAGTTGATGCAGACACGATGGGCCGACTCCTTCTGCGCTGTAACAATTCTGTGATTCTATGATGCTGTCACCAATACTGAGACTAACTTTCAATTACAGATTTTATTAATTGTATTTAAATTTCACCAGCTGCCGTGGTGAGATTTAAACCATATCCCCCAAGCATCAGCCTGAGCCTCTAGATTACTAGTCCAGTGGCATTACCACTACTCCACCATCTCCCCTTATTTGATTTTTTTTCTTTTTTACTGGATATGTTCCGTTATAAAAATATATTTTTATTTCCCACTTTTGGCATCCAATATTAGCATGAAAGGCTCAAAGTCATATACAGCATGGGTAGTCTACAAGCCAGCATTGTGTATCTTAACTCTTGCCTCAAAAGAGTGCCCCTACTGGACCAATATAGATTTTTCAATTTTCCTTACCAGCTATCTTTATGGAAAGCCTGAATTAGATTGCTATACAATGCAAATCCATTCCCATAAAGGTTTGTGTGATAGTGAACTGCACCAACCTGCCTTCCTTATCCCTGTTTTATTTCAAGTAGTGACCACACTATACAAGGTTTTGGTATTAGGAGCAGAAAATGTCTTTAGAGCCTTGTATGGCAAAGCTTTTCCATTAACTTCCCAAAAGCAAAACAGTACAAATATCTTCTTCAAGATGCAATTTTTCTTTTTGCATGGTGTGTGACTTTTGTGCACTTGTGTGAAGTTAACACACACAATGCAGTTACTCCATTGTTAAGGTGAAGCAGTGGGACATGTTCACCTGTCATCCTCAATCAAAAAAGGTTCTGTTGCAAAACAGATACATTTTTCATGTTCTCTCAAACTCCTATTTTCAAATAATTTAAAAGACTGGAATAGGCTATAACATGATATAAAGACCTGAGGGGAAATTTTGCCCTGGTACGAACATCGATTTATGCCTCTGAACGTTCAAAATGTCGTAGGCACTGTCATGATTTAACATAGTGCAGCAAACTCAGTACTCAGCAGAAGTTACTTGCACCCTTGAATGTAATTACTATTCTAGACTAATGTTTCATTAAGTGTATAAAATGCAGCTGTTGTGTACTTTCAGATACAACGCTCAGATAGATTTTGTAATATTTAATCTTAAAACGTGGACAATGCTGGCCAATGTTCATAATCTAGAACATTAGGACAGTTCGTCCACAAAGGCATTTCTGATCACTAATGATTCTACCTGAGCATTACTTCTGAAAGTGCATAAGAGTTACCACTCATACACATAACAAGGCATTTCATCTAGAATGTTGGTGGCATTCAAAGATATGTCACATTTTTGTTGAGAACTAAACCATGGCATCACTGAATTCCAGTATTAACAGTGTAATGATTATTGAAAGCCATGTAAAGAAGGCATGTTCTTCAGAAATGTCCTTCTTTGCATTTTAGTCCAATGTGAAATGAACAGATATGCTAGGTTTGCTTTTGCTTTTCTACAGTCCAAGTTTAGATTAAAACTGCAAATGTGGTTAGCTTTCAATTTTGCCTGAATGAGGTACTAATAGCTTCAGGATCCTAATCTATCTTTGGCAAAAACCTAATTTTGAATTCTTCCTTTATTAAAGGCACCCTGACATCCTTCTTCCCAGTAAACCTAAATAAAAGCAGTGTACCTTAAGCAGTAATTCAATAACATTGTCAGTGAAGGAAAGTAGTGAAGCAAAATAACAAGGAAGTAATATATTTTACTACCTGCTCATTGGGCAGAGAAATTCCAGTTTATATAATTACAGCGTATGTTTTCTACATATTAGCTGATCTTCTATGGTATTGAGCACAGAAAGCGAAGGCTATATATAATCTTCAGATGAAGATGCGTTAGAGGACAAGGGTTCAATTAAACCTGTAATACTAAAGCACAACACAATGTGGGTAGTCAGGGGGAGTAGTCAAGGGTTGGGGAGTGCTCTAGGAATACAGTACAAAGCTCTCCCTCAATCATCTAAACTCCCCAGCCGCACTCTTACTACTGGACTGAGGGGGCTAAAAAAAGTGGCCCGTATAATTTTCTACACCAGGAGCAGAATCTCAGAAAATTTGCTCTATGTTGTTTTATTCATCTTCATTAAGCTTTTACAGCTCAAGTCCAATCCATTCTATACCAAATAGTTTTAATAGTGTCAGTCCTGTCTCAGTAATAACATTTTTCTGCCTAAATCAGAGGTTTATCTCTTTGCTGTCTGTGGGACTTCACTGTGACCTAATTGGCTGTTGCACTTGCATACGTTGCAGCAGTGACGACACTTTAAAAGTCATCATTAGATGTGCATTTGGACATGAACGGCATAATATAAATACGCACTCTTTTCTTGGTGAAGCTATTTCTATATTTATCCCAACAATATACTTTAAATGAAACTCATAAGAAGCCTTACTAATTCATTGTGGCACTTCAGTTCCCTCAGAGGCTAGGAATCCTGTGGCGAGTAACTCACCTCCTGACTCTCCAAAGCCTGTCCATCATCTACAAGGCACAGGTCAGGGTTGAGGTGGAATACTCTTCACTTGCCTGGATGAGTGCAGCTCCAACAACGCTCAAGATGCTTGAAACCACCCAGGACAAAGCAGCCCGCTTGATTGACACCCCATCCACAAACATTCATTCCCTTCACCATCGGCGCGTAGTGGCAACAGTGTGTACCATCTACAAGATGCACTGCAGGAACTCACCAAGGCTCCTTAGACAGCACCTTCCAAACCCACGACCGCCACCATCTAGAAGGACAAGGGCAGCAGAACACCACTGCCCTCCAAGCCACTCACCATCCTGACTTGGAAATATATCACTGTTCCTTCACTGTTGCTGGTCAAAATCCTGGAATTCCCTCCCTAACAGCACTGTGGGTGTACCTACACCATAGGGACTACAGCGGTTCAAGAAGGCAGCTCACCATCATCTTCTCAAGGGCAATTAGGGATGGACGATAAATGCTGGCCTATGAATAATGAATGAATGAAAAAAACAACAGCTACCCTTATACTCTATATAAGTACAATTGTCTAATTATTACAATATTATTGTCATTTTTGTGTTATGGTTTTCTATCTGCTGGGATTAAGTGAAATTGTTCAGGCTCTTTTTATCTTCATGGCTGTCAAGCAGTGTAGATTTTCAGACTATATGGATTACAGTTCAGAAATTCAGAAATACAAAAATGCAG
The DNA here is from genome assembly GCF_964194155.1 of Cetorhinus maximus. Taxonomy (NCBI): domain Eukaryota; kingdom Metazoa; phylum Chordata; class Chondrichthyes; order Lamniformes; family Cetorhinidae; genus Cetorhinus; species Cetorhinus maximus. The sequence continues at coordinate 4,299,489 of NC_135892.1, forward strand.
GCTGTTTTACAAATGGTAGCAGTTTTGGACTTGTCAGAAACACTTCAAGGGTGCATGTTCGGAAGGTTGAAAGAAAATACAAACAAAAGCAAATGTTGAACTTGGCATGGCTACTCTCTGTTTAAAAATAAAGTCCATCAAAAGAAAATTGAATATCATTAGCAACTCCTTTTAGGCATTACAGCATGTACATTTCTGTAGGAAGCAGCAGGGTGATAGACCAGGCTATTGTGAGCTCAAGCAGCTATGAACTTAGAACGACCCTTGAAGCATCTTTCTGACAATGTTGGCATTAGTTTGATCTTCCAGCCATTGTAGTTGGTTGATGGCTACAAAATAGTCTTAAACTGTAGATAAGATAATGCTGCTTGGGCAATATGGGTATGAATTGTATTGGATGGTTTAAGAGAAGCCTACAGGAAACTTTTTCTCTGTCTAAGATTCCTAATATGGCATTTGGGCTTTGCAACATTCATGGGCATGGTATTATGTATTTTTTGATTAAAACTGAGGTTCCTCCCATAGAACGTCTCATAAATTCTGTAGCATCACAATGTTTTCCAGCTCTGCTGCTAGTAATCATGTGCTGAAAGAGAAATGGCAATATAAGCAGGCAACCTATTTTCCCTGGAACTGTGCCTCAGGAGTTACAAGAGGCCGAAATTTTGCGATACAAATAAAAGTAAGACAATTGCTACTCATCACCATTAAGGGAATTGCAATACTTTGCCATTAAACAAGTCAGAAAAGCCCACCCAAGTGTAAGTGAATTCTTTAGAGTGTGATAAATCTTAATTACTGCCTAATCTACCTAGCACTGAAAATTTACTTTTAAAATTTTGGAACCTAATTTCTTCAGATTTTGCTTAACCAATCATCCTTTTAACTTGTCTCTGTGTAATCCTATATTCATTGCAGTGAGCCCCTTCTTACTCCAAGCAGGATTTGTAGGAATAGTTTTTCCTCTTTATTTAATTCTAAATTTGTTTGTTACTCTATTTAAGGTCTCATTAGTGTAGTCTATGGTGGCTAATCTTAGGCATGTTCTTGTTCTGTATCATTCCTTGAAACGAGTTCCATTTGTCTCCCACTGAAATGTTGATGGCCATTCTTCTCCAATTCAATTGTTTTAACTCTTCCCTCATCCAATAGAATTTCACCATTTAGAAGCTATAATTGTATACCAGGTTATGTGGAACTTCATTATTCTGTTGTCATAATCCCCAGGGGTGCTATAGCTTCCATTTGCTGTACGTTGGATCATTTGCAAATACCAGATCAAGATGAGCACATCCGCTTGTGGCTCTTCCTATGCACTGAATCATAGAGCATTGATGCCTTCTATTTACCAATCCAACTTTAAACCACTTGAGATTTCTTTATTCATTCATGAGATGTGGGCATCGCTGGAAAGGCTAGCATTTATTGTCCATCCCTAATTGCCCCTGGGACAATGTCCCAAAATGGGGGGAGTTCAAAGTCAACCACATTGCTGTAGGTCTGAAGTCACATATAAAGCATATTTCCTTCTCTGAAGGACATAAGTGAACCAGGTGTGTTTTCATGACAATCCAGTAGTTTCATGGTCACCAATACTGATACTAGCTTTTTATTCCAGATTAGCTTCCTACTCTTTTCCCAACACCCAACAAGCCCACCACCACCAGGCTGGGAAAGTTCAGCCCCATGTCTCCGGATTACCAGTTCAGTAACATAACCACTATCCTACGGTACCTCATATTTATAACCCAATATATATTTATATTGATTGATTGAAACCTTCCATTAAAGTAACTTCCCTGATCTCAATCTCTCTTCAGTTCTCTTCCTAGAGCAAACTCTCCTTCTTGTGTTGACCTGGTAGTTTGTACAAAACCCTTGTGCAATAGTATAAAAGTCAAGTCATTGAAGTTATTGGAAATTAAATGGGGAGAGATGTAAAACAGGCTGCTGGCTCGATACCACCCATTTTGCACTATTGCGCACAATCAAGATCTACCCCATAATGTTAGCTTGGATTTGTTAGAGATTATTATTTCAATAGTCATTGAATCATACAGCGCAGAAAAAGGCCATTCAGCTCATCAGCCTATGCCAACTTCTTGGAAAAACTATCTACAATCAGTCCCACACTGCCATTCTTTTCCCACAGCCCTGCAAATTTTTCCTTTTCAAATATTTATCCAACTCCTTTCTGTAACTTAGCCCTCCTCACAGAATCAACTTCACTTGTCCTTTGCCCATGTGACTAGACCCCCTCCTTTTCTGAACACTATACCGTGAATCTTCCCAATGCCTGTTGGGCCTCAGCTCTTCTCAGCTGCAGTACTCACAGTTTGCATCCCCTGTTGGGCTCTGTCTCTATCTAGGCTGCAGCACTTGACAATCAGCTATACCTCTTCCTGCACCAAACTACTTAGGGATCTCCAATTCTTGTCTGCCTTGTTTTACAAAGTGGAGATGGAACCTTTTCCCAACGCAGTGCCCAAGTCAGCGGCATGGGAAGGGGCCCTTGTTGAACATCCATGTACACGTTTGCAGGGTGTGCAGGGAAGCCAGCAGTGTGGTGGCATCAGCATCAGTACACACAACTGGCTACTGACAGTGAGAGCAATCCTGGCTCAGAATGGAACAATGGCTGAGATGCAGCACCCGTTCAAAGGGAGGAGGCAGGGAGGCAATGTAGTTCAACAACCTTTGAATCTAAAGCCATCCATTCAAATACTTAACAACAAGGAACGCGGGAAGCACAGACTACTGAACAGGGCAGAGCCAAGGGAGAAAATTAGCAGAATGAAAACATCAAGGCACAATAAAGGAGGAGGCTGTAAGAGGGTGAAAATGGTGCTGCTGGAGACATAAGAAAATCTGTAAAGGAGAAATTGTTAATAAAATATTTTTTAAAAAATCTCTTGCTCATCCTCAGAGGGAAGAAAATAAACATGGCTATCTTCTGTAAGTTAAGAAATATACTGCTGTGATGCACCATTGTGTTGCCAGGGATGGAACTGCACGTTTGTAGGAACTCTCAATGAAAGAAAGAACTTGTATGTATATAACAGTTTTCCTGATCTCAGGACATCCCAAAGCACTTCAGCTTTGAAATATAGCCACTGGGAATGGTGGTATAGTAGTAATATTATTGAACTAGTAATCCAGAGGCCCAGGCTAATGCTTGGGGCCACAAGTTCCATGGCAGCTGGTGGAATTTAACTTCAGTTAATAAATCTGGAATTAAAAGCTAGTCTTAGTCAATGTCATAAAAATCCATCTGGAAATCTGCTGTCCTTACCCAGTCTGCATTCTCCCTGAAATGGCTTAGCAAGACACTTAGTTATACCAAACTGCTACAGAAACGTCGAAAAGGAATAAAACCGGACGGACCATCTGGCATCAACCTAGGCTCCGGAAACGACAATGTCGCACACTGCCAGTTCACCCTGTAAGGTCCTCCTTACTAACATGTGGCGGCTTGTGCCAAAATTGGGGAGCTGTCCCACAGACTTCAATATCTGAGGACTTGTCTGCAAACATCCCCGTTTCTGACCTTACAAAGAAGAAAAGGATGAAGCAGCTGAAGATGGTTGGGCCTAGGATACTACCCTGAGGACCTCCTACAGTGATGTCTTGGGCTGAGATGATTGGGTTCCAACAATCACAACCATCTCCCTTTGCACTAGGTATGACTCCAACCAGCGAAGAGTTTCCCATTGACTTCAATTTTGCTGGATCGCCTTGATCAAATACTGCCTTGATGTCTAAGGCAGTCACTTTTACTTCAGCTCTTTTTTCATTTTTGAACCAAGGCTGTAATGAGACCAGGAACTGAGTGCCCCTGGTGGAATCCAAACTGAACAGGGGTGAGCAGGTTATTGCAGCATAAGTGCCCCTTGATAGCCCTTGTGACGAAACCTTCCGTCACTTTGCTGATGATCTAGAGTAGATTGATGGGGTGGTAATTGGCTAGATTGGATTTGTCCTGCTTTTGATGGATAGAACATACCTGGGCAGTTTTCCACATTGTTGGATAGATGCCAGTGTTGTAGCTATACTGGAACAATGTTGCGATGTATGGGTATGAAGCAGCCAAATGTTGCACAGCAAAATGACCCGATAATCCGTTTAGCAGTGTTGGTTGAGAGACAGCAGCTGAAATCTTTGATTTTTGAAAAGGGCCATTGAACCGTTGACATTTGTATAAAAGGGTAGACAGGATCTTGGTTTAATACCTCCTTTGGCAGTCTCTGAATACTATACTGAAGTATCAGTCTAAAGTTTGCACTCAAGCTTCTGCAGTAGAGTTTAAACCCACAACCTTCTGACTTAAAGTGAGAGTAGGCAATGGGAAAATCCTGTTTAGAAACTTAACAGGGCAGACATCACCAAATGTATCAATTGGCAGTGAAAAATCATAGGCACCATTACCATTAGGACTTCTGAATGAAGGGATGACAAGAAATACCAATAGATGTTATACGACAAACTAAAACAATTAGAGTTGCTGGCTCCCCTAGCAGCTGTCATGATGCTTTCATTCTGTTCCATGAAATGAAATAGCGATGGTAGATTTCAAAAGAAGTTATTAAGGACTGAAGCAAAACTGAAATTTTAGACAAATTTAACCTGTCACAACATTAGAATCAAAGAAGAGCTGTATTCTAGTCTCTTTGATTTTTGTTCCTGGAACAGTGTCTGCTGCCTTTTATTACTATAGAAATTTGAAAGCAGTTTGGCGATGTTTTCTCCTTTGATGTGTATTAGCAGAAACTATTGTGACCAAAGTATAAAACTAGGAGAGTGGGGGAAAGCTATTCAATCTTAAATTTGTACTCATAATTGCCAGATTGAACTTGGGAAGACTAAATGAAAGATTATGGGGGGGAAAATTGGATAAGGCTGGAAAATGAGCATGGGATCCCTTTTCAGGATGACAACATTCATGATCCAACTGTTGCCACTCCACCAATAACCCTGCTGTTGTCTGTCAGCCACCCAGGCCAGACTGCTGCCATCCATGCTGAGGTGGTACAGTTCAAAGCCACGCTTTCGAGCTGCCACCTGCAGCCCCCTCCACTGAAATTCAGCAACCTTCCACCAACCATTCTACAGCCACTGTAACACCGCTGAATTGGAGTAGTAGGTTACAAGTAAAGGCACCCACAAGAAAGGCAGTAAGGGAATGCACAAGGATAAATAGTTGACTTTTGTTGGATAAAGTTGGTTTAGAATGGTTGTTTTATGGTGGCTTTTATTTCAGCATTGTGACCAAGAGGAGGCTGTGAGGACTGTGCCAGAGGAATGGTAACTGGATGTAGCTGTTGTACAATGGGCATTTGGCTTGTGTTTAGTGAAACTGTAGTTCAATGAGGCAATCCTGGACATCCCAGCTGAAATATGTTTGTTGCATCCTTCCTTGTCCTCTTCTGCCTCCTCCTCCTCTTGCTCCTGAGCTACTCATCCTATCCCCAATGGCAAGGGCTGTTCCCTCATGATGACCAGATGGAAGAGGATGCAGCAGACCGGAACACACCAAACCGGTGAGTACTCCTCCAGAGTGGAACACACAATCCGGTGAGTACTCCTCCAGAGTGGTTGAGTCAGTGGAACTGTTGCTTCAGCAGTCTAGTGACCTGCTCGATGATATTTTCTGTGGTAGCATGATGCTCATTGTATACGTGCTTGCCACATGTGGTTGGGTTGCGGAGCAAAATCAAGAGCCTAATGCTAAGTGGATAGCCCTCGTTGCCCAGCAGCCACCTTTTGCTTTGGTGTGGTGGCTCAACTACTGATGGAACAGAAGATTGGAATGGAATGAAAGAATCATGACAGCTGCTAGGAAATCGAGCATTCATCAGCGTGATATGCTGAGATTGGTCACACACTAACTGCACATTTAGCAAGTGGGAACCTTGCGCTTTTGATACATCTCATTATTTGATGTGCTGCCCGCAAAGCTATGTGCAATCAATGGTACCATAGGGAAGCCCAGTATCCCGGTAAAGTCATGTGCATGCCCTGCCTTCTTTCTGACCAGAGAGAACACAATGAATTCCCCTCCTCGGTGTAAAAAGCATCTATCTCCTCTCTGATGCAGTAGTGGACAGCGAACTGAAAAATGTTAAAGATGTCACTGGGGCCATAGTCACCTTCAAACCACTGGCAGTGTCATTCCTGCCCTGTACTGAGATTACATGTCTAGTTGCAAAAATAGGGAGATTTCTGTGAGCACATCCTTCGTAAATGCAGACAATGCACACCCTACTTCTGACTTAGGTGGAGGTAGGAGAAATGCTCCCAGAAGACCCTAGGTAGATAAACCCTCCTGCTGAGAGCTCTTCTCCCTCTCCTCTTCCCTCTGTGAGCAGCTTGTTCTTTTCTATGCTGCCCCCGTTACATCTCACTCTCAAGCTGCAGTCCAAGGAGAATGGTAACTGTAGTAGCTGTCACAAGTGATCTGACCAGAACCCTTGAATTCACAACCAAGGCCTTCTTCTTGTGCAGCACCAACTTTAATCAACTTGACAAACCACCAAGGGCTTCTACAAACACAAATAGAACCTGTAGAAATTAATCAGCAACTAACCAGCAAGTTATCAATGATCCCTTTGAATAGTCCTGGTTGGATGGTCCTTCCTGCTACTGAACACATGTTTCAGCTGTGCGTGTTTAAAAGAGATGTTAACTGGAGCGGTGAGGTGAAAAACTGACATTAAATCAGCCTTACTGACTGACAGCATGATCTGCCTACTCTGCACAGATTCCGTGGGTGCTCACTGCACACGTGTGTTAACACCATCACCAAGATGGCGTTCAGCGTGAGTCATGTGTAGATGCCATTTTGGATCTTTAAGGCCATCTGTTGCACCCAAAAAATGGACACTACATATCTGAATTTTGCAGCAACTCAATCTTAAAATTGTACTCAAAATTGCCCGATTGAACTTGACTAGCCTGTAAAGAAAAAAACTATTAATTTAATATACGTTTATAGTGTTGACAACATCAAAATATTTCCAATCATAAAGAGTACATTTGCCTTGCCACACAGCTCTCTGCTTTGAACAGAAAGTAAGCCATTCCTCTTGATGGAATGAAATATTAATGTACCTGCAATTTCCCCAGTGTATTGTCTATTATTCATTGCTTCTAGCTTTCAAGATTTAAGCTATAAATAATGTGTGTACAACAGTTGGCTTGATGCTCATATCTGTGCAGAGTCTGCGAGAGATTTTTGGCAGTTAATTATTTTAATTATAAAGACTAATCTAAGTGCTTTTGTAACACTAGATGTGTACTGAAAGGAAGGTCTATCATTATGTCTACTTTTTCGATTTACAGTGGAACATGTTGCTCAGTGCAGTAATACATCTGAAACAGTGCAGAAAAGACCCAGTATACAGCAGGATAGATATAACAACTAAGTCTGCTGAGTTGGTTTCACACTGCGCTTAAAGCTCAGGCAAAATTTCATTGCATTCATTGCATTCATTGCAGCATGATCAAGGACCAAACACATAATGAATTGAAAAATTACAAATTATGTTTTTCTTGTTTGTTTCATAGAATAAACTGATCATGTCATTCAACATGCTGTCATTCTGACAGTGAAAGCTTTGCCTTGCCGGATTTGCTTTACAGAGATTTGGGCCAGGAAGTACTTTGAATTCAGTTAGCTCTGTGAAACTGCACCCAGCATTGCTGGATGCCCGGTACAGATACTTAATCTGCCATTCTGTGGTGCAGCACATGAACACACCCCATGAGGTTACCCTTATATTATCATTACAATTATAATTCTCTGTCCCACATATCATTTCCATTTCCACAAGGAAATGACAAATTCCTTGGTTTCTATCAATGATATTTTTAACCACTCCTCAGGAGGCCTGCATGAACGGAAAATGGATTTCTCATTGATCTTTTGATCTCTCCGTGAGAAGTACCACCACATAATTAATGATTACATATAACATTTCTCGCTTCTAGAAGTCTGTATAGAAATTCAGATTTGGCAAATCATGGAGATCATAGGGGATAGACTATTTGGCCCATTAATAAGATCATGGCTGATCCAATTGTGGCCTTAACTCCACCTTCCTGCCTGCCGGTCGCCACCCCCATAACCGTTGACTCCCTTGTAGATCAAAGATCTGTCTAGCTCAGCCTTGAATATATTAAATGACTCAGCCTCCAATGGAGTCTGTAGAGGAGAATTACACAAACAACCTGCTGAGAGATGACGTTCCTCCTCATCTCTGTTTTAAATGAGAAATCCTTATTTCTAAACAGTGCCCCTAGTTTCAGATTCCCCTATTCCCCCTTGAGGGAAAACATTCCTCTCAGCATCCACCCTGTCCAGCCCCCTCAGAATCTTACATGTTCAATAAGATCACCTCTCATTCTTCTAAACTCCAATGTGTAAAGGGCCCAAACTGCTCAACTTTCCTCATAAGACAACCCCCTCCATCCAAGGAATTAGCCTAGTTAACCTTCTCTGAACTGCTTCCACTGCCGGTACATCCCTCCTTAATCAAGGAGAACAAAACTGTACAGAGTACTCTAGGTGTGGTCTCACCAATGTGCTGTACAGTTGTAGCAGGATTTCCTTACTTTTATAATCCATCCCCCTTGCAATAAAGGCCAACATCCCATTTGCCTTCCTAATTACTTGCTGTACCTACATACTAACTTTTTGTGATTCATGTGCAAGGACAGTCAGAATTCTCTGTACCACAGAGTTCTGCAATCTTTCTCCATTTAAATAATATTCTGCTTTTCTATTCTTCCTGCCAAAGTGGACAATATCACATTGCCCCACATTCGACTCCATCGGCCAAATTTTTGCCACTCATTTAACCTATCTATATCCTTTCGCAGACTCATTGTATCCTCCTCACAACCTGTTTTCCTACCTTGCCAGTTGCGAACAGCAGAAGAGACATGCTGTTTGATACAATCCGCCCACCTTTGGGATGTAGGCCTACATACGTAACATCACGCTGGCACTGAAATTCATATAGCAAATTTTTGAGATGCCCTTCCAGGGTAATCTATGGTAGAGTGGGCACTTTTCAGGGCCGAAAGTGACAGCCTTAGGCCTGTTCATGAGTTTGTACGGTATACAGTGCAAGATGATCTGATCAGGATAGCCATTATCCCACAGGATGTCTTTGACACCTAACTTCCTACCACTTGCATATTTCGAGTATGTGGATGATACGTTTGCTATATTTAAATCCGTAGCAGCATGTAATAATTTTGTTGCATGTCGTAATGGGCTCCATTTTGCGCTCAAATTCACCTTTAAAATGGAGCAATCAAATGAACTCCCTTTCCATGATGTACTAGTTGAGAAATCTGCCAGCAGGTTCTCTACCATGGTCTACCCCAAGCCTACCTTCACTGGTCAACACACATTGGGATTCTTACAGTTCTACACGCTATAAGATTGGCCTCATCAACAGCTTTGTAAATAGGGCCCAAGTCTATTGCTCACAATGCAAGCTGAAATAGGATGCATCAAAGAATGGAAGGGCTAGGTATCTCAAAAATTTGAGCAACAGATGAAGCTAGCTGTTTCACACTGTTACTATGCAGTAACAGCACGAATCATATTCGCCACTAACAGGATGCTGCCATCAAGCCAAAAATACGTTCTGCCTATCACACAAATGAGTATCGTGATATATGAATTTCAGTGCTAGTGTGATGCTAGGTATGTAGGTTGTATGTCCCAAAGACTGGTGGAACATATCAAGCAGCATGTCCCTTCCGCTGTTCGCAACAGGCAAGGTACAGACCATACTCAACCAGCCCTTGTTTGCAAAACTCAAAACACAGCATCCGACATCAGATGTGATTCGCGATTGGACAGCATTTGCTAAATTATCTCCAGTGTGCTAAAAACTACACTGACAACCAATTTAGGATTGTCAGTCGGGTTTGCAGTGTGCCACATTTGCGCGTACTGGAAGCTACATATATGAATACAAGCGACTCTGCTCTTTGCAGACAGAAGGAACATATACACACATTGCACCTGTTTCAGCTAAGCAAAATAAGTGATAACCATTCGCTGGTTCATTCCTCAGGGCAATGCCTTGACAAATCAGAGTCAAGCTGCCTGGTTTAAATTTCAAACAATGCTTGGCATTTAACTATCAGTCACCATTAACTGGAGCATTCTCCACAACAACACCTCTGCCAATCAGAGTCCACATGCTGACCAATCTTCTCTTTCAGTATAAATTGTTGCTTCTGCTGACCTTGGTATTCATGTGATTGTCCTGAAGAGTGTAAGACGAAAAGCTTCGACAACATTTTTTTTCAGCAATACTCAAGTTCAGTGCTACCAAACATTGTGAAGTTGATCAGAGAGCCTAAGCTGTCAGTCAAACAATGTTTCCTCTGGGGAGTGACTGTTCTAGTATCCTAATAGCTGTCTGGGCTGTCAGCCAAGCATACATATTGAGAGCCTAGGCAGCTAATACAAGAACACCCGTGCCCCAGAGCAAACATTGATTGTTGGAAGGGCACAGTTAGCATAGCCGGACTGAGAAGACATGGAGGTGGGTGGCAGGGCAAAGCTTGGCTAAGGGGGAAGGACATACAGCATGGGTGAAAGGATAAAGTTTGGCATGGGGGCATAAGGGGACATACAGGGTGAGTGGAAGGACAGAGCTTGGCATAGGGGGCATGGGGGTCGTAGTGGTTGGGTGGAGGGTTTAATTTGGCATAGGCGGCATGAAGGTGACCTTTTGAACTTATCTTTTAAAAGGTCCCCTCATGCACACTAGGGTTCATGACTCTTCTTAGGGGCCATGAAGCATGACACTTTAAAAACTTGGCCCAACTCCATGAAAATTGCGGAAGTGTAGGACACGCCTATCTCTGAAATGGAGCCAGCCAGATCAGGAGTGTCGGGTGCGGGCTTTTAATAGGAACCAGCCTGCACCCTTTAAAGGCATTCCCAAAAATTAGGCAGCCCAGGAATGTTATTGGGAATCCTGGAATTGGGACCCAGCCGTCATTTTTAAAAGGCTCCCGAGTCACCCCGACTCGCTAAAAATCCAGGCTTCTACCTCCTGTTAGTTTACCAATCCTCTGTACATGCTAATATATCACCCCCAACACCATGAGCTCTTATATTGTGCAGTAGCCTTTTATATGGCATCTTATTGAATGCCTTTTGGAAATCCAAATACACTACATCCACTATCCATTATCTACCCTGCTTGTTACATCCTCAAAAACCTCTAATAAATGTGTCAGCACAATTTCCCTTTCACAAAACCGTGTTGACCGCTGCCTGATTGTATTTATGTTTTTCTAAATGTCCTGCTACCTCCTCCTTAATAATGGATTCTAACATTTTCCCAATTGTAGATGTTAAGCTAACCGGTCTATAGTTTCCTGCTTTCTGTCTCCATCCTTCCTTAAAGTATTAGATTTGCAGTTTTCCAATCCGCTGGGACCTTTCCAGAATCTAGGGAATTTTGAAAGATGACAAACCACACATCCACTATCTCTGCAGCCACTTCTTTTAAGATTCTCGGATTCAAGCCATCAGGTCCAGGGAACTTGTCAGTCTTTAGTCCCATTTTTTCTAGTACTTTTTCTCTAGTGATTGCGATTATTTTACATTCCTCCCTCGCTTTTGCCCCCTGCTGTTCTATTATTCTTGGGATGCTTTTTGTGTCTCCTACTATGAATACAGACACAAAATACTTGTTCAAAATCTGCCATTTTCTTGTTTCCCATTATTAATTCACCAGTCTCATCCTCGAAAGGACCAATGCTCACTTTAGCTACTTTTTTCCTTTTTATACACTTGTAGAAGCTTTTACTGTCTGTTTTTATATTTCTTGCTAGTTTTCTCTCATACTTCAATTTCTTCCTTTTTTTAGTCATCTTTTGCTGGTTTCTAAAATGTTCCCAACCTTCTGGCCTACCACTACTCTCTACAGCATTGTACATCTTTTCTTTCAACTATCCTTAACTCCTTTAGTTAGCCACAAATGATGCATCCTTCTCTTAGAGTCTTTCTTTCTCAATTGAATATATATTTGTTGAGAGTTATGAAATATCTCTTTAAATCTCTGCCACTGCTTCTCTGCCACCTCACCTTTTAACCTATTTTCCCATTCCACTTCAGTCAACTCTGTCTTCATATCCTTGTAGTTGCCTTTGTTTAGTTTAAGGGCCAGAATTTTATCCCCAATGGAAATGCAAATCGGGTTGGGAAACGTTGAACTTAGATTTCTTTTGCTAGAATAACAATTTTCCCCTTCCTTACCAACCCCACAACATTTTCATCTGACCTTTTGGCGGGTTGGGAAGGCCTTCAGTGCAATGTGCACTCGCACCTCTTCCGAGGTCAGGGTCTCCATTGTGAGGATACAGGGAAATTATATTTCAGCCACGCATCATTTTTGTATGCTGGTGCGGGTTTTGGAATCCCTAAAAAAACATACTTTCTTGGAGAGGTCATGACCACTGGGGGACGTCTGCTGAGGAGTCGGGAACATTCTGAAGAATGAGTGTAAAATGTATTGACGCCTTCAAATGTCACTATTAGATGTTGTATTGTAATGTAGATGTGTTGTTAGTGTAGTGATTCATCATAGGAATCTGACCTACAAAGGTAACTTGACCCTTACGTTGACCACTATTATGAAGTGTTGTCATGCCTTACAGCACATTTTCCATTGGAGAAATTGCCATAATGTAATAAAAATGTTTAAAAAAAAGCCCTGTCGGCCTCTGCTGTCATGTTTTGTGATATGATTTAAATCAACCGAAAGCTCTGGCTATTAAAAAGCCCTGCTTTTGAAAGTTGAAAAAAATCTCTGCACCTGCTCCCCTCCATTGATTGTCAGGCACTGTGCTTTGAAATGGAAGCAGGACACCATTCTGTTCTGTCAGTTTCAGACAATGTAGCTAGAAGCTTTTGTCATGGAAGCTAGAGCCATTATGAATACTTAGCTGGGTTTCAGATGCTGTTAATGTCTTAATCTCAGCAGACGGCCTATTGATCCAAGACAACTAAAACTTCTAAGGAACTGTATTGACCGAATATACCTTTGATGCGTTTTTTTTTGTGTTTGTGTATATACGTAGTAGGCACTTAAAGGATTTCCTTTTTTTGCGCTAGAGTGCTTTTTTTCTTTCTAGTATCAATGATGGTGTGTTTGAATCAGGGTTTTATTAGAATGTTAGAGGTTTAATTTTTTCCAGTGATTTAAAAATAATTTTGAATGCTATTGCATGGCTGCTGAGGACTGTATGTAGTGTATACTGGTTGACTGGTTAGGGAGGGTACATGGGGGGCATGGAAGTGGTAGGATGTGGTATGGGGTCAGAGGAAGCATGGGATGGCATGGGGGTGGATGCCCATATCGGATCAAGAATATTTTAAGAAATTGAAACCCAAATCTGCAGTGAAAGTGGATTAACCTTCATTTAAGTTTTCAGCACATTCACCGAAAGCATTTTCGTACCATAGGGGAGAATTTTTCCTATGGTGGGCAGGAGCAGGCGGGTGTGGGCGCAGAGCCGATCGCCGGCTGCGCGCCGCCATTTTACGCGGGCAGGCCAATTAAGGCCCACCCAGCGTTAAGTGCAGCCGGTCAGCACTACCTGTGTGGGCTGGGGAAAGAGGGAGGGTCAGGGCATGCGCGCGAAAGAGCGCAGCAATCTCCCTGAGGCACGGAGCTGCCTGGGGGAAATTGAATGGAGAATAAAACATCTTAATAAATGATGTAAAAAATTATTTAAACATGTCCCCTCATGTGACAGTGTCACATGAGTTGGGACACATTTGTGAAGTTGGGAAAAATTATTTATTTATTTTATAAAAACTTCAGGAAACCTCATCCCGCCCGTGGATGAGGTTTCCTGAAAAATGTGAAGGCCGCTTGGTCTTTTCAACTGCCTGCCAATCTTAAGGTTGGATGTGCACTGTTCTCAACTAGTTTAATTACTTTCTTAATGGCCTTAATAGGCCATTGACATTTCGGCGGGTGCGCAGCCGCCTCCGGCATGCGCCCACCGAACGATATATCGAGATGACGCCCGACACCATTGCGCGTCATTTTATGTGTTGGCGTGTCAGGCCTGTCCCCATATGCAGACCGGAAGATTCAGCCCACAGTCTTTACAAGTGGTTCTATGTGACTTAACTTATCAATTGACTAACATCCAGCTGCTGTCTACTTCAGGCTATAAAGTTGCAACTACTCAGAATTTGAAGAGTAAAATCCAAAGATGATGGTAAATAATAATACTTCTATTAAAATTTCAATTTTCAATGTGTTGGTCCGAATTCCAAGGATACGTGTAGATTGTGGTAATCAATACTCAGAGTTAGAAGTCATGTTTCAGATCTGGTTAGACCACACCTGAAGTACTGTGAACAGTTCTGGGCACCACGCCTTAGGAACAATAAACACTGTAACCTCTGCAGTCTGGAATGCTTGGGATCAGGTCACTTCTGGATTTCAAAACTTTCTGGATAAAGAATGAATGAGTAAAACATGCTGGACAATCTATTCAGATTTGGCAGAAGCCCTTAAAAGACATTTGCTCTTAGCATCTATCATGGAGTGCTGCTCCATACAGTTATATCCCAATGATAAAGTCAATCTGTAAAGCTCCTGTCATAGACAGCTTTGTATGTGTTCTCTTACTGTCTATGATCAGTATGTTTTGTGTGAAGGTGTGTCTTTTCTTACCCTTGGAGTATGTATCCCACTTAAATGATCAATCAGCAGCAAGCTTTTGTGAATTAAAAAGAATAAGGTTCTTTATTTCCACACACTTACCCTGAATAAACACAAAGTCGTACACCCTCCCATGCACACATTCGCACACACAAAGATTATATATAGATAAAGATAATGCACTTTTACAGGCTACTATTATCTTAGTCTCTGAGTTACGATCTCTGGTCTCCCAGTGGCAGGCCTGTATTTTTTAGATAGTTTCTATGCTTTAAAGTTGAAGTGAGGGTCTTGTAAAGTGAGGGATTCTCTGCAGACTTTGAGGTTTCTTGCAGTCGAATTTCAAGGAAGTTGGTTCTCAGGTGAACTTTAAATTGAACCAGGTACTTGCAGCTTATTTTGAGTCTGGGTCACAGATTAGTTGAACTATTAGTTCGATGTCTTTGGTGAGATTGCCTGCACACAGCTCCTAGCTGATTTTAAAAAGCAGACAACAACAAGGCTCCCTCATCATGTGAATATATACAAGTTCAAGTCATTTTCCAATAAAGAGATAGTGTTTATGTTGATTCCATCATCCTGTGTTGTGGTTTAACATCTTTAAGATTCACCCAGTTTAGGTTGGATGAGGAAAACCATCATGATACAATGGAAGGTTGATAGTGTCCATTTACTTCTGCCGGCCTCAAATTGAGTTTCAACCTTCCCTTTTGTCCATCATGAAGCAGGGAAACAGGCAGTCTGGAAATTCTACAGTCCTTTTGTGTTGGTTCAACCTTGAACAAAAAGATGTGTGAATTCCCCGGATGGCTGTGAATGCCGATATTCAATTAGGTTTTGGCTTGAGACTCGGTACCGTCTGTAGCTCAAATGCCAAAGGTCACATGATTTGCAGCATCCATTTTAAAAGCTTGTTTGTGTCCAGTTTTAAAAGTATTGAATGAAAGTTGATAATATGACATCACTGTACTAGGCACGGCACTTCATTGAATATTATTTTGAATTGATATCTTTTAACATGGTTAATGAAAATGTGAAGTTGATAACAATGGTAATTATAATGTTAAATGAGCTTTTGCTTGTTCATACCACTATTCATTGTTGTTAATGTGGGCTACCGAAAATAAAAAAATATTAACTAATAATGTCTTCATCAGATTCAGATTGCCCAAATCCTGAAGATGGCGTCTCCTCGATTGAGGTTGCAGAGTTGGATCTGAGCAATGATGATGAGCACGGACGTATCAACGTTACACAGACAATGGAAGAATTTTTTAAAGATGCAGAGCAAAGGAAACTGCTGGCATCTAACCCCGTCTCTGAACAAATTGCACATTTGCTGACCTCAAAAATTTCACAACTGAGAAAAGAAGGAGGTGGCCAGTATCTCCTGCGAAGCTTCCAAATGGCCCTGGTTTTGTTCAATAGGCAAGGTGCCAGCATTTTCAAAAAAGAGACTATTAAGGGTGGGCATTTCTCCTCTGTCAATTCTGCTGTCGATTCTGCAGAATTCAGCCCTTTGCCTGGACTTTCAAAGGATGTTGTCAATTTCATTCTTCAGGAGATTTCAAAATGAGCAAATACAAGGATACAGAATATTTTTAAAATATTTTATATAAAATTATATTTTGTGACAATTATGACCTAAAATTACTATCAGTGGGAATTGTAAATGAACGCTTAATGCAGTTGTATGAGAGTCATCTGATTTTTTAGTTTAATGCAGGCTTTAATCCATTTAAAATAAACAGGTAAGTACACACATTAAAATATCAAAGGGATGGTATAGAAGCGTCTGGCCCTTAATATAGCTGAGAGTTATTTTATATTTTATATAATTATATTTTAAAAGATAGGATTGATTTTATCTCAGAGTTCTATCATATTTAAAACAAATGAATTCATAATTCTGAGTTTATCATATCTACAAAATTGCTAAGAAAATACCATGCCTCAAAATGCTTCTTTTTTTACATTTCCAATAAATACAAGCAAAATATCCTCTATTAGGTAATTCAACAAGCTGAAGGAGAAAGTCTAATCCAACAAAAGAGATTTAACAAACTAGAAACCTGTATATGGCCTCTCAGCTTCTTGATCACACACGCAGACTGGGAGGATGTTACTATGAAAAGGAAAAAATAATTTTAAACTGGAATCAAATATTGTTTTATTTATTGTTGTAACTTGGATGAAATAAAGTGCTTAGAATATTGAGAAATGGATAAAAGCAAAGAACTGCGGATGCTGGAAATCCAAAACAAAAACAAAAACAAAACTACCTGGAAAAACTCAGCAGGTCTGGCAGCATCGGTGGGGAAGAGCACAGTTGACGCTTCGACTCCTCATGACCCTTCAACAGAACTAAGTAAAAATGGAAAGGGGTGAAATATAAGCTGGTTTAAGGGGGTGTGGGAGGGGTGGGGGGGGGGAGTTGGGACAAGAAGAGCTGGATAGAGGGCCAGTGATAGGTGGAGATAACCAAAAGATGTCACAGACAAAAGGACAAAGAGGTGTTGAAGGTGGTGCTATTATCTAAAGGAATGTGCTAATTAAGGGTAGAAAGCAGAACAAACAAGGTACAGATAGCTCTAGTGGGGGTGGGGTGGGGTGAAGGAATCTAAAACTTCCAGTGAAGCTTAACACAAACTGGAGGAACAGCACCTCATCTTCTGACTAGGCACTTTACAGCCTTCCGGACTGAATATTGAGTTCAACAATTTTAGATCATGAACTCTCTCCTCCATCCCCACCCCCTTTCCATTTTTTCCCCCTCCTTTTTGTTTTTTCCAATAATTTATACAGATTTTTCTTTTCCCACCTATTTCCATTATTTTTAAATGTATTTCCATCCATTGTTTTATCTCTACCTTTTAGCCTTTTTAGATTCCTTCACCCCACCCCACCCCCACTAGAGCTATCTGTACCTTGCTTGACCTGCTTTCTACCCTTAATTAGCACATTCCTTTAGATAATATCACCACCTTCAACACCTCTTTGTCCTTTTATCTGTGGCATCTTTTGGTTATCTCCACCTATCACTGGCTCTTTACCTAGCTCTTCTTGTCCCAACCCCCACCCCCCCCCCCCAACCTTAAACCAGCTTATATTTCACCCCTTTCCTATTTTTACTTAGTTCTGTTGAAGGGTCATGAGGACTCGAAACGTCAACTGTGTTCCTCTCCGCAGATGCTGCCAGACCTGCTGAGTTTTTCCAGGTATTTTTGTTTTTGTTTTTGTTATTGAGAAATGGACATGAATTGGTTCAATTATGGGAAAGGTAGAGAGAATTATGATAAGTTATATTATCTGCTGGTCACAAAATTGTTTTTTTTTCTGTCACTGTTCAATCAACTTTGTAGATTATACAAATTATAAAGGTTCAGAGGCCAGAGATAAATCAGCTTGTCTTTTATTAATATTGACAGAAAGTACAAGTTTATGCACTTGCAAACAGGATATCCATTGGGGTCTCATTTATTTCTAACCTAGGTTAGAACTCAACACTGAATACCAAATAACTGCTGCAAGCAGTTCTTATTTAAGCACCTCAAAGACAGTTCCTAAGTAAATTCAGATGGTTTGCTTTGAACCTATCAATTCTGAGAGTATTGGCATGTGACCCTCATGGATCATATCCTACCATGCCAGTAGATGGCACTGTTTCACCACATTACTTCATTGTCACTGCAATGTGGAACACAACCCCTTTCCTAGCGGTGAAAGACCATTGTGCAAGGTTATAAACATTATACTCTTTCCAAGGTATTACAAGCTAACCTAGACATGTTCGGATAGATTTCAATTTTGTACGATTGTGTAAAGTGAGTGATAGCAAATTGGCAACTGCTTTACATCTCTCCCAATGTTTACTTCCATTGAAGTCAAAATCTTGTGACTCTTATCCTGGTTCTCTCTGATTATTGACAGGAAGTGGAAGGATGAGACAACTGGCTCCTTTGCGTGTCCAGTGATTTGAAAGTAGGCCTGTCAATCAGACTATTGCACTCTCTCCTGAGTACGTTCTTAGCAGACACTACATGCTAGAAATATCCTGACCGCAATAATAATTGTAATCGCTCACTGGAATTTTTAAACCGACATTCATTAGCTAAAATATTCTGGCTCAGATCCAAATTCACATTTCCCATCTCTTTTGTTCCATGAATTATGGCCTTTGAGAGCTATAGTTAACTCAGTGGAAACATTTTTGGCGTTAATTTTGCCTTGCTGCCTCCATGTTGGCATAAGGAACATGACCCTGCATTAAAACCAGCCACCTGAGACGTACAAAAATAACACAGCTGACGAATCACTTAATTCTTCCTCCTTCCTTGTGGGGATACCTTTGGCCTCTCCTCTTCTTAATAGAACAGTCAATGATTTAAAACTCAGCACAGGGGAAAAATGGCTGCAGATCCATGTCTTACCACTCCTAGTGCAGAGATGTGGAGCTCCAATAAGCTGTGTCAATTAATTGCCGACCTGCCTTGATGCTGCTGAAAATCCAGGAGTTAAAATAGTGGCAAGCCCGATGATGTTAGAAAATGTTGTAATATGTAATATCTTTTCCAGTATGTCAGCTCCAAGTAGTGCCTTGTACAACTAACGGCAACATGTTTCAATTTTCTTTCACAGACTTGTTTTAAGTTGTGCATCAACAATTTAAAAATTATGAGTTGAAGACTTTGTGTGCTGATACACGAGGTGGATTTTACCAGCCCATTGCAGATGGGCTGGGAGGTGGTAGAATGGCTTTGGAAAAGAAGCTCGATGTGTTCCCTCCACCACGAGGTATTTCCAGTGATGGGAATGGCAGCCGGCTCAGCCATTCACTGATCAGAGGCAGGCAGCCAATTAATTGGCTGATTGACGACCATTTTACCACAATGCTATCTTTACCAGCATCAGTATGCCCCTCCGCCATGTGGGGAGACCTCCACTTACATCAAGATGACCTCCCAGTGGCTCCCTGGGATGGAGGAGCAAGGTGTTTTCCTTCCTGGAGGCTCCATGGTTCCATGGAGGGGTTCCCGGCAGCAATGGCCGTCCCCGCGACTCTAATGCCGTTGCTGGAGAGTCCAGCCCTCCAGTCACCAGGGCCTGCCTGCCTGGCCCTGGTACACCAAAAGATTTCTTACCCACCTTTTGAGGCTGCCTCATAATTGACCGCTGCCAGTAAAATTGACACCACAGTCCCACCACCCACCCACTCGGGCACGAGCCTACATTTGGGACCCATCGGTAAAATTCCAGCCATGAAACCTATAAAAAGAGTCGCTCAGTCATGCTGCCACACATGATCACTGGTACAGTCAGCAGATAGCTTTTATTTCTCCTAGCTTTAACATTATCACCCTTATTGATTCCTACTTCAATCCTGGGCACTTTTTGGCATGCTCTTTATTGTTGGGAGTGGAAAAGGGAAACACCTGAAGAGCCTGCATATCATTTTCATCAGAGTAATGTTACAGGCAAGTGATGCACTGCCATATCATGGCCAAGGGATAGCAAGCTCTCATAGCAAGCAAGTAGTTACTTTATTGTAAAGGCAAAATACTGCGGATGCTGGAAATCTGAAACATATACAAAAAATGCTGGAAAAACTCAGCAGTTCTGAGAGCATCTGTGGAGAGAAAGACAGGGCTAATGTTTCGAGTCCAATATGGACTTGAAACATTGACTCTGTCTTTCTCCACAAATGCTGTCAGACCTGCTGAGTTTTCCCTGCGTTTTTTGTTTTAATTACTTTATTGGTTTGTGAACAGAAGGAAAAATAGCTTGGCTGTAAACTTTTTCACTGCATTTGGTATCCCTTTATTGATCCTTGTTTCAACCAGGTGGAAGAAGGGTTATCAGTTTGAGTGAATTATATAAGTAAAGGGGCCATTGAAACTAGCTGGTGTGACTTTTAGCCATTTAAAGTGGCGACCACAGGTGATGATAACTCACCCGCAGACAAAATGGGTGGATTTTTGTAACGAATTCTTGTCATAAGTTGTACCTGAAGTGTTATGATCTGACAATTCATTTCAACTTACTCATAAGGCTTATGACAAATGTGAAGTATCCCAACACAATGTAAACATTCATATTAATAATTGATTGCTGAACTCACTGTGACAGTCACAACACTGGCATCGCAACTGCATGAAGTATGCTGCATTTGGTAAATAATTCATTTCACGCATCTCATGTCGTTATGTGAAAAAACATACCTTTGGCAAAAGCTCACTGATGAATCTAATCGGGTTTGTTTTGAATTGAGCCTAAGGAGCTTGCTGCACTACAGCCATTATGTTGTCAATCGATCGCTGGATTAATTGTTCCCTTGTAATGTGCACAGAATGAAATGAACACCATCTTGTTGGGTTTACATTTAGAAACAGTTGCATTGTGTTGAACCTTCATTGCATTCTATGGTTAACATGATGGCACTTTAAAGAGAAAATGAACAGTTCCACACACAAACAGGAATATTCCTGACATAAAATCTCACCTAATCCCAGTTCATGTTCTTGAAGCCAACTAATATTCAATTAGCACTGCTGCATCTCCATTGTATAAATTAGCATTTTATTTTTCTAGTCACACTAGATGCTGTGTTGTTCTGTTGGAATTGTTTTACATTAGAATCCATGCAGCAAACCATGAATACAAAATAAATTTAGGTTTTTAATATATACTTTATTTCAATTTTTATTTTTCAGTGTTCTGGAGACAACTGATCAAATGAGATCAGGCACTGACTGAGTCACAGAGGAACTGATCTGTTTGACATTAATTTATCTGTACGACTCTCTTTACAACATAGACATTTTTCACTAGAAATGTCTTGGTATAATTGGAATATTAGCATTTTGATAATCAGGAAGTGCCGATTATGAAAGAAAAATGATCTACAAGTTTGGAAGCTGTAAATTTCTTTATCAAAATTATTTTTGGTTAGATGATCATCTTCCTTTATTAGCCATAGTCCACAGGGGCCATAGGTATCTCTCTCTATTAGAAAGAGAGAGAGAGAAGTGTTTCTAGCTTGAGAGGCACCACTTTGCATCAAGCCTGGCTGACCAGGCTCACTGCAATGGCACTGTGGATGGTAAATGCTGAGCTGCTCAAATCCCAGAAGGAAACTTGAAACAGCTGCCACAACAGTTTTGCAATGTTTATTTTCATTTCGCAATGCGGAATTCAGTGGTAATAAGTCCACTGAGTCTTAGAAGTTTCTTTTGCAAAGCTAAATTAAACATTTAATAATAAAATAAATGATTTTAAGCACATACATAGGTCTACAAACTACTGCTATGATAACTCCAAAATCCCCTAATTAATCTATCTCCCACTTACACCTCCATTAAGGCAACAGTAAAACAACATAGATTTCAACAGACCCAGGTAAACACACAATACCCTGTACAGTGATATTTGAAATGAATTCTCTTAGCTTCGGTTCCTGGAGACAGCACCTTGGTACATAGAGGCTGGAGGCGTTTCACACTCATTGGATCTTAGAATGCCTTCTTCCTTACACATACTTCATCTCCTTTATACATATTTCTCCCTTTTTAATGTAAATCCAATTGTTCCAATATGTCTTTGCAACTTTACTTTTTCCATAATATAAATCTTTCATAGCAAACATATTTTCCGTAACCTTTGGGAAAAATAAACACACTGATTGGCTTAGCCTCTGTTGGCTAGGTGTAACATCTTACCATCTCTTTGAAATTCACTGCTCGAGTTTATCTAAAAATGCAAATGTTCTTCACACCTCCCATTCTAAAACATCAACCATGTTTATGTATTTAGCATTTCAAATCTAGTTTCTCTTCTGATATATCAAAGTACCCAGATTAGCTGTCTGCAATTCAATTAAAACTCACACGTACACACCTATACACAGAAACTAATCCAATCCCCACTATTAACCTACCTTTACAATAAATTACAATAATATTATGAAAATTATTATATTTTAATTGACACTCCCACTCTAACCAGCTGCCATGGGTGTTTTGGAAGGATTAGCAGATTGATTATCAACCTGTTTGCTGCATCATGCAAGCTCCTTCTGTGGCCAAGAAGCCCTGGAATGGGACACAACCCCAGGGGAAAAATTTTCCCCCCGTTGTGGGGGGAAGAGCGGGGGCGGGCGGGGGCCCCTCTGATTGGCACCCCCCAATTGGGGGAGCACTGCCATTTTACGCGGGTGGGCCAATTAAGGCCCACTATGCAATCCCTGTACGGGCGTGGGGGGGATTCCCTCAGCCGAGAGTGTGCTCTTTCACACGTGTGTGAAAGAGCACACTCATCTCCCTGAGGCTAAGTGCTGCCTCCAGGAGATCGGCTCCAAATTAAAAATTGTTCTACAAATGATAGAAAGATTTCCCTGACATGTCCCCTCATGTGACACTGTCACATGAATTGGGACATGTCCATAACTTTTACTGAAACCTTTATTAAAAATTTAAATACCCTCATGAAACCTCATCCTGCCTGTGGATGAGGTTTCATGCTTTCTCTGAAGCCTGCCAGGGCTCCCGGCCTGCCCGCCAAACTTAAGGTTGGATGGGCAGGTCCATTAATGATGTCAATTACTTTTTCAATGGCCTCAATAGGCCATTGACAGGTCGGTGGGTGCACAGCTGACCCGGCTGCGCCCCCGCCGACCTGAAAATGAAAATGACGCGGGGTGACGTCGGGAGTTCCGCCCGACATCATCCCGTGTTATTTTACACGTCGGCGAGCAGGCCCCGCCCCCCCCCCCACCCTGCTCGCCGACCGGAAGATCCTGCTCCAGAGGTTCTGACTCAGAGGCAAAGTGCTATCTACTGAGCCACAAGACCTCCTCAAATGATCACCTGTGGTATATTAAATAGCATGGATTTATTTGTAAATAAAGCTTGAAGCATATATTCCTGGTGTTAGTAAAACTAATATATTATGAAATTCAAGTTCAAATGCAGAATTAGCATGCAAACATTTTAGTATGCGCGCAAAAGTCCCTTTGTCTATTATTTTAACACATTGTGTGATCCTGCTTGTTTGCTAAGACAATTTAAGAACATAAGAAACAGGAAGAGTAGGTCATACAGCCTCTTAAGCCTGCTCCACCATTCAATACAATTATGGCTGATCTTTGACCTCAAGTCTACTTTCCCACCCCTTGATCCCCCAAGAGTCCAAAAATCAATCTATCTCTGTCTTGAATATGCTCAATAACTGAGCAACCACAGTCCTCCAAAAATTCCAAATTCCAAAAAATCACAACCCCTTTGAGTGAAGAAATTCCTCTTTTTCTTAAATGATTAGTATGAGACTGTACTCTCATGTTTGAGACTCTGCAGCCAGGTGAAACAACCTCTCAGCATCTACCCTGTCAAGCACCGTCAGAATCTTATATATCTCATTCCTCTAAACTCCACATTGTATAGGACTGTTCTCCTTAGCCGCTCATAATGGGACAACCATTTAATCCTAGGAATCAGTCAAGTGAAGCATTCCTGCACCAGCTCCCAATTAAGGACACTGTTCCTTAGGTAATTCCAATGCCTCATTTGTATATGTCAGTGTGAGTGACAGCTCAAGCAACATTCATAAAAACAGAAAATGCTGGAAATACTCACCAGGTGAGGCAGCCTCTGTGGGGAGAGAAACAGAGTTAGCATTTCAGGTCAATGACCTTTCAATCAGAACCTGCTGAACATTTCTAGTATTAATGTTTTAATTTCAGATTTCCAGCATCTACAATATTTTGCTTTTGTATTAATGTTTAATTCACTAAACATTAAGTCTGTTATCATAAAATAATTTTTGCTAATGCTAATAGATTTTGCAAAGTTCCTTTTCTCCTGGGCCCCGCTCGCCGACTTGTAAAATGATGCGCGGTGATGTCGGGCGTGTGTCCCGACGCCACCGCGCGTCATTCAGACCCTCAGTTCGGCGGGCGCGCACCGGAGTCAGCTGTGCACCTGCCGAACTGTCAAAGGCCTGTTAAGGCCATTTAAATATTAATTTAAATAATTAACTGAGCTGCACATCCAATCTTAAGGTTGGTGGGGGGGCAGGCGAAGAGCCCAGGCAGCCTTCGCATGTAACATGAAACCTCATTCACGGGCGGGGTGAGGTTCCATGAAGGTTTTTAAACTTTAATAACAAATTTTAATAAAATTCATTGACATGTCCCAGCTCATGTGACACTGTCACGTGAGGGGACATGTCTTAAATATTTTATTTTTCTTCATTAAAATTAAAAAAAACCAAACTAACCTCCCTGAGGCAGCTCTGAGCCTCAGGGAGATTTCTGTGTTCTTTCACGCGCATGTGCGAAAGAGCACAGGCCCCGACTCATCCTCCTCCCCCCGCCCGCACAGGGAGCACTCAGCACTTCCGGGCGTGCGTCACGCTGGGCGGGCCTTAATTGGCCCGCCCACGTAAAATGGCGGTGCACAGCTGATTACAGGTGGTGATCGACTGTGTGCCCGCCCACTCCCACCCAACCCACCCCACCCACCTCCCCCCTCCACCCCCCAACCGATGGGGAGAAAATTCTCTCCCTGAGGATTTATATTCCCTAACGGGCTGATTCCCCAGTCTGACATGTCAGGGTCAGAATGAGTAGAGCAAGTAGAAAATTGGAAGCGGAAGGTCAGCGCCAATTTCTTTCAATAAAAGCGAAATACAGGGGATGTTGTAGACCTGAAATTTTTTTTAAAAGTGCTGGAAAAACTCAGCTGGCCTGGCAGCATCTGTGGAGACAGAAACGGTAAACGCTTCAACTCCAATCTGACTCTTCTTTGGAACGTGTTCTCGTGTTCTAAAGAAGAGTCATATTGGATTCAAAACATTAACTCCATTTCTCTCTCCACAGATGCTGCCAGACCTGCTGAGTTTTCCCAACACTTTTTGTTTTTATTCCAATTTCTTTCAAAGCTGCAATGTCCTTGGCTCTTCCACTATCAGTGAGCTGCGCCCACTTCATGCACATATCCCAGTAAGGTCCCAGATTTAATTTTTAAAATAAATTCAAATAAGCATCACTGAAACCTCTCTGACATTTTTCTCAGCTCAACTCTTTTAACTTTGTGAATGCCCATTTGATCGTATTAATTTGGGGGAAAGCTTGGCAGAGTCATCTTTACCACTCTTTAAGATAAGCGCACTTATAAAACATTTCAATTTCATGATGACTGGCGAATCTCCAAGCTTGCTAATCGATTTATACCTCTCCGCTGTTTGCGCCAATTATTACTGATAGCAATACCTCCATACTATTTTCTGGGTGGCAGGCCAAACTTAGGGTGACCTGTCTACCTTTCCCAAATTGAGGCCCTTAGTTGGCCACTTCCTTCCCCGGCTACAGAGGAGCCTGCAGAGGAGGTCAGGGATAGGGGGTAGCCTGGCAGGGTGGCCTGCTCAGGCCTCTGACATCAGAGGTGGGGGATGCTTCATTCACAGGCCCTCTTTTGTGAATGGGGGCCCCCGCCCAATGTGTTCCCTCAATCATTGACACCCCCATGATCATTGACTCCCTCTCGTGTTCACTGAAATAGCCGTGATCAGTGACACTCCCTGTGATCACTGACACACCCCGCGGCCACTGACACACCCCCCCTTCCCCCCACTCCCCCCACGGCCACTGACACACTCAAGATTGCTGACACTCCCCATGGTCACTGACATTCACGTGTTCACTGACAAATCCCGCTACCATCGATACCCACAATCACTGACACCCACATTCCCCCCCAACTGCTATCACCAAACCCCATCTCTGCCCCAGATTTTTCTCTCTGACCCCCTAAAATTGGAGGGATGCCACATCCCATCCCCACCTCTCAAACTCTACCCCAGTAGCAGGAAACCTATCTGCTCCAGGGCTGCAGCCTCTCCTGAAACATTCTCTGCCCGACAAGGAGTCAAGCCTGTCATTCGGGCTGGCTTCCGGGTGGAGAACCTGTAAATAAAATTAGGCACGCACGCCAGTATTCGGGAAACTCAGACTTCCAGGCATCCCAGCCTGAACTTCTTCTTCCTGCTTGGAAATTTTAACCCAGTCAGTATTAGGGCCTTTAACTCTGTTTCTCCCTCCACAGAGGCTGACCTGCCAACTGTTTCCAACACTTTTGTTTTTATTTCAGATTTCCATAGTATATTGTGTTTTCCCTTAAAAGGTTATTGCTTTCTGCAAAGTATTGCTTTTCAGTTGAAGATTCAGGTAAGCTTACCTACTGCCTGATTAACTGAAATATCTGGTGAAGTAATGTTTAGTAAGGTTTGTACGGTATTATGCATTTCCTCTTCTAACCTGGCATGAGTTCTGTTGACTTAAGTTTGTTTTATGTAATGTGGTCGACTTAAACAATATCTCAAAGAGTAAGTAGGTCAATCTATTGATGGTGTAGTAGTGGTAGTGAAGGAGAAGTAAAGTGGGAGAATTGCAGGTGCAGTGGTGATGTTGCTGGGCTAGTAATCCAGAGGCCCAGTCTAATGCTTTGGGGACAAGGGTTCAAATCCCACCACAGCTACTGGTGAAATTTAAATTCAATTAATTAATAAATCTGGAATCAAAAGATAGTCTCAGTAATTGTGATGGTTAAAACTATCATTGATTGTTGTAAAAACCCAATCCAATTCACTAATGCCCTTGAGGGAAGGAAATCTGCCATCCTTGCCTGGTCTGGTGACTCCAGACCCACAGCAATGTGGTTGACTCTTAACTGTTGTCTGAATTGGCCTAGCAAGCTACTCAGTTCAAGGGTAATTAGGAATGGGCAACAAATGCTAGCTTTGCTGTGATGCCCACATCCTATGAAATATTTTTTTTTAAAGTTGCTATAAAGCTTATCTACTAAAGGGTGCTGATGGTCAGAACCATGTTCAATCTCTTTTTCCCATAGATTTATAATACATTACAAAGCTAAACTAAAAAAAAACCCCAAAAGCTACAGGTATTGAAGTTACTCACATTAAATGAATGCTTTGTTTTAAATCATCACCTTGGAACATGGTTTATCCCCATTAAGTGCTGACCTGATCATTGTTGTAGTCAAGAAAATCAAATTAAATTTGAGTTTTGAATGCTCCTCTAATTGTTCCATTCATCTTTGTTCTGGGAGTTTTCAATTTGTTGGCACAGTTTGTGAGCTTCTTGATAAGAAACAAATAAATTCATGATGAAGAAGAAACAAAAAATCCCAATGTTAGATATTTAACAGTATCAAGGCAGCGTTTTAATGTTTAAAACTTTACTGCAATTTAATTTTAATATATTTTCCAACTGTTTTACCAACCCCCCCACCCCAAATATCCCTTACATCATGAGGCAGATACATAAACCCCTTCAAAAATAAAGTCATCACCAATTAGATGCTTTGTATATTTAATGAATCCCAAATGAAGGATTTTTTATTTTACATTAAATTTTTATCCTAAAGTACCAGCCAGGTTATAAATATTTAAAGAATGTTTATATAACATTTTTTGTGCTTAAAATAGCTTTATTTGGAAAGGACTGCAGAAAGGCTTTGACGGCAAAAGGATTCTGCACACATTATTGATTTGTTATAATGGATTTATAGAGATCACTAGGAATCTTACACTTTTTCATAAATTATGGGATATAAAACAACATGTCCTGCTGACAACTGGCTAAATCATTATTGTATGTTCCAAATGTCTGCTTCCAAGTTTAAAATAATGAATCCATTTTAGGAAAAGTAACTTGGCAAATCTCTGGGGAAGACACTTTCATCATCTTTTATGACCCCCAACTTATATATTATAAAATGAAACTTGTTAGGCATAGTGCAGGAAACTATTTAGAGGTTGTGAGGTATTCCTCCTGAGGGAACAAGCTGTCAATTTCCTTAAGACCCTTCCCCAAGTCCCTTTGCTCAGCTAAAGACAACTGGAAAGGCTTTAATTAGCTGGTGCTTAAAGATTCCTTTTCCTAACCACCCAATTATTTGGTTTTGTAAGTATCTTAAATTTGTGATCTCTCATTACCATCATAATGAGAAGTAAAGAGGATCTATAGCTATTTATTTACCTCATCATAATCAAGTCACGATTAAGAGCTTAATCAATATTCAGAAGTGAGATGTATGTTATTGTACTAAAAGATTTATAATGAAATTGCAACGATGCTGCAGGGACCGAGGAATAATTTGAATTCCAACATGAAACCAAAGAGGAACATCAGCAGAAGAATCAGTGATCATGGGGAGTGTCAAATGAAATTCTTATATAGAACTCATATCCACAAATCCTACAGCTGAGCTCTTTTTTTCATTCATTAACAGCATCTTCCTCATAGCTAAAGTTCTCCATTCCTGGCAACATCCTCATGAATATACCCTCTCGTGTCTGATCATACATACATAGAAACTAGGAGCAGGAGTAGGCCATTCAGCCCTTCGAGCCTACTCCACCATTCATTATGATCATGGCTGATCATCCAACTCAATAGCCTGCTTCCGCTTTCTCCCCATATCCTTTGATCCCTTTCGCCCTAAGAGCTATATCTAACTACTTCTGGAAAACATACAATGTTTTGGCCTCAACTACTTTCTGTGGTAGCGAATTCCACAGGCTCACCGCTCTCTGGGTGAAGAAATTTCTCCTCATCTCAGTCCTAAATGATCTACCCCATATCCTCAGACTGTGACCCCTGGTTCTGAACTCCCCCACCATCAGGAACATCCTTCCTGCATCTACCCTGTCTAGTCCTGTTAGAATTTTATAGGTTTCTATGAGATCCCCCTCATTCTTCTGATCTCCAGCAAATATAATCCTAACCGACTTAATCTCTCCTCTTATGTCAGTCCCGCCATCCCAGGGATCAGTACGGTAAACCTTCGCTGCACTCCCTCTATAGCAAGAACATCTTTGCTCAGATAAAGAGACCAAAACTGCACACAATATTCAAGGTGTGGTCTCACCAAGGCCCTGTATAATTGCAGCAAGACATCCCTGCTCCTGTACTCCAATCCTCTGGCTATGAAGGCCAACATACCATTTGCCTTCTTTACCGCCTGCTGCACCTGAATGCTTACCTTCAGCGACTGATGTATGAGGACACCCAGGTCTTGTTGCACATTCTTCTCTCTCAATTTATAGCTATTCAGATAATAATCTGCCTTCCTGTTTTTGCTACCAAAGTGGATAACCTCACATTTATTTACATTATACTGCTTCTGCCATGCATTTTCCCAATCAGCTTGTCCAAATCACACTGAAGCATCTCTGCATCCTTCTCACAGCTCACCCCCCCCACCCAGCTTTGTGTCACCTGCAAATCTGGAGATATTACATTAGTTCCCTCATCTAAATCATTCATATATATTGCGAATAGCTGTCACAGCACCGATCCCTGCGGTACCCCCTAGTCACTGCCTGCCATTCAGAAAAAGACCCGTTTATTCCTTTGTATCCTGTCTGCCAACCAGTTTTCTATCCATCTCAATACACTACCCCCAATCCCATGCGCTTTAATTTTACACACCAATCTCTTATGTGGGACTTTGTCGAAAGCCTTCTGAAAGTCCAAATAAACCACATCCACTGGCTCCCCCTCATCAACTCTACTAGTTACATCCTCGAAAAATTCCAGTAGATTTTTCTAGCATGATTTCCCTTTCATAAATCCATGCTGACTCTGTCCAATTCTGTCACTGTTTTCCAAGTGTTCAGCTATTAAATCTTTTATAGATGACTCTAGAATTTTTCCACTACCGACGTCAGGCTGACTGGTCTATAATTCCCTGTTTTCTCTCTGCCTCCCTTTTTAAATAGTGGGGTTACATTAGCTACCCTCTAATCTGTAGGAACTTTTCCAGAGTCTATAGAATCTCGGAAGATGACCACCAATGCATCCACTATTTCTAGGGCTACTTCCTTTGTACTCTGGGATGTAGATTATCAGGCCCTGGGGATTTATTGGCCTTCAATCACATCAATTTCCTCAACACCATTTTCCTACTAATACTGATTTCTTTCAGCTCCTCCCTCTCACTAAACCCTGTGTTCACCAACATTTCTGGTATGTTATTAGTGTCCTCCTTTGTGAAGACAGAACAAAAGTATGTATTTAGTTGGTCAGCCATTTCTTTGTCCCCCATTATAAATTCCCCTGTTTCTGACTGTAAGGGACCTACATTTGTCTTCACCAATCTTTTTCCCTTCACATACCTATAGAAACTTTTACAGTCAGTTTTTAAATTCCCCGCAAGCTTACTCTCGTAATCTATTTTCCCCTTCTTAATCAATCCTTTGGTCCTCCTTTGCTGAATTCTAAACTGCTCCCAATCCTCAGGTCTGTTGTTTTTTCTGGCCAATTTATATGCCTCTTCCTTGGATCTAATACCATCTCTAATTTAACAGCAAAATACTGCGGATGCTGGCAATCTATAACAAAAACAAAAATAACTGGAAAAATTCAGCAAGTCTGACAGCATCTGTGGAGAGGAATACAGCTGACGTTTTGAGTCCGTATGATCCTTCATCAGAACTAAGGAAATAGAGAAATGAGGTGAACTATAAGCTGGTAGAGGGGGGTGGGACAGGTAGAGCTCGATAGGGGGCCAGTGATAGGTAAAGGCAAAGAAAAGATTGCCAAAGATGTCATAGACAAAAGGACAAAGGGGTGTTGACGGTGGTGATATTATCTAAGGAATGTGCTAATGGGGACATTAAGGGTAGCAAGCAGGACAAGCTAGTGGCAGATGGCCCTAGTGGGGGTGGGGTGAGGGGAAGGGATCGAAATGGGCTAAAAGGTGGAGATATAACAATAGATCGAAATAAATTTGAAAATAGGTGGGATAAGAAAAATATATTTGCAAAAAAATTATAAATTATTGGAAAAAGGGGGATCGGAAAGGGGTTGGGGATGGAGGACAGACCGAAGGTGTTCCGCAAAGCAGTCACCCAGTCTGCGTTTGGTCTCTCCAATGGTCCACTCCTCCATCACCCCCTACACCTCAACCCCCTCCCATGGCACCTTCCCATACAACCACAGAAGGTGGAACACTTGCCCCTTTACTTCACCCCTCCTCACTGTCAAAGGGCCCAAACATTCCTTTCAAGTGAAGCAGCGCTTCACTTGCACTTCCCTCAATTTAGTCTATTGCGTTCGGTGCTCCTAATGCGGTCTCCTCTACATTGCATACTGGGTGACCGCTTTGCGGAACACCTTCGGTCTGTCCGCAAACATGACCCAGACCTCCCTGTCGCTTGCCATTTCAACACTCCACCCTGCTCTCATGCCCACATGTCCGTCCTTGGCTTGCTGCATTGTTCCAGTGAAGCTGAACCCAAACTGGAGGAACAGCACCTCATCTTCTGACTAGGCACTTTACAGCCTTCCGGACTGAATATTGAGTTCAAGAATTTCAGATCATGAACTCTCTCCTCCATCCCCACCCCCTTTCTGATCCCCCTTTTTCCAATGATCAGTCCAATAATATTTTGCTACAGTCTACAGTTCTTTTCCTCAGTATCAATCACATTTCCAATTTATGTATCGTTTGCAAACTTCTTAATCATGCCTCCTATATTTAAGACTAAATCACAGATATACATCACGAGAAGCAAGGGATCTAGACTGAGCCCTGCACAACCCCCTGCAATAGACTTTCAGTCACAGTCATGACCTTTATTACCCTTTGCTTCCTGCCACTGAACTAATTTTGCCTTCAACTTGCTATTTTCCTTTGGATCCCATGGGCTTTTATTTTTCTGACCAGTCTACTATTTAGGACCATGTCAATGGCCTTGTTAAAATCCATGTAAACTACATTAACCCCACCTTGTTAGCTGCTCAAAAGATGAATCAAGTTGGTCAGACATGGGCTCCTCTTAACAAACCTATGGTATCTGTCCTTGATTAATCTGTCCTTTCTAAATGACAGTTTATTCTGTCCCTCAGAATTTTTTCCAATAAGTTGCCTATCACTGAAATTAGCCAGACTGCCCTTCAGTTATTCAATCTATCCCTGCCTCACTTTTTAAACCAAAGTGCAACTTTAGCAGTCCTCCAGTTCCCTGGCACCATGCTTACAGCCAATGAAAATTGCAAAATGATGGTTAGAAGCTCCTCTTTTTCCTCTCTTGCTTCTCTTAACAATCTGGAATATATTTCATCTGGGCCTGGCAATTGATTTACTTTCAAAGGTGCTTAAACCTCTTGATATTTCCTCTCTCACTACGTTTATCCCATCCAATATTTGACTGTCCTCCTCCTTAACTATTATGTCAATATCATCCCCTTTTTTTGTGAAGGCAAATGCAAAGTATTAATTCAGAAGCATGCCCAAATTTTCCAACTCTACACACAGGTCTCCATTTTTGGTCTCTGATAGACTCCACTTGCTCCTTATATATTTATAGAACATCCTTGATTTTACTTGCTAATACCTTTTCAAGGTGTTTCTTTGCTTTTCTAATTTCCTATTTAATTTCACCCCTGCGTTCTCTATACTCCTCTGGGTTTTCTGCAATATTAGGCTCTTGGTACCGGATAAAGCTTACTGTTTTATCCTCATCCTGGCCTATATGTTCCTTGACATCCGCAGGGTTCTAGACTTAGGAGGCCCACCCTATTCCTTAGTGGGAACGTATTTGTTCTGAACCCTCAGTATTTCATCCTTGAATGTCTTCCCCTGCTCTGACACTAATGTACCTTCAAGTAGCCATTTCAAGTCACTTTTGGTAATCACAACTCAGCTTAGTAAAATTGGACTTTCCCCAATTGAGAACTTTTACTTCTAAGAGCATAAGAACATAAGAAATAGGAGCAGGAGTAGGCCATTCAGCCCCTCAAGCCTGCCCCACCATTCAATAAGATCATGGTTGAGCAGCCCTGACCTCAACTCCTCTTTCGTGCCAGCTCCTCAGAGCCCTCAACTCCCTGATATTTCAAAAATCTATCTGCCTCCTTTTTAAATACTTTCAGTGATCTCGCCTTCACAACTCTGAGGTAGAGAATTCCAGACATTCACTACCCTCGGAGAGAAGAAATTCCTTTGCATCTCAGTTTTTAATGAGTGTCCCCATATTCTGTAACTATGTCCCCTAGTTTCAGATTCCCCCACGAGTGGAAACATCTTCTCAACATCTACCCTGTCAAGCCCCCTCAGAATCTTATATGTTTCAATAAGATCACCCCTCATTCTTCTAAACTCTAATGAAATAAAGGCCTAACCTGTTCAGCCATTCTTGATAAGTCAACTCCTTCATCCCAGGAATCAGCCTAATGAATCTCTTTTGAGCAGCCTCCAATATCAGTATATCCTTTCTTAAATACGGGGCCCAAAACTGTACACAGTATTCCAGGTGCAGCCTTACCAACACCCTGCACAGTTGTAACAAGACTTCCCTATTTTTAAACTCCAACCCCCTAGCAATGGGCCAAAATTCCATTTGCCTTCTTAATTACTTGCTGCACCTGCATGCTAACTTTTTGTGTTTTATGCACAAGAACACCCAGATCCCTCTGCACTTTTTTGTAGACTCTCTCCATTTAAATAATAGCCTGACTTTTGATTCCTCCTGCCAACGTGCATGATCTCACACTTTCCTACATTAAACTCCATCTGCCAAGTCTTTGCCCATTCACTCAACCTATCTATATCCCCTTGCAGATTCCTTACATCCTCATCACAACATGCCTTCCCACCTATTTTTGTATTCTCAGCAAATTTGGATACATTACACTCTACCCCCTCCTCCAAGTCATTAATATAGATAGTAAATAATTGAGGCCCTAGGACTGATCCTTGTGGCATTCCACTAGTTATGTCTTTCCAACCTGAAAAAGACCCATTAATCCCAACTCTCTGTCTTCTGTGTGTTAACCAATCCTCAATCCATGCTAATACTTTACCCCCAATACTGTGAGCTCCTACCTTGTGCAATAACCTTTTGTGTGGCACCTTATCGAATGCCTTCTGGAAATCCAAGTACACCACATCTACTGGTTCCCCGTTATCAACTCTGCTTGTTATATCCTCAAAGAGCTCTAGCAAATTTGTTAAACATGATTTCCCTTTAACAAAACCATGTTGACTCTGTTTGATTGCGTTAAGCTTTTCTAAATATCCTGCTATTTCTTCCTTAGTAATTTTCCCAACAACAGATGTTAGGCTGACTGGCCTATAGTTTCCTGCTTTTTGTCTCCCTCCCTTCTTGAACAGGGGCGTCACATTAGCAGTTTTCCAATCCACTGGGACACTCCCGGAATCCAGCCTCCACTATCTTTGCAGCCACTTCCTTTAAAACCCTTGGATGCAGGCCATCAGATCCTGGCGGCTTGTCTGCCTTTAGTCCCATTAA
Organism: Cetorhinus maximus; assembly: GCF_964194155.1. Taxonomy (NCBI): domain Eukaryota; kingdom Metazoa; phylum Chordata; class Chondrichthyes; order Lamniformes; family Cetorhinidae; genus Cetorhinus; species Cetorhinus maximus. The sequence goes on from NC_135892.1 coordinate 4,334,540, forward strand.
TTTGCCAAATACTTTGTTCCTCGTGATAGAAACTGTTACAAGATCTTTCCTCCCATTAGCTCCTTGCTTATCTGATATCTTTGGGATGTTTATAGTGTCCTCCACCATGAAGACCGATGTAAAATATTGGTTTAAATTACCTCCCATTTCCCTGTTCCCTGTTATCAATTGTCCAGTCGCATCCTCCAAGGGTCTCACACTCACTTTAGCTACTTTCTTTCTTCTTATATACCCGTAGAAGCTCTTGTTGTTTGTTTTTATATTTCTTGCCAATTTACTTTCATAATCAATTTTCTCCCTCTTTATTAGCTTTTTAGTCATCCACTGCTGGTTCCTAAAAATTTCGCAATCCTCTGGCCTACCACTAGTTTTTGGCACTTAGTTTTTGATTGGATAGTGTCCTTGACTGCTTTTGTTAACCACGGGTGGTTCATCCTTCTCATCAAGTCCTTCTTTTTGACCGGGATAAATTTTTGCTGAGCATTATGAAATATCTGCTTAAATGTCTGCCACTGCTCATCCACTAACCTTCCCCTTAGTCTATTTTCCCAGCCTGCTTTAGACAACTCTTTCTTCATCCCTCTGTAATTGCCCTTATTTAAGTTGAGGACACTGGTTTGAGACCCGAGTTACTCATCCTCAAGCTGAATTTGAAATTCTACTATGTTGTGATCACTACCCTCTAGACGATTCTTAACTACAAGATCTCTTATTAACCCTACCTCATTACACATTATTAGAATTAAAATAGCCTGTTCCTGGGTAGGTCCTGCAATATATTGCTCTAAGAAACAATCCCTAAAGCACTCTACAAATTTGTCTTCCATGTTGCCCCTGCCAATCTGATTTGTCCAGTCAATACGCAGATTAAAATCATCCATGACAATTGTAGCACCCTTCTCACACGCCTCTATTATTTCCCGATTTATACTTTGTCCTACAGTGAGGCAACTCTTCAGGAGTCTATAGACGACTCCCACCTGTGACTTCTTCCCCTTGCTATTCCTTACTTCTACCCAAACTGATTCCACATTATGATCTACTGCACCTATCTCACTACTCACTACTGCACTGATACCTTCCTTTATTAACAAAGCTACCCCACCTCCTTTTCCTTTTTGCCTATTTTTTCAGAACATCGAATACCCTTGAATATTGAGTTCCCAGTCTTGGTCACCCTGCAACCATGTCTCTGTAATAGCTATCAAGTCATATTCGTTTATTTCTATTTGTGCCGTCAACTCATCTATCTTGTTACAAATGCTGCCTGCATTCAGGTAAAGAGCCTTAAGCTTTGACTTTTTACCATTATTACTCATTCTGGCTCTGATTTCTGCTGCGCTCTTCTGCTTATATTTTCTGCCCCTTCCTGTCACACTTTGATTATCGTTTGCCTCTTCAATACCCTGCGCCTCTGCGCTCTCATTTCTTTTTGATTTTTTAAACTTCCCTTCAATTGAACCCTCCTCCCCACTAATTAGTTTAAAGTCCTATCTACAACCCTAGTTATACCTGTTCGCCAGGACACTGGTCCCAGCATGGTTCAAATGAAGCCTGCCCCAATGGAACAGCTCTCTCCTTCCCCAATGCTGGTGCTAGTGCCCCATGAATCGGAACCCATTTTTCCCACAACCAATCTTTGAGCCACGCATTTACCTCCCTAATCTTATTTATCCTATACCAATTTGCACGGGGCTCAGGTGGCAATCTGGAGATTATTACCTTTGTGGTTCTGCTTTTTAATTTAGCCCCGAGCTGCTCGTGCTCCCTCAACAGAACCTCTTTCCTAGTCTTACCTATGTCATTGGTACCTACATGGACCATGACAACTGGATCCTTCCCCTCCCAATCCAAGTTCCTCTCCAGCCCAGAAGAGATGTCCTTAACCTTGGCACCAGCCTTTGGAACTCTGCCTTTGTTGCAGAGAACAGTATCTATTCCCTAACTATGCTATCCCCTATTACTACTACATTTCTCTTTTCTCCCCCCACTTGAATGGCACTCTGTATCAAGGAGCTGTGATCAGTTCTCTCATCCTCCCTGCAGTCTGTGCCCTTGTCTACACCGGAAGCAAGAACCTCGAACCTATTGGACAAGGGCAGTGGCTGAGGATCCTCCAAAGCTAAATTTTGAATCCCCAGACCTGCCTCACTCACAGTCACACCCTCCTGTCCCTGAGCACGGTCCAAATTTGATGTAATTAATCTAAGGGGTCTGACTGTTTCCTGAAACACAGTGTCCAGATAACCCTCCCCCTTCCTGATGTGTTGCATTGTCCACAGCTCGGACTCCAGCTCATCAACTCTGAGCCAAAGTTCCTCGAGCAGCCAACACTTCCTTCAGATGTGGTCACCACCAGCATCCACCAGACCCACATACTACAGCTGCAGCACATCACCTGCCCAGCCACCTCTATTCTATTTAATTAACTAATTTGGATGTTAAATATTTTAAAAGTGAATTTCTTGACTGAAATCTTCAGCTGTAATAACATCTCCTGATTTAAACCACTTGGCCAATCAAAAGAGACACGGAAGATTTACCCACCAATCACCTACCTGTTTTCCTTTGACGTCACACTTTGGCTCTGACAGGTAGAAACAGGTCTTCTTCTTGCACTCTCCTCTAGGTGCTGCTGACTGCTTGTCCCAGGGTCCTCCTCGCTCACTCTCCTCTAGGTGCTGCTGACTGCCTGTCCCAGGGTCCTCCTCTCTCACTCTCCTCTAGGTGCTGCTGACTGCCTGTCCCAGGGTTCGCCTCTCACACTCTCCTCCTGGCCAATCATTGTTCTTTTCCATAACTGCATTGAACCTAACTGGATTTTGGTCATTTACCTCTAAAATGCTCTCCCTCTGATGCACCTTCCTAACTTCATTCCCTAAAACTAAGTCCATAAATGCCCTGGTTAAAATACATTGGTACTGTTTTCTTCTGCAGTGAGCGAGTTCCCATCCATAATTCACTGTGATTTAAAATTGGAGCACTATTCCTCTCTTGTAACGGTCAAAAATTCTACTCAGTAAGCAAAATGATCACAAGACCACATTGGCCTCTCTCACACTTCACCATCTTCATTTGTTCAGCATTTTTGCATCAACATCATGATAACCTCCACATCACTTGAGGAAAGAGTGTTTCAGACTTTATGAGCTTAATAAAAAAAACAAGCTTTTCTGTTTTATTATTCACCAAATTAATCCCGTTATTACTAATTGCAATTAATTTATTGTTTAAAGCCAAGCTCTGTATAACATTGAAATGCAATCTTATCGTTCCAGAGCAAACAACATGGTGAGTTCAAGATGATATATAGTGTGTCATAAAACAGAGACATGTTAATAGGATGCAATATAGAAAGATTGTATCAACTTTTGACAAATGTTCTAACTCATTAATGGAAAAGAACTATTACATACCTGTCACGAAGCTATTAATGTATATAATATTTTGGAAAATATTTTTCTTTTAAAGTAGAGGTTTAGTCTGTGGGTGTGTCTTAATTAGATTAAAGTCAGCTAGTCTGGGTGCTTTGATATGTACTAGTTTGAGATGTAAACAGAGAGGTAGTGTGTATTTGCATTTTTTGAATAGAACATTCAAGAAGTGGGGTGAAAGCTTGAAGCCTTTCTAGCAGCTACCAAGCCATATGTTTATATTACTAATAAAATTTGGTACAATGAATGGGGTTTCATTGTTAAAAGGTAAAGTTCAAAGAGACTGGTGAGACAATGAGAATTTGAATTCAATCAGTGGTGGTAGGTATAACTTCAATAGTTTTTGGGTGTGCAGAGCAGAGGCAATGTGAAATCAAAAGGCAGCTGCAAGTCTCCAACTGTCTCCACAGTGAAAGAACCTCATTTCGAATTTGTAAGGTGAAAATGCTTTGCCTGTGTTTGGTTAAGTCTATGTGTTGCTGTTGCCTTAATGGAGATTAGTTTGGGAATTTGTTATAAGTTATGACAGTAGTAATTTGTAGCCATGTGTATATATATATATATTTTTCAAATGTATAAATTAATAAAATGTTTCAATTAGTTTAATGTAAAACTTCAAGAACTGATGGTCTGATTCCTGAATTTAGAGTCGCATCTCAAACATAACACTTAAGATTATAGGTTATGACAGTTGTTTAAAGTTTCCCTCCAGGATTTTTAAAATAAATCCACTTTACCAACTGCATCAGTCATAACAATACCAATCACCTATGCGACTTTGACCCAAGGTGTATGTAGCACCAGCACTCAGTCAGAATCTTCAACACAAAAACAGAAATACCTGGAAAAACTCAGCAGGTCTGGCAGCATCGGTGGATCAGTCAGAATCTTCCTTCACTGTAACTGAGAATAAGTACAAGTCAATCGACAGGAGCTACATGTCTTTTGGCGTTATGATACTAAATTATTTAAACACTTTTGACGGTATACGCAGCAAGAAAATATCGAACAGAAGCAGCCTACATTGTATAATTCATGGAAAAAGATCAAGTTGAATGAAAAATGACACAGAGTGTTGCAGGAACTGCACTTTTGTTTAGGATTTGTGCCTGTTTGAAATGCTACAGCATCAGTCAGAAGAACTGTGAGCTGAAGAAGCACATGAAAATATATTGGGAAACATTGCAGTAATAGAGGCCCTGAAAACTGTTATGAATTCAATTCATTATGCCTGTGTGAGCTATGTAAGTTCACAGCCTATGGACATTATAATATTTAAAGGTGTAGCATGTTTCAATGCTGTTACATTGGTTCCTGCCTAGTCACAAGGGGGGGTGGGGGGGTGGAACCACTGGGAGTGTTTTGATTGGTCCCCCAGATCAGTTCAAGGGTCAGTGAAGAGCAGTTTAAGGGTCAGGCAATTTTAATCAGTCAGAGAAGAGTCCCCAGGCAGCAGGAGTGCTGTGAGCTGGCTGTGCAGTTGGGACTCAGGAGAAGGCCCGGGAGCTGTTTGATGCCTCTGTGCTGTAGAAAAGGTTAAGGCTAAAAGAAACCTTGGGGGCTGCGACAGTTCAGTACAGCTGACAGCGGGGTCAAGGGAGCAGTCTCCACTTGGTGAGGCTGAGAAAGAACAGAGCTCAGAGAAATCCCGGGCAGCACCAGCTGGGTGAAGCGAGATGCCCGGTAAAAAGCTGAACTCGTGCCGGTAATTAGACGCTTGCGAGCAGTCTCTGGAATCTTGGGGGGACGCGGTCTCGGGGAAAAGAGATTAAACAGCCAGGAGGGGATCCGTGGTTGAGGCAGTCCGAGTTGGAGCAGCTCTGAGAGAGTTCCGAGGATAGATCTTCGAAAGTGCAGAATTGGAATTTCTTGTGAAGGAGGCAGAGTGTTAATGAGATTTGGTGGCTCATGGTGTCCCTGACGTCTGGGTGGGTTGCTGAGAAATCCGTGCTATCTGTCTTGACCGCATTTGATCTGCCATTTGATGTGCACTGTGGGGTGTTCAACCACAGTTTGTCTGTTAATTCACATGTACCTTATATTAATCCTGAACGTTACAGCACAAGGTATATTTGTATATATTGTAGATTGTTTTACTTTTCTAACTTTGTGCAATAAAGTTAATTGTGTTTGTTCAAAACCAGGGGAATCTTAGGGCTTTATTCCAAAAACAGGTGTCTTTAATCTGAAACTTTAACTACTTTAAACAAAACGTTACTGGTCCCTAACCAGATCTCCCTCCACGTCCCATGGCCTGGCCAAGGATTATGCTTGCTCGGGATGCTACAGCATCAGCCACAAGAACTGTGAGCTCAAGAAGCACGTGAAAATATATTGGGAAACATTGCAGTGATAGAAGCCCTGAAAACTATGAGCTGGCCCATTTTGTCTAAGTTGATTATTCTGAGACTTTAATTATAAAATGTAGACACGTACCAAGGCATGATTATGTGTTAAAATAAATTCTTGCAGCTTGGTAACAAATAGATATTGCCAGAAAAACCGCAATCAAGATTTACTGAAACACGCCTCACATTAAAAGGCACTATGGTGTGAACTTGTGTCAGCTTTCTGCTGCTCATCCAGAAGAATTTCCACTGAAGACATAGCAGACGTGTGGAAATGGACACCCATACTTTCAATTGGAGATGTGTGACTATCAATAAAAAATAACATACAGGGCCTCATTTTGCCTGTAGCTGCTCATTTGATGGCAGCTCACCTTGAATAGGATGGTCAGCAATAGAGGGAAACTTTTGGGCCTGAATCTTCTGGTCGGCGTGTGGGGGTGTAAAATGATCTGCAGTGACGTCGGGTGGCTGCGCACCTGCCGAACTGTCAGAGGCCTATTAAGGCCATTTAATTAGTAATTAAAACAATTAACAGGGCTGTCCTTCCAATCTTAAGGTTGGCGGAGGGGTCAGGCGAAGAGCCCAGGCAGCCTTTGCATTTTTCATGGAACCTCATCCACGGGCGGGATGAGGTTTCATGAAGGTCTTTAAACTTTAATAAAAATTTTGAGTCAAATTCATAGACATGTCCCAGCTCATGCGACACTGTCACATGAGGGGGCATGTCCAAATAATTTTTAAAAATCTTTTATTCACTTTTTGATAATGACTTTAAACTCCCTGATGCAGCTCCGTGCCTCAGGGAGATTTCTGCGCTCTTTTGTGCACGTGCAGGCCCCAACTCTTCCTCCTCCCCCCCGCCCGCACAGGGAGCGCTCAGCGCTTCCGGGTGCGCATCATGCTGGGCGGGCCTTAATTAACCTGCCCACGTAAAATGGCGGCGCGCAGCCGATTGTGGGCGGCGATCGGCAACTCGCCCGCTCAGCACCCTCCGACGGGGAGAAAATTCTCCCCTTGATATCTTGATATCGCGACTGATTTCTCACTGCTCACAGCTAATATTTCCAACCAAGGATTTATTAACAATTATACAATTAAATAGAAATTACAGCTTGGGAACAGGTAATTCAGCTCAACCAGTCTGTTCTCGTATTAATCCTCCATACCAGCAGTGGTCCTAATTCCAATTTCCATGCACCTTTCTTCAACAACAACTTGCATCGATATAGCGTCTTTAACATAGGGCGGAATCATCTGGTGCCATTGGCGGGAAGCGTCATGGCGGGAGTGAGTGGACAATATGACGAGATGGCCAAAAATTGGTTTCTCGCCGTCGTGAAACCAGTTTGCGATCGTCCGCTCTGCCCATCAATGGTGGGCTGTGTTTCCCACCATCCAACATTGTGATCTTAATCTTAATGCATTTGCATCTCGTTATTGTGCCCTTACGCCAGAATCATCCCCCTACGTCAAATTTACTGCCCACATCAGCGTGACTTCAGGATGATGTGTTTCATAACTGCCTTTAAAAGGTGTGCACCTGACGAGCTGAACTTTGAGGATCTCGGAGGCGAGTGCACACCACCTTGCACAACACTCATTCGCATTGCACATAACAAGGAAGAGGCGCTGCGTATTCGGGGGTTGGGGGTGGTGGGGTGATGCGGGGCTTTTCCAGGTTGGCTTTCAGTGGGGTGCCGGGGCAAGGGCTCCAGTGTGGGTGAGGCCGGGGTTGTGGGGTGGTGATGGGGGGGGCGAGCAAGGCAACACAGGCTGAAGGAAGTGCACACAAACACATGCTGGGGCTGCTGTCGGGGGTTTGGGGGGATTGGGGCTAGGGGGTGAGAGAAGTGGCCACACACTTGGAAAAGCTTGTCAAAAGTGAGCATTCTTCCACAGCTGAGACCTTTCAGCAGCTGTTTCATTGACCTGCTTGGAGCCGGGCCTCTGAAGCTTTTCTGCCCACTCAAGCAATGCAAAAGCATGAATGTGCCACCAAAAGCTCTAGAACTTTTCACCCCCTCAGGGAACAGACTCTCTCTCTCTCTCTCTCTCTCTCTGGAGTCTTCTGGTCTTCTACTTCCAGCTGACAAGCAGTCTTCAGTTTCAAAGTCAGCGCGACTTGGTGTGTGAAAGCTGCTGCTTACTAATCTTTTCCAAGCCACAACCCACAGCATGATCAATTATGCTGTTATTGTATCCTGGTTGGCCTAAATGAGGCAAGGCTATTTCTTAATTGGCTTAAGGGGTGCGTGGTCAGACTGTGATTAGCCCCCACGGGTGATGATCATCGATTGGTGTTACTTCCCACTCTCCTCTGACTTGTTTCTTAAAATGCCAATTACCTGTAGGACCATCTTCCTCATTAAAGCTTGTTTCTGTTATTTTAATGACTTCTGGCTAAGATAAAAAGATGTTTTATGATATCCTCCTTGACCATTTGTTTAGTACGCTGTCATGCCCTCATGAATGATAACTTAAGCTCATTGTCTCAGACGTTGCTTAATTGGTGCAGGTTCTTCATTAAATCAGAAACTATATCGGTGACTGTCAGTTTTAGAGGCCATTTGTTAGATGATGATTTTTCTCTCTGTGGTTGTTGGTAATTGGGATGAGTTATTTTACTCTTAAAACAAAGGATAGTTTGGAAAAAATAAAAACAGAAAATCTCTGAAGAGTCATACGGATTTGCAACATTAACTCTGTTTCTCTCTCCACAGATGCTGTCAGACCTGCTGAGCTTTTCCAGCATTTTCTACTTTTATTTGGGATTTCCAGCATCCGCAGTATTTTGCTTTTATCTGATAGTTTGGATAAGTTGCTTAAACCCCTAAAACTATGTGGGCCTAATACAGAAAATTACAAGGTACTAATACAAAAGATTACAAAATAGGTAGTACTTAAAAGTTATACAGAGTGTGTTTACAATATGAATGCATGGCAATAATTAGTGTTTAAAATGTAAGGTAGTAAAGTCTCCTTATACATTCAGTTAATACATAGTCTTGAGTGATAAAAGTCTAAAAGGATTATAGTTACAAAACTAATCACACACTGTTACACAAGTTAATTCTAATACAAAGAATACATTGAGCCAAATGTAATTGCTTTCTTCTAAAACACTACGAATTAAAACTAATTTAATGTCGAACACAGCTGTTGTTATTTTTTCACTCCTCTCTATACAATAACTCCCTCCTAACTTTCCTTTGCTGATAACACTAGGTTTCGATAAGGCTTTGCGAAGTGAGGCGATGTAAGCTTGCCCGTTAACCTTGAAGGCGGCAAGTCAATGTGGCTCTGTGTTAGGGAGATAAGTACAACAGCAGCCTATTCTGTAATTAACTCACCAGTACGTTACCTCTATTGTGTCTAAAGTCCCGTAGTGCTTTTCTCTGTCAAATTAAGCTAAGCAGGGTCACATGATATAAAATGCTGAAGTCCTCTATTGGTCACAGTTTAAAAGAATAATACACCATAAGGTTAATTAATCAATGTAGTTCGAGCGTGTGACCTAAACTAAAACTAATAATTAAACATCAATTTCCCTACACATCCAAGTGGTGGCCAGCACTCTCCGGCATGTGTGAAGGGGCCTTCAGACTTAACCAAGAGAGGCTCTTAGGTTACATATGCTAACCCACGTGTCTCTCTCTATGATCCTTCAGGAGGGGAACATCAGGATCGTGGAGCCTGGTGATTTAACCTCATGACTCACAGGGAACAGAGAAGAAGAAGAAGAGAGCGGCAGAGGCTCCTGACTCAGCAAAGGGAGGAGCACCTCCCTCAAGCTGAAGGGGCGGTAGGGCCTGCTGTGCACGCAGCCGAAGATCCAGAGAGAACTGTTGCTCGTAAACGTCATGCTAGTCCCAGGGTCTATACACAGCGCCTGTCATCCCTGCAGATGACTGAGAAGCAGTGTTGCCAAAGACTGTGCATGTCTAAGGGACTGGTCGGTCACATGTGCCACCTGCTGCAGGACTTGGTGCATCAGGGACATGGAGGGCATCCAATGAAAGTGACGGTGATGCTCAGTTTTTACGCCAGTGGCTCCTTCAAGGGCTCCACAGTGACCTGTGTGGGATCTCGCAAGGCTCCAGGCACAAGTGTACCCGGGAGGTCACGGGCACCATTTTCACGAAGGCACAGAATTTTGTGCATTTCGCCTGGGAAGCCAGGAAGCACATGTCTCTGGTTTCCCACAGGTGCAGGGTGCCATCGACTGCACTCACCTGGCGCTTAGATCTCCATGTCAACAAGCAGTCAACTACATCAATCGCAAGGGCTTCCACTCGCTCATGGGGTCTGTCAGCAGCTCCTTACACTTCTGGCCGATGACAGATCTCTTGCTTGGATCCAGGGGGTATCAGGGCCACTTCCAGAGCCTACTACACTGCCCTGTTCTCTCCTGCTCCATGTAACGAGGATGCTCACAGAGTTTTATGGGAGGACCCGCTGCAGGTCAGCCCAGAGGGCGCCGGAAAGCTTGATTCCCCGATAGGTCTGGGGGAGCTGACCAGCGCCCTCGACAGCCTCTCCGGGGCCAAATCCCCGTGGCTAAACGGGCTGACTGTGGAGTTCTTCAGGGAGTTCTGGGACATCCTGGGGAATGACTTTGTGGGGGTCCTGGGGAAGAGTATCACGATTGGGGAGATGCCCCTCTCGTGGCATAGGGCCGTGGTTGGCCTGCTGCCTAAGAGGGGGGTTCTCCACCTCCTTGAGAACTGGTGCCTGGTCTTTCTCCTCAGAATGGATTACAAGATCCAGGACAATGTCTTTTTGCCTTGGCACCTTGCTGGACCACATGACCCATCCTGACCAGTCCTGCACAATCCCAGGCCAGACCATTTTTGACAACATACATCTGGTCTGGGGCATTGTCCACTTTTCCCAGAGGACTGGCCTTTCAAGCACCTTCCTGTCTTTTGACCAGGAGAAGGCGTTCGACAGGCTGCATCATGAATATTTATTCTGGACTCCTTGAGGAGAAGAGGGAGCTGAAGTGAGATCAAGCTGCCCTGCATCCCCCTCACGTTGACACTGTTGGAGGCCAACTATGGTGTCAGCGATGGAGTTCAGCCCACATAGCAGTGCAGGACCGACGTGCTGGACCAAGGTTTCCATGGCGGCGCCATCCTGCCAGTGTTGACCTTGGTGCATCAGTGCATTGGCATGCTGGCGCTATCACCTCAGACTGAAGGCAGACAGACACCTTCATCGTCCCTTGCAATTTGAGGAGTGCACCAGACATCCCTTCCTGATGTTCCCGTGCTTGCCTTTGCAGCTCCACCATTGAGGACCGAACCCAGAGGCTCATTACCTGACTCGGACTCAGCAGATTCCTTGCCTCCAGCACTCCTCCGAGTGCCGGCGATCAAGGATGTCCCTGCCTCCACCTGCTATGGAACAGATTATGTGCTGTGCTCACCAGATAGTGACCCTGATGCTACTCTACATGTAGGTCCCACCGAGGTGTGTGTCGCTGCACTGGTAGAGGGTATGGGTGAGCGCCATGACGGGTCTTCAATGATGCTGCCCTCAGCATCCTCATCCGAGGTGCTCTCGGCGCTGGAGGAGGGTTTAAGGTTGCCTGATGGCAACGTGTCAGATGTGCCAAAGACAGAAGCTGCATGGAACACAGAACAGTGGACTCAGAGTCACGTTGAGAGAGGGATGATGTGGTGCAGGATCCTCACATGAGTGTACACTGCCAACCTCACAATCGCCACAGGAACGGCCGATATCCTCTCTGGCCAACTCCAATGTGTAACTCTTGAATGGAGTGAGGACCTTGGTGTCCGGCACTCCACCCCCTCTCTGGGATCTCACCTGTTGATTGTGCGCAATCTTGTCCTACATAAAAACAGATGGGGAGAGTGTGAGCAAGGCTCATGCCAGACCAAATGAGAAGGATACCAGGCATGTGTGTGCTGAGTGGAGCCATGGACAGGATGAGGAGGCAGTCTCCAGAGGAGATGAGGCCAGATGGAGATGTGAGGGTCTGTGTGAGGGAGTGAGTGGTGATATCCCTTGAGATGGCAGTGACCGAGATGCCAGTGAATGTGTGGTGGGCTTGTGAGTGGGTGAGTTGAGACTGTTCAGATGGTTGACTTAGCCTCGCGGCACAGATGAGATAATTCATCCGTTTTCTGCACTGGATGGCCAACCCCTTGTGTGCAGCACTTGCACTGACTACGTCCCAAGCCGGAGTGGTGAGGCTGATGGGCCTCCTGCAGCCAGAGTGGGGGTAGAGGACATCGAGGCGGGCCTCCACGGCATCCAGAAGGTGTCTTGGGGATGCGTCAGTGAGTCCAGGAGCTTAATTCTTTTTGGCTTTCAGGACCATGTTTCCCCTGGAGAAGCCCTGGAGCACTGAGAAGTATGTGTGTGGCTGCAATGTAAATATGGTGCGGGAGCAGTGAGATAATGGATCAGTTGGAAGCCGGCCACCAGCAACCTGGCGTGTTTCCCATGACTGCATAATTTATGAGGTGGGAAGGGGACAATAAGACGCGAAAACCTGCCATTGCAGCCAGCGGGTAAAACATCTTTTTTTAGGCCCACTACTGCACTTAGTGCAAATCTGGGTGACTCCGCCCATCGTTAAACGTCCCAGGTCACTTCACATGAAGGTTATCAAATGACGTTTGACGCCAAGTCATTTAAGGAGATATTAGATGAGGCAAAGGTAGGCTTTAAACCAGGAGGGGGCTGAATTTTCAGGCACAGAGGCTGGTGGGCATGGAGATTCACGCTGCCAACTGGCATATCAGTTCCCCAGCTTCATCCTGCGCCCCCCAGGCCATTTTCGGGGTGGGTTCCCACTCTGCGATGGTGGCCTGGCTGCTGTTGCTATTTTTCATTTAAAACTTTAAAAGGTTGGAGAGAGGACACGTCAAGAATAGGGATGCCCTTTCTCTTACATATCTGAAAAGGCACCCTGCTGCTTCTTCCAGGCAGGAAGGCCTCCTAGTGGTCCTTCAACTTTGAGATCCTTAATCAAATGGTGAGCCCACTTCTGGCCGCTAATTGACTAATTCAGGGTATGTCACTATCAGGTGACTGTCCCGCACAGGGGTGTGCTCCTGATCCCCATTTGACACTGACATCGGGATCAAGAAGCCCATGGGGACAATTCTGCCCTCTAAGTTAGAGAAGCGAAGGTTTACAGAGGGAGTTCCTGAGCTCAGGGCCCAGGCAGCTGAAGGCATGGCCGCCAATGGTGGAGCGATGAAAACCGAGGATCCGCAAGACGCCAGCATTGGAAACGTGCAGAGATATCGGAGACTTGTGCGGCCGAAATAAAAGGAGCAGCAACAGGGTGGTAAGTTTTCAGTCATTTTAATTGAACAGTAATCCCTTTCCCTCCAGAAGTGATGGGCTCAAATTGCCCCAAGGTGCCAGCACATCAACCAAATAAATATGTCTAAATTTCAAATTTACACAATAAGGTTCCACCTTATCATTGTGATGTTTCCGTTCTTTACATTTTCCATTACATTGCTGCTTTGCCAGACACCTCGGTTCACTTTAACAGTCGTGGCTTGTGATATGGTCCCTGTTTAATTAGAGCTACCTTTAGAATTTTATCCTCCTTATTACCCTTGCTTTGCTGTGTATATCACAGTGCAAGTGGGGAACAGTGAGCTATATTGGTCACTTGCATCACAATGAGGACTCTCTTCCCATACGGTGCAAATTGTTGTTTCCCCTGACATTGGCATTTTCTTGCGAATTGTCCTGATGAGTACAAGACAAAAAGCTTCAACAAAAAATGTCTCTTTTTTCAGCAATGATGGAAGTGGTAAAATTCCACGTGTGCTTGCATGGGCTTCCAATGTATTTTCTTATGATTGGGAAGAACTGATGAAAAAGAGCAATTTTTGTTTCTTCATTACTAATCAAGTTTCCCGCTATATGCTGTTCAGACCATCTTTCTGGGTGATCTTACTGTGATCAACAAAGTAGAAAATCCCTTGTCAATAGCAAAGTTCTTACTATGGGCAGTGTTTCTCATTTTGGGTTGGGACCATGCAGGTCCCAACTGCACACTGTGTCGGGAGCTGCAAACCAACATCAATTTTTTAAGGGGAGACGGTGACATAGAGGTAATGTTGCTGAATTAGTAATCCAGAGACCCAGGCTAATGCTCTGGGGGCATGGGTTCAAATCCCACTTTAGCAGCTGGTGGGGTTTAAATTCAATTAATTAATCTAGTAACAGTGACCATGAAGCTATCATGGATTGTTGTAAAAACCCATCTGGTTCACTAATGTCCTTTAGGAAAGGAAATCTGCTGGCCTACATGTGACTCCAGACCTATAGTACTGTGGCTAACTTGTAACTACCCTCTGAAATGACTTAGCAAGGGATGGACAACAAATGCTGACCTTGCCAGCGATGCCCACATCCCATGAGAGAATAAAGGGAAAACACTTTTTGCCGGATTAACCAATTAGTGGCCAGAGGGAGTGCTCACCATCCAATTAAGAGTGGCATGCGAGCTCTCTAAGGTGGAGGGTCAGTAGGAGGCCTCCAGCGCTTATGGAGCTGCATCTTGCCATTGCAGGTAAGGAGGAGACGGAGGGCACCTCTATCTTGAAGTTTCCTCTCAGCTCTTGTAACATATTTGAAATTAAAATTAGCCACAGCTGCTGGCACCCTTGTGGAGGTAAGTATGGCAATCTCTGATCAATAGCCTTAATTGACTTAGCAAGCTACCTGCAGGTAGTCATTCCATGTGCGATCCTGCCTCCAGGAAATTGGTTAGGACTCGGGACTGTGGCGGGGATAGCATCGGGAAATTCCATGCCTGCCCTGCCCACCTCCATTCTTGCTCTCATATCGGGGCTAAAATCCTGCCCTATGTTTTAAGGCTATAATGAAGAAAGACTGAGCAAACTGGGGCTCTTTTCTCTAGATTAGAGAATGCTGAGGGGTGATCTTTAATTGTAAGACATTTAGTGAGGCAGACATAGAGAAGATGTCTCCATATATAGGAGAGGCCAAAACCAAGGGCTATAAATATAGTATGAGATAATCACTAATAAATCTAATGGAGAATTCAGGAGAAAATGCTTTACCCAGAGAATGGCTAAAATATAGAGCTTGCTACCGCATAAATTGGTCGAAGTGAATAGCACAAATGCATTTAAGGGGAAGCCAGATAGGCTCATTAGGGAGAAAGGAATAGATGGATATGTTAGTAGGGTTAAATAGAATGGGATGAGCTTTGAGTGGAGCATAAAACAACATAGAGCGGTTGAACTGAATGACTGGTTTCTGTGCTGTAAATTCTATGTAATTCCACGTAAAGTGATAGTGCAGTTCATCAACTCCCAAAATGGAGCCTAACAGGAATATTGACTCGCACTGGCATTTATCTACTGTGAAATCCCGGGAAGATACTGTTGATGAATGAAAAATGAAATTGCATGTAAGATTTGTTGTTATAAATTCTGCATCTGTGTGAACTAATTAAAAACCTTTCCAGTTGTCTTTAGCTGAGCAGGGGGCTTGGCAGTAGGTTCTTAAGTCAGCCAACTCAGAAGGGATGCCTCACCATCTCTCCACCTCCAAATAGTTTCCTTCACTACCTCCAACAAATTTCATTTTAAAATGTCAAAGCTGGGTCATCAAAGGTGATGAAGGTAAGGTGGCATGAAACTAGACCAAGTCCCATCTTCCCCAAATATTTGCCAATTGACTCGTTATTTTAAACTTGGAAGCAGACGTATGGAACAGACAATAATGGCTTAGATCATCGTCAGTAGAAAATGTATTTTTATATTTATTGACAAAGGGTAGGATTCCTAGTGTTGTCTACAAATCCCTTATAATGAATCAGTAATGGGAGGGGGTGCGATTTCATGGAGCCCACAATGGTGGGAAGTGTGGTGCGCAGGGTGACTTAATTAGGTAGAATGGGTAGATTTCTTGACAGCGGGTTGAGATGCAGAGATAAAATTCGCGGTGTGTCAAGAATAACGCTGGTCTGTGGCGGGTTCCTACTTGTAATGCATTTGCATTCCATAAACCTCAACGGCATAAAACCTTTTAAAAACTAGGTCCTACCATCAAGATAAAATCAGCAGCGCACAGAATGTCCTGGCACCCGGTTCACAATTATTTAAAGGTGGCGTGCACCAGCTGGCTTTGTGTAAGGTCAGCGGTATTCCTCGAAGGCACAGGGAGGGGAGGGGAGCAGAAAAATGGACTTTTGCATGGAGGCTTGGGACCAGCAAAGGTGAGTCAGTGGTGGAGGGGGGGCGGGGACTGCATGGCGGAGTGAAAGAAGGATCCGCGGGGAGGGGGAGTGATGTCGGGTTTGGTGGGGCGGTCAGAGGCATGGAGGAGTGAAGTGGGAAGGACCTAGCATCTTGGGTGTGCTGGGGGTTGTGGTGGTGGGAACAGTCAGTCAAGGTTAGAAAATGAGGGGCCTAAAGGCGGTGTCAGTACTGTCCAAATGTTTGTCTATCTCAGGGAGTTGGCTGGCAGAGTCCTTACAGGGCTTCGAGTTCACCTACAGCATTTCAATTATCCCTGCTGAGAGTGACCTCGGACAATGCCCTTTACAATCGATAAAAGGGAGGACCAGCTTCACCTACAAGTTCAGTCATGTCCCACAGGGTGACGAGTACAACACTGGACACTGATCAACCAATAAAGAGTGAACCCAAAAACACAACATGTCTTCCACGATAAAGGGAATGTCCCTAACTCCCGTGTAACCATCAATGTGTGCCAGTCATGAGGCATGCCAGTACATTTGGCTCTCTGACTGAGCTTGCCTCAACAAATAATGACGATACACACATGAATAAAGTGAAACCAATGTAACGTGAAACATTTACAACTGAAGTTTAATTTTGAAAAACACCTGTGCCACCTTTGTGCTCTTAAGGCTTATGTTAATGGCAATGGAGTTGGACAGGAAAGTAGTGGCCACGATGCAGAGCCTCCATGTTTGACCAGGAGGCTCTTTAATGAGCCACCCGTAGACGCAGCTTTGTCAGGGTGATGGTGAGTTTCACCAATGAAAAGCTTTCCTGCTGCGACATTGAACGTGTTTTGTATGCACGCCGCTGGCACTTAGAATTTTAATCATGATCGCATGGGAAATGACAAAAAAGAGAAAACAAAGTGGTGTACAGTTCTGCTTACGATGTCAGGAATGGCACGCTGTTGATAAAACCCCAGCCAATGTGTGCAAAATCCTTTTGCGCCGTTCATTCAATGCTGACCTCACAATCCGTGCCAATAGTTTTTCAGAAGTTGGAATCTGGAAATTGGAACCCAATAAAAATGATCATGAATCTATCAGATTGTCAACTGGCTCACTAATGTCCTTTTGGGAAGGAAATTTGCCTCCCTTATCCAGTCAGGCCTGTATGTAACTCAGTGTCACCAATTTGGGTGGCTCTTAATTGCCCTCTGAAGTGTTCTGTCGAGTCACTGAATTGTACCAAACATTTGCTCATTGGTTCAAAAAGAAGCCTCATCACCATCTTCTCAGGACAACATGGGATAGACAATAAACGTGGAGAAGGAATATAAAAAAATCTTTATTGAGTTCGCTGGTAATTAAGGTGGAGTTTTGCATAGGATCACAGGGGAGAAGAGATTTGTTGCAAGAGTAGATTTTATGAGAAGCTCTAATACTGTGTGCACTGTAATTAGTTTCTCTAAGCACTTGGGGTATTGTGATTTATTACTCTCATTGTCCCTGAGATTAAGTTAGCATCCAAAGCGTAAAGCTTACTGTTGTCCTGCAATAGTTTCAGTATGGTCTGAGCATAAAAGATGTTTATCCTGATATCATTTACATCGAGGGACCCTGATAAGTTTCATTCGCTCACAGTCAGCACTTTTTAACTACAAAATGATTTTGAAATTGTTCTGTCACCTGTCTTTATTGATTTGACTGCATTGAATAGTGAAAGAAACCATTGCTGTCTTTCACCGCAACCAGATGGTCGGACACACTGTAGTTATAGAGATCTGATTCTGTGCTCTGAGGGGAAACTTTTGGGGAATCAATGCACTGGATCTGATATGTATCTTAATGACACCTACATTTTGTTATGGCGGAAACAACTCAAGGAGTAATGTGATTTGCTGTCATATGAACCAGTAGCTTAAATTGTTTATACCGTAAGTTGAGGAAAAATCTGGTTCTAATCAAATTATACTGCACCATGATACTGAAATGAACTTAGGGTTGATTAATAGGGCAATGAATAACCAACTTCGCATTTTCAGAGAATATATTGATCACAGGATCATAGAAATTTACAGCTCAGGAGGAATTATTAAATTCAGTAATCTACTCAAGGCTCACTGAGGTCAATTAAAATATCTGTCAGTCGACCAGCTCTTTGTTTTAGTTTTATTTATTGCTCTCTGTGCAAAGTGGGGTAAGTTAACACCTCAAAGGGGTAGAACAGAGCAAAACAAAAATAGAAAATTCCGGAAATGTGCGGGCTGCTTTCCCAGCATCTGGGGGAAGATAAAATAGTCAGTGTTCTAGCTGTGACCCTTCATCAACGCAGGTCACTCCTGAAACACCTATCTTCCTCAGTGACTTTCTTTCCCTTGTTTACAATAGATGTTTCTTTGAAACCTTTTTGAACCTTGGAATCACGTGAACGTCAACCCTATCTACATCCTATATATATGGCACCCAAACAAAGTCAATTTTATGTCACATTTTTCATACATCGCCAACCATTATGAAGTGTAAGCCCCTTCATACAGCACTATTTGCATCAATTGGTCACTGTGGGAAGGCATTTCCAGGCAGAAATAGAAGCTTAGTTTCTGCTTCGAGTGTAAACTGTGATTTTACCGGATAAGATTTTACAATATTCATCTGGCAGGTTTTAAACCCGTTCTGGAAAAATATCAGCGTTACCATTGTGTGGGGAATGTCCAGTCAGCGCCTGGGTGCCCCTTGGTGGAATTGTGGAATGGGGTTCAAAGGAGGAATTAGAGGGAGGAATTTTATCACACATTCTTGACCTTAGCACAGAGCAGCATTAAGAGAGCTGCAGAGACAGGGCTCCAAGCTACCCTCTTGGCTGGAATCACTCTGTTGCCAAGGGAGATTACAGGGAGAAAATGGACTAGGGTTGAAATTTTTTTTAAAATCTGTAATCAAGTATGGGAACATATATCCTTTTTTAATTTAAATATTATATATATTTAATGTACTCTTCATTGAAATGTCTGGTCAACCTCTTGTGACTAAGTAAATCTCCCACAGTTATCAAAAAAAGCAGCTACTAAATAATTGATGTCACAATGTGTGGGTAAATGTGAACTTGCTCACTTTAGCAGAGAGAATAGAAAAGCAGCATACTATTTAAATGGAGAGAGACTGCAGAACTCGGATGTATAGAGGGATCTGGGTGTCCTGGTGCATGAATCACAAAATGTTAGCAAGCAGGTACAGCAAGTGATGAGGAAGGCAAATGGAATGTTGGTGTTTATTGCAAGGAGAATGGAATATATAAGTAGGAGAGTTTTACTGCAGCTGTACAGGGCCTTGGTGAGATCACATCAACTGTGTGCAGTTTTAGTCTCCTTATTTAAAAAAATATATATAATTGCTTTAGAAGCAGTTCAGAGAAGGTTCACTGGACTCATTCCTGGGATGAAGGAGTTGTCTTATGAAGAAAGATTGAACAGGTTTAGGCCCATAGTTTAGAAGAATGAGAGATGATCTAATTGAAACAGATAAGATCCTGAGGGGACTTGATAAGGTGGATACGCAGAGGATGTTTCCTCTTGAGCAGAAAACTAGAACTAGGGGACATCATTTAAAAATAAGAGGTTTCCCTTTTAAGACAGAGATGAGGAGAATCTTTTTTTCCCAAAGGGCGATTGGTGTGTGGAATTCTCTTCCCCAGAAAGCAGTGGAGGTTGGGCCTTTGAATTTATTCAAGTCTGAGTCAGACAGATTTTTGTTAGGCAAGAGAGTCAAAGGTTATGGGGGGCAGACAGGAAAGTGGAGCTGAGACCACAACCAGATCAGCCATGGTCTTATTGAATGGTGGAGCAGGCTCAAAGGGCTGAATGGCCTACTCCTGCTCTTTTGTTCCTATGTTCCTAGTCGCTCTTGAGAAGGTGCCTTCTTGAACTGCTGCAGTCCATGTGTTCTAGGTACACACACAGTGCTGTTAGGAAAGGAGTTCCAAGATTTTGAACCAGCGACAGTGAAGGAACGGCGATATAGTTTCAAGTCAGGATGGTGTGTGGCTTGGAGGGGAACTTGCAGATGGTGGTGTTCCCATGCATCTGCTGCCCTTGTCCTTCTAGGTGGTAGAGCTTTGGTGACTTTCCGCAGTGCATCTTGTAAACGTTACACACTGCTGCCACTGTGGTGGAGGGAGTGACTGCTTAAGGTGGTGGATGGGATACCAATCAGGTGGGCTGCTTTGTCCTGGATGATGTCGAGCTTTTTGAATGTTGTTGAAGCTGCACTCATTCAGGCAAGTGGAGTGTAATCCATCACACTCCTGACTTGTGCCCTGTAGATGGTGAACAAGCTTTGGGGAGTCAGGAGGTAAGTTACTCGCCACAGAATTTTCAGCCTCTGACCTGCTCTTGTAGCCATAATATTTATATAGTTGGTTCAGTTCAGTTTCTGGTCAATGGTAACTCCTAGGATGTTGATAGTGGGGGATTTAGTGATGGTAATGCCATTGAATGTCAAGGGGAGAGGGTTAGAATTTCTCTTGTTGGCGATGGTCATTGCCTGACACTTGTGTGATGTAAATATTATTCCAAACCTGAATGTTGCCCAGGCCTTGCTGCATGTGGGCACAAACTAGTTCAGTATCTGAGGAGTTGTACTGAACACTGTACAATCAGTGAATATCACCACTTCTGACCTTATGATGGAGGGAAAGTCATTGATGATGCATTTAAGGATGGTTGGGCCTAGGACACAACCCCTAGAATCTCCTGCAGCGATATCCTGGGCTAAAATGATTTGCCTCCAACAACCACAACCTGTACTGGTGCCCATACTATTTCTCCTGTTTACTGGCAGCTTCCTAAATATCACACACTGCTCATGTCATCTTTTGACAGCCTACAGCTCTTGAAGGGGAGGTGGACTTTAGCTGACAGCAACTAATACTGAGGATTATGGGCATTGGCAGGCGCAGGAGAAATTACTAGGGCCCCCTGTTTTTCTAATATTTCATTGGAGGTTTTGGTGGAGGACCTCAGAAGGAGGAGGAGTATCTCCTATGCACCAAACAGTAGGATAATATCAAGACAAGCTGCCTGGTATGTGGGCAGTGATGGCAGAATGGGCCAGGGTCATAGATATAGCCCCCAAGACATTGCTGCAATGTTGGAAAAAGTTCACTGACCCCACAAGGATAGCTAAGGTAAGCCTTAACTCATATCTCTCAATATGCTCTGCTTTGTCCTGCAGTGCTTATTGCCCCAGCACTTGCAACTGTTCCCTTCCCCATTACCAGCACCCTCCTCAAATCATTGCAATGTACTTCGCTCCAACTCCTTCTGGTCTCCACCTCAACACTTATTACTTCTCAATATTACTTCCTCACACCTTCTATCTTTCACATGTTCAAGGGAGGAGGAGGAGGGACATGCTGCAGCCATGTGGTACTCCCACTTAAATGTTATGCACATCATGAGCAGTAATGTGGCATCTGACAAAGCTGGAGGACCAGCCCAGCAGAGCTTTAATTCATCTTCCTCTTGTTCGATTCTCGCAGAAGTCTCAACCTTACACACAGCGCAAAACAAATCGTTATTGCTTTCAGAAGCCATGCATCTGTCCGTGCTTACCAACGCCATTAAATGCTAACCCTTCTCCTTTTCTTCTCTTTCAGATCCAGAAGACAGAACAGCCCTCTTGGGACAGGAGAATAGGGCGGCATTGCAGGATAGGAAGCGTCTCTCGACTGTACATTATTGATACCAGCTCAGAGACTGGCTCTGTACGTAGTTCAGAGTGGACTATGGAGGTCTGTACACAGAGGTGCACACAGAGCAGGGCAGTGGGTCTGGACAGCCCAAGAATCAGCTCACCAGTGGGAGAGCTCACAACCTAGCCCTGCTGCAGAGGATACAGATGAAGACATTGAGGGGGCTACCATAGGTAGGAAGACTGATAACAATTCACACAGGCATTCTAAGTGTACTGGTCTGCCCACCAGCGAGCTTCTGCACAATGTTGGATACCTTGGAGGGGTCCAGGTCCAGCACATGTGCTGTCTTTGCACATGGAAACAAGACAATACAGTCAATAATGGCCCACTCTATGAGAACTGCAGGGGGCTCCACAGAAATGGCAATTCGAGTGACAGCTCTGATAGTTTTGATGGGTGCTACTGTCAGCTTGGCTCTGAGGTCCAGCATCTTCTCTAGCTTACAAAACCTGAAAAAAAGCTTGGGCAGAGGTTTTCAAGAGCATCCCAGTATATCTGTACTGTGTTCGAGTGCAGACTGGTGAGGCTGCTCAGCCCCCAGAGCGGCCTTGGCTTCGTGGCAGAGGCACATGCAGTTCTATCTCAGGCAGAGCACACGTGGGCCAGAATTTTACACTCCCTCGCCAGCAGGTTTTTAATTTGGTGGGGGGCAGTGTGAAATCGAAGGGATGGGATTCTCTCTGGATTCCTGCCCGCCCAGACCATACAGTGATGGCAAGGCCTGGGACGGAAAGCCCGCCCTTGTCACGGTCAAAGCCATTAAGTGGCCAATTATTGGCCACGTAAGGGCCGTTTCCCGCCCAGCCTCAATTTTTAGGCTGGCGGGAGGACTGAGCTGGCGTGGGGAAGGCCAAAAATAAACAAGGTTACAAAAATCTACAGCGAAGTAGGGGGGTGTCCCCATCAGAAGCCCCCTTCTGAAGCTGGGCAAACCCCTTAAAATCCAGTGGCCTCCAGACCTCCCTACCCACCCCCGTCATCTCCCCTGTAACCCTGATCACCCCCTTCATGTCCACCCCCACCCTCCCCTTTGCCTCCAGGCCTTCCCTACCCTCACTGTCCTGGGATCCATTGAACTAACGTGAGCCTCCGCTCCCCAGGCTTCAGCTCCAGCATCCTCCTGAACTACCTTTTTTGTTCATTGCATTTCATGTCACTGCAGGGACTGAGGAGCTGCCTGCCAATCAGATTGGCCGGCAGCTCTCCAAGGAGGGACTTCCTCCCGAGTGAGGGGCGCAAGTCCTGCCTGCAACTACTTAAATGCCCAGTCGAGCGTGAAATGGCTGCAGGGCACTCGGAGTTTCTTTGGATGGTGGGAGGCGAGACCCCGCCACCCGATAGGTTCAGGCATTGGCCACCCACCAGCTTCGCAACTAGTGCCCTGATTGGCCAGACTTCCCTAACAAAAGCCAAGTCCTCACAGTCTGCAGCTGAGCACAGACTTTCACCTCAAGAGAAGCTGTTCCCATTGGCTGATGGCACAGGGACTAGGAGGCACAGATTTAACATTTTGGGCAAGAGATAGGGAGCAGGGTTTGAGGAAGAACATTCTTATGCAGTGAGTATTAATGACCTGGAACTTGCTGCCTACAAAAGTGGGGGGAAGCAAAGATGATCAATATTTTCAAAAGGAAATTCTACAGACACTTGACAGCTATGGAGATGGAATGAGGGAATGGGATTGACTGATTTGTCCTACAGGGAGCAGCATGAACACGATGGCTGAATGGACTCTGTGTCATATTATCTCTATGATTCTATGACTCTATGGGTGGAATTGTCCCAGATTTGCACTAAAGTGCGGTAGTGGGCGTGAAAAATGATATTTTACCCATCGGCCACAATGGTGGCTTCTCAAGCCGTATCGTCCCAAACCCACCACACCATCGCCACGCTGCTTCACCACGCTGGGTGCCACATTTAAAGTACAACTGCGCGCACACCTCTCAGTGCTTCCAGCCCAGGACTACTGCAAAGAAGACATGGCTCCAAAAAGCAAGAAGACTGCAGCCCCCAGGTTTAGTGACGCATCCCTCAAGCACCTTTTGGATGCTATGGAGGCCGCCATGATGTCCTCTACCCCTGCTCTGGCCGGAGGAGGGGTAGAAACACTTCTACTCTGGCTTGGTAGGCGATGGCAGTGGTGATCAGTGCCAATGCTGAACAGAAGAGGTTGGCCATCCAATGCAGAAAGAGGATGAATGATCTCATCCATGCCCCCAGGTTAAGGCAACCAACTCATCACTCTAAACTCGCACACTCACAAGCCCATCACACATTCACTGGCATCTCACTCACTGCCAGCTCAAGGGACATCACCACTCACTCTCTCACACACATACCCTCACATGTCCATCTGGCCTCATCTCCACTGGAGACTTCCTTTTCAGCCCTCACCATCTTGAGGCCATTTGTACAGATCAACATGTGCCCGCACACACACCCTGGGATACACTCCTTCTCCTGTACAGCCTGGTCCTGCAGCCTCTTCTGTTGCCCGAGGCCACTTCTCCCTCTTCCCCAAGCAAGCCCTAGCCTTGCAGCCATTGAAACGTCTCCCATGCCTTACGGCAGTTCTGGTAGGTAAAGACCTACCCATGAGCCCCCCTAAAAGTGATGTGGTGCTGCCTGTGAAGCCTGGGGCTGATGACTGCGAGTGCTGCCCGAAGCAAGGTCGGCAAACAAACCTCGAAGTCCCGATTGAAGTGTAGCTTCCCAAGTGCACGCCTTATATAAGCTGTTGTGAAACACATCGGCGTGCAGTGAAGCTGACGTGCGCGGACGATCCAGCGTAGGGGGATGATTCTGGTGGGCTAACGATATGCGGATGTATTACAATGAGGTTCCTGATGCCTAACGGCGGGAAATGCAGCCCGCCATCGACGGGCTGAGCAGACAATC
This sequence comes from Cetorhinus maximus, assembly GCF_964194155.1. Taxonomy (NCBI): domain Eukaryota; kingdom Metazoa; phylum Chordata; class Chondrichthyes; order Lamniformes; family Cetorhinidae; genus Cetorhinus; species Cetorhinus maximus. The sequence goes on from NC_135892.1 coordinate 4,359,197, forward strand.
ACAAACTAGTTTCGCAACATCATGAAGCCGATTTTTGGCCTTCTCGTCATATTGTCCGCTCACGCCGCCAAGCACGCCTGACGTCAGCAGGCCTACATGCATAGAATCCATGAAGCCCCGCACTCAGAAGATTCAACCAATGCAGGCAAATTCCAATGTTCTTTCACCCTGCTTGTCAGCCTCCATGAGGAAGCTAACGGATTCTTGTCACCTCATAAACAGTACAGTAATGACCTGCCAGATAGCTATGTACACAGAAAACCGACTGATATTGCTAATATTGCCTGAAACAGATCAGAAGAGAACAGAAGCACAAACATTTAGAGGCACTGTAACCTTCACTATTCTTAGCAATGCAGTGAAGCCCTTGTATTGGGTTCCAATTCTTTGCCAAATAGGTAGCACAGTATTGTCACCCTGTTGAAACACAGCCACCTTACACACTGTTCCTCTTTGAGGTCCAGCTATGACACTCTGTTTTTGAATAGCTCCATATAGTAATGCCTTCTTCAGCCTCTTCTTGAAGCCTGTTTGTAGGTTTTGCTGCTGTCTTTGCTGACCATCCTCCTGAATTAGTAGTCTCAAGGATAAGCTCAGTAATATTCCCATGTTCAGCAACTGAGAATAAGCAAATCCTGGGAAACAATTCCTAATCTCCAAAAGTGCACATTGCAGAAGCATCTCACATACAATCACATCACAGAAACAGTTAAAAGATTGGCCCAAAAGCATCTTAAAAACCTAAACTGACTGACCAGAGATGGAGAGTTTGATGGGCATGAGGTTCCTTTTAAATTGTAAAAACTGCTTGTCAACTGTTCCCACCATGATTTGCTGATGGGTTAATGAAGTGAGATTGGACACGAACGCTAATATTGCAATAGACCCGCAGTTCAGGCACAGGACCCTGAATAACATATTTAAATAATGTCTGCATTGGTTTCAGGTGGTTGCCAGGAATGCCTTTCAAGCATCTAAACCAAAATGACATTTGGCGCACTCCTGAAGCAGAATATGACACTGAAGAATTTGATTGGTGGCGCCAATTTTGGACCCGGAACCTGGTAGGGGCTAATTTCTAGCTCATTATGTTTTGTAACATTTGAGACCATGTTTAAAAAAACAATTTGATAAGGAGAACATATTTTCATTTATATAATACCCCATTGTGTCATCAAACAGAGTTTAATTGCTTTTAAATAATTAATTCCTTTTTTGAAGTGACAGTTGTTATGTAAGTAAAGTGGAAGTATGGGGACCTTTGTATATTTAAAACAATGTACTGGATTTTGGTCCAGAATCTTCTCCAAATTCTTTCTTCTTTATTTGGCGTGACTTCATGTAATAATGAATTGGCAGTAACCTCAAGGAATGTGATGAGTGCATATAATATCCACTGAGAGCAGAGGTCCAACACAAAAATGCAAGGAGAGAAGGCTCATATAATGTAGAGGAAAGCAATAGGTAATCAAAGAGGCAGGTCAGGATAAAGTGGAGGTAAAATTGAAGGAAACAATTTGACTGAAAGAATAACTCCCATAGCAATGCACATTGCAGCGTTCATTAAGGTATAGAGAAACAGAGGTTTAATTCCCTGTCTCTTGCCCCCTGGTCTCCCATCATGTAACAAGGAAGAGTTGTCACCACACTGCTGTCACTCACCACTTTAGCAGCTGTAGCTGACAGAGGATACAAATCAGACTCCCTCTTGATTGTTTGAGGTGGAAGGCCTAGTGAGAGATAGAGAGAGAGGTAAAAAAGGAGGAAAAAGAACAGATTCATACGCTCGGGAAAGAAAAGTCATTTGGAAATAAAGTTCCCTGATTAACAACTGCATGATTACTTGGCTTTTGACTGTTCATGTTAGCTGATGCAAACTCCAGCTGAGATTAAAGCCCCTTCCTTGAGTGTGCTGCATCCTTGGTAGCTGCAGACGGAAAGAGTGATTGCTCATTTGAACATATATTAAATCATTAATTTATTTTAACTTCTTCCTGTTTTGTTTTCTTTCTCTCCTGGTGCTTTTCATAAGAGATATCATCTTTTAACAGAGAGAGAGAGAGAGAGAGAGAAATCAACTCATTATCATTTCTCTTCTAATGACCCTATGTAAATGACTGCCAGGAGGGATGCAACAATGATCTGGGTAGATTTCCTGCTCTTTATCATCTTTTGTGGATGAAATATTTCATATCCACTTTGCATCGCTGACAGCCTGACTGAGATTGTTAGTCCATGTGCTACAGGCATGTAATGTTAATTTTAACTACATCGCAAAGCTCATTAAAATATGAATGCTCTTTATATTTTCTATTTCTCACGTGTCTCCTCAGAATCAACCACTCCATCTAAGATGGTATCTGCAGGCTTGACCTATTTGCATTTTATTTCAGAATCCAAATCTTTCATGTGAATTAGAAACAATAGTGGTCTCTGAAATCAATCCCTGAAGCACCCTACTTCATATTCCCCACCACCGCCCCCCAACTCACGATCACATAACTGCTGCTACCAGTTAAAGAGGAAGGTCTTCTGGCTCAGGGCCGATTTCTTATCTACTCCTGAGGTTTACTTTGATTCCACACAAGAATGAGCTTAGCTGCCATATGTGTTTTGGAAGTCTAGATACATCAAATCAGAAAGCTTTGCTCTGTCAGAATATAATCTTAAAATTCTATGGCACAAAAGGAGGCTACTTTGACCTCTTGCACCTGTAAAATCTCCTGAACAGCTAGAAACGTTTTTAAAAATTCTTTCACAGGATGTGGGGTCATTGGCTGGGCCAGCATTTATTGCCCATCCATAACTGGCCTTGAGAAGATGGGGATGAGCCGCCTTCTTGAACCGCTGCAGTCCATGTGGTGTAGGTACAACTGCAGTGCTGTTAAGGAGGAAGTTCCAGCATTTTGGCCCAGTGACAGTGAAGGAATATTGATATATTTCCAAGTCAAGATGGTGTGTGGCTTGGAGGGGAACTTCCAGGTGGTGGTGTTCCCATACATCTGCTGCCCTTGTCCTTCTGGATGATAGACGTTGCGGGTTTGGAAGGTGCTATCAAAGGATCCTTAGTGAATTGCCGCAGTGCATCTTGAAGCTGGTGCACACTGCTGACACTGTGCATTAGTGGTGGAGGGGCTAAATTTTTAAGTTGGTGGATGGGGTGCCAATCAAGCGGGTTGCTTTGTCCCTGGATGGTGTCACGCTTCTTGTGTTGTTGGAGCTGCATTCATCCAGGCAAGTGGGGAGTATTCCATCACACCTCTGGCTTGTGCCTTGTAGATGGCAGACAGGATTTGGAGAGTCAGGAGGTGAGTTACTAGCCACAGAATTCCCGGCCTCTGATCTGCTCTTGTAGCCACAGCATTTACATGGCTGTTGCAGTTCAGTTTCTGGTCAATGGTAACCCTCAGGATGTTGATATTGGGCATTCAGTGATGGTAATGCCATTGAATGTCAAGGGGTGATCGTTAGGTTCTCTCTTGTTGGAAATGGTCATTGCCTGGCACTTGTGTGGCGTGATTGTTACTTGCCACGTATCAGCACAAGCCTGAATGTTGTCCAGGTCTTTTTGCTTTTGGACATGCTCTGCTTCAGTACCTGAGGAGTCATGAATGGTGCTGAACATTATGCAATCATCAACGAACATCCCTACTCTGACCTTATGATGGAGGGAAAGTCATTGATGAAGCAGCTGAAGATGGTTGGGCCTAGGACACTGTCCTGAGGAACTCCTGCAGTGATGTCCTGGGACTGAGATGATTGACCTCCAACAACCACAACCATCTTCCTTTGTGCTAGGTATGACTCCAACCAAACAAGAGTTTTCTCATGATTCACATTAACTCCAGTTTGGCTAGGGCTTAGTCATATTCCCTCTCCACAAATTCTAATATTTATTTTTCAAATATTTATCAACTTCCCTTTTTAAAGTACCATGAATGCTGCTTTCAGCTCTGCTTCTGGCAGGGATTCTGGGCTTAAATAGTCGTCCATACAAAAGAAATCCTAAATTTGCCCTGCATGTCTCAACTCCTCTGCCTTGCAAACTATTACCTCATCACTTACCTTCCTTTGCTCTGCTAAGTCCTTCAATGTGTTATCACCTCCAAAATCTGTACCTAACTTTCCTGGAACTCCATGTTCGAGTCTTTCTCTTCAGGTTTCTACCCCTGCCATTGTATGGAAATGGCTTTTACCAAAGCCACAATTAGTACTTTCTGTGGCTGTAACCATGATGTATGATCCTTCCTTGTTCTCTTCAACCTCTGTGCAGCCTTCAGAATGGTTGATCATACATCCATCTCTATTGCTTTTCCGCATTTTCCAGTGCAAGGTTACTGACCTCACTTGATTCCACTCATAACTATCCAGTGCATTTCCAGGAATAGCATCTCTCATTGTCCCTGCATCATTACCTTCAGAGGCCTAAGGATCCATTCATGGCCCTCTCCACTTCCTTTTGTTTCCCCACGCCAACAGCATCTGCAGACATGGGGTCAGCTTCCCCGTATGCGCTGTTGACAGGTCTGCCTCTCAACACTTTGCTCAACTCCTCCACTGCTGCTGTGTTGTCAGACTTGGAGAATCTGCACATCTGTCCACATAAACATAGGTAATACCAAAGTCATTACCTTTTTCCCCTAACACTAGCTCTGTATTCTTGCTATCAATTCCCTTACTTTCTTTGCCTATTTCTTCAGTCCTGAATGAGACTGGTGGCAACCTCAGACTAAACGTCCAACCCCATATCCTCTCGATCACAAAAATCACACACTTCAGGTCTACCGAGCACCATTTTAGGAAAGGTTCTGACCTGAGTGTCATCCTGTTTCAGGTGGGAGATCACTTTTGAAATGTTAATCAGGATTTTATGACATAGAAAGGACCTTCATTACAGTTTTGAGATACAAATGAGAATAGCATGTGTCACTGACACTGCCCATTCATAATATTGTTGAGTAGACTGATTGCTGGTCCTTAAAGTTTAGGTGACATAAAGAAAGCAATAGGGGTAAATGGATTCTTTTTTTTGGTTTGATGGGATCTTGGCAGCTTGTTTTGATTGCTATTTATGTAAAAACAAAAGAAGCACAAAAAAAACTATATCAGAACTTACTGATGATGGAAAATTAGAAAGCTTGCAAAGTGTTGAGGAAGAATGCAGCAGATTACAGAGCAGCATTGTCAACCAAATAGGCAGATGGATGGCAGATATAGCCCAATGCAGAGAGATGTGAAAGACTTTGACTGTGTTAGTGATTTAATAATGAGAGCGATGAATTTAGGACTATCAGTAGAAGAATAACATGGGAAGTTCAAAGGATATTTTTTTCATAGAAAAGGTATTAGAATTTGGAAGGAGCAGCCACCTGTGGCTATTCAGGCCATCACCATCATCTCATTTAAAATGAGAGTGAAACAGCTTTGAAAAGGAAGGATATTAAATGATATAAGGTAAGGCGGGAGACATTGGATCAGCATAGATTTCTCCAGCTGGTACTTACCAAATGCAAAGATCTGAATGGCTCCCATCTGTGCTATAATTTCTAAAGTGAAAAATTTCATCTTTTAGCATCTGACCCAGAATGCTGTGCGCCAGGAACTCATATCAGGAATTCAGGTACGTACCCAATTTGTGGGCCCATGGTTTTCTATCCCAGGAGAACAAAAGATGGAAAGTTATTCCTATCATCCTATAATTTCCTTGTAAGCTTGTCAGGGTTTATGTTTGTTTATTATGCTTACAATCTTTGTTTTAGATTCTTCATGCTTCAAAGTAACATCACGCTCATGAATATTTGCCCAATCATATGATATACAATCTGGATTCGACAATATTCCTGGCACCTACACATTTCTGTGAATGACACATCTTCAACCTGGTTGTTACTGTATCAAAGGGCTACTTACAATTAACTTGTCTATTAAATCCAATAAGCTTTCTTTTCCCTGAAAGTTATTCCATGCACTCACTATTTCTGTGTTGTCTTCAATCACATTTTACAGACGGGATTGCAGTGAACTTGAGTAAGCAGTCCCCCTTTTTCTTCACTATTGGACAGTAAGGTGTCTTTAAATCTTAATACAACTTAAATAAATAATATTGCTGGAACATTTCCTTTGTGGCCAGGGCAATGATTTTGGTGCAGGTAGGGGAAGATTGGCACTTACAATGCTCCCCAACCCAATTTTGTTGCCATAGAATAGCCTTTAATCATTGCCCTCAGTTCTATGGTTCATGTAATTAAGCATCACGGCTTGGTCTAGAGCGGGTTGCCATATTAATATCGCATGATCCCAATTATGTGTGAATACATGCATTGCGATATAAGCTAGAATGACGAGAGTTCCAAACCATTATTAAAAATAGGTTTATAGAGGACTAGAGTCTTTCAATCTCAACTTACCTGACCAATGTGAAAAGAAAATGATAAAGTGTGTAAGAATATAAACCCCTTCATTGTAAATAGGTATGAATTGGTAACAAAAGGTGATAAGAACATATCAAAAAGAATTCGGATCTATGAAAAGAATTAAAAGATACGATTAGTTCAAGCCGTTTTTGAGGTTAGAATTTCAAGCATCTGTTGTAAAGGGATTTAGATATACATTGGCTTAGAATGCACTTTGCTTTATGTAAAATCAAATGCGTTAATATTTCGAGAACGTCTATTAAATTCCAGTTCAATCGTTCGGCCCTTTGCAGCATATATTATGTCTAAAACTCTGTCCGGACTTGTTGTTTTGTCTTAAACATAAGGAATGAATACTTGCTGAAGAGATTTGATTCCCTGTAGGCTATACCCTGTGGGAGAAAAAATAGATTGGGTGAAAATCCACATAAAAGAAACAACAACCACAAAAGCTGGGACCCTATTTTCTTTAACATCGCCTTGGTGTCGATACCGCCCCTCTCTAACCTAAGGGCTGAGGTGCAGAATCGGTGACTTGACAACTTAAAGGTGCGATTGGGTGAGATAAATAAAGGGGCTTTTAGATTCACAATTTCGGCAAAGGTAGATCAAAAAAGCCTATTTTTTATTTTCAAACCCTGGATTAAATAACGGCTGGAGATGCAAGTGGCTGCACATCACTTTTCGCTGTCTCCTGATGACGGTGTTGCTCAGGAGTGGAGGTTGCCTCCTCCTCTCTGACGAGCAGCGCCTCCTTCGCTTTAAATTGGGATTGGTGCGGCTCGGCTCCATCCAGAGGCGAGCCGAGAGTTGCAAGCAGCCGGGGCAGCGCTGCACGCTCGAAACCACAGCCGGCACCTCTCGCACAAGAGGATGCATCTCTTGCCTCTCCTCACCTTATCCGTGCTGTCTGCTGTGGCAGGTAAAAATTTGCTTTCCAGCATTTTAACCCTGATCCCAATGAGAAGGGAGCGTTCTCCATTTCAGCACCTTGGACAGCGAACTGGGTCCGGGCTCCTGTTGCCTGCCAGAACTCCCTCAGTTAAAAAAATGCTGCAAATGCTTGAAAGTACTCAGCAGGTCTGGCAGCATATGGGGAGAAAGGATCCGAATTTAACGTTTCGAGTCCAATTTAACTCTTCTTCCGAACTCTAAGTGTATGATTTGGTAGCAGCTTAATTGACACTTTTTTTCTCATTGTTGGCAAATCGAAACACAAAGTGACATGTATTTATGACAGAAACGAGCTCGTTGGTAACTACATTTCACTGTTTTACTGTCATACTTTGTGCAACCCAGTCACAAAAGCGTGTTTCCATATTTTTTGAGGGGGGTGTTGGTGGTGTGGTGTTGTATGCACTGGTTTGTGGTCAGATTGTCAGAGACTTACACAGATTTTCTCCCCACTCTACTTCATTGTAGGTGTGGGGAGAACAATTGTGTGAAAAGACTTTGAACCGAAAGGTGAGCTCAGAGAGGGAAAGTTTCTCAGAAATCGCGCCACATCAGAACTGGCGTGGAGAAAATGTCCTGGATTTGAAGAGAGCTGTTTGTAACCAGCAGGTCAGGGTTCAACAAAGCTGTAGATTAACTGTTGCCTCCCGTTCGCTAGTCTAAATGCACAACTCGATCAAGCTACACCCTGGGCAGCAGTTGCTTGAAACAGGCTGTTAATGATATATTTTTTCTTTCCATTATTTCTTGCCAGTAATCAGGCCACTGCCGGTGGAGCGAGAGGCGCAACAGGATGAACTGGTAGGTTTCAGTAACTCTTTCCCCCGCGAGATGTATAGTCAATTCTCTATTTCCTGAGTCAGAATCAGAGGGACCTGATACTGATCCTGTTATTTGCCCGTCCAGGTGACCAGATGTATCATCGAAGCACTTTCCAATGCGCTTTCTAAAGCTAAAGCTCCTCCAGTGACCTCGGAGTGCAGAGAAATCTTGAACGGTAGGTTGGCATGGTCAATGGCATCAGTCACCCTTCTGTACTCCCCAGATCATTGACGCAGAATCCTTTCAAAAAACTCCTGGAAAAGAGCTCCATGCAAATGCTCGCCCATCTGTGCGGGTTCGCTATTACCTGCGCCGAAATGTTGAACCATAGCAGCATTTGAGGGAGGTGGAAGTGTATGATCCTCTGGACACTGAGCCAACAATGCACAATCCAGTTGGTGGTACCTTTCGTTGAAGCGGTGCGATTCACTTCCAGCAAGAAGCAGTTAAAGAACTCAGTACTAGAGAATTCAACTGCGTTTTAATGCTTCAATATTCTAAATGTGTGTGTCCCTTTTTAAAATTACTTCATAGTAATGATCCGCTTAAGAGTCGCCTCTCAATAAGTGATGGGTTCCTGCTGTCTCACAGCTATTTTTTTGGTGGGGGGGGGAGGTGGGATGGAACCCAAGTTCCAGCATCTTCCAGATGCCTGCTCCCAGGATATCTGTGTGTTCGCGCCTAAACAAGTTTTAAGAACGATCAGCAAGATTTACATTCATTATAAAGTCCACATTTCTGCCATTTTTCTTTCCTGGCGAAGCAGCGAATCGAGCGACTCTGCATTCGGGATTTCTACTTTCATATTCTATGACCATTTCAGTTGGAGGTCCGTGTGTGAGTGGGACCTGAGTTGAGAAGGGGTGGGGTGAACCGCTCTCGATTCCCCCGCCCTCGCCCCCAGCCCCCAGCCCCCCGGAACATTCAAAGCTATAACTGCAGAGTCCCTTGTAAGGAAACTCTTTCGAGTTATCAACAGTCACAGATTGCAACTCTTTCGAGTACAATCACAGTTCTTGGTTTCCGGGAGTGGGACATGAACCCGCAACCCTCTGATTCAAAGGCGAGGGTGCTATGAACTGAGCCTTGTAAGGAAGGTGAAGCGACTTCCAGAGGTCATTGTAATTGCTGGGCCGTTTCATTTAAAGAGACATTGAAAGGGAGCCATTGGAGGACTGGTGGTTTCTGGTTAATTAAAGGCGACCATGTCTCTCGTGAATAAACTGGGAGAACTGGCGGCCGCTGAAGCCCTGGTCACTGGATCATCACCACTGCTTTCGTATCTGGGACCTTCCAGTGCTAAGTGCACATTAAAATGTTCGCAGGGATATAAGATGCAGCGTTTAACAAAGATGTTTTTTTTTAAATGCCCACTGAATGTATAAAGGACCTTTTGTATTGCTGGCATTCTAGCTGTTTAAAATGAAAGGCCTGCATTTAGCTAGCGCCTTTCACAGCTCAGGAGGTTCCAAAGCTTTACAGCCCGTTAAGTAGTTTTTGAAGTGTGGTCACTGTTGTAAGAAACAGGGCAGCCACTTCGCCCTCGGCAAACTCCCACAAACAGCAATGAGATAATGATCAGTTGATCTGTTTTGCTGATGGTGACTGAGGGACAAATATTAACCAGGATAATATGTGGGTCATCCTAATCTAACCTAACGAGAAGTAACAAAAAATGAGTTTGACTTTCATACAGTGAAGACCATAATTGAGAAATCATGCCCATAGTTAATGAGCCGTCCTAGTTCCTGATGTAAGATCCTTAAATCTTTATTACATCCTATTCCAGGCGGGAAACATGAAGTAGCAGGAAAGAAAAATGACAGAGAAAACCAACATTATGAAGAGGAGAGACATGCTGAGGAATCAGAAAAACGTCATTATGAAGAGAAGGGAAGGCAGGAGGCAGTGGAGAGGCATGAGGGAGAGCATTATGAGGCAGATAAACGAAAGAAGGATGAAAGCGAGGAACAACAGCGTTACAAACAAACCCATGATGAAGAAAGAAGTGAAGAGAATAACAGTGAAGAGGACAGCAGGAGTACGGAAGACTTCAAACCAGTAAAAACCACCCACCATATCGGGGGCCACAGATACCATAATTCCAACCAAGAGTATCTCAACTATGAAGAGAGAAGATATGCAGTGGATAGAAGCGAGGAGGAAGAAGCAGAAAAACACAGAAAACAAAGACACAGTGAGGAAGATAGTGGGCAAGAGGAAAACAGCTCACAAAAGACAGACAGTTCTGAGAATACAAGCAATGGATACCATCAAAAATGGCCTCATGGATATGACAAAACAAGTGAAGAGTCATCGGAGGAAGATAAAGCCATTGGTTTACATGGACACTCAAAAGAAAGAGGACGTAGTTCTGAAGAAAGGTACAGTGACAGAGAGATGGATGGGCCTGATGAAGAGCTCAATAATCAAGATAAAAAATATGGCATTTATGACCATAAGAAATCTGACTCTGAAGAGTCAGAAGAGGGAGATAGTGAAGAAAGAGAGAAGCATCTTAATGGTCACATACACTACCGCAAAATAAACAGCTACCGTCATTCTGAGGAGGCTAGGAGAAGCCCCCAGCAAGATAAGAAGAACTCTGGTAAATCTGATGAATCCAGCAAAGAACTGGAACACATAAATAATATTCGTAACTACCCTAAGAGAAATAACATCCAGGAAGCATATGGAAAAGGTAAATATTATTATGAGGATAAAGTAAATGGACACACGAGGAGTAACTCAGAAGAATCAGAGGAAGAGAAACAACCCTATGACAAAAGCGAAGAAAAAGTACACTACAGTGAAGAAAAGAAACCCCATGGTGGAGAGGAGGAAAAGAGGCACCATAACAGGAACACAAGACATCACAGTGAAGAGGAAGACTTGGAGGAGGAAGAGGAAAAGAAATATCACAATGAGGAAAAGAGGCATTATAGTGAAGATAACAGGCATAATCACAATGAAAAGTGGCACCAAACAAAGGAAGATGCAGATGAGAAGTATGTCAGCAATGAAGAAGAAGATGAAGAAGAGAGAAACACAAAACACTTGCCAAAAGTGCAGCGGGTTTGGTGGCAGAAAAGGCAGAGGATGGTGGATAGAAACACTGGCAGTGAAGAGGAAGCAAAACACAGCAAGGAAAGCCACTTCTACCCAGAATATGAAGAAAACGATGGCAAGTGGGAAAAAAGACATTATGAGAAAAAACATGAGGAGGAAGACGGGGGAGAGAAAGAGGAAGTTAATGAAGAACACGCTTTAAGACAAAAGTTTGCCCATGATTACCAAGAGAAAAAGATGTATGACAGAATGGACAAGCTGGCACAATATCTGAAATCCAAGAAAAAGTCATTGGAAATCCCAGCACTTTATGATCTTGAAGAAGATGAAAAGCAACACCACAAAGATGAGAAAAGGAACATGAACCATAGAACACTGACTGAAGAAGAGGTGAGCCAACTGATTTTTTGTTTGTTGAAAGGGAGTAAAGATTTTTACTAATTTTCATTTCTTACTTTGGATGAACTAGTGAGTAAGGTTAGAGGGAAAAAGTATTCATTTTCACTTTACAATGCAGTCATTTGATTAGTAATCTAAAATAATCTGATGGACACTAAAATTATCACTATTACATAGAACAATCATGACTATTCATAAAAAGTAGCTTCCCACAACTATATTCAGCAATATTTTGACATCAAGTTTCTTAAATATTGTAACTACCTAATTTGATCTAAGGATGTACACCTGACAAGTATTTCATAAGAATTACAATTTTAACTCTTAAAACTTCAGTAATACTTGGGAATTAATATTAAAGTCATAGTTTAAAATATATACTGTTAAACATTTTGTGATATAACATAATCTAATTTATATTTTTCAAAGCAAAATGTTTGTGGAATTAGTTTTCTAAAAGCAGATATTTTGATAGTTGAAGATATTTAGAAGGCTGAATATGATTTAAAGAAGTTTGTTTTGAATAATGTGTGTTTGCAATCCTGATGTCATCAAGTTAAGTGCTAATTCCTGTTTATTTTAATTGAATATTTGTTTATTCCTCATTCAAGGAGATAATATCTGCAGGTTTTTTTGTGAATATTCCTCAAAACATTATTTTAATCATAGTGATAAGATAATGTTGAGCTATTAATAATGGTAAAGATTAAACTTTGGATTAATCTCCACTTCCTGAACCATCTTTAATTATTTTGATTGAGGAGATTTGCAGAAGAGATTTACCAGGAGCAAGGAGATTTACGAGGATGCTGCCTAGACTGGAGGGTCTGAGCTATGAGGAAAGATTGGACAGGCTGGGGTTGTTTTCCTTGGAGCAACGAAGCTTGAAAGGGGACCTGATGGAGGTCTTTAAGGTTATGAAGGGCATAGATAGGGTAGGCAGGAAGGCACTTTTTCCATTTGTAGAGGGGTCAATAACCAGGGGGCATAGATTTAAGGTAAGAGGTAGAAGGCTAAGAGGAGAGTTGAGGAGAATTTTTTTCACCCAGAGGGTAGTGGGAGTCTGGAACTCACTGCCTGAAAGGGTGGTTGAGTCAGGAACTCTCGTAACATTTAAGAAGCATTTAGAGATTCACTTGTGTTGCTATAGCCTCCAGGGCTATGGGCCAAACGCTGGAAAATGGGACTAGTGTAGTCAGATCTTTGTGGACTGGCCGGCCAAATGGCCTCCTTCTGTGCTGGAGGTGTCTATGAGTCAATGAGGAGGTATCTTAACATTAGATTCTGTAACGACTTAGGCAGACTTACAGCCACTTAGAACAATAATACCCTGGAACTGTGTGGAAAATGCCCTTAGCTCCCACTTATCCCTGACCTTCTATTTTGCTCCACCTGCTCCACCCCCTCTTAAACAGTATAAAACCCATCACATTTCTATCTTGCTTCAGCTCTAAAGAAGAGTCATACGGACTCGAAACATTAACTCTGTTACTCGCTCCACATATGCTACCAGACCTGTTGAGTTTTTCTAGCACTTTCTGTTTTTATTATAGAAAATGCCCTTGCCTGGGTTCTTGAAATAAACTGCCTCCCTAGTTAGCATTAATTATAATGATTAAACTAACAACATTATTAACTGTTAATTAAATAAAACAAATTAAATAATCTCGATGACCAGCATTATTATGCACATGCAGGGTATTATAGATATATAAACAACCGGGATAAAATTTTGAAACATGTGAATGACATGGTCATAATCAAACTGTGCAGTGTTCTTGGGCTAAACAACAGTTAAAATAGACTAAGAATATGGGCGGTAAAACTGGATAGCATCAGCCTGGCAGTGAGACAGGCTGCAGGAAAAACACGTAATAGAACAGGTAGGCATGAGGCACACTCAATATTGGACCTCAGGCAACATGTTCCTTGGCAGCTCACCAACAAAATAGATTTAAATTGTGGCTAATAGAGAAGCAAAATACTGCAGATGTTGGGAATATGAAGTAAAAATAGAAAATGCTGGAAATAGACAGAAGGTCTGGCAGCATCTGTGGAGAGAGAAACAGAGTTAATGTTTCGAGTCTGTATAACGATGGATTATAGACCTGAAATGTTAACTCTGTTGCTCTCACCACAGGTGCTGCCAGACCTGCTGAGTTTTCCCAGCATTTTCTGTTTTTATTATAGAAAATGCACTTAACATGGATTCTTGGAATATACTGCCACCTTAGTTAGCATTAATTATAATTATTAAACTAACAACATTATTAACTGTTAATTAAATAAAACAAATTAAATAATCTCGATGACCAGCATTATTATGCACATGTGAGGTATTATATATATATAAATAACCGGGATAAAACTTTGAAACATGTGATTGACATGGTCATAAGAAAGCTGTACAGTGTTCTTGGGTCAAACAACACTTAAATAGACTAAGGCGTGCAGGGGGTGGGCCCGACAAGCCGACGCATGGGATGACACGCGGTGTGCATCCCAACGTTACTGGTCGTCATTTAGATCTTTCGTTCGGCGGGCGTGCACCGGAGGTGGCTGCGCGCCTGCCGGACTGTCAAAGGCCTGTTAAGGCCTTTAGGAAACTAATTTAGATAATTAACAGGGCTGCCCATCCAACCCTAAGGTTGGCGGGGGGGCAGGCAAAGAGCCCAAGCAGCCTTCGCGTTTTTCAGGAAACATCATCCACGGGCGGGCTGAAGGTTTCCTGAAGGTTAAATTAAATAAATAAATGTTTCTTTCACAATTCGTAAACATGTTCCAGCTCATGTGACACTGCCACATGAGGGGTCATGTCTAAATAATTTTAATCTTTCTTTATTTAGAATTTTCAATATGAACTTAATCTCCCTGAGGGAGCTCCGTGTCTCAGGGAGATTTCTGCACTCTTTTGCATGCATGCACGAGAGAGTACAGGCCCCGACTCTCTCTCCTCCCCCCAACCTGCACAGGTGGCGCTGAGCCTTAATTGGCCTGCCCACGTAAAATGGTGGCGCGCAGCCGATCGCGAGTGGATATCGGCTCTGCGCCCACTCCTGACAGGTCCCTCCGACAGGCAGAACATTCTGCCGTAATAGAACAGGTAGGCATGAGGCACAGTCAATATTGGACCTCAGGCAATATGTTCCTCTGCAGCTCTCCAACAAAATAGATTTAAATTGTGGCTAATAGAGAAGCAAAATACTGCAGATGTTGGGAATATGAAATAAAAATAGAAAATGCTGGAAATACTCAGCAGGTCTGGCAGCATCTGTGGAGAGAGAAACAGATTTAACGTTTCGAGTCAGTATGACGATAGATCACAGACCTGAAACGTTAACTCTGTTGCTCTCTCCACAGATGCTGCCAGACCTGCTGAGTATTTCCAGCATTTTCTGTTTTGATTTTAAACGTTGAGCTGCTCTATCACTAGCAGAGACTTTCAGGTAGGTCCTGGGAGAGTGGCAGGTGATCGAGAAAGGGGGGACACAATCGGGATCAGAATTTTGGTTGGGGGGTGGGTGTGGTGAACGAGGGGAAGGCAACCGGCAAGGAAAGGGGATGCTAACAACACTCTTTGCTATGGAGCCAGAAGGATCACCCTTGTTCCTTCTAGTTTCACATTCAGGTAGTTTTTTTTTTAAACTTACCTTTTAGGTGGCAATCCCCAGTGGTCCCTTTAAAGGCTGCCGGTTAGGCCAGACATGGACTTGGTTATCCTTAAAGACAGCTGACGTTTGCAGCATTCAGGGAAGTCCAATTTTGGGAAGTAGTACTAAATCAGGTGTGAAGCCTGCATATTCGAATGGTTCAGTCACAGGTCATGGATGCCTATTCTTCACCAATACGGGGGGCTGTGAATGTGCAGTGCAGAGTGTGCACAATCACACCCCCTGCCATTTTAGAGGCTTGGGACTCCAATTTATGGCAGTAAAATGGACACAGCATCTATAAATCTCCAAGCCCTTGTCTTAAGTGGAAAACCTGCAACTACATAAGAGTCTACAAAGCAGAACATAAAAGTTGGCTGGTGAGGGAAACATGATAATTGGAAGTGAGTCTTTATTCGAACAATAAAGGTGAGTTCTTCCTCTTCTTTGTATATTGCTTTAAATCGTGAATAACATTTTAAAAGTAACTGTGCAGAATGAGCAGATCTTTCTGCTTAGGGCCAAAAGAAAAGTTGAATACAGCTCAAATTGCATGTTTTACGAAGCAGTTAAATCTGGGTAGCAGTGCCTGCAGTGTAAGGCTGGTTTCAGGCTCTTCCCTCGCGTTACACCCATGAGTGATTTGAGGTCAATTTTACGGGTGACGATTTAATGAGCAAACTGTATCCCTGATTAGTTAAATCAAAATTGCAACCTGCTGGGTTGCAATATAATAACATGGAGGCAACCAACAGGCCAATGTCTCCACAAACAAGAGCATAGACAGAGGTTTCCAGTCGTGGTGGCATGATCCTACTGAAGCAGTGATGGAGAATGATCAATTTGCAAAAGCTCGAAAGTTCAGTCTTTTTTGTATTTGTATTGTGCTCAGTGAAACCACAATTCCTTTCATGAAAAACATAGCTGGGGAGAGTTCATTCTTCTACACTCATACACGTTCCAGGACAAAGCAGCCTGCTTGTGCTGTGACTCATCTACTGACTTACACACCACTCCCTGCTCTATCAGCTGTATTCGCTATAGGATGCGCTGCGGTAATTCATCATTGTTGGCTCCACCTAAACCTGTGACCTCAACCATCTAGGGTAAGAGCAGCAGGGGCTGGGGAGCAGACTCACCTGCAAATTCACACAAAAGCTCAGGGCTCCCTGTCTAATAGCTGTGGTAGCACCTGCACCTGCAGCAGTTGAAGAAGCAGGGAGCCCACCACAGCCTTCTCAAGGAGAACCAGGGAGAGGCAATAAACACACCCTCACCAGTGGCATCCATCATCCCTGAGAATGAATTTTAAAAAGAATAAATGCTGGATTTGGCAGTCATCCTCTGAATATGTCAATGAGTAGTTTCCTCATATTCCTTATTTAAGGAAGGATGTAAATGCATTGGAAGCAGTTCAGAGATGGCTTACTAGACTAACACCAGGAATGGGCTGGTTGTCTTATGAGGAAAGGTTGGACAGGTTAGGCTTGTATCCGCTGGAGTTTAGAAGAGTAAGAGGCGACTCGATTGAAACCTTTAAGTTCCTGAGGGATCTTGACAGGGTGGATGTGGAGAAGATGTTTCCTCTTGTGGGAGAATCTAAAACTAGGGACCACTGTTTAAAAATAAGGGGTCGCCCATTTAAGACAGAGATAAGGAGAATTTTTTTCTTTCAGAGGATCTCTCTTCCTCAAAAGGCAGCAGAAGCAGAGCCTTTGAATATTTTTAAGGCAGAGCAGATGCTTGATAAACAAAAGGTTGAAAGGTTATTGGGGGTAGGTGGGAAGTTACAATCCAATCAGCCATGATCTTATTGAACGGTGGAGCAGGCTTGAGAGGCTGAGTGGCCTACTCCTGCTCCTAATTCATATGTTTGTACGTTTTAGGTAAAACCTTGAATTGTATGCCGGTGGAAATGATATAGATTTGGTAAAGAGGGAATAGTTAGGATGGTTGTATTTATTAATCATTCCTCAAGTGAAAGATTGAGCAGCTCAGGAGTGAAATGCGAGTGACTGAATATACAGAGATCATTCCTAATTAGATTTAAAACAGCTTCTCCTGCACTGTTCTTTTTATATCATATAATGCTAATAACATCTACAGCAACATTTATTATGAGACTAAGGCAAGGCAAATTTTGGTGAGACTATGTGGACCAAGTGGCAGACAGGAGTCAAGGCTTGACAGAAGATGGGGAGCCTGCAGAATGAACAGTTTGACAGTCAGCTGCATTGGAAATAACAAAAAGGGTCACATTTAATTGTGGCAGGCCAACAAACAATTCTCGCCATCAGTTAGACTTGTCCTTGCCCATTTAATCTCCGTGATATTTTGTGCTGCAAGTTTGAGGTGGAAACAGCACAGTTCCCTCTACAAGGCATCTGGAACCTGACTGAACAGGACAAGGATCTCTGCATCTCCTTAACCGATCAGAGTGAACACTTGTGAAATGGGCAACGTAAAGTCTGAACAAGGGAGTGTTGGTTAGAATGCATAAGTTCAATGTCACATCTGGTAGAGAAAGAGAAATAAAGAGAGGGAAAGAAGGATTGCATTGAGAGAGAGAGAGAAAGAAACAATGAAAATAATTTAATTTTAATTTAGAAGAACCACAAAAACAAATAGAACCAGTTGTTTGGTCGGAGAGAACTTGAGTATTGCTGAAAAAAGACATTCTGTCAAAGCTTTTCGCCTTGAACTCATCAGGACTATGGCAAGATTGCAATCATCCTGATGAATGCAAAATGAAAATCTTTGACAAATTGTCTTTTTTCAGCAACAAATAGAACATGAATGAGATTACGCAATTGTACTAATTAATTATCAGTTCTAGAGAAGTTGACTAGCAGTAATAAACACTTATTATGTGATTAAAGGTGTATTTTGACATGAATTGACTCACCCTTACTTTCTGTGCCGAGTTTAGCTTGTGGTGCAAGTATAGAATGTTCACGCCGCTCAATGCATTTGAAGGAAAGGTCAGACGGGAATATGTGTTTTTGCAAAGCTACTGGTAGGCTGGTGCATCTCGGACAGCAACTTCCTGGTTTTCATGTTTTATTACACATCTGCCCTCGCTTGAGGTTCGTGTGTCATTTCTGCACAAATAACAGTGAGCGTTAACTTCACCGTTACATTGACAGCAATCTTTGGACCATGATTTTGTAGTATTTTTTGGGCTGGTTGTGGGGGTGACAGCAGCAACCTCATGGAGACATTTTGTTTCATAACCAATTGGAAATACTTGAGACTGTAACGCAAGCAGAAAGTTGAAACATAAGCCTACGCAGAACTAATCATAAATCCTGGACATAGCCCCAAAATCCTTACCAATGTTTAGTTTTCACCCTGTGAATACCTTCCTTGAACTCACCACTAGTCCAAGGTTAGGTGCATGAAGAATTTTCACTGCTTGGTTTCATTTCAATTTCATTGGTGAGCTTTGTCTGCTTTTAGAGCAACTCATTGATCTGTGTGGATGGATGACCCCTGGGGCTTTCCCTGTGGAATGCAGCAAGTCCAGGTAATTAAAAATGAAGGGGGAGCAATCCCAGGAAGGGGCTGTTGAAGGTTGGGCATTAGAGGTTGATTTTTGGGGCCAGGAAATGTTTCCCAAAAGTTATTTACAAGGCTTTACTTAAAAATCCTTTGGAGTGGCTTGGAATGGTCTCTTAAAGGACCATTGGTTAGGCCACCCTCTGCCAAGTACTTATGAGCAGAGTGTGCATGGTGCATTGCAATTTCAAAATTGTCTAGGGATCCTACTGATGGTAGAGGATCTCTATTTGCATGAACTAACATAGTCTACTTCCAGTGGGCACCTGGACTGCTCTTTTCATAGCTCCTTCAAAATGACAGTGATCCAGACACCAAGTATGACTGTGCCGTAATTTTAATTACAACAATAATTTGCATTTACATGGCGCCTTTAACGTGCTTTTCAGGAGTGTCATGAAGCAAAATTTGGCAGAGTCATAGAAGGAGTTATTAGGATAGATAACCAAAAGCTTAGTCAAAGTAATAGGTTTTATGAAGTGTCTTAAAGGAGGAGAGAGAGGTAGAGGGGCAGAGGAGTTTGGAGAGGGAGTTCCAGAGATTGGGGCCCAGGCAGCTGAAGGTTTCCTGCCAGTGCTGGAGCAATTAAAATCGGGGACACGCAAGAAGCCAGAATTGGAGGAGCACAGAGATGACCGAGGGCAGTAGGGCTGGAGGAGATTATAGAAATAGGGAGGGCAATTTCCTGCCCTGTTCCCAACTGATGGAGGTTGGGGGTGAAAATTAACACCCATGTGTGCAATGCCATGGGATAATAAATGAAATACATAACATAATACATAACAAAATACCACGGTTTCCACAGAATAATGGAAAAGGTCAAGGAATTTTATCCCCAAACTAATGGCAAAAATTGCAGAATGCCACCTAATAAAAGTGGATTTAGACACTGTAAATCAGTGGCTCTGCGGTTGGGCCCTAGATTGAAAATTACCTGTATTGTTATAAAACAGAGAATCCTTTCACTCACCACATTCATCACCAAAGGAGATTTTCCAGCATATCGAAGAAGTGGAATCATCCTTCATAACACTGAAGAAGGCTGAAGTGCTCATTTTGACTGGAAAATGGAGGTTGCGATTTTGAAAATGCACTCAGTTGCTCTGCAGTTTTCCTAGTTAATTCCATTTTATGGCAATTGTTATTTTATTTGAGAATCCATCATTATTTTCCAGTATGATTGCTGCTAACATAGGTAGAATCAAAAGCGATTAAAGGACAGAGTAAATTGTGGGGAGAGGGAGGTGGGTTGCACAGATAAAATGTAACAAAATATTGGCCTGGGATATTTTAGCTGAGGCTACGTGTTATCAATTTATCAGGATTGGCTCACATAAGCTCATACGGTGTTAGCTATACTTTATAATTTACAGAGGTGAAATGATCCTTTTGAGACATGTAGGAAAAGCTGCTGGACTCAAAGGGTATTGACTGTAGGTTTAATTGGTAGTAGTTCTTACTGTCTTGATGCAAGCCTTTGAATAGGTTATACATTAGAGCCGGGGTGGGGGAACTTGTGGCCCGTGGGCCGGATCTGGCCCTTTGCTCAATTACATCCGGCCCGCAGCAAGATTTCTAAAAATATAGACCTATGACAGTAGCGCCTTCAAAATAGCATTTATCATCATCGTTATGAATTTGCTTTGGACAAAAGTGTCGGCTAAATTACTACAATAATATCAAACGATATAGTACTCAAATTCAGCCATCGCATTAAAACAGTTGGTGAGTTCATCGTTTCTGTATTCTCTCTAAAAAAAACTAAATCATGTTGGTTTTTGTGTGTGTGAGGCCCGTGACAAGGGAAAGGTTCCCCACCCCTGCTTTAGAGAATGGACTAAATGCTGTTTTCCATCTCTTAATGGCTATAAACAATGAAGACCATAAAACTACACTGAGATATAAATCATGCCAGTAGTCACAATGCTCATGGTCAGTTTTTGAATACAGGTTGTGGCTGTACATGAGATTGGGACAGATTTGGGAGACTTCAGAAACTCATGCCACACCTCCACCTAATGGCCAAAACCTGCAACTTTATTTAGAACGTTGATACAGCAAAAATTAATAAGAAACATTGATGTAGCATTTTACAATGCTGAACGGGACAGAAAGGATTGATTAAAAACAATCAGAACAACAGGAAATACAGCTTGTGGATGTGTATTGTATGCCATCTGCATTAACTTTTCCAAAAAGATACAGGTATTAAAGCGAGAGGACCTCTAAGGACTGGGAAATATGCAGCGATTTAAAACATTCCTTTTGCTTCCAGTGGGCCCAGTGTTTGAATGTAATTTCAGCTGATGGACTGAAAGTGTCCTTTCATTGCAGGTTGGAAGGGAGCTTAATAAAACACAGACTCAACTCAGCTCCGACCGCTGAGCGTTCTCTAGCACAAAACTACACACAATTCACTTCATACGCTGGTTGTTGTCCTCAACCCTGATGGCTGGTGTGAAAAGTGGAAACGTCATACTGGTGTCACCTGAGCCTGAAGCTAAGGGCCCATTGTAGGAAGTGGATAGGAGGAACATTTGTCTCTGCCTGGGTCAAGGCTGTCTCTCTCTCTCTCTTCAGGTACCATGGTCTTGGCAACCATGGACTTCTGTGTTGGTCCATGGTTATGCTTGGCAAGGTACCGCAGTGTTTTCCAGTTTCATTCTGCGGGTGACTGACCAGGGAACTCTCCTGCTTTTACCACCTACCATAGGCATATTGGAAGGGTTTACAGGTTGATAATCAACCTGTTTGGCCTTGTTATGACCCACCTTCCATGGCTGTCAGGTCTTGAGGTGGGACTTGAGCCCAGGGCTTCTGGCTCTGAGGTAGGAATGCTACCCACTGCGCCACCTTAAACCACACATATTCTGGAGGTGGGAACTATGATGCCGATAATGACATCCATCATCTTCATGTGAATAAATAGTCACCCTTTCTTTCACTTCCTTTCCCCAAAAATTGTAAAAGTTGAAAAGTTTTTTCTGAAGGACAATACACATTGGATGGGGCAGTAGGTGAAAGAAGAGGTTATTTTACTGAAGTGAAATAGGTGAGCAGATACGTGTTTCAAGGTGAGCTTGATCCCACAAGGGCAAAATATTTTACCTCCCTCAATTATTTTCGAAGCTTAGGGTTGAGAACCAGAGGACACCAATTAAAGTGATTGGCAAAAGAACCAATGGCAACATCTGGGGGAAAAAAAAATTTTACGCAGTGAGTTGGTTAGGATCTGGAACACAGTGTGGTGGAGGCAGATTCAATCGTGGCTTTCAAAAGGGAGTTGGATAATTATCTGAAGAGAAAAGTTTTGCATGGCCAGAAGGGAAAGAACAGGAGAGTGGGACTAATTGAGTTGCAGAGAGCTGGACACAATGGGCCAAATGGCCTCCTGTGTTGTAACCATGCTATGATTTTATTATGGAGCACAGAATGGGGAAGGTAGCTTCACCATCTGCCGGGGATCAATTGTTTACAAATGATTTATGCTTTTCTTGAAAGTTCTATTTAATATGTCAACAAATTATTTTGCAGCAAGAGGATAATGGTCTAGTGGTGATGTTACTAGATTGGCTATTCCAGACATCCGGACTAATAACCCATAGAATAACCTGTTCAAATCCTGGGATGAGAGTTTTAAAAATCTGGAAATTAAAAAAACTGCAAATCAGTAGGAGTGATCATGAAACTGTTGGGTTGTCGTAGCTGGAGGGAAACCTGCTGTCCTTGCCCAGTCAGGCCTATTTGTGACTGCAGCTCCACACCTATGTGGTTGACTCCTACTTGCCTTCTTTGGAAGCAGCCTTGTAAGCCACGCCGTTGTGAATTGCCGCTACAAAAAAAACCCCACGTGGACTGCAGCATTTCAAGAGGGCAATAAATGCCAGCCACGCTAGTGACATCCAGATTCTGAGAATGAATAAAGAACTGCAATAGAAACATATTGCTTGGATTCTTGGATTCTCATAACAGGGAATGCTTGAGGATGAAGCCACATTTTAAGATAATCATTTACAGTTCTTGTTTACACGAGGACGTAAGAAATAGGAACAGGAGTAGGCCATTCGGCCCCTCGAGCCTGCTCCGCCATTCAATAAGATCATGGCTGATCTTCTTGTGTTTCGATTTCCACATTCCCATCTAACCCCGATAACCTTTGATTCCCTTGCCTAACAAGAAGCTATCTATCTCCACCTTAAAAATATTCAATGACCCCGCCTCTTCCCCTTCTGAGGCAGAGTTCCAAAGTCGCACAACCCTCTGAGAGGAAAAATTCTCCTCATCTCGGTCCTAAAATGGCGACCCCTAATTTTAAAACAGTGCCTCCTAGTCCTGGTCTCTACTTAGTGGGCAAGAGTTGAAGAATACATTTGGGGAATACACTCAGTATAAATGAATTAGTAACTTGTAGGCTCCTTGAAGCATGAAGAATGCGGCTGCTTCTGTTTTGCTACCCGGGATAAACATCAGGGGCTGAATCTTACCTATGTCGAGCGGGCTGGGTGGGAGCGATTGGCTGCGCGCCACCATTTTACTCGGGCAGGCCAATCAAGGCCCACCCAGCGTAATACACATTCCATAGCGCTCAGCGCTACCTGTGCGGGCAGGGGTAGGAGAGAGAGAAAGAGTGCAGCAACCTCCCTGAGCTGCCTCAGGGAGATTAAGTAGATAATGAAAGTTTTTAAATGATAAAGTAAAAAATGATTTAAATATGTCCCCTCACGTGACAGTGTCACATGAGCTGGGACATGTTTGTGAAGTCAAGAAAAATTATTTATTTATTTTATACAAGCTGCAGGAAACCTCATCCCGCCCGTGGATGAGGTTTCCTGAAAAACGCGAAGGCCGCTTGGGCTTTTCGCCTGCCCCCCAACTTGGTTGGACGGACAGCATTGTTAACAACTTTAATTGCTTTTTTAATGGCCTTAACAGGCCGCTGACAGTTCGGCGGGCGCGCATCCGCCGAATGAAATATCGAAATGATGCGCGATAATATCGGGACACACGCCCGACATCATCGTGCATCATTTTACGCGTCGGTATGTCGGGCCCCGCACGCTGACAGCAATAATCTGCCCCAGGTTTTTGATGTTTTGAAGGGTGAGAGGAAGATGGCATTTTAACAATACTTTTTAATGATAGATGTATTTTATTTTCTGACTATTCAAATAGAACCTGGGACACCGCAGTATTCCAGAATATAAACCAGAGCTAAAAGATCAGGCATGAGTTTGGTGAGCAGTTCAGGACAATAACTTTTCATGAAATTGATCATTTCTGTGGGAGAAGGAGAAAAGTAAATGCTAAACTGCATGGGGACCTTGGTGAAGTGAAAGTCCAAGATTGTATAAGGTGCTGCTCAGGCTGCACCTGTAACACTGTTCAGCAATGAACAATGAGCCACAAAGGCATTAAACAGGCCCTGGAAACAGAACAAAGGGACAGAACTGAGAAAGCAATGGACTCTCCAGCCTTGAAAGGAGGGGTTTGAGAAGGGGAGTTGGGGGTGGAGGGGTGTCTTTGTGGAGGGGGAGATGATAATTAGGTGGAACAGGAAAGATAAAATCTGTAGCATTTTTCAGCATCAGTCCACGACTGTAGAATTAGAGGACAAGCTGGCAAAAGTGCAATTCAGGACTGATGCTGGTTGGACCTCAGTTAGAGTATTGTGTTCAATTCTGTGCATCACAAGGAAGTCAATACATTAGACAGGGTGTAGAGGAGATTTACTAGAATAGACAGGGGATGAGGGATTTCAGTTACATTGATTCAGTCAGGAAACTGGCTTTGTTCTTCCTTGAGCAGAGAAGGTTAAGAGGAAATTTGATGGTGGCGTCCAAACCATAAAGGTCTTTGATAGAGTTAATAAAGAGAAGCTGTATCCAGTGTCATTAACCAGAGGACACAGATTTAAGACATTGTAACTGACCAAAGAACAGGGAGGAGATGAGGCAAAAAGTTATGATTTGGAATGTGCTGCCTGAAAGGATGGTGGAAGCAGATTCAAGCATAACTTTCATAGGGAATTGAATATTTAATTAAAATGGAAACATTTGTAGGACTGTAGAGAATGAGCAGGTGGAGTGGGATCTTTCAAAGAGCCGGCAAAGGCACAATGGCCTCCTTCTGTGCTGTATGATTGTAAGGAATAATGATTTAAATCTATTGAGTTTTTTTTTTTCAATTTTCAGTCAATTAACTATTCCACATAAACAAAGAAGCAAGCGTAATTGAGTAATTAAGGCACAGCTCAATTGCATTAATGATATAGAAGTACTATGCATTTCATAGAATTATAGAAACATAGAATGGTTGCAGCACAGATGGAAGCCATTTGGTTCATCCTATCCATACTAGCTGTTGGCAATAGCAACTCACCTAGTCCCGCTCCCCACCTTTTCCTCATAGCCCTGCAATTTTTTTCCCTTCAGGCTAATGTCCAATTCCCTTTTGGAAGCCACAATGAATTTGCCTCCACCACACTGTCAGACAGTGCATTCCAGATCCTAACCACTCGCTGTGTAAAAAAATTTCCATGTGTTTCCATTGCTCCTTTGGTCAATCACCTTAAATCAGTGTCCTCTGGTTCTCGACCCTTCTGCCAATGGGAACAGTTTCTCCCGATCCACCCTGTCCAGAACCCTCATTATTTTGAACACCTCTATCAAATATCCTCTTAATCTCCTCTTCTCCAAGGAGAACAGCCCCACGCTTCTCCAATCTATCCATGCAGCTGAAATCCTTTTTCTGTGGAACCATTCTCATGAATCTTTTCTGCACCCTCTTT
This sequence comes from Cetorhinus maximus, assembly GCF_964194155.1. NCBI lineage: Eukaryota > Metazoa > Chordata > Chondrichthyes > Lamniformes > Cetorhinidae > Cetorhinus > Cetorhinus maximus. The sequence continues at coordinate 4,384,849 of NC_135892.1, forward strand.
AACGTCTTCACAGCCTTCCTAAAATGTGGTGCCCAGAACTGGACAGAATATGCCAGCTGAGTCCAAACCAATGTTTTATACAGGTTCATCGTAACATCCTTGCTTTTGTACTCTATGCTTCTGTTTATAAAGCTCAGGGTTCCACATGTTTTATTAACCATTTTCTCAATCTGTCTTGCAACCTTCCATGACTTGTACACAAATACCCCCAAGGTCCCTTTGCTCCTGCGACCACTTTAGAATTGTACCCTTTATGTTATATTGTCCCTCAGAGAGTTCTACCTACCAAAATGAATCACTTCACACTTCTCTGCAATAAATTTCATCTGCCACTTGTCCGCATATTCCCCCAGCCTGTCTATGTACTCTTGAAGTTTATCATTATCCTTCCCACAGTTCGCAATACCTCCAAGTTTTGTGTCATCCCCGCAAATTTGAAATTGTGCTCTGTACACGCAGGTCTAGGTCATTAATTTGTATCAGGAAAAGCAGTGGTCCTAACACTGATCCCTGGGGGACCCCACTGCACACCTTCTCTACACTGCAGAGTATCAAATGTCCTTTGTTGTCCACAAGGTGTTGCATTTAGAATGCTGGGTTTGTTTCTATTGTGTACTTCTCTATTGCTAAACATAATGCAGATTTAAAAGCATGAAAAATTAAACAACAGTTTGGGAATAGATTCATGAAAAATGTCAGATCTCGTCATCTTCAGATATTCATTTCACGTTATTCCTGTGCTGCAGTGCAGCCTGTGATTTGCTAAAAATAAAAATCCAGGTGTATTGTATCCAATCTGAAAAACAATAGTTTATCACTACTCTCTGTATCCTGTTACTCAGCCAATTTTGTATCCAAGCTGCTACAGTCCCTTTTATTCCATGGACTCTAACTATGCAGAAAAGCCTGTTATATGGCACTTTATTAAATGCCCTTTGGAAGTTCTTGTACACCACATCAGCTGCATCACCCTCACCAACCCTTTCTGTTACATCATTAAAAAAATTCAAGCAAGTTAGTTAAACATGATTTGCCCTTAACAAATCTGTGCTGGCTTTCCATAATTAATCCACATTTGTCCAAATGACAGTTCATTTTGTCCCAAGTTATAATTTCTGAAGTTTCCCCAACACCGAGGTTAAACAGCCTGGACTGTAGTTACGGGGTTTATCCTTACACTTTTTCTTGAACAAGGGTGTAACATTTGCAATTCTCCAGTCCTCAGGCATTACCTCTGTGTCTGGGGAGGATTGGAGGATTATGGCCAGTGCCCCCGCAATTTTCCTTACTTCCTTCAGTATCCTCTGAGAAACAATGTTTCAGGTCTGCAGCCTTTCATCAGAACTATTCACTCTGTTTCCCTCTCAAAAAAGATGCTGCCAGGCCTGCAGAGTATTCCCCGCATTTTCTGCTACGTTGGAAGAATATCATTTTGTCTGTATTATGGTCGGTCAAGTTTATGTTGGCAGAGTTGAATAGGGGCAAGATAAATAATAATTTGTTTTCCATTGTCCCCAAAGGAGAAGGAACTGGAGAATCTGGCAGCAATGGATTTGGAATTGGAGAAAATGGCAGAGAAGCTACACGGGAGTCAAAGAGATTAATACAATGTTGTCAGCAAAGTCTATTTACACCCAAGCTATGCCGAACTTCTTTTTTAACAAATAAAAAGACACATATATGTCATTATATAATGCACTTAAAAAATAAATTGCAGTGAAAAGGCTGCTTGCAGAGTATCAGATGTCCCTTGTCCACTAGGTGTTGTGGTTAGAATGCTGGTACTGTTTCTATTGTGTACTTCTATATTGCTAAACATAATGCAGATTTAAAAGCATGAAAAATTAAACAACATTCTGGGACTAGATTCATGAAAAATGTCAGATCTCGTTATCTTCATATATTCATTTCATGTTATTCTTGTGCTGCAGTTCAGCTTGTAATTTGCTACAAATAAAAATCCAGATGTATTGAGACCAATCTCTGCGTCACGCCTATTTTTGACTAACTACGCAAAGAAGTAATAATACTGAAAGTGGCCAAATGCAGTTGAATTCAATAACAAAACTGCTTAACCCTCAAGGCCTGAGCAGTGTTTCTACATCAAATTTAAGATTATACTGTGGTATGGTTTTGATAAATAATAACATATTCCAGTGGAATATATATATATCATTACAAGTATGGAATGATTTCTTAGCGAAGACAAAATTATTCCAACACTTGCAGCACACATACAGACACACACAGGAAAAACTGGGATAGACATTTCATCCCATTTGAGTTTAAAGAAATAAAAAAGGCTTGCATTTACATAGCACTTTCCATGATCTCATAATGCTTAGTGTTATACAACTGAAGTGCTTCTGAAGTGTTGTCACTGCTCTAATGTAGGAAACATGGCGATTTGTGCACTGTATGATTTCCAAAACACAAGCGATAATGATCAGATCATTAATTTTAGTGATGTCGTTTGAGAAATAAAGTGGCCAAGATGCTGGGGGTTTGGTGGCGGGGGTGGGATCTTCCCTCTTTCTCTTCAAAATAGCATCAGGGGATCTTTTAAATTGACCGGAGGGGGAAGACAGGGCTTCAATTTGACATCTCGTTTGAAAGATAGATGTTTTTCACTTAGTTATCAAGCATTTCTTTGCTACAGAATTGAAGCACTTTAATGCAATGCAGAGCTCCTGTGTGATGGACAGCATGTGGACAACTGGCCAGATGGATGGGAATTGGGAATGGATGCTCATCACCATTTCAAGGTTTTATTTTCTTACTCTTGTATTATTAGTAAGCTGTGTTTGGATGCATTTTCATGCACACAGTTCATTAAGGCCCATAGTTAATGCAAAGACATTTAGATGACCACTCCATTCCATAAGATGTAGGAGCATAAGTAGGCCATTCGGACCATCATGTCTGCTCCACCATTCAATGAGATCACGGCTGATCTGCTAATCCTCAACTCCACTTTCCTGCCTTTTCCCCATAACCCTTGATGCCCCAGGCTTGTGCCAACTTTTCTCCTTTTTTAATTAGTGCGTCCATTTTGAATGGGCAAAAGAATCCTTAGCTTTCTTTTTGATAATTTTACAGTCCTTCAAAGTACTGTCCTCAGTTCCAATATGACTGAAATTATGAAAATATTAATTTTTGGGAGCTGTTTTTGCTCATTAAGATTACTTCCAATTTCAGATCATAAACAATGAAAGCAGGAATATCGGCAGGGCCCCAGACTAGTGACAGCCTTTGTCCTTTACCTGTCCATTGTGTAGGAGAACAGCCTGAGCATGCTCCAGGTCAACATGGCAGAGCTTTGTCATCTCCAGCAAGGGCCTTGACACAGAGATAGCATTCCCATCAAGAACATTACCGCCCTCAATCATTATACTCATGGCTTAGTCTTAGCTGGCACTTGGGTGTAGTGCTGTGCATAAAGCATGAAAAAGGCAACGTGTTGGTCAACACAGCTGATATTCAGCTCCTTTTCCACTTGTAACTTTGGAAACATGATACCATTGTGGGAGTCAATGCTCATTATCACATGTTCAACTTAAAAGTCTTCAAAGATACAAGTGTGGCATGATTTTTGTTAGATGTTGCACTTTTACCATTAATCCTACATAAGTATGATATCCAATGCAGAAACTGGAAGATGGCAATCAGAAATGATGGAACATTGCAATGTGACATCTATCTGGTAAATGGTGTAGTTGTTACTTTTACGTTGCAGTACAGTCTCATTTCACCTGTATTTTCGTTGTTCTTCCATGGGATGTGAGCATCACTGGCAAGGCCAGCACGTGTTGCCCAGCCCGAATTGGCCTTTAGCCGAGTGGCTTACTAGGCCATTTCAGAGGGCAGTTAAGAGTCAACCACATTGCTGTGGGTCTAGTCACTTGTAGGCCAGACTAGGTAAGGGCAGCATTTTCCTTCCCTAAAGGGCATTAGTAAACCAAATGGGTTTTTACACCAATTGATAGCAGTTTCATTGTCATGATTATTGAGACTAGCTTTCAATTCCAGATTTTGTTAATTGAATTTAAGTTCCACAAGCTGCCGTGGTGGGATTTGAAGCTAGGCCCCCAGAGCATTAGCCTGGGCCTCTGGATTAATAGCCCAGTGACATTACCACTATGTGCAATGCTATCCTCTAGGGAGAGTGACCTTGCATGCTAGTCAGCTCAAGCCTCCGCACACAAGAATGTTGACATTGCTAGTCCTAAGCATGGGATCATACCAGTCTGCCACTTGCCTACGAACTCTTGATATTGGCGAAAGATAAAAAAGGATGGTGAACATGAAACCAAAGTACAGCATAGACAATAAACAATTTTTAGTATTTTCAAGACTGGAGTCACAACACTTGAAGTTGCAGCAATAGCCTTTTTTCAGGAGCTGCATGCTCCCAATCTGAGAGTCTCTCTGCTTAAGGCTCAAGTTGCACAGAGCGCTGATTTAAAAAAGATGGCCGTACTAAATTAGGAAAGGTCAGCAGTCACTCCAGCACCAGCGACTCAAACAATTGAGCAGGTTACTCCCCTTCTTCCTTACACCACTTCCTCTCTTTGCCAAATTGTGGATTTCACTGTTATATTACGGTCAATGGAGCGTAATTTTCCTGAAATTCCGTACAAAAAATAATACTGAGTCTGTAGAATGCATTGTCCAGGTAACAGACTATTAAATACAATTTTGGTCAGCACAATTCAAAAGCAGACAAAACACGCATGAATGAGGAAGCAATAAAAATGATCCCAATGTAATGAGTGAAATATGAGTAAAGAATAAAGCAGCACCGTACATTCTAGAGAGAAGGCTAGGTTGGGGGTGCGGGGTAAGCGAGCAGGAAGAACTCAAGTTGTATAATATAAGGATCGAGTGAACTCAGTATTACTTTAGGTCGGAACAGTAGGAACATTTGGTGTTAAAACATTTGGAGTATTATTTCTAATAAGTTGGTAGCGTCAAAAATATTAAGAATGTTCAAAATGTGGATGCATGTTTGACTGGGTGAGTTGGCTTACAGGAGGGACAAGTTTCAATAGGGTTGACTGTCTTTCTTCTATCCCTGACATTTTATATTATGAAAAACAAAAAAAAAAATCACAAGCATTCTGACCATATTTCTCTACAACAAGTTTAAGAAAGTGAATGCAGTTTGAATTAAAGAATACAGTGTTCTTAAAATATACAAGCAGCTCCATTACAGTTTGGGGACCCGCTCTTCACAGATAAAAGTCTTTGCGACCGAAGCAAGTCTTCAATGCATACAAACTTCTGTAACAGTTCACTTTTTAAACACTCTGTAGACATTGAATGTACAATTTGAAAGTTTAAAAAATGCTAAAGGGTTAAAGAAACAATTAGTTTTGTAATCAGCTCAGTTTTTGAGCACTAAAGAAATCTTTCGTACTTGCAGTTCGTAAAGACAGGACACTTAAGGACTGTGTGTTGGATCAATTAACTATTTAAAAAGACAAATTTAAAATCAGCTCGATTAAATGGATTTATTTCAGATAATTTTTTATAGTTGATTCCAGTGATGTGACACTTTTAATACAGCTAAACTGGTAATGAAAACACAATTGTACAAATTATAAATAAGATCAATTTAAAATAGCGAAATCCATTAAGAAAAATACTTCAGTGCATGAAGTTAGTTTCCATAACTTGATACAACCAATGAAATTTACAGGTGGTCATATAATTCCTGACTAACTAGGACCTTCATTTTGTCAAGTTAGAGACTCTTGAACAGGCTACATGGAACAAACAAGAGCTCTCAAACTCAACTTTTTTTGCATTAAACTGCAGCATGCACTTGTTTTCCAAAAATACTTAATTTCACTCTTTTTATTTTCCCCTACCCTACCCCTGCAAAAAGTAAAGAAATATTGTACACTGGTACATAGAATACTTTTCTCTGCATTGAGAGCACCTTTCTCTCACATGCAAAAATCACTTTTGCTAATGCTCCACATCGTAGCAGAAAATTCCAAATGGCACATATACCATATTATACCAAAATAAATGTATAGCAGTTTGTAAAAACTTTCAGCTTAAGCTTTACAATGGGCTCCAATATCAAGCAATTTCAGGATTAGCAACAGCACTTGGAGGGAAGCTAACTATTGGACTCTTCAACCTTCTGTCTTTTGGCTGCAGGTTCTTCAGACCTCTGCGGTTCAGGATTATTGACAACAAATTTTGCTCTTTCCATAGCAACAGTAGTGCCGGTCAGGACGTAGCCACCACCTCCACTCATTGTCAACTTGGGATGAGTCCGGTTTGGCAAAACCTAAAATATTTGGACAAATTAAATTTTACACATTGCTGTAAATTAGTTAGAGCTAGAAATTCACCAAGTGTATTTTTTTTTACAAAAAGGAGATTTCTCTTCACATAACAATTCAAAGCGTCGGTAATGGAGTTTGCTTGGTCCGTTTGAAAACAATCTTAAAAAAAACAGGACTTGGGCTCGTCTACTTAAATTTAATACATTGAGCATGTCAAATTTGCTGAAATATTTGGTGGCATCCTGTATTATGGCCCCCCTTCAATTGGTTTTTCTCACAGCTTCTTTCAGCAAAATTATCTTTGCAGTCTGATTTAGCTGAGATACAAATCAAGTCTGAAGGACGGCAAATCCTATACAGCAACACTGATGGGACACATGCAACAGATATAATTAATGAGGGCTGGAGGGTCAGATTAAGTTGGCAGGAGGAATATCAGTTACACAAGGTACCAAAACAAAGTTAGAAAATTTGCTGATCTGTTTAGATAAGAATGGTTATTTGGACAAACTGAGGAGAATCTTGTACAAATTAACATGCTTAGTTCAGGGGCATGCAGCTTAAAAACCACAAGCATTAAAATGTCTACTGCATTAACAATGTACTGACTGAGTAGATTATGTACACCAGCTTGGTTCAATGGTAGCACTCATTTCTCATAGGAACATAGGAGCAGCAGTAGGCCATTCAGCCCCTTAGGCCTGCTCCACTGTTCAACTAGACCATGGCTGATTGTCCACCTCAAGGCCATTTTCCCATGCTGTCCCATGCCCCTTAATGTTCTATCAATCTCCGTCTTGAACATGCTCAATAATTGAGTTTCCACAGCCCTCTGGGGTACATAATTCCAAAAATTTACCACCCTCTGAGTGAAGAAATTCCTCATCTCCGTCTTAAGTGGCTGTCCCCTTATTCTGAGACTGCCCCCCCTGGGTCTAGACCCTCCAACAGGGGAAACACCCTTTCTGCTTCTAATCTGTCTAGCCCAGGCTAGTCCAACCTTTTCACGCAAGGGGCCACATTTCAATTCTTTTCTTCCTCAAGAGCAAATTTCGAAAAGATAAGGTTTGGCGCAACATTAAACATATATCTCAATAAAATGTTGATGTATGATGAAAAGAAACAACTTGCTGAGCAAAAATAAAACAATGTTAAAGCAACAGATTGATCATTTAAAATACTGAGTAATTAATAAAGATGACCATTAGAGTGTATTGGGGTCAAATTGTGTTTTTCCGGCTCACACTCAGTCTCAGAATACTTATTCAGCCACCCTCGCCCATACCCTCTGTGCGAGTTAGTGAGAATGCGAACCCTGAGTCTGGGAGTGAGCCAGGCATGCTCTCACACACCCTCTCTCTCTCTCTCTCTCCCTCCCTCGCCCGCCACGCCGTCCCCTGCCCTGCAGTCACTCCATCCCCCACTCATTCCGGCTCTTCCCCCCCCCTGCTAGCAGACTCACCACTGCCACAACACATTTTCAGGCTTCAGAAATATGTTCCTCCAATCAGAGGATAGTTCTCTCCCACATTTGCTGATTGGCTCATTAGTGATTCTGGAAACTGCAAACGCGGGAGAGAAACGGCCTGTGATTGGAGGAGCAGTTCTTTGAAGAATCTTCAAATTCACTTACCGACATTTTGAACACAGCATCCGCAGGCCGGACAGAGGCATGGCAGGCCTGATCGACCATGGGTCGAGTGTTGGACAAGCATGACCTAGCCCCTTAAGAATTTTTAAGTTTTAATAAGGTCACCTCTCATTCTTCTAAACTCTAGAGAATACAGGCCAATCTCTCCTCATAAGCCAGCTCCGCCATCCCAGGAATCAGTTTGGTGAACTTCTGCTGCACTCCCTCTATGGCAAGTATATCCTTCCTTAGGTAAAGGGAACAAAACTGTACACAACACCCCAGCTGTAGTCTAACCAAGGTTCTATAGAATTGAAGCAAGATATCTTTGCTCCTGTACTCAAATCCTCGTGATAAAGGCCAACATATCATTTGCCTAAGATAAAAGCAAATTACTGCGGATGCTGGAAATCGGAAATAAAAGCAGAAAATACTGGAAAAACTCAGGTCTGGCAGCATCTGCGGAGAGAGAAACAGAGTTAACGTTTCGAGTCTTTACGACTCTTCTCCAATTGCTTGCTGCACCCGCATGTTAGATTTCCGTGACATATAAACAAGGACACCCAGGTCCCTTTGGGCATCAACGCTTCCCAATCTCTCACCATTTAAGAAATACTCTGCACCTCAGTTTAGCACCTCTTAATAAAGTGGATAATATCACGCTTTCCCAAATTATATTCCATCTGCCATGTTCTTGCCCACTCAGCCTGTGCAAATTTCCTTGAAGCCTCTTTGGATCATCTTCACGACTCATTCCCACCCAATTTTGTGTCGTCTGTAAACTTGGAAATAATACATTTGGTCCCCACATCCAAATCACTGATATAGATTATGAACAGTTAGGGCCCAAGTACTGATTCTTGCTGTACCCCACTAGTCACAGCCTGCCAACCTGAGAATGATCCATTTATTCCTACTTTGTTTTCTGTCCGTTAACCAATTCTCAATCCGTGCCAGAATATTACCCTCTACTCCATGCGCTCTAATTTTGTTTTCTAATCCCCTGTGGAGGATCTTATTGAAAGCCTTTTGAAAATCCAAATACAGCACATCCACTGGTTCCCCCTTATCTGTTAGTAACATCCTCAAAAAACTCAAACTTAATTTGCTTGTCATAGATCCATGTTGTCAGGTCATGGGTGCTGAGAACCTGTTTCTGAAATTCTACTTTAGGACAGGAAGCACATACACAGAATTGAGTTTAGGTTTACCTGGTAGCCTCTCAGCCAGGTTTCAGATAGCCTCAGGTTAACAACTCCTCCCCTTTCTCGTAGATTTGAATAGCACATGAGCAAAGGCTAAATGGAGAAAGAAAACAAGATGAATGAACCAAACTGAGGTCCCAAACACAAGTAAACCAACAATCTGCCAAATAGCTTGTTTTACCTCCTTGTATTGGCAGTAGATGACAAATGGTCTAGATGGTGCCACAAATTCCAGAAGACAAAGCAATAAGGGGCTAGGATAAAGCCGACTTGCTATAATTAACCTATAAATAGGAAAAACAGCTTTTCAGTAAAAAGTTGTGGATTTTCATTTAATTGAGATAAGCTAACTATTAGAATAATCCATTATTTAGAAGAAAATGGCTAGACAGAACTATGGTACTACATTTACACAGGAAATACACTATTAATAACAAAAAGGATTGACATGGCACATTTAACATAGTAAAGCATCCTAGGTTGTTTAACAGTAAAATGAAACTGAACCATAAGAGAAGACATTGGACAGGATTGTAGGATTATCCTGTGGGCTTTAGGACAGGGATGTTGGGACAAAATGGGAGTCCTGTGCCAGCACTTGCTGGCAGTGAAGTCAGCGCAGCATTATTCCCAGGGGCAGCCTCCTGATTTGCTGTCAGATTAAGAACAGCAGGAGAGTGCAGCTTTCGATGCTGTCAACTCAGGAGCCTCAGCAGCCCCACCAGGTGAAATTGGTACTGCTGAAGCAGCTCAACATGGGAGGCGCCTGAGCGGGGTAAAATTAAGAATGTTAATCAGAGGAGGGAAGGCTGTAGGCCCTCTCAGATCAGTTGGAAAACTCCCCAGTTGGCTCTTTGGGACTGCAGTGGTAGCCATTAATGCCTGCAGTCCCCTCTTTAGGAGACTGGGCCGTCGGTTCTCAAAACCTCCTGGGCTTCCTGCGGGTGGCCACCTCCATTACGTTAGCAACCTCCTCACATGGGGTGCGGCTGCTCCGCTGACGGGCTGATAACATTGTCCTAATTGGGCCTTACTCATGTAAATTGTCTGCCATCCTCCGTGATGTGGGCAACCAGGGTGAAGTGCTATTTTTAAATATTTTTTTTTTGGATGGAGGAATGCTGGATGCTGCAGAAAAGCAGAAAGAGTTGGGGGCTCAGGTTCATAAACCATCAAAAGTAGACCAGAAAATGACTAACAATGCGTGCGGGCGTACTAGGTTGCTGTCTGCTATGAGAAAATATAAATGAGGGACAACTTGGAAAAAGGAGTTTTTTTTTTCCAAAAAAGGCAGCGATGATTAGATTATGATGGGATGAGACAATTGATAGATTTAACTTTGTACCTCTGTTCTAAGTGATTTAAGAGAGAACCAGAGAAACATTCTTATTTTAATTAAAGATAGGGTTCTGAGGCTGTGGAATGCACTACAAGTAGTAATTAAAGCACAAACCATGCCAAAGTTTAGGAATAGGTGACATAAGTAGTTTAAGGAAAGGGAGGTAAAGGGATATGGGAACAGGGCAGGTACATGGGGATTAGCACTGCAGTTTATTTAGAAAGTAAACGCTAATCTGGATTGGTTGGGCTGAATGGTTTGTTTTCACGCTCCAATTTCTACAAGTCTTCTTGATAAATGTGGATAAATAAATGACAAATTCTGGATAAACGTAGATCACTAATGGTACATCCATTTATAAAGATCAAGGTGCACCCAGACCATCATAACTTCCACTCAAGAAAAATCTGCAACAGAATTATAGTGGAGTTCATCTGATTTGTTACATAAACTCACCCATCTGCATTTCTCTCTTGTAGCACAGCAGCAGCAGCCTGTAGTTTCTTCAGCCGATCTTCTTGCTTACTCTTCCTCTCGTCAACCTGCCAAGAAACATGTCACCAAAGATGGAATCCAGTTTGACTTTGGAAGACTAAAATTTGTACAAGAACAAGCATAAATCTAGGTTAGAAGCCTGGACTCGACTGCATAAGGAGAACAGTCAAACAAAAAAGTGTGGCCACAGCTCACAAGAGCTGCTGTAATTTTTTTTTTGAGAATTTTAAAACAAAAATTATTTTCCTAAAAGGAGGCATACTAAAGATGCTGTTGTATGGAGAGAATCCAGCCAGAATGAAGTGGCAGGAGTAGGGTCCCAGTTGAAAGGGGGGTATGATTAGAAAGAAACACTGATTTGGTGTATTTTTTAAAATAAAATTCTGTCAGTAGTGCATAAGGCAAGTAAGCGCACAAATCGAGGAGAGGGTGCAAATATAGATGGAAGTCAGATTACCAAATAGTTCATAAATCAAAGAGGGACTTTTTCAAAAGTGAACTTTTGATACTGTATGGATGGGTTTGACTGAATTGAATTACACATTTTGAAATGTTAGACCAGCATTCTTGTATGCATTTGGAGTAAAGCAGGGGAAAATCAATTGTTCCCTCCCCATTTCCCAGTAAATGTACTGAAAATCATCAGGCATTAAGACTCAGGGGAGTACTGAAGGCATTGGTCAGAGGCACACTTGCTAGGATCCACTTTTGCTCGGGAGGGCCCATATACTGAAATTGTCAGTATCACAAACACAGCGTGGTACTTAGGGAAGATACTGGGATTTGTCAGCTTGACCAGAGTACATGACTAATGCAGAGCAAAACGCCCCAGCTCTAAGTGACAGAAAGCAGCAACGTGCCATTAACTGGCATCACCATTAGTGAACCTAATGCAAACAGAAGTGTGTTGAATGACCTAGCATAAGCTAACTTGAAAAAGCATCATAAGTTGGCTAACAGAAAGAGGCATTTTCAGATCCAAGACTAAGTTTGCAGAAGTGATTAGCACACAAAAGTTACAACACAGTTGATGACCGAAGCAAAAGTGGAATATAGTTAAAAAAGTAGGAAGTGCTGGAAAATCTCAGCAGGTCTGACAGCATCTGTGGAGAAGGAAACAGAGTTAATATTTTGTGTCCAATATGACTCTTCTTCAGTCATATTGGACTCAAAATGTTAACTGTTTTTCTCTCCACAGATGCTGCCAGACCTGCTGAGATTTTCCAGCACTCCCTGTTTTTATTTCAGATCTCCAACATCCACAGTATTTTGCTTTTATTTTAGTGTGGAATATAGTTAAGGTTAAGCATCTTTCCAGTTGAAAAAAAAGTAAATAAAGGCAAAATGATGCTGCACAATGTATTAAATATAACACCATAAACCCCCTCAGTGAATCAATTTATTTTTGAAATAGTGAGCGTTTTCTACATAAAGAAAATCAAAGTGTTAAAACCAGTGTGCTGTGTGATCGGGTGGGGGATTGGCCACTATTTTACTGTTGCTTAATATTAACCAATGAAACCAGCTACCTACAGATATCAAGTCACAATCATTCTGGAGAAATATTTCTCCTCACACAAATTTGGGCTGTAGAAATTGGATATATTAGAATTTAACATTCCGCATTCTATCCTACAGGAATAAATCTTACATTGGATTTTCTGTCTGCACTTTTTCCTTTATTTTCAGCCTCCTCACAAGCAACATCCATGGCCTCAGTTTCCCCAGATCGGATGCTATCCATCATGGCTTCGCCACAAGGCACCCCATCACCCTGATGTGTGCTCAGTGGGCTCCCATTACCTTCTTCTATCACAACTTCAGTTTGTTTCTGCAGTGTTTCTTTCTCAGTTGAAAAACTTCCAGAAAGAAGACTGTTCAATTTGTTGATAGGAAAGTCATACAGTTGATTATAGAATGATTTTGGAAATCCAAAGTTCTCCATCGCTGCTCTGATAGGCAAGCTACCTGGATACAAGTGGACAACAGATCCAAAACCTGCAAAAAATATTACGAGGTTATACATAATAGATAGTTGGATATTAATTACGGATGCAGATGTAGTCCAATAGATGAAAGACAAACTTCAACTGAGTGTTTTGCTCAAACTTAGGGCAGCTTGGCTTGGTGGGCAAGGGGAAGAGAGGCAGCTAAGCAAATGGCCCTTACCTCAGTGGCAAAGAGGTTCATAAGCAGCTCAAATGTGTTGTTAAAGGCAGGTTGGAGAGCTACAGGCAGTGGTGTAGAAGTAAACAGCAGAGGAGGTTGAGGGTTATTAGAGCTTGAGGTCATTCAGCCAGATCTGGTGATAGATGGTTAAGCGAGTTAAGCATCAGAAACGCTCAATGCTCTGCCCCTTGCACTGGAGTAAAAGATAGGGCCAGCCGTACCAGGAATGACTGAGATAGAGTCCAGGGCAAACATGGTGAAGGAGTGGTTGAGCTAATTGATGCTTGTAGAAGCATTATGTAGAAAGGAGGGCCAAAACTAGACAGAAGAGAGTTCACAAACACAGTTGTAAGTAACTTGGGGAAATTTTTCCCTCAGGGCAGAATCAAATAGGGCTCAAAAGGAGAAGAAGGATGTGGGTGGGGGACAACAAAGGAACATTCAGGATTTATAAATTACAGCAGCCTATGATTTGGAAATGGAAAGTCTAAAGTCTACAATTTTCCTTACATGCATTTTATATCCTTCAGCCGAACCAGTTCTGTCTGAACCTTCTTTCCCTGGCCTTGTTTGCTCTTAAGACTTCCAACTGTGTTGCCCAGAGATTAAATTCCATTGTGTTTGCCATTAAGAATGCTGTTTACGTAGCAAATGTTAAGACTAAGGGAAGGGAAGTTCTAGTCCAAAAACGAAAAAAGCATTTTTCTTCTTCCCTCGGACAAAATAAGTAATCAAAATTGTATCATCACCCTTAAACCCAACTTCCATTGCTTTGAAGTGAACCCTAATTTCCCTCCTCATTCCATTCTTCACTCACATTACCCAGGAATTGAATAAGTGCTACAAAACTTGAATATTTTTATAGGAAGGGAAGTGGTAGTACTAGATTTAAAAACGTGATAGAGGTGAAGAAGATAGCTTGAATTTAAACAAGACCACCTGAACTCGTTTTGTGACACGCACAGGGAGGTCAATTTGTACAGATCCTTATTATGTAGGACGTTCACCGCAATTAGATTTTTGGGTGATGCAGCTTTACACTTAGAAGTATATATTCCCAATTCCCAGCTTTTCAGATTGACCCCAGGTGAGAAGTACAGCTAACAGGATGAGCTTTGCTCAGTTAAAGTTCAATGAATACATCTGTGAAATTTCATTCGTGATTAGAATGCTCACACTACAATACAAATTTTTTTTTTTTAAAGTAATTACAGCACATTAGAAATTATCATTGTAACAGACTGCAAATTTAATTTCATTACCTCCTAACCTCTCCATTACAGCGCCGAGCACCAGACCAGCACAGGTTTCTGCTACAATTACTTTGGAGCCTGCATGAATATTCCCAAGAGTTAACATCTGAGCCAATGTGTCATATCGTAAATAGCTGGAAAAGAAAAATTGATTGATAATGATGTAATTTTGTTGATCTGTTCAGTAACTCAGCATCTTTGGGGTTACAGCAACATTAATTATGCAATTTTAAGTTAATTACGCCAGTCTTTCTCTCCCTGCCCTGCTCTCCTCTCCCTCACAAAGTAGTCAAAAAGTCACACCTAGCAATAGTTCCAAGTGGGCAATAAATGAAATTTAACAAAGCTAAGTGCAATGACTTATAAACTAGAACAGATAAGGGGCACACACTGGTTACGATTCAGATTTCCTCGGATTTCTTGCCCTCTGCCCAATGAAAAGAAAACTCTCAGACATGCGAATATGCCGCTTCACCTCTGAACTACAACTAAACTTTGCAAAGTAGTTTGGGATAACATGCACTGGGTACACAATAAACCCATTTACCATCCCTCGATTTGCACATTGTATTTCAACTGTACCCATCATTTCAGACTTCGCACTAGATAGTTTCAGCAAACTAAGCTATCAAAAACTGGTTTATTCATGGTTAAAGCTTGCGAAAAAAAAGCCATTTCTGAAGCAGATTCAAAACAAAACAACTTTGCACCAGTTAACAAGAGGCTTAAAACAGATAAACCAATAAACAGAATTTGAATGGCTTTCTTTCCAGGCCCTTCACAGCATCTTTCACAGAGCACGTAACCCCAACTCCCCCAATCCCTACTAATTATAATCTTCATCAGAATTACCAACAGAGCCCTGTTTTGACCCCGTACCTGCTGTGGCTACATGAAAACCATAATTTAGTAATGGCCTGGATTTTGCAGTTGTAATACTAGCAAAACTGTCAGTGTTTGCCATCACCATTCTGTAAAACAGGCAGCAATTTCTGTTATCTGCACACGCGGTTAAACCCAGGAATCCAGAAGTTGCTATCAGTGATTCCCCACTCCTCACAGGGGATGCTATTGAAGTCCTTGCAGATAGAAATTTTATAAATCACTTCAATTAATGTGAACTTCCAATTAGTCTCACTGCAAAACCCCATGAAAACGTTGTGCCACATTGAATAAGGTATAACTGGGATTATAAGTGTACTGAGCCATTAGTACTGCTGAACAACTTCTCTGATCCTGAAAAGTGCATTTCATATTTGTGGAATGTCAAATTTCTCAATGATTAAAAGCTCCATAGATTTTTTTTAAAAAAAAAATTAAGATATTCCAGCCTTCATCCCATGTGTACGTCATCATCTTGATTTTGTTTTCTTTAAAATGATTAAAAAGTGAAGGATAATCAATGCTTTTTATATCCTGGTTTACTGTCTGTAAGAAATTTCCAATGTGATTGGCTGTTTAGCCTGTTTGCTGACATTACTGTTGCTGGATGTCAGAGGTCCTCTATAGTTGGTGGCAGAACACACTTAATGTTGGGAGACGTGAAATCGATGCCACAGACTTTGCTAGATCTTTGTGGGCAGCTTTCTTTGAGACCAGTGGTGAGTGTTATTAATTTGTCACTGACTGCAAAATCCAGGCCAACAGCAAAAGTGCCCATTTCAGATACTCGGAACCTACAATCTTGCCCTTGAACCTGCAATACTGAGGTGCTTCGCTTGTGACAACCGCCACCTATCTTGTCCTGACAAATGATACCTATGCTACGACTACCCTGATCAGACCTTGGCTTAACGGCCTGGTGATATGTATTTATATTTTAATATTTCTGAAGCTTGAGGATGCTTAACAATAGAATTGGCTTGACTGGTTTCTTATCAACCTCACACAGAACCAATAGAAACTAAGAACAACCCATCTGACAGATGACAGGAAAAAAATTCTGAACAATATGTTTCTGAAAGGGACATTTCTTCAACTAACGAGAGGAAATCCATAAGTTAAGGGCCAAAATAACAGGTTTCCTTTCAATGCTGGCAGATAAAATTCAATACAGACAAGAGCAAGATCTTACACCCTGGAAGAAAAAATAATTCATGAACACAGTCCAGCTAGATAAGAGATGGATATTCTGAAAGCAATGCTAGAATCAATAATGTCTTGTCACCATAGAAAGCAAATAGTCTCCCATGCCATTTTAATGTCCCCCTACCCCCACCCAGTTACCACTAAGCAGGAGGAGTTAAAATTGACCCCTCAGAGTTCAAGATTGAAAGCAGCATGGGAAACATGGTACCAACCGGATAAATCCAAAATGCAGCTACTGGTCTGAAATGTGCTCTAAAATGTTTAAACACCATAGAAAAAAGTTCAACTTCACTTTACTCACCAAATTTTACCTGGCTCACGGGAATGATACATCATGGCCATTATGCGAGTGGTAGGCTTTAGGATAGTTATAAATGCTTCGTACCTGCCAACAAGATTTAACCAAGTTAGAATACGGCCAGGAATTATTTTTCTCTAAGGCGTGAAACACCAAAATTTATCTGAACCCTAGACAAAGTAATGTAATTAAATTTCTTGTGATAACATATGAAAAAGTCAAGGAGCCTTTCAAATGGCCCACTCTCGAAAAGTATCTGCTTCTGAATTGTAGTAATACAATGTCCCAGTTACCTACATTCCTTTGCACTGCCTCTCAGGACCACTCAATTAGGATTTTATAAAAAGGAAAAAACTCAGGCCTTAAACAATTTGGGTAACTAATTTCTTATTAAAATAATAAATCAGAATAATTTATGTGCCAGTGTAGAAACAGAGCTTTTATCCCAGTCAGGGTAAAACCTTTTCCATCTAACACAACATGACTCCATTCTCCACCCAAAGAATAAAAACTTACTTTTTCTTTTTCTTCTTAATGTACTTTTCTTGAGCAAATCCAGTTTTGTCTCTAAATGTTGTGCTATTCTCAATCAGATGTTGAACAATATCCTACGTAAAATAAAAACTTAGCTTTAATGAAACAATTACCATTTGGGAATACAAATGCAATGTAATTTCTGTGGAGAGAATTTAACACTTATTAAATAGTCACTTTCCCTGTATAGGAAAGACTATGGTGTAGCGGTAATGTGGCTGGAAAATCCAGAGGCCCAGGTTAATGTTCTGGGGGCATGGGTTCAAATCACATCTGGGGGAGGCGACGGCGTAGTGGTGTTATCGCTGGACTAGTAATCCAGAGACAGAGGGTAATGCTCTGGCGACCAGGGTTCGAATCCCGCCAAGGCAGATGGTGGAATTTGAATTCAATAAAAAAAACTAGTATTATAAGATTGGGCCAATGGAACCATTGTCGATTGCTGTAAAACAGTCATCCTCACGGAATAACGTACCAGACATCACCATTCCTGTGTATGTCAGGACAGGCCCAGCAGAGGTAGCGGCACAGTGGCATACAGTCTGGGAGTCCTCAACATCAACTCCTGACCCCAAGGAGTCTCCCCATGGGGTCTCATGGGCAAGGAAACCTCCTGCTGATTACCACACACTGCCCTCCCTCAGCTGATGAATCAGTGCTCCTCCAGGGTGGGGGACTTCAATGTCCATCACCAAGAGTGGCTCAGTACTGGCTGAGTTCTAAAGGACATAGCTGCTAGACTGAGTCTATGGCAGGTGGTGAGGGAACCAACAAGAGGGAAAAACATATCCTCATCCTCACCAACCTGCCTGCCGCAGAAGCATCTGTCTATGGTAGGAGTGACCACCATTGTGGAGACAAAGTCCCGCCTTCACAATGAGGATACCCTCCATTGTGTCGTCTGGGATAGATTTCGAACGGATCTAGCAACTCAAGACTGGGCATCCACGAGGCACTGTGAGCCATCAGCAGCAGAATTGTACTCAAACACAATCTGTAACCTCATGATTACCACGTACCCCGGTATATCCCCCACTTTACCCTTGCCATCAAGCCAGGGGATCAACCATGGTTCAATGAAGAGTGCAGGAGGGCATGCCAGGAGCAGCGCCAGGCATACCTAAAAATGAGGTGTTAACACAGGACTACTTTCGTGCCAAACAGCATAGGCAGCAAGTAATAGACAGGGCTAAGCGATCCTGCAACTGACAGATCAGATCTAAGCTCTGCAGTCCTGCCACATCCAGTCGTGAATGGTGGTGGACAATTAAACAACTCACTGGAGGAGGGGGGGCTCCACAAATATCCCCATCCTCAATGATGGGGGAGTCCAGCACAGCAGTGCAAAAGATAAGGCTGAAGCATTTGCTACAATCTTCAGCCAGAAGTGCTGAGTCGATGATCCATCTCGGCCACACAGAGGCCGCATCACAGATGCCAGTCTTCAGAAAATTCGATTCACTCCACGTGATATCAAGAAATGGCTGAAGGCACTGGATACTGCAAAGGCTACGGGCCCTGACCATATTCTGGCAATAGCACTGAAGGCTTGTGCTCCAGAACTTGCCGCGCCCCGAGCCAAGTTGTTCCAGTACAGCTACAACACTGGCAACTACCTGGCTATGTGGAAAATTGCCCAGGTATGTCTTGTACACAAAAAGCAGGGCAAATCCAATCTGGCCAATTACTGCCCCATCAGTATACATTCCATCATCAGTAAAGTAATGGAAGGGGTCATCAAGAGTGCTATCAAGCAGCACTTGCTTAGCAATAACCTGCTTGTTGACGCCCAGTTTGGGTTCCGCCAGGGTCACTCAGCTCCTGACCTCATTACAGCCTATGTTCAAACATGGACAAAAGAGCTGAACTCCCGAGATGAGACGAGAGTGACTGCCCTTGACATCAAGGCAGCATTTGACCAAATGTGGCATCAAGGAGCCCTAGCAAAACTGGAGTCAATGAGAATCAAGGGGAAAACTCTCCACTGGTTGGAGTATTACCTAGCACAAAGGAAGATGGTTGTGGTTGTTGGAGGTCAGTCATCTCAGCTCCAGGACATCAATGCAGGAGTTCCTCAGGGTAGTGTCTTTGGCCCAACCATCTTCAGCTGTTTCATCAAGGACCTTCCTTCCATCATAAGGTCAGAAGTGGGCATGTTCGCTGATGATTGCACATGTTCAGCACCATTCGCGACTCCTCAGATACTGAAGCAGTCCATGTCCAAATGCAGCAAGACCTGGACAATATCCAGGCTTGGGCTGACAAGTGGCAAATAACATTTACGCCACAGAAGTGTCAGGCAATGACCATCTCCAACAAGAGAGAATCCAACCATCGCCCCTTGATGTTCAATGGCATTGCCATCACTGAATCCCCCAATCACATCCTGGGGTTACCATTGACCAAAAGCTGAACTGGACTAAACATATAAATACTGTGGCTACAAGGGGTCAGGGGCTAGGAATCCTGCAATGAGTAACTCACCTCCTGACTCCCCAAAGCCTGTCCACCATCTAGAAGGCACAAGTCAGGAGTGTGATGGAAGACTCTCTACTTGCCTGGATGAGTGCAGCTCCCAAAACACTCAAGAAGCTTGACACTGTCCAGGACAAAGCAGCCCGCTTGATTGGTACCACATCCAAAAACATTCACTCCCTTCACCACCGATGCACAGTAGCAGCAGTGTTACCATCTAGAAGATGCAATGCAGGAATTCACCAAGGCTCCTTAGGCAGCACCTTCCAAGCCCATGGCCACTACCATCTATATGGACAAGGGCAGCAGATAGTTCGGAACACCACCACCTGGAAGTTCCCCTTCAAGTCACTCACCATTGTGACTTGGAAATATATTGCTGTTCCTTCACTGTTGCTGGGTCAAAATCCTGGAACTCCCTCCCTAACAGCACTGTGGGTGTACCTACACCACTTGGACTGGAGCGGTTCAAGACAACAGCTCACCACCGTCTTCTCAAGGGAAACTAGGGATAAGCAATAAATGCTGGCCCGGCCAGCGAAGCCCACATCCCATGAATGAATGAAAAAAAAATGAGTTCGTGGAACTTAAAATCAATTAATAAATCTGGAATATAAAACTAGTCTCAGCAATGGTGACCATGACAACCATCGCTGATTGTTGCAAAAGCCCATCTAGTTCACTAATGTCCTTTTGGGAAGAAAATCTGCTGTCTTTACCTGGTCTGGCCTACACGTGACTCCAGACCCACAGCAATGTAGTTGACTCTTAACTGCCCCTGAAATGGCCTAGTAATTCCTGGCAGCAATGCCCATATCCCATGGAAGAATAAGAAAAAGTCATCCATACCTGACCTTTTAACCCTTGTCCTTTAAGTGCCTCAATGTCATCTCTGCTGAGTTTCTGGGACTTGCCATCATCAATTATGTTTCGGTTATCAACACCAGCTTCATTTGTTTCTGGGAGAATAAAAGTGCACACTGCTTTCACAACAAACAAAACCCACAAGACTCTTTACTTTGTTTAGACTTGGGCCAAATTTAGCCACAACTACTAGGTTTGAAAGTCTCTTCAAACTGTAAGCATTCCATATGAAATGATTGGCTTGTCTCAACAGTCTTCAATGGGGGAAGAGCCACGACACTCAACCTTCCAGAATTAATTTAGTACCCAGTCATCATCGCTTTTCAGAGAGAGTTAAGATTCATAGTTAAAGCAGAAATATTGTCCTTCCTCTAACGATGCTCAGTGCCTATACAAAGTGACAAGTACACACACAAATATTGTGTTTCCCGACAGGCAAAAAAAACCCATTAAATTTAAACACTGAAGCTTGTACTATTTTCTTAGACATTATTATTTTTTTTAAAAGCTGTTCAAACTCAGTAGCTATACCTTTAGCAATTAAAAATCTGTAAGTCAAACTACTAAGAGAATTTGGAAACCATCCCTTTATTCCTCCCACACCCCACAAAGAATAAATATAAATTACAATTAGTTTCAAGAGCAAATTTTCTTTTACTCCTTGACTAATTTTGGTACATAGTATAGAAATATACACTTTTTCTTTCCTTTGCAGTTCAGCAAACGGAAGTAGAGAACAATGGTAAAATGTAATGTAGAAAGTTAATTCACTAACTGCGATTGAGATTTCAAGTCAGAAATAATTCACTCAATTCTGGGGGTTTACATGCAAAAGGTTTTTAAGTTATATCGAATGAAATGCTGTCTGAATCACTTGGTTATATTCTACCCATGGGGTACCGGATGCGTATGAATGACTAAATATAGTCAATGAGGAAAACACTGCCCAAAGAGCCCAAACTGTAATAATCACTGTGCAATATACAGCACAAATAAAAGTTATTAAATATTACCCCTTAAAAAATTATACAAACTTTACATTTGTCAACTTTGGCAAGCAAGAGTTATCACATCAAACATGCTTTTGAATGTATACAGACTGTCTGGTGGAATGACTAACTATAGAATTTGGTCGCTTTATTGGTTAGTAACATTGACATTAAGCTGTCCGTCATGCAATTTGCAGGTTCAGACAGAAATACATGAAGTTCTGACGCTACCTTTGGCAACTTCCTCAATTTTTGCTTTAAGTGGTTGGAGAACTCCTCCATTGGAAACCTCAAAAGTGGTGCCATACTGCTGTCCAATCACATTGTCCAAGTAAAACCACTGTTTCTCAAAGATGATTTTTCTGGAAAGCAAAGATTGAGATCCATTAAGTTCTAACCAGAAAATTAAATATCATCCGAAGTCATAGACACAATCACTGACTTTTAAAAAAATCATTCATGGGATGTCGGTGTCACTGGCTATGCCTGTGCCCATCCCTAACTGCCCTTGAGGTGGTGGTGAGCTGCCTTTTTAAACTACAACAGTCCATGTGGTGTAGGTATACCCACAGTGCTGTTAGGGAGGGAGCTCCAGGATTTTGACCTAGCTACAGTGAAGGAATGGTGATATATTTCCAAGTCAGGATGGTGTGACACAAAAACAGAAAATGCTGGAAAAACTCAGCAGGTCTAACAGCATCTGTGGAGAGAAAAACAGAGTTAATGTTTCAATTCCATATGACTCCTCTTCAGAGTGAAAGAGAAGTAAAAATGTGTATAAATTTATACTGTTAAAGGGGGTGGAGCAGGTGAAGCTGGATAGAAGGCCAGTGCTAGGTGGGGCAAAGGAGATATGGACAAAGATGTCATGAACAAAAGGACAAAGGGGGTGTTAATGGTAGTGGTAAGGGCTAAAGGAGGTGCTGATAGTGGCATTAAGATAAGAAAGCAGAATGTGATAATAGCTAGACAAGGGTAAGTAGTCTGGAAAGAACAACATGAACAAGTAACAGATGGCCCTAGTGGAGATGGGGTGGGGTGGGGAGGGGGGACGGTGGTGGGAAAAAAGATTGAAAATAGTGTAAAAGATGAGGATGAAAATAGTGTAAAAGGTGAGGATAAAACAATGAATAAATGGAAATAAAAATAAAAGTGTATAAAAAATAAAAATATTGAAAAAAGGGGTGAGGATAGAGGAGAGTTTTCATGGTCTGAAGTTGTTGAACTTGATGTTCAGTCCAGAAGGCTGTAAAGTGCCTAATCAGAAGATAAGGTGCTATTCCTCCAGTTTGCGATGGGCATCACTGGAACATTGCAGCAGGCCAAAGATGGACATGAGGGCATGACAGCAGGATAGTGTGTTGAAATAGCAAGCAACAGGGAGGTCTGGGTCATGCTTGCAGACAGACCGAAGGTGTTCCGCAAAGTGGTCACCCAGTCTGCATTTGGTCTCTCCAATGTAGAGGAGACTGCATTGGGGACAGGGAATGCAATAGACCAAATTGAAGGAGGTGCAAGTGAAGCGCTGTTTCACCTGAAAGGAGTGCTTGGGCCCTTGGATGGTGAAGAGGTAAAGGGACAGTGTTGCACCTTCTGCAATTGCATGGGAAGGTGCCGTGGGAGGCGTTGGGGGTAATGGAGGAGTGGTCCAGGGTGTCCCAGAGAGAACGGTGCCTTTGCAATGCTGACAGGTGGGGGTGAGGGGAAGATGCGTTTGGTGGTGGCATCATGCTGGAGTTGGCAGAAATGGTGGAGGATGATCCTTTGAATACAGAGGCTGGTGGGGTGAAAAGTGAGGACAAGGGGTACCCTATCATGGTTCTGCAAGTGAGAGGAAGGTGTGAGGGCAGAGGTGCGGGAGATGGGTCGGACATGGTTGAGGACCCTGGCAACCATAGTGGGTGGGGAAACCTTGGTTAAAGAAAGCATGTCAGGAGCGCCGTTTTGGAAAGTGGAATCATTGGGACAGATGCGACGGAGGCGAAGGAACTGAAAGAATGGGGCGGAATCCTTAAAGGAAGCAGGGTGTGAGGAGCTATGGTCAAGGTAACTGCGGGAGTCGGTGGGTTTGTAATGAATATTGGTAGACAGTCTATCACTAGAAATTGAGACAGGGAGGTCAAGGAAGGGAAATGTTGGAGATGGACCATGTGAAGATGATAGAGGGGTGGAAACTGAAAGCAAAATTGATAAATTTTTCCAGGTCCAGAAGAGAGCATGAAGGGGCACTGAAACAGTCATCGATGCACCAAAAAAAAAGAGCTGTGGGAGGGGACCTGAGTAGGACTGGAACAAGGAATGTTCCACATACCCCATAAAGAGACAGGCATAACTGGAGCTCATGCAGGTACCCATAGCCACACCTTTTATTTGGAGGAAGAGACACAAGTTTAAGGAGAAATTGTTGAGACAGATAAAAAGTTCAGCCAGATGCAGGAGAGTGGCGGAGGATGGGGATTCTTTGGGCCTCTGTTCAAGGGAGAAGCGGAGAGCCCTCAGACCATCCTGGTGGGAGGTGGAGGTGTAGACGGATTAGGCATCCATGGCGAAGATGCTGTGGTTAGGGCCAGGGAACTGGAAATTGTTGATATGACGTAGGGCAGCAGAGGAATCACGGATGTAAGTGGGGAGAGACTGGACAAGAGGCGAGAGAACGGAGTCAAAATATGAAGAAATGAGTTCCGTGGGGCAGGAACAGGCTGACACGATCAGTCTTCCAGGACAGTCCTGTTTGTGGATTTTGGGGAGGAGGTAGAAGCGGGCTGTCAAGGGTTGATGTATGGCTTGGAGGGGAACTTGCAGGTGGTGGTGTTCCCATGTGTCTGCTGCCCTTGTCCTTCTAGGTGGTAGTGGTCATAGGTTTAAAAAGTGCTATCTAAGGAGGCTTGGTGAGTTCCTGCCATGCATATTGTAGATGGTACGGTACACTCTGCCGTCAGTGGTGGAGGGAGTGAGTTTTCATGGATGGGGTGCCAATCAAGCAAGCTGCTTTGCCCTGGATGGTGTCAAGCTTCTTGAGTGTTGTTGGAGCTGTACTCATCCAGGCAAGTGGGGAGTATTCCATCACACTCCTGACTTGTGCCTTGTAGATGGTGGACAGGCTTTGCGGAATCAGGAGGAGAGTTATTCGCCGCAGGATTCCAAGCCTCTGACCTGTTCTTGTAGCCATGGTATTTAAATGGATAGTCTAGTTCAGATTCTGGTCAACGGTAACCCCCCAGGATGTTGATAGTGGGGGATTCATTGATGGTAATGCTACTGAATGTCAAAGGATGATGGTTAGGTTCTCTCTTGTTGGAGATGATCATTGCCTGGCATGAATGTTACTTGCCACTTGTCAGCCCAAGCCTGGATATTGTCCAGGTCTTGCTGCATTTGGACATGGACTGCTTCTGTACTTGAAGAGTCACGAATGGTGAACACTGTGCAATCATCAGTGAACATCCCCACTTCGGACCTTATGATCGAAGGAAGGTCATTATGAAGCAGCTGAAGACGGTTCGGCCGAGGCCCTAGCCTGAGGAGCTCCTACAGTGATGCCCTGCAACTGAGATGATTGACCTCCAATAACCACAACCATCTTCCTTTGTGCTAGGTATGACTCCAGCCAGCAGAGAGCTTTCCCCCACCCAATTCCCATCGACTCCAATTTTGCTAGGGTTCCTTGATGCCATACTGGGTCAAATGCTGCCTTAATGTCAAGGGCGGTCACTCTCACCTCACCTGGTATGACTTGTACTATCAAACTGTACTTAACTTTATGAGGAAGGCAAAGAACTACAGCTAAAACACCCTGCAATTTCCTGGTTCTACTTAGTCTAGAAGAATTCTATGTTCTTAGTCTAACACTACCTACATTATTCAATTTAAACATTTGCACTCCATAGACAATTTCAGCATTTCTTTAGCATGTTCCAGATGTTTTGATAGTTTCCAAAGATACAGATACATGGAGACAGAGGATGCAGATGAGTGGGCTGGAACTATAGCGCAAAACACAGGAATGATAGCTATATAAGTAATGAGGAATATCTACAGAACAAAAAACGGCTGGCCCAGGACAGACAGTGCTCCTGCTCAAGTTTGATGCAGCAAGAAACTTTCAAGTAACACCAGGTGGTCACTGTCTCAGGCTGAACAAAATTGCTCATAACTTCAGCATTCTGTTCACCAGATCTTCTCCATCACAGACTGCCTACTTAGAGCAAGAGGCCAGTCGGAGGCTGGAGAAAAGCAAGGTGGGCAGGGAGGGGCGTGGGGAAGAAAGGGGCCCGGAGGCTGGAGAAACACGGGTGGTGAGGGCAAAGAGGTGCCCCTGCAAGGAACATGATATCATTAGTGTTGCCCTCCCCCACCCACTCCGAGTGAGAAAAAAATTCAAATGTGGCCCCTCACGTGAAAAGGTTGGATAGGGCTAGTCTAGAGGCCTGTGTCTCAGGGTGATGGGTTACTCATTTAAGGGCTGAGGTGGGGAAAATTTTCTTCACAGAAGATTATGAATCTTACGTAGCAGGTCAGCCAAAGGGATGGGGGCGGCATATGGACTGTCAAATAGCAAGGAGATAAAATAACTAAACAATCATTTTTTAGTGATCTTGGCCAAGGGATGAATATTGACCCGGACACAGGGGGAACCTTGCTCTTTAAATAGGGCTAGGGGGCTTTTAATGCCCACCATTGTCACTGACAAGTACAGTACCAGTAATATACAGTGAGCAAAATAATGAACAATAACATCACATTATGAACGCGCCTTAGAATTTTAAGACAAACCCAATTTAGATGTTCCACTAATTCTTCTATGTTTACTAAAAAAAACTGCCACTACTAATACAACTTTAACACAAATGGGCCAAATATTATTTGCAAAATAAGGGCACGGAGCAAGAAGACGAAGTCCCAGGTGTATGAGTTTTCACAAAGCTACCGAGCATTTTTAAAAAAAAAGCACAAGTGACTTGCACAGCACAGCACCAAAACTTTCCCAGGTTTCAACTTATGAAGTACTATTAGCAGCCGAGCTAAAAGTTCCACAGGTTTAATGCGGACACATGAGAGCTGCAGACCTTTGAAAATGCTGCTGGTTCAAACAAAAAAAGGCAGTGGATAAAGTTACAAAAATCATTTAAAAAAAAGCAAGAATATTAATTCTGAGCGGAGTGGAGGGGACTTTGACGCCAATATTGAATGATATCTTTGCTTTTGAAGTAAATCTCGTCCAGCTGCATCATTTAAGACTTTGGGTCATAAACGCAATGTGGCAGTGGCTCCATAAATGCTGGACCCCCACCAACCCCACACACAACCCCCCACCCCACACACAACCCCCCCACCCCCCCCACACACACCCCCACCCCCCCCACACACACACTCCCACCCTCCCCCCCACACACACTCCCACACACCCACCCCCCCACCCCACCCACACCCCCCCCACCCACACACACCCCCCCACCCCACCCACACACACACCCCCCCCACCCACACACACACACCCCCCACCCACACACACACACCCCCCCACCCACCCACACCTCCCCCCCCCACCCACACACACACACCTCCCCCCCCCACCCACACACACACCTCCCCCCCCACCCACACACACACACCTCCCCCCCCCACCCACACACACACCTCCCCCCCCCACCCACACCTCCCCCCCCACCCACACGCACACCTCCCCCCCCACCCACACACCTCCCCCCCCACCCACACACCACCCCCCCCCACCCACACACACACACACCACCCCCCCCCCACCCACACACACACACACCACCCCCCCCCACCCACACACACCTCCCCCCACCCACACACACACCTCCCCCCCCCACCCACACACACACACCTCCCCCCCCCCACCCACACACACACACCTCCCCCCCCCCACCCACCCACACACACCTCCCCCCCCCCACCCACACACACACCTCCCCCCCCCACCCACCCACACACACCTCCCCCCCCCACCCACACACCTCCTCCCCCCCCCACCCACCCACACACACACACCTCCCCCCCCCACCCACACACACCTCCCCCCCCCACCCACCCACACCTCCCCCCCCCACCCACCCACACACACACACCTCCCCCCCCCACCCACCCACACACACACACCTCCCCCCCCCCACCCACACACACACCTCCCCCCCCCACCCACACACACACCCCCCCCCCACCCACCCACACACCTCCCCCCCCCACCCACCCACACCTCCCCCCCCCCACCCACACACACACACCTCCCCCCCCACCCACACACACACCTCCCCCCCCCCCACCCACACACACACCTCCCCCCCCCACCCACACACACACCTCCCCCCCCCACCCACACACACACCTCCCCCCCCCACCCACACACACACACACACCTCCCCCCCCCACCCACACACACACCTCCCCCCCCACCCACACACACACACCCCCCCCCACCCACACACACACACACACCCCCCCCCACCCACACACACACACCTCCCCCCCCCACCCACACACACACACACACACCCCCCTTGCTGGGGCAGTATCACTGCTGCAGTTACCTTCCCCTGTGCACCTGAACGGCTTTAAACACCTCCTCCCTCTTCAGGACCACATGGTCCCCCTCGCCGACAGTGTGGGCCCCGCTGCCGGCAGCCAGCACCTCCCCGGGCCCGGACATCGCCGCCGCCGCCGCGCTCCTCTTCCCCTCCCCCTTCTTGGCCTGGCGCCTTCAATCCATCCCCCACCTCTCTGGACCGAAACCAGCGTAAACACACGGGAAGGCTGGTCGAGGTTGACTCGGGCGATGTTCAGTGGCGCGGCCGCCGGAAAACTCGCGTCCTTCAACAGCCAGCAGAGCGCGCGGACACGCTACCCGCGGCCGCTCTGCAGCCAGCACGCGGCCCCGGAAACGGAAAGAGAAGCGGCCAGTACCGCGCGCGCATGCGCGTCAATGCGGTTCCACACCCCCCCCTCCCGCCGGTCCGCCCACTCCATACGGTACGCATGCGCGTCAACCGGGATCCACACCTCAATGCATGCGCTACAATCAGGCCCCGCTCGGGCGGGCATGAGCCCATCAGGCCCCACCCACGTGTTGCGCGTCACCCAAGCTCCGCCCAGACGCGCGTAATCAGCTCCCGCCCATTCCAACCGTCTTCCTCTCTGCCACTGTACGCATGCGCCTCGCTCATGCTCCAGCCTAGCTGGCGGGTGCGAGAAGTTGGTTTGAGCCATCCGTGTGGCTTCAGTCTGTCCAACCGGTGACCGGCTCAAACGCAGCGCCCGGAAGTAGTGGAAAGGAGTGGCGGGGTTGAGGAATTTGAGAGAGAAGAAACCAGCCTGTTGCAGATAGTCAGGATAAGACCCCGTATCTCCCCCCCCCCACCCAGTGCAGTGTCACTGTTTCCAGCCTCCCCTCCCCCACCCAGTGCAGGGTCACTGTTTCCAGCCTCCCCTCCCCCACCCAGTGCAGTGTCACTGTTTCCAGCCTCCCCTCCCCCACCCAGTGCAGGGTCACTGTTTCCAGCCTCCCCTCCCCCACCCAGTGCAGGGTCACTGTTTCCAGCCTCCCCTCCCCCACCCAGTGCAGGGTCACTGTTTCCAGCCTCCCCTCCCCCACCCAGTGCAGTGTCACTGTTTCCAGCCTCCCCTCCCCCACCCAGTGCAGTGTCACTGTTTCCAGCCTCCCCTCCCCCACCTAGTGCAGTGTCACTGTTTCCAGCCTCCCCTCCCCCACCCAGTGCAGTGTCACTGTTTCCAGCCTCCCCTCCCCCACCCAGTGCAGGCACTGTTTCCAGCCTCCCCTCCCCCCCCCAGTGCAGTGTCACTGTTTCCAGCCTCCCCTCCCCCACCCAGTGCAGTGTCACTGTTCGTGCCTCCCCTCCCCAATTCAGTGCAGTGACATCTATGCCAGCCTCCTGTCCCCCATCCAGCGTAGTGTCATTAGCAACAGCCTCACCTTCCCCTCCTCCCACCCCATCTCCACTTTGGCCAAGACAATAACCTGCAATGTGCTCCGACTGGAGAGGTGGCAGGAGCTGGAGAGGTGCCAGAGGGGGTCCAGCTGGTGGATGGAGGGGGCGACCTTGGAGAGGAAGAGGAAACTGGGACAAGTCCAGGAAAGGTGGAGGAAGTAAGTCTGGTGCATTTTAACTTGGGAGGCAGTGTGCCAACTCCTCAAATGGTTGAACCTGTGGATTCTGGTGCTCTGCTCCAACCTGATGTGGGTACAGAACCATTTTAGCCTCCTTTTGGGTATTGTTCCACAGCCTTTCGAAACCGCTAGCATCTCCCTATCCTGACAAAAGCCAGTCTCAGCCCATTTGTCCTTGCAAGCTACTGCCCTCCCTTTCATTTCCAAGGACCCTGAATGCAGCACTTGCCCATCTCTATTCCACCTTCCTGGTTGAATCCCTTCCACCAGATTTCTGCACCTCCTGCTGCACCAAAATGGACCTACCTAAAATCATGTATTCATTCAAAGTGTGAAGCTTTGTCTCTTCTAATGCTTGTTGCAGTTTTTGACACCATTAAGCTTGCCACTGCCCTCCCAACATCTCTTCTGTTGAACGATCATACATAGGGCATCTCTGCTGGTGCCTTCCCCCCAGCTTCCAGAGTACCCTAATGATTCCTCCTTGGTCTCCCTTGTCCTTTTAATGATAGAATCCAAAACCATGGGGCCAACTTTTATGTTCCTCCCTTATCTACCTCTCTCAACCCCTCCACTGCTTCTGTATTGCCAAGCGACTTGTCAGAGACATTATTCTAACTTCAGCTAAAAACTGGAAAGACTAAAGCTATCACCTTGTGCCATCGGCAACAAACTTTGTTTATTCCTGATGCCATTCCTCGACTTGACCACTGTCTTAAGCTGAACCAGAATGTGTGCAAACTTAGCATCCTGCTTGACCACGATTCCAGATCCTCCTCCACCTGCTGCCATCTCTAGCATTATCATCCCTACCTCAGTGGCCTGTTGTTGAAGTTCTCATTCATGTCTTTATCACCTCCCAATGTGATTACTACATTGCTCTGCCAGTGCATCTATTCTCTGCCTTCCATAATTTTTTAATCCAGCCAAGCGTCTGCTGACCTTATCTGGCAACAAGTTACTCCCATCTCACTCTGTGGCTTTGCCTTTTCATTCTTCAATGCCTCCAGATCTCTTTTGACCTTCCCCTCCATTCTGCTTCAATTGTCTACAGCAACAATCCCACCATACTCTCAGTTCCACACACTCTGGCTTCTTATGCACTTCACCACTGATTGCTGTGCTTCAGGCATCTAGGTGGCACCCCCTGAAATTATCCTCTTGAACCCCTCTCCTACGCCACCTTCTTCACTTTTTAAGATCCTCTTCTTTACCCAACCTGTTGATTACTTCTTATTGTTTCCTTGGTTTAGTGTTTGCATTCCTTATGCCCCAGAAATGAGAAGTCTTTCTTTGTTAATTGCTGGATAAATCATTGCTATTGTTGTGAGAAATCCTGCAAGATTTTCTGCCTCCAGTACATAAATTGATTCCAGAACCATATCAGCATATTTAAATACTTTATTTCAATATATAAAATATATATACTGCGGATGCTGGAAATCTGAAGTAAAACACAGAAAATGCTGGCTCAACAGGTCAGGCAGCATCAAGGGAGAGAAGAATGGGTAACGTTTCAGGCCATTGGTATTTCATCAAAACTGGAAAAAAACTGGAGATTTAAGAGTTTTTGAGCATGTGCAAAACTATGGGGAAAATGAGGGATAGGTTGGAGGGGTGCAAAATGACAACAGCAATCTTCTTCTTATCATGTCCACGGACAGTCTATACATGGCCCAGCCACATTTTTGCGCCTTCTTGTTGAATTCGGCAAGATCTGCAACAGTGCAGGGTTCCTCTAGCGATAGACATTGCAGGAGATGTTGCATAGTCTGTGGCTCAGTTCCACATTCACAAGTTGTAGTTGTAGTTCACAACTACAGTAGTTCACTTGTAGTTCACAAGCTGGTTGTATATCCCCATTTGCTTATGACACCTTTGAATGACCTACACCAGTCCTAAGTCTGTTAAGGCACTTCCAGGTTGCCCAGTTGCAATTAGCTCCTGGGGGAAGGCTTTCATCCGGTAGAATTTCCATCGCTGGGGGTTGTTTGAGACTGGTGAGCCGGTCTTTCCACAAGGCGATGCGGGCTTCAGATGGGGTTAATTGTAATGGAACAACACTGTTCATGAAGCTCTTCCTTGACTTTAGGCAGCTGGGTGTAGATGTATGACCATGTAGAGGGTGCCTCTCTGATGTTTAACGGAGTCGCTCTTTCTTGCTGGCTACCGTTCTTATATCTGACAACAGCAATGATGTTGCAAAACAAAAGGGGTGCCAATGGGGAGAGTAAAGAAATGAAAATGGGGCTGGAGGAACTGTAAATGTAAAGTATATTGCTAGATATGAACATTTCATCTTTTTTAAAAAAAACCTTTTGGTGCAGTTCTAAAGGTGTTGTGAGTCGCGAATTGTAAATTTCTAAGACCATAAGTTAAAATATTCTCTCTCCAGATCATTGAACTTTTGCAGACTTCATTCCTTTTTTTGACTGAAGCCATTCCTTTCTTACTCAGTGGCACTACTGTTTAGAAAATGTAAGTCTACAATTTAGTATAACGCCCCCTGCCACAGCAAGTGACCTCCTCCTCTTGTTTGATTCTGATGCGGCAGGTGCCTGTAAGCAAAACTTTGCTAAATTCTGTTTTTTTTTGTTGCGCTAATTATTATAATTCCAAATGATAATACCTCTGCACACTGTGATTCGTGCAACATTTTAAACCCATCAAAGAAAATTTGTTGCATTGTTATATACACCAACTTTTACTATGTACGTGCCACATGTTAAAGATAATTAGTCTTAAAAAGGGATAAAGGATAAGTTCACGTTTTTGCATCTTCAAGCATATTTTTAGAGTAATATTTTTTTCTAAATTGCAGTAGTTTTGGGGTTTTTAACACCCAGTTTTTTTTTATCTGCTCATCCAGATAAGGGATGTTAAGTGTTGGGGAACGGAACCATGTTTTCCATTTCAGCTACACAGTACCAACTTTCAAGGATCCCTTGGAAAGGTAGAACACTGGTAGATGCTACCCAATGAGGTGCCACCGCTCCAATCTCAGAAGAGCATTAAAAAAAGGCACTTAGTGACATTTTTTCCCTCATTTCATGCTTGCTGCCTTTCTAAACTAGATTGCCTATCAGTAGCAAATTAGTTTTGTGCCATGGGCCCATTCCCACTTGGGCTTAAATGTAGACTGTTCAAACTCATTTTAGAAGCCAGACAGACTTTCCTTCCTTCGGTCTGGGTAGACTTTGAGAACAGAAGAAGCCATGTCTAACCCACCGGAATCCATTTTAATTGACTTGGATTGCATTCATTTACACTTGCCAGTGTGTGAAATTTCATCTGTTGCTGTTCGCAGAATCACAGAATTGTTACAGTGCAAAACAAAGCCATTCAGCCTGTTGTCTCTGCACCGACTCTCTGAATGAGTATTTCACCTAGTGCCATTCTGCTGCCTTCTCCTCAAAACCCTGCAGATTGTTTCTTTTCAAATAATCATCTAATTCCCTCTTGAATTCCTCGACTGGACATATTATTATATGAACATATATTGAAGTTATCCTCCACTTAGAAATTTCATGTTCATTTCTGTAATTGAATTTCAAATTGTTCCCAAACTTTGCTTAAATAGAGTTGAATGTGTAACTTTGAACTGTATTTCATGCTGATTCTGCATTTTAAAATTACTACTGATGTTATTAGTATTTAAAAGTTGTAATTTGTTGCAAGAATTACAAATTAAATTATTTTAAAATGTGAAATGTTAATTTGCACTGGTAGATAATTCTGATTATTGATTGACACATTTTGTTTTAAGGTCTTCAACAGCTAACACCTCATTCGCGCCTAATTCAAGGAACTTTGAATCAGTTTATACCATATAAGGGGTGGCAACTTTACTTTTCAGAAGGTGAGCCTTCCTTTGAAACTATTTGTATTGAAAATAACTTCAATTACCATATATACTCATGTAAAAGCCAAATTTTCGAGCCCAGTTTTTTTGGCTAAAAGTCATAGGGTCGAATTTTGTGCAGGTAATGTTTTAGGGGGGCTCGCTTGATGTGAAATTCAAAAAAGATTGTTGCAATGGAATAAAGTAAAATCTAACACCACTAAAGAATTCATATTAATCATGTAATATTATAAACTATATATATTTCATCCCTATTAATTATCTAACATTTATTTACCAGCACTCATTTCCATTAGTATTTATACAGTTACACTGAAATCAATTCATTAATAACTCCTGGTTAATACTTTGGTCCTGAAATTTTGGGATTTGATCCCTGGAAAACTAGGGCCGACATTTACAGGAGTATTTACAGTAATAATGACAGATGTTCGATAGATTACCAAATATTTAGCAGGATATCTTAGAGCTTCCAGACAGATGACATGCATTTATACCAGACCGTTAATGCAGGCAAATGTACCATGGTGCTTTCCAGGAGTTTAATAGACGGAAATTGAGTCCGAGAAGGAGCTATTAGGAATGATGGTGAAAAACACGGCCAACGAAGTAGGTGTTATGAAGGAGAGAGTGACAGTGAGGATTAGAGAGGGAGTTCCAGAGCTAATAGCCAAAACAACTGTAGACATGTTCACCTTTGGGGGGAGAAAGAAAGTGAGGGGGGTGCAAAGAGGACAAAGTTGAAGGAACACAAAGGCTTTTGAGGATTCAAGGGCTGGAGTAGGTTACAGAGACATGAAGATATGAAGCTATGGAGCAAATTGAACACCAGAGTAACTATTTTAAATTTGAGACTTTGGTGGACTAGAAGCCAATGTAGATCAGCGAGCATAGCGGTGATGGGTGAGCAGGACTGATGTAGATTAACATATCGCTTAGAGTTTTGGATGGGCTCAACTTATGGAGGGTGGAAGATGGGAGGCCAGCCAGGATAGCATTGGAACAG
The DNA here is from genome assembly GCF_964194155.1 of Cetorhinus maximus. Lineage (NCBI taxonomy): Eukaryota > Metazoa > Chordata > Chondrichthyes > Lamniformes > Cetorhinidae > Cetorhinus > Cetorhinus maximus. The sequence continues at coordinate 4,419,504 of NC_135892.1, forward strand.
TCGAATCTGAACATCATAAAAGCAATTATGTGTATTTTGGCATATGGGCTGAGGCAGAGCAGAGACAGCTCCATGCATGATTGACATCAATTACATGGTTAGTCAAATATTCCAGGCAAGGCCAATTAAGTTAGAATAGAAAGAAAAGGGATAACTGAAGCAGAGAAAAGAGAAATCATACAGTATTATCGCACAAAGTTCAAGCTGTGAATTTTTTGAGGCTGGAGAAAATATTCATAGGGATGATGCCAGATAAGTTTGAAGCATGTGAATGATTTGCCAACATTTTAATAGCATTAACATCAACAGACAGGGAGCACCTCCATTGATTAAGATTAATATGCAGAGTAGCAGCTTGTAAACTCCTCCAAAACCTAACTGTGTTCATTTCCAAAATATATGTGAGCCTGCTTGATGGTTCAATTGAATGGAATTCCATTTCATGATTCAGTTTCATCGACAACATCAGCAATAGCTTTACCATCCAGACTTAGTTTGACAAATACAGGTAACATTGATGGCCCAAGTACTAGGTAATGACCAACTGCAACAAGAGAAAGCTGAACCACCTTTACCTGACTCTAAACGGCATTTCTAAGTACTCCAGCATCTTGGGGCTGGGGCTGCTATTGCCCAAAGTTTACCAAGCTAATTGTGTCAAAATTGTGACTGTAAGGGTGGGGCTGTTATGATGTGGCAGATGACGTTTGCCGGGTAGAACAAATCCACAAGGAAAACTTGGCCACGCTATCACAACGGTTTTTCAATTTGTATTTATTACAAGATGTGTGCACTGAATTCAGAAGTAATGAGCCCACTAAGACCTTTTGAGATTTTAAAAAATAAATTAAAATATTTATTAACAAAAGAAATAATTTCAAGCACATACATGAGACTACTATTACTTAATACTATAACAACTCCTAAAATTCTGAATTAACCTGACTCCCAACTGCACACTCCCTTTAAGGCAACAATCCAAAATAGATTTTAGATTTTAAAAGACCCCAGCAAGTTAACACAGTACCCACTTGACAATGGAATTCCAAATGGCTTTCTCTAACTTTAGTTACTGGACACAACGGACCTATGCACAAATGGCTGGAGGCTTCTTGAAGGCTGTTTTTCATACTCCAGTTAGATCTTACATGGGCCCTAGCACATAGCCTTTCACTCTCCTTTATATATGTTTCTCTCTCCTTAATATGTAAATTCCATTGTCTCATATGTCTTTGGAATTGTACCTTTCTCATGATATAAAAACTTCAACATTGCCAATATTGTCAGTAACCTTTGGGAAAAATAAGCACACGCCTTAGCCTTGCTTATCTGGCTAGTCGTAAACAGACTAACATCCCTTTGAAATCCAAACAATCCCTTCACTTAACTAAAAATGCAAATTTCCCTCACCTTGCATGCTGAGACAGCATCCATGTTTACACATTAGCATTTCAAGTACATTTCTACACCTAACTTCTTTTGATAACTTCAAGCTTGCAGTCTACCCGACTCCAAAAGTAATTAAATCACACAGACTGAATCATGCACACTAACACCCATAAACCTACTTTCAACAAACCAAAAAAAATTATGAAAATTATTATACTTTTGTAACAGGGGCAGAGTAATCACACAACGTGGGTGCAGTCTCAAAACTAGTATCTCTAGTAACAATCAAAAAGGGACTCCATCAAAGTTACCCCCAAACCAGTTTTAAGGTGAAACACTGAACTTTAAAAGCTGAAACTAGAGAAAAAATGGGAGGGGGAAATCAAAAAATAAAGCACTGTACACAGAAATTTAAGGAAGCATAGTACTTACTTTGAAATCATTAACAACTTAACTGCTTAGTGTTATACCTATGGAGCCATACCTACTTGTCAGTTTCGATCAAAGAACTTGTTCTTTCATTTGGGAGGTAGTTTTTGGGATTCCCAATAAGGCCGATGCATAGTAATTTCCTTAGTTGGCAATATAAAGCATTTGAAGTACTAACTGCTAAGATGTAAATATCCCAGGTCCAGCTGAAGTGAGATATTTTACTTGATGGCTACAGCCTTCTTGACGACCATTTGACAGTAAGTTGCCTTGCCTTCTTTCTCTCTCAAATATTGAGATTGCAGATGCTATTGCAACTTTCCCCATGTAAAGGCTGTTCTGGCTGTACATGGGTGAGCCAGTGTTGCAAATAACAGTTAATTGATTATGGCAACCCATGCATTTATGAAGTGAATCAACTTGTTTTTAGGCTTGTAAAATGGCTCTTTTAATCTTTGCTGTGGATAATTGCTGAAAGGCCTTGAACGATTTGCACTATTTTCTAACATGTGTTTTAGAATACCATTGAGGGTATCTCGAGGCTCGGGTAGCAGGCAGGCTGGTTCGTTGCCATCAGCTGATTTCCTGATGCAGAGCTGCTTGCTTTTCAGTAATTATTGGCTAGTTTAATTGTGCTCGGTGTAACTGCGCTAAAATGTTGAGGGATTTCAAGCAAAAACTTATATTTGACTTTATTCTTCCAAAGCTTATGTTGGGAGCTCCCCTTTTGTACGGAAGATTAGCGCATTTGAAAAGTTTTTCACAAACCATATCGATTTGTATGACAAGGTAAGAACTTTGGCCTTTCATCTTCGATTTTGCTAGTGTCAATGTTTACTGTTAGTGGGATAGTCTTTCTTAACTAGTAGTTTGGCTCGCTGGTGGGGTGGGTGGGCTGGGGAGGGTGCAAGGAAACAATAGTATTTATGAAACTTAATTATTTATTGTAAATAAATTTGGCTATTAATCTTTTTCTAATGTGTTATTTTTAATAAATTTAAGGTGTGGATTTAGTAGAATTAAGAATTTGATTTGAAGTTTTGCCACGCTGTTTATATTTTTAATATCAGAAGAACGCTTTCACACTTGAAGATGTTTTACCAATTAAGTCTTTAAATGTTTAAAAATGCTGCAACAGTCAGAAAAATTTCATCAATGACATACAGCACTCTCCTATCTATATTCTACAGGAATATTAGTTAAAAGAAAATTAATTTGATGTTGCTGGCTGACTGTTCACAATTGTACAAATAGCGATAAGAAAAGTTGAAAGTGCAATTCACTTGAAAGTGTAAAATATTTCTCTCCAAAGGATGAAATAGAAAGAAAAGGAAGCATCCTGATTGACTTTAAGGAACTTGTAAATGATGACGAACTAAAAGCCCTCATGCCAAATTTAGCCACTGAATTGAAGGATATGCCAGAAAAATTGTTGGATTGCTTGGGATTGGCAGTTCACCAGGTTAAGATTACATAACTCTTCTCTGCATAACCATTCAATTAAATGTGCATATTGGACAACAGACATCATTTTCTTAATTTTAGAGGATTACAATGTATGTTTTGTGATTTATATTCCTCCACTTCTTGTAGAAAAATGAAAAATAAAAATAAATATTCTTTTTGAAAAAATGTAACTTACACTATTACTCCTTTCTACTATTATTATTATTCTGAAGGTCTTATTTGACAGTTCATTTGTCATAAGTTAATTGAACACTTATTTTTTTTTAGAAGTCTTAAATTAATATGTTGCTTATACTGCACACATTCAGGTAATAACTAGAGATCTTGAAAGACAGGCAGCCCAATTGGAACGGGGGCTACCAAATGAAGATACTCCAATTGTAAATGTTCCCTTCATTCATGCAAGGTGAGTTTGAAACTTTTTGGTTACTTGCAAATATTTTCTTGAAGGGTTAAGTGAAGACAAAATCTGGTATAAACAGAGAATTTTCTGTATTATCTATGTCTATTTGTATGTTAAGATTTTTCCTAGCTATTGACTGACATTTTCCACTTGATCAGGACCAGGGGTTCTGCATAGACAACAAAGAATAATAATACTTTTCAGCACTTTATGAAACAAGTTATTGTACATTGAAAAAACTTTATCCTGGGAAATTTTTGTTGGCTATTGTGTGATGTGCTTTGTCATATGCACAAGTGTTGGAAATGTCAGTGGATTTTAGGAAACTATGGGATTCTTTGGTCCTTCTCTCTCTCTCTTTCCTTGCCATACTCCAGATATTAAAGGCTTGGTCATTCCAACAAGAATCCCAGTTAAGCTAGAATTTGCCATGATATCTAGAGTCATTATGTCATGAAGAGATATTAATGTGTATAATGTTATTGGAAATTATTTTTAATTTGGACCTGTAGGAGGGTCTTTGTCTGTATGTGGCTTAATTGGATTAAAACCAGCTAGTCTGAGTGCTTTGTATAGGACTCGAAACGGCAACTCTTTTCTTCTCCGCCGATGCTGCCAGACCTGCTGAGTTTTTCCAGGTAATTCTGTTTTTGCTTTGTATAGTAGTTTGAGATGTTAATTAGATAAACACAAGATTAGAAGATAAAGAGAATATTTGCATTTGTTGAATAAACCATTCAAAAGAAGGGAGTAAAATTTTGTACCTAGCAAGGAGACACCAAACTGTTTATATTACTAATAAAATTGGTGCTATGAAAGGAGTTTTATTGTTAGAAGAGGTGGAGTTCAAAGACCTAGTGATACAATGAGAATTTACATTCAAAGGGAAGGCTAGGTATAAACGGAAAGGAGTTTTGTATGTGCAGGTCAGAGGCATGTAAGATCTAAGCAGCTTGTAAGCCCTACAACTGTGTCTGCAAAGGAACCAAATTGCAAGGGATCTCATTTTGAATTCGTAAGTTTAAATGTGCTTTGCCTGGTGTCTGTTTAAAGTCTAATGGTTATTGTTGCCTTGGTGAAGATTTACCTGGGAGTGATTAATTTGGGGATTTGTTTAAAAGTTATTATGGTAGTAATTTGTAGACGTGTATGTGTTTAATCTGTTGTTAAATTAATAAATGTTTAATTTAGTTCATATAAAAAAAACCTCTTGAGGCTTGGTGGTTTCATTTCTGAATTCAGAGCTGCATTTCAAACATACCAATTGAAAATATAGGTTATGACAGTTGTTCAAGTCTCCGTCTGGGATTCAAACAACTCAGCCTTTACCAACTGCTGTGTCATAATAATTATATTTGTTCTCTAATTACTTGGGATTGTAACTATTTTTATACAGATAATTTTGTACTGGTCTGAAAGGGTGCTGTTGGAAAGGTACAAGTAAATGTTTTAAAGATGGATAGGATTGGAGTTTGAAGCTTAATTTTGGGTTGAACCAGATACTAACACTCAGTACAGCATAGGAAAGTAACTGGAGAGGTAATGAAGTCCTTGGTAAGACAGCAGAGTGGTCAGTGAAGACCTAAATTGATGGCATTGGCAAGGGGTCTAAAATTAAAACAAGGTGAGTGGAAAGTTTGATCACTTTTTTTATATAAATAAAATCAAAATACTGTGAATGCTGGAGATCTGAAATAAAAACAAAGCACTGGCAAAACTCCGCAGGTCTGGCAGTATTTGTGGGGATATAAAAACAGTTAATGTTTTGAGTCCAATATGACTCTTCAGAACACTTCCCAGAAATTGCGAAGGAGAGTCATATTAGATTCGAAGTGTGAACTCTTTTTCTCTCTCCACAGATGCTGCCAACCAATTGCATTTTCCAGCGCTTTGTGTTTGTTTATTTTATGATTTCCAAAGATACCCGGGGTTTTATGCATTTTAGCTTGTGTCAAATTACTACCTTTTGATTTTTTTGAGGTGCAACACAGAAGTTTGAATGTGATGGATAAGAAATCTGTGTTAGCGATGCATTTCTATGTTTTTTTAAAAAATACAAAATTTTTTTATTCCTGTTTCCAGTTTGCCGATTGATTTGGCACCCACTTGTTCAATTATGATTTGTCATAAGCCCAGATTTTGTATTCATAAAACACCTGCATATAAGGTCTAACGCCACAGTGTGGTGAAAACATCAGAGATGTATCATTTTTACTTTCATGAAATACGCATCCAAATCTCATGCAAAATGTGTATGTTTTTAGGGTCTATAACTATGAGCCTTTGACGCTGTTGAAAAATTTACGAGCTAACTGCTATGGAAAATATGTTTCTCTGCGTGGAACAGTTGTCCGTGTCAGCAATGTCAAACCTTTCTGCACTAGAATGGCCTTTACATGTTATACATGTGGAGATATCCAGAGCCTACCTCTTCCCGACGGAAAATACACACTTCCTACAAAGGTATTATGTTATCATGTCAGAGAGAAAAAAATAAGTTTAGAATTATTTGAGGAAACTAAGTTCAATTTCTTTTTAAAGTGTTTAGCACCAGATTGTCGCAGTCGATCATTTACACCGAATAGAAGCTCTTCATTAACAGTCACTGTAGACTGGCAATCTATCAAGTAAGTGAACCTTTTATTAAAGATATTTGCAGTTTCTGTATTTTTAGTTTTTAAAAATAAGTTATTATTCACTTCAGCTGACCAGAAGGGCCTGACCATGGCATTGTGATTCTATTGGATAATACATCTCGGCCTCCTCCTGAGGTCTCCAACATCATGGGTGCCAATGTCAATTTGATTCACTCCACATAATATCAAGAACGGGCTGAAGGCACTGGATACAGCATAGGCTATATGGGCCCTGACAACATTGAGTGGTACTGAGGTCTTGTGCTCCAGAACTAGCTGTGCCCCTGGCCAAGCTATTCCAGTTCAGCTGCAACAGTGGCATTTACTTGACAATATGGGAAATTGCCCACGTATATCATGTCCACAGAAACAGGACAAATTCCGCCAATTACAGTATCGTACACTACTTGCTGTGCGTGGTGGTGGTAGAATTTGTTGAAACAGGGACACGACGTGAACGCTTCTACCTTGGCCCCGTGACTTATCACAGGTTGTTTAAAACCAACAAACACCAACAGCCTATATATCCTGGTGGGTATCGCTCCCTCTGATATAAAAAGAATGGTAGCCAACAAGAAAGAGCGACTCCATCAAACATCAGATGAGAGGCACCCTCTACATGGTCATACACCTACACCCAGCTGCCTAAAGTCAAGGAAGAGCTTCATGAACAGTGTTGTTCTATTACAATCAACCCCATCTGAAGCCCACATCGCTTTGTGGAAAGATCGGCTCGCCAGTCTCGAACAACCCCCAGCGATGGAAATTCTACCAGATGAAAGCCTTCCCCCAGGAGCTAATTGCGACTGGGCAACCTGGAAGTGCCTTAACAGACTTAGGACTGGCGTAGGTCGTTCAAAGGTGTCACTAAGCAAATGGGGATATACAACCAGCCCGACAACTTGTGAATGTGGAATTGAGCCACAGACTATGCAACATCTCCTGCAATGTCTATTGCTAGAGGAACCCTGCATTGTTGCAGATCTTGCCGAATTCAACAAGGCGGCACAAAAATGTGTCCAGTTCTGGCTGGGCCGTGTATAGACTGTCCGTGGACACGATAAGAAGAAGACTGTATCATAAATCCACTCTCCATCATTAGCAGAGTGATGGAAGGTGCCACTGACTGCTATCAAACAACACTTATATAGCAATAACCTCGCTAATCCTCACTTTGGGTTCAGCTAGTGCCACTCTGCCCCTGACCTCATTATAGCCTTGGTCCAAGCATGGACAAAAGTGCTGAACTCGAGTTGAGGTGAAAGGGACTGTCCTTGACATCAAGGCAGCATTTGACCGAGTGTGCCATCGAGGAGCTCTAGCAAAATTGAAATCGATGGGAATTGCGGGGGAAAACTCTCCATTAGTTGGAGTGCTACCAAGCTCAAAGGAAGTTGATTGTGGTTGTTGGAGGCCAATCATCTCAGTCCTAGGACATGATTGCAGGTTTTCCTCAGTGGTGTCCAAGGCCCAAGCATCTTCAGCTGTTTCATCAATGACCTTTATTCCATCATCAGGTCAGAAGTGGGGATGTTCACTGATGATTGCATGGTGTTCAGTACCATTCTTGGCTCCTCGGACACTGAAGCAGTTTGTGTCTATATGCAGCAAAATCTGGGTAACATTCCAGCTTAGGCTGCAAAGCGACAAGTAACATTCGCACCACACAAGTGCCAGGCAATAATCATCTCCAACAAGAGAGAATCTAACCACCTCACATTGACACTCAATGGTATTACCACTGCTGAATCCCCCACTATCAATATCTTGGGGGGGTCGGGGGGGTGGGGGGGGTTACCATTGACTAGAACTGAACCAGCCATACAACTACTCTGGCTACAAGAGCAGTTCAGAAACTGGGAATTCTGCAGCCAGTAACTCACCTGCTGCCCCAAAGACTAAGTACCATCTGCAAGGTGCAAGTTAGGAGAGTGATGCAATAGTCTCCACTTGCCTAGATGAATGCAGCTGAAGAAGCTCAACAGAATCCAGGACAAAGTAGCCCGTGTAATTGGCACTCCATCCACCATCTTAACCATTCATTCCCTCCACCATTGAACATTGTGGCAGCAGTGTATACCATCTACAAGATGCATTACAGCAACTTGCCAAGGCTCCTTCAATGGCACCTATCAAACCTGCAACCTCTGCCACTTAGAAGGACAAGGGCATCAGGCACATGGGAATACCATCACCTGCCAAGTTCCTCTCCATGTCACACACCATTCTGTCTTAGAGCTATATCACCATCCCTTCACCGTTGTTGCGTCAGAAACCTGGAACTCACTCCCTAACAACACTTGGGTGTAACTATACCCAATAGACTGCAGCGGTTCAAAAGGCTCTCCACCACCTTCAACAGGGGATGAGCAACAAATGCTGGCCTTGCCAGTGACTTTCTCATCCCATGAGAGAATTAAAAAAATAATTAGGCGATCTCTCATGTTTCAGTCAATACCAAAGGTACTTTTCAGATCAAGCAGTGTTAGAATTTGTAGAGATAATTGAACTAAGTATAGGAGAGAGTTTATTTGTTGATGGATGGAGTAGGTGCAAGGGCATGATTTGGCCTCACCATGGGAGGGAAGACTGACTGTTCCATCAGGTGAGGATGGGGTGGGGTGCAGAATTTGCTTCAACAGGGTATGAGTGTTCAAGAAAACAACCTTTTCCTCTGGTGTTTGGGTGCTGGAGGCATTGGGAGAATCGTTATTTGCAAGACTTCTGTTTACATGGCTGTGTCATGCAATGGTATGCTGACATTGTTAGCCACATGGGTATGTTGTGACTGTGCCATTTCTAATATATTTAATGACACGTGGCACTGTGGGGGTTTAAATATTCATCTTCTCACTTCAGTAGCTGCATTGATGTAAAAATTCAGTATTTGTTTCTGTATCTAGAAAATTTCAGCATGGAGCTGAGATGCTATAGAACTAATGGGTCTCCAGGATAATGTTTATTTTGAAACACGAGTGAATTTTGCTATGCACAAATGTGTTTGTTTTAATATGGAAAGGCCTTTTCACATTTGGGTAAAGTAGTATATCTGCTTGGATTTTTTTTTCCAGATTACAGGAGCTTGCATCAGATGATAAGAGAGAGGCCGGAAGAATCCCTCGAACTATAGAATGTGAGCTTATCCAAGACTTAGTTGACAGTTGTGTTCCAGGAGATATGGTAACTGTCACAGGGATTGTCAAGGTGGCAAACACTAGTGAAGGTATGACCAAAATTTGCATAAATTGAACACTTTGCTGTCCAGGATATTTGCACCAACCACTAAATGCCTGTGTGACAACTTTTATACAGCTTCATCTACCTCTGTCTTCGATCCCCTCAGCCTGTATTATAAGATCTCCTTTTCTCTTTCTCTATCTTCATATCCATAGAAGAAAAGGGATGGAAATAGTTTAAAAGAGTTGAAATGAGTACATTGCGGAGTAACTATTCTTATTCGTGCACCAGTCTATAAAATCTTACAAAACTCAGGTCATATTGGTTTTTATTACTAATTTCTGTTCCTATGAAGAACTGCCATTTTAGGCCTTCACCTGGCATGTTTCTGATGATGGAGATTACTGTTGTGTCCTGGAGTGGTCTACCCAGAAGCTAGCATTTATATCAATGTGTATGTTGACGTGGATGTGCTCAAATCCTGGCTGGGTGCTGCTATGTCACATTTATATTGGAAAACTGATCATGTTGCAAGGCAGTAAAGCCATCATGTGGTTGAGATCCTTGCAATCTTTTCTGAAGCACCTAAATATGTGACAGTTTTGAAATACTTTCCAACCTGTGCTATTCTGTGCAATGCATGTAGCCAGTATTATTTCATTTCTGGCACAATATAAAAATAAATCTACACTACATATGGTAACTACCATGACTGTCAGCACAATCTCTGAACCAAAAGAAGTGATTGAGACTAATGTGATACTTACTGAGCTTTATTCATGGCATATTCCAAGAGAATTGCTTATCTGTTAATTGATTAAAATGCTTGATTTGGTAAGAATGTCACACTCCCAGAACATTTGAAATTAATGGTAACACCTGTATGTGCATTTGGGCTACTGCCAAATTTGTCAGAGCTGTTTTTTAAATATGGGCCCTCTGAAATAAGTATAGGCCTCTTTCTGATATTGAAATGTGTGTCCTGTGTTCATTTCGCAACCCTTTTGTGAAATTTGTTACGGGTAATCTAAGCTTGCACTGAAGCAACAAGTAACGCGTTTTTTACGTGCAATGTTGTGCGGAGCTGAAAAAGTCTCCATGTTGCTGCCTGAGTTGGAGTTCAGCAAAGTGGTGAGCTACCCCTGGAGCCACAACAGGCACCAGCAGTTGCCATAGTTACTAAAATGATGTTGGGGGCCCAACAACTCTTGACCCTCGGGGTCTTCTGATTCAGACGCCCGTGAGAAGCATGCTGTCAGTTATGTGCCTGAAGACGGGCCATAATATATTTTTGACCTGACTCTCTTTCCTCTGATTAAGGCCATGGAAGGTTCACTAGTTCTCTGTATTTTAGCTGTATTTTAGCTGTATTCTGCTGTATATCTATTCATTACTCTGCTTTCCTTGACTTTTTAGGGAAGACTAGAAACAAAGATGACAAGTGCATGTTTTTTTTGTACATTGAGGCCAACTCTATCAGTAATAGTAAAGGACGGAGGAATGTGAGTTCTGAAGAGGTATCTGGTGAAACAACCTCCATGGAGTTTACACTTAAAGAGCTTTATGCAATTCAAGAGATTCAGGCTGAAGACAATCTTCTCAAATTATTTGTTAAGTATGTTGTATCCTATTTATTTAAAATTGATGTTTGGTATAAGTTTGAAAGGCAACTACAGATCTTAATTTGTTTTGCAGCTCATTGTGTCCTGCTATATATGGTCATGAGGTGAGTGTCATGGTACAGTAAGAAAGTTACCATTAATTTGTAAATGATTAATTATACAGCTTTTTTGTGCTCAAAAAAATTTGTTTAATTTTGTCTTGTCAAATGAAAGTTTCTGATAATGGGTTGTTTTCTTTGTAGCTTGTCAAAGCAGGATTGGCACTGACGCTTTTTGGAGGCTGCCAAAAATATGTGGATGATCAAAATCGCATTCCCATCCGAGGTGATCCTCACATGCTTATAGTTGGTGATCCCGGACTTGGAAAGAGTCAAATGTTGCAGGCAAGTAAAGTTTATCATGTACAAGAAAAAAATCTCCTTTTGTAGGCAAAATGTAAGGATTTTAAAACTTGTATAAATCATTCTTTTGTTTGAAAAAAATGTCTTCAATGTATTTTCCCTCTTGATGTGGATTGCTACTAAGGAACAGTTGCTAGAGTGTCAGCTGGCCTCTTGTTCAAGTACCCATTGTTTTGAGTGTTGACAAATTGTTAAGAGCAAGGGAGACATCAGGGTATCCAAATGCCTAGAATCGGCATCTGTATAGCGGACAGTGGTCTGAAGCAGAAACCCTGCGGATAAATTTTCTTCCATTACCCTGCTGAGCCCAATTATGATACCCGAGTGACTGTCTGCCCCACTGAGTTCCACAGTGCTGGAGCTAAGCACTACCACATTATGGGAATCTTGGTGTTTTCTACCAGTCAGTTAAGTTTAGTTCCACAGGGCAATGTTTTGTTTTCCAAGTGAGTCAGATTTAGCTGAACTTGATCCTGATGTAGGATGTGGTGGGCAAACTAGGGACTTTTTTTTTTAAAAAAAGAATACATTCTATCCTGGACGTTTTTTTTTGCTATGCCTCTGCATTCTTGACCTTGTCTATGGAACAAAACACAATTATGCCATTTGATGCTTTTTATGAATTGCGTCCACCATAGAAACCATAGAAGAGTTATGACACACAAAAAAGCCATTCAGCCCATCATGTCTGTGCTGGTTAAAAAAAGTAAAAGTAAAAAAACTAGCTGTTCATTCTAATCCCACCTTCCAGCACCCGATCCATAGTCTTACAGGTTACAGCATTTTAGGTGCAGATCCAGTTACCTTTTTAAATGAGTTGAGGGTTTCTGCCTCCTCCACCAAACCAAGCAGCAAATTCCAAACACCCACCACCCTCTGGCTGAAGAAGTTTTCCCTCATGACCCGTTTAATTCTTCTACCAATCGTCTTAAATCTCTGCCCCTGGTAATTGACCTCTCCTCCGTTAGGGGAAACAGGGCAGCCCTGTCTTCTCTATCCAGGTCCCTCAACCTCGTACACCCCCAAACAGGTCGCTCCTCAGCCTCTTCAGTTACAAGGAAAACAACCCCAGCCTATCCAATCTTTCCTCATAGCTGCAATTTTCAAGCTCTGGCAACATTTTTGTAAATGTTGTAAGCCACTATAAAAGAAGCATACTACATATGATGAATGTGTTAAAGGCTCAATGCTAATATCTGAACAATTTCAAGGCCTTTGCTTTTGGATGAAAGATGCATAATTTTGCTGGGTAAAAGGTAATATTTTCAAGAAAGTGTACAAATGAACAAAGTTGAGATTTATATACCAATCTTGTGGATTACCTCATTAGAATAGAGGGAACTGTTAATAACAGTAAAATATAAATCTGTTTATATATTATTCCTTATACTTATTTTTGTGCTGCCTTCCATTTTAGGTAGACATTTCCTGCGGGATAAAATTTTTCTTGAAAGAACTATGGAGGGTGATTTTATTTGAGTTGATGTGTAGTCCATTTAGTTGAGAATATTACTTAAAGGAGAGAGAAGTGCTATAAAATATTAACAGTAAAACCAGTGCTCAGAGTTAATGCATTATTTGATTTTCAAAAGACATCAGGTGCATGTTTGATGTTTTGCTTTTATTTATTGTCTTAAGTGCTAATTATGCACTTGTGTATTTAGCTATATTTTATGTTGACGTGCCCACTTGCAATTTTATTTTTAGGCAGTGTGTAATATTGCCCCACGGGGAGTATATGTCTGTGGTAACACCACCACCAGTTCTGGGCTTACTGTAACTCTATCAAGGGACAGTGGATCTGGAGATTTTGCGCTGGAAGCAGGGGCTCTTGTACTTGGCGATCAAGGTAATTAATTGATTATATGGTGATGACAATGCACAGCTAATTAACACAGTCATCAACTACAAAGTACATGTGCCCTGGGAGTATTTCTCACTGTGGTAGCGAGCGTCGATGCAGTGTGCTGTGGAGTAGTGGACTCAGATTCAGGCACTCTTGACCACGGTTAGTTTGTCACCAAGGGATAGGGGGTGGTAATTACATTCCTGAAAATAACAGTTCTGGTATGTTCATAGCTGTAGCAAAGATATTTGCATTTGCGAATGGAACATTTTCGTGCATGCTGAAAAATTGGGATTTGATTGAACCTATGGCATCGGTTAATTTCAAACTATGTTACAAGGTACTAGTCGGGCTTGCTTTTTGTCTATTGCAGGTCCTCATTATTAAACCCTTCAAATCAGGCATTGGTGTTATGTTCTGAAACCTATTCCCAACAAGCTATGTACCCTCTGTCATTGCATTCATTCTTATTCCTTAACTATTTGTTCTTTGTTTTCATCCAAATAATTCTGTATTCCATTTTTCCTGTTTAATTTATTGTTTTTATATATTTGAAAATTTTCAATCATGTGGGTCCTGTGTTTTGTGGAATTGACTGTGACAAAATATTTTCTGTTCCCTTCCCTATCAGAATGATATCTTTGCTTCCTATCCCTTTGCCAACTACAATCAGAGTAATGGTGGACAGATGTTTACTGACTGAGATGTATGCATTGCCCCCCTCCCCCCAAAAGTAGTTGGTAGTCTTGTTGAATTTAAATGACCTGGACTTGGATATAGGAAGTACAATTTTAGAAGTTTGTGAATTTACAACACTTGGCAATACAGTAAACAATGAGCAGGATAGTTGCAGTCTTCAGGAGGGCATAGACAAACTGGTGAACTGGACAGGCACAAGCCAGATACAATTTAATGTGAGTAAGTACGAAGTGATGCACTTTAGGAGGGACAATCTGGAAAGGTAGTGTAATGTAAATAGTACAGTTTTGAAAGGGGTACAAAAACAGAGTCTTGGTAGTACATATTTGCAAATTCTTGAAGGTGGCAATGCAAGTTGATGTGTTTCAGAAAGAGTATGGGGCACTGGGTAATGAATGCAGAAATGAGGAAGTCATGCTAAACCTATGCAAATCACTAGTTCTGCCTCGGCCTGTTTTTCTCAGAAAGGGAAGGTCCAGGGAGACCTAAGGGAGGTGTTCAAAATGACAAAGTGTGTTGAAAGTAACCAGGGAGAAACTGTTTCAATTGACAAGTCTCCGATTTCGAATAATTGGCAAAGGAACCAGAGGAGAATTTTTTTTTTTACAAAGGTGGTTGTCTCATTGATTCTGGCCTCCTAGATCATCCCTGATTTTAATTGCTTCTCCCTTGATGGCTGTGCCTTTAGCTGCCGAGGTCCCAAGGTCTGGAATTTCCTCCTTAAGCCTCTCTGCATCCCTACCTCTCTTTCCTCCTTTAATATGCTCCCTAAAACCTACCACCTCATCCAAGCTTTTGGTCATTTGCCTTCATATCTCCTTATATGACTGTCAAATTTTGCTTTAACGTGCTCTTGTGAAGTGCCTTGGGATGTCGTACTAATGTTAAAGCTGCTTTATGATGCCAGTTGTTCTTAAGACCTGAAAGAGTAATGAAATCGAGTTTTATAGGAGATTTCAAAAGGCAATTGGACATGTACATGAAGATAACTAATTTGTATGGTTAGGGGGAGAAAGTTGCATGTGGAACTTTTAAACTGAACAGTTCTTTCAAAGAGCTAGCACAGGCACAATAGGCTGAAAGGCCCCCTTCAGTGCCATGAGATTTTACATCAGCTCAGAAGTAAAATCTCTATGTATCGAAGTGAAGATTTCACTCCTGATTTATTTGAATTGATTGAAGTGATTGAATTTTTTGAGGAGGTGACCAGGTGTGTAGATGAGGGTAGTGCAGTTGATGTAGTTTATATGGATTTCAGCAAAGCCTTTGACAAGGTCCCACATGGGAGACTTATAAAGAAGGCAAATGCACATGGGATACAGGGTAATTTGATAAGGTGGATTCAAAATTGGCTTAATTGTAGGAGACAGAGGGTGATGACAGAAGGATGCTTTAGTGACTGGAAGCCAGAGTCCAGAGGCGTACCATTGGGATCTGTGCTGGGTCCCCTATTATTTGTCATTTATATAAACAACATAAATGACTATTTGGGGGGTAGGATTATTAAGTTCGCGGATGACACAAAGATTGGCCAGGTGGTCAACAGTGAGGTTGAGTGTCTTGAACTACAGGAAGATATAGACGAGATGGTCAAATGGGCAGATAAGTGGCAGATAGAATTTAACCCTGAAAAGTGAGAGGTGATACACTTTGGAAGGAGTAATTTGACAAGGAAGTATTCAATGAACGGCATGACACTAGGAAGCCCTGAGGAACAAAGGGACCTTGGCGTGTCCATAGATCTCTGATGGCGGAGGGGCATGTTAGTGGGGTGATGAAAAAGGCATATGGGACACATCTTTATCAATCGAGGCATAGATTACAAAAGTAGGGAGGTCATGTTGGAGTTGTATAGAACCTTGGTGAGGCCACAGCTGGAGTAGTGTGTGCAGTTCTGGTCGCCACATTATAGGAAGGATGTGATTGCACTGGAGGGAGTGCAGAGGAGATTCACCAGGATGTTGCCTGGGATGAAACATTTAAGTTATGAAGAGAGGTTGGATAGACTTGAGTTGTTTTTGTTGGAGCAGAGAAGACTGAGGGGTGACCTGATCAAGGTGTACAAGATTATGAGGGGCATGGACAGGGTGGATAGGGAGCAGCTGTTCCCCTTAGTTGAAGGGTCAGTCACAAGGAGATATAAGCTCAAGGTGAGGGGCAGGAGGTTTAGGGGGGATGTGAGGAAAAACTTTTTTACCCAGAGGGTGGTGACAGTCTGGAATGCGTTGCCTGGGAGGGTGGTGGGAGGCGTGTTGCCTCACATCCTTTAAAAAGTACCTGAATGAGCACTTGGCACGTCATAACATTCAATGCTATGGGCCAAGCGCTGGTAAATGGGATTAGGTAGGTAGGTCAGGTGTTTCTCACGTGTCGATGCAGACTCAATGGGCTGAAGGGCCTCTTCTGCACTGTGAGATTCTGTGATTTTGGTAGAATTGATATCTGTGTTATAATCATAAAATTTCTATTTTCCTCTGATTTCTTTCAGGCATTTGTTGCATTGATGAATTTGATAAAATGGGAAACCAGCACCAAGCCTTACTGGAAGCCATGGAGCAGCAGAGTATCAGCCTAGCCAAAGCCGGAATTGTTTGCAATTTGCCAGCCAGAACTTCCATTCTTGCAGCTGCTAATCCAGTTGGAGGCCACTACAGTAAAGCTAAAACAGTCTCTGAGAACTTAAAGTAAGTTGTGCTTGTATAGTTAACACTTGTGATAATTTTCTGTATTGGCAGTTCAGGCGATATGAAAAGACTGAAACTTGTGGTTTAGTGGTTGTATGCTGGCCCTCCCAAAAGTCTGCATTATTTAGTAGCAGTACATGCATTTCTCCCTCAAAATTCTTGCCTCACAATTCCTTGTATCAGCTGTACTGTCAAAGGGGCAACTGGAGTTTAAAGGAAGAGAGAATGTTAAATAGCATGGAAGTAATCCATAGTCAGCCTTTAAAACTTTTCAGTACAAGTTATTTTTGGGATGTTAACAGGCTGGATATAAATTTTAAAAATGAAGAAAGCAAGCCAATAGACTATTAGTTCAACATAAAATTTTCAAATTTCTCTGAAGTCATTCATCATAGTTTTTAATTTGCTTGCAAAGCACATCCATTTATAATTATCTTTCTTTCAGCATGGAGGAATATTAAGCAATGTTTTGCTGACCAGTATGAATTATAGGCTATACAATTTCTACAGGATGAAATGAATGCAGAAATACCTTGGCAACAAACAATTATATTACGCGTGAGGTAGCTTTAATTAATTATATTTACTGTTTCAGAATGGGAAGTGCCCTACTTTCAAGATTCGATTTGGTATTTATTCTGCTTGATACTCCAAATGAAGATCATGACAACCTTCTTTCAGAGCATGTCATGGCTTTGCATGCTGGGAAGAAAGCAACCTTGAGCAGTGCCACAGTTTTGCGTCAAAGCACACAAGACACTAATACATCAGTACTTGAAATTGCTTCAGACAGGCCATTATCAGAACGATTAAAGGTACAGATATGTGTAGTAATGGTGAAACAGTGAAACCAGAAATGGTTTGTTTGATTGCATTGTTAGTATATTTCCTAATATGCTTATAATCAGAAATAAGACAGCATCTTCACCGTGGCTGAGTTTAAAGCCCAATTGTCCAAATCAGAAGTAAAATCTCTTGGCCATCAGAAAGATTCAGGTATACTGATTCACCATTGAGTTGTGCTAAAGGCTTCCTGAACACCAAAACTCTTCAAAACAGAAATAAATCCAGTGCAAACGTCAAAATGTAGGAGAGAAAGGAAAAGGAAAAACTTGCATTTAAACTGCATTTTATCATATCTGTCAGAAACATCTGTGCTTCACCTACTAGACAAATGCCTACAAGGCACCAAATGTGGCTGAGCATTGTAATACAGCTTGCAGCATTCCCAACCATCTACACTGGCGACTTCAGCAGCCAACACTCACGTGGGGGTACCTCAGTAACAACACTGCAGGAGAACAACTGTCAGCATGGGCCTCTGTTCTCAAGTTAGAACTTGTGCACTGTGCAAAACAGCCTGGCACAATCCATTCTGCTAGGTGGAAGAAGGACTACTCACCTGATTTTAACTTTATGTCCTGCATTAGCAATGGCCGACTGCTAATGTGCCCTGATAAATGCTGCCCGTCTTCCTTCACTCCCAACATCACCTAACCCTCACTTGCAGCAGTCCAGAATTACCATCCATAAACTCACAGCCAAATCACGCTGGAATCTGTGGAAGGGCAACTGGGGTGCCCACAGCTGATACTTAGAAACCACCATTAACCGGATCCCATTCCTTCCCAATAATTACAACTCCTTTCCATGACTTCTCAAACTGGCAGCCACCAAATTTGTTCCCCAGGCCTGTAGAAAAACCCCCAATCCCTGTTAGACACTGGAAAGTGAACGGCTCCTGGAAGAATACTGGAAAACAAAGATCCCGATGTGGCAACAACACTGAGTCCCTTGATGAAGGATGCCTCAAGATGGTGGGAAACAGCTGGGAAGATTGACTTCACGTACTCAAAGCTTGAAAACTCCAATGCCCCCTAGGAGCAACCAAGCAACAACCATACCAGTGGCCCAGCCAATGCTGATGCCATCGTTTCACAGCTCCTAATAAACTCAAAAGATACCGGCCAGCAGGGAAGATAAGCAGGCAGTAAAAACAGCCCCAATGCAGTCTCTCAAGACTGCCCTAGGGCAGTCCGACCTCTCAAGCCTCACACACAAGAGGAAGTAGATAGTGCCCTCATGGCAACTAAGTCACGCAGAGCAGCTGGAGTCGATGGGATTTACCCAGAATTCCCGAAGAACATCGGATCAGGGGAAGGAAGTGGCTAGCAAAGTTGTTCACCAACATCCACAGCACGGGAACCATTCCAAACATCTGGTGCCAATTCAAGACAGTGGCCATTGCCAAGCTAAAGAGGCCATTCGACAACCCATGCATCTGTCCCATCGCTCTGCTGTCAATAAGATATAAAGTTCTGGAATGCCTCCTAAACAGACCGAATCCCACCCTGGAAACAGCAATGCTCCCCCAGCAGGCAGGTTTTCACATAGGTCACAACCTACTTTGAGCAGGTCCTAGCACTGCTTTACATATTGAGGCCAGTTTTCAGAAAGGCCTGAAGACAGGAACTGCCTTAGTTGACTTATCCTGTGCTAATGACAGTGTGGCTTACAGGCATGCTGCTGAAACTCTCCAAAATCAGCTGCTGTGTGAAATCCCTACAACTCATCAACTCCATGATTAGCAACCGACAGTTCTGTGCGCACCTGGTGTCAGCTGTGGCTCAGTTCATAGCACCCTCGCCTTTGAATCAAAGGGTTGTGGGTTCATGTCCCGCTCCCGGAAAACCAAGAACTGTGATTGTACTCGAAAGAGTTGCAATCTGTGACTGTTGATAACTCGAAAGAGTTTGAAGATCTTCCTTAGAACACCACCAGCTGACAGCTAATGAAGCGCTCCCATTTGCACAGGGCCTCAAAATAAATGCATTCGTCTGCAATCCCATAGTTCCTACTGGAACATACTCCACACCCTACAATCTGATGACAGCAACCCCTCGTGATGGTACATCTCCTGGTTGATGATAAACATCACCAACCTCAACCTGGCAACTGACCCAAGTGGTGAGTCCCAGGTTTCAACTTTTCACACAACCTGGACAACCCTCAATCGCTTGAGGTTGGGCCTGGGAAGATGTAGCCACACTCACTTTGCAAGTGGAACATAAGGGACAGCTCAAGTTGTGACTGTGGGATCCCAAGTCAGACCATCGTCCATATACTGAGAGATCGATTCCTGGTGGCATCACAGCCATTCACACTGCATCAGCTGAAGCCATTGAATGCATTGTTAATCTCAAAATCAAGCTATAACTGCTTCCCCAGCCGCAAATATAAAAAAAACTAAAATGAATTGCTTTTGTATGTAGGATCCCACAAATAAGAGTGAGATGAGTTTGTAAACGCTGGGAGAACTTCAGGACACCTGGTGAACTTTGGGATGTCCTGAGGTTATGAAAAGCACTATATAAATGCAAACTTGTTGATTTGTTCTTTGAGTAGTTCCATGGGACATTTAGTATCCATATTAATGAACGAAGCAAGGGAGACAGGATCTTCGTTTAATGTCTAATTCAAAGGACAAGGTCTCTGACAATGCTACTTCAGTAAGAAACGGGAAATAGCACCAATGTAGTAAATTAGTGATGCACGTAATTGAATACAGGCATATTATTTAAATTAATCAGTGTGGTTTATAAGGTGCTACTAGACCCTAGATTAGTAGAATTTTGATCTTGAAACAAGTGTCAAAAAGTCTTGCTATTTTAAAATTTTATCTTTTTCTTTTGGCTAACACAAGTCTAATAGTTTGTGTTCTCCAACGCATAGCATTCTGATCTAAAGTATTTGTGTTTAAAAGGTTTTCCCTGGAGAAAGCTTTGATCCTATTCCCCACCAGTTGCTAAGAAAATATGTCGGGTATGCACGGCGTTACGTTTGCCCAAAGTTATCTGCTGAAGCGGCTCAAGTACTTCAAGAGTTTTATCTGGAGCTGAGGAGACAAAATCAGGGTCCAGATAGCACACCAATTACTATGAGACAGCTGGAGTCTCTTATAAGGCTTACAGAGGTAAATATGGATGTATAGTTCAAATTACTTTGGGCATTTGCTGAAGTGTAATTTAAACCAATGTGAACATGCCTAAAACATATGTCAGAGTTTCTCCATATTCTTTTTCCATTTTGTTCAAAAAACAGGCATGCTTGTGAGTATTGTTCGAAGTAGGCATTTATGACTGACTTGAGTAAATTGATATATTATGCACATCTGACTGGAAAGGTTACTCGAGGGGAACACAGCTTGAAGGATCAGTGCTATTGTTTTGTAACATTAGTCTTTTGGGTGAAGTTGCCAGCAGGGGGAGTGAGAGTTGATTTATCTCCCTAAATCCAACAATCTTTATCACACTGGGCCAGATATATCTGTCATCCTTCATATTGGGAACAAGGTAACTCTCTTTTGGGGAGAATAAATGGTCTCAATGGCTTAGTTTGTGGTAACCTCACAAATCTAATTCTGTGGCCAAAGGGTGACAAGTTATCTTTTCCTTGGAACTCTTATCAATCTTGCTCTTGATCTGGGCACTAAATACACTGAAGGGCAGCTGAAAGACCACTTCCTTTTCTATGGTGTAATATTTGACAATAGTTAGGAGTTTTTACCTGCAGCAGATCAGAGTTCAGGAACCTGCTGTAATTGGGCTAAACCTCCTGGCCCAAGCCTTCGGGGCATTTTGTTGAACCTTGAACTGACGTTCAAATCCCACATTTCGCCCATTACTAAGACCACCCATTTCTATCTCCATTCCTATCTCACTCCTGTCCTGCTGAAAGTCACTTATGCCACAGTGGCCTTCGGACTTTCTCTAAAGCTCTCCTTTCTGGCCTGTAGATCTCCTAACTCATGAACTCCAATTCTTCCATCATCACTGATAGGATGCAATCAATCTCATACTGTTTTTAATTATCCTTGTTCTTTCTGAGGTTCCCCGTTGCCCATTGATTTGAAAAATTGTGATCCTTATTTTAAAATTCAGTCTGGGACTTGGCTTCATGCAACTTTTGTAATTTCTAGCTCTGTATCCTAGGATGCATCTTTCATTCTTGATTCTGGCCTACTGATTATTCCACCCCTATCCCTGTCTAATAAGTGGATATCCATTTACCAAATCAGGCAGCAGAAGACATTCTGCGAATCACAACTGTTTTATTGTTAAACAATAGCTCAGTACAAATGCCAGTTTCCCTTCTGGAAATGCAGCTGGCTCTGCTGCGTCCTCCCTTCCATGAGCCCACCTTTCTATTAATGCTCCCTCCTGTCCTCACCCCTAATTTGCATCTTTGCCACTCTTCCCTTCTGGTTCCTCTCCCTGTCCAGAAGGCACCCCCGGGGCAAAATCTAGTTCTTAAGTACAGGCTTCAATGAGCATCACCTCTCAATTCACTCTGAAGCTTGTCCTAGTTTACTTTTAAAGGGACCTACATTTCTAACATTGTCAACCCCCACTTGTTCCACTGCACCATCGATGAAGTCTTCATCTATCCTGGCCCAATTCTCTGAAATTTTCTAATTAAACCTCATTTCTAGCCACCTTCAAAAGCTTCAGGAAAACTACCTCTCCTTTTGATATAGCCTTCCAGTTTCTGAATCCTCTCCCATTGTGAACCACCTTGTGATATTTCACTGGATTGTAATGGCATTGTGAAAGTTGGATATTAATTGGCAGTAAAGTGCATGCTCCTTTGAAATATGTGGGAGTGGACTGATTTTTCCTGCATCAGTATCTTTAGTTCAAATGTTGCTGTATTATGTTTTAATCCATGGTAACTATTGTTCTGTTTGATTCGGTGTGTATTGATGTTAGATTTGCTGCACCATTTAAAACACTATTGGGTCCTCTTCTCCTCTGCTAAAACTGCTCACTATTCCAGGATCATCCTGGAATGCAAAGACAGCTCCTGAATTTTCTCTACTGAAAACCATCATCTTAAGCCCCCCTCTCCTGTTACTCCACCCTCACCTCCAACAAGTGCAAAAAGCTCATGGACTTCTTTGTCACTAACATTGAGACATCTGATCAGCTGCCTCTGCCACGTCCTCCCTTCCACGAGCCCACCTGTCCATTAGTACTGCCTCCTGCCCTCACCCCTAATTTGCATCTTTTTCTAGTTTCTATCCTATCTTCACTCCCCTGCAACCCATGCCCTCTCTGAGCTCACCTTGTCCACGAGACCCACCTTCTGTTCCTTAAATCCTGTTCCCACTAAACTGCTGATCACACAGTTTCCACTTCTGGTTCCCATGTTAGCTGATATTGTGAATGGTTCTCTCTTCAGGTGTTGTCCCTCTCTCCTTCAAACCTATTGTCATCACCCCTCTCCTCAAAAAAAAAACTAACCCTTGATCCCACTGGCCTTGTAAACTATTGTCCCATCTCCTACCTCCCTTTCCTTGAATGTGTTGTCATCTCCCAAATCCATTTCCATCTTTCCCAGAACTCTTGAATCTCTCCAATCGGATTTCCACCCCGTCACAGTACTGAAACAGCTCTTTAAGTCACAATTGACATCCAATATGATTGTAACAAAGGTCAATTTTCCCTCCTCATCCTTCTCGACCTGTCTGCAGCCTTTAATATGGTTTATCATGCCATTCTCCTCCAACACCTTGTCCATCTGGGTGGGCCGCTCTCATGTGGCTCATTTCTTATCTATCTAATCGGAGCCAGAGAATCACTTGCAACGGCATCTCTCCCAACTTCCACAGTGTTAGCTCTGGTGTACCTCCAAGGACTGATCCTTGGCTCCCACATATTCCTCCTATATGTGTTGCTCTCAGTGACGTTATTTGAAAGCACAGCATTAGTTTTCGCATGTACACTGATGACATCGTACCTCCCCACCATCTCCCTTGACTCCTGCACTGATGCTAACTTGTCAAACTGCTTATCTGACATGCAATACTGGATGAGCAGAAATTTCCTCCATTTAAGACTGAAGCTATTATTTTTGCTCCAAACTGTTCCCTAGTAATGACTCCATCCCTCTCCCTGGCAACAGTCTGAGATTATGCCAGCCTGTTTGCAACCTTAGTATCACATTTGATCCCAAAATGTGCTTCCAACCACACCTTCATGCCATCACTAAGACTGCCAATCTCCACCTCCGTAACTTATCCCCATTTCAGCTCATCTGCTGTTGAAACCTTCATTCATGCCTTTTTTACCTCTAGACTCGACTCTTACAACGTACTCCTGACATTCTACTCTCCATAAACTTCAGTTCATCCAAAATCCTGTTGCCTATTATTTGGCACTAAGACCCCTTCCCCTATCACTCCTGTGCTTGTTGACCTTCATTAGCTCCTGGTCAAGTAACATCTTGATTTGAAAAAAAATTCATCCTTTTTTTTTCAATATGGCCTTGTCCCTCCCACCCTCTGTAGTCTGCTCCTGCCCCACTACTTCCAAGGTATCTGCACTCCTCTAATCAGAGGATCCCCAATTTAATTGATCCTCCATTGGTGGCCTTCCCTTCATTTGCCTACACCCCAAGCTCAGGAACACCTTACCTACCTCACTTTCCTCCTTTATGATACTCCTTAAAACCTACCCTATAACCAAGCTTTTGGTCATGTGAGCTAATATCTCCTTATGTGGCTCAGTGTCATACTTTATTTAATAATTGCTGAAAAAAGAGACCTGTTGAAGCTTTTTATCTTGCACTCATTTTGCAAGAATACCAATAGAAGGGGGAAAAAAACAATTTATACTGTATGGAAAAAGAGTGCTGATTGGTTGGCAAATGGAACTGGTAGAGGTATTGCCATGGAGAATGCACCAGTGATGGTGACTGACAGTTAACTGCCAAGCATTGTTTGAAATATAAACCAGGCAGCTTGACTCTGGTCAAGGCATTGCCCTGAGGAATAAGTTAGCGAGTGGCTGTCATTTATTTTGTTTAGCTGAAACTGGCACAATGTGTGTACATATTCTTTCTGTCTGCAAAGAACAGGGCCATGTTTATTAATATATGTAGCTTCCAGTACTCGCAAATGTGCCACATTGTGAGCCCGATTGACCATCTTAATTTTATCAGCGTAATCCTTAGCACGCTGAGGATTATTTAGCAAATGTCCAATCGCTGAATAACGTCTAATATTGGACACTCTGTTTTGAGTTTTGCAAGCATGTTTGGTATGGTATGTACCTTGCCCATTGCAAACAGCAGTTGGTACATGCTGTTTGATATGATCTGCTAGTCTTTGGGACGTATAGCCTACATACATAGCATCACACTGACACTGAAATTCATATACCACGTTACTCATTTGGGTGATAGGTGGAATGTCTTTTTGGCTTGACGGCAGCATCCTGTTAGTGGCGATTACCACTTGTGTTGCTATTGCATAGTAGCAGTGTGAAACAGCTAGCTTCACCTGTTACTCAAATCTTTGATACCTTGCCCTCCCAGGGTAATCTGAGGTAGACGGGGCACTTTTCAGGGCCAAATCTGATGGCCTAAGGCTCATTCATGAGTTTACATGATATACAGGGTGAAATATCTGATCATGGTAGCCATTATCCTGCAGGATACCATTGATGATCCCTATTTTGGCATCAAGCTTGCATGGTGAGCAAATAGCTTAGGCTTTATTTACAAAGTTGCCAATAAGACCAATCTTATAGTACGTGGAACTGTAAGAATCTCAACACATATATTGACCAGTGGGAAAAAAGCAAAGAACTGTGGATGCTGGAAATCCAATACAAAAAAAGAAACAGAAATACCTGGAAAAAATCAGCAGGTCTGGCAGCATCGGCGGAGAAGAGCACAGTTGACGTTTCTGGGTCATGAGGACTCGAAACGTCAACTGTGCTCTTCTCCGCCGATGCTGCCAGACCTGCTGAGTTTTTCCAGGTATTTCTGTTTCTGTTTTTGTATTGACCAGTGAAGGTAGGCTTACAATTGACTGTGGTAAAGAGCCCCCTGGCATATTTCTCAACTAATACTTCATGGAAGTGGAGTTCATTTAACTGCACCATTTCAAAGGTGAATTTGAGTGCAGGATGGAGCCCATAAAGACATGTAAGGAAAATATTATATGCAGCTGTGGATTTAAATATAGCGAAAGTATTATCCACGTATCAAACACGTGAGGGGGTAGGAAGTTGGGTGTCAATCCATCGAAGGCAGACCCGTTTCTCATGGAACCTAACAAAGATGTTTGAGAGAGCTGGGCGTAGATGGGCATACATGGTGTCATTAAAACTGAACTCAACTGCGCGAGTTGCCGAATTCATAAGTTCAATGAATTCTGATTCATGGTGGCGGGTCTAGATCGCCATGATATAGTGCTGCAGCACAAATATCTATGGCTTAAGTGGAACATTGCTAACTTATTCACCAATGTCAAATGAGCACATGGACACAGCATTGCTATCGATATGCAGGTCCTGTATTGCCTTCGCAATTGTGGAGGAATCCTTCACTTTGTGTCTGGAAAACTTGTTAAAACTGGTTGTAACAATTCACCCAACCAGTTTCAACATGTCTCTATTTTTCAGCAATGCTCAAGTTCTGTACTACCAAACAATTATTTAATAATGTCCCTGTGAAACATCTTGGGATATTTCAAACATTTAAGGGTGCTATATAAGCAATTGTTGAGATGAAAACTCTACTTTCTGTGATTTGAAAGGCAAGAGCAAAATTGGAACTCAGAGAAAGTGCAACAAAAAGTGATGCAGAAGATGTGGTGGATATCATGAAATATAGGTAAGGAGGCTTTTCAAAATTATCACTTAATCTTGGAGTGAGAAGAGGCAAACAAAAAGCATAAGGGTACAAAATATGCAAAGCTACAACATATGCAAGGTTACAGCATAGAACAAATAGTGCACAATAAACACAGGCTAATTGAACTGTTGACCGTGAACATAGTTAGGAGGAAGAAATTAATTGATATCTCTGTCTCAAGAATGTGCATGGATCTGACGCGTTTTAGTGATGTACACAACATTTGGAGGGCAATGGCTACAAATAATCTTCATTTGAATATTACTAGTGATTTTTTTAATAGCAAAGAAAAGCTTATAACTAATGTCTACTGAAGGATCATTTCCCCATTTTTAAGATTGCAAGAGTCTACGAAATAAGGAAATTTATTATTTTTATGAAGTAAAGCACAGAAGTTTTCAATTTTACTGCCCAAAAAGCTTTGTTGGAGTCGTTGGGGTCTGACAGGAAATTGGACGTTTGGAGGAATAGTGAAAACCAGCCCAGAGTACTCCAATCCAAAAGTTGGGTTGGAACTTCATGCTAATTTAGAAAATCCCGTCTGGGTCAGTAATAGGATTTATCTGAAATATTGAGAGGTTGATGGAGTGGTTTGAATGGTAGAACAGATCATGAGAAGATCCAGGTAAGAAGGTCAGATTGGAAATGGGTAGAAGACGGCTCTTCTGTTCCATCAAGGTCTGGGAGCTATTAGTATGCTGAACACATTTGATAGTCGTAGGTTACAGAAATATGGAAGTACCATGATTACTGTGCTGCAGACCCTTACACTTGCTTAGCATTTTCCAGCTATATCTTTTTACCAGTAATGTAATAAAATAAAATTCATGAGTATTCACTTCTAGCTCATTTCCTATTGCACATATTTGTGCTCAGCTCTTTTCTACAATTGTTTTTTATGCTAATGTGTTTCTGTTTAATTCGTTCACTTCTGGGTTTTCCATGCTTGGTCTCCAAGGTAGGTAATAATGTTGCCTACTTGCCTCTTGACATCTCAGTCCATCTGTAGCCCAGGTAATTCTCTGGGCATCAGTGTGAAGCTTTAAATACTTTCTGGTAAGCTTTAACTCTTTTTTAAAAAAAAACTAATATTTGAGTACCCCCAGGATTAAGTAAGCAACAATGTATTTATTTCACAATTTTTTTCTTAATTTACCTTCAATAAATCACTTTCATGAAACAAATATCTTATTTTAACAGCTTATTCGATACTTTCTCTGATGAGCTCGGAAGATTAGATTTTCAGCGCTCACAGCATGGTTCTGGTATGAGCAAACGATCCCAGGCAAAAAGATTTGTGGCTGCACTGAATAGGATAGCAGAACAGACTTTTAAAACTCTCTTTGAATTTCAACAACTCAAGCAATTAGCAAGAGAAATACAGATACAGGTAAATACAGAGATAAAAACAAAAAACTACTGCGGATGCTGGAAATCCAAAACAAAAACAGAATTACCTGGAAAAACTCAGCAGGTCTGGCAGCATCGGCGGAGAAGAAAAGAGTCGACGTTTCGAGTCCTCATGACCCTTCAGCAGAAGGTTCTGCTGAAGGGTCATGAGGACTCGAAATGTCGACTCTTTTCTTCTCCGCCGATGCTGCCAGACCTGAGTTTTTCCAGGTAATTCTGTTTTTGTTACAGGTAAATATCTTGTAATTTAAAAGTAATTGGTTGTGAAATGTCTTTGAATATTCTGAGATTGTGAATGGCGTTTGTATGTGATTTCCTTTCTCTCCTGTTTTTCTTTCAATCTTTTGTTTATTCTTTCTCTTGGCTTCCCCCACCCCCCCATTCCATAGAGCCCTCCCACACACGTGGTCTTCCAACTTTGGTTCCTGTGGTTCCCCTGTCGCCTTATTCCAACTTCAATAGCAAAGCTATAAGTCACTTTGGTTCTACTGAGAAATCTCCTCGCTAAATTTCCACTCTACGTCCTTGTCCTTTTTTAAAAGAACAACCAGGCCCATCTTTTCTACCCAACCTTCAGTCGCCTCTCAACAACTCTCCCTTGGCTCCACAACGGTTCCTCATACTATTTCTTAGCATCTTTAATGGCCCAAGGCATTTCACTGTTTAAATGCAAATTGTTGCAATGCTTAGTATTACAGTTAAAGATTAAATCCCAACTTTATTTTTGTCTTTAAATATGCAGGTGCCTGACTTTGAGGGATTTATCCACTCTTTGAATGATCAAGGCTACTTGTTAAAAAAGGGACCAAGACTTTATCAGCTCCAGACCATGTAACTGCAGATTAATCAAGTTCTACAGCAACTGCCTTTTTGGATAAAAGCAAAATGCTGCGGATGCTGGAAATCTAGAACAAAAACACCTGGGAAAACTCAGCAGGTCTGACAGCATCTGCGGAGAGGGATACAGTTGACAAACTGCCTTTGTAGACTTGTTTTCCTTTTGAGGGGGTTAGCACAAAGGCAAGGAGAGCTAAAAAAAAAATAACATCTACCTTTTGTTGATATTGTTATGTCTTAAATATTTCAAGTTGCAAATCAGTAAAATAGTATGGAGACAATTGAAATATTTAATTACTTATACTAGATTTGAGCAAAATCTTAATTTTAGCTTTAAAAAATAGCCAGCCCATTCTTTCAAGATACATACAAAAATGCTTAATTGATTTCATGATGTTTAGAAAGTGTTGATAGAAATAAAATTGCGCGTCCTCATCATTTCCCTTATCCACAAAAATGTCACTTACTGTTCAACAAGAAAATCGAGCTAGAGTAGAATCTTGATATCAGTTGCCATAGAAAGGTGGGCTTGAACCTACATTCAGCGTACTCCACGTAACTAGTTCTGGTGTTAGCTGTATTTTTGAGGAAAGTAGGTAAAATAGTTTGGAAACATCAGAAGGCAGAGAAGCGTTGTACTGTATTGCACCTGGTACGGCGTATGCCACTTGGACGAGTGAAGAATAAAAAGCAGCAAGGTAATCTCCTTGGGCGTTGCACAGGGGCTCAAAACCAGGTCATGTGGGGTTAGAGTAGGATTAATTGGACCAGAGTGTGCAGACACAATTTAATTGCCTTTTTAAAATTATATAATACTGTTCTTATTTTATATTTGCCACTATAAATTTCTGTAACTTAAATTTATAATGGAAACTCTCTAGTTAAACTTGCTATACTGTAGTTGCACCCTGCCCACTGGTGACACTGCAGCACCTTTGCTAGAGGGAAGATATAAGTTGTGTGTCAGTTTTACATCAGTTGCCATCATAAATGCCAACATAAGAATTTATAATGGGAGGAAGTTGACTTAAGTCTGACCAGTTGAAAGAGTTTTAATAACCACATGTGAGTCAGAAGAAACCCATTTGAACTTTGTTGATGTGTATTTGCTGTCAGGTGTCTGAAATTCAAGCAATAATATCTTGACTGCCAGGGTGCTGCGTACCTCAGTGAGGTACTTGTGAGGTACGTGAGCTTTATCTGTGCTCTACCACAGAGTAGGAATAGAATGTGAAGTGTTGTTTCTGTGGATTTACGGCATTAGTTTGGAGAAGGATCTGCCCAGACAGCCTTCACAAATGCGTAGTGAGAAGACAGAATTTTTCAAAAACAAATCTTTTCCAATTTAAAAACATTGCTGTAAGTATTAAATGGATCATAGTACATTTTGTTTTTACTTTTATAGGTATTTATGTCATCAAGTAATTGTTCCCTGAACTCTTTGTAGAAATCTTACTTCAAATGTTAGCAGTGTATTTTCATTTGTACAAAAGCAGCTTTTAGTTCAGAAAATACTATGTTCTGTAAATCTGTTATAACCTACAAAGTATAAAAAGGTGTTTCTGTCCACCTAATAGAATGTATTTTGAAAAATGTAGTGAACAAATGCTATTAAAATTATATATTTTTAAAATATAATGTCCATACCTTTTTGTTTGGACTGATATCTTTATTAAGACTTGGATTTCTTGATTCATTTTTATTTTGTCACAGTCTATGCATTTGTGAGAGAATATCACCCAAATGTTGAACTGAGTACAGAAATGAAAGAGCATTGAAAGGTTTGGTATTCAAGTGCCCTTCTATATATGTGAGCCAGCATTACTGCAATGTATAGTTCACTGGAGAACATAGGAGATTCTGAAAAAAGCAGCACTGTCTGTCAGGCCAATGCATGTTAAGTTTAAAAATAAAAAAAGACTTGTATTTATATAGCGCTTTTCACAACCAACGGACGTCTTAAAGTGTAGTGACTGTTGTAATGTAGGAATTGCAGTGGCTAATTTGCACTCTGCAAACTTCCACAAACAACAGTGTAATAATAACCAGAATATTTTTTTGTGATGTTGATTGACGGATAAATATTGGCCAGGACACAGAATAACTCAAATAAAAGCAGTGCTGGAAAAACTCAGGTCTGGCAGCATCTGTGGAGAGAGAAACAGAGTTAACATTGAGTCAAGTATGACTCTTCTTGGGAACTGAATTCGAGTCATCTTCTATTGGGGGGTGTCATCTTTCAGATGAGATGTGGGTGTATAAGATCCCATGGCACTATTTTGAAGATAAGTAGGGGAGTTATCCCTGGTTATAAAAGCAAAATACTGCGGATGCTGGAAATATAAAATAAAAACAAAGTGTTGGAAAAACTCAGCAGGTCTGGCAGCATTTATGGAAATAGAGAGTTAACATTGAGTCGAATATGACTTCTTCGGAACTGAGATTTTAATACTTTTACTTTTGTAGTTATTTATGCCTTTAGTTGTTCACTGAATTCTTTGTAGAAATTTTACTTCAGATGTTAGTGTATTATCATTTATACAAAAATAGCTTTTAAATCTGTTATAATCCACAAAGTATGGAAAGGACTGTCCTGCTAATAGAGAATATACTTTGAAAAATGCAATGAACAGATGTTAATAAAATTCAGCATTCAACAGAATGAATGGGATCCTTCCAGAGACATAACTAGTTTAAATCCAATTTTCAAATTTGGTTCATCCTAAACACCTGGTGATCCAAAATAAAGTACAAAATGCTCCCCATGTTGCCACTGCATTTTTTTCAGCTGTGGGGAGGAGGGGGTGAATATAGGAAAAAGTTAACCTGGAATATTACTTAACATTGAACTTTAGGAATAGAACTTGAGGACACAGGCTTAAATAAATACAGGTTAATTTTAGATATAAAACCAGAAAAAGCTGGAAATACTCCTGTCAGGCACCATAAGTCTCTCCACAGATGTTGTCTGACCTGAGTATTTCCTGTAATATTTCCAGAGTCCACAGCATTTTCCTTTTGTAAAGGTACTTTTAGGACTGATGGCAGGAAATTCAATGCAGAAAGAATGATCAACATGTGGAGACCACCTACAAATGAGAACAATGGAGGCGAAAACTCTGCCATTATTAAAGAAACAAGCAGGTACAATACTGAAGTGGGCTTAGCATCTCACTGGGTGAAATTAATGAAGACGGGCTTCCTAATCTAGTGAATTTTGCAGAACCATTTTTGAACCCAAATAAAAACAAAAACAAAATAATGCTGGAAATACTCCGCAGGTTAGGCAGCATTTGTGGAGAGAAACAGAGTTAACACTTCACATTAGGACCATTCATCGGAACCAAAGGCCATTGACCTGAAGCTTTAAGTTTCGCTCCATAGATGCTGTCTGACCTGCTGAGTACAGTATTTTGGGTTTTCAGATTTCAAAGTATTTTGCTTCTGTTAGTTTTTATTCCAATACAGTTAGTTGCTTGGTAGTACAAAACTTGAATATTGCTGAAAAGATAGACATGTTGCTGAAGCTTTTTGTCTTGCGCTCATCAGGACAAATGCAAGAATGCCAAATTTCAAACTATCACAATTTATACAACAGGAGAAAAGGGTTTTGATGGGTTGGCAAGTTGACTTATTTTCTTCATTCTTGAGATGTGGGTGTCGCTGGCTAGGCTTGCATTTATTGCCCATCCATAATTGCCCTGGAGATAATGGTAGTGAGCCACCTCCTTGAACCGCAGCAGTCCGTGTGGTGTAGGTACATCCAATGCTGTTAGGGACGGAGTTCCAGGATTTTGGCCCACTGACAGTGGAGGAACAGTATGTTTCCAGGGTAGTGTCTGGCTTGGGGGGGAACTTCCAGGTGGTGGTGTTCCAATGTGTCTGTTGTCCTTGTCCTAGATGGTAGTGGTCATGGGTTTGGAAGGTGCTGTCGAAGGAGGCTTGGTGAGTTCCTGCAGTGCATCTTACTGTGCATTGGTGGTGGAGGGAGTGAATGTTTATGGATGGGCTGCCAATCAAGCAGGCTGTTTTGTCCTGGATGGTATCAAGCTTCTTGAATGTTGTTGGAGCTACACTCATCCGGGCAAGTGGAGAGTATGCCATCACACTCCTGACGTGCCTTGTAGATGGTGGACAGGCTTTGGAGAGTCAGGAGATGAGTTACTCACCACAGGATTCCTAGCCTCTGACCTGCTCTTGTAGCCACAGTATTCAAATGGCTGTTCAATGTTGATAGTGGGGGGATTCAGTGATGGTAATGCCATTAAATGTCAAAGGGTGATGGTTAGGTTCTCTTCTGTTGGAGATGGCCATTGCCTGGCACTTGTGTGGCATGAATGTATTTTGCCACTTGTCAGCCCAAGCCTGGATAATGTCCAGGTCTTGTTGCATTTGGACATGGACTGCTTCAGTATCCGATTTGCTGCGAATGGTGTTGAAATGCTGTGCAATCATCAGTAAACATCCCTGCTTCTGACCTTATGATGGAAAAGTCATTGATAAAGCAGCTGAAGATGGTTGGGCCTAGGACACTACCCTGTAGTGATGTCTTGGAGCTGAGATGATTGACCTCCAACAACCAGCTTCCTCTGCGATAGGTATGACTCCAACCCAGTGGAGAATTTACCCCGCCCCCCCCGCCCGCCCGCCCGCCCGCCCGCCCGCCCGCCCGATTCCCATTGACTCGGGTTGGAGTTGTCGCCCTGGAGAAAGCAATAGTTTGTCAGAGTGACACTTGCCAAGCCATCAGCACCCTTTTCTCCTGCAGCATAAATCAATGTGACGTTTGGAAAATTGACATTCTTGTGTTTGTCCTGATGAGTGTAAGGGGAGGGGGAGGGGGAGGAGGGGAGGAAAGAAACTTGTGCCACGTGGCTGTTTTTGTTTTAAAGTGATAACCAATATAGTTTCGAGATGAAGCTTTCCTCCACCCTCATAAGCAACCTCCCCTCCCCTCCCTTTGGAGCTTCTACACCTGCGACTTTAAGAGTTGTTTAAAAATAAAAGTCGGCTAAAAGTGTGTGGCCTGCGCCTTTAAGCAGGTGTCGTTCGGGCCTCTTTCTAACCCCCGCCCCCCGCCCTCGAGCCCTGACCTCGCCGGGGAAATGATGGCTTCTCAGGGCAGCTGCCGACTGAGGCGGGCCCAGGGCAGCAGCAGCAGCGGCGGCCGGGGCTGCTCGCACTGAGCGTCAGGCCTCGGGGCCGCCCATCCCCACTCCCCGGGCCATGTTCCTGTGGAAAAGCCGCTGGGCGATCGGGCGGGCGGTGAGCCGACCGGTTAAAATGGAGCCGGGGCCCCGGGCCGGGTGGCCGCCGCCGCCGCCCTGCTGGGCCCACACGCGGCTGCTGAGCTCCGGCGGGGGCCCTCCCCACCCCGGGGCCTGGACCGGGGCCGGGAGGAGGCGCCTGGGCCCCGGACCCGGCCCCGGCCCCGCCTGGTGGTCCTCCCCTCACGCCCGAGCCCGGCGGCGGGAGGCCGCCCCAGGCCGCGGGCCCGCCTGCAGCAGCCGCGCCTGCGGAGCCGGCAAAGCGGCCGCCAAGAAGGCAGCCCCGGAGCCCTACCCGTACCGGAGGGTCGGAGACAAGGAGCAGGCGGAGGAGAGGGAGAGGGCGGCGGCCGCGGCGGCCGGGTCTCCGGAGCTGGTAAGGAGGGAGCGCGGCCCCTCAGTGACCCTCACACTCACTCAGTCTCCCTCACTCCCTCACACTCACTCTCCCTCACTCTCACACTCACTCTCCCTCACTCTCCCTCACACTCACTCACACTCACTCTCCCTCACACTCCCTCACACTCCCTCATTCTCCCTCATGACATTGACTGACTTTGTAACTCAGGTCGTCCAATATTCATTCAAACTCGGGCACTAACTCTTTGCTCTTGTTCCTCTCACTCCATCACCCTCTCACTCCATCACCCTCTCACTCCATCACCCTCTCACTCCATCACCCTCTCACTCCATCACCCTCTCACTCCATCACCCTCTCACTCCATCACCCTCTCACTCAAACACCCTCTCACTCCATCACCCTCTCACTCCATCACCCTCTCACTCAAACACCCTCTCACTCCATCACCCTCTCACTCCATCACCCTCTCACTCCATCATGTTCACTCCATCACCCTCTCACTCCATCACCCTCTCACTCTATCACCCTCTCACTCCATCACCCTCTCACTCCATCATGTTCACTCCATCACCCTCTCACTCCATCATGTTCACTCCATCACCCTCTCACTCCATCATGTTCACTCCATCACCCTCTCACTCCATCACCCTCTCACTCCATCACCCTCTCACTCCATCACCCTCTCACTCCATCACCCTCTCACTCCATCATGTTCACTCCATCACCCTCTCACTCCATCATGTTCACTCCATCACCCTCTCACTCCATCACCCTCTCACTCCATCATGTTCACTCCATCACCCTCTCACTCCATGTTCACTCCATCACCCTCTCACTCCATCATGTTCACTCCATCACCCTCTCACTCCATCATGTTCACTCCATCACCCTCTCACTCCATCACCCTCTCACTCCATCACCCTCTCACTCCATCACCCTCTCACTCCATCACCCTCTCACTCCATCACCCTCTCACTCCATCACCCTCTCACTCCATCACCCTCTCACTCCATCATGTTCACTCCATCACCCTCTCACTCCATCATGTTCACTCCATCACCCT
This sequence comes from Cetorhinus maximus, assembly GCF_964194155.1. Classification (NCBI taxonomy): domain Eukaryota; kingdom Metazoa; phylum Chordata; class Chondrichthyes; order Lamniformes; family Cetorhinidae; genus Cetorhinus; species Cetorhinus maximus. The sequence goes on from NC_135892.1 coordinate 4,454,897, forward strand.
CTCACTCCATCATGTTCACTCCATCACCCTCTCACTCCATCATGTTCACTCCATCACCCTCTCACTCCATCATGTTCACTCCATCATGTTCACTCCATCACCCTCTCACTCCATCACCCTCTCACTGCATCACCCTCTCACTCCATCATGTTCGCTCAATCGCCCTCTCACTCCATCATGTTCGCTCAATCGCCCTCTCACTCCATCATGTTCGCTCAATCGCCCTCTCACTCCATCATGTTCGCTCAATCGCCCTCTCACTCCATCATGTTCGCTCAATCGCCCTCTCACTCAATCATGTTCGCTCAATCGCCCTCTCACTCCATCATGTTCGCTCAATCGCCCTCTCACTCCATGTTCACTCAGGCTCACCCTTTCACTCAATCACTCTCTCACTGAGGTACACCCACTCAGTCAATCACTCTCACTCAGGCACACACTCTCACTCAGGCACACCCTCTCACTCAGGCACACCCTCTCACTCAGTCAATCACTCTCTCTCAGGCACACCCTCTCACTCAATCACTCTCTCTCATGCCCTATCACTCACACTCAACCACTCTCACACATATATACATAATCACTCACTCAGGCACACCCTCTCATTTCACTCAATCGTGTTCAATCAGGCATAGCCTCTCATTCATACACATTCAATCACTTACTAAATCACTCTCCCTCACACACACTCAGTCACACAATTATATTCAATCAGGCACAGCCTCTCATACACACTCAATCACTCACACTCAGTCACTCGCTCAATTATTCGCACTCATTAAACACTGAGTTACACACACTCATACATAGTCACTCCCACACATTCTATCGTACTCTCTCACACCCTCTTGCGCTCACACACTCCGTCACGTTTGCACATGCTCCCTCCCCTTCTCACTCTCATACACACACCCTTAACCTTACATACTACCCGTCTTACTCAGACTCACGTACACCCACTTGCATTCACACATGCCCTCTCACTCTCTCATACTCAATCACATACTCGCACACCCAATGATACCGCATCTCTCGCGTGCGTGCGCACACACTCTTTCGCCTCATCACTCCCTCCTGTTCACTCTCTCTTGGTTGCCCCGTTACTCTTAGTCATTGACTCACTTCCACATATTCCTTGGGATTGGATTTTTCTCCAGCGCTTTATCCTAGAGTCACTTAGAGATACACGTACTGCAGTTGTGGACTTTGCTGCTGCAACATTACTGCCTCATTTTTGGCATGGGCTGCACCAGAGCTGATGTTTTCAAAACATTGTGGTTCATATTATTAGTGATTAGGCTTGGGGCCAGTGGTTAGGGTTAGGAACGTCTCATAAATTTATCCTATTATTAAATGTGAGCAGTCATTTTATGATGACCTTTGAAATTTATTAGTGATTTTTAGGGTATGGCAGAATGTGCTCTGATGTTTCTGGAAGAGCTGAAGACGTGGTTAGTCAATCTTCCATGGATAATCTCAGATTTTGTTATAGATACGGCTGTGTGCTGTATGATAAATCTTCTCTAGCTGGCTCTTCACACCTCTTTAGTGGAGGTGCAATTGTCAATTTACACCTGAAATTGCTGGAGCGGTGTTTTGGGCTGTGCATGCAGTTTGTTGTGCTTTTCAGCTCCCTGTTCATATTGATTTCTGTTGGTACCATGGAAATCATCATTCATGAGGTCAGTGACATATCAGAGACCTTGTGGGCAATGTGCCTGGTTGCATACCCTGCAACTACTAGCACTGTTTAATGGTGAGAACAGTGCTATAAGTCAAATTGAGGAGTTGCAGTAAATGAACTTCTTCTGAAACCAAACCAGATCAACTAAATAAACTTCTTAAAAATGCTGGAAAAATTAACCTCTTGTGTCTGCTTGTCCCTGTTGTCAGTGCTTCCCCGTTGCTTTGAGTTTTACATGTCATAGACAGTTCACATACTACATGTGTGATAACCTGACTGTTGATGAAAGTGGCAGGTTCCTCACGTGGAGCCTTCAGCAGCATGTGGGTCCCACCAACGATCTGCTGCACACTGGGGAAGCCAGCAATCCAGTGGAAGTTGGTACGCTGGCTATTTAATGCAGTTGGCTACACTGTGGAAGGTTCTAGGCTGCAGATCCTCACAGCTCCCTGATAAATGTCACAGAGGCCTTCGGCCACGGGTGCCTCAAGCGACACATCAATTCCAAGTTGTAATTGGCAGCATAATAAGTAGTAATTAGGAACGGGGGACTTCTCAGTGGATTTCTTATTACAATTCTTTTGCCTTCTTTACATGTAAAAATAGATTGGGGGTGGGGGGGGTGCCCTGAGATGCTAATAGTGCTCTGGGTGACAAAAACTGGCAAGAATAAACTTTCAAATTTGAGAAATTTAGGAAAAAGTACTTTTGGAACAATTTCCTGACTGCTGACATCAGGCTCCAAAGTTTTAAATGTTCCTTTATTGGCCTATCAGGCTGAGAGTCATGTGTTGGCCATTGGCTGCATCAATACCTAGGTGCTCCATGACTTTGTTTTTCAGTTGCACTGGCTGTGGCAGAGGTAGCAGCATAAATCCCACAAATTGGAGATTGGTACTAACTGCAATGGGAAAACCAAGTGCTGATACTAGAATTTTATCAGCTTTGGCGAGGCTGACAATGACAGATTTAGATGAGAAAAGATGGGAGGAGGCTCGAGTGGAGCATAAATGCTGGCGTAGATTGGTTGGGTTGAACGACCTGTTTCTGTGCGGTATAACCTATCCCAGTAGCGGATGATGAAAACTGATGACATTATCTCAGTTACTCCGCTTTGTAAATGATTTAACAACAGTGCACACCAGCATTGATCAGCAATGTCCCAGGAATTTCAAACCCACATTTATGTGTCGCTCATACCTTGGATGCAAAGTTCTTCCGCCTGACTGACGTATTTCATATTCATGACGGAGGAGCAAAGCAGAACTCAAACTCTGAGCAATGAGGCAAATCTACCATTAGAAAAAACAAAAACAGAATTACCTGGAAAAACTCAGCAGGTCTGGCAGCATCGGCGGAGAAGAAAAGAGTTGACGTTTCGAGTCCTCATGACCCTTCAGCAGAACTGAGTATAGTTAGGAGAGGGGTGAAATATAAGCTGGTTTAAGGTTGGGGGGGAGGGGGAGGGGGGTGGTTGTAGGGACAAGCAAGCAGTGATAGGAGCAGATAATCAAAAGATGTCACAGACAAAAGGAACAAAGGGGTGTTGAAGGTGGTGATATTATCTAAGATACCTTCAACACCCCTTTGTTCCTTTTGTCTGTGACATCTTTTGATTATCTGCTCCTATCACTGCTTGCTTGTCCCCACAACCACACCCACCCCCCCAACTTCTCTCTCTCTCTCTCTCTCTCTCTCTCTCTCTCCCCCCCCCCCCCCCCCCACCTTAAACCAGCTTATATTTCACCCCTCTCCTAACTATACTCAGTTCTGCTGAAGGGTCATGAGGACTCGAAATGTCAACTCTTTTCTTCTCCGCCGATGCTGCCAGACCTGCTGAGTTTTTCCAGGTAATTCTGTTTTTGTTCTGGATTTCCAGCATCCGCAGTAGTTTTTCGTTTTTAAATCTACCATTAGATTGGGTTCAGAACCAATCAAACATGTGGTAGGGAACCAAAGTCACATGTAAGACTGTCTGAGAGGCAGGTTCCCTTCACTGACTGACACTAGTGAATCAATTGGGTTTTTAACAACATAAGGTATACCATAAATATATTCATTACTTTTCATGGGCGGATTTGCTTGGCCAAAGTACCATAACCGCTTGGTTATTATGATCTTGGTTGACATTTAAAGCCTAGTGTAATATCTGGTGTTTGTTGCTTTTGAAGTCGAGGAAGATTGTTTGGAGAGACATAATGGAACCATTGACTGAAGCATTTCAAATTCATCTTCAGGTTAGGTTTGAATTCATTTGGAAAAACAAGCTAAAGATTTTCCATTGAGAAAATAAGTACATTTTTTACAGAAATAGCAATCCTTTTGGGTTTCTGAGTTTGAACGTTAGAAGCAACAGGCTGTGTTAATTACCCATTTGTTTGTCAAGTTCTCTGGCTATCTCTGAAGTAAAATTAAACTGTTCATAAAATAATATCCTATAACAGCAACTTGCATTTATGCAGTGTCTTTACCTTGGAAAAAAACTTCAAAGGAGCATAACTGGGGGAAAAAGCCTGCCACAGAAGAAGGTAGTAGGATATTAAGATAGGTGACGAGAAGCTAGGCCAAAGAGATTTTAAGGAGGGGCTTAATCGAGGAAAGAGGCAGAAGTTTAAGGAGGACATTTCAGGGCTTAAAGCCTAGACAAGCTAATGGCACAGCCACTAATGGTGGGGGTGAAAGGATTGGGGCTGCACAAGAGACCCGAGTTAGAGGAAGGCAGAATTCTTGGAGGATTGTAGGGCCAGAGGTTAGATATAGGAAAGGGTGAGACTGTGGAGGGATTTGAACATATACAACTTAGTTTGGAAATCAGAAATCGTAATAAAATAAGAGGAAGCAGAAACTCATTACTTGCAGGAAATTTGTGCAGATGACACAGACTCACGCTCGTTTATTTCTTCATTAAAGTTATATAAATGTAAGTTCATGCAGCCTCTCCCTGTAGCTGACAGTGATGCCCCTGGGGCAAATACGAACTTCAAGCCTTGTCTTTTGAGACAAGCTGAGGGCTTCAAGTGAAGCTCTTGATGAAGATGTTCAAAAGGTACAAAAGACAATTTTATAGGGAGGTTTAACTATGTTACTGCAAAATGTGAAATAGTTAAACGATTTTGTTATATCACAAACCTTTTTTTGTGAGGACTTAGTGGGAAAGATGTGACAGATATCTGCCCCTGCGCACTCTCTTCTACCCCTAGAAAAAAAATGAGGTTTTCTTACTGGTGATCAGGAATATGTTTATATGAAATAATTAATTTCCTATCTTTCTTTATAGTATGAAAATCCATGGACGATTCCAAACTTACTATGTATGGCAAGGATTGGCTTGTCACCATATTTGGGCTACCTGATTGTGGAAGAGGAATTCAATTTAGCTCTGGGTCTTTTTACTTTGGCAGGAATTACTGATCTGGTGAGTAATTGCCTCTATCACAATTGAATATATTTTGTCGAATTTACACTTTTTAAGAGCATACCTTTCAAATTTGCTAATGAAGCATATAATTAGCTTTTAAATGCATGCTTCTGTATGTTGTTGTACCACATCCATTGTGTACAAAATTTTGACATTTGAGTATTATGTTGAAAGACAATTGCCTGGATTTTGCAATTTAATGATGTTGGAATTCAGTGTTTGCCATCATTACAAATGTAACACTAGCAGCCACTTTTGATGTTCATACATGTCCAGTTATGGAAATCCAGATGTTGCTGTCAAGGATTCTTTGGTTGTCCATAAAAGTTGCTTAAGCAATTACTTGAGTTGATGCGGACTTTAACTTTTAAGCTGATAGCCTTGCTGTAAAGACCTTTGAAATAATTGTGCCTTGTTGAATGAGGTGTAACTAGCATGTTTAATGGTGTATTAAATTCATAATTACTGTCGAATGATCCCTCTGGCCCTGAGAAACTCATTTCATATTTGTCAAATATCTCCATTACGATAAGTTCCACACTTGTATCTTTTTTAGAGTTTGTTTATGATATTTCAGCTTCTAATTTAACCCATGTGTATGTCCCAATTTTTTTTTTTTGCTATCTGTAAAATGATTAAAAAGAGAAGGACAATTGGCTATTTCCTGCTTTGCTGTCTATGAGGCTACCTCGAAATGATTGGCTGTTCAGCCTGCTTGATGACATCATTTCTGGATGCTCGTGGTCTCCATAAGCTGAAGCAGTTGGAAGTAATCTTGGGAAAGGAGAAATTCACTCCACTGAGATCACTAGACCTTTGTGGGCAGCTTTCTTCGAGGACAAGCACTGTCTCTTTGCCACTGAATGCAAAATCTGGGCTAGTTACTAATGGAAATATCAACTTTGGTATAATAGTTAACACACTGTAAAATGTATTTTCAAAGGTTGTTTTTTAAAGTTGTGTTGGATATTCTGAAGAAAATGCTCCCTTGTACTGTAACTTCTGTAAAGAGGAACTTGGGGATTCAGTAAGTTTAATTTCATCATTAAGCTCATCTAGCATGTTGACACTAATATCCTGTAGGATAAATAATCACACAATATAATTTATTTTGATATATCGCTAATAGGTTTCTTGTATGTTTTTAATTCCGATCAAATTACTTCTGCCACTATTGATGATCAAGCAGCCAGTATTATGCAGTTTGGAATGCTGTTCCTTCTACAATCCAAGTTTAAAAAGGCAAAATTCAGTTTTTCCACAGTTTAAAGAGACATTGCCATTGTAATGTGACCATACATATCAAAGTTTCACATGTTCATATTGTGTTTTATTGTAAGCCTAACTGTTTAATTAATTTTTAAAAATAAAATAACATCAGACGAACCATGAACAAGTTTCCTATTTTGGTGTATAAAATGGGAGCTAGTAATTTGCTGTTTAACTATGATTTGTGAACTGCAGATGTTCAAATTATAATGAAAATTCCCTTTTGTGCCTGTGGTTAAAAAGAGTACAACTAAACAAAAATAGGTCAGTTTTGAATTTGAGCAAGGTGTGAACTTGGAGCAGGCATTATAGGAAATAGTGGAATCAATCAGTTCATTCTTTCAGTAATTTCAGGTCCATCTTATCCATGGAAAAATCCAGGTTAGTTTGATACCTACCACTCTAATAATGTTGTAGCGCATTATGAGATTGTAAAATTTAAGAAGTAAACAAGTGTCTACCTCCTGTCATCGGGACATTTCATAATCTCAAAAAATATAAATATACATTAAATTCATGAGGCTTCTTTTATACTTTTTTCACGATTGAACCAGTAGGAACATTTTTTTGTTGTTGCCTAATGTAAGTGAATTTAGATAACTTCTTGAATCTGAATTGTATTTGGGAAATTTCAGTTCTGTCCTCAGAATGATTTTAGTAGCAGGATTTGTAACTTTGTATGTAAGACTATATACAAAGTACAGAGAAGCCTGTTTATAAAAGCAGAATACTGCAGATGCTGGAGATATGAAATAAAAACAGCAAGTGCTGGAAAAACTCCAAAGTTTAGCAGCATCTGTGGAGCGCGAGAGAGACTGAGTTAATGTCTTGAGTCTAATATGACTCTTCTTCAGAACGTTTTGAAGTTGAAGTTCTGAAGAAGAGTCATGTTAGACTCAAACATTAACTCTCTCTCTCTCACTCTACAGCTGCTGCCAGACCTGCAGAGTTTTTCCAGCATTTTCAGTTTCTATATTAAACAAGCACTATTGCTATAGAAGGATGCTGGATATAACTAAACCAGGCTGTAGCCATTTGTCAAATTACCGCCTGACCAGAGTTAATGAACTGTCTTTTAGGAATTGCTAAATGTAAAACATGTCATTGTGTTCATTGGGTTTTTAAAGTATAAAATCAGTGCATTTTAACAAAGTGTCTGATTGATCCATTCCATGAATGGAAGCTGGGATTTTCCGGTCCTGCCCGTGGCAGGAATCGTCGCGGACGGGACAGAAAATTTGATGGAACAGTCAAAGGTTCGTTGACTTCGGGCAGCAATTTCCAGTTCTGTGGCGGGCGGGACCGGAAAATCGCGGCCGAAGAGTCAGACAATGATGTTGGCATATTAGCTTGGTTTATCAATTTAATTTGCATGCACTTGATGTTTTGGTTAATACCATTTTGATTGGTATGTTTTGTTTGCTCTTCATAACTGACAGATGCAAGTATGGTTTTGTATTTTAAAAAAAAGAAAGATATGCATTCATATAGCGCCTTTCATGACCTCGGGATGACCCTAAGCGCCTTAAGACTAATGAAGCCTGGTCACTCTTGCAATGTAGGATATATGGCAGCCAATTGCACAGCGAACAGTAATCTGAAAATGACCTTTAGTCATGTTGGTTGAGGGGTAAATATTGACCAGGTCACTCGGGAGGACTCCCCTGCTCTTCCTCAAAATAGTGCCTTGGGGTCTTTTACATCTGCCTGGTTTAACACATCATCCAAAAGACAACAGTTTGAACAATAAATAGATAGTGATTTAAGATAGCCCCAACAAAGGCTGAGGTACCAGATTAAGTTGCCAGCCTAAATAGGCAATCAATCAATCAATCTTTGTACACCAGGTTTCCAATTAACATCTTTTTAAAGATACTTCTTTCCATACATCCTTTGCCCCTCGCTCCCCCCCAAAGATCTAGGATGGAATTGCATCTTCAGGTATGATACAAATGCTGAAGTTGAAGCATAGATCTTCATTCTTTCTGTCAAGCAGCCTGTCATCAAATAACCTCTCCTTAATTTCGAGCTACTGTTTGTTTACACGCTTGCTAAACATTAAGAATCTATTTAGTGGGGCAGTTAATTTTCAAGAAACCTTAATGCCTAAGGTCTGAGACATTTTAAGTATTATTCCCGCTTATTGAACTTCGTTGCACAGTCTGGGATTTTAGTTTTGTGCAGTTAACGTGATTATTCTTTAGCCAAACATAAAGGACACCAATCAGAATTGAGAAGTTTATGAAAGCTGCTGTTTTGATCAAGGACAACTTCCCAGATGGGTATCCTATATATTTTCCCCACAGTTGCAGCTATCGTTACAGTGCATATTGATAGCCCATATGGATGAGTTAGACCTGTATAATATTGCATTCCTTCAATCGAGTTCTTTATTAATGGATGATTTCTCTTCAAAAACAGTGAAGTGTTCAAGGATTGTTTTTCTAAAATGATCCAAATATTTCACTTCTTCATACTTTGATAGTTCAGTTACTGAGGCTCTGCAATAATCACTGGTATTATTAATGTTACTGTACAAGTTATTAATACAGTGCTAAGATGCTGAGTTAATACCATAAAACATTTAATTTTTTAAAAATGTAACATTGTTTTTAGCTCTCATAAAGGAAGATGGAATATAAAAGGTTAGAACATGCATGCTTTGTTCTGTTTTTTTATATATAAAACCAAGTCAGTAAAGAACTGACAGCATTTCTAGAATCTTCAACTTCTAAATTATCGATTACATAATTCATATGACTATGCACATAGTTTTACAGGCATCTTTGAAGATAAAATGCTATTTTTTGCTTCAGAGCTTTTTTTTTGAATATGGTCCCAAAACATTTGAGAATCCATTAAAAAAAATACTGTCTGAAATCATGCAGTTCTATGCTTTTAAGCATGAGCTTTTGGCCTTTATATTTGCATTGGGTTGATTATTTTTATCTGCTTTCTATTTTGTTTTTTTTTAGGCAGTAATGAATGAGAAACTTTTTTAAACTTTTGTTTGTTTAACTTTGGAAAATTTGAATTTCTCTCTGCGTCAAATGCTGCAATGATTCTTTTCCCTGATTTGGTACAAGGATATAAATAAATCCCTGGTTTTAGTAAGCTACTATTTTGACACTCCATGGAACTGAGCACTAAAATAATCAGTGGTTTGCATAAACTGATAGTCTTTAAGTTTATTATTATTAATGCCACTACGTCATGATGGCAGCCAACACTGGGATCAAAGGAAAAGATCATCCCAGTGATAATGTATGCGGATACTTATTAGGAATGCTAAACCGAGATAAAACTAAAATCAAATTAACTATTGGCCCTTGTCATTGTCCCCGATCATAATGTGAACATACCTTCAATGCCTGGCTCATAATGTATGAACTCTTCAGTGTTGTAATATATAACTGGAAGGTGTGTGAATCCAGTTCAATTCAAAATGGGACATTTGAATGTACCATAATTAATTTGCAAATCTTTTCTGTGAAAAGGTCACACTTTTTTTTTTGGTTATAATTTTTGTGCTTATTTAAGGGAATAATTTCCCGTTTGCAGTAAAATTTGTAAGTGATTTCATTACAAATGCAGAGGAATCCTCCTCCTCCTCCATCAACCCCTTTTCCACCTTTTAGTACTTGAAAATGAAGTGTTTTGCTTTCCAGGCTCCCGGCATCACGCCATGCACCCTAAGTCAGATACAACATGGTTAGTTTCAAAATAAAGCTCTCCCCAATCCGTCCAAACAGCATTCTACAGTCCCCGTCTGGGGTGCGATCCCAGTTGTACCCGTGTGTGTTCCATTTCCCAGACCAAACCATCCAATAGCCCCTCAGAGAGAGACAGTTTTATGCTATGGAGTTATATCTACCAGGAACTGGGCTGGGACTGCCTAAACTCATTTCACATGAGACATTTGGAGATAAATTCATTCACCAGTTTAATTTGAATTTGATATAAGGCTTAGAGATGAAGGATCAATGATTTAATCCAGCCTATTGAGGTGGAACCCATGGCAGCTGGATCCACTTAATCACAGGAGTGGAGACTGGAACTCTGAATCCTGGGTTGACATCTGGTGGGATACTGTAATCTGTTAGGCATGGTGCACCTCTATCTTGTAGGTTGCGGGAGCCCTCAAAACCCTGTCACCCTATAGGACTAATCACCTATTGGCTGGTATAAACATCGTCACAACCATCTTCATAAAGGACTAATCATGCATGTCAGACTGTTAATCACCTACGAATTCTGCTGCTTCATAAATATTCTCCAAACAAGTAGTATGTAGATACGAAAATTACAGCATATCTCCCAGTGTAGCAGAGCAAAGCTATGGAAGTTGTACGGTGTTAAGACTTGTTTACTTTGGCCTCCACATTGGTTAACCTTTAGCAGTTTACAGTACTTTCATACATTAATTAGGAAATAAGTGTAGAACAGGACAGCACCATTGTTTGAAAAAGATAGAAGGTAATCTTTTACAGCAATAAAACATCTTCATTTTCCAAAGTACAGGAGATGTGTTATTTTCTTTCAATATATCAATTTATTTAATGGACCATTGAGATAATGTATCTTGCACACTTTTTGAAAGAGTCCTTTTATAAATTACAACACTGTTTGAATGTCTGCTGAAGTTAATGAGATGTAGGAAATACTAAAATACCACTCCGAAAATTTACATATTTTACTAAATTTAGGCAGGTACTTCTAAAAAGCGTTGTGTTTTAAATTGTGGCATCAGGGATTCTCTTCAGACTCTGCGCTTATTGTACTGGTGGTTCTTGGGTCTGCTAGCTCCAGATGGTTATCAAATGCTGGATTTTGCAAAGTTAGGGGATCCAAGCTCATATGAGATAAATCTGTTAACCGTCCCTTTTGACGTATTTTGCACAAGCAAACTGATAATATAATCACAAGTATGAAAAGAATGGCAATAATTGCAGTGGAGGCTGTATAAAATATATTATTGTAGTTTGGCTTAGTCTTGAAAATATAGCATGGGCCTTTTGAAGGCCAGATACTGCTTGCAGTGCTGGATCCTGCTTTATTCACAGCCACCACGCACGTGTGGTATGTGCTATCTGAGGTAAGATCACGTAAAGTATATCTTCGATATGTAGGATTGATGATGTCTGTCTTATATAAATGTCTGTTGTCATCTGATTGATAGATAATATAATAATGGAGTACTGTAGAGCTAGGGGCACACCAGTTGATTTCTGCTGAATTGTCTGAAATCTTGATCACCTTTTGTATCTTCACTGGATCTGGTGGGACATCCTCCCCAGCTATGTAAGGACAGTGACAGCCTGTTAAATGTTGCAGATCACGACAAGGTACCTGCCAGTGTCTGCATGGCTCATAATTGCAATCACCAGCATGTGTAGGTCTTGTAATCTCCTCTTCTTCCAGGGTCTCCGAATCATCATCTTCAATTATTATAAATATAGGTCCCTTCTTTATTGAGGGGAGCTCTGGTGATGCTGATGTTGTTAATGTTGCTGTTGTTAGGTAATGTTTGGCCCCAGTTTGAGCTCTGGTAATGGTTGGGTAAAGGTCGGTAGTGGTTGGGTAATGTTTGATCCCAGTTTTATCTGCGGTAGTGGGTGGGTAATGGTTGGTAGTGGTTGAGTAATGTTTGATCCCAGTTTTATCTCTGGTAGTGGGTGGGTAATGGTTGGTAGTGGTTGAGTAATGTTTGAACCCATTTTTATCTATGGTAGTGGGTGGGTAATGGTTGGTAGTGGTTGGGTAATGTTTGATCCCAGTTTTATCTCTGGTAGTGGGTGGGTAATGGTTGGTAGTGGTTGAGTAATGTTTGATCCCAGTTTTATCTATGGTAGTGGGTGGGTATTGGTTGGTAGTGGTTGGGTAATGTTTGATCCCAGTTTTATCTCTGGTAGTGGGTGGGTATTGGTTGGTAGTGGTTGGGTAATGTTTGATCCCAGTTTTATCTCTGGTAGTGGGTGGGTAATGGTTGGTAGTGGTTGAGTAACGTTTGATCCCAGTTTTATCTATGGTAGTGGGTGGGTATTGGTTGGTAGTGGTTGGGTAATGTTTGATCCCAGTTTTATCTCTGGTAGTGGGTGGGTAATGGTTGGTAGTGGTTGAGTAATGTTTGAACCCATTTTTATCTATGGTAGTGGGTGGGTAATGGTTGGTAGTGGTTGGGTAATGTTTGATCCCAGTTTTATCTCTGGTAGTGGGTGGGTAATGGTTGGTAGTGGTTGAGTAATGTTTGATCCCAGTTTTATCTATGGTAGTGGGTGGGTATTGGTTGGTAGTGGTTGGGTAATGTTTGATCCCAGTTTTATCTCTGGTAGTGGGTGGGTATTGGTTGGTAGTGGTTGGGTAATGTTTGATCCCAGTTTTATCTCTGGTAGTGGGTGGGTAATGGTTGGTAGTGGTTGAGTAACGTTTGATCCCAGTTTTATCTATGGTAGTGGGTGGGTATTGGTTGGTAGTGGTTGGGTAATGTTTGATCCCAGTTTTATCTCTGGTAGTGGGTGGGTAATGGTTGGTAGTGACCACGTAATGTTTGATTCCAATTTGATCTCTGGTAGTAGTTGACCGTGTTGTTGAAGCTTTCACCCTTGATTTTCTTTTAGCCCAACTTTGTTCATTTTGTGTCGTGCTTTCTTCAGTTTTTAGGGTAGCAGAATTTGAATTGGAAGACAAGCCATGAAAAGATAATGTATTCAACCGGTTAGCACTGTTTGGGGATGATGTGCTGATACCGAATTGTTCTGGTAATTTGCTGCTTGATATCTTGGTGTTACCCAAGGAACTGTGGAATCCTGCTGTTGTATATTCCTGCAGTTGGATTTGTACAGTACTGGTGGCAACCTGCAATTCCTGCGTTTGGCTTCCATTAATACCACACTCGCCTATGAGATCTGTTAATAAAATCTCTCTTTGTGAACCATTCTTGTGACATCTGGTATCATTTGCCCTGTTGTGCGTAGAGGGAGGGAAGTTAAATATCATAAAAAGAAACCTAAGCTTAATGTTAATTAATTTACACTGCAAATCATTACGCTTCATAGATAAGCTTATTTTACAACTCAAATTTTTGTGCCAAAATACAATTCAATTTTATATTCCTAGACATTAATTTGTGCTAACTTCATACACAATACTGTTAAGCTTTTGAAGAATACTCATGCTAATAGAGTATAGCAGAACAAATGTACTGAAGCCAGTGCCTGTTACCAATGTGCAAATAAGCTTTTAAAATAATTCACCATCTAAATTTTCCCAGCACTCTTGTCATTAGTCCTGGAGCCTTAACTGCTAATACTTTGTCTTAGCCTATATCACTCAGAATGCTGTGCTCTCTCCCCTGATAATAGCCAAGCTTAGAAAGGAAAAATCGATGATTTTGACATGCTGATGTTTATGCATTATTGAAGCGTTGAATGTGAATGCATAAACATTTTATAAACTTAATATTGTGCTTTGCTGGAATTGGGGCAACAGTATCGCTCTACATACTTTTAAACGTGCTCTTAAGCCTGCGCCCGAGCATTGCAGTACCGAGAGCTAGATATTATGGATGCTTTAATCTTTATTCAATTTAAAGGGTGCAGTTCACAGTTGTTAAATTTGTATGTATTGGTTACCTTTTAAGATGTTATTAAAAACAGATTCCTGTCATTTCATTATTTTCTAGGTAACATAAAATTTCTTATGGAAGCAGCATTAAAACCGTAGCTGTAAATATTTAAAAACCGTTTATGGATTGCTAGCCGATATATACTAATGGAAAGTGTCTTTTGGGTTACATGGTAGAATGTTTGTATAACTTAAATCTTCAGCAAAGGGAATTGTCCATTTGACTAGTTTTTTGTGAGTAATGCTTTTGCTATCCAACATTTCATATTGAAGAAATCTTTTAAAAACCTAGGGAAACAAAATTGAATTAGTGGGCACAAATTTATTTGATGGACTCGATATTTCTGCAGGCGTCCTTTGTTCACTAAGAATTATTCATTACAGTCCTGTAGTTTATTTAATTGAAACAAGAAAAAACTAATATGTCAGCATTTAGACAGCAAGCATAAATTGTCAATTTTGCCATTAATGTCTTGCCTTTAATTGTTTATTTGAAAAAATCGACAGAAGTAAACAAATATCTTGTTGCTCATGCAATGTCACCCTTAGATTTATATTCAAAACTGTCAAGTAAAAAACAGTGTGGCTTTTGTTAGCCATTGTTCAGGCCACATGTTTATTTCCCAGTGCAAAATAGTTCTTTTAAAGAGTCATTGCGTGCATGGGCCGAATGACCACCTCGAAGATTCTATAACTCTATGATTGTTACTATTTATTAAGCAAGTAAAAATTAAGGTGGTACAATTTCTGGTATTTAAATATCTTAACAGGTATAGACTACTATTGCTGTTGTTCCTTTTAACTTAGTCACCTGGATTTTAATTTAAAATTCTAATTGTGTCTTTTCCCCATTTCTCATCATTGTGCTAGTTGTACTGACTTGCTTTGTGTTCTGGAAATATAGTTGAAGCTGCTGCTTATGGTGAAGCTAAAAGGATCCTTACCTGTTCAGGAGCACCTTTTCTGGTTCAATAATCAGCCAGGTGAGCTCACAGCTGCAAACTAGGGGGTTTCCAGAGAGGCCTATTGTGACAGTTGAATTGGTGGAGAAATTCCAGGGTCTGAATACTCTCAGGTTACAACTGGAATGAGAAAAAGCAACAGTTTTAATTTGAATATTTTTTGTTGACTGGTTTAATCTTTTATTTATCCTATTAAATCAGTACCCGGTCCTCTTTATTAGCCCTGATTTCAGAATTGCATCTTTTAACTTGCTGAATATCAAAGGTTCTGATCCTTCCAATTTGTTGTATGTATTGTCAGCTTGTTCACCTATTGGAACCGATGCCTAAATTTACTCTGCAATGTAAGAAAATCTTTTTGTCTGCTAGTGGGCAGACCACTTTATAGGCTGCCACTTTTAGACCCTTGAAAAATTTCTCCTGGAATAAGTGAGGTGCATTTTCACATTAGCAAGAGGACAGGCATTGATTTTTGCATTCAAATTCAGCTGCATCTAGTTATACGTTCATGGCAGTGTACCTGAAGTAGTCCAGTCTAAAATTTAAACATTTTTTGAAAACATACTTTCCTTCAGTCAGTGGTAACAGCAAAAAGGCTATATAGGATATAAAACAAAAACAGAATTACCTGGAAAAACTCAGCAGGTCTGGCAGCATCGGTGGAGAAGAAAAGAGTTGACGTTTCGGGTCCACATGACCCTTCAACAGAACTGAAGTATAGTTAGGAGAGGGGTGAAATATAAGTTGGTTTAAGGTGGGGGGGCGGGGGGAGAGAAGTTGAGGGTGGGGTGGTTGTAGGGACAAGCAAGCAGTGATAGGAGCAGATAATCAAAAGATGCAAACACCAGGAGAGAAATGGAAAGCAATGAAGGTGCATATATATTTTATATAGGATATAAAATAGGTTTCGTTAACAAGGGTGAATGAAGAAAAAGGTACCATTAGTATCTTAATCCAGAAAATGTGTCCCATCACTTTAAAAGATAGTAGAAAGTTCTGTATTTATAGTATCGATAAAAAGGACATTTCCTTGCTGCTGTTTCAAAAGTAAACATGTTGGTGAAAAAATGGCATAGAAAGTTGTTTTTGCTTTGGGTCAGGATTCTAAAAAGTCTTGTCTTAGTGAATATAAATTATCTTTAAACTTTAACTATTAATTTTGGCCCTACAAAGGTGCATTTTCTTGACCACAACGTTTAAGTGTTGAATTGATAAATAAACTAGAAAAAATGCACAAGTTGAGAATATATATCATTTTAGTAATCCTACCAAAAATTAGGGAGAATGCAGTAAACATGGACACAGCAGCTTTATAGTTATTTGCTGGTTTAGTAATCCAGAAGACTGGACTGATGAACTAGTCATTAAGAACTCATATTCCACCACTGAAGTTAGAGAATTAAATTCAGTTTTAAAAATCTTGGAAGTAAAAAGTTTGTGCCTTTTAAAAAGTGATTAAGAAACTGTTGTAAAAAACCCAACTGATGCATTAATATCCTTCAGGGAAGGAAACCTGTTGTTTGTGTCTAAATGCAGGGCTATGTGACTTCAGTTCCTCACTAATATGGTTGACTCTTAACTGCCCTCTGAAGTGGCTGAGCAAAACCATTTGTTGTATCAAATGTGTTTGGGCAACTAGGGAGTTGGACAATAGATGCTGGCTGACTTTGCTAGTGACTACCTCCACCCCACCCACATCCAGAGAAAGTATAAGAAGGAACTCCCTGGAACCCCATGCTGAAATGAATTGTGCGTAATTCTTCTTTGGTTTGCCTTTAATGGTGAGAGCAAAAAATGACCTGTGTATTGAAAGTATGTAGTTCATGTGGCTAGACTTTTTGTCTTGTAAAAAAATTTTTTGGAGAACTATAACTAGAACTATTCTTTATAAAAGAGTTTTACAGCTGCTAGGTTATCACTAAGCTGGAAGTAAAATCTATGGAAATGTTCATACAGGCTATTCAAGGTATGACAAGTAGTTACCTAATGTGAACAGTTCTTGCTGAAAGGCGATACCTCATCTAGCAAACTCAACTGTCACATCTTAAACCTGTTTGACAATGAACTTTTGCTGTGGTTCTAACTATAAAAGATATTTTGTTTAATGTTGCAGAATTTCATGGATGCTATACTTGCAGTGACCTTTTCTGCCTGTTTAGTAGGAACATTAGTAGTGAACATAACATGCTGTGCTGGCTGCATTGTGCCTGTTACTTCATACAGTTGTTTCTAACATTGTGGTGTAAATTGTTCTCTTTGAGTGTTTCAGCGCAGCTAAATGTATCCTGTTTGGATGATTCTGTTGTTGTGCCCTTCAGATAGATTTGTAAGGTGCTGTATTATTGGGGAGCTCCCAGTTTAACCAGCGCAGTCATTGCTGACAAAGTTGCTTGATTTGAGTTATTGCGTATTTCCAATTACGCAAAGGATACATTTTCATTCCAGTTATTTAATTTGAATGATTGGATAATTAAATCTTTTCTTGAGCGTTTTACAGACAAAGGCCAGTGAATTTGGGAAAGGAAAAAGTTGCACTTCTATAGCGCCTTTCGCAACCTCAGTGTGGCCCAGTGTTTTACAGCCAATTAAGTACTTTGGAAGTACAGTCACTTGAAATGTAGGAAACGTGGCAGCCAATTTTGTGCACAGAAAGCTCCCACAAACAACAGTGTGATAATGATCAGATAATCAATTTTGATAATTTTGATTGAGGAATAACTCTTTTGTCCTTCGTTGAAAACAGTGTCATGCAAACCTTTTATGTCCACCTGAGAGCAGACAGGGCCTCGGTTGTTAATGCCTCACCTGAATGACGATATGTCTGACAGGCCAGCATTCCCTCAGTATTGCATTAGAGTGTTGGCCTATATTTTTGTGCTCGAGTGTCTGGAATGGGACCCGCAACCTTGAGGCAGGGATGCTATCAACTGAGAGGTATCACCTGTATTGCTTAATGCTGCATGTATTTAAATAGAATGCACTAGTTCATTTTCAACATTGAATGCACTAGAACTTCAATAAAGCCTAATGGTGGCCCTGTAAAACCGCTGTATTTTGCCCATTTAAAGTGGGAAAAATACCCATCAATGCACTTTAGATTTTATCTTACCAAACTTACATTGCGATTGCAGAGAGATTGATGACTTATAGATAGATTTTTAAGTGGTGATGTGAACAGTTTAAAGCCATGAATTAAGATAGCAAAGAAAAGCATTTGGGCTTAAATATGCAATTTTTATATCACATTGATGCCAATCCACTAAATATGCCAAATGACAACACTGAGGATATTTAATAACTTAATAAGGAAATGTCAACAAAAGATAAGATATCTTTGTGGCACAATTCATCCACTTAGTATCAAGAAATATTCTGAAAAAGAGGAAGGTTGGATAATTACCTTTTAAGGGAAAGGAACTCTAGATGCAAGAGGGACTCGAACATACTACTTCTCACAAAATGTAGCTGGGAACTTTCTTCCAAGTCCAGATGAATAAGACTGGGTGTATGGACAAATAGATCTGCAGGTAGAGACTGAAGAAAAGGCATTTGCCTCATCCAAAGGAACTGTAGATTGTTTAATCCTTCAAACCACTGTGGGTCAACTGTAGATTGTAAATAAATGGTTAGTTATTGTATCGTTCTGAAGATGCCTTTATAGATGGCTTACTGACACTCAGAGCTGAAATCTAAGACAGACTTAATAACTGGCAGTGCCATAATTTATTGGATCCTTCAGCAACGGGAATAACATTTTAAAAAAAAATCTAATATTTCCTTCAATCCACTTGAAGGCAATTAAATGATTACTAAAGGCAGAAACACAGTTGCTTTTTTTGCTTGCATATGTTGCCATTTTCAATGGCTGACCATTAAAAGTACAGATTTTTAATGCCATTCGTAAATGGGTGCAGTAATCCAACTTAAAATACTTAACTGCTGACCTTTCACTTTTCTGACTAAAGTTTTTAAGTTTTGCCCAGATGCAGGTGATGCTGGATCCTTTGAAAGCCTCTAACTTGTAACAAAATTGATACAGGCAACCCTTGAGTTCTGACCAGAGAAAATCAATGTAAAAGATGTGGCAGTGAGTTTTACCAATTGAAGAATCTACACTTTTTCTAATAAGTTTTATTATAAACTTGGAACTTAAAAATATTAATTTGTAGAGATGTCTACAAAACAACTCAATTTTCAGGCTGTGATTACCACCTTGTCTACTATAACAAAGAATTTTTTGGGAAATTGTAAATTCTCTGGTTGCGTTTGCCTCAAGCTTCCCATTCGATAAAAGGCAACCTACTTGGTATCTCTTACACTTGGAATAACATATGTTCATGTAATGTGACGTTTTAAAATAATATAGATAGCTTGGATTTAGTACATTTTTTTGTACAGAGTATTGGTATTAATACGCTAAGCCCACCAGTTACATCCCTAAAGTAATGTTACTTGTGAAAGTTATAACAATCAATTCTGTCTGTCCCTGCCTATATCTGTGGCCACGACCCCCACCCCATTGACTTCAATAGTACTTTAGTCGGTTTTAACTAACAAGCCTGTGTATGCGCTTCACTAACTTGGTACTTAATTTCTTATTAATGTCTGTTCTATGTGCAAGCCAAGTGGCTTCAATAAATATAAGGTTAAGCCTGCATTTATGCAATAAACTAAGCCATTCCTAATATCTGTCGGTGACTTGGAACTATTAGATGATCATTCAAACTGTTGGCAATTTCAATTGAGATGTTTGTGTTGTTTTTAATTAGGTTACATGAAGCCTGGGAGCTTCATACGTGAAGGTTAAGTTCTGCTTTTGTGGGAGGAGCAAGAAACCTGTAAATTTTGTAGTGCACAATTTAAAAAAACAAAATTCTAAATAAGAGGCAGTGGTACTTACGGGTTTTGAATAAGTTTGCACTCAGATCAAGTAGTTTGAGATTTTTCATTCCAGAGGCAAATACTTTGTAATTGCACATTTCCAAAGACGTCATGGACAGGTTTAGGTAATGAAGCTTGGGGAAACAAGAGAATTCGTATGGGTTGAGCTGTTGCAATGGGTTCCCTTCAAGTCTTAACATGGTGAGATTAGGCATTTGAAATCCCCATTGCAACTTTGTAAAGTTATTGTAGCTCAGATCCAGAGAAGCAAGTTGTCCCAGCGCTGTCCCTGAAGAGACAATTTCTGAGATTTTAT
Source organism: Cetorhinus maximus (assembly GCF_964194155.1). Classification (NCBI taxonomy): domain Eukaryota; kingdom Metazoa; phylum Chordata; class Chondrichthyes; order Lamniformes; family Cetorhinidae; genus Cetorhinus; species Cetorhinus maximus. The sequence continues at coordinate 4,475,050 of NC_135892.1, forward strand.
TGTGACTTAAAAGTAAAATTTTTAAATTGTAAAGCCCTGTAAACTCTGAAAACGTAATCTGTCGGATGATGTTCTTGCTCAAATCAAGAAATTCGAGAGCTGCAGGTAGGCAGGGTGGGACAGTTGTAAGTTGATTGCTGGCTGTGTTCAGGTTCCTTAATGTTGCTATGAGCAGGGTTCCACAGGGCAGGCTGTTATAAGTCAGACTGTTGTGCGACAGGTCGAGTGTTTCCAGGGCACTGAAATTTTGGAAGGTATTGACTGGTATGTTACTGATGTTCTTACTTGACAGATAAAGCTGGGTATCATTTTGGGAGTGTGTTTTCACATGGTAGAACAGTGAATGATCAGGCTGATCAACTGGTAAACCGTTAATTCTCAGAAGTAAAAATACCACCTCCATTAGTAGGAAGAAAAGAGCCGCCACGTCCATTTTTAAAATAATCGAATACAATTCCTGAAACAGATCAAAATTAAACTTTGAGGTAGGCTGTATTCGTCACTATTCTATTTTTAACTAGCCCAAATAAATTTTTAACTTGCTCCAGTTTTAAATTTAGCACTGTTTTGTCCCATTTTCAGGTATTTTCTGTTTTACTGTATATGTAAATTTACAGTTTCTGCAGTATTTAGTATGTAACCTACAGAATGATTGATTTTGCACACTTCACTTGAAGACGTGTTAAAACTTGTGTCACAATGTAAACTTGAGATTTGTGAAACCAGCTTAGCTGACATTTGTTATTATTCGTCAGCAGAATGTCTATTGAAAACAATTGAAAAATCCATTCTATTCACTGATTTATTATGAAGCGTGCGTTTTGTCCTCTTGAGGACGCAGCTCACTTCTCCAGAATTCAGACGCAGGTTTGCAAGAACTAAGGTTATGGATTTCCAAGCTGCCACAGTTTAACAACAATTACTTACATCCCCAATCACTATCAAATGACCCCACCCTTTCTGCCCTTTCCCTTTCACCTCAAATCATTACTTGGATAATCAACTTAGCATTTTTTTGCACTCTATGTGCCTATAAAAGAGAGGTTAAAATGATTGGGTTTTGATTACTGCACCCTGTCTAAATATTTTATTCTAACAGTTGAAAAGAACTCAATTCATAAGAATATTGTTGGACTTGTTCACATCTTTAACTCTCCAAAACTTGGTAAGTTTTACAATGCATGGCAGAATCGAGCACGATGCTCTCAAGACTAGTATAGTATAATGTCTTTGTATTGTAAGGATAGGATTTTGAACTTTTTCACTCTGGGTTTTAATAAACTTCTATCAGAGTGTAAATGATATGGTTGGATTATTGGTTGACATTTAGACATGCAAATTGCAGGTGTGTTAACTTTTAAAACATACTGTAATCAGGATAGTGATCTAAATTTTAAACTGGTGCAAACAGCATTTAGGTCTGGTGCAGGTTTGCAGAGAAGGGAATTGCTGTCCCACACCCAGGCCAGCCAGTCTCCTGTAGAGATCAAGACTTGCTTTCTTCACTGTCATCCATTAGAAATCATTAAATTTTTGAAGGGGAAAGTAACGATACTTTTAACCTTTTATAAATGTTCTTGAAATTAAAATACATCCAACAAAAACAGTTTGACAGCTATGATTATTTTACAATGATTGCTAGAGTATACACTGAATCCTTTCCCTGAATATTTAGTTAACTCAACAATCAGAAGAACTAGGTTTTAAATTTTTTTCTTAAACTCACTGTAGTTAACTGTTCAACTTGGACAGTGTTTGTTATTTTACAGTGCATCTGGATTAAAACTAAATAGTCCACATCCACTGAAGATTAAGCGCTGTTCCCACAAACGTGAAATCGTTCGCAATCATGAGTAATATAGTTTCAATTTTTTCTTAATTTGTGATCTAAAGCATTATAGAAAAGGCCTGCTCTGCAAAATAGTACAATATGTAATCATTAAAGCTTTTAGTTTCTGTTAACAGTCATTAAATATGCAATAACTGTTGCACTTACCAAACCAATTGGAGGACTAAATGTCTGGATATCTGAAGCACACTGCCTTCAGAATGCTATGTAGCTGTCCCAGCTTTATAGACTGTATGATTCAGATGGCTTTTAACCCCCCTGCTGTTTGCTATAAAAAGCACTCCCATGCGTTGTAAAGGGGTTTCTGGTGGATGTGTTCGTAAGTGCATGTATTTGTAAGTCTGTGTGGATTCTGGGCATGTACTTTGTGTCTTTCATCTGACTGCTTTGTTTCTTTTGTTGTAGATATGCATTGCTCCAGCAGAGCTCTTGGAATGTAACCTGCTTTGATAGCTGAATGCCTGGGATAAGCAAGGGCTGGGAGGCTATAACCAACCAGAAAGATGGAATCATGGTTATCTTCAGGGTTAATAATATTTCTTTAGCCTTAACAGAAAAAGAGAAATGGTTAAGCAAATGACTCTAAAATGGATTACCAGTTTTCTCAGAAGCTGCATTTTTAAGGGTTGGGAAAAATGAGCTGCTAGAATTAGTAACCGTATTATTGAGACAACATAACCAGTCTTTGTAATTAGCCAGGAGAGAGGAGATTTTAACACCAGCATTATGATCTATTATGATTTGTGAAAACGGGGTTTCTGAATTTATATTGCAGGCTGGGGATACAAGTTGTTGTGAGTGGATTTGATGAAGCAAATGATAATATATATTTAAACAAAGTGCACCTTACAGTTCAGTGTTGCCATCGCTAATTTTGCCTTCAGATTCCGGAAACAGGGTTTTCGCAGGTTTATAGGTTTGAGGCTGGCCCCAAAAAAATAACTTTATTGACGGTTTAGAAGAGGATCCTGTCTGTATGTGCCACATCTTGGTGGAATCAATAGATGAGGTTTTCCACCCATGCCATCTGTTATTTTGAGAAATGTTTGCAGTTCATTACAGATCCATCTTTCTGTCACATCTGCCATGTGTCCTATTGTCTGATTGTATAACTTATTGCAGATAAAATTTGACCTGCAAGTTGTGCATGTGATTGGTCTATAATAAATGCGGCAGGTGCCTGCGAGGTAATTCTCTTTGATCAGCCAGCTTCTCTGTTCTCCCTCCCCCACCAAAGAATTGCTGCCGTTGAAAATAATCTGCATAACAGGCTCTAACTTGAAACCCTCCTATGTGGAGTTAGGTTGCAGGTCAGCCAGGATCTTGTTCAATGGCAGAAGAGGCTTGAGGGGTGAGATTGTTTACTCCTGTTCCTGTGTCCTCCAGTGCCTTTATTTCACAAGTGGATTTTACACAGAGAGGACACTCGCCAGATGAATTAGGACAACAGTAATGCCTGTTTGAGTCTGTTATGATTCAAGCTCTTACCAGACACTTTTCCTCATTTTTAGTGTGAAAAATCTCTCCCATAAGCCAGCGCTCACTCCCAGGAACTGAAGTGTAACCTTCTATGCAATGTATCTGTTGATGTAGCATGTCTGTTGAAGAATAAATCACGTATTCTGCAAATGAGCTCATTAGAAATAGTACAAGACACCTTGTACTCTTCTTCTGATGTTTTTCACTTTCCTCTGGCCCCACTCACTTTTTTAAAGCAATCCTACTATTGTGAAGCAATACTTGTTGATCTCTTTGTGCTATGACAAAAGAAGGTAGATAGATTACACCTAATTAATCTAAGTCGACTTACTGTAAAGCATGACTTACAGTGCCCGGACTTATCAATCAGATTCCTTTTCATGGTTACGAAGGAGGCAGTTTGGTATTGGCCACTATCTGGACAGTGCTAATTTGAGCATCTAATAAATAGGACAGATAACCGTAGCTAGTGGCTCTGATTTTCTCATAGTAGCATAAGAATTAGTAGCAGGAGTAGGCCATGCAGTCCCTCAAGCCTCCGCCACCATTCAACAGCAACAACTTATATTTAAATAATGCCATTAATGTAATGAAACATCCCAAAGTGCTTCACAGGAGCATTATAAAACAAAGTATGACTCCGAGTCACAGAAGGAGAATTAGGTTAGATGACCAAAAGCCTGGTCAAAGAGGCAGGTTCTAAGGAGTGTCTTAAAGTGAGGTAGGGAGGTATAGGGATGGCATTTTAGAGCTTGAACCTAGACAATTGAAGGCATGGCCACTGATGGTGGTGCGATTAAAATTGGGAATGCACAAGAGGCCAGAATTAGAGGAGTGCGGATATCTGAGGGCTATTAGGGCTGAAGGAAATTACAGAAATAGAGAGGGGCGATGCCATGAAGGGACTTGAAAACAAGAATGAGAATTTTAAAATCAAGATGTTACTTGATCAGAAACAAATGTAGGTCAATGAGGAAAGGGATTTGGTGCAAGTTACAACACGGGTAACAAAGTTTTGGATGACCTCAAATTTAGAGGTTACAATGTGGGAGACCAGAGAGGAGTGCGTTGGAATAGTCAAGTGTATAGGTAACAAAGGCCATCAGCAGCAGATGAACTGGGACGGGTGAAGTTGGGTGATGATACGGAGTTAGAAATGGGCAGCTTTGGTGATGGCACAAATCAGAAGCTCGATTTGGGGTCAAATGTGAAGCCAATGTTGCAAACAGACCTGCTTAATTTCTGACTATTGCCAGGGAGAGGGATGGAGTTGGTAGCTAGGGAATGGAGTTTGGAGTGAGGAACCAAAAACAATGGCTTCAGCCTTCCCAATAATTAATTGGAAGAAATTTCTGTCCATCCAGCACTGGATGTTGGATAAGCCATCTGATAATTTAGCAATAATGGAGGAGTCGAGAGAGAAGATGCTGGGTGTCGTCAGAGTACATGTGAAAACGAATGTCGCCAAGGGCTATCATGCAGATGACAAATAGGAGGAGGCCAAGAATCGATCCTTGGGGACACCAGAGGCAGTGATATGGCAGCAGGAAGAGAATCCATTGCAAGTGATTCTCTGACTACGATTAGATAGGTAAGAATGGAACCAAGTGAGAGCAGTTACACCCAGCTGGCCAATAGTGGAGAGGCTTTGGAGGAGGATGGTGTGGTTAACTGTATCAAAGGCTGCAGAGAGGATGAGAAGGAATAGTTTACCTTTGTTACAGTCATATAGGATGTCATTTGTGACTTTGATAAGAGCTGGTACTGTGGCATAGGCAGAACCTGATTGGAGAGATTCAAACGTGGAATTCTAGCAAAGATGGGAATGGATTTGGGAGACGACAATACGACAAGGACTTTGGAGAGGAAAGGGAAGTTGGAGATGGGACGGTAGTTCGCAAGGACAGAGGAATCGAGGGTTGGTAATTTGAGGAGAGGGGTGAGAACGACACATTTAAAGGAGAGAGGGGCAACACCTGAAAGGAGAGCACCATTTTGTAAGATTGTGGCTGATATATTCAACTCCACTTTCTTGCACTATTCCCATATCCCTTGATTTCCTCAGCGCCCAGTAAAATATCAGTCTCACTCTTAAATGTACTCATCAGTTAGGCATCCACAGCCCTCTGGGGCAAATAATTACAACCTTCTGAGTGAAGAAACTCCTCACCTCGGCTCTAAATGGCTGACCCCTTTACCTTGGGACTATAAACCCTTACTGTAGACTTTCCAGCCAGGAAAGCAAACTTTCAGCATCTACTCTGTCAACCACTTTAAGAATTTTGCATCCAATTCCCAAACCTGTCTAAGTTGGCCACGTGTCTTGATCTAAACCTCACTGTGTGGTCGTCAAGGTCTAAATTTAGATTCAATGTTACAGAGAGAAAATTCCTAATAGAGAGTGCCTCATGTTTGAATTGTACACGGGAGCAGCTGTGGGCCATTCATCGCCGTGAACCTGTTCCATCATTCATTTAAATCGTGGCTGCTCTGCATCTTAATTCCACCTACCTGCTTTGGTTCTGGAGCCAAGGAGGCCGAGGGAGGAGGATGGAGAGAAAGGTAGAAAGCGGCCAGAAGCTCAGGGTCACACTCGATTACTGAAGTGAGGTGTTTAATCAGTGTTTGGCCTCCTTGTAGAGGAGACTGTGCCGTGAGCAATGTACAGTACAGTAAGCTGGATGAAAGACAGGTAAATTTGTTTTACCTGGAAGGAGTGTTTGGGGCTCTGGAGGATGCAAACATGTTTTTTCCAGGCCTAAGGCAGCATCCACATGTGAACCATTCCGCTTACCACGGCCTACTGACACCTTGCACTAACTAACCAGTTGGAAAATTGGCCACCTAATTGTCAATCTGAAGATCTCCCCCCCCCCCCACCCCGTTCTCCTGAATGCACTGAGTCTCACTAGGATAGTAATCCACAAATACCTGACCCAAGTGACATTTCTTCCAAGTTTTGAATGTTTACTGTGTAAAGAACCAGAAACCTTTTAGTCCATTTAGCTTATTATTGCACCAGACTGAGCTCCTAACCACTGAGCAATAGGGAAGCTGCCCACTGTGTAAAGAATAAAAGAAATAGCTTTACATTGGGTCATTGTAGAGATGATAACCAGACGTGCTTGGAATTAAGGTTGCTGTCATAGTTGTGGAAGTGTGGCCTTTGGGGGAGGAGGTGGGTTTCTGAAATTCCTGTGCCATTATGAAGAGATACAGCAGTGGTGATTAAAGTGCTTGTAGGAGTTTGTACCAACTAGGGATGGCTCTAAAAAAGCACATTCCACCACTAAGAATGTGGTATATATCAATGAGAGATCTGTCCAAGCTGTTTTCAAGCCCTTGATGACGGGAAATGACTGGCCTTGGTTTTTTTGAATTGTTGAAGCTTCTACTGGATTAGGTGGAAATGATAAGAACTAAGAGTGGATGTTTTGGTCACTAATATTGCATTAGGTAAATTAAATCTTAAAGTGTGCAGCAGAGGCCCCATTTTGTTAGCAAAATAGGATTATGATTTTGTATTCACAGCATGCAAGTAAAATGGGATGTAACCCTGAAAGTTTAATGTTCTGTTTCATTTTCGTATGACCTGCTCTCCTTTCCTTCACCTACAAGTAAGTTTAGTTATTAAAACTATTGAGCTATAAGCAGTATATTTTTTTAAAAATTGAAAACCTAGTGAAGAAGTCTTTTGGAAAAAAAATAATTTGCTTAAAATTATACAATGTATTGCAGCAAAAAACAAAAACAAAAGGTACTGCAAGTATATAGTAGTGTGCATCTGTAAAGAAAAGATTGGTAAATATTTAAGGTGTAACTTTTTATCAGAATTGTTCTGATCTGAAAATATTAGACTCTCTTTTCTGATTTGGCCTGACTTGCTTTATGCTTCCAGCATTTTCTGTTTTTATTTCACTTTTCCAGTATTTGTACATCGTTCCTTGCTACCCGTACTATATTGTGCTTGAGACTTCAGTTCTGACCTCCCTATTGTACCCAGTTCCTGGTCTCCGCTGTGCTGGCATGGGGAGCCACCCAGCTGGAGTCCAGGCAGCTCTCTTACAGTGAATGGGGAAGGGCCCTTGGAGGGGGATTGTTCTGTCTTTGATGGAATCCTGACATTCTGAGAGGATGTAGGGTGGAGGAGGTAAGGTGCAGATTCAGCGGAATGATAACAGGACTGAAAGAGTTAAATTCTGAGGGCAGGTTCCTGGTCCTGTGTTTAGAAGGTTGAGGAGTGATCTGCTAGGTATTTAAAATGGGGGAAAAGAAGGGATTCATTAGAGAAACGATTTCATCTGGTGGAGGAATTTACATCAAGGAGACGTAACGAAATTTGAGCAAGGCCACTTTAGAGTAAAATTAGTAGTTTCACATAAGGTGAAAGTACATATAAGTGATATCCTATAGTTTATTAGCTACCTCGAGGAGTTAGTAGCTTTGCAAGGTATGGGCTATTAGTTTTAAAGCCATGCTCAGCAATTCCCTCTAATGTCAGTGTTCTTTAAATACTCATTTACAGCATCTTGCTGAACACTCTCAAATATTTTACTGTTATAGATGGTAGAGTAATTGACTTCTAATGATCAGGATTATACCTTGCTCCTTTTTTAAATATTGGAACTATATACCAAATATGGATATGTTTTCCAGTATTTATAGCTCTTTGAAGAGCATCATCTAAAGCTTCAGTGATTCCCTCCTTTACTTTGTTGAGAAATCAAGGCTGTATTCCATCTGGCCCAAGAGGGGTGTGACTATTTAGTGCTTCTAGTTTTTGCATAATACAGTTTTCCTAACTTTAAATGCATAGCTCCATTTGCTATGACTGGAATTTATCTACTATCCTCCTTGATGAAAGTTGATGTGAAGAATCTGTTTACTCAATCTCCCATGCCTAAATCCTATTCAACTTATCGCTTAACAGACCCAAATATGCATTGACCTTTTTTTTTTCTATTATTAACATTGTTGCAAATGTTTTTTGGGTTCATTTTGCTGAATTGTGTCATTTTTCACTTTACCTTTCACTTACATTTTGTAATAAATACATTTTGGCTGCTCAAAGTGTGAAAATCTACTTTCCTAATGTCTTCTACTATCTTTGTAGCAGCCTTCCATCTCGTAAGACAATGGTGTGCGCCACAGTGGTCAACTGTGTTAAGCATCCCATGGTGTGGCTCAGGATCCCCACTCCGGCATGGCAGTCTCTGCCACATTTGCTGCAGTGGAAGGTAGTGAGCTGAGAAGGTGCAGGTTTTTGCTGACCTCTATTTTCTCTGGGCTCTGTTCTCAACCAACTCAGCTTTTCATTTCTGCTCGCCTCTCCCGACGCCCTTCCAAACAGAGCCTCCAGAGGTCAACGACTGACTCCTAATTGTCAAGTGTCAATGTCAGCCAGCTTCATATCTTGCTTGCAGGTGTCCTTGTAGCAGAGGTATGGACATCGACGGAGTCATGACCCAGTGGTCAATTCACCGAACAGATCTTTGGGCATATGGAAGGGGTCATCAACAGTGCTACCAAGCGGCACTCGCTTAGCAATAACCTGTTCACTGAGGCCCAATCTGGGCTCTGCCAGGGCCACTCAGCTCCTGACCTCATTACAGCCTTGGTTCAAACATGGACAAAAGAGCTGAACTCCCGAGGTGAGGCAAGAGCGACTGCCCTTGACATCAAGGCCGCATTTGACCGAGTGTGGCATCAAGGAGCCCTGGAAAAACGGGAGTCAATGGGAATCGGGGCGGGGGCGGTGGGAAACTCTCCACTGGTTGGAGTCACAGTTCCTGCATATCCCTTTGCAAAGCATTTAATATCTCCTTAGATTAGTTAATTGCCTAACCCCAAGTCCAGTTCTTTATTCCTCACTGCTTCGTGTACAGTATCTACATAATAACATTGTAACTTAGACTTCAGAATGTTTATTTTCTTACTTTTAAGCTTATTCCTCAGTCATTTATTTTCTCATTCTTTATGGCGATTACATTTCAAAGGTACTTAATTATCTATAAAGTGCTTTGTGATGTCCTGAGGTTTGAGAGTCTTTTTTTGTTTTTTTTTTTATTTTCCTTTTTGCGTGTATCATGTTAACCTCTTGCTCTCCATCAACGCTTCATCAGTTTGAATCCACCCCCACTGTCCTATTCATCTTCTCTATGAGGACACTGGCCTGGTATAGGTAGCCCATCCTGTCTGATAAACTTTCTTGCGTCCATGGCGTTCATACCAACATTACACTGATGCTGATTTAATGGGCACTCACCCGACACCCATTGAATGAAAATCTACGATGCTCTTGGACTCCTACCTCATGGTCAGATCTGGAGTTCTTGGCGCAGTTGCAGTGATGTTCAAGATCGCAGTGGGAGTTTGGAGCAGTGCTGTGGAAAGAGTCCGTGAGCTCGAATTTTAGGAAAGCCGAGGGAGGGGGTGGTGGAGAGATGGATGGAGGGAGAGAGAGAGAAATGGAGGGAGAGGAAAGCCTGGAACCAGCACTTGTGGAGTGAGGGGAGAGAGGAAAGCCTGAGGGTAGAGAAGAAAACCCTGGGGCCATGGGGTGGGATGGGAAAAGGGAAGCTGAAAGATGAGAGCGTTACTGGTGGTGGGTGGGGTGGGGGGAAGGGAGGAGAGGAAAATCCAGAATCTGGGGGAAGAGAGCCTATGTGAATTAGATAATTGTTGCAGTTGGGTGAGTGGGGGTTATGTATAAATATTCGTGGAAAATTTTGAATTTGTATAGGGTAGTATGCCCTGGACCCTTTTAAAAATGAACCACGATCATAGGGCCTTGTTTGCAAGGTATTTATGTACTAAATGAGCTACTGACAGCTGCTGACTAAGCTCAGTAGGTTTAAATCCTTGTTTGGTAGTCTGCAATTTTAAAAGAAAAATGAACTAAAACTTTTTTTTTGCCACTTAATGATATTACTGGAGCAACAAAGTTTTAAAATGTACAAACAAAAAATGAATTCCAAAATGGCAGAAAGGAAAGCAGATTTTAAAATTAAGTACGCGTTCCCTTTACTTTTATTAAAGAATCAGAATGTCCATGTTCATTGTAGATTCTAACATGCACCAAATAAGAGCCTTGATTTTTCACCGCTTCAAGGTGTTGGATCTTCTGTCACTGCTACTGGGTGGAAAATCCACTCCGACACGTTAAAAGAATTGATTGTCTCCGTTACATATTTCCTTACCTTTTGGTGTAGTATGTTTTTTATAATGCTTCTTGACTATTACTGCTCATAGGAATGCATGTTCTATTCTTTGTAAACTTACCAGACAAATTTGGCCTGTCACACCTAATTTGGGTTAATTTTCACAAGTGATCAGAAAAGAAGAACTTGTACTTGTCACAGCACCGTGCACAACTGCAGGATGTCCCAAGCTTTACAGCCAATGAAGAATTTTTGAAGTGTACAAACCAGTTGAGCAAAGCTGTCAATATGCATGCATGTTGCAAAGAACCATAAACAGCAATAGTATGATAACCAGGTAATGTGTTTTATTGAAGTTGTTTGAAGGAGAAATATTGGCCAGGACACTCAGGAGAATTCCTGTACTCTTCAAAATAGTTATTCCATCTCAACTTGAGAAGACACACAGAGCCTCTGTTTAATGTCTCATCTGAAAGGTGGCACCTTGGACAGTGCAGCACTCCCTCAGTATAGCGTTGAACGTTAACGTAGATTTTGTGCTCAGGTTTCTGGAGTGGGACTTGAATCCAATTATTCAGAGGCGAGTGTGTTACTGATTGAGGCACATCAACTCCTGGCCCTGCCTCTTACTATCTCTAGATTTGTATCAAATCCCATTCAATTATTAAACAGTGTAAAACAGACAAAAAGCATTTGAATGGCTGTAAGCTGGATGTAATTTTCTTCCAAACGTAGAAATTAGGAGCAGCAGTAGGCCATTCAGCCCTTCGAGCCTGATCCACCATTCAACATGATCATGGCTAATCCCCTATCTCAACGCCATGTTCCCGCTTTCTCTCCATAGCCCTTGGTGCCCCTAATATCCAAACATTTATCAATTTCTTTCTTGAATGTACTCAGTGACCCGGCCTCCACAGTCTTCTGTGGTAGAGAATTTCACAGGTTGACCACCCTTTGAGCGAAGAAATTTTTCCTCATCTCGGTCCTAAATGGCCTGCCCCATATCCTGAGACTGTGGCCCCTGGTTCTAGACTCCCCAACCAGGGGAAACACCCTCACTGAATCCAGTCTGTCTAGCCCTGTTAGAATTTTATATGTTTCAATCAGATCCCCTCTCATTCTTCTTAACTCTAGTGAATACAGGCCCGGTCGAACTAATCTCTCCTCGTAAGACAGTCCTGCCATCCCCAGTATCAGCCTAGTGAACCTTCGCTGCACTCCCTCTATGGCAAGTATATTCTTTCTTAGGTAGGGAAACCAAAACTGCACACAATACTCCAGGTGTGGTCTCATCAAGGCCCTGTATATCTGCAGTAAGACATAACTGCTTCTGAACTCAAATCCTTTTGCAGTGAAGGCCAACATACCATTTGCCTTCCTAATTGCTTGCTGCACCTGCCTATTTACTTTCATTGACTGGTGTACAAGGACACCCAGATCCACATTTCCCAATATATCACCATTTAAATAATACTCTGCCTTTCTGCTTTCACACCAAAGCATATGACTTCACATTTATCCACGTCATGCTGCATCTGTCATGTGTTTGCCCACACACACAACTTGTTTAAATCACCCTGAAACCTCCTTGCATCCTCCTCACAACTCTCAACCTCGCCCAGTTTTGCGTCATCAGCAAACTTGGAAATATTGCATTTGGTTCCCTCATTCAAGCCATTTATATATCGTGAATAGCTGGGGCTCAAGCACTGATCCCTGCGGTACACCACTAGCCACTGCCTACCACCCAGAAAAAGACCCATTTATTCCTACACTCTGTTTCCGGTCTGTCAACCAATTCTCAATCCATGCCAGTATATTACCCCCAATCACATGTGCTTTAATTTTTCCCACTAGCTTCTTATGTGGGACCTTATCAAAAACCTTGAATTCAAAATACACCACATCCACTGGTTCGCCCTTATCTACTCTACTAGTTACATCCTCAAAAAACTCAGATTAGTTAAACATGACTTCCCTTTCGTAAACCCATGCTGACTTTGGCTAATCTCGTTAATGCTTTCCAAGTGTTCTGTTACCGCATCTTTTATAATAGACTCTCGCAATTTCCCCATTACTGATGTTAGGCTAACTGGTCTGTAATTCTCTTTTTTTTCTCTTCCTACTTTTTTAAATAGTGGGGTTATATTTGCCACCAGAATTGCTCCAGAGTCTAGAATTTTGGAAGATGACCAAGTTCAAACTTCTTTAACCAGTCCTTACTATTAGGATAATTTCACTTTTTGCCTCCTGTGCTTAGGCTTCTTAATAAATCGAACAATCTCACAATACTGTGTTTTTCAACTCCCCTTATGATAATTCTTAATTGATCTGTTGGCTAAAAACATAATTCTCCCCTGAATCTAAACAAAGTCAAGGGATCTGAACTGCAGTCTGACCTTAAGTGAACCCATGGTTCATTTCAAGATTGCGGAGCAGTTAGACTTTGGCTTCAAGGGAAACATACCTTTGTTCCATTTTAGATGGCATGATGTTCATGTCCTCAGAAAGTGGCTCACCCCTAAAGAAACTGAGAGCAGTCTTGCAGAGCTTGTTTTTTTGGTGTGTTAGTACTATTTCAATCGACTAATCAAAAATAAATTGAAAGAAAGAGTTACCTAAATGTGGAAGCATTTTGCTGTATTATAAGAGAGCCATGACTTAAGTCTCTGTAATTTAGAGATATTTGTGTTAAAATAATCCCTTTCTCTGATATAGCATTATTGATTGACTGTTTAACACCCTGTTTCTTTTCTTTACATGTTGCAGCTGGATGGGTACATTGCACGAAACTGGGCTAATCAGAAATCAGCGTTGGGGAGTGCCCTGGACCCATTGGCAGATAAGATTTTGATCAGCGTCCTATACGTCAGTCTGACTTGTGCTGAACTCATTCCAGGTACTCCTTTCTGCTTGCCCTTCTAGGATAAAGTTCAGAAAAAGCAGAGTAACAGAAATGTGCTTTAGTTCTGAATAGTAGCAACGATGTAAAAAGCCTCAGATTTCATCTGCTTTTACTAGCTAATGGAGCGCACACCAGTGCCTCATGTACATTTTGTGTTATTAGCTTTAAGATTGTAGGACAAAATAAATTAGCTGAAGCTAGTTGCAAGTAAAGAAAAATAACTTGTATTCATATAGCACCATTTTACTTCCTCAGGACATCCCAAAGACCTTCTTGGCTGAAGGATTACTTATTGACATGTACTTTCTTTTTAAAAATTCTTTCATGGAATGCTGGCTAGGCCAACATTTGTTACCTATCCCTAATTGCCCTTGAGAAGGTGATGGGGAGCTGCCTTCTTGAACTGCTGTAGTCCAGATGGTGGTAGGTGCTTTTAGGAAGAGCATTCCAGGTTTTGACCCAGCGACAGTGAAGGAACATCAATATTGTCCCAAGTCAGGGTGGTGTGTGGCTTGGAGGGGAATTTGGAGGTGGTGATGCTCCCATGCGCCTGCGGCCCCTGTCCTTCTAGGTGGTAGAGGTCACAGGTTTGGAAGGTGCTGTCAAAGGAAGCTTGGCTAGTTGCTCAGTGCATCTTGAAGATGGTGCACAGAGCTGTCACTATGTGCCAGTGGTGGAGGGAGTGAATGTTTAAGGTGATGGACGGGGTGCTGATTAAGTGGCTGCTTTGTCCTGGGTGGTGTCGCGCTCCTTGTGTTTATGGAGCTGCACTCATCCAGGCAAGTATTCCATCACATTCCAGACTTGTGCCTTGTAGATAGTGGACAGGCTTAAGGGAGTCCATTATTATGTAGGCAGAAATTGCAGCCAAGCTGTGCACAGCGAGCTCCCAGAAACAGCCAATTCATGCGACCATTTTAACTTGTTATATTTCGTGGTATTGCTCAAGAAAAGAATGTTGATCAGGACACAGGGTGAAATTCCCTATACAACTTTAAATAGTGATGCGCAACCTTTTCCATACACCTGCTGTCCCACCTAAAGGACAGCAACTCCAACAATATAGCTTGATGTCAGTGCTGCAGTGTTGTACCTAGAGATCTAGAAATAGATAGCAGGCTTTTTGGAAGAGGATGGCCCTGACCTTAGAAATATTGCTTCAGTGTGCACACTAAGTCTTTGTCACATTTTGATTAACTATAAATTCCTTATCACCTCCCAGCTTCAGCTCGACATCTTGAAATCCATGTGTTGCCGTGCAAATGCACTTTGTCAGAACTTTGGTTGATTTGTCTCAGTCCCATTGGAACCAGACATCACAGTCGATGAAAGAATCCAGCTCACCTTTTTAGTCAACCTGTCATGGACTTCCCTACTCCATGTTCCGGCTAAATATAGGAAATCTTCCATGTAGGGCAGAAACCTAGAAACTGAAAACCCAAAGTAAGAACCTATATTCACAAAGTACTTCCACATGAGACTGCTGTTATATTTAAGGTCTAACAAGTCATTTAGAGTCAAGTTGTTAAAATTCATACTCTTGTCAAAAATCTTTGCATCTTAAACTAATGTGCACAGTATCCAGATAAAAGCAAAATACTGCGGATGCTGGAAATCTGAAATAAAAACAGAAAGTGCTAGAAAAACTCAGCAGGTCCAGCAGCATCTGTGGAGAGGGAAACGGTTAACATTTCGAGCCCGATATGACTCCTCTTTGGAACATTGTATTCAGGCAGCTGAATTGCTGCAACAGTCCATCATTGACACCCTGCATGTACAAATTCCATGTCCTTCTGTTCAGAAATGCTTGCCCCAGGGTGCTAAATTTTTTTTTATAGTCAGACAGGTTTAACTGTTAGGGATTTCTTTCAAATCAGCAGCTCGAAACCCAATTTTGAAAGCTTGTAAAAATGCCATATCTTTAAAAAGCTATTCCAGGGAACCTCATACTCCTCCTATTTTAAAGCTGGTGAAACTCCATTCATAATCCTTTCATGTTAGACTATGCTTTGACTACATTGAGAAAGTCCAGGCAAAGACTCAAGAAAATTGTCCTCGCTGTTACTGATCCGGAAATCTGATATTAAGTCAATGCTGCTATTTTTCCGGCACAGTTTTGTTTTAGTTGAACATTAAAGGTGAGGACTTACAGCGCAGAGCACCACAAAATGCTGTATGGGATGCCGATTAGATTCCTAAATACTAATTCTCCAGATGGTCTTGGCTTTGGATCAGCAATATGAATGGTCGTTCGCTCTCAGCGGATGAGACCATGACCAGGATTATTCAGTCGGCTTGCGGGGGCGGGCCCGACACGCTGGCGTGTAAAATGACATGCGATGAATTGGGCGTGCATCCCGGGTCATCGCGCTGTCTCACGATGTTTCGTTAAGCGGGCGTGCGCTGGGAATTGGCTGCGCGCCCGCCAATAACTGATAGGCCTATTAAGGAATGAATTAATGTCATTGTTTATGCTGCCCGTCCAACCTTAAGGTTGGCGGGCAGGCGAAAAGGTCAAGCGGCCTTCACGTTTTTTTAGGAAACCTCAGCCACGAGCGGGACGAGGCTTCCTAAGCTTTAACGACTTAAATAAAAAAAATTTCTGAAATATAAAAACATGTCCCATCTCATGTGGCACAGTCACATGAGGGGACATGTTTAATTAAATTTTCAAACCATTAATTTATTTATCTCAAAAGAGCTTCAATCTCCCTGCGGCAGCTCTGTGCCTCGGAGATTGAAGCCGACTCTCCCTCCTCGCCCCGCCCGCACAGGTAGCACTGAGCACTACGGCTCGCGTCTTACGCTGGGCAGGCCTTAATTGACCCGCTCGCGTAAAATGGTCTCCGCGACCACTCCCGCTGAGCCCGCCCGACACAGGAAAAATTCAGGCCCATATGTTGAAAGGATTTAATTGTAGGACTTGGACTTGGGAACAGGAGTGGGCTACTTCCCCTTTGAGCCTGCTACGCCATTTGCTAAGATCATGGCTGATCTGGTCGTGGTGTTAATTTGCCTGGCTGTCTGAACCCTCCCCCACATCCCTTGACACCCCTGGCCAGCAAAAATCTGTCTAACTCTGTCTTGAATAAATTCAATGGCCCAGCCTCTATTACTTTCTGAGGAAGAGAATTCCACATACTAACGACCCTCTGAAAGAAAATGTTTCTCCTCATCTCCGTCTTAAGAGGTCTTATTCTTAAACTGTGTCCTCTAATTCTAGTCTGCCCCCAACAAGTAGGAACATCTCCTGGTGTCCACTCTAGCAAGTCCCCTCAGGATCTTGTATGTTTCAATGAGATCACCTCTCATTCTTCTAAACTCCAATGGGTATAGGCCCAACCTGTTCAACCTTTCCTTATAAGATAAACCCTTCATCCCAGGAATGAGTCAAGTCAGCCTTCCCTGAATTGTCATTTTTTGGCAGTAGTTCTGTTGGCATTTTGCTACCTTAAGCAATGTTATCAGTACTCCTGGAAATATAGTTGAATCTTCCTTTCCATAATTTCTGACAGATTATCTTCTTGCTTCGGTGAGTTCTTGGGGCTGAAATGATGGATGTTAGCTAGTGTTTTCAGTTAACTTGTCTGTGATGCTATGATTTTACCAACTGTTGTGACAGTGGTGAAACCCAAGTTGCATTAATTCTGGTTTTAATGCTCCCATTTACACCCTTCACTCTGACCACCCTCTTGCAGAACTAATTATTTTCTTAATGCGTTTTTTATTATTTCACAGAAAACAAGCTGCTTTTATTCAGTCATAATAGACTACAGATACTGGGGAACGTTCATAAACAAATTATAACGCAATATCTTGGAAGCTTTTTAGTGACTGAATGTGGAAGAGTGATAAAGTTAATCTGCTGCTCAATCTCTTGGCTGCTTTGCTTTTATCATGTTCTGCACAAACATGTATTTCTGGTATTTGGTGAATCATAAAGTGAGCTACCAACTCCATCCCTCTCCCTGGCAACTGTCCGAGGCGGAACCAGATTGTTTGCAGCCTTGATGTCCTTTCTGAGCCGGAGATGAGCTTCTGACCGTATATCTGCGCCATCACTAAAAGCGCCTATTTTCACTACTCTGACCCTGCCTCGGCCGATCTGCTAAAACACTTTTTTTTTTAACCTCCAGTTCACTATTCCAAAGCAGCCTTCGTTGACCTCCCACGTTCTATCCTCTGTAAGCTTCAGATCATCCAAAACTTTGCTGATTTAGATTGGCTCCTAGTTAAGCAACGCCTCGATTTTAAAATTCTCATCCTTATTTTCAAATCCCTCCATGACCTCACCCCTCCTTGTTTCTAACCTCTTCCAGCCGCACAACCCTCTGAGATATCTGAGCTCCTCTAATTTTGAATTTGAGCATCCTTGATTTTAATTGATCCACTGCTAGTGGCTGTGCCTTCAACTCTAAGCTCTGAAATTCCCTACCTACACTACTGTGCCTTTCTACCTCTTTCCTCCTTTTAAGAAGCACCTTACAATCTATATCTTTGCCTAAGCTTTTGGTTGTCTACCCTAATATCTACTTATGTGGCTTGGTGTCTAACTTTGCTAGATAAGGCTTGTAAAATGCCTTGGGACGTTTTATTACATTAAAGGCACTATATGAATGCGAATTGTTGTTTTTTACATTTAAAGCAACTACTGACTTTGACTTGTAGCATCCTTTGAAGAATCTACCCTGATTTGC
The DNA here is from genome assembly GCF_964194155.1 of Cetorhinus maximus. Lineage (NCBI taxonomy): Eukaryota > Metazoa > Chordata > Chondrichthyes > Lamniformes > Cetorhinidae > Cetorhinus > Cetorhinus maximus. Next base: position 4,493,140 of record NC_135892.1, read on the forward strand.
ATAAATGCTCATGTTCACCTCATCTATTCTTTTTAAAACCTTAATACTCCGGCTGCCACCACCAATGCTTCATTTTCTATTTCTCAATACGTGATACTATTGATGTCTTTCCTTTCTCCTGCGTGACTGCTGTTCTGAGTGGTATTTGCAAATTTAGGCCCTTTGTGGGGTATGTCGGTCAGCTTATTTACTGCGAGTGTCGAAAATGTTGTTATATGTTAAAATGCCTGGATATCATTTACAGTAAGCTTACAACATCAGGGAAAATTTGAATGATCACATCTTTAGGACCTCCTAGTAGGGCCGTTTTTTTTAATGACCAACTTCGTAACTGGAGTAATGCTTCAAAACTGGAGGATTCACTCCCCACCCCCCGCCCCTCCACCCCAACCAAAACGCTACCTCATACCCATTATAATCCTGTTTTGCAGCTCCTCTTACTGCTATGGTCCTTTTGCGAGATGTCATTTTGATTGCAGCTGGTTTCTATATTAGATACCGAACGGTTCCACCACCAGTAAGTAACAAAGCTGTTCATCTCATTGTAACTTTATGCTCAACTGTCTCTCCCCACCCCCTCACCTTTGTCCCCCCACCCCCGCTCACCTTTCTCCCCCCCACCCACCCCCCGCTCACCTTTCCCCCCCCACTCACCTGTCTCCTCCCCCGCTCACCTTTCTCTCCCTCCATCCCCCCGCTCACCTTCCCCCACCCCCCCGCTCACCTTTCTTCCCCCCCCGCGCACCCTTTCCGCCCCCCCCGCTTGCTTTCCCCCTGCTTTTTTCAACCAGCTTGCTATCCCCCATTTGCTTCCCCCGCTCACTTTCCCTCCTTCGTCTCACTGCCCCCCCACTGCGCTCGCCCTGTTCTCCCCCACCCTGCTCGCCCTGCTTTCTCCCCCCAACCCCCCTCGCCCTGTTTCCCTTCCCCCCCCCGCCTCGCTTAACCCCCTCGCTCTTTCTTTCTTTCTTGCTCTCATGGTAGCTTGCATACTAGCCCTTTTATTTTGTATTGTGTCTCTGCCCTGTCATGTGCTGATGCTAACTGAGCTACTTACTTTACTTCATACTCTTTTTTTTGTAACCTGACCACCCTCAAATCCTTTTCAGATTAATTTATTACTGCTGACACTGGCTCTTTAGGTTACAATATCCTGAACGAAGCTGATGTTTGAAATAATATTTTTGCCTTATTTATGAGGCAGTGGTAAAAAGAGGCCAGTTTTATATGAAATCTAACTTGTTTTTGCCAGTGTGAATGACCTGACCATCTTTGCAAACAGTCCCAGGTAAACAAGAACCCTCTAGGGTGAGTCTTGACTGGGAAGAAATTGACAGTATGATGGTGGGAACATTTCTAGTTTTTTTTTCCTTCACTGGAAGAGAATGGGACAACTCTACTGAATTGACACCAACCTATGAATCCTGTGTGCCAAATTGTGTTATAGGAACTTGGCTTTTATGTTAATATGAACTAACTTTGCTTTGATCTCCTGTACTCCCATTGAGTTGGAAGTTCTCTTGATTAGTGTGCAAACAAAAATCAAATGCTTTCCTATCCCTTTTTCCCGTCGTTCACCTGTTTTGTATTGTGCAACCTTTTACACAGTGTTTGCGTTTTGTGAAATTGTATGTATGCAACTAGATAACTACTTTCATGTCTCGCAGAGGACTCTCAGCAAATATTTCAACCCGTGCTATGCTACGGCTCAATTAAAACCAACGTTTATCAGCAAGGTAAGATGCATTTGTTGTTTATTGATCTCTTTTCCATCCAACCCCCGAGCTCTCCACTCCACCCCTGAGGCATGCAAAGGAAGGACTTGCTTTAGTCCATGTGTGAGAGCCCAGGTCCACCTGCGATTTCCACTGTGACCTCAATCAGATTAGGCAGTGGCATGCAAACACACCTGCTGCATTGTGTTCCTCATCTGTTACCTTCTGATGCAAAACTCATTCATTGCCACTATAAGATACCTGATGATAATATTTTAGCCTTTGAAAGAATAATACAATGGCTCTGCAATTCTGGAAAAAACACCATAGAAGATTTAAAAAACTTAATTCCTGTGGGAGACAAAGCCTTGGAAATTAATCACAACACAAGTGCACATATCCACTTTCAGAAATTCCTAAATGTACTCCTGCAAAATCAGACTTGTGCGTATTTTAGATTTTTTGTGCAATCAAGTTTCAGGGAGGGAAGATCAGATGAGTAATTCACTCTCGTTATGATAGAGCTTTGATTATATTTTTTATGTGGGACTAACTTGATAGCTCTTTTAGAGATCTGGTTGAGGCACAATGGACCGACTGGCCACCTTCTCTACTGTGTGCATCTATGACTATGGAAGTGATGGAGATTTGGGGCACTGATAGCTTGAGCTACAAGCTCATGGCCCATTTCAACCTTTTTGTTAACATATCATTGGCAAACCTTGAATGTTCATTTACACAGAATCCAGAATGTGCTATCAAAATCTTGGAATCCCATGTAATGAAAATGGAAATGAATTTTGTCACCGTAAAGTAGTGGTCTTGGTTATAGATCCATTTTCAGGACTGTCTTCAGGTTGTGCTAGTTCTCAACTTGTATCAGTTTTCTAGGTTGGTATGTATGACCCTTTGTTACTCAATGCTACAATAACTATGGCACACTTTATTTAAAAAAAATATAGGAAAAGAGCTTACCTTGAGTATATGTTACTGCTTCTGATTTGCAATAGGAACAGGAGTAGACCTTTCAGCCCTTTGGCAGAACAGGCTCATTCAATTAGATCATGGCCGAACTGTATTTTAACACCATCCACCCACTCTAGTTCCCTAACCCTTAATATCCTTGCCTAATAAAAATTGATCAGTCTCAGTTGTGAAATCTTTAACTGACCTCCATATATTCGCTAGCCTTTGAGCGAAGCAGAGAGTGCTTCCTGACTTCACCTCCTGAATGACCTGCCTCTAATTTTAAGGTTATTCCCCTTGGTTCTGGACTCCCCTCCAGTCGAAATGGTCTGTTGAACCTATCAAATCCTTTAATCATCTTAAGCATCTCAATTAAACCATCCTTGAAGTAAATGAATACAGGCTAATTTTCAGATGGAGAAAGGTCCTTCGAAACCTGTGGCAATAAAAAAAAATACAACTCGGTGACTAAAAGTATAACAATTCTGAGTGTGCTTTTTTAAAAAATTGAATTTGTGGTTGGAATTAAGAGAAAATAAAGGAGAGAGCAAAACCCAGCTGAGCAGGAAGTACTGAAACTCAGGTTTCAGGCTTTTGAAACAATGAGATGCTTCAAACAAATGTTACAGGCATCAGTAAGACCATGGAGACGTTGGTGGGTAAGTTTGATTTGATGGTGAATTGTAATTGGCTGTGTTTATTGTGGTTTACATTTTATTTATATTTAACTGGGTCTGAAGTAAAATCAGCATCAGCAGTAACTTTCAGAAGTGCAATCAGCGAAGTAATTAATTGCTTTCTTGTGGGATTTACCCTTCAATGAGTCATTATGGTCAGTCGCTTATTTCAACCAGGGAAGGAATTTTGATACTTGGAGCTCTCTACTTGCTATGGGCGGATCTCGTTGCCACTCATGAATGTAGTCAATTTTAACTTAAGACACTAAGCGGTAGATTTTTAATTCGTGCAAGTTTTGGGCAGGTGGGATGATTACAAAGCACCCTCACAGGCCTAAGTTTGAGACCCGGGCTATTTTAACAGCTTGTCTTCACCTGCAGGCTGCCAGTCAGTTGTCCACCCCAACCATGCAGAAGGTGACAGTGGCTGGGGAGGGTGGGAGTAGGGGCTTGAGCAGTTGGATGCTACTGGCTGGCACCAAAGGGAGGCTTCCCTGTAGACAGGTAAATTGTGGGGATGGTATATCAATAGGATGTTGCAGCTGGGGAGGTGGCAATCCGGAGCAAAATAGGGTCCCTTCATCCTGTCAACAGCATTTTACGGAGCAGGAGAGTTCCGGGAGCTTACCCAGTGAATCCCAGCTTAAAATACAATCAGGTCCTCATTGATGTTCTGGGACGTTGGCTTGCATTAATTTGTGAGGCAGCCTCCTGCTTCTGACTGGCGCTTCAACAATGTAAGTACAGTGAGCAGTTAAAATGGTGGCCAATGGGATCCTAATGGAAACAGGATAGTTAGACTGCATACTCTAAGTTAAAGAACCCTCTGCCCAAGCCCTAACCCATGCTCCACCCCTGCTCAGCAGTGTGGGCTAATATTCCCTCCTAAATTTTGTTTGGAGAAGAAATCTAGTAGTTCAAGTGTTGATTGCCTTGTATCCAACTAGAAAGATGTTAGCACTTGTGACTGAGATTTTTGTCATGTCCTTCCATGTCTTCTGTGTTTCTGGTTCTCAGTTGGGCATTTGATGGAGCTTAGGAATAAATTTTGTATCTTGGATTGGTGGTGAAAGTTGATACATTACCATCCTCCCAGCTGTTTGTGGAGTGGCCAACATTCTATTCCTGGTACAAAAACAGAATTACCTGGAAAAACTCAGCAGGTCTGGCAGCATTGGCGGAGAAGAATAAAATTGACTTTTCGAGTCCTCATGACCTTTCAACAGAACTGAGTAAAATTAGGAGAGGGGTGAAATATAAGCTGGTTTAAGGTTGGGGGGGGGGCCCGGTGGGGTGGGCGTAGAGAGTGTTGGGGGGGGGTGGTTGTAGGGACAAGCAAGCAGTGATAGGAGCAGATAATCAAAAGATGTCACAGACAAAGGAACAAAGAGGTGTTGAAGGTGGTGATATTATCTAAGAGAATGTGCTAATTAAGAATGGATGGCAGGACACACAAGGTACATCTCTAGTTGGGGTGGGGTGAAATAAGACTAACAGGGCATAAAAGGTATAGATTTAAAAATAATGGAAATAGGTGGGAAAAGAAAAATCTATATAAATTATTGGAAAAAACAAAAGGGAGGGGGAAAAAACGGAAAGGGGGTGGGGATGGAGGAAGGAGTTCAAGATCTAAAGTTGTTGAATTCAATATTCAGTCCGGAAGGCTGTAAAGTGCCTAGTCGGAAGATGAGGTGCTGTTCCTCCATTTTGCGTTGGGCTTCACTGGAACAATGCAGCAAGCCAAGGACAGACATGTGGGCAAGAGAGCAGGGTGGAGTGTTAAAATGGCAAGCGACAGGGAGGTCTGGGTCATTCTTGCGGACAGACCCAGTTTGCGTTTGGTCTCTCCAATGTAGAGGAGACTGCATTGGGAGCAACGAATGCAGTAGACTAAGTTGGGGGAAATGCAAGTGAAATGCTGCTTCACTTGAAAGGAGTGTTTGGGCCCTTGGACGGTGAGGAGAGAGGAAGTGAAGGGGTAGGTGTTGCATCTTTTGCGTATGCATGGGGAGGTGCCGTAGGTGGGGGTTGAGGAGTAGGGGGTGATGGAGGAGTGAACCAGGGTGTCCCGGAGGGAACGATCCCTGCGGAATGCCGTCGGGGGGGTGAAGGGAAGATGTGTTTGGTGGTGGCATCATGCTGGAGTTGGCAGAGGATGATCCTTTGAATGCGAAGGCTGGTGGGGTGATAAGTGAGGACAAGGGAGACCCTATCATGTTTCTGGGAGGGAGAGGAAGGTGTGAGGGCGGATGCGCCGGAGATGGGCCGGATACGGTTGAGGGCTCTGTCAACGACCGTGGGTGGAAAACCTCAGTTAAGGAAGAAGGAGGACATGTTGGAGGAACTGTTTTTGAAGGTAGCGTCATCAGAACAGATGCGACGGAGGCGAAGGAACTGAGAGAATGGGATGGAGTCCTTACAGGGAGCGGGGTGTTAGGAGCTGTAGTCGAGGTAGCTGTGGGAGTCGGTAGGCTTGTAATGGATATTGGTGGACAGTCTATCACCAGAAATTGAGACAGAGAGGTCAAGGAAGGGAAGGGAAGTGTCAGAGATGGACCATGTGAAAATGATGGAGGGGTGGAGATTGGAACCAAAATTAATAAATTTTTCCAGGTCCCAACGAGAGCATGAAGCAGCACCGAAGCAATTATCGATGTACCGGAGAAAGAGTTGTGGGAGGGGGCCGGAGTAGGACTGGAACAAGGAATGTTCCACATACCCCATAAAGAGACAGGCATAGCTGGGGCCCATGCGGGTACCCATAGCCACACCTTTAATTTGGAGGAAGTGAGAGGAGTTAAAGGAGAAATTGTTCAGTGTGAGAACAAGTTCAGCCAGACGGAGGAGAGTAGTGGTGGATGGGGATTGTTCAGCCCTCTGTTCAAGGAAGAAGCTAAGGGCCCTCAGACCATCCTGGTGGGGGATGGAGGTGTAGAGGGATTGGACGTCCATGGTGAAGAGGAGGCGGTTGGAGCCAGGGAAATGGAAATTGTTGAGGTGGCGTAAGGTGTCAGAGGAATCACGGATGTAGGTGGGAAGGGACTGGACAAGGGGAGAGAGAAGGGAGTCAAGATAACGAGAAATGAGTTCCGTGGGGCAGGAACAGGCTGACACGATCGGTCTGCCGGGACAGTCCTGTTTGTGGATTTTGGGTAGGAGGTAGAAGCGGGCCGTCCGAGGTTGGGCGACTATCAGGTTGGAGGCTGTGGGAAGAAGATCTCCAGAGGAGATGAGGTCAGTGACAGTCCTGGAAACAATGGCTTGATGTTCAGTGGTGGGGTCATGGTCCAGGGAGTGGTAGGAGGAAGTGTCTGCGAGTTGACGCTCAGCCTCCGCGAGGTAGAGGTCAGTGCACCAGCCAACAACAGCACCACCCTTGTCAGCGGGTTTGATGACAATGTTGGGGTTGGACCTGAGAGAACAGAGTGCAGTAAATTCAGAGAGAGACAGATTAGAATGGTGAGAGGAGCAGAGAAATTGAGACGTCTAATGTCACGCCGACAGTTCTCAATGAAAAGATCAAGAGAAGGTAAGAATCCAGAGGGAGGGGTCCAGGTGGAGGGAGAATATTGGAGGTGGGTAAAAGGATCCGTTGAACGGGTCATGAGGACTCGAAACGTCAACTTTATTCTTCTCTGCCGATGCTGCCAGACCTGCTGAGTTTTTCCAGGTAATTCTGTTTTTGTTTTGGATTTCCAGCATCCGCAGTTTTTTGTTTTTATTCTATTTCTGATGGCTGACGAGGTATTGGTGAGTCACTTGTGAGTGAAAGATGGGAAAATGTTTTTTTTTGTAATTATTGTAATAGACCTGAATATGAGTCATTTATCTCCACTGAGACTACTAGAATGCCAGGATTTTTGGCTCTTAATTCTGGCACCATGGCATGAAGTGAAGAGCAACCACAACCTGCACAAGGTGCAATGATAAAACTCTGCGATGTTAAACCTGTGGGAAGAAAGGAGCTGACTTTTCACATCGTATTCACACTTCATCATGTATCAGAAGCTTACACCCCCACCACAGAGGATTTAAATTATGTTACTCATGGAGTATTTCTCTGTATGTAGTAAAGTGACCAAAAATAATCAGTGATACAAGCCTGAGGACATCAGATAAATGAATACATGGAGATTATATAGCTTCCTTGTTTAGTACCCTCCTGCCTTGACGTGGCAAGATTTCGTTGAGGATTTAAACTGAATGCAGATATATCTCATTCTTTTAAAAACTGATACATGATCGACATTAAGATGTGAACATACATAAAATCTATGCCAGATAACTTCACAAATATTGACCTATTCAAATGATATTTATGGATTCTTATAAAAACTAAATTTAAATCAGTACCAACAATTGGTTGGTTAGCATTAACTAATAAAGTGCAGATTTGCTTTTGGGCTTTAAATGATATAATTTTTCAAATCTATCTGTACCCTGCTGTTTCAAAGTTTCTGTGACTATATTGCTTGAATTTGTCTGACTCCATCTCCATAATTATTTTCTTTGCTACATTTAACACTTGGTTATACCTTGGATTCCTTTCAAAAATTGATATGCTGGGAGCTGTTTTGTGCTCGGCTTGAGTTTCAAATCAATCTGCATGTCATTTTTTCCTGTATTCTACTTCTACCAAGTAATAAAGAATTGCAGCCTCATAAATGGTACTAAGAAGCTGCAACAAATGTTGAGACACAAAGTAAGTTTTCGATAAGCCTACGATAAATAGTTTTAAATTGAAATGGATAAGAACTGTTTGAAATCTCCCCTTGAATGGACGTGTTTAAAAAGAAATGAACTTTGCTGAAATGTTGAAAGCAGAAATTGATACAGAATTTGAAGGACTTGAGTCTTGATATATTTATTGTAAGTGTTGTCCCAGGGTCCCCTTTCAATACATTTCATGATTCTATCATGGAGGAATTTTTTTGTTTTATTGCCCATGGCATATTTGGCACTCTGAGCTTTGGCTTTTACTGAATGATTTGAACAAGCCTGCACCATGGTCTGTACGACATCACTAGTAATGTAATGAAACTGAAAGAGAAAAACCACACTGTCGCTACATTATATCTAACATTTTATTTGGCAATATTTTAATTCTTTGGCTTTTATTTATGTTGCAGGTTAACACAGCGGTTCAACTTGTGCTAGTGGCTGCATCTCTGGCAGCCCCAGTTTTTCAGTATGTGGACAGTGTGTTCCTTCACACTTTATGGTAAGATTTGCTGGGAACATTATGAAAATAAGAAATGCTTGTATTTATAGACCTTTTATCATAGCAGAACATCCCATGGCACTTTCTCAAAGAAATAGTTTGGACACCATGCAGGGATTGGGGAAGATTGGAGTGGCTGTAAATCTAGGCGAAGAGTAAGTTGTGAGGAGGGTATTGGAGGTGTGCAGAGGCACAAGCGACAGGTGAGGTTTAGGAAGAGAATTTAGAGTGTGGTGAAGGCTGTGCCATCAATGCGCGAGTTGGGGATGCCCAGTACAGCAGAGGCTGTAGGCCCAGGGTTTGAGTATAGTGATAATATGGATGGATCTTTAAACAAGTAGAAACACTTTGAAACAATTGACAGGGAATCAGTGAAGGGTAGCAAGGACCTTGGTGAGCAGGACTTAGTACTGGATAGATTTCATCCTATCAGTAAATGAATTCTATTAATACTGCTACCATGTTGAAAATTGGTCTGTTCATAATAGAAATAAAAGCAGAAAATGCTGGAAAAACTCAGCAGGTCTGGCAGCATCTGTGGAGAGAGAAACAGAGTTAAGTTTTCAAGTCAATATGACTTCTTCAGAGCTCTGAAGAAGAGTCTGAAACCTTGAGATGTCCAAAATTATTCAGAATGAAAGAAAACGGCTTGAAAGATGGAAAGGATCGAAGAGAACAAAGCAGTTAAGCATCGTTGCCCTTACTGAACAAAATAGAGTGGGGCTGTCAGTAAGTGGAGTGTTGGAAGCTGTGGAGAGAGAGACTAAATTAGCAAAATAGTTTGAGTGGGAGAGATTGGTGGGAGTGCAGTGTTTGCATGTTCATTTTGATGTTTTAGTGGTTTCATTTTAATTACTTCACGGTTTGATATTTTGTAAGCATTTTTGTTGCGTGGGGAGCAAATATGCAAAAGGTCAGCAGCAAGTGATAGCCATTTGTATCAGTTCTTGACCATCATTCAGGCAGTTTTCTATCTTAAGTGACATTCTAACTTGAAGTGGGTCTACTACCTTTTATAAAACAAAAACAAAAATACCTGGAAAAGCTCAGCAGGTCTGGCAGCGTCTGCGGAGAGGAACGCAGTTAACACAGTTCAAGTCCGAATGACCCTTCAACAGAACTAAGTAAAAATAGAAGAGAGGTGAAATATAAGCTGGTTTAAGGAACTACCTTTTATAGCTGGATGATAAATCACCATTAGTAACCACGCAAAATCAGTAGCACCATTTCCTGACACAAAATGTCTCAAATAAAATGGAAGGCAGGAACAGATTACCGGAAGACAACAGGCTTGCAGAATGCGGGAGGGATAAATAGCAAATGAAAGTCAATATAGCTAACTGAGGCAGTTCATTTTGGTAGAAGGAATAACTAGGCCACTTAATCGGCTGCCTAGGCCCTAAGCTCTGGAATTTCCTACCTCAACCTCCCTGCACCTCTGCCTTTCTCCCCTCTTTTAAGACAATTGTTAAGTTCTACATCTTTAAGCAAGCTTTTGGTCTCCTGTTTTAAAATCCCCTTATGTGGCTCGGGGTTAATTTTTTTTTCATGCTTCTGGAGTATGATTTATTACATTAAAGATGCTATATAAATGCAAATTTTTATTGCAATAAACTAAATGGGGTAGAGAATAAATGATGTTGGAATATAGATTGTTAAAAGTATTAACACAAATTAATAAGACCATAAAAAGAGTGCAAACAAAGTACTGGACTTCATTTCTAGAGGAATAGAATGTAAAATCAGGGAGGGAATGTTATATTCTGTTACTTCTACCAGTGCAGCTCCCCCTCATTATTTCACGGAACTGCCAACCCCTTCAGTATTCAGTACAAACATTATTTAACTATTCCTTTAAGGATAACTTCTGCATCTGTCCATTTATGTGCAAGCTTACATATGCTTTCCAATAAAAATGTTAAGTAAATAGTACATTGTTTCTTTTTGTCCCCGTACACCCATCACTCTTGTGTTCGCTGACCCACATTGGCTCCTGGTGCAGCAACACTCCACTTTTCAAATTCTCATCCTCGTGATTAAATCGCCCCATAGCTTTTCTTCTTCCTATCTTTGTCACCACCCACAACCTCCAAGAACTCTGTATTCCTCCTAGCCTGGCTTCTTGTGAATCCTTTACTATTTTCATGCCACTATTCACCTTCAGCTGTCTACGCCCTGAAGCTTCCCGCTTTTAAACCTCTAACTCTTCACCTATTTCTTTCTCTCTCTCATCGTTTAAGATACTCCTTAAAAACTGTATCCTCGACCAAGCTTTTGATCACCCATCTTAATGTCCTCATATCTCCTCGTTTGGCTTAATATCAGTTTTTGTCTAATTACACTCCTGTGATGTGCCTTGGGGAATTTTACTGTGTTAAAGCTGCTATGTAAATGCAGTTTGTTGAATGCTTTTTACTATTGAAAAAGTTCTTGCATGAGTTCTAGATTAATAATTTTGACACTACTGCAATATTTGCTGACTTGCACTAATGACCTGATGCTCCAAGCTGGCTATCATATTGTCTTGTTGTTTCAGGTATGTTACAGTGTTGACAACAACAGCATCTGCATACAGCTATTACATCCATGGCAAAAACACAGTGCAAGTTTTAAACCGGATGAAGTAAAATAAAGTGGTTCAATTTTGGCCAGTGGTGCCTAGAAACAGGACAACAAAGCAAAGGAGGAACTGGACCTTGATTTCTATGCTAAAGAGACATTGATTCAAATAATGTAGATATCTGTGGAATTTTCTTCCTACAGTATTGTTGATTTAATATTAAAAGTGAAAAATTATAGATTTCTTACATTTATGGTTTTAATACTTTATTTGCACTTTGTGTAATAAATTTAATTTCAGACACAAACTCTGCAATAATCATTTGCATGTCATCCAGTTGATGAATTATACTCGAGCTCTTAACTACAGAGCTCCATTTGTCTTTTTAAAACCATATTACTGCAGTGCATTTTTACATAATATAACAATCAATGGAGACACTTGATCTAAAGAGTAGATCTTCTGTGATGCTTCTCGCACGGTAAGTCAGAGGATGTGAAATTCTTTTATGAATTGGAGCTTTACAATGTGCATCACACAAAGGGATTTTCGCACTGTTAATGCGGCCTTTGCTTTTAAGGCTGCAAGCCAGGCCAGGGTTTTCTGCTTATGTACTCACCAGCCTGTGTTTCTCCATATTTATTTTAATAATAGACAGGAAAATCATAGTGTTGCAAGCTGAAAGTCCAGCATAGAGCTCAATTTTTTTTCCTATCTGTAAATAAATTAATCTCCAGTGTCATTGGTAGGAGGTGGGGATGCTTGAGTGAATTGCACTTATGTTTCTCTGGTGTGCTTTAGTTGTTTTTGCCTTTCATAAAGAAACACCTTCTGTTCTAGTCTGTTGTAGTTACCCAATATTCCTTTTTGTTCTTAATCCTTTCCTCTGTTCTGGATGTAATTAACGTCTTATTCATCTTGTATGGGAAGTTGTTTTGTTCCTGTGTTGTGTTTTTATCCATGTTAAGTGTTTCATTGCTTTGGGGCACTGCAGCATATGTGGTCTTTCTGTACTGTTGTTCCGTCCTCTGAATTCTGGCGAGTTTTACAAGTTTTTTTTCATATCTGTTTTATCTGTCAATATTTTTCATATCTGTTCGTGTACAAATAGTTGTTTGGTAGCACAAAACTTGAGTATTGCTGAAAAAAGACACGCCCTCAAAGCTTTTCATCTTTCGCTCATTAGGATAATTTACAAGAATACTAAATTGTGAAGGGAACAACAATTTATACTGCATAAGAAGAGAGTGCTGATTGGTTGGTGAGTGAACTCTGAATGGCAGAGGTGTTGCCATAGAGAATGCACCAGTTAACTGATAACTGACAGTTAACTGCCTCTACCAATCAGGGTTCACTTTCCAACCAATCAGCACTCTTTTCTCATGCAGTATAAATTGTTGTTCCGTTTACAATTTGGTATTCTTGTGAATTGTCCCTGATGAGTGCAAGATGAAAAGCTTTGACAATGTGCCTTTTTTCTGCAATATTTGTTGGTGTGTTGATTTGGAAAATGTGCTTATCTTAATTTTAGGGATTTGGGTTGAAAATTTATTTTTTTATCCCAAAACCAAGAGACCAGATGGATATTTCTCTTTTATGGATTGAGTTGTTTTGATCTGGAATGCACAACCTGAAAGAGTGGTGGAAGCAGATTCAAGAATAACTTTCAAAAGGGACTTGGGTAAATACTTAGAAGTGAAAGAAATTGCTGCGCCTTGGGGAAAGCGCAAGAGAATGGCACTAATTGGATATTTCTTCCAAAGAACTAACGCAAGCACAATGGGCAGAGTGGCCTCCCTGTATGCCGATTCATTCCATGATTCTCTTGACGGCTGCAGGGTTGAATAGGTAGGAATGAGTTCAGAGGCCAAAGGAATTGGTTGAGAGTTTGGTGGTGAGCGATGTTCAGGGACAAAGCAAATGACAATTTTGTGAACCGGTTCAAGGTCAAGTGAAAATCTGGTGGGAGGTCAAGTGAGCAAAATTGCTGGGGACGGGAGCAACGACTCATCAGTTTTGTTGAGTGCAGCCAGAGGGGATGAGGTCAAAATGTGGGAGGTAGAATCGGTAAATTGTTCAGTCACTTGTTAAAGGAACATGAAAACCTTTTCATTACTAATTCTAATAATTGTTTTAAGAACTTTTCTAAAATTAATACATTGCTTCTACCTCTTCATTTTTGATCAGTTTCTGAAACTTAGCGTATGAGCCAATCAGAGTCAAGGAATGCTCTTAGAATAAATTTACCCCTAATGGTGTGACGGCTATGTGCATATGTGCTGTTCTTAATAAAAATGGATTTCTTATGTTGCAAGATTTCTAAGTTACAATGCAAGTGGAAAAGAAGTGAGCAGTGCAAGTGATTGAATTTGGAAAGAAGTTAGTAATAGCCGATGTTATTTGTTGAGCAAGCCAAATCCCAGAGAGAAACTTGTCTTACTAATCACAACTGTTTTTTGTATTCTGAAAACGAGGGGAAAGCTACTAATTCCAGAAGCACAGATTCCCAGTAACACTTCTGGATTTTAAAATTAGAAGATTTATTAACAAGGAAAGAAATTTAAGCACACAAGGTTAAAATTACACAATTAAAACAGTCTTACAAAACATTCCCCCCCCCCCCCCCCCCCAAAAAAAAACCCACTTGGCCAAAACATAAAGTAAACTACTTGGCAACAGCTCCCTTATAGATTTTTAACCATAAAAGTCCAGTAATATTACCCAAGGCAACAACAGTTGCTACTTAATTAAAGTATACCATACGACTTCTCACTCTTTTTCCACTCTGCTGTGGAAAACCGAAGGAAGTTCAGAAACAGACTGATTTCCAAAAACAAAGACTTTTCTGGCTTGAAAATGGATGGCTGCTTCAAATTCACAGCTTTTCTCAGCACAGAGCTGATCTCAGGACATCTCCCCCACACAACCAACACAACTCAACTAAACATATTTCCTTTAATCTGCTTTCCCCCTTTGATCTTAGACTCCGTTGTTCTAAGCGGTTCTTTGAACTCAATTTTTCCAAAATATGAAAATCTTTCATGTTTTCCTATTGCCTCCATTTTTGGGTCAAATAAAATTTAATAACCTTCCCTTGTTTACTTATGAAACCTTTGTAAACTGTAAAAGTCCTTGAGACTTCTAAACTCCCAGTGAAATTTAACAGCTGAAAAATCAAGTTCCTGCTCATCTTATTATGCAAATTTCAAACCCAACCTATGTGCTCATACATTCAACTTCACCATAGACTCTCATTACAAATGCATGCATCGAGCACCTTACCCTTTTCATCTCTCTGCTCCCACAGATAAGCTGTTTTTACTAACCTCCCAGTTTAATAACACACACACATACACTCTCATAGCCCTCTTCACAGAATACCACCATATTCCCAAAAATATTAAGAAAATAACATCCACTTTCACAGTAAGCAACGGTGCAGGGTACGTTTTTCAATGCTTCCTTTTCCTACTGCAGCCAGATAAGTTGTTAGCTCTTAGAGCTGTAAAGGTAAGCTATTCTGAACTTGAGCACTCCAAAGTCCAAACACCAGAGAGATAAACAGTCAATGAACCTGTTTTTGTGGTTGAGCTAAGTATGTTGATCAGGGCACTTGGAATTCTGCCTCACTTTTCTACTTCTCTTTAGCTCTGAAGAAGAGTCATACGGACTTGAAACATTAACTCTGTCTCTCCCTCTCCACAGATGTTGCTGGACCTGCTGTGTTTTTCCAGCATTTTCTGTTTTTATTTCAGATTTCCAGCATCCACAATATTTTGCATTTAACTTGGAATTCTGCTGCTGTTCTTTGAATTTTTAACTTTGTATCTGAATCACTGGAACAGGTCAATGGGACTTCTAACATCGGATCCAAAGGACTTCTGACGTTGCAATACCTTCTCAGTACTGTACTGAAGTGACAGCCTATATCATGCACTCCAGTCGCATAGTGGAACTCAAATCCATGACCTTCTGATCCAGTGGTG
Organism: Cetorhinus maximus; assembly: GCF_964194155.1. NCBI lineage: Eukaryota > Metazoa > Chordata > Chondrichthyes > Lamniformes > Cetorhinidae > Cetorhinus > Cetorhinus maximus. Next base: position 4,508,265 of record NC_135892.1, read on the forward strand.
ATAATGCTATCAATTGAGCCAGGGCTGACACAGTGAAATTGGGATTGCTTCAGTATCCAAGCATCCACCATTTTTAATAATTACAAAATAAATGGCAATTTGCCAGGTACAGTCAATTGCACTTTTATTTCCTTACAAGAAATGAAACGGTTTTTTTTGGGAAGTCCTTACACTTTATTGGACCCAGCTACAGTGGCTTTCTCTACATCTAAGGGACCTTTGAATAAAACACAAGAAGCAAGTTTGGTAAATTTAAAGCTAAAATGTACTTTGTGAAACACTATCATGAAATTTGGTACATAACATCTTGAGAAAGAAAACTGGTGGGTACATAAGTATGTACAATAGCTATTGGAAGGTATCCTTGAGCCTATCATTTGTATGAGATACAGTTAAGTTCTTGCCAAAAGTCATTTCTCATTAAAGAAGTGGTAATTATTGACCAAAGTGGCACGGTCCTCTTGCTTCCCAACCAGAACTGTAATTTTCTACAGAAGGCAATCTAGTGTTTTGTTGCAAATCCAGTTTCCCAGAATTTTGTATGTCAAAATCTTTAGTTGATGCAATTGTCATGAAAATATAATAATTGTCGTAATATTATTGTGATTTATTGTAAAAGTAGGTTAACAGTGAGGTTTGGATAAGTTTCTCTGTGTGGATGTGTGTTTGGGGGGCTTTAATTGAATTGGAGACAGCTGGTCTGGAGCTTTTTCGTTATCAAAAGGGAAACTAGGTTTGAAATGCCAAATACGGAAACATGACTGAAGTTTTAGAATGTGAGGCATGAGGAAAATATGCATTTTTAGATAAATTTGAGTAGTTTGAGTTTCAAAGAGATGGTGGGATGTTACACACAGCCATTAGAAGCTAAACCAAACAGCCTGTTTATTTTTCCCAAAGGTTACTGATAATATAAGTACTATGAAAGATTTATATTATAAGAAAAGTAAAGTTGCAAAGACATATCGGAACAATGGAATTTACATTAATAAGGGAGAAACATGTATAAAGGAGATAAGGTTATATGTCAGGGAGAAGGCATTCTAAGATCCAACACAAGTGTGAGAAGCCTCCAGCCTCTGTGCATCAAGTTGCTGCCTACACGAACCAAAGCTAAGAAAACTCACTTAAAAGAATATCATTGTCCAGGATATTGTGTGCTTTGCCAGGGTCTGTTTGAATCTTTTTTTTACTGTTACCTTAACCTAGGTGTAACTGAGAGCCAGATTAATTAGAGGATTTAGGAGTTATTATAGTAGTAATTTGTAGACCTATGCATGTGCTTAAAACCTTTTATTAATACATGTTTAATTTAGTTTTGTAGAACACCTCTAAGTGGACTTATTACTACTGAATTCAAAGCACACATCTCAAAATAAAATACAAATTGCAAAACAGCTGTGGCAGCTGTTTCAAATTTCCCTGTGGGATTTTAGCAGCTCGGTATTTACCATCTGCTGTGCCATAACACAATTATAATTTTGAAAATATGGTTCCTTCTCTCTAACAGTCTTTTGGAGAATGAAAAAGATCAAAAAAGTAACAACATCATTATGTACAAATTAACTTGTGCATCTAGGCTGTCTATAATGCTGATAGCTTCCTATACAATGATATGTGAACCTTATATGGTTGACAATAATATTGCTGAATAAGCACTTGCGGCTGTAATAAAAATATCTTGAGGTTCATATGACAAGCTAGTTGACCTTTGTTCTCAAAGGCTGATATCATTTGTACCTCAAGATCTTGTAATCATTGTCACCTAATTTTCAGAAAGTATGACACTTCTAATGAAATACAATAGTGTGTGTGTCATTGCTATTTGAAATATGGGGTAGTCAGTAATATACAAATTACATAAGTCATAGAAATTGACAAAAACAGAAAATGCTGGAAATAGCAGATTAGGCAGCATCTTTGGAGAAAACAGAGTTAACATTTCCAGTAAAGGATGACTCTTCACCAGAACTGTATTTATATTGTATTAATGTTTAATTGCTTTGCATTCTGTATAATTCATAGAAATTGACCGCTTGTTGCTGTCTTTTCTGGTATCCCATCAGTTCCTGTCCCCCAAAATTGAAGTTAGGTAACGTTTATGTATTAAGAAGGTGCGCTCCAACGTGGTCTTTAAGACTACATGTGATCTTGATGAAATTAACAAGCTTTATATTTCCTGAAGTGTTACTATCTAAGGACGCTGAAACCTACATGCCACCCTTTGTTAATCAGGCTCTTGGTTAAATTTAATTTCCGAAGTAAGTGTAAAATTGGTCAATAGTAAGGGTGGAAAATTGGACTCCCATTACTTTCTAGCTATCCATGAGTTGAATAACAAATTGCCAGACTACAAGCAACGCCACTGTGCTGCTCCCTTCACCTCTGGTTGCTTGTTTATTTGACTTCCTGCCAATGTGATCATTTGTGGTCTCTTGTAATTCTCAAAGGAAAATTTGGGCATACTTTTTTTTCCCCGTGCTGGTCGCTAGTTGTTAAAAGAAAAGCCATTATTTATTTTATCTTGTAACTCAAAAAAAAAAACTTTCCACCAAGTCTATTTTCACTCTTCTTTGTCCAGTACGTTGTGGGTAAGGTAACTTCCAACTGTGAACAACTTGTGCTCTGCATCTGTGCTGCAGAACACCGCATGGAGGATTTCTTAAAGTATTTAAAGGTATCATTTATGAGACAGAATTGTGAAAAGCTACTGTAGCTGCAGAGCACATGCCGGTCATGAAAGGCATGGAGTTCTTCAATGTTACAGAGATCCTCATCAAGGCTGTGTGCCCTGTTAAAATTTTGCATTGTTTTTGAGTTTGCAACTTTAAAATTTGTGATTGTGATGAGAATGTCCTTTTAAAAAAATCACCAACTAAGTTGGAATAATCCTGGTATCGAAGGATGATACTTGACTGGCTTCTTTCCAATTGACTGCAGTTTTGGCTCAGTCACCACAAGCCTTTCCCCATGGTATAGTCGACGCCTGTTCCAGTTTCTGTCTGCCATGCTTTTTCCAACTTTGAGAAGGTTAGCTGAGGAGGCCTGCTCCTCCTGCTCTTTAATGTTTTCTCTAACCTTTCTGTTCCTGCTCTCCTATCTTCAGGAACCTGCTTTCTTCCAACCTCATAATGTCTTCCCAGGGAGACAAAACATGAGGGAAGCAGAAAAGGAGGAAGACGTGAAATGAGTCGGAAAAGCAAGAGAAAGGAAAGAGCAAGCCGGAAAAGGGATGAGAATGAAGCAGAAAAGTAAAGAGAGTGAGCCATACAAAGAGAGAGGATTTAAACCAGAAAGGGGGTGAGAGGGGAAAAGGAAAGAAGCTGGGAGGAGTGATTTTTATTTAAATTCGTTAATGGAATTTGGGCATTGCTGGCTGGGCCAGCATTTATTGCCCATCCCTAATTACCCTTGAGAAGGTGGTGGTGAGCTGCCTTCTTGAACCGCTGCAGCCCATGTGGTGTAGGAACACCCACAGTGCTGTTGGGGAGGGAGTTCCAGGATTTTGAGCCAGCGAAGGAATGGCTATATGTTTCTAAGTCAGGAAATTAACAGAAAAGGAGTGACATAACGGAAAGTGACAGAGAGGCAGGTAAATAGTAAAGAGTGAAACAGACGGGCAAAATGTTGAAAGAGGAAAGCAGGAGGATCAATGCGCAATTTCATAGTTGAGGATGACGATCGATTTAATTGAGTTCCTGCTTCAGTGAGGAGTCCAATAATTTAAAAATAATGGATGCAAAATCATGGTTTGGGTGCCTCCTATTTCCTGATGTACCTCAAACTTGGTAAATCATCCGTTGTGTGATTTGGCAATATGGGATATGAAAATAAAAGTGTTCCAACAAATGTAGATGTGCGCTCCCCATGTCTTATCTATGGGACAACGCAGCACTTGGCTGAGAATTGTGTGAAGTTATACTTCCCCCTTTTATTAGATAACATGCCTGTCTTTCAGACTTGAAGGGTTGTGGGGTTGGAGGACAGTACAGAGATAGGAGGTGGCCAGGCCATGGAGAGACTTGAAAACAAGGATGAGAACTTTAAAATCAAGATGCTGCTTGACTGGGCACCAATATAGGTCAGTGAGCACAGGGATGAAGGGGAAAGTGGACTTGCTGCGAGTTAGGACATGGACAGCAGAGCTTTGGATGACCTCAGGTTTGCGGAGTGTAGAATGTGGGAGACCAGCCAGGAGTGCAAGGAAGTAGTCAAGCCTAGAGGTAAAGCCACTATTGAGGGTTTTGGCAGCAGGTAAGCTGAGACGGAGCGAAGTCAGATGATGTTATGGAGGTGGAAATAGGCAGTATTAGTGATGGCACAAATATGGGACTGGAAGCTCATCTCAGGATCAAATGTGACACCAAGATTGCGGACAGGCCGGCTTAATCTCAATCTTTGGCCAGGGAGAGGGATGGAGCCAGTAGCTAGGGAATGGAGTTTGGAGTGGGACTGAAAACAATGGCTTCGGTCTTCCCAATATCTATTTGGAGGAAATTGCCGCTCATCCAGTGCAGGATGTCGGGCTAGCAGTCTGATAATTTAGCAGCACTGGAGGAGTCGAGGGGGATGATGCTGAGGTGGGTGATGTCATGTCGCCTGATGCCACCAAGGGGTAGCATGTGAATGAGAAATAGGAGAAGGCAAAGGGGGCTAGCAGAGGTAATGGTGTAGCAACAGGAAAATAATTAATTGCAAGTGCTACTCTGGCGCTGATTAGATAAGAACAGAATCTGGCGAGACCAGTCGCACCCAGCTGGACACAAGGAAGTAGTTTGGCCCATTGTGCCTCTTTTAAAGAGCCATCCAATTGGTACTATTTCCCTGTCCTTTCCCCACGATGCTGGTTGATGTACTATATTTCCAGCATTTTATTTATGTTAGTTACATGTTAAATACAGTGTTCTTTGAAATAGTATATAACCCCGCTTTCAACATAATACTAAAGAATGCTTGTGTGAAATGTATGGATGGAGTGTAGATTTACAGAGATTTCAACATCTTCCCAAAAATGGATACTGAGACTTGTTTGCTGGTATTAATCGGCAATAGTCAAAAATGGAAATAAATATTGAGCCCTGAAATTTTGGAGAATGTGTTTTTCCCCACGTTCTATTTTCTGTCTCCTCTCCCCTCCCTACGTATTCCTCTAAGTGGGCAAAGTACTATGTACATAGAAATTAGGGGCAAGGGTAGACCACTCAGCCCCTTGAACCTGCTGCGCCATTCAATAAGATCATGGCTGATCTGATTGTGGCCTCAACTGCACTTTCCTTCCTACCCCCTATACTCTTAGATTCTTGATTGACAATCTGATTCAGCCTTAAAAATATTCAATGACCCTGCCTCCACCACTCTCTCACGACCCTCTGAGAGAAGCAAGTCCTCACATCTGTCTTAAACGGGAGACCCCTTATTGTTAAACAGTCCCCTAGTTCTAATCTCTCCCACAAAGGGAAACATCCTTTCAGCATCCACCCTGTCAAGCCCCTCAGGATCTTATATGCTTCAATAAGATCACCTCTCATTCTTCTAAATTCCAATGGATACAGGGCCAACCTCTCCTGATAGGATAACCCCCTAGTTCCAGGAATCAACTGAGTGAGCCTTCTCTGAACTGCTAATGAAATTATGTTCTTTCTTAAATAAGGAGACCAGAAACTGTGCACTCTACTATAGATGTGGTCTCATGAATACCCTACACTAATATAACAAAATATACTTTTATATTCCATTTCCCTTTCAATAAATGACAAAATTTGATTTGCCTTCCTAATTATTTGCTTTACCCGCATACCAACTTCTTGTGATTCATGTATCAGGACACCCAGGTCCCTTTGTACCTCAAGGGTTCTGCAATCTCTCTCCGTTTAAATAATATGCTGCTTTTTTATTCTTCCTGCCAAAGTGGACAAGTTTACATTTTCCCACATTATATCCCATCTACCAAATTTTTGCCCCCTCACTTAACCTATCTATATCCCTTTGTAGCCTCCTTATGTCCTCTTCACATATTACTCTCCTATCTTCATGTCATCAACAAAACTATACATTTGATCCCATCGTCCAAGTTATTACTATAGATTGTTGAGGCCCTAGCACTGATTCCTGTAGTACTCCTCTTGCCAACCTGAAAACCACTCATTTATACGTACACTCTGTTTCCTAATGCTATTCAATTCCCCATCCATGTTAGTATGTTACCCCCTACACCACGAGCCCTTAAAACTCTGCTAAGCCTGATTAGGCTTTTAGATCAGAGATTGCCTTGGGTGACTTTTTTTTTAATTCGTTCATGGGATGTACTTTTATAATTTGGTTTAAAAAGGATTAAAGCTGTAATTAATTCTTTTTGGTGTTTACACACAACAATTTTTCTCCCAACCCATCGGCAGCAGACCCCACAACACATTCTCTGACCTAAGACTGCCAGTTTGACCTTTCCATTCAAACACACGTGATTTTGTGTGAAAATAGCGCACAGCACATGAGTCTAATATTTAAACATTTTCTCTCCCTTAGCAAATATGGGCAATTCTGGTTGCGGATGAGTTATCGGAGATCAAAACTTGCTGTGTTGAGGGATTTTGGCGTACAGCCTACTTCCTGCGGGCCACCTAGATAATCTCCTGGGCTTTCTGCCTCTCCTATTCTTCAGCAGAGTTAATGACGGATCAGAGGCAGAGGGCAAAATGGGCCAGTCCATTCGGGCAAACTATACCAGCCTGTGTGTGTGGGTGGCCGATGGGCAAATGAATGTTTGATGTCATTCGCACTCTTTGGCCCCTCTGTTACATACGCCCTGGCATTCGGAGATTGGCTCATGCTAGAATTGTGGCTATGCTCAAGACCCATGAATGAAACAACTTTCCTCAGCAGACGACCCTCTGTCCACCTCTTTCTCTCACTGCCACTCACACGCAAACAGAAATAAACGACCCCAAAAATACAGCCTGGATCAACAGGGTATTTTGCAGGTAGAAGTCCCACTCAGCTGTAGATCTGCCATAGTAGAGGGTGGTGTGTGAGGTTGCAAAAAAAAAAGACATATTTAACTCTAAAATCCAAACAGTGTTTCATTAGTTGCTATTTTCCACTTACTAAAGATAATTAATGGGAACAAAAAAGTGCACAGTACTTTTCCTTTGGTCATTTATTTTTCACAGTTTCAGTAGATCTGATCATGCAATAGGTACATTTTAAGGTTAACATATAATGATTAAATAGTGACTGTTTCCTTGCTAAAGGGAAAAAAACTGCAGAGGGCACAATCAATTCAAAGACTAATCACTTTAAAAGGTTTAATTTGCCCAGCCAACACTGAGCCTGTAAGCGTACAGTGGTGTTATTACTGGTTGGAAATCTTGAAACAAACTGGAAGATGTATATATATATATATATATATATAAAAATTACAATATAATGCATGAGTAGAATTTAGTTATCCCTAAAGGTAGTTGTTGTTGTAACTATGTTACACTTGCATGCTGCAAAAATTCAGTTTTATAGTTATTTTTGGCTTCTTAGCAATAACTGTATTTTACATAATGTTGTACCACGGTTCAGATTTGCTATTTTTGCATTAATCTTGACCACCAGTGAGTTTGTGGAACAGTTCTTCATCCAGGGTCTCATTCTGGCCCTTGGAACGCGTTGACAGAAATATATAGCCACCAATGTACTCGTGGACAATCTTGCAATCTGCATTGAGACATGTGAGTGCTATTGCCACACTCTGATCAAATTCAATTTCAACCTGAAATTAAAGGTGACGGATTATTTGCGCGTTTGAGATCATGTAGCGATATTCCTTCAAAATGCATTTTTAAAAGTGTATAAATAGGTTCCTTAACTTTCCAGTAGATGGTGCTGTCTCCTAAAATTAATAATTTTTCAATAATGTTAATCACCAGCAGCAATATCAATGTGGGTGTTCCTAGTTCTGTGAAAATATTTGGAGCTCTGATCCTTCAAAGTTTGATTTTAATATAGCATAAACTCCAGGTTCCTCAGAATTCCCATTTAGACGTTTTATGCTTTCTGTAAGATTTGTAGATTTAGAATCACAGTATCATTGACTGACTGGGCACAGGAGGAGGATATTTGGTTCAGAATGCCCGTGCCAGTTCTCCGAAAGAGCCACCCAATTAATCCCATTCTCCTGCTTCTCCCCCTTCTCCTTCAGGTACCATGCCCTAAGATGGCGTTGGAGACCATGGACTTCCATTGGATCGGTCCAGGATTATTCCTGGCAAAGTACTGCAGTGGTTTGCCGTATGGCTGATCAGGAAACTGCCTGCCCTTACAGTCAACCATCGGGTGTATGGGAAGCATTTACAGGCTGATAGTCACCCTGTTTGGCCACCTTATGAACACACCTTCCGTGGCCCTGCCATGGGATTTGAACCTGGAGCTTCTGGCCCAGAGGTAGGGGCGCTACCGGTGTGTTCCACAAACCTCATCTCTACCCTTTGCAAATTTTTCCCATCTTGAGTATTTATCCCATTGCCTTTTGAATATTATTATTGAACCTGCTCCCACCACCCTATCGAGCAGTGCATTCGAAATTATAACTCGATTGAAACCCTTCATGATTTTGAACACCCCTATTAAATCTTCCCTTAACCATTGCTGCTCCAAGGAGAACAACCCCAGCTTCTCTAGTCACAGCCTCTCTACATAACTGAAGTCTCACATCCCTGGTATCAGCTTTGTAAGTCTCTCTACACTCTCTTCCTAAAGCGTGGTGCTCAGAATTGGACCAGTACTCCAGCTGGGACCTAGCTATTGACTTTAGAAAGGGTTAGCTTAATTTTCAATTTTCCTGCTCTGGTATTCTATGGCTCTGCTGATAAAAGCCAAGGATCCTGTGTGCTTTCTTAAACTACTCAAATGTGTTTTGCCAGACTGAGCCCATGGTATTTCAAAATTATCCACATTTTTACAAATCTCTGTGGCGTTTAAAAGTTCTGAATTTTGTGCCTTATTAAACGTGGAAGTGTAATATTCCTATCCATTATTATGTAGCAAACATTACATTTGTAAAAGGGTTAAATCAAATGATGGCATTCCTCCTGTTTGACATCCAAAGTGCAGATGTATGGAGGTGCCAGCTAGCTTGTATGATGCCATCACTTCTGATAGGGTATTTCCTGAGTTTCAAGTACTTTTTTAACATTCTTTCACGGGATTTTTAAAAATACTCATTTTACGGGATGTGGGCTTTGCTGGCTGGGCCCAGCATTTATTGCCCATCCCTAATTGCCCTTGAGAAGGTGGTGGTGAGCTGCCTTCTTGAACCCCTGCAGTCCCTGTGGTGTAGGTCACCCACAGTGCTGTTAGGGAGGAGGTTCCAGGATTTTGACCCAGCGTCAGTGAAGGAATAGCCAATATATTTCCAAGTCAGGATGGTGAGTGGCTTGGTGGGGACCTTCCAGGTGTTGGTGTTCCCATGTGTCTGCTGCCCTTGTGCTTCTAGATGGTAGCGGTCGTGGGTTTGGAAGGTGCTGTCTAAGGAGCTTTGGTGAATGTTGCTGGCTAGACCAGCATTTATTACACATCCTTCATTGCCCTTGAGAATTAATTATTATTTTTACATTGACAAATAAATATTTATAAAATTGTAATTTTATGAAGAGGGAAATAGCAAACTATAGGATTTATGTAGAAAAATAAATGTTTTAAATACATCTGTGTAAGAGAGAGCTCAAAAATTACCAAGAAGTGGGACTATATGCAAAATGCTCTGTAATTTTCCATTATTGCATTCAATGAAATGTTTAAAAAAAATCACATTTAAGTGAAACATTTAAACATTTAGTTGAAGCAGAAAGATTTTTGATTTTTAAAAATTAAGATAGAGTGAATGATGAAAAAGAGGAGTTTCTGTTAACCATTAAACATCTGGTACAAAAACAAAAATAGCTGGAAAAACTCAGTAGGTCTGACAGCATCTGCGGAGAGGAACACAGTTAACGTTTTGAGTCCGTATGACTCTTCATCAGAACTAAGGAAATAGAGAAATGAGGTGACATATAAGCTGGTAGAGGGGGGTGGGACAGATAGAGCTGGATAGGGGGCCAGTGATAGGTGGAGGCAAAGAAGAGATTGCCAAAGATGTCATAGACAAAAGGACAAAGGGGTAATGAAGAGTCATACGGACTCGAAATGTCAACTGTATTCCTCTCCGCAGATGCTGTCAGACCTGCTGAGTTTTTCCAGCTATTTTTGTTTTTGTTTCAGATTTCCAGCATCCGCAGTATTTTGCTTTCATTAAACGTCCGGTGTTTGGTTGTAGAGTAGTGTTAGTAAAGTACTGGTAGCTAATCTCTTCATTGGCTTGTGCTACGCCAAATAAGGTGCCCTGTCATTTTTGAGATTGTGGGATAATAGGTTAGACTGTAACTCACCTGTCTGATTTCCCAGTTGACATTCCACTGTTTTATGTTGCTGTATCTCCATGTTATGATAGGATCTCTGGTTGCCATATCTATTCTTATTAATCGGTTGTAGGAAACACCCAACAGTTCATCTTTCTTTGTTCCTCTGAATCTAGAGAAGCAAGCAGTTTTGTGAAGCAATTGGGTTTATATAATCACCACCTTTACTTTTCTGCTTTCGAAATGGATTAGATCCTTAAGAACAATGACATAACAAATATAAAGATATATAGCTTTGTAGGCAATAGGCTCTCTAAATATTTGGTTCTGAAGTATAACTCTGTTATTTGTGGATCAAGAATGCATTACAATAGTACCTTGGAAGATGTTCAAAATTTAACGAGGCCAAAATGTGCAGATTTAGATAGGGATTATTGTGTTTGTGTATGGAAACCATCGCGTGGAATCCTACTGATTAACATCAGTCTTGCATGAGATGAAATTTCCTTTCGCACAACATTGGCAAATCTGAATGAACCCTTGCCAGTTTTGGCCAGTGCCTGCCTGCTGCTGGTTTCAACGTCACCAATTTGCCTAGGATGCTGCTCAGGCTGAAGTAGGTCGTGTGCATCCTCAACGTTTATTGAATCTACATTTAATTTGTGAGTAGGCAAAGTCACATGTTGTACTCGAATTATCTGCTGTGTAATCTGTCTCTAGTAAAGTATCATGCAAACAAATTTGATTATTAGTTTTAACTTTTTTTATTTATTCGTTCACAGAGTGTGGGCATTGCTGGCTAGGCCAGCATTTATTGCCCATCCCTACTCGCCCTTGAGAAGGTGGTGGTGAGCTGCCCTCTTGAACTGCCACAGTCCATGTGGTGTAGGTCCACCCACAGTGCTGTTAGGGAGGGAGTTCCAGGATTTTGACCCAGCAACAGTGGAGGAACGGCAGCGATACTAGTTCCAAGTCAGGATGGTTTGTGGTTTGGAGGGGAACTTGCAGGTGGTGGTGTTCCCCTGCCCTTGTCCTTCTAGGTGGTAGAGGTCATGGGTTTGGAAGGTGCTGTTGAAGGAGCTTTGGTGAGTTGCTGCGGTGCATTTTGTACATGGTAAACACTGCTGCAATTGTGTTGGTGGTGAAAAGGTGAATGTTTAAGGTGGTGGAGGAAATGGCAATCAAGCGGGCTGCTTTGTCCTGGGTGGTGTCGAACTTCTTGAGTGTCATTGGATCTGCCCACTGACTTCAGTTTTGTTAGGGCTCCATGATGCCACACTCGGTTAGTGCTGCTTGATGTCAAGGGCAGTCCGTGTCACCTCACCTGGATAATATGGTCTTATACCATTGTTTTCCAGCTTTCATTTTTTTTAAAGAAGAAAGGAATGGGTGGTGGGGGAGCCTGTGTAACTAACATCTGGTGCAAATTATGACATTAAAAAGGTAACTGTTTATGTTTTGGATCATTATTCCTGTTTACTGCATGCATAATGATGCAAAAGTCTGATGTATTAGTTCTAAGTCTGGCCCTGTAAACTGTGCTTGTTGTGACTACAAAGGAGAAGTTGGGAGAGAGTCCAAAGTCTTAACAAGGTCTTTCTGGGTGAATAAGAAACGATGACTTTTCCTCATCTGTACCTATCTTGTGTCCTTATTGGCATAAGGTCCTTGTCCTAATTTTCAAAGCCCCATGGTGTTTCATCGTACCTTATCTGAGCAACTTTCTCCTGTTCTCTGCAGGCCTTACTTTCATCTCTAGCATGTTGCTTTTCCCCAGATCCTCCACTTCACCATTAAAGCTTGCTCTTTTTCATTATACCCCTGTCCTTTGGAACTATGCTGTTAAGTCATTTTGCCTTACTGCTTTGCTCTCTTCCTTTAAAAAAATCTTTAAAATCCTCTCTCCAACACGTGTCCAGTTTCCCTAATTAATCTTTCTATCCTCTAAACCAGCATCCTCCTTTTCCTATTTGAAGTGCTTAGAGACATGGTTAGCAGCAAGGGGTACAATGAATCTGTCAGTTGTTGATTGCTTTTGAGATCTGTTGCTGGTTATGAGTTAAAAAAAAAAAGTGCCCATGAATGTTTTTACTGACGAGATTAAGTACAGAAGTACAATGAAAACATTGATATAATTAATAATGCACAGTTTTTTTGCATCTTTCACGTGATGGCAATACAATGGAGTTCTAGTGCCTCAATGTATGAAGTGTAGGACACAAGTTAGTGCCTTCAATTCTCCTCCCAACAGTGAGCCCCTAGTCTCATTTCTGTTGCTATCGGGAGGCAATGAGTAGAAGTCAGATGCTTTACCATAGAGAGAGAGAGAGAGAGAGTTACTTTGGTACTTTAGGCCAGAATCTGCTGGTCGGCGTGTGCGGGTCCTGCACACCGATGTGTAAAATGATGTGCGGTGACATTGGATGCGCGTCCCAACGTCACCGCACGTCATTCTGATCTTCCGTTCGGCGAGTGCGCACTGGAGTCAGCAGCACATCCGCCGAACTGTCAAAGGCCTGTTAAGGCCATTAATGAACTAATTAAAGCAATTGTTAGGGCTGCCCGTCCAACCTTAAGGTTAGCTGGGGGGGGAGGGGGGGGCAGGCGAAGAGCCCAGGCGGCCTTCGCATTTCTCATGAAACCTCATCCACGGGCGGGGTGAGGTTTCATGAAGTGTTTATTAATTGAATAAAAATTTTAATGAAAATTCATAAACATGTCCCAGCTCATGTGACACTGTTGCAGGAGGGGACGTGTCTGAATAATCTTATTTTTAAAATATTTTTACCATCTTTGACACTGAACTTAATCTCCCTGAGGCACGGAGCTGCCTCAGGGAAGCTTTCTGCACTCATTTGCGCGAAAGGGCGCAGACCCCGACACTCACTCCTCCTCCTGCCCGCACAGGTAGTGCTGCTACCGGGCTGGGCGGGCCGTAATTGGTCTGCCCACATATAAAACGGTGGTGCGCAGCTGACCGCGGGCGGCGATCAGCCATGCGCCTGCTCCCCACCGGCCCACCCCCGATGGGGAGAAAATTCTCTCCTCTGTCTTTTATAGATAAGTTAAAACACCAGGTTATGTGTCTCTGTATTGATGGAAGATACTCTGTGGTCAAGCAAGCAAACAACTCAAGCAGAAACAGGGAATATAACATCCTAAATGGAAAAATGCACAGAAGTAAATTGTCCACAATATGCTCCAGATGTTAGCAAAAGTGTTTAAATACATTGCAGTTTTTTTAAAACATATGTTGCTTAATTAGATGAAAATGGGTATCTTTTTAATCATTTAATTTTTAAACTTAAATTGAGCAATTATTGTGAAGAAGCTACACTTGATTCAATATTTTATCCTACATGAAAATAATTTAATTTGTGAACATTTACATCAGACTTTATTTCTTCAATTACATTGAGGTTTCACAACTGGTTTTTACGGTTTACACATGTGCTCTTGTGCCTCAAAATTAGCAGCAAATGTGTACTTGGTATTTTTGTACAAATACACAAACTTTTATATAAACACAGGAAATGATGTTTTCTACCTTCGCTTAAGATATCAAATTCGCTGGATCGTTGGGAAGGGCCTGAATAATTCAGGCTGATTAGTCAGCAGTCGTGCTGGAGGTAATGTCAGTTATTTCTAGAAATACCATTTAATGTGACAATTTCATTAATTAGAGTACGAGTATATGAAAATTGTAAGGCTTGCCTTTGTGTCATTTATGTTTACATGTTTTAACACGAGTGTTTTGGGTTTGTTTTGGCAGGGCAAACTGACAATGTTGCTGCAGTCTGATCATCTCACTTACCTGACTAAAAAATAAGAAACTCCAAACTCTGGCAGTGACTGCCACGCCTGGATGAACCGCATTTTGGCTTCTACCAGGGCCATCTGCGTAACATTTTGATATGCTTCCAGGATGCGTGTGGTCAACTGAAAACCAAACGTTCAAGAGAGGATTTACTGTAGTGCAACTGTTGTCACAAATACAATGGCTCCAATGTGCCTAAGGTGGCTTTTTGATAAATCGTATCTGTGTGGGAGCATACAACATGCGCTTACTCCCTTTGTGTGTAGAAGTATAGAGTGGTTCGAATATTTTCTCTGAGGAAGAATCGACAGATTGAAAAGTGAGTCAACAGTTTGTCACTTGTAACATTTCCTTTACCACCAAGCAGTGATTCAATAACTTACTCTGCTATTGGCAAAGATTTGATCTTAAATCAATAAGGATATGTCTTAAAATTCTTTGATGTAACAAGGCTGCAACAATTATGTACAAAACTAAACATTTTTGATCACTTCTGAGTGTGGCCCTTGTACTGTTCCATTACCAGCTTAAATTTGGTCCTGGTTACACGTGCACTTTACAAGATTGAGAACAGAGATAGATGCAATATTAAGTTTGCTCACTTCTATGCCCAGTTTCTTCAATATTGTCAGAAATTAATATTGGGCTGTAGAGATGCTGATACTTATTCCAAACGGCTGGACCAATGTAACACCTTTTGTCGCTTTGTGCTGTTCCTCTGTAATTTTTGAAAGCTCATTTCTAGAATTGAGCGTTCGTTCAGAGTGAGTTAAATATAATTTCTCTTTTACTTTCTAGTGGGCTACAGAGTGCAACATTGGCAAACAGGTTGTTTGTCTGTGCTGTAGATCAGGAAACGGTAGTTGTCACAGAACCTCCAAAGGTGAAATAATTATCTAATGTATATTATCCCAGTGAATTCCCACGGCTACGTCACATATGTTTTTTCTTCCTTTCCTTTTGTTCCTATTCATTTTTGTTTCTTTTTTTGTCTTATGATTTTTTTCTCTCTTTCTTTTTCCCCATCCCCCACCCCCTTTACCATGTTGCCCTTTGTCTGTGGATGGTGTGTAGGAGATATGGCTGGCGATGAAGTTAGCAGAATGTTGTCAAGCGGTGCTCCCCAAAAAACTGGTCTGGGGTCTCAACTCTTTTCACAATATTTATTAATGACTTGGACGAAGTGATAGAACACCAAGTTTGTAGATGACATTAAGTTAGGAGGGGTAGTAAGTATAGCAGATGAGAGTAGCAAGTTGCAAAGAAACATGGACAGATTAAGTGAGCTGGCAGAGCTATGGCAACTGAAATTCAACGTGGGCAAGTATGTGGTAATTCACTATGGACCCAAGAAAAATAGATTAGAGTATCTTCAAAATAGTGAGAAACTAAGAATGTAGAGGAGCAAAGAGATGTGGGTGTACAGAAGTCATTAAAAACTAACGGACAGATACAAAAAAAAAGCAATCGCAAAGGCAAATGGAATACTGGCCTTTGTCCCAAGGGGGGCTGAAATACAAAAGAGAGGAAATTGCATTTCAACTATGTAGAGCTTTGGTTAAACCCCATCTGGCGTATTGTGATCAGGTTTGGACACCACATGTCAGCAAGGATATTGTGGCCTAGGAGAGGGTGCAGGATGAACTCAGCAGAATGAGACCCAAGGGTTAAATTATGAGCGTAGGTTTCATAAACATGGCTTATTATGCTTCGGATATAGAAGATTGATGGGAGTTTGGGGGTGTTGTGGAAATGACCTGACTGAGTTGTACAGAATGTTAAAAGGATTTGATGGGGTAGAACAAGGACACATAATCTTAAAATTAGAGCTAGGTCATTCAGGAGCAAAATTAGGAAGCACTTATTCATAGAGTCATAGAGGTATACAGCACAGAAAAAGGCCCTTCAGCCCATCGAGTCTGCGCCAGTCAAACAAGTACCTAACTATTCTAATCCCATTTTCTAGCACTTGGCCCATAGCCTTGTGTGCCATGGCATCGCAAGTGCACATCCAAATACTTCTTAAATGTTATGAGGGTTTCTGCCTCTACCACCCTTTCAGTCAGTGACTTCCAGATTCCCACCAGCCTCTGGGTGAAAAAATTCTTCCTCACATCCCCTCTAAATCTCCTGCCCCTTACCTTAAATCTATGCCCTCTGGTTATTGATCCCTCCACCAAGGGGAAAAGTTCCTTCCTATCTACCCTATGAATGCCCCTCATAATTTTATACACCTCAATCATGTACCCCCCTCAATCTCCTCTACTCCAGGGAAAGTAACCCCAGTCTATCCAATCTCTCCTCATAACTATAATTCTCCAGCCCAGACAACTTCCTGGTAAATCTCCTCTACGCTCTCTCTAGTGCAATGACATCCTTCCTATAATGCGGATTCTAGAACCGTGGCCTAACCAGCATTTTATACAGTTCCAGCATAACCTCTCTGCTCTTATATTCTGTGCCTCAGCTAATAAAGGCAAGTATCCCATATGCCTTCTTAACCACCTTATCTACCTGTCCCACTACCTTAAGGGACCGGTGGACATGCACACCAAGGTCCCTCTGATTCTCAGTACTTCCCAGGGTCCTACCATTCATCATATATTCCCGTGCCTTGTTTGTCCTGCCCAAGTGCATTATCTCACACTTATCCGGATTAAATTCCATTTGCCACTGATCAGCCCATCTGACCAGCCCGTCTATATCCTCCTGTAATCTAACGCTATCCTCCTCACTATTTACCACCCCACCAATTTTCGTGTCACCCGTGAACTTACTGATCAACCCTCCTACATTCAAGTCTAATCATTTATATATACCACAAACAGTAAGGGACCCAACACCGATCCCTGTGGAATCCCAGTGGACACAGGCATCCAGTCACAAAAACACCCCTCGACCATCACCCTCTGCTTCCTGCCACTCAGCCAATTCTATGGGCTTTTACCTTCGTTATCAGTCTCCCATGTGGGACCTTATCAAAAGCCTTGCTGAGATCCAAGTAGACTACATCAAATGCATTGCCCTCATCTACACACCTGGTCACCTTTTCAAAAAATTCAATCACATTGGTCAGACATGACCTCCCCTTAACAAAGCCATGCTGACTGTCCTTGATTAATCCCTGTCTCTCCAAGTGAAGATTAATTCTGTCCCTCAGAATTGCTTCCAATAGTTTCCCCACCACTGAGGTTAGACTGACTAGCCTGTAGTTCCCTGGTCTATCCCTTCCTCCCTTCTTGAATAACGGTACCACATTGGCTGTTCTCCAGTCCTTTGGCACCTCTCCTCTGGCCAGAGAGGTATTGAAAATTATTGCCAGCGCCCCTGCTATCTCCTCCCTTGCCTCATTCAACAGCCTGGGATACATTTCATCCGGGCCTGGAGATTTATCTACTTTTAAGCCTGCCAGACCACTTAGAACCTCCTCCCTATCTATGCTAATTTATTTAATTATATCACAGTCCTTCTGCCTGATTTCCATACCCACGGTGTCCCTCTCACTTGTGAACACCGACACAAAGTATTCATTTAGAACCCTGCCTACGTCTTCCGGCTACACACACAAATTACCACTATGGTCCTTAATGGACCCTACTCTTTCCCTAGTTATCCTCTTACTCTTAATGTACTTGTAAAATAACTTTGGATTTTCCTTTGTCAATGTTTTTTCATGCCCCCTTTTTGCTCTCCTAATTTCCTTTTTAAGTTTTCCCCCTACACATTCTATACTCCTCTAGGGCTTCCGCTATTTTGAGCCGTCAGTATCTGCCATAAGCCTCCCTTTTTACCTTTATCCAATCCTGTATACCCCGCGACATCCAGGATTCCCTGGATTTGTTGGTCCCACCCTTTATCTTAACTGGAATATGTTGGTCCTGTACTCTCCCTATTTCCTTCTTGAATGAGTCCCACTGCTCTGACGCAGATTTACCTAAAAGTAGCTGTTCCCAGTCCACTCTGGCCAAATCATATCTGATCTTATTAAAATCAGCCTTCCCCTAATTTTGAACTCTGATTTCTAGCCCATCCTTATCCTTTTCCATAACAACCTTGAATTTAACGTGTTTGCGGATGACATGTTATGATCATTATCTGCAAAATGTTCCCCCACTGATGCCTCTACCACTTGCCCGGCTTCATTCCCTAAAATTAAGTCCAGGACCGCCTCCTCTCTTGTAGGACCTTCTACGTACTGGCTTAAAAAGCTCTCCTGGGTGCATTTTAAGAATTCCGCTCCCTCTAAACCTATCATATTATGACTAACCCAGTTAATGTTGGGGAAGTTGAAATCCCCCATTATTACTACCCTATTGTTATTACACTTCTCTGGAATTTGCCTACATATCTGCTCTTCTATTTCTCTCTGACTGTTTGGGGGCCTACAGTACACTCGCAGCAATGTGATTGCTCCTTCTTTGTTTTTAAGTTCTACACATATGGCTTCATTTGAGGAGCCTTCTAAGATGTCATCCCTCCTTACTGCTGTAATTGATTCCTTGATCAATATTGCAATACGCCCTCTCCTTTTACCTCCTTCCCTGTCTCGCCTGAAGACCCTATATCCTGGAATATTGAGCTGCCAATCCTGCTCCTCTCTCAACCATGTCTCTGTGACAGGAATGACATCATACTTCCATGTGTTAATTTGTGCCCTCAACTTATCTGCCTTATTCATCAGACTCCTTGCATTAAAATAAATATCATCCAATCTTGCCAAAATCCCTTGTGCCTTAACTGGCCTATAATTTCTATGCCTTCCCGACTCACATGCTCTCTCTTCTAATTTTGACTGTGCGTCTCCCGCTGCTGACCCTCCTCTCAGGATCCCATCCCCCTACCAAGTTAGTTTAAACCTTCCCCAACAGCACTAGCAAACCTCCCCGCAAGGATGTTGGTCCCATTCCGGTTCAGCTGCAACCTGTCCGCCTTGTACAGGTCCCACTGCCCCCACAAACGGTCCTAATGTCCCAGAAATCTAAAGCCCTCCCTACTGCACAATCTCTCCAGCCACGCATTCTTCTGAACTAACCTCCTATTTCTATACTCACTTGCACGTGGCACCAGAAGTAATCCAGAGATTACTACCTTTTGAGGTCCTGTTTTTTAATCTGCTTCCTAGCTCCCTAAATTCTTCTTACAGGACCTCATCCCTCTTTCTACCTATGTGATTGGTACTAATATGTACCACGATCGCTGTTTGTTTGTCCTTCCCCTTTAGAATGCCCTGCAGCTGTTCAGTGACATCCTTGACCCTGGCACCAGGGAGGCAACATACCATCCTGGAGTCACGTCTACAGCCACAGAAATGCCTGTCTATTCCCCTTACTATCGTGTCTCCTACCACTATTGCTTTTCTCCTCTTTTTCCTCTCCCCCCCAGTGCAGCTGAGCCACTCACAGTGCCATGAGCGTGGCTGCACTCCCCAGAGGAACCGTCACTCTCACTGTTTTCCAACACAGAAAAACGGTTCTCGAGCGAGATGCACCCTGGGGATTTCCTGACTACCTGCCTGACGCCGTTCTTCTGACTGATGGTCACCCATTCCCTCTCTGTCTGCACTTCCGTAAGCTGTGGGGTGACCTTGTCTAAAAACGTGCTATCCACGAAACTCTCAGCCTCGCGGGTGCACCTCAGTGCCTCCAGCTGCTGCTCAAGGTCTGAAACCTGGAGCTCAAGTAGCTGCAGCTGGTCACACTTCCTGCACACGTGGTATTCCCCACACACTGTAGAAGAAATATGGAACTCTCCCACACTTCATGGAGCTTTTAAGACAGAGAGAGGTTTTTGTTCGGCAAGAGAACCAAGGGATTATGGAATTAAGATGCAGATCAACTAAGGTTTAACTGAATGACATTCTCCTGTTCGTAATATTCCTTTGTCTTTGCCATAATTTTGAAAGGGATGCTGAGATATAGTGGCTGATGTCTTGAAAATAAAGCGCGTTACAAAAACTAAACAGTTATTTTGATGGAGAAAGCTATTGTGTGAGGAACAACTTGGGGCAGCAATTTACTTGGGCACGTTCGTTAAATAGTTACTATAGCTTCATTTTAATGTATTTTCATACTGAACAGCGACTGTTTGAATCTCAGTATAAACTACAATCATGGGGGGACTATAACATCATTCCAGTTTGGAGGTGATTCTAAAATTAAATGTTAAATTAACATCAGACTGGTAACACTGAAGGGGAGCAGGATAGCTGTGAAGTGTTATGTTACTTGAAAGAAAACCTTCTATGTGTGTATTATTAATATCGACGAATAAATTGGCTCAGCACCCAAATTGTGGAGTGCTGGCAGCACTAAAGCATCCTTGGAGCAACGTGCCTTAAAATAAGAGTTCACATTGACCTAAATGGTCAGATCATGTCAGTTATCTAACCATGTGAGAAATGCGCTTAAAGATATTTTAATTCTTGTGTACTGATTGTCTTAGAGCGGGGGTAGGGGACATTGGGGCAGGCTTCCACGGCGTCCAAAGAACGTCCCAGTGACGCATCACTAAACCTGGGGGCTGCAGTCCTTTTTGCCTTTCGTGGACATCTTCCCTGCGGTTGTCATGGGCTGGAAGCACAGATGTGTATGCGCGTCTGGCGTGATGAAGCAACGAGGTGATGGCGTGGCAGGCAAATGAGAGCCCACACCTCCCCCCCCGTCTCCATGGAAATGGCGTGTTTCCCAGGAACACATAATTAATGTGGCGGGTTTGGGATGATACGGTGTGAAAACCCACCATTGCGTTGTTTTACCCACCCGCTACCGCACTTAACGCAAATCTGGGACAATTCCGCCCATTCACTTTGGCAGGAATAATAAAAAAAGCAGAGGCCGGAATTTTCCCAGCCCCTCGTGCCGGGCGGGATCTTCCAGTGCCGCCGATGTGAATGGAGATCTCAATGACCCTCTGGCCAGAGGATTACTTAAACAGAGAGTGGCTGCAGAGTTCCGAGGTGCGGAGGGATCTAGGTGTTCCAGTGCATGAATCACAAAAAGTTAGTATGCAGGTGCAGCAAGTAATTAAGAAGGCTAATGGAATACTATCCTTTATTACAAGAGGAATTGAACATAAAAGTAAGGATGTTATGCTTCAGTTATATAGGGCATTGGTGAGACCAAACCCTGAATACCGTGTGCAGTTTTGGTCTCCTTATTTAAGGAAGGATGTAAATGCATTGCAGGCGGTCTAAAGGAAGTTTACTGGACTGATACCTGGAATGAGTGGGTTGTCTTATGAGGACAGGTTGAACAGACTGGGCTTGTTTCCACTGGAGTTTAGAAGAGTGGGGGGTGATTTGATTGAAGTATACAAGACCCTGAATGGTCTGGACAAGGTGGACATGGAAAGGATGTTTTCACTTGTGGGTGAGTCCAGAACTAGGGGGCACTGTTTTAAAATTAGGGGTTGCCCTTTTCGGACAAAGATGAGGAGAAATCTTTTCTCTGAGGGTTGTGCAACTTTGGAACTCTCTGCCTCAGAAGAAGGCGGGGTCATTGAATATTTTTAAGGCGGAGGTGGATAGATTCTTGGTAGGCAAGGGAATCGAAGGCTATTGGGGGTAGATGGGAATGTGGAATTCAAAATGTAAACAGATCAGCCTTGATCTTAATGGTCTACTTCTGCTCCTATTTCGTATGGTCGTAATAAGCCTGCACTGCAGCAGATGCTTATTCTGTTGCATTATGACCTTCTGTTGTGAGATCTTTACCGTTGCACATTTCCTAGATATTGTTTCAAAATGGCACTTTGAAGACTGGGTATCCCACCTTCAATTTTGTTGAAGGCTCAGCACCTGAGAAAGAAAACTTTGGACAGAGAGGAGAAAATAAAATTCATATTTGGAGGGAGTTTTTTTAAAATTTGTTCATAGGATGTGGGCATCGCTGGCTAGGCCAGCATTTATTGCCCATCCCTAATTGCCCTTTTCAGAGGGCATTTAAGAGTCAACCACATTGCTGTGGGTCTGGAGTTACATGTAGGACAGACCAGGTAAGAGCAGCAGATTTCCTTCCCTAAAGGACATTAGTGAACCAGATGGGTTTTTACGACAATCGACAATGGTTTCGTGGTCATCATCAGACTTTTTTAATTTCAGATTTTTATTGAATTCAAATCTCACCCTCTGCTGTGGTGGGATTCGAACCCAGGTCCCCAGAGAATTACCCTCGGTCTTCTGGAATACTAGTCCAGTGACAATGCCACTATGCAACACCTCCCCCATATGTGGAGTGGAATATTCTTTGCAGAAATAATAGATTAAAATAATTGGAATATTTCATAAACCAGAATTTTCCAGCCCCACCCTACACACTATGGACAAAAGTATTTTATTTTTTTATCCCGAGTAATTTTGCCAGCTGGGAAAATTTCACAGACAAGTGTATATTATTGCATCAATAAGGAACTTATTGGTTATCTTTCAGTACCTGTTTAGTTTTGAACTTTTTCAAGTATCTTGGTGACACCAATGATTCTGGGTTCAGGTCCATGGCATTTGGGTCACGCATCACCTGAGGCACAGAATTTACATTCTTCATCTTTAAGAAAGACTGAATGTCATACACCTCTGTGGGGTATGAGCTATCAGCCATTGTCTTGCCCTTTGAAGCCAGTCTGCAGGCAGCCATCCATTTAGCGTATTGCGTTTCCTGAAACCACAAAATCCTTGGCATTAATATAAACCACTCAGAACATCAAAAAAATGGAAAGCAAAATTAATTTTGGGGAACGTGAAAGACAGCAAATTTAAAACAGAGCAGACAATAATGAGAAAAAGACCTTTCAGCTCATCTGTCTGGCCCTAACCTTTGGGTCCTGGTCCATAAGGATCTCAGGCCATTTTTATTTCCCTTCTGACTAGCTGAGAAACTCATATCTGTGCTCCCTGATGAATCAAGAACCTGCCCCACTGACTGTTGCAATGCTCCTACCAAGGCACCAATTAGATTCAAGGCGGTAATCTGTTCCATACTTAATGGATTGTAACATGAAGTGAAACCACAACAAAATATCAGTGATATCGTTGACTTTAACAACTTTTAAAAAAATATAAATACCCAATTATCAGCTGCTTAATAGGAGGTGCTTAATTTATGGATGATACAATATTTGTTTCCTATGCTGCCTAAATTCAGGGGTGGATTAAGTGAACCCCTTGTTTATATGTTTTTATAGCTCATTGGAGATGGGGATTGTTCCAGTGAACTGGAAGGAGGTTAATGTGGTCTCATTATTTTAAAAGGGCAGCAATTTGGAAATAGGAAACTATAGGCCCATCAATTTAATTTCAATTATTGGAAGTTGTTAGAAAGGACACTTTGAAATATGAACATCTTGAGTAGATGTTGTTAGATATTTCCAACATGATTTCTAGAAGATGTTGCACCTTACCAACCTGGTACAATTTTTTTGAGGGAGTAGCCAAGTTGACGAATGAAGTAGCCTTATCAACGTTATTTACTTGGGCTTTGGGAAAGCTTTCGAGAAGATGCTGCACCATAGGTTAGTTGAGAACATTCTCCATTGGACAGGGAGTTGGTTGCTTTCTTACAAATAGATAAGTGGTTCTTCACGGAGATCGGTAACTAGTGGCGCCCTGTGGGGGATCTGTGTTGGGACTGTTGCTCGTCACAATTTACATGAATGATCCAGATGGTGTAGTGGGTCCTGTCCGTAAATTTGTGGATGATACAAAGATCTGTGCTAGTGTTAGAAGCTTAAATGAGGAGAAAAGACTACAATCTAATCGAGATGCAATGGGGAAACGGGCACGCATCTGGCGTATGTTATTTGGCATGGATGAATGTAGTGTCATGCAGATGGATAGATCTAACACACAGCGTGTATATACCATGCTTGGTACAGAACTGAAGTCTGTTTAGCAGTAAAAGGGCCTAGGAGTTATAGTACATGAGTCTGTGAAGGTGCATGATTGGTGCTATGATACTATTATGAGAGTACATAGAATACTAGGATGTAAAGCAAGAACAATTCATTTCAAAACCAGAAGAATTATGGTGTACTTGTACAAGACTTTAGTTGGGGCTCACCTGGAATACTGCATTCAATTTCCTCCCCTCAGATGGGGAGGTGATACAGGGGACATTGAAAAAATTCAGAGGGGTCACTAGAATGAACCCTAATTTAAAAACTCTTGACAATCATGTTATCAAAGTATATCCTTTGGGAAGATTCAATTGAAGTGTTTAAAATGAATTAATTAGACTGTGTCTGTATGAGCAGATTATTTCAACTAGGGAAAAAGCGTCATATGAGCTATGCAAGCAGAGAGCTAAATTAGATGTCAGGAAGTTTCTTGTGACGCAGAGGGTTGAGGGCACTTGCAACGATTTATCAAGTTGTATGGTGTATGCAGATTTTATTTTTTAAACTCATTCACAGGATGTGCTGGCATATACTGCCCATTCTTAACTGACTGTGAGAAAGTGGTGGTGCAGCTCCTTGAATAGTTGTTGCAGTTCACCCACAATGGTGTCAGATTGGGAATTCTAGGGTATTGACCTGGTGACAATGAAGGACTGGTGGTATGTGTCAAAGCTGGAATTGTGTGAGACATGGAGTGGAATTTGGAGGCTCTCATATACCTGCTGCCCTTCGTTTCCTAGGTTGTAGAGGTTACAGGTTTAGAAGGTATTGCTACCGAAGCCTTGCTGTTTTTTGCACTCCTCTATGTAAATACAACGCACTGCAGCCATGGTATACCAATTGGCGAGAGGGTGAATTGTTAATTGCATGAACTAAGGGTAAGGATAAAAAAAATAGAGGGCATTCATTATTTTAGCACACATAAAGAGACACTTATTGACACTGGGGTGGGAGTGGGGTGAAGAGCTATACACTTATACTGTTTCACTTAGTGAATAAATCTAAACGGAGTAAAGATTGAATTCTGGTCTCCTGCTTCACCAACCAGCTGTGAGAAATTTAACATGGATGTTTAAGCCAGTGGCTGGGATGTCAGTCAAGGGGATTGCTTTCTCCTGGATAGAGTGCAAAATTACAAAAAGGAGTGGTTGAGTCCCTTGTTGATATCTCTTCATTGAAAAGGAAGGCGAGATATTGGGTATATACTTCCAGTGACACTGTGATCTTCTGGCACTTGTTTTGATTGCCTTTGAGGGTTGGAGAGGAATTTCCTAGGTTTTCTCTTCCCCAACCCCCCACCCACAAAATGGCCTAGAGTTTTTTTTATGTTAATCCAGTTTAAATCATCTCTTCCAGGAGCTTACACGACTAAGTGGAAAGGACCACGAGGAGTCATGATGGTTGGTTGCATCATGATTGTTTGGGGTAAGCTTCATGGGCCAGGTGGTCTTTTCCTGTCAGCCTCTTTGTACATTTGTAAAAATGGGTACAGAAGGAAAGTACATCAGTTACAGCTGGGAGCAGTTTAGTACACATTGCCTTGAATAACTATCCAATTGGCATTTATATCGGCTGACCCGAATACAAGTTTCTCAGGAAGAATTATTAACTCGCATGTAGTTTCTCCACCAACTTAAAGAAGAAAACAACAAAAAAGATCCAAGATAAAAGCAAAATACTGCGGATGCTGGAAATCTGAAACAAAAACAAAAATTGCTGGAAAAACTCAGCAGGTCTGACAGCATCTGTGGGGAGGAAGACACAGAGTTGACGTTTCGAGTCATACTGATGCTGTCAGACTTGTTGAGTTTTTCCAGCAATTTTTGCTTTTGTTTGAAAAAGATCTAAGCACCTTTGGACATTTAAGTATATTAAAGACAGGATAGAAATGCAAGTAAAAAAAACAAGTCTGACCTAGCAAGCTACATAAGAGCTAACACGATTGTGTTCACCAATAACTGTATTGCTACTTCACTACATTAGCACCTATTGGAAAACAGTGTGTTGAACATGATGATTAATAAGTTACACAATTTTAACATTTTTGTTATACAAACATGAAATTTGTTTTTGGCTATATCTTCATTATGCTATTGTAGAAGATTTGCTACATTTGGTTAACTTTAATAAACATTTTTCGTACTTTCAGGTACAAGGGATATTTTTAATTTGACGTTTTCAGCTAACCTATTGTCAATTAGATTTTTCCCAGCTCGTTGATGTTAAATATAAATATAAAATGTAACAGCTCCACAGAAGCAACTATATACTCAAAAATCATGTTGGAGTTGGCCTCTTTGCAAAAGTAATGTCCAGGATTTTAAAAAAAACAATTTTGAAGGGGAATAGTGCCTTCCTAACTTAACTCCTGACATGCCAAAAATAGGACTTGGTGTGTTTCTTGTTAAAACAAATAGTTATATATTTAATGAGATATGCTGCTGAGTCACTTAATCGCTCCATTAGGGGAAAATGAAGAGGGTTAGCTAATCCCTAATCCCTCACAAAATCCAAGTGCTAATTCCTCGATCTTGCTGTTAAGTGCTGAGAAATGTTTTTTTTCCCCCCATTCACCGAAGCAGAGTCTCACTAGTGTTAACTCCTGTTAATCTATAGAACCTCCGCTAAAATACTTACATTATGACATTTTATGTATGTTTCATTCATGCCATCAGCCACAGGAATCAGCAATTTGATCCCAAATTTCTGCCCTGCTACGTTCACATCTGGTACAACTTCACATCCTGTATTAGGCAAAGTTTCAAGGAAAATAGTTAAGTGAGAGATGAAATGTGACAGAGAAATTGAATAAAAGGTTTTCATGTGTGTTTTTGGAGTGTGTGTGTTAAAAGCCGTGGCATTTCTTGATTCACTAACTCCAGACTAATCCTTTTCATTCTGAGATAATGCGGCATTACAGATTTATAAATTACTGTACTTATCAAAGGCAAACTGGTACTAATATGGGTAACAAAGCAGCTTTATTAGGGATATTCCTAACAAAACTGCACCACGACAGATGGAAAAATGTGGGGACTAGGAATCCCAACAGCTCCCTGTGGGCGAGCAGGTTTTGCCTGGAGAAGAGAAGTTACCCCCATCTTCTCGAGGGGAAAGAAATTTCTTTGACACAACCTAATTGGCTGGTGCGGGCGTTCAAAGAGCTATAAGTAAAAGGTGGATAGGGGACCAACAATGATTACACTTCATTTGCTGTAAGGAGCTTTGGGACGTCCCAAGGTTGTGAAAGGTGCTATATGAATGCAATTTTGGTGAAATCTGAATGGCGGACCAGGGGAGAAGGTAGCCAGCAATATAATCATACCATAAATGTCCCCACAACCCCTGGCAAACACACCTCTTCTTTGCCCTCTCTACATTGTATAAGCCTTTGCCTTCTTAAGGAAAATATAGAATAAGTTCATTTCCAATGCTGTGAGGTAGAAAGCTGACATTTTTTCTTCTCAGCTGTTTAAAACGTTATTTACTAAAGAGTAACAGAAGATGAAGTTTGCACATTATAATCTAGTTTCAACTATAATTTTTCCAACAGATTCCTATTCTTGCCTTCCATCCATTGCATCCATTTTCCCCCCCCATTTCTTAATGATTTAATAGACTGAATGTTAGGTGGTATGCTGGTGCCCACTATATTTTATATTCATAATTCTGCAAAACTTAATTTCCTCTGCAATGCAAAGTTTAATGACATGAAAATTGAGTATTGCTGATAAAAAGAGACATGCTATCGAAGCTTTTCATCTTGCACTCATCGGGACAGCTTGCAAGATATACCAACAGTAAAGGGAACAATAATTTATACTGCACGAGAAGAGAGTGCTGAATGATTGGCAAGTGGACTCTGATTGGTTGAGGGGTTGCCATGGAGAATGCAGCAGAAAACTTAACTGCCAAGCTTTTGTTAAAATTCAAGCCAGGCAGGTCGACTCTGGTTCATTCCCCATGCCATGACCAAAGAATGGCTGTCCCCAAGCTTTTGTTTAGCTGGAAAAGGCACATTGGGTGGGAATGCTCCTTCTGTCTGCAGAGGACAGATCCCTTTATGTGAGTCTAGGTGGCTTCTAGCATGTATAAGTGAGCCACACTGTGAGCCCAACTGTTAATCGTAAATTTGTTTTTAGTGTAATTCCTAGCTCAGTCAGGATATTGTTTAGCAACGGTTGTGCAATTGCAGAATCACATCTAATGTTGGACACTGCATTTTGAGTTTTGCAAGCACGGGCTGGTTGGGTACGGTCAGTACTTTGCCTGTTGTGAACAGCTAATGGGATGTGCCGTTTGGTATGATCTGGCAGTTGTTGAGACATACGGCCTACATGCTTGGCATCACACCGACACAAAGTCATATACCGCATTATTCATTTGTGTGGTAGGTAGAATGTCTTTTTAGCTTGACATCAGTACCCTGTTGGTGGAGAATACCACTCATGTTGCTACTGCATAGTAACAGTGTGCAATACCTTCCCAGGGTAATCTGAGGTAGACTGGACACTTTTCAGGGCCATTCATGAGTTTGTTCGATATACAGCGAGCAATGATCTGATCAGGATAGCCATTAGCCCACAGGATGGCTTTGATGTGCCCTATTTCAGCATCAAACTTGCATGGTGAGCAAATGGCTTGAGCCCTATTTATGAGGTTGATGATAAGGCCAATCTTCTAGCGCTTGGAGCTGTAGGAATCCCGATGCGTGTATTGACCAGTGAAGGTGGGCTTGCAGCAAACTATAGTACAGAATCCATTGGCAGATTTCTCAGCCAGTACATTGAGGAAAGGGAGTTCATTTGACTGCTCCATTTCAAAAGGTGAATTTCAGTGCAGGATAGAGCCCATTAAGGTGTACAAGGAAGTTCTTGCATGCAGCTGCGAATTCAAATATAGCAAACATATCATTTACGTATTGGAGATATGCAAAGTGTAGGAGGTTAGTGTCATTCCATCGTAGACGTGTTTCTGTTGATAAACAAATAACCCATTATTTGACAATTTTTAGAAGAGGTTTGATCATCTCGGGCGTATGTTTTAAATAATCTTTTTCTTTCAACATTCTAGGCACCTAACTAACAAGGAAACCATAATAATGACAATGTTTGCAACCTGTGACATACCGTGGAACAGGGCAATACTGTGGGGTTGTAGTACCCAATAGTCCAATGAATAATGTTCACAGCAAATCAGTAAAAATTGCAGCAGGATGAAGTGAAATTGTACAGGTGAAGACTGACGGACAGCACATTCTGATGGTGGAGCTGCAAAGTCACTGAAAAATCATCTTGAACTTTTGAAAGAGACAATTTGTAGAGATATCATTTTGCAAAAAAAAAAATACATTGAGGTAAAGCACTTTTATTATTTTTATGTGATGGAGTTTGAATTTGGTTTGAACTTCAGGTAGGACAAGGTGGAAAAGTGCTGGTGATGGGATGATGTCTGTCAAAGCATAAGAGGGGGTTGTTTATAGGCCTGTCCTGCAAGATGAGGGCTGATACATCATTGTGGGAAGGAGAGGGGTAAAAAGAATTTAACAGATGACCTCTAATTGTTTGATGTAAATCTCGGATACGATCTGTTTCATCATAGCTAGCATTATTGGAAAATAAATATAAGCACTGCTAACCAAGTTTGATTTGGAATTTAAGCAACTGTTGCGACATTAGGATTTTCCTTTTTTAGCATTTAGAACACATTACCTGCATTTTTAAGTGATGTTCAATCCGTGAATTGCAAAAAAGTGGTTTCTCACCTCTCAGGTTTAATTTTTCAATTGGTTCTCCTTGAGAAACTTCTTTATTCTTGAAGTATGATAAACAAGTATCTTTAAAAATAAAGTAGTACTGCTTGTAGGCTTTCAGCGTCAGTTTCTTAGGCCTATAATGGGAAACATATTCTCAAGTCTACATTTAAAAAAAACTCAATGTAATTTGAACCCGTTATTTCAGTTTGAATTCCTTTCAATTAATCTTCTTTAATACAATAATGATTGATTTCTAAATTTCTATTGCTTGATTCAGAATTAACCCAAAACATTATGGCCTGGCCTATCATCATTCAACTTTACTGAAACAAAATGCAATATATGAACATATCCCCAGTTAAATATTGTAACATATCCATCTGAATGGTAATCCGAGCTTTACCTCTTGAATGTAGAACCTCATGGCTTTACAGTCATGGATAATGTTCTTTCTCTTTGGATATTCAAAATATAATTCTCTACCTGTCCTTATATCGTGGTGAATGCAAATAATTAAGGTTCTTCTGGAAAGCAAATGCTGCCAAGAAAACTGGCAGAGCGAGTTCACCCGAAATGAAGTACACTATTAGAGATTACCTTCTCTGGAAGACCAGGCATAACACCTGAAAATACCACCTCAAATAAAGGTAGTGTTGTAATTAACTGACCAGACAGGACAGCTTCTGAAACTAAAAGGTGAATGGTCATACTGCCAAGTGAGGGAACTTCCAGCCCTCTTTTGATGTATTTTTGGAAGCTTTTAGAAAGTGTGAGGATATCTTGCCTTCAGTTTCTCTCTCTTCTGCAGGGAACTTTTTGCCTCACATCTTGGGGGTGGCTGATATTGAGAACTAGAAGGATTTATTTAACCTGTGTACATTCATTCCTTAGTCCTGAGTGTTGGAATACAAATACTGCATTTGCTTGGTGACAAATGGATTATGGCCAGACTGTCTTGGAAGGAATCTGCTGGATGGAGGGAGATATAGTCAAGGAGGGGAATCTATCGAAAGGGGAATTTCTATCTTGTGGTCCTACTCAACTAAAGCATCATTTCCACCAAACTTGCACCATGGACATTCATGTAGGGTCAGCTTGGTTTATAGGGTAGCAACTTTGTCTGCATTTCAGTTAGATGTCGGTTCCAGTCTCAGACCAAGGCTTGGGTGCACAAGCTAGGCTCACTGAGTAGAGTACTGAAAGACTCTGGGCGGGATTTTACCTTCCCGCTGAAGTCAATGGGGTTTAGAATGTCTCGCTGCATTTTACAGCCACGTCCCTGCCGAAACGGGGCCGTACAATTCTGCCCTCTGTATTGTCGGAGGTGCTATCCTCCAGACAAGACGTACAACTCAGGCTGTCTGCCTTTAGCGGTGGCTGCAGTAGGCATTAGGGGTCCCAGGCGCTGTTCGAAGAAGAATGGGGAGTTTTGGTACTTTGACCAATTCTCCCCTCAACTAACACCATGAAAATCAGCTGCTCATGCTTCTCATTGCAGAGGGCTGTTTGTGTAGAATGGCTGAGTCCCAATGGCCATCACCCCATTTACTTTCACTGAATTTAAAATGCTCATCTGCAAAAATGTCCTTAACCTCCTCCCTCTCTCTGTAACCTCCTCCAGCCTTGCACCTTATTCTGTGTCTTCCAATTTTCTGCCTTTTTGAGCATTTGCCTTTCCCTTCCTACTCCGCCTCTGGGGGAAAAAAAAAAATTCTCTCCTTCTCCAAAACCCTCTGCCTCTTTCACTCCCTTCCACCTTTAAAAGCCTTTTCAAACCACATCTCTTTAACAAAGCTTTTCGTTGCCTCTCCTGATACTCTCAAAGTCTTAGCACCTCCTTTCCTCTTCTGTGAAAAGCTGAGATGTTTTTCCATGTTTGAAGTTACTTTCTAAATCTAATCTTGGCTGCATAAAAATCAATTCGCTTCAAAGCTATTCAAAGAGTTTTAACGGTGTGGATTATTTTGATTTGAAATGGTAAAATACTATATAAATCCAAGTTGCATTTACAGAAAGGTACAGTTCGATGTTGCAAAATTTAAGAAACTGTGGATGGGAGGGAAGGCGTGAAAAGATTTTTGTTTTAGAAATGTCCCCAGCTTCTCTTATTGAAGGCCACAACGCAAACGCTAACATTGTTAATAAATTTGAAAGCTCTTAAAAAGATGCTCCAAATCATTAACCAAGATTGGCTAGACACTGGGCTGAATTTTTCCATTCAGGTTTAAGTCTCACCGCTGGGGCTGAAAGCAGGAGTCAACCCCACGCTGATGGGGTGATAGGACCCTGAGGTGACACTTTGCCAGGCAGGCCCCTATGATTAGGGGGGTGGGGGCGGGGAAGGGGTGGGGTGTTAGGGGGTTGTTCCGACGTTGGCGTAATGGGCCACTGAATTTCCATCAAGGTGGGCTCTCTCCTGGAATGCTGCTGAGAGTCCCCTTGGGATTACCTGTCCCCTGTGGCATTGGGACCTCCCAACGCAGACAAAATGTCCGCTTAGGGTGGGAAGTGACACTTCATTGAGCCCTTGAATGGCTCAACTGGCGGCCATGCTGTGCTGAAGTTCTCGTTGCTGACCCTAGGCCATGGTGGCAGGAAGGCCATTGTGTTCCAGGCCTTCTGCCTCCCCACTATCTCTAATGGTCTGGGAAAATTCAGCCCAATGTGCTAATTATGGCTGAATTATTTAAAAATGTTAAAACTATTCGTTTCGCATTATAAATATGTATGAAAGCCACATCTTTTATACATAGGTCATATAAACTTCAGACAATGTTTACACCTTCAATAGAACCCTTCAAAAATATCTTAACCCACTCCCTGAAACCGATTTGTAATTTATTGAAAACACTGACTCTAATTTTTAAATTAAATACGGGTGAATTAACATCCGAGATTTATTTTATATGAAAAGACAATGATGCCATAATTAAAGCATTTCTTTACTTACCTAAAAATTTTAAGATAATCTGCTAACTTTGGGATGTCCGTGATGTCCTCCTGGAGAAAAAGCAAACGCTTGTTAGAATGCGAATCTCGTTACATTTCCTCTTTCCCCAAGAACGTAAAAGTTAATAGGGAAAATGTAAGAAAATGCTATATATGTTAAAAAAAAAGTGGCTCGGTCCAAAAAGCAGAATATGGTGGATACTGGAAATCTGTAATAAAAATAGAAAATTCTGGAAATACTCAGCGTCTGTGGAGAGAGAAACAGAGTTAATGTTTCAGGTCAATGACCTTTCATCAGAACAGTTGAAAGGTCATCGACCTGAAACATTAACTCTGCTTCTCTCTCCACGGTGGTTCTGCCTTGGGTGAATATGAATAAAATAATATCTTTAACTGTGCTGTAAAATAACAGCTGCAATTTTTTTCAGGAGGCCCAGCGGGTAGCAACAGTCTGCCCTGTTGGTGGAAACACTTCTCCTTCATGAAAACAGTGACTACACTTCAAATAAGGTGCCTCACGGGTTGCAAAAGCCTCTGGGATGTCCTGAGCCTGTGAAAGGTGCTATACAAACACAGATTTTTTTCTTCCCTTCTTCCCAGCTGCAGCACCACATTCAGAAGACGCAAGGAGTTCACTGATCTGGGAAAAACCTCTAATAGCACAGAAATCACAGTATCTCACAATTCAGAAGAGGCCCTTTGGCCCATCGAGTCTGCACCGACACGTGAGAAACACCTGACCTACCTACTTACCTAATCCCATTTACCAGCACTTGGCCCATAACCTTGAACGTTATGACATGCCAAGTGCTCACCCAGGTATTTTTTAAAGGATGTGAGTCAACCCGCCTCCACCACCCTCCCAGGCAGTGCATTCCAGACCATCACCACCCTCTGGGTAAAAAAGTTTTTCCTCACATCCCCCCTAAACCTCCTGCCCCTCACCTTGAACTTATGCCCCCTTGTGACTGACCCTTCAACTAAGGGGAACAGCTGCTCCCTATCCACCCTGCCCATGCCCCTCATAATCTAGTACACCTCGATCAAGTCGCCCCTCAGTCTTCTCTGCTCCAACGAAAACAACCCAAGTCTATCCAACCTCTCTTCATAACTTAAATGTTTCATCCCAGGTAGGGAAGGTGGAAGAAAAGGTTCAAGTCAAAGACCACTGCAACAAATCGCATAACAACCCAGCCCTGAGAGTCATAGGAACTCAGTCTTGATTCTGAGAGCAACATTAGACTAGTGCTAAGGTTCAAGTGTATCAGAAACCTGCACAGAGCCAGAGTATTTAACCAAGGTGCAACCAAGTTGCAAGTGAGTGAGAAATCTTGGAAAAAGAATGATTCAGGTGCCCAGGGTCTAACCTAGCAATCATTACCAGAGAAGCTGAAATCCACTGAATCATTATGCCTGGCTCTGCTAGCAGTGACCTTGAACTCTGTCAATCAGACTATTGGGAAGCAACGTTCGCAGAATGTTTGTGATTACAATCGAGAACATTATCAGAAAGGTATTCAACGGTCATGCAAGTACAATCAATCAATCAGTCAATAGGTTGGAAAAGCATAATCAATTTATACTTAAAATTGCTTAAGTAATCCAAACAGTAGCTTTCACAGAGGTGGGGCAAAGCACTGCTGGCCTTTAACCAAGGGAAAAACATGAGAGTCAAAGAGGTGAAAAAATACAGGTGAATGAAAGCACTTCTTAAAATAAAAAGCTTCTGCTAATAGTACGGGCAAAATATTTTGCTCGGCAGGTGGGTGCGTGCCTGACCTGCTCGAGCGTACAATGTCGCGCGTTGACATCAGGCGAGCGTCCCAATGTCAAGGCGCAATATTTCGCCGGAGTTAGCAGTGCACCCACTGACAATTAAAAGGCCTGTTAAGGCCATGAAAGCATCAATTAAATACAATTTTTCGCTGCCCATCCAACGTTATGGTTGGCGGGAGAGGCGAAAAGGCCAGGCGACCTTTGCAGTATTTAGGAAAGCTCTCCACGGGCGGGGGGTGAGGTTTCCTGAAGCAAATAAAAATAAAATAAGAAATTTAAAATTTAAAATTTAATTAATAACATGTCCCTGATCACGTGACAGTCACATGTTTTATAACATTTTTAATTTCTTCATTTTTAAAAAAAAACTATTCACCTCCCTGAGGCAACTCTGGGCCTTGGAGATTTTCGAGCACTAAGTTCGCTCTCGGCCCACTCGCACTCCTCCCACCGCCCACACAGGCGGCGCTGAGCGCTGCCGCTCGCGTTTCATGCTGGGGCGGGCCTTAGTTGGCCGGCCAGGGGCGAATTCGCCTTCCGGCCTCGATCACGGGCGGCTTCCCGATCGAGCCCACCCGACAAAGGGCGAAATTCTGCCGTGTTCCTCTTCGTTTTTTTTTACACAGCAATTAAGGTAAAATCTGCAGTTTCCTCGCACTGCTCAGTCAAATAGTAGGACAAAGGGTCTGTGATTAATTGCCACACTTCGGTTCCTGATCTTTAGGTTACTGGCACAGGGAGGGGTGAGGCTGTGGAGTAGCCACTTGAAGTAGGGAAAGGTTGATTAGGTTCAGCTATCCAGCAAGTCAACAAAATGACAGCAATTATGGTGAACAATTGCAGCTTGATGGGCTGGGGAATCAAAGGGAGGCAAGAAATAACTTTACAAGTGCTTCCATGCCTCTGTACTTTAAAGAATTTTTTAAAAATTATGTTAATTATATGTTTCTTTCAATTACCTTTACAGGTGTTTAAAAAAAAAAGCTATGGTCTTTGGCCAAAAATTTAAGTTGGAGTCTCATCACTCATTGTTTTCTACCAAGAAAGCCAACAAAGGACTGTTTTTACTTGCACAATCATAACATTTAATTACTAAAGTATTTACTGTGATTTATCCTTTGTTGTATGTGGTTTATAACATTGAAAAGACTCGAACTGCATTGGTTATAATTCCTAAAAAGAATGTGGTTTCTAAACATATTTTCAAGCA
Organism: Cetorhinus maximus; assembly: GCF_964194155.1. Lineage (NCBI taxonomy): Eukaryota > Metazoa > Chordata > Chondrichthyes > Lamniformes > Cetorhinidae > Cetorhinus > Cetorhinus maximus. The sequence goes on from NC_135892.1 coordinate 4,544,039, forward strand.
CAAATCTTTTTTAAAAATTCGGAAGGCGCTTGCAGCCCCACAGACAAAACATTATTTACCAAGGGCAGCTTTTAAGTTTAGGTTACCTTGCAGGAAAACAGTTTTATACTATTCATACTTTACAGACTGAACTGTCTATAGAAATAGCTCAAGTTTTTTTTTTACACAACTGTTAAAAGTGTACAAGGTGTTCGTCATTTATTGGCAACGGGTAATCTAGGGTAGCAGTAGCACAGCATGACAGCAGCAGTGGTTTTAGCTATGAAAAGATATCAGGAAGGAGCCTGTGCAGCAAAGGTTGCTGGGATACTTGACATACATTAGCCTAGACAAAAGGACATAGCAAAGGCTAGCCTGGACTAGCCTGAAGCAGGTGTGAACCCAGTGCTTATAGATAGGTAAAAGCAAAATACTGCAGATGCTGGAAATCTGAAACAAAAAATGATGGAAAAACTCAGCAGGTCTATAGCAGCATCTGTGGAGGGAGAAACAGGGTTAACATTTCGAGTTCGTATGACCCTTCTTATGGATAGGTGACAGTCACTAGGATGCTAAGCAAAAACGAGACAGTTGGTCTACAATGCTTTAACACTTACTGTGATAAGATTGTGACAGTGATTACAGATAACACGGTGTCAGTCACAGGAGTGCTAAGATACACAGCAAAACGGGATGGCTGATCTGAAACACACTTCATCTATTGTGATAGATTGTGAGCCTATGTGACCAAGAACTATGTGAACCACTGAACATCAAGCCATTGTTTCCAGGACTGTTACTGACCTCATCTCCTCTGGAGATCTTCCTTCCACAGCTTCCGACCTGATAGTCTCCCAACCTCGGATGGCCCGCTTCTACCTCCTACCCAAAATCCACAAACAGGACTGTCCGAGCAGACCGATTGTGTCAGCCTGTTCCTGCCCCACGGAACTCATTTCTTGCTATCTTGACTCCATTCTCTCTCCCCTTGTCCAGTCCCTTCCCACCTACATCCGTGATTCCTCTGACACCCTACATCATATCAACAATTTCCAGTTCCCTGGCCCCAACTGCCGCCTCTTCACCATGGATGTCCAATCCCTCTACACCTCCATCCCCCACTGGGATGGTCTGATGGCTCTCCGCTTCTTCCTCGAACAGAGGCCCGAACAATCCCCATCCACCACTACTCTCCTCCGTCTGGCTGAACTTGTTCTCACACTGAACAATTTCTCCTTAAACTCCTCTCACTTCCTCCAAATAAAAGGTGTGGCTACGGGTACCCACATGGGCCCCAGTTATGCCTGTCTCTTTATGGGGTATGTGGAACATTCCTTGTTCCAGTCCTACTCCGGCCCCCTCCCACAACTCTTTCTCCGGTACATCGATGATTACTTCGGTGCTGCTTCATGCTCTCGTCTGGACCTGGAAAAATTTATTAATTTTGCTTCCAATTTCCACCCCTCCATCATTTTCACATGGTCCATCTCCAACACTTCCCTTCCTTGACCTCCCTGTCTCAATTTCTGGTGATAGACTGTCCACCAATATCCATTACAAGCCTACCAACTCCCACAGCTACCTCGACTACAGCTCCTCACACCCCGCTTCCTGTAAGGACTCCATCGATTCTCTCAGTTCCTTCACCTCCGTTGCATCTGTTGTGATGATGCCACTTTCAAAAATAGTTCCTCTGACATGTCCTCCTTCTTCCTTAACCGAGGTTTTCCATCCACAGTGGTTGACAGGGCCCTCAACCGTGTCCGGCCCATCTCGCGCGCATCCGCCCTCACGCCTTCTCCTCCCTCCCAGAAACAAGGGTCCCCCTTGTCCTCACTTAGCACCCCACCAGCCTCTGCATTCAAAGGATCATCCTCCGCCATTTCCGCCAACTCCAGCATGATGCCACCACCAAACACATCTTCCCTTCACCCCCCCCGCAACTCCCCGGCGGCATTCCGTAGGGATCTTTCCCTCCGTGACATCCTGGTCCACTCCTCCATCACCCCCTACACCTCAACCCCCTCCCACGGTACCTTCCCATGCAACTGCAGAAGATGCAACACCTGCCCCTTTACTTCCCCTCTCCTCACCGTCCAAGGGCCCAAACGCTCCTTTCAAGTGAAGCAGCATTTCACTTGCACTTCCCTCAACTTAGTCTACTGCATTCGTAAACAGTACTTAGTTCTGTTGAAGAGTCATGCGGACTCGAAACGTTAACTGTGCTCCTCTCTGCAGATGCTGCCAGACCTGCTGAGTTTTTCCAGGTGTTTTTGTTTTGGATTTCCAGCATCCGCAGTTTTTTGCTTTTAAATATATGTGTGCCTGTTTTCCAGCAATTCATGATAGGCAGCTCAGCCCAGTCTAGAAAACCTGTTTTAATACAGGATGTTGATCCAATGTACAATATGATTATATAAAGAAAGTGTTTTCAGTTGAACTGCCAACATAACATAATTTTGTGTCAAATACCAGGGACTTTCTCCCTAACAGCATTGCAGAGGTTCGAGAAGGCAGCTCACTGCCACCTTCTCAAGGGCAATTAGGGATGGGCAATAAATGTTGGCCTAGATAGCGACGCCCACATCCCATGAATGAATAAAATAAATACAAAATGTTGTAATTGGGACTAACCACATACTCACCAGTGTCCTCTAATCACCTCTAGTTCCTTTATATTGTTTCAAAATTGCTGAATAGATGCAGTCGAGGGGCAGGCATTGTGTGTGGAATTCCCCTAATAAGATGTTGACAGTAACTTCCAGAAAAGAAGTTGCTGGCAGGATTATCCCATTCATGACATCCCTGATTGGAAATTGCTTGCTTTAAACTTTAGAAAAACATCAGTTAAACCCTTTAATTAGGGATGGGGTGATTGTATAAATAGGACAATTTCCATATACTTAATGAGTCTGTGGGTACTGGACAATCATCACATAGGGCTTCCTGCAGGATATCAAGGCTGCATAACATCAGAGGAAGGCTTCTTACATGAGTGACAGTGCCCTCCCTATTTGGGCCCCTGGTGATGAACACCTTCACGTCTGTCAGAAATCCATCTAAGGACATGAGGGGCATCTATAAGAAAATTCTTGTTTGTTCTTCAAGATTTTCTAGCTCTAATCAGGGGACTTCTTGTGCAGTAGGCTTTATATCAGACAAAGATGATTTTGAAGCCAATGCTCCCATGTTATTCATACCCTGGGGTAATGAACATTCTGCTTCAGCCAATCATTGGCTCAGAAAATGGATATCAGAGGTAGAGGGCAGAGGGGCAGGTTTTGACTTTGAGTTGGAGATTCCTGAGAAGTATGTATCAATTTTGCCGAGCCACTTTCCATTATCATGTGCAACTGTGGCCTTAAATTTGTGCCTAGGTTGCTGCTATTCTACTATTCCCTGTGTTTGGGTCTCCTAAATTTGAGGTTTGATCTTCTTGGCACTGCTGCTAGCAATCCAATAGATTCATCTCATTGCTATTTTTGGGATCTTGTTCCTTTCCATTTCCTTTTCCTACATCACCATAAGTACTATGCTTCAAAGCAATCCTATTTATGTGATTTGCACAAGATATAATAAGGTTCTCTACAAATGAAATTCATTCTTTTCTCTGGACTTCATTGTCAAGTTTAGCAAACAGATATGAACCAATTAGAGAGTAGCATGGGATTGCTGAGAGGAAACTTGAGAGATCGAGACGATTTGTAGATACTTTGTATTTCAGGTCAGTTTAATTCATTAGACACTCAAATTTCCAAAGACGTACACTTTGACCCCAAAATATGAGATCGTGCCCATTCATTTTAAAGAATAAAATTTGGTAATAATCGATGGGCGGAATCATCCCAGGTTTGCATTAAACGCAGTAGCTGGCGGGAGAAAGGACTTTTTACCTGCTGGCCGCAGTGATGGGTTTTTGTACCATATCGCCCCAATCCCATCTCATTAATCACGCATTCGCGGCATACACGCCATTTCACTGGCTGGTGGCCTCCGATACGCTTGCCACACCGTCACCTCGCTGCTTCTTCATGCTGAATACCATATTTAAAGTGCAGCAGCACACACACCTGTTAGTGCTTCCAGCCCTGGACTGCTTCACAGAAGACATCGACCCCAAAGGTGAGAAGATTGCAGCCCCCAATTCAGTGATGCGTCCCTGGGAGGCCTTCTGGACACTGTTGGAGCCCGCCACGACGTCCTCTTAACCCGGTCTGGTTGCAGGAGGCCTGTCAGTGTCACCACTCCAGCTTGGGAGGCGGTGGCAGTGGTGATCAGTGCCAATGCTGCACGGAGGATGAATGATCTCATCCGTGCTGCCAGGGTAAGGCAACCATCTCATCACTCTAAACTCACACACTCACAAGCCCATCACACATTTGCTGGCATCTCACTCACTGCCAGCTCAAGGGACATCACCACTCACTCTGTCACACACACACCCTCACAACTCCATCTGGCCTCATCCCATCTGGCCTCATCTCATCTGGAGACTGCCTCCTCAGCCCTCATCCTCTTGAGGCCACTTGCACAGATCAACATGTGCCCCCCACACACACTCTGGGACTCCCCTTACCAAGTACAGCCCTAGCCCTGCAGCCTCTTCCCTTGCCTGAGGCCACTTCTCCCCCTTACCCAAGCAAACCCTAGCCGTGAAGCCATTGAAAAGCCACCCCTGCCTTATGGCTGGTCTGGTAAGTAGAGATCTGCCTGTGAGCCCCCTAAAAGTGATGTGGTGCTGCCTGTGAAGCCTGGCGCTGGTGACCGTGTGTGCTGCCCGAAGTAAGGTAGGCAAACAAACCTCGAAGTCCCGAGTGAAGTGCAGCTCACCAGGTGCACGTTGCTTATGTACAGTTGTGAAACACATCAGTATACAATCATGCCGATGTGCCTGGATGATCCAATATGGGGGGGATGATTATGGCGAGCAGGGCTTATGATGATACGTAAATGCATTACATTGAAGTTCCTGACGCCTGGCGATGGGAAAGGTGGCCCGCCATTGACGGACGGAGCGGACGATCACAAACTGGATCCACGACATTGTGAAACCGACTTTTGGCCTTCCCGCCATACTGTCTGCTTATGCCTGCCAGGACACCCGACGCCAATGGGCAGGGAAAATTCCGCCTGATGACTGGGCAACACAGTTGAGCAACTATCCATTGCAAACATTTAGGATTATGTAACTCATTATTAGATCACACTTTCATTTTCAGAAAATACTTGGACACGTTATCACATTCTAAAAATCGAAATAAAGTATGTTCTTACCAAAATCTTGTCAAGTTTTCCACCTTCAAGTGTCACTTCTAGACTGGCAAGGGCAGCCTCAACTTCATCGACGTCTTGCTCATTAGTGTAGTCTTGTGGTTCAGATAATAGCGATAACTTGCTTATATGATACTGAAACAATTTATTAAACATTTTAACATTTAATATTTACTGAAATGACTATCGTTAAGTATATGCTTTTGCCAGGGCTACCCTAGGTATGACATGCCATTACAGATCCGGATACATGATCCTATTAGGTTAGTAGTCAAACTTACTCAAGCAACCTTAATGCACCATTCCTAATATACTTTATTAATTGAAACCAGTCTATGCGAGATCCCGTGTAACTGAAAACCTAGATGCTTCAAAGTGGTTAGTGTTCACTCGTTGGTTCTTCAAGATTAGACTCACGTTGGCGTGTTCTCCGGGGCATACTGAACCATTTTTAAACTTGAGATAAATCAAATGTATGTTGCTTTTTTTTAAATGAGGCATAGTTCTCCCATAATGTGAATATAAAGTTAGCACTCCTATGCCCCAGGCAATGGTTGTACACAATCTCTTCACAGCGTTTGGCTTTCTTTGAGCACTGACACTGATCATGCCCAGCCCAAATACATTGATATATTTTTGTATTGTTATGCAACAGCACAAAAATATTATAGACTTACTGTTACATTGCTGCTTTCTTATGTCTTTGCCAGCCACTTTAACAGAAGTTTTAAACCTAACATTAAAGTAGCAGGCAAAGGACTTTTATCCAAAAACATTTATATGTACATCAAGGCATGTCACTCATTGCTCAGTTAGTCACACGCCCACCTCTGAGTTAGAAGGTTGTGGGTTCAAGTTCTCCCTCCAGAGACTTGAGCACAAAGATCTAATGCTAAGGGAGTGCCGCACTGTCAGAGGCACTGTTTCTTGGATGAGATGTTTAAACCAGGTCACTCAGGTGGATGTAAAAGATCACTTTGCACTATTCTGAAGAATTGTGAAGAACAGGGGAGTTAGGTGTCCTGGCTAATATTTATCCATTACTGAAACAGATCCTCAACATTGTGGGAACCTGCTGACGCCGTTTCCTGTATTATAACAGAGATTAAACTTCAAAAGGCTACAAAGCACTTTAGGACAGCCTGAGATCATGAAAGGTGCTATATAAATGCAAGTCTTTCTTTTTCATTATCAATTGTACATCAAGGGAACAGTACACAAAATGACTTTGAATCCCCATTACTTGGAAATAACAAAATCTTGGGCTTGGGAGAAGTTTGAGAAAGCTACTTTTATTTTTAAAGCATTCTATTTGTTAAAGAGGATTGCAATATATTCTATTTTTTTGGTCAGGAAAGCATGCCTCAAATACCCTATTGCAACAACAACAATAACAACTTGCATTTATATAGCACCTTTAATGTAGGTACTTCATAGCAGTGTCAAACAAAGTTTGACAATGAGCCACATAGAGATATTCAGACATGTGGGTTACAGAGGTAGGTTTAAATAAACGTCTTAAATGTGCAGAGAGAGGTAGAGTTGGAAATGTTTAGGGAGGGAACTCCAGAGCACAAGGTCTAGGCAGCTGAATGTATGGCTTTGAATGGTAAAATATTGAAAATCATGATGTCCACAAGGACAGAATTGGAGGAGTGCACATATCTTGGCGGGTTGTTAGGCTGCAAGAAATTGGATTTAAGGAGGTATGTGGCCATGGAAGGATTGGGGGAGAAAAAAGGATGGGAATCTTAATATCAAGGCATTACCGGGCCAGGAGCCAATGCAGGTTGGGGAGCACAGGGGTGATATAGAGACAGCACCAAATGCGAATTAGGAAACAAGCAGCATAGATTTGGATCAGCTAAGTTGACAGAGGTTGGAAGATGGAAGCATGCCCAGGAGAGCATCGCAACATCTTTCAAAACATAACTTACCAACTGATGATATTTCCTGTTCCTAGGATTGCAAGGTTAGGGTGACAGGCTGTGCTGGGGAGAGGAGTAAAACTGGTTTAGGGCATGGAGGGGGCGGGGTATGCACGCAGGAGCTATAATTTCAGGTTGTATAATGTGTTTGTGGTTGTAAAATGTTGTAATACTCAAGCAGGTCAGGCAGCATCTGAGGGGAGAGAAGAGAGTTCACCTGAAATACTGGGTTGGATTTTTGGACAGTTGGACCAACTTCAGAGGCCTTTAAAAATGGCAGTCGGGACCCAGGTGCAGAGGTCCCGTCCCCATTTCTGGCTGATCCCATTTTTGCCAGTGGGGAAGGGATGGGGCATGAATCACGCCGGCAGGAAACCCAAATTCAGCAGGGCCATTTGAAATTAGCGCTGAGTTCAAACAGACCTCATTTCCGCTGTTCCAAGATAGGCCATCTGGTGTAGCATAGAAAAAAACAAATTACCATCTGTTCCTGAAGTTTAAATAGACTTCATTGTTGATATTTTCAGGTTTTCTCTTATTACAGCTGAGGCCATTATGAATGCTTGGCTGCATTTCAAAAGTTCCAAAACCACTCATCTCAATAGGGAACTGAGTTCACATTTTAATTGATAGTTTTAAGGCACTATTAAAGGTTTAGTTGTCTTTGATTTAGTTACTGAATAGAAGTGTGTTTGTTTTTGTAATAGATTGACTGCTTGATGTGATTTAAAATCTTTGAATAGGTTTCATGAATGAGAGTATCAAGTGTGTGTGTGAGTGAGTGAGTGAGAGAGAGATTGATCTCCTAGATTGTTAGATGTTTATTTTTGTCATCTCCACATGGCTCCTGAGATCTGCCTTAGTGGATTCTGGGGAGTGGCTATGGAAGTGGCATGGGGGGGTATGAGGTGGCATGGAGATGGCATGGGGGTATGAGGATGGGGGAGTTGAGGGGTGAGGGCTAATGGCCTAACAAAGCCTTTTACAAAACTGGGCCAATATGTCTCAGACAGCCAAAGCGGGCCTTCTAACCAGCCCACCTTGGCACTCGCCCACCTCCATTGGTGCCTCTGAACTGCTCTTAGAGATGGCAGGCCCAACTCTATCATGTTCTCACCTGCACCCTTCCCCCACACCCCCAGAGCGACAATTGTGCATGCAGGAGTAGTTTTCATAGGGACGGGTCCTCCTTCTTCCATGGTGAAAATATGGCCCATTAGCTCTGTTCATCTCCACATGGCTGCCTGGCCTGCTGAGGATTTCCAGAATCTTTCACATGAATTTTAATTCTTTATTGTTATTTCTGTTTTGATTGACCCTTGGAAAACCAGCTACAAATAGTTACCCTTGTCCTCTCAGCATTTTCTGATTTATAGAACATCTTCTGTTTAATGAGCCACATCAGAAATCGATATTGTAAAGGACGAAAATGCAGGGCAATTTGAACTATTTTTCTAAATTAGAAATATGAGCCTAGATTCTAGCTGTGATCAAAATCTGCTGTGCTGGAGGGCTGCCTGGTCTCCACGCACCTGTTGGGGCATGTTTCTCCCCTTGCTGAAACAGATTTTGTAGCAAGAGTTCACTTTTAACAATTGCATCTACCTGCAATGCAGCAAACAGCAACATTTCTTCTTCAGTGCAATCAATTTCCTCCAGCAGAATTGCCCATCGTGCTTGCTCATACAGCTGGTTTATCCGGACTGCATCATACTGCAAGCAATAGGGAGAGACGTCAAGCACATATCCAGATGCAACTATATAATGCACAAGCATATTTCATTAGAGAGAAAAAAAAAGAAAAGTATTACATGTCATTGGCTGCCAGAATGTGTATTCAGGTGCTGAGCTCTCAATCTCATCCAGGTTACTGCGCGGTGAAGCTGAACGGATGCTGGATGTGTCACCACAAGAAACAAAGGAAAATTGGAAGCACAAAGTGATCATGGCCACGCTGGCATGATTACTATTACTATCTGCAGAGGGCCAAGGGACACTCCTCAAACCATCCCTCTTTTCCAGGAAAGGCATGCAGCCCAGCAATGGGACGGAGAACAAGAGGAGAAAAGTAAAACACAGTACAACCACTTCTCCTTCCAAAAACAAAAGCACAGGCTCTGAAACTTGATCATGCGTTACTATCATACAAATATTTACCACATTCGTCAGAAATACCTCCATTGCAACAGCGCTATAAACACACAAACAACTAGGCTTGCATCTCTGCTGAAATAGTAGAGAGGGAAATTTCAAGCATATGAACTATTTTTTTTTTTAGGTCTTGTGTCATAGCCTTCAGATTATCTACTGAAGATTGCAAACCTTTTCATCAATCTGTGCTTGTAGTCTTGCAGCAAGATTAACGTTTTTGATTTACTTCAAAAATACCTCCTCGCGGAGAGAATCACCATGTTGTCCGCCCTCATATTACACACTAATAATATGCCCCCATTTGACTTAACTTCTCTGTCCAATCTCAGGACGGGGGTGGGATGCTCAAAAGAATACCATGACTGTGTCCCTTACTTTAGGGTTCAAATCAAAGAAGCTGTAGTACTTGTAACGCAACAGCAGCTTATCTTCCTTCTGGATGTCTTGTTCCATCAGAGAACGTGATGAATCTAGCCATCTGCAGAAATTGTGCAATAAAAGAAACTGTAAATAAATGATGGAAGATCTGATGCAGAATCTTTGCTGTTTGCTTTTGCATTATTTTACATTTACATCATAGCAACCCAGTCAACCTCAGTCTTGTTTGGCATCTATACTTAAATTGATTTTCTCTCATACATCAACCATAGTACTGAACAATAAACAAATCATAAACATATTAAGTTACATTCGAAAAGTTGCAACATGGCACATTATAACAGAAGTACATTAATCACATCATTTAACCTGATGCCCACTTCTCATTTTTGCTGTTGTATTATTTTTGTCATATATTCTCCTCAATTCTACTTACAGGCATTAATTTTAACAGTGTGTTTTGAATCGATAACAAAAAAGTGTTATCTTTCACATCTATTTCTTTGGCTGGTATTTAAGATTGTTATTGTGATAAAGCTTTTTACAATATCTCCATTTGATAATTTAAAACTGTATAATACCTGTATACTTTTATATAACACAGACACATACATATATGTATATGTTTAAGATTCATTAGCTTTACTCTGGAGGGCTGCTTTGAACCAAAATCTGATCAAATTTGGAACATACTCCTGATACTTGCCTAAACACTCTGGCCCAATAGATTCAAACACATGTGTATTTTCACTGTGTGCAGGGAGCTGAGGCACTTGGAGGCGTAAGAACTCTTAAAAGTGTGGCTACTCTGGAAGAACTTCTGAGCTTGAAGGGCAGAATTTTACAGCGCTTGTGGGTTTGCAAGTGGGAGGGACCTGTAAAATTTCCCAGGTGACCTTCCCACTGCCCCCTCCCCCCTTGCCTGTTCACAATTTTACGTGGGGCAGGTGAGGCCTAGGGCAGCACACCCACCCTCCCTCATCACAATTGAGGCCCTCAAGTTGGCAATTAAGGATTGCTTCCTGCCTGGTCTCAATTTTGAGGCTGGTGGGAGGAGTTTGGGGCGGCGGGGGAAGGCTGGCAGGTCACCCTGCTTGGGCCTTGGGTGTGAGAGGGGAGCCTCCCTCAAGAGCCCTCTTTATACATTGGGTGTTCCCCTTAACTCCCACCACAACATTTGCCCCATGCAGGTGCTTCCTTCCACCAGCCTCTCCGTCAAGATCCTCAGCCCCATCTCCTTACAACCCATCAGGCCTCACCTCCTCTCCCCCACCCTCTCCCCCATGAGACTCCCCACACTTAGTTGGTCCTGAACTCTGGCGCAGAATCTGGGGAACTGCTTGTGGTCCCATTCCTGGCAACTGCCATCACTGGCATTGCTGGGACTGCAGAGCTGGTGGCCAATCAAGGTTGGCCGGCAACTCTCTGAGGCAGGACTTTCACCCAAGTGAGGGGCATAATTCACGACTCCAGCCAATTAACACTCCTCTGAATGTTAAGTGGCTGTGGGGATTGCTCTGATTGGTGGGGCTGTATTCTCTGCTGATTCTTTGGGTAGTGAGGTGGGAAACCCTACAGCTGAAAAATCCTCCCCAAAGAAATGATGATTAGCATTGGGTGGAGTATACCTTGCTGGGTATAAGCATGTTACATCGAAAACACAGCACAGAAACAGGCCACTTGGCCAATCAGTCCATGCTAATAATCCACTCGAGCCTCCTCCCATTCTGCCTTGTTTCATTCTTGCAGCATTACCGTCTATTTATTTCTCCCTCATATGTATACTTAGCTTTGTTCTGAATACATCTATATATTCATCTTAATCACTCGCTGGAGGGAGCACTGAGCACTAAAGAAGAAGAGTAAATGGAGATGACATCAGATGAGCAGCGATAGAAGGAATTTGGGGAGGGGGAGGGGGAGGGGGGACGGTTAAGGCCAGACAGGCAGTTGCAGGAATCACTGATTTGAATCTTCAAGAGGGTGCAAACAGAGTTAAACTGATCAATTCAACAGAAGCTATTAACGCAGTCACTTGAGAACCTTCATACCTCCTTGTGTTAGAAAGGTGAAGCATATACAACATTGCTATTTCAACATCCATAAAAGCACGTCCAAAGCTTTTGGGACTGTTGGGAGCGATCTCTTGTTTCTGAAGCCCCGTCTCATGATATAAACATTCCAAAGACCCTCGTAATACAATAATCTTTACTGTATAAAAGTTAGTTATACAATTAAACCCATATATTTAATTATCAAGGGCAATCACTCCCAACTCATCTCTAAAATTCAGCTCTTTTGTCCATGTTTGGACAGAGGCTGTAATGAGGTCAGGAACAGAGAGGTGTTGGCAGAACCCAAACTGAGCATCGGTGAGCAGGTTATTGTTGAGTAAGTGCCGCTTGATGGTACTACCAATGACACCTTCCATCACTTTGTTGATAGCTGGGAGCAGACTAATGAGGTGCTAATTGGTCAGGTTGAATGTAGCTTGCTTTTTGGAGGACAGGACATACCAGGACAATTCTCTACGTTATCGGGTAGATGCTAAAATTGTAGCTATAATGGAACAGCTTGGCTATGGACTTGGCTGGTACTGGAGCACAAGTTTTCAGTACTATTGCCAGAATATTGTCAGGGCCCATAGCCTTTGCTGTATCCAGTGCCTTCAGCTGTTTCTTGATGTCATGTGGAGTGAACTGAATTGGCTGAAGACTGGCATCTGTGATGCTGGGGATCTCAGGTGGAGGCCGAGATGGGTCATAAATTCAGCCAGAAGTGTTGAGTGTATTTGCAAATGCTTCAGTCTTGTCTTTTGCCCTGATGTGCTGGGTTCCCTTACCATTGGGGCTGGGGATGTTTGTGGAATCTTCTCCTCCCGTTAGTTATTGAATTGTCCACCACCATTCATGACTGGATGAGGCAGAACAGCACAGAGATGAGAAGAAATTTTTTCTCTCAACAGCCATGAATCTATGGAAATATCTTCCCCAGAGAGCAGTGGAGGCAGGGTCAATGAATATTTTTAAGACAGAGGTAGATAGATTCTTGACTAACAAGAGAGTCAAAGGTTATCGGAGGTAGGTGGAATGTGGCCACAGTCAGATCAGCCATGATCTTATTGAATGGCAGAACAGGCTCAAGGGGCTGAATGGTCTACTTTTGCTTCAAAACTGTATGTTTGTATGCTCCTGGCATTGAACAAGAGTTGGTCCCCTTGCTTGATGGTAATTATGCCAGGCCATGAGGTTGCAGACTGTGGCTGAATACAATGTTTCAAATGATCTAACATCAACAGCATTTTAGGAGAAGATCGAACCAGAGTTTCATTATTCCTTGAATGAAGAAGTGCCTCCTGACATCACCCACCCACCTGAATGGCCGATTTCTAATTTTAAGGTTATGCCCCCTTGTTCTGGACTCCCCGGTCAGAGGAAAGAGTTTTTCCGCTTAAAGGTGTCCTTTAAACATTCTAAACATCTCAGTTACAGCACCTCTTACTCTACTATGCTCAAGGGACTTACAAACCTTGTAGCTTTTACAACCTGACCTCATCATTTAACCTTGTTGGCTCCAACAGCATGTGCAAAGTGTTATATAAAAGGAGGCCTTTCCTTTGCTTCATTGCATTTTTAAAATCCCAGTTAATAAGTGAACAAATTATGTCAATCAATCCTACCCAGCATTAAGTTCTGCTTTGTCGACTTGATTCTGCGGCCGGTACATTTTAGCCAGTGCTTCCGGTGTTAGGTTTGGCTGGCTGACGGCCAGGATATTGCAGTTCTGTTCAGCTAGAGGACTATCACTGAACCATGTAATTGTAGAAGAGACAGGTGTTCCATTGACGGGGTCGTATATGGGAGTCATAGTCTTGCTGTACAGACCAGGGCTTGCTGCACAATGAGACAGATATAGTGATGAAATATTTATATCATTAACTCTGAATCATGGACAGTATTTAGAAGCAAGCAGATAATTAAATACAATTCAATGAAGCAATAACCTTTGTACCGATTGTTGGTGTCTAACCTCAGGATGGAGGTTTGAATCTGATCCATTATTTTAATTTGGACTAACGACAGATGTGCATTGCAGGAAATCGTAAAGCAGACTTCATTATAAATAACTAACTACAAAGGACAGATGCCATAATGCGGCAATATTTCATTTGGTCACCATGTATTACTGATATCATGAAGCCGCTGGGGAGATGTTCTCTGATTGCTCCTTCTGGTAAAGTTGTAAAAAAAGAAAAAATTAGAACTTGTATTCAGTTCCACTAGAAATAGTAATCAGAGGAAATCACCCTTTAATAATGATAATGTCGCTCACAGTGATTGGAGGAAATCTTCCACTCAGTATTGCAATATATGTAAAAATCAATGAACTGCATTGTTTCCCCCTATAACACACAATAAGATATTTAACAAATAAGAATAGAAAACTTAATGCAACAAATGACAGGAAACATTGGAAAATTACAGTATTAATGCTGTTCTACAGTACCAACTGTTGTGATTCTTAATGAAAATGTTGCCATGGCATTTTTAATATAGTCAGTCAGTAGCCAATGATCAATAACCAATTACATCTACACAAAAATTACTTTTACAGTCAGTTTTCTGATGCTGCTGCATTGTTGCTCGAGCACATTGTGCCACTGAGAGTGCCGTGGGTTCAAACCTCCAATTCCCCATTAGGGCGTTCTTCATTTCAATTCTCATGACATCCATTGAGGACAAAATACCTATAATTAGAGATCATGTTGCTTCATGCTGTTCCTGTGTTACCTCCCAGTGGCTGAAGAAGAGTGAATTCATTAAAGGTCTGAGAGTGGGTTCCTTGCTCTGACAGCAGGACAAACAATGCACAGTGCAGGAAGACTTGCGAAAGGGGGAAGGAAGTGCAATTAATTGTCCACCTCATATTTGAAGCTTCCGTTTAAGGATATCTCAATGAGAACATCCGGCTGGAGTGTAGGTCAAGCAGATTGGGATGCAAAAGATCAGAAATCTGTTTAATTCCAATCCATAAGAACCTCTATGTTAAATATTTTGAAATTAATTTTAACAAGCCCAATAGATTATTGCTCTTCTAAAATGGTTTTCTATGGCAAGAACAGTCTGTCTCAGTGAGAGGGTGAAACAGATTGACATGCCTGGCACTGTTTCAAAGTGAGTTGTCTGACCTGCTTCTGCAGACTGTCTAGGCAACACAAAACCCACATGGGTGATAGAAATAACATTGATCACCAGGTGATCAATAAGCTTTGTAGGATTCTATTGTGATACTTATTGTCAGTTACAAAGATCAGGAAAGGTTAATGAGACCCAACACAATATTCAGGATAGATTCTTGTAGATTCCTAAGCTGACAATGCAGGGGTGAGAAAGACCTCAGAAGAAATTCTTTGGTTCCAATCATGATATGCAAGAGTGAATCCATAGTGCGGGCAGTCCGACCAAGCTAGAAATTGGAGGGGCTGTTGCAGAAGGATCACGCGATTGACGACGTCAAAGGCTGCAGAGGTGTCGAGGAGAGATAATATACTATGGTCACAGTCACAGGATGTCACCTGTGTATTTGTTTAGACAGTTTCAATGCTGAAGTAGAGGAGGAAACATGGCCCCAGATTTTCCAGTCTCCCAGAAGATGTGCAAAGCCCCAAAGCAAAGTTGCTGTGGGAATTGCCCGGGAAGTTTCAACCTTGGATGGGCAATTCCCTTGCTCCTGTGGCCCCTCGGAAAAAAATCTCCAACTCTGAGTTAGAGTCAGAGACTTTGGGCAGGATTTTCCGGTCCCGCCAGTGGCAGACATTGTCACGGACAGGACGGGAAAATTTGGCGAGCAGCCAAAAGCCAATTGACAGCCCACGACGCTGCTTGCTACTGGTGGGACCGGATAACCTTGGCTATTGTAGGGTCCTGACTCACTTACCTGGATAGTTACCCAGGAAATATCAGACAGAGAAAAACAACGCCTAACTGCTGGGTAAATATACACTTATGTCCCCGGCTCTCCTGCCCTGACCATCCGAACCCACCCCCTTCCCCAATCCTCCAATTTCCTCCCCCAGATCCTCCAACTCCCTCCTGAATCTCTGACTTCCCCCCCAACCCCACAATCGACCAGACCTGACCTGACCTCACCAACCTACCCACTTACCTCACTCACACTCAATCACCAACACACTGTAAAGCTGTTTAAATGTCCCAAAGCTTTTCAGTGTGTTAGTGAATGAAGACTTAACAAAACACGGCAGCTAGTGCTGTAAAAAGGGGGTGTGGCTTGGCTTCCCCTGACAATCCTGCGCTAGGAAGATGGACTCCCGGAACAGGTATGCTCCACATTTCTCAAGAGGCCCGGATCGGAAATCCGATCCAGTGACGTAGAGCTCCATCTTAGTGGAGAAAAAAATAGGAGTAGAGTGGCAATCCGACAGTGACTACCACTCCTCGGAATATTCAGCAGGTAATTGGAAAGAGGCAAACAAGGAGTTGCAGAATTGATAGCAACAGATATAGAAGGTGGAAAACACATTCCCGAACTTTGGAAAGGAAGTTGAAGATGCAGATGGGGTGGTCGTTTTTAATGGATAGAGAGATCGAGGATAGACCTTTTTTTGGGAATTGGGGCACAGATGGGAAGGAAAGCCCGAATCCCAGGGGAGAAGGTGGTAAATACATTTCAGGTCTACTTCTCCTTGTCGCTTGATCTCGGACTGTGGGATCCAGGCAAGCCCTACTACCAGTTTCTTCAGATGTCCCAACACCTGGGCACCTTATATCGATCTGAAGAGGGCAGAAAGTCAGGAGGACTGGGTATGCCCCTTCCCACCTCATTTTCATGGCTATACTTTATCTGGATCTATTTGGAGAAGATCAGCATCCCTGGAAATGGGAAGGCAAAGTAAAGAGGGCAACACATGACATAATGGCTCCCTGTCCCTTTTCCATTCTGCAGAGTCTGGGAAATGAGTGCTCTTTACTGCTATGGAGGGCAGTATCAGGACCATCACGTGTAATAGAGGTGGGGTAGTAGCAATTTACCAATCTAAAAGCTTGTGAATGGGCTAGGGCACGTCTTTATGCCTTGCCCACATATACATAATGACTAGATCAGTGGCAATGCAACTTGAAGAAAGCAGCTCACAAAGATCAAGCAATCACTGTGACATGGATTTCCCCTTTCCCAAGGACAGTTTAAATCTGTGGCCAAGTCCAGCAGCAGTGATGTCAGCAAGCAGGGAAAGCAGCCAATCACAATGAAGTATTCTCTCAGACGGCAAACCAAGAAGTTAAAAGCTGATTATCAGCACTTTCAATTTAAATTTTCAGATAGCAAAATAAATTAGGATTAAGACAATAGCTACAATATCACAAACCAGCTTTTCAAAATGTAAAAGTATGTGGAATTTTTTTTATCATAATGGAGAAATCTGACATTGCGCAAATATAAAAATAAGTTTTCAGGACAAGTGAGTAAGAGTATTCAGCAGTAATTATGAACTTAGTACGCCATTAAACACCCAGTTAAACCTCATTTAACAAGGTTTTCTTCACTCATTCATGGTATGGGGGCATCACAGGCTAGACCAGCATTTATTGCCCATCCTTAATTGCCCTTGAGAAGGTGATGGTGAGCTGCCTTCTTGAACCGCTGCAATCCATGTAGTGTAGGTACACCCACAGTGCTGTTGGGGAGGGAGTTCCAAGATTTTGACCCAACGATAGTGAAGGAACAGCGATATATTTCCAAGTCAGGATGGGTGTGTGGATTGGTGGTGAACTTTCAGGTAGTGTTCCCATGTGCCTGCTGCCCTTGTCCTTCTAGATGGTAGCAATCGTGGGTTTGGAAGGTGCTGTCCAAGGAGCCTTGGTGAGTTCCTACAGTGCATCTTGTAGATGGTACACACTGCTACCGCTGTGCATCAGTGCTGAAGGGAGTGAATGTTTGTGGATGGGGTACCAATCAAGGGGTTGCTCAGTCCTGGATGGTGTCAAGCTTCTTGAGTATTGTTGGAGCTGCACTCACCCAGGCAAGTGGAGAGTATTCCAATACATGCCCGACTTGTGCATTGTACATGGTGGACAGGCATTGGGGAGTCAGGAGGTGAGTTACTCGCTGCAGGATTCCTAGCCTCT
The DNA here is from genome assembly GCF_964194155.1 of Cetorhinus maximus. NCBI lineage: Eukaryota > Metazoa > Chordata > Chondrichthyes > Lamniformes > Cetorhinidae > Cetorhinus > Cetorhinus maximus. The sequence goes on from NC_135892.1 coordinate 4,561,890, forward strand.
GACCTGCTCTTGAAGCCACAGTATTTATATGATTAGTCCAATTCAGCTTCTGGTCAATGGTAACCCCCAGGAGTGAGGGATTCAGCGATGGTCATGCCATTGAATGTCAAGGGGCGATGATTAGATTCTATCTTGTTGGGGATGGTCATTGTCTGGCACTTGTGTGCTATGAATGTTACTTGCCGCTTCTCAGCCCAAGCCTGGATATTGTCCAGGTCTTGCTGCATTTGGACTTGGACTGCTTCAGTATCTGAGGAGCCGCGAATGGTGCTGAACATTGTGCAATCATCAGCGAACATCCCCATTTCTGACCTTATGATGGAAGGAAGGTCATTGATGAAGCAGCCGAAGATGGTTGGGCCTAGAACACTAACTTGAGAAACTCCTGCAGTGACATCCTGGAATTGAGATGACTGACCTCCAACAACTGCAACCATCTTCCTTTGTGCTAGGTATGACTCCAACCAGCGGAGAGATTCCCCCCTGATTCCCATTGACTCCAGTTTAGCTAGAGACTGAAAATAGCGCGAGAAAACAAATAGTGATATCACAGCAAAGAAGCAATTTGATTGGTTGGAGAAGAAGCTAGCTGTTTGGTAAGTGTCGACTAAGTGGTTAAGGTTTATTTTATTCCTAAGGTTTAAAAAAGTATAAATACTGTACTTTTGTAAGTTGATTGGTCAGTAAGTCTTTTGTGTTAGGGACTGTGTGTTAATAACTGGCTTAGGACACGGGGGTTAAGGTAAATCTATAAATAAAATAGAACAAAAACTTTAATTATTTTATTTTAATTTTAAAATAAACACTTAAAACACATACCTGTGTAGTTAAGAAATGTGTAACTTTTATTTGTCAGTGGTACTAGCATTTAATAAGCACAGTAAATTGTAGCATACGTAGGAATTAATCTAAGTTAATTAAGAAAGTAATTAAACTAAATTAACTAAATAACATAAGTAACAATTGCAGGACAGATGTTCTGTTGCAGCTGTGGAATATGGGTACAATTTTGGACACCATGGTGATCCAGGACAAACATGTCTGCAGAAAGTGTAAGCAGCTGGAATAATTCCGGATCAGGATTAATGATCTGGAAGCCGAACTGGGGACACTGCACAACATAAGGGGGCGAGAAATACCTGGACACTTGGTTTGAGATGATGGTCACACCTCAGAGTAGGGTTGTCTGTTTTAGTCAGCAGTGAGGGACATGAGGATGTGACCGTGAGCGAGGCACATAAAGGGACTGAGCAGACAGTAGTGAAGGAGCCTCAGACTTTGCAATTGCCAAACAGGTTTGAAGTGCTCACAACCTGTGCGGATAAAAGTGAGGTCTGCAAGGTGGATGAGCAGGCTCACCATGGCACGATGGTACAGGAAGCCATTCAAGTGGGGGGAACAAACAGGAATGTAGTGGTAGTAGGGGACAGTGTAGCGAGGGGGATTGACACTATTCCCTGCAGCAAAGAGAAAGAGTCCAGAAGGCTGTGTTGCCTGCCTGGTGCTAGGGTTCGGGACATTGGCTCAGAGCTGGAGATGAACTTGCAACGGGAGGGGGAGGATCCAGATGTCGTGGTCCATGTAGGTACCAATGATATAGGAAGGGCAAGTAAATAGGTTATGCATAGGTTATGCTCCTTGATGCCACACTCAGTCAAATGCTGCCTTGATGTCAAGAGCAGTCACTCTTACCTCACCTCAAGGTGTAACTTTTTCAGGATTTTTTACAGCAAGACCAGTAGCATAAAATTTTTTGTCAGTTCACTGATTGCTTAGGAATTGCACTCTGCGGGGACCTCAACAGCACACCAATGGAGAAGTACAGAATCATTGACAGAAATATCTGGATCTCCATGTTACACTGCACATGTTCGGACTCCAGAAGTTGCTGAGAGCTTCAGTGGAGTAATGACAGCAGATGCTGGTAGTTTCATCGTCATTACCACCACAAAATCCAAGAAGACATCTTACAGGGAAAACACACTTCTCATAGGAAGAAGAAAACTGGAGACCCAATCATTCAGGCTCTCTCTTTTCAGGTTGACATTGCCAGAATGTCAACATTGCACAGAGACTTCAAAAAAATGAGAGAAAATAAGAAAATTGACCTTGCAAAAATGTATTTTATTCTCAGCTTTTTCCAAAAAGAATCAAACATGTTCACTCATGCCCTAAACCATTGGTCCCAGTTCCCTTAATAAGCCATAATGAATAGACAAAATGTGATAGTGTCCATCATGAAACCATTTGTTGCCAAGGGATGGCATCATGTTACAGAGACATCATATTATATATGCTGGTCCAGCAGAAGTGCTGTTTTGCTTAAAAATAATTTGAGGTAAAAGCCTTTTGTTTATGGCTGTTTGCTGCCAATGCTGCGCATACACAGTTATATGCATGGCCGCCTTCTTTATAATGGACAACGTGCAGTAGGGCACATGTGCTGTCATCACTGGCCCTGCAATTGGAAATACATTGCCAGCAGCATCAAGTCAACACTTTTAACAATGCCCTGCATCCACAGCCCACCCCAAACCTCACCGACAGGGCTGGAAAGAGCAAGTAGCAAATGGGACCCTCTCCATCTGTCCATTCTCATCCCCAACCCCCAATTAAAATTGCAATTCATATTGGTGCTCTTTTAGAAGCTTATTAAAAGATGAAATATCAAAAGAAATGGCTGGTGAGAGTGAGCGAGTGCGAGCGAGCGCGAAGATTTCAGACTAGCACTTTAATTAGCTCAGGAGGATGGTCCACCTGGTTGTGTTGTGTTTCTTGTGGTATAAATCATTTGGGGGATACATGGGCAATGAAATAAGATTCATTATTAAAAGTTTGAAGACTGCTGAAAAGAAGCTAATATCACTGTTAATGAGGGTGTATTTGTATCTCCTGCAAATGACGCCATTGGATTCTGCACATGCGCTGACAAGTTCACATGTGCAGAAGTGCTGTCGGCGGCCATCTTGCGTTGGCAGGGGTTATTGTGGTGACAAGTTATGGATCAATTCACTGTTATCATTAGGAAATGAAGCATACTGCATAAATAAGAAAATAAATGTTACTGTTGCAACATTAACATGTTCCTAATTCAGCTCTTAAGAGTACAATTTGATTGGAAATCAGTCATGCAACAGGCAGAATTAAAAGAAATGAATTCAATGCATGTTTTGAGAAATGCATTGCGGACAGAAGATACACACAACCTCTATGTTTTTTGAGAGTACAGTTTCAAAACTGAAGAAATCATTCCCAAATATACATATCTTTTGAAAGCAAACCAATTATTTACAACATTTTAGAAGATTGAGCTTCCCTTAAAAAAAAAATATTACCTACTGATCCTGGGGATACTGGCACCTGGTCCAAGTCTAAAATATCTTCATCGATTGGATGCTTATTGTTCTTCTCTTTCCTCTTCTTTTTTGCGATATTATCTCGAGGTCTCAACAGGGAAAGTTCCTCTGGCCTACGAATATCTAAAAATATTTGAAAGTACAATTAAATCTAGCGTGCGCAATTAAAAATAACTTATAAAATATCAACACAATATATTTCACCTAAAACACAATGGCCTAGACATTCATTGGCTCCACATCCATTTTGCAGGTGTGTAGAAACAGGAGGGCGACCAGCTGTTTGAGGCCCCTCACCAAAATTTGTCACCCTGCTACGATCAGCGTTCTCAGGCAGATAGTAGGGCTGCTCCTCCAGACTCCACCTTAAATTCACAGGCAGCTGTCAGATTCCCTTCCGGTTACTTCCCCTCTTCCTTCCCGGACCCTGCTCGCCATCTTAGGCCGGCACCGACATTTGGCTATCACCATTCTTCCGGGCACCGGAAAGCCAACTCTGGAGCCATGTCTGCCTCTCACCCCTCAATGCAGTAGTAAATTTCCAGGCCAAGGAGTACACGTACATTTGAACACAGCCTTGGTAATTTGTGTCAAAACGAAATGTTCATTTTGAATTATTAAACATGTAAATCCTTTCCTACATGCAATTTTTTTTGAAGATATACATTAAATATAGTGGCAAAGCTAGATAAATATGATTGATAAAAAAATAGGTATATATGTTGATGGAGTTAGATGTAGAAGGATGGGAGGAGCAGGAACACTGGAATGGATCTGTTTCTGTGCTGTAAATACTATGTACAAAGTGTAGATGTGCAACATTGATAATATCCACTTAAACAAAAACAAGAATATTAAACCACTAGCAACATTGTGCTTTACAATAATATGATGTTGAAACAACCACATAGTTAGTTGCACATAATAAATGTGAGGTTTGCAGAAGCCACATCATTCCCTTGAGGGGCAATTTCCTTCTTGTAATTCAGAGCAAGAAATTAATAACGAAGCAGGTGAAACAAATTTCCAATTTTAGTTGGGGAGAAGTGCAAAGCATGAGTTTCTCCTTTGTACACCTTACCAACTTTCTCGTAGAGCTATCAGCAGGAGAAATTCCATCCCTAAGAACGCAGACTAGGAATCTAGTGCCAGAAGTTTCCTCAGGGGTTCTCCTGGACAGCCTCTAACCTTTGGCTGAAATCCTATTTATGCATCTATCTGGGGTTTCTGTCAATCTTCCTCCAAAGTTGAAAGCCTCAGTGGACATGTCTTCATGTTTATTAATGTGACTAAGTTACCTAATACTTCATTACCCAACTCAAATATTCATTTCGTAGCTAGGCAACATTTGTTGGCCCATTTGCCAAGAATGTGCAGTTGATATCCAGTGCACAAGAAATGTATTGAAGGAGTGCTGGTCCTTAAATGGCATATTTGAGGAAAGATTGGACAGACTTGATTGAAACAGACAAGATCCTGAAGGGTCTTGACAGGTTGGATGTGGAAATGGTGTTTCCCCTTGTGGAAGAATCTAGAACTAAGGGTCACTGTTTACAAATAAGGAGTCGCTCATTTAAGACAGAGGTGAGGAGAATTTATTCTTCCCTCAGGGGATAATGAGTTTTTGGAACTCTCTTCCTCAAAAGGTGGTAGAAGCAGAGGCCGGAATTTTCCAGGAATTTTCGGGCCGGTGAGCTATTGAAATGTGAAGTTGAAATTTCATTTATGCATATTATGATTTATTATATTGTTTATTATTTTGCATTTATTCATTTAAGCCATTGAAATCTCTGTTCACATTGGTGGGATCAAAGATCCTGCTGGTGTGAGGGGCTGGAAAATTCCAGCTACAGTCTTTAAATATTTTTAAGGCAGAGGTAGATAGATTCTTGACAAGCAAGTGGGTGAAAGGTTATCTGGGGTAGATGGGGATGTGGAGTCGAGGTTACAATCAAATCAGCCATGCTCTTATTGAATGGCGGAGCAGGCTTGAGGGGCCGAGTGGCCTACTCCTGCTCCTAGTTCATATGTTTGTACGTATGGGAGTGAAAGTAAGGTATGTAGGAAAGTTTGATTGAGCTTGATGTTGTGTGTTGGGGAGTGGAAGTGAGTGACATGTAAGACAAAGCTTCATCATAACAAATAAATCACAACCAGAATGTTACAGGAAATGCACTTAAAACCCAGTATAGGAGAATTAGTGAAAGATACGTAACCCAACTTAGCTTAGAGAAATAGTCGCAAAACATCACAGCACATATACTAAATTGGGGCGCATGGTGCCCATTTCTCGGGCACTAGACTGACTCTTAAAGCCCCAAAATGACTAGCAGTGGGTCAAACTTTCAGCATTTAGCTTCATGGCTTCCTCCTGCAGCATCGTCTTCAGTTTAATGAGTTTCAAGACCCAATGTCCAGGGCTCTTCAGACCTCACTCATAGGGTAATTATGGTGCATGTGACGGGAGACTCAAAAAATGGCCACTCCCAAATCTTTCCCCCTCAATCTTTACTGCTGGAAAATTACATTTCACCATCACCGACCAAAAATCAAAGGGTCGTGCTTCTTCTCTCCTGCTCCCAAGAGGGATCCATAAAAGAGTGAAAAGCAGAGTAAAAATGGCTGTTATTCCTTTGTCCCCATTTTGCTCCTAAATAACATGTAAACTCCCGCATAACTTTACTGGTGGCTTCACTTGACTGCATCTGAATAGAGTGCAGCAATGTAAACTACATGCAAGTGAATTTCAGAGCCTTTGCAGTTAGGTTTCTTTCAGATATGGATTCATCAGACACAGACTGCCCACATAAAATCCTGGCACGACTATTTCCTGTGATGGCATCTAGCTGTGAATTGCGTTAAAAGGAACTAGACTTCAGCAAGTGCTGAAAATCTGGCAAACTCCTTCCCATTTCATTTTGTTGGACCTGATGCTACCTGTGGAGACTGTAGTAGTGCCCCTGATAATGAGAAAGGGCAAGGGCATCGAATTTATTCTGGAACTCCAAAATAGAAAGAAAAATGGATCAACCATGTGGATTTCCCTTATTTAACATACTTAGGAAGAAGAGGCAGAGGCTGAGAGGGATGACAGGGAAAGAAGGCACCACACGAGCAGAAAGGCTCCAGTACTTCCAAAACTCCAGATGATTGTTCAGGTGCCAGAGAATGTTTTCAGGGTTAATATCAGTGCTGCCTGGGATTCCTGAAAGTTATGATGTGGGAGCTATGTTTCCAGCTATGTGAGGGTCTTAGCCACGCTCCAGGTAAGTACTAATCTATCTGGGGAAGCCGAGGACACAAATGTCCTTGTTTTCTCTGCAGCTGGCTCCTATCAGGGTACAGCTGCCAAGCTGAGTGGCATCTGCCAGTATGCTGTTCATAGGTGTATAACCAAGTTACAAGTTCCAATTGTAAGATGACGGGGACAGTACATCCGTTTTACCTTGTCCCCTCAACAGAGCCCTCTGGAAATTTTTTGCAAGACAGGTTTCCTCAGAATGAGGGTAGCAGTGAATGGAACCCAGGTGGCCCTTGGATTTCTTCCAGGAAGATGTATTTAATACATAAATCACAGGGATTATATTCCTTCTAGCAAGTTCCTTCCATGCAACAAAGTCAATTTTTCCCCTTTTCAATGAGGCCTTCACAGTGTCCTTCAAATGTTTTCTCTGCCCTCCTTGAGATTAGGTGCCATGCTTAGATTGTCAAAATCACATCCGCTTCGGAAGCTGTTTATATGGCATGCAGATAAAGTGTCTAGACCAGCGGAGCTGTTTTTGCCTGATCATGATTGCCATGCTGGAGGACTTGGTTTTGGTGAGGCTGCTGGAGTTTGCTCGCCTGTCTTCCCACTTGACTTTGAGTATCCTGCAGAGACACCACTGGTGGAACTTCTCCAGAGCCCAGAGGTGGCTTTGGTAATGTCCCCATTCTCATTGTCATATAAGTTGGTGACAACAACAGTGTTTTAGAATAAAGCCTTTGTCCTCTTATGGAGATCTCTATTGTCAAAGGCCCAGTTGTGCAACTTTTGGAAAGCTGCACTGGCACCGTTGATTTTGTGCTGGATCTCCTCCTTGATGGTGACCTATTGAGAAAAGTAACTGCCAAGATATGGGAACTGTGGGTAAAGTCACCCATCAATAACAATAGTCTCTGCCCAAAGACCTGTGGCTCCAGGACTGGTAGCTGAGTTACCCAAGGACACGCAAATCATGAAACTTGGTAGATGTCATCCTTGTTGAGAGAGACTGACAATGCTGATATAGTTTGTAGCCAATATCATTGAATCAATGTTTTGCATCTCCGCTTAATGCACAATTTCATTATCACAGAGCATCCCACACTTCTTAATACCTTTCAGGGTCTTTCTGCTATGAAGGGCTGGCTCTAGAGGGATCAGGAGTAGCCCACTGCAATAATGAGGCTCATTCTACAACTAAGGCTGTTGCTCAGCACAATCAGAATCTTAGAGTTTAATAAAGGTATTTTTCTTCCAAGAGGATGAAAGTATTGAGCCGTTAGGGGGGTGGCGGGGAGAAGATTTCTACTGAATGGTTAATATCGTTTGCTTCGAATCAGGGCCAGATGGATATCCTTGACAGCTCCTCCAAAGTCTTCCCACTTGACTTTGAGTATTCTGCAGAGACACCACTGGTGGAACTTCTCCAGGGCCCAGAGGTGGCTTTGGTAATGTCCCCATTCTCATTGTCATATAGGTTGGTGACAACAACAGCGTTTTAGAATAAAACCTTTTATTTTGTTGCCTTGACCATTCTGGTGTAGTTAGCTCTATTCCTCAGCAAAGGTCTACTGTATCATCACTGCCTGCTATCATCTCCACAACTTGGTCATTGAGAGAGAAATCTAGCTGCAGGGAGAGCCAGTGAAGGGGCTGAGATGGGAGGGCTAAGCAATAAAGCCAGAGGAACCACAAACAACTTTGGAGGAGCTGTCAAGGATATCCATCTGGCCCTGATTCAAGCCATCTTCTCTTGAGAAGCAAACGATATTAAGCATTCAATAGAAATCTTCTCCCCTCCACCCCCCTGACGGTTCAATACTTTCAACCTCTCGGGAGAAAAGTACTTTTGATAAACTCTGCCTGTTCAGGTACACACCAGAGCAGCGAAATCACTCACACAGAGATGAAGAAAACGAACAGTAAACAGAAATGAGCACACACACACACAAGCTATAAGCACAGGGTCCAGAAATTACCGGAGATATAGGCAGGCCCCAGCAGAAGTGAACTGAAATTAATTGCTAGCATACTTTTTGGATCCTGTGGCATAGTTAGAGGGGAAATGTCACTTTGTTCTCTGTTGGTAGTCAGACATGTTAATTCTAGACTTATCACTAGAACTTGGCACCATGCCAGGATAGATTTTTTAAAAATGAATAAGCCTAATATATTCACAAAGGCTCATAGCTTAATGGGTTCTTTTGAAGTACTCAATAGCTTTCCGTAAATGTCAGAATAAATAATTACAGAGTTCATTGCAAATGGTTTAAATCATATTTGACTGGACAGTTGCAGGGTGCAAGATAGAATACCATGTTCCTTTCTACTGACAAAGCTGTCTGATTTTAGCTACAAGTCATTACTTGACTTTTCTCCTGTGAGGACTGTAAACAGGAATGTGATTGCAGTTTTCAGTAAAGTCAAAACTAGGAAAAAATCTATACAACTACTAGTTATTACGCATGAAACATAATTAGGAAGGAACTTTGGGACTGAGGGATAATTTACAAAACAGCAGTACAATCAAGTCACTAGCTTACATTCTAGAATCAGTTCTGACCTTACAACTCATAAGCTAAAAAAAAAGGTTCAATGTGTGTAGGGTTGAATGAAGGGCCCGTGCTCACAGGTTCCTCATAAGGAGAGTCTCATATCTCAGGCATGTGATCAGGGATATGCCAGATGAAAGCTAGGTGCTTCCTGATATGGATGGAGGGACGGTCAATGAAAGAACCAACCTAGACTAGTACTCCTGCATACTTCTCAGAATAGGGATAACTTAAAGGGACAGTGCACAATAGAAAATATAGGTTTTCCCAGCACATGGGTCATCACATAGGCAGCGAGCCTCTATAAAATGTCAATTTTGTCAGTAGCCAAAGAAAAACTGGTAGAAATCTACCTAACATGCACACTACACTTCTCAGAATTTGGTTTAACAGTAACAATTGGTCAAGTTTCAGAAGAAGTAGATTGTTTGCTAAATCCCCTTAGCTATTGCATATAGTATGGGGAGAAAATGGTTCAGAAACTAAAATACATTAAACAGGAAAATAAATAAAATCAATTCATAATGATTTACAAGGTTTTTCTTTTGGTTTTCTTAACTTTAATCTTTCCCTGACTACAGGTGGCGATAACAAAGTGATACCACCCATTTCTACCCTGGGCGCTTTAGTTGGCATTACTTCAAATATTCTTATTATTTATCAAGGGATGTTGATAAGCTTGGTTGCAAATGGTCTAAACTGTAATTGTAAGGGCAGTCGAAGAACACATGGTGAAATACTACACTGTTCTTTACTTCAAACAAAGCACTCTGACTTTATAAGGTTATCAGGTTATTACTTGTCTTCTGACATTTCAGCTGTATTACTATACTTACTTATATCAGATCAATAACGTTTGTGCTGCATAGCTCTCAGTCTAGTAACATGCCCTCTTGCCTGGGGGTTCCAGAACAAAGCATGTTTAGGTAGATATCTATCAGTTTTTCCTCAGTTAATTAATTCAAAATTGGCATTTATAGAGGCTCACTACCTACACGATGACCCATATGCTGGGAAAAGCCTATTTCTTTTGTGCAATATTCCTTTAAGAAAAAAAGTGGACTGGGGAGTATTTTGAAAGAGAATTAATTGGTTTCCTGATTATGAAATCGTTACATTCCAATAAGCGCCCATGTGACCTGAGGTTGCCATGGAGATGAACAGATAAAACGCAATGGGTAAATAGAAAGCCAATTGTAGTGGGGCTGGGTTTCAGTCTGTTTTTTCTGTGTGGCAGTTCAGAACACTGGGAATTCGTGCAAAGAGAAAACAAGCAAGGCTCTCTCAGTTTTCTGTTTGGCAGCCCTGAACAGATCCTAGTGTTGAAGCAGGTCTCTGAAGATAGAGCAGAGGCTGTGTTGCTGTGTGCGTGTTATACAATTGGAAAGGACAGAACACTGAATAGAGGAAGAGTGAAGGATTGGACAATACCCTTTGCTGCTGTTGAAGTGATGCCGGAGCCCATCAGAACACCTAAAGGGATAACAGAAGGGAGTTTCTAGGGATTCTGTGCCATCAGGCCTGTTGTGACCCGACTAAGAGAGGTTTCATAGGTGTGTGTCTTGTCTGTGGCAAATGTGTCCGGGGTCTTCGTATGGAATATGCCTGTTCATGAATGTGACTCAAGAACCAAAGATATTGGATGGGAAGTGAGAAATCCTTTAAAACGGAAGCCGAGTTGGAAAGATTACAAGATTGTACATGGTCCCACATTTGTGTGGGAATTAATACAAATACTTGTAACTATGTGAGACGTATCATTGTTGTACCAACTACTTAAAGCGGAAGTTACCTTTTTATTTCAAATAACCTTTGCCCGTTAATTAACGTTTGAATTGTGTTGATTTTAGTTGGTTTGTTATTGTAAACATTTTTAAAATGAAATCTTGCCCATCGATTTTCTTTCTGTTGGCTTTGTGGAGGATTCCTTTCCTTTAAAAGTTAACGGTCTTTATGGGGATTGTAACATCTATAACGTGGAAAGTTATTTACTTTGCGGTAACTTCTTCCCATCAGATCTCCAAAAATGATCTTCCTTTGCTTTTGCATTCTAGAAATTTAGCTTCAGGTTCTTTCAAACCATTCCAACATTCTGATCCATCAGGATCCTACAAGAGAACATTGCTTGCAATCCCGTCTAAGATTTCAATGCTGATGAAAGATCACAGGCCTGAAACGTTAACTCTGTTTCCCTCTCCATGGATGCTGCTAGACCAGCTGGGTGCTTACAGCATTTTCTGTTTCTATTTTAGATTTACAGTATCTGCAGTACTTTGCTTTTGTAAGATTTCACAGCAGTCTGCATCCTTATGAACACAATCTTTGGTGGTTAACTTTCTTTGTTATTACCTTTAATAAAATGGCATCTCTCCTATTGTGATTCGGGGAAGTGTTCTACAAGATTAACATTGAAAACTTGAACTTGAAATATCTAGGTACTTTGGGATTTGCTTTATTTAATGATCGCCCGTTCTTCCTCTACATACTCATACATTCCTTGACACTGACACAAGCATAGAGATAACACCTTACCTGAAAGTCTGTGGCCATACAGACACGTGCCATCTGGGTATGCAAAGGCATGGATATTAGGCCAGAATCAGGAACATTCGAATTTTGGTTTTATGTTGGGGAATTCTGGAATAATTTTTTTTATGGGTGATGGTTCCACCCAATCCAAACACCACCTTTGCTGTGGAGGCAGAGCAGGTCAGGGGAATATGGGAGAGCTGGCTTTCGACTGTGGGATTTCCTGTGTCTAGCTCTCAAAAGGACCCAGTGTAAGAATGCTGGGGAGAATAGGGTGTGCCAGGACATTGGCCAGCCGATGTAGGACCTATTTGAGGGTTCAGGCTGGAATTTTAGTCTGGACCTCTGAAGGAATGCTCTGCAAGTTTAAGAAATGATTAAATGCGGCCCCGCCCTCCCGCCCCCTGCCTTTACAAATGAGACGGTTATGAGCACCTAAAAGATGTTTCTGGTTTTGTGAGTAGGGAACATGTCATTGCTAGTCCATCTGGACAACTCTAAGCCTATATACCCTAGTGTCATGGCTACCTAACCACTCACACAGGAAATATGGGAAATCCCTGTGTTCCTGCTGACTTTAGTCGCATTGACCTAGCAATTTCAGGCAGGCACTTATTACCATTTATCCCAGGTTGTTGTCCCCTACCCATGTGTTGGATCTAGTGCCCTTGGTTTGTTGGGGCTAAAGGATCCAGGTTGCACCCTTGTTTCGGGGTGACTGAGTTGGCACCAAGGCAGAAAAGATCTGTAGACCATTCCTAGAAGAAACGCATTCTGTTTATTTACAAAAGGAACTCAGCAGCTACACTTGTGCGCTTACAACTCAAAACTCTGTCTTTACACTTCAGACACTAACTCGAGACTACTGATTACAGAGGTAGCCTGCGCTACTCTGGTATTCTGTGTCTAGATCATGTGATCTACATTGCAACATTTATCTTAAAGGTATGTTATACATTAAATTGCTACAACATGAATAATCAACCCAAGCTTAGATTTCCCGACCCGTGGAAATAGCTTCCGTCTTTCCTCTCAGTTCGCTCGTTACCCTGAAAACTTTGGTCAAATCACCTCGTAATATTTTAAATTCCAGGCAGTAAAACCCTAGTTTGTGCAATCTCTCCTCATAGTTTAACACTTGGAGTCCAGGCATTATTCTGGTAAATCTATGCAGCACTCCCTCCACAGCCAATATATCCTAAACATAGAAAGATAGAATATAGAAGGAGTAGGTCATTCGGCCCTTCGAGCCTGTTCTGCCATTCAATATGATCATGGCTGATCCTCTATCTCAACGCCACACTCCCGCTCTCTCCCCATACACCTTGACACCTTTAGAGTCCAGAAATCTACCTACTTCCTTCTTAAATATATTCAGTGACTTGGCCTCCATAGCCTTCTGTGGTAGAGAATTCCACAGGCTCACCACCTTCTGAATGGAGAAGTTTCTCTCCTCATCTCAATCCTAAATGGCTTACCCCGTATCCTGATTCTGTGATTCTGTGACCCCTTGTTCCAGACCCCACGCCCCCCCCAGCCAGAAGAGATATCATCCCTGCATCCAGCCTGTCCATCCCTGTCAGAATTTTATACATTTCAATGAGATCCCCTCTCGTTCTTCTAAACTCCAGTGAATACATGCCTAGTCGGCCCAATCTCTCCTCATACAACAATCCTGCCATCCCAGGAATCAGTTTGGTGAACCTTCGCTGCACTCTCTCTATGGCAAGTATATCCTTTCTTAAGTAAGGAAGCCAAAACTGCATACCCTTCCTGACAGGAGGGGGTGCTCTGAACTGCTCACAATACTCCAGCTGTAGTTTAACCAGGGCTTTGTGTAGGAGAAGCGTGACTTACACTTCCTTGTATTTTAGTCCTTACCCCTCGGCCAGCATTCAACTAGCCTTTTGATTATTTTTAATGATCTATGTACGTGGAACCGTCACTGTTTCTAGCCTTTTGCCATTTAGTGAGTACCCTGTTCTGTCCTTATTAGGTCCATAGTGAATGACTATTTTTTGCATTACATTTGCCTGCGTTAGAATCCATTTGCCACAGTTTTACCATTCACTTAATTGATTAATATTTCATTGTAATTTTATGCTTCCATCTACACTGCTTGCAATGCCTCCTATCTTTGGGTCATCGGCAAATTGGAATATGTGGATTTCCATTCCAGCAGCTAACTCATTAATAAATATGGTGAATAGTTGAAGCCCCAACACAGATCTTTGTGGGCCACCACTAGTCACATCCTGTCCATTAAAAAGGTACCTGCCCACGATCCCTACTCTCGGTTTCCTGCCACATGGCCAATATCCTAACCAGGTTAATAATTTGCCTTTAACTCCATGAGCTTCAACTTTAACTAATAATCTCTTCTGAGGAACTTTATAAAGTGCTTTCTGGAAGTCCATATAAACGAAATCCACTGACATTCCCTGCCCACTACTTTTGCCACTTCTTCAAAAACTTCAGTAAGATTTGCCAGCCATGATCTACGCTTTACATAACTGTGCTGGCTCTCTCTCATCAGCTGAGAAGTTTCAAAGTATTCAGCCACCCTATTCTTAATTATAGACTAGCAATTTCCCATCAACAGACCTTCAGCTAACTGGTCTGATTCCCTGGTCTCCCTCGCTCAGCTTTCTTAAATAGCAGAGTGACATTTGCAATTTTCCAATCTAAAGGAATGGGTCCTGAATTGAGAGAAGCTTGGATGATTATAGTAGGGCACCTGTAACATTCTCACCTACTTCCTTTAAAGCCCTGGAATAGAAACCAGCTGGCCCTGGGACTTTGTCACCATTTCGTGCCATTATTTTCTGTTATTTTGTTCACGTTGATTTTAGTGAGTCTGTGCCCCTGATTCAATATTAATTTCGGTAAGATAGCTGGCATGCTACTGAAAATACTGAGGCATGCCCTTGTGTTTATATGGGTGTCCATGTGGATGTTTCCGCCATGTCACTAGCATCTCACAGCACTCTGTACACACACAACACACCGAAAAGCACCAGTAAGGATGCACTCTGGGGGAGTCACGTCGTGAATTCCAGGAGAGAGCATTGGGTGCTTAACAGAGTTGTGGGCAGGGGCCGAAACCTGTCTGGAGAGCTAATTGGGGCCCTCTTTCAGCTGCTGAACCAGACTGCCTATAAATGAAGTCTGATCCTGAGCATCAGCGTTTCATACAGTCGCTCGAGTGTGTGCCAATGACCCTATAAATTGGTGAAAGAGTCCACAACAGCAATGATACATGACTGAACTGCAGACAAACATCAGGAGAGTGGCTGTACTTTAGATCCATGTACAGCGATACCCCAATGACATTGGTCTGAAGCCCAGGCTAAGTTTCTCTAATGAATACTCTGCAGTCCAATCCAATATGTAGCAGTTTCCCTTGGTTGCTTTCAAAATGCTAGCGAAGCAGACTGAGAAAGCTAGGGCTTACATGATTCTATAGTGCTCTTCCCATGCAGATAATGGGGCATTCTGAAGGGGCAACTGGCAGCAGGAAAATGTCTTAGTTTGTCATAGTTTGAGCTAACCCTCAGTGACATGCCTCACCCAACCGCTCCTCTCAACTGACTCACGACATGACAGATTCTATGCAAGATAAAGCAGCGTTAGATACACACCAACATGGAGATAGGTTAGATAACAGAAGACAGGCACCCTACATTTTCAGAGAGGAAATAGTATAAGGGTGTTCGGGCACAGCAAGGGTTAATGTGGGACTGAGGAAACAGTACCACCCATGGTATGATGTAGAGAGTCACATGTTGGTAGACTGTGTGTAGTAGAGCCTAACAGAAACCAGCATGCAGACAGCACCCATGCAGGACTGTACCTTGGGGAAGTATACAGTTATGGGTTACCAATAAACACTTTAGATTCAACCATACAAGTCTTCAGGCCTCTTAATGAGACAACCTTGCAACAGAAGTGGTAGGGCAAGACACATTAACCATACAAGCATCTGACAGGATTAGGAGGAATAAATTGGATTTTCCTCCCCTAAAGCAGAGAAAACCTATAGAGCGTCTGAAAATTATTAGGTGGGAAAACCTATTTCTTTTGGTTGGGGAGTTGTGCAACTTCAATTGCAACTGGTAACAAGGAATACAGGAAGTGGGAAAAACTAGACTGCAATCAAAACCAAAAGGAAATGGGACGAAAACAAGGGTGAAAAAATATGTACGAGTACAGCAACAGCGAGGACAGACTGCAAACTCCAAAATGGCTGACAGCACTATCAACTGAGGTAGCCATCTCAAATGGCCACTCAATTAATTCGGCGCAATCCTGGAATTGAACATGGGAAATTGCTCCACTAGATAATTACCGGAATTTCTGATGTGCTAATGAGGGTATTGCAAGAAAGGTCCAATTGTGTTTACTGCTGAAAATATGACCTGGCTGCAGAGCACTATCCTTTGGAGAACATAAAGTATGAGCCATTAGGAACAAAGGGCATATTGTATTCACTAAGCTTTTGCTAAGCTGCTTTTCTAAAAGCTTTGAACAAATTTTCTGTAGAGAAAAAAAATAATCGCCTGTGGAAAATTTACACTTGCCGGTTGCTCACAAAAGTGTGTGTTTTTTTGGAACGGGTACCTCTAAGTGTGAAGCATTCACTGGAGCAGCAAAACTGGCAGAACTGAAGATTGCTATCCACGGATTATTCATCAAGTCAAAACTTTCTAAGAGGAGTGTCAATTTCCTATTGATAGGCAAACACAGCACTGCACAGCCGTTCTTTAGGTTTACTATTGGCTAATTCTATCTATTTCTTCTACAAAATATGTAAAATAAAAGGTATTGCTGTCAACATAATTCCAACCAAGGGGCTCAAATTCCACTGTGTCGCTTCTAGCAAAACAGATCACAAATTTTCATAAATTTGCGACGCACATTAAGAAACTTAATGCAAACAGTTTGTTAAAAATAATACACAGCAAAATTTCAACCAGTTTACAAAGGGTCTACCTAGACCTGTGTGTGTTACTGAAAAATTAATGCCCCAGGGATTGCGGGGAAAATAGTCACCAGTTCAGAGAAATCCCTGCAACTTGTGGTGAAGAAAAGATGTGGCGTAATTTTCTGGATAATTTGTGCCATTCTATCCTTAGCCTTGCAAAAAATGGGACCTCAGGTCAGACTGCCCATGAATGTTGTGAAAATTACTGGGTTTGAGCTGTAAATACCGAATGAATCTCTCCCCGGATATTTAGGGCTGTTATTTCATGGTGACCGTGTTAATGATGTGATTTACGGTCCCAGCACATCATTCAACCTTTGTACAGAAAAGGAAGCTGCTGAAAATATGGAATCTCATCCTGCAGATAGTAAGTTGTTACTATAGAAGCTCTTTTATAACGTTTACATTTTTTGTTACTTTTCCTTTCTGCCTTTTTTCTCTCTTTCTGAATCCAATCTTACTTTTCCTTCTCTTTATTTCACTTTCTGTTTCCAACTTGACGACAATTTATCCTATTTCTTTCTGGGTCATTTGCTCCTTTTCTTTGTCTATCCTTAAATTTCATTGGTGAAGGAGATAGACCATTAGACCTAAAGTTCATGCGGTCCCAGATGCTCCACTGCCCTCATTGTACCGTTATCACCAGTAATTTTAGGCTCAAAATAAAAAAAAATATGATCTGAAGGGTGAAACAAAAGGAAATCCAATTTAAGGCGCTCGCCCTGAAATGCCTAAGCTTCAATAATTTCTGGACCAAAATTTTTTGCTTGAGGAATTTAGGACATTAAAAAAAAATCTACTTACTCAGAGTCTTGCAGATATCAATGACTGCCCGGAAGACCACAGAAGAGAAACTGACTTTTAACCTTACTGTCTTCATATTAGGCAGTTGCAATTTTAATGACTTATGCTGCGGCGTGTACAACAATTTAGCGTCAGCTTGGATTCCATATTTGTCCAGAGTCCAATGGGTCTTCAGAAGCCAGCATTTTTTCTTTTCCCACCAAAGAGCGTGGTCTGACCAGTCTTGGGGTGCCGCTATATTAAAAAAAAACAAAATACCTAGTTAATGTACGTCACTGTATGTCAAAATCTATCCTTCTCAAAATTTAAATAAACAAGGCAATATTTCACATGTAAAGATCTCTAGCCTCGGGTAACATTGCCATCCTGGATTTTAACAGAGGAGAGAGTATATCTAAGGGTGGCATGGTGGCGCAGTGGTTAGCGCTGCTCCTGGGACCCGGGTTTTATCCTGATCTAGGGTGTCTGTGTCCGTGTGGAGTTTGTACATTCTTCCTGTGTTCGCGTGGGTTTCTTCTGGGTGCTCTGGCTTTAGCCCACAGTCCAAAGATGTGCTAGTTAGGTCGATTGGCTACAGTAAACTGCCCTTAGTATGCGTGTGAATACATGCCCTGTGATGGGCTGGCATCCCATCCTGGGTGTGTCCCTGCCTAGCACCCATTGCCTGTCAGGATAGCTTCTGACTCCCCGTGACCCTGAATTGGATGAAGCAGCTTTGGAAAAGTGAGCAGGAATATATCTGGACTTTGTGCAACAATGCAGTGATAGCAAGTCGGTAGCCTGGTTTACATTCCTCCTCATTTCTATTTCGATTGATTTCGTTTCTTAGAAGTCATATTTTTTATGCAGCGCCTTTCACAACCTCAGCACGTCCCAAGACAATTTTTGATAATGATAAACACAATTTTAGGATGGAGCAAGGAATGTGTGGTTTCTCGAGGATGAGCGGGCACAGATTTAAAGATACGAGAAAAAAACCTTTTCATGCAGTGAGCGGTTAAGGTCTGGAATGCACTGCTTGAGAGTTTGCTGGAGGCAGGTTCAATTGAAGCATTCAAAAGGGAATTAGACTGCTATCTGAAAGGGAAGATGGTGCAGGGTTACGGGGGAAGGCAGTAGAATGGCACTAAGTGAATTGCTCATTTGGAGGGCCAGTGCAATGGGCCTTATGGTCTCCTCCTATGCTGTAATGATTCTGTGATTCCCACCAGGTTGAACAGAGTAAATGTTGGATCCTAGTCACTAGTTTGGTTGGATCCGGGCTGCACCCTTGTTTCGGGATGGTACCCTCGACAGAGTAGATCAGTGGACTGTTCTCAGGTAGAACACATTCTATTTGTTTACAAAAGAACTCAGCAGCTACACTTATGTGCTAACAACTCAAACCCTGTCTCTACATTACAGACTCTAACTATAGACTGCTGACTAGAGGTAGCCTGTACTACTCTGCTATTGGATACTAAGATCATCTTTATAACATTCTCCTTGAAGGTGTATTATACATCAGATTACCACAGTAAATGAAGTCCAAAATTTGTACTTATTTTAAACTTCCCCTGGAAGGTGCCAAGAGAAGCAACATTGCTCCTCTGGACTCCACAGAAATATTTATGCCCCACTTTACCCCAGAGTACCCCCTTCTCCCCATCCTGAATCCCCATTCCCCATATTTACCTGAGCACTAGTAGAGAGCCATCAGAGTTTGTGGGGGCTGCAGCTGTTTCCTCTCCAGGACGTGTGGGAATCGGGCTGACATGAGGCTCGGGTGTCGAAATATCCAGGGTCTAATTTCTACGGCAATGGCCGGGTTTCCAACTCACCTGACAACCCAACCACCAAATAGAGGTTTGAGGGTAGAGTTTCCTGGATTTAGCACTCAATCAGCAGCTGAAAAATTGTTCTAATACACCCAAAAAGAGGCACTACTGCTTTAACCCTGCTTGGCATATGCAACCAAATTTCCTCCATGGCTTTTTCCGCTTGCTACACTAGACTTGTCCTGTAGACAGTGCAGTGATTTAGACTGCGTGCAAATATATACCAGATGGTTATACACACTGATTTCCTGCAATAACCCCATGCAGAGACTGAGAACAGGCCCACTGAAACCTGGAGCTACTATTGTGCAGGTGCACTTCAGAATGGCACAAAAATCACACATTGCTCTGGGGCTGCAATGTGGAAAAATTACACTATTTAACTTCAAAAGACTCATCAGCTACAAATCTATGCCTAGTCACCTTCCCTTTTGGTATTCTAAAATCACTACCTGTATAATTACATCTTAGGATAACCCAAGTCATTTTTAACAGTAGCACCCATCCAACCTGGTGCAGACTGATTCTCCAGCACCAGCCCCTTTAATAATGATGCTATTGCTTTGGAGACTTGGACAACCTACAGTAGGCGCCTCAAAGGATGCCTTCACAAGATCCTCTAAATCCAGTGGCAAGAAAGGTGGTCCAACAGCAGCATCATCTCCCAAGTCAACTTGTCCAGCATCCAGGCGCTAATCACTCAAAATGCTGGGCACAACATGTACTTCGTATATCTGACACCAGGTTCCCAAAGCAACTGCTCTACTTTGGACTCACGGCAGGAGACTCCCAAGAGGACAATGGAATCATTTTAGAGTTGTCCTCAAAGCCTCCCTGAAGAGATCAAACATCCCCAATGACTCATGAGAGACCTTGGCTTGTGACCAACCAAAATGGAGAAGACTCATCTGGGAAAGGAATCAAACACATGAGAGACTTTGTCAGGAATGTGCAACAGTGAAGTCGAGGTGTCGGTGGGAGCGCATAAACCTCAAATCTACCCACAACTTCAAGCACCGCCTACCAGCATGTGGCAGAGTCCGCAAATTGGCATTGGACTTGTCAGCCATCGAGCAGGAGTGGAAACAAGTCATCCTTGATACCGAGAGGCTGCTTAAGAAGATAAGGATGGTGCCATCTCCAAGGTCTCAGAAACACTCGTATTTCTGTGCAGTGGTCCTACGACCAATTGTGCACCTTCAAATGCAATCCCATATTATCCTAGAAGAAGATTGCTCCTGAAGTTCAACAGCCTGACAGAGCATGCCTCTTGTGCATGCTTCCCAAAGTCTTTTGGGTTATTGCTTTCTGAGATGATCCACCCCTGATTAATCTCTGTGCCAAGTACGTACTACAGCTCTAGCTTATGCAACATATTCTCGTGTGGTCTGGAACAGCAGGCAATGACTGTTTCCAATGCACTGAATATAAAACTTAACCATAGTGAATGGATCTTCACTGATATTCATCACTTTAAATTGGTTGATAATGACACAAATGCCCTATAATGTTATGGACAGTGTATTATTCTGCTGTTAAGACAGAGCATTAAGTATATCAGTGGATCACCAAAGCAAAAATTGGTGTTGCACTGTTAATCCATAAGAGTAACCTAATTAGTTCTCCAAGGGCTGAATTTTACAGCCCCGTTGGGGTGGGGGCAGGGCTGTAAAATGCGGCGAGCCATTCAAAAGTCCATCGACTTCGGCGGGGCCGTAAAATCCCATCAGCCTAAAATTCTGCCCCGTGTTTAAGTTGGGGTTTCAAGAAATGTTTCAGCTACCCATCCATTTTAAAATATCTATGTTAACACACCAGAGTCAAAGGTTCTCTTACTACGGAACCTCACCTGCAGAACTTTCTCATGCAGTGCTTTTGCCTAGAATTCCATTTCTTGTACAAATATGCATTATTAAATATTACTCATTAAACCACAATTACTGGAGCACGGATCATATAATGGAAAACCCCAGGCTTGCCAATTGGAACTTCAGAACAATTCCCCTCCAATTTTCTTTGGCAAGAAGCAGAACTAAAGTTGTGGGATATTCATTCTCAATGCATTGCTTGTAGTTGAATTCTATTAGGCTACCTAATGTACAAAAAAGTAGCTGAAGAAATCTTCCTTGGCATTGGGATCACTTTGAGGTTGAACTGCCTCCAAAATGACACACAGGCAATAAATTCATCTGTAAAGGAAGGGACCCATTTAACGAAGAAATGAAGGTATTAATTAAATTAATGGAAGTTGAGAAGATAAAATACACTAGGGAGCACTTGAAATGGTGCCAAGCTAGTGAAAAACACTACATGGAAGCATGGGAAACCATAAGAACCTCGAATGCCTTACTGTCGGAAAACAGCCAATCACCTGTGACAGACATTAGTTGGTTAAAAACAAATGACCCTCAAAGATTCACATAAAGACTGTCAAAGCTAGAAAAACTGATCGATAAGACTTATATAAAAAAAAATTGTTTTTGTGGTATACAATAGACGATGCCAACCTGTTTCAATGAACCACAAGAGACAAAAGCCAGGCCTTAAAAAAGTCAACCACAGGCACACAAAAGCAGAGAGATAGTACAAATATAGTATCTTTAGTACACAAAGGATAGAGTTTACCACCAACTCCCCTTAACGGTTGAAACAAAAGACACCCTAAAGAAATTATAGTGGATTGTGAGTATAATCTTCTTCAAATCAATATTTGTTTGCTTGTCCAATTATTAATTAAGATGCATTTAAGTATTGTATGTAAATTTAAAGTATAATAGTCATGTTCTAATCATCTTTGATTGACTATAGCTAACAGTCATTACTAAGGAAATACAGTATTGAATATTTAGTTTTCTTAGCTTACTCACTGTCTGTATAAGTGAAGTGATTGTCTCTTAGTCCCATATATTCTATAATATTGTATTCATTGTTAATCACAATAAGTGCTTGTCGTGGAAGAATGAGTCCAAGTGAATCTTTTATCTTAAGCTGGTTTATTCTCAAGACAGCTCTGCAATGTATCAGACTCTCCCAGTCCTTTCCAAACTGGAGTGTTCCAGCTGTACCAATTTATTTTTTTTAAAGGCTTGACTCCCCGTCGGGGAATTGAACCCCAGTCTCCTGCGTGACGGGTGGGGATACTAACCACTATACTAACGAGGAAACGATTGTACCAATTTATTGGTGAACCAATGCCCATCACCTGTTTTAACAAGCAGTTGTCTTAACAATGTAATTGTTATACAATGTAACTCTTTCGAGTTATCAACAGTCACAGATTGCAACTCTTTCAAGTACAATCACAGTTCTTGGTTTTCCGGGAGTGGGACATGAACCCACAACCCTCTGATTCAAAGGCGAGGGTGCTATGAACTGAGCCACAGCTGATACCTCTTGTTATACAATGTATTTGCCAGTCAACAAGAAGATTGTTAATGGACCTTGACAATGTAATTACTGATGCATTATAGCAATGAATGCCATTGCAATCTATAATTGATTCTTATAATAAATATTCATGAGTATAAAAGAGTTGTAATCTCATATTTATATCCTTGTGAGCCCACATATAGATAACAAAATACTAGAATTTTCAAGTTAGGATTCTAAATGCAGGAGGTAAACTTAAAAGGAGTTGTTTCTGTTACAATATACCTGTAGATATATTCTACCCTGAGATAACTTTGCTAGGTTGTAAACTCCTAGGTGGGAGGACATTTCATTGCAGGACCCGGTCCATTGCTGGCAAAGATGACCAAGTTCTTTTAACGATTTGAAATTTTTTGAGAGTTGAGGTTTTAAACTAGCAGTAAATTAGATTTGGTAGGTTTACCTTGCTGGGGGTTAAAGATAGTAGAACTGTTAACACATTGTCTGCAATGCCCACATCCTTTAAGTGTATAAATAAGGAAAAACTGAGGCAGAGTGGAAATAGGCAATGCTATGGAGGTGGATGTAGGGCGGACTTCGTGATGGGGCCAGAAATTCAGTTCAGGGTTAAATAGCATATTGAGGTTTTAGACTGACTGTTTCAGTTTGCATCAGTGGCTGGGAATGGAGATAAAGTTGATGGTGAGGAGGAAAGGAGTTTGTGATGGCAGGGGGGAAGCGGGTGCAGGAGTGCTAAAGACAATGGCTACTGTCGTCCTCATGTTAATTGGAGTACTGGTTGTAGTGGCTCAACCAGGACTGGATGTCAGACAAGCAATCTGATAACACAGAAGCAGAGAGGGGTGGAGAGAAGTCATAGTGAGGTAGAGCTAAGCGTGATCAACTTATGTTTGGTATCAAAGGTCTACGTGAGATGAGAAACAGGGAATGGCCAAGGATAGATCCTTGGAGTCTCCAGAAGTAATGTCGTAGGGTAAGGAAGAGAAGCCATTGCAAGAGGTTCTGTGCTGTGAGATGCTAACGGGAGCTGATGACTAAATCATAAATTATAAGCACACTTAAATTAACACTGAACATATATTATCTGCCAGGAATGTATGCTGTGTCAGGATATCCTGCCAGAAAATTGTCCTTTTGTGTATTGGTCAAATGCATGAATTATCTGGTTAAGTAAAGAATAAGGCAATTTTACTTTATTTTGATGCCTAGAAATAAATATATGCTACAATTATTTGAGCATTGCCAATGTCCTCCTTCTGTCCTATAAATTTCTATGATCCTTTGAATTACAAATGTGGAGTCTTACTCCTTCGGGTTGCAAATTGTTTTAGGAGACTCTAAAATGTCAAATGTTTAATTTATAATCTTTTTTCTTACTTCTCTTTTCTACCTCTCTTTTTTCCTCTCTCTTAAATCTAATCTTTCTTTCCCTCTCTTTATTTCTCTTACTCTATCTGATTTGACATTGAATTCATCCCCTTTAACTTACCCTCCTTCTCAGTCTTTCCTCTATTTATTTCACAATTCTTTAATCAGTTTGATTACAGAGAGACATTGTTTGTCTCATTGTTCATAACGTCCTGAGATTCGCTGGGGCAGCCATTGCCAATGGGAGGGCTTACATGGGCCACAGTGCCCAAATAGGAGGCCTCCCCTCCCACCACTGCAAGCCCACAAGGAGGCTGCCGAGGTTCACCAAGTGGTCACCCCACATGCGCAGCAGGTAAAAAGCCAGTGGTAGCAGGAAGCGGCCCTTAATTGGCCACAATTGCCTCTGGGTGGGAGGGTCATTATTCACCTTACATGCTGCTGGCAGAATGCAATGCCAGCGGGAATGCTGAGCTGCACAGGCAGACGGTCACTCTACCTGCTGCATTCCCACACCTCTTCCCCCACCCAATCCGTTTCTAGAAGGCTGATAAAATCCAGCCGATAGAGCGTAGAAAACACTCAAGAGGTCAGACAACATCTGCAGCGAGGACCAGGCAAGCTGACGTCTTGGGTTGGGTTGAAAGATTTTGAAACAGCTTCTCACAAGCATCAGACTTGCGTGTGTACACATAGCTCTACCTTTTGTATATATCCTTGTAAAAACAAAATAGGGATGCATACATTTTCATAATGAATTCCTGAACATTAGCCAAACTATGTCTAGACTTCAGAATACTGTTTTACAAGTTTGCTGCCTTCAAAATTAGCAATATTAAATGGGGATTAGTGACTTTGTAATGGCAATATAAAAATCATAGAAATTACAGCACAGAAAAAGCCTACTCAGCTCATCACGCCAGTGCTAATGTTAGCTTTTCAATCGGGTCTACTAAATTGTACAGTTTGCTCAAAGCAGTGTTACTCTAAATCTAATTTTAAAACAAGCATACTTCCTTTAACGATTGTCTTCATAAAAGGTTTTTGCTGAATAATCTGTTATCCAAAACCTAACATGAGAACTCATCAGAAAGACATTGCAAATTTGTTGGGGTAGATTGTATATGACACCACTCTTCTCATTCAACATAGATTGTCCGGTTTAAATATTTTACAAAAGCGCAATCCAAATTCTCCACAAGATCCACATGAATGAATCTTCAAGACCTGCTTGGTTTCCAATTATATCAGGTGCCATCCGTATAAATTTCATTTCTTCCCTCCTTATTCTCCAATGGATGCCTGATTAAAAAATATTCTGACAAATTTTCTAAGTGCATTATTTCAGCTAGAGAACACAGATAAAAAAAGCAGTGATGATTTACCTTGTCAGATCTCTGCCCCATTGTGCTGCCCCTATACCTCCTCAATCTCCCCTCAGTTACATCACTGGACTCCCATCTGAAGTAGGTGATAGAGTTGTAATCAGAAAGCCTCAATGCGGGTGACCAAAAGCCCAGTTGCCGACTTCTCAGGCCTCCGGCCTATTTCGAGGCCTACCTTAATTCTGGCACTATACCCAGTCAAGGAGTTAACTGCACCTGATGCATTCAAATGGCCCAGGGCGATAAATATTGGGGTACTGGACAGGGTACAGCACAAGTGATGGCTCCAAACTTGGACAACGGGACATAACCTTATATTCGGAGCCAGGCCACTCAGGAGAGAAGCTAGGGAAACGCTTCTTCACACAAAGAATGGTAGAAGTGTGAAACTCTCTCCTGCAAAAAAAAATCACTCGCCGTTAACTCAATTAATAATTTTAAATCTGAGGTCAAAATATTTTTCCTGGTCCATAAGACATATAGGAGCAGAAGTAGGCCATTCAGCCCATCGAGTCTGCTCCGCCATTCAATGAGATCATGGCTGATCTTATGATCCTCAACTCCACTTTCCTGCCTTTTCCCCATAACCCTTGATTCCCTTACTGATTAAAAAACTGTCTATCTCAGCCTTGAATATAATTAACAACCCAGCCTCTACAGTCCTCTGCGGCAAAGAGTTCCACAGATTCACTACCGTCTGAGAGAAGAAATTCCTCCTCATCTCTGTCTTAAATGGGCGACATCTTACTCTGAGATTATGCCCTCTGGTCCCAGACTCTTCCACAAGGGGCCAAAGGTATGAAAGCATATGCAGCCAAGGTGGGTAGATGGAGTTAAGATACAAATCAGCCATGATCTCTTTGAGTGATGGAAAAGGCTCAAGGGGTTGAATGGCCTACACCCGTTTCTGTGTTCCTATAAACTATCCAATTATCCGATATTCCCTCTGTCCAGGCAATTCAATGTGGGCACAGACCCAGGAAAATCCACCTTAACATAAAGCATCTACCAAAATATTAATGAAGGAACATACAAACTACTTATCCAATCTCACTGAATAGAATCACGTTTCATTTATATAGCACTTTATGACACAGATAAATCTCAAAGTGCTTGACGCAGTGCATTGTTCTTGGAAATGCAGTGACAGTTGTTCTGTAGGGATACAATCATGCTTCACCAGTCACTTCTAACATACAACCATGAAATGAATGATTACATACTCTTTTTCTCCCCCCTCCAATAAGTGGCACTATTGGAAGGAGGAATGTTGGCCAGGACATTAGAATAACTTTGCTTGTTTTCAAAAGACATATTGCCCCTGTAACATTCACTTGGAACAATGGAAGATGCAGTTTAATGTCTCATTCAAAGGACACAACTTCAGACATAGCAGCACTATTGCATTGAAGTAGACTTTTGAGCTCAAATCCTGGTAGAGAGTTTCTGATGGAGGCAAAAATGTTGTCAAGCTGATACAGCAAAGTTAAAGTAGATAATTCTTTGCGCTAGTTTGGTTGGTTTCTTAAAAAATGTAGTGCAGTAAAAACAGGAAATGCTGGAAAAACTCAGCAGGTCTGGCAGAATCCGTGGAGAGAGAAATAGAGGTAATGTTTCTTGTCGGTATGACTCTTCATGACTCAAAACCTTAACTCTGTTTCTCTCTCCACAGATGCTGTCAGACCTGCTGAGTTTTTCCAGCATTTTTTGTTTTTATTTCAGATTTCCAGCATCCGCAGTATTTTACTTTTGTCTAGTGCAATATATTGGATTTAGAAAAGGAGATTTTCTTGTTCTATGCCTAGGTGCAATAAATCCAACCTGCCCAATGTTTTGATATTCACTGCCTCCAGGTGACCTAATACACCCGAGCACAAACCCGGGAACATTTTCCATATTGCACTGAAGCAAGTTGACAATTACCCAGGAATCATAATGAGGGGTCCTTCGAGAAAAATTGTCGATGACTACTCATCAAAATAAAGAGAGTTGTGTTCTTTAAGAAAACATCCTTTATTATTCAGCCTCCTAATGTAATCTGAACCCTGTGATTACAGCTGTCTTTTGAAGACAAGCTAAATTGTTCTGTTATTGCTGGTCTCCTAAGATCATTGCTGTACATGTTGTTTATTTCACTGAAAAAACTAGCACTCACGTCTACAGAAACAGAATGAGGACAAAGATGGTGTTGTGTCAGAAAATAGTTCTAAATCAATGCTATATTAAGCAGCAAAATCCTTTAGTTCCAAGGAATTAAATGTAATTTCTAAGCAAGCTTTAAAAATGGCTTTTAGTAATCATTATTCATAATGCTTGACTCTTTCAGAGCAACAATTTTCTTTAGTGACCCTATTATCTTCCTGCAGGGATTGACTGATGCCATTGGTTTCACAGTGCTGGCCATGAATCTTCACACTGTGCACTTTTTTTTTGTTTATCTATTGACCAATCAATGCAATTAATAAGATGTGTGAACAGATTTATTGTCAAAACACAACAGCAAATTCCAACAGAATTTAATGACATTGAGGTTTACAAACCCAACCATCACCTGTCACCTTGATCTTAAATATTCAAATTGCCCCTTTGAAACAGTTAAAAATCATGTTAGGACTCTACTGTTAGTAGTGCATGCATAATAATCTCTACAATGCCAAGTGAGTAGCGATCTGCCTCAACGCTATCATACAATTTTGCATTTCTGGTTGCACTCAAGTAAGAAAATCCCAGGTGTCCATAATTGCCCCCCTATTCTTCCTCAGCTACATGCTGCCCCTTGGAGGCATCATCTGTAAACATGGAGTCAGCTTCTAAATGCATGCTGACAACACTTAGCTCTATCATCACATCTCAACTCTCCTACTGTCTCTGTTGTTAGATCGCTTGCCTGATATTCAGTTGTAGGTGAGCCGTAACCTGCTCCAGTTAAACATTGCGGTGACCAAAACTATCCGTTTGGTCTCTGCCACAAGCCCTGCATCCTCACCATTGACTCCATCCCCCTCCCCGGCCACTATCACAGGTTGAATCAGACTGTTCCCAAACTTCTGGTCCCATATATTCTCTGTCACTAACACTATCTACTTCTGTCTGCATAACATCAACTACCTCTGTACCCTGCTACAGCCTGTATGCCTTTGTCAGCTCCAGACTTGACCATTCCAAATTGCGTTTGGTCAACCACCCTTTCCTCTTTAAATTCAACTCGGTTGCCTCGCATATCATCCTGCAACAGATCCCAATTAACCTATCAACCCTAATCATTGATCTACATTGGCACCTCATGTTTAAACCCTCATTCATGGCTCTGCTGTTTCCTATCTCCCTCAGCCCTCCACCATCGATAGCACCCTGCTCCCCTGACTCTGGCCATTCCTCCAACTCTTCAACTGTCCATGCTTCATGCTTTGGTAGAGAAAAAGTGAAAGACTGATATAAGGTAATACTGTTCTTTAGATGCACGTTAAACCCAAAATGTAGGTTTATGCCATCACAGGAGAGGAAAAAAAAGGGTGATGGTTTGTACTTTTAAGAATTTTACTTTACTCAATGTTTTCAGGGTCAACTATTGAGCTCATGAAGATAAGGGATGTTGATGATGGAAGTGGAACACTTAGGTATTCCCTTTATAAATTTTTTCATGGCACCTGGGTGATGTAGAAAAGATCTAATTTATTGTCAAACCCTTAGCTTCCTTGACAAGCCTTCTCCCAGAGCTGCTTCAGTCCTTACAGTGATGGTATGCCTGCAAAGGGTTCAATAGGGAATTTCAGG
Organism: Cetorhinus maximus; assembly: GCF_964194155.1. NCBI lineage: Eukaryota > Metazoa > Chordata > Chondrichthyes > Lamniformes > Cetorhinidae > Cetorhinus > Cetorhinus maximus. Next base: position 4,591,093 of record NC_135892.1, read on the forward strand.
ATATTGACTCATGAACAATGGAACCAGATATGAGGGAGAAGGTTGCATCCCTAGTGCTCACATCTAGGGCTTCACAGCTCCCACAACTTTACATCAAACTGAATGCAAAATTGTGGGTGTACATGGTTGAATTCCCGACATTCTTTGCAGCTGGAGAATTATTTCATAAGTTATTCCTGTAGGGTTTAACACTAAAGTTTATGTACATAAACAAGGTTTCCACCAAACCTGGGCCAGAGTTATGGCAGCGGAGTGGGACAAACCCAGGGGAATCTCAGCTCCCATGTTTTAAGAGCAGTTTCAGAAGAATAACATCAACTGCACCGGTGTGATACTTCTATTTCTCACGCAATCTATCTTCATGGCCTCTCGGGGTGAGATTGCCAGCACTGGGCCAATTAGTTTCAAATTCTGGAGGGCTCTGTGCTACAAGCCGCACCTCACCAGGAACTGGGTTGAGACTTCCCTAACATGTGAGAGTTAGGACACTTACAGAGGGTGGATTTCAGGATCCTTAGTTGCACCAAACTAATATGGGTCAGGATGGTTATTTGCATCTGTCCATACGTTTGTAAAAACATATCTCACTTTATCCCTTTGAACGGAGTTGATCTCAAATTGGGTCCCAAAGTGGATAATATATTCCTCTAGCCACCTTCACATGCAATCCTTCAAATTTTATGCCAAAATAGTGTTCATTAGTAGATTTTAAGGTACAAAGTTTGCTGAAAATTGATTTGGCAAGCATAACATCACTCATACTTGGGAGATTAAAAAAAATTAATACAGAAGAAACTTCCACTTACGAATTTGTTCCACTAATTTTAGCATGACTCCTCCAACATGAAAGTCCCCTGTTACTCTCAAATTAAACTCCAGTGGTGAATCTTCATTTGGCTGATCTACCTGAACATTAAGTTCCCATGAAGAGGCTCCATAATCATTAGATGATGTCATCTTTTCAGGATCTAATTCCAGCACTACCAATGAAAAATAATACAAAATGTACAAGGGTTAGTATTTCATGTCTTAGTGGCCATTGGTCTTCAGGCAGCCTCACCTCTGATAAAGACTACAATTTGCACCGTAATTTGCACCTGTAATTCTAATTTTAACCAATATTATCTTCTCATGCAAATTAGTCAGGATATTTGTTGGAGCAGCTGATTATTTCAATAGTTTTCGTTATGAGTTTGAAAGATCCATCAAATTCGTTGTGTGGGGCATTAGCATCACAGTATTTTAACAAACATACAAATTAGGAGCAGGAGTAGGCCATTCGGCTCCTCGAGCCTGCTTCGCCATTCAATAACATCTTGACTGATCGGACTGCAGCCAATCCAACTGGCCAGCAGCTCCAGAAGGCGGGACTTTGCCCCAATTGGCCCTCATTAGTCCATCCCGCAGAGGTTTATAGCTATGGGATGGGTTGGCGTGGAGTGTGTCAGCTCCACATTGACGTGATTTCAGGGGGGGCGGGGGGGTGGGGGGAGGAGGGGATGTGCCATCCACATCCACCCTATTCCCCCCACCCCCCTCTGTATTATTCAGCCAGCCCAATGTCACTGAATCACAGAATAGATACAGCACAGAAGGCCTATCACAAAAATTCCTGGGGGTAGGAGGTGGTATGAGATGCCTGCACTCGCTACCCGTACCCTTATCCCGTGCCAGTGAAAAGTGCTGGCACAGGGATTGGGGGGTGGGAATCCCAGAATCGGGTCCTGCCCACCATTCAAAAGCTTCCAGGGTTGCCTGACTCCATGAAAATCTGGTCTGGTTTTAATCCACAAAAATCTGGCCCATCGCCTGCATACCCACTCTGTCAAAATCTTTCATAATTTTAAAGACCCCTATTAGGTCACCTTTCAGTCTTCTTTAGTTCAAGACCAACCACATCAAAGGCACAGAAATGTAGAGGAGATTGAGGAAGCTCAACGTACTCTTGCCAGAAGATAACACTGACGACCTCAAGTCACGTGGGGCTTGATGCTGTGGGCAGGGCGGACGCTACGAACAGAGGATTCGACAGAAGTTGATGGTATGTATAGCATGTGATTCTTGAGTGGCATAGCCGGACCCAATTTGCAGCGGGAAAAGAAACGGCAGCTTTGCAATCTAAAGATTGTGAATGTTTTGGTGTGCAGTGAAGCCTCAAATGGCTCTCCGCAAATATCTGCTGACTTCACCCATCACTACTTATCCGCACCACAATCTCCAGGTATGCCTTAACATAGCAATACTCTGATCCCAATTACAACTGAAACTTGATCCTACTAACCAGGTCGGTTCAAAGGCATTCAGTACTCCTTGCAGACTGAAAAAATGCTATTAGGAGAGTGTTAGGTGTTAATGCTGATATTTATTGATCATTTCCCCCCCCCCAAATTTATGCAGGTTTTTGGGGTTCAGGTTTTCCTTCCCTTTTTGATACTAAAAATCAAAAAACAAAACACATTCCAAGAAATAGTTTTTTAAAAATCGGACATAATAAAAAAAGCTTAATTGGTCCTTAAATTATAGGGATTTACTAGTATTACCTGTCAAGAATCAAATTTAAGAGACAAAAACATTTTTTATAACAGGGATCAAGAAGGAGAAGCCTATGGGTTGTGCCGAGATGGAGATAGTGGTGCTGTGGTAATGTCACTGGACTAGTAATCCAGAGTCCCCGGTTAATGCTCTGGGGGCATGTATAAATCCCACTATGGCAGCTGGTGGAATTTAAATTCAATTAATAAAATCTGGAATATAAAGCCAATCACCTGTCATCAATTGTTGTTTAAAACCCATCTGGTTCACTAATGTCCTTTAGGGAAGGAGAATGGCCACTGGTCTGGCCTCCGTGTGACTCCAGATCCACAGCAACGTGGTTGCCCCCGAAATGGCCTAACAAGCCATTCAGTTCAAGGGCAATTAGGGATGGGTAACAAATGCTGGACTTGCCAGCGACACCCACATCCCATGAAAGAATAAAAAATTGAGGTAACTACTTTGCTTCATTTCCTTGTCAACTACAGACAAAAAAAATAAATGAAGCATGGCAGCTGATGCCACGGGTATTGTTCAGGTCCTACTTGGATTGCAAAGTACATCCCATTCAACACCAAGTCCCATTTGTTCAACACCCCTGACACACATCAGCTCCCAGAGCCCAACTACCTCAGATTTAAGACTGGAACCCTTGATTGCCCAAAAGGCCTGAGTCAGATTGTAGGTGTTGTAGAGGTGGGGGCGGGTAATCTCACACCTTCTCCTTTCTAGACTGTAAAGGTGTCAAGGGGTATGGGGAGAGAGCGGGAGTGTGGCGTTGAGATTGAGGATCAGCCATGATCATATTGAATGGCGGAGCAGGTTGAAGGGTCAAATGATCAACTCCTGCTTCTATTTTCTGTGTCTATGTCTATCACTGGCTGCTGTGCCTTCACCCATCAGGCCCCAAACCCTTGGAATTCCTTCCCAAAATCCCTTTGCCCCTTCGCTCCTTACTCCTTTAAAACCCTATTTAACAACCACCTCCTTAACCAAGCTTTTGGGGAGCTGTCACAATGCCTCATTCTTTGACTCCGTATTCTTTTTTATATATAATACAGCTTGCTAAAGCTCTTTGGGGTGATTTTTCTACCTTGAAGGTAATATCCAAACACAAGTTGATATTGTTGATATATAAATAGATTGGGGAGGAAATGAAAGTAATGTTACTGTTAAAACAATGGGGGATTATAGGGAACATCAATGATTATTAGCTGTCCATTGATAAATAAATCAGGGTATAGGAATGGTGCAACACTGTGTGAAGAATTAAAACAAAGTTGCTCGAACCTGTTGTCAAAGACTGAAGAAAGCAAAGTACAAATTGAAAAAAAATCTGGTTACCCCACATTCCTTCTGATTATTTTGGAGTAAGAAAAACCCTTTCTAATGCATACTGAACTTTGATACCACCTGCTGTTCAGCAAGTGTTTACTTGTGTAAACCATTCTCAGAGCTATAAATACACAAGGATGTTGAAAATATTATCGACAATTAAAAAAAATCAGTGCAGTGAACAACAATGGCCCGATTGAAAATTAAAGGCTTACTTTCATTAACAATGCAACTTTTCTTCGCAACCCGGGGAGGGGGGCATAGAGGGCACGGGGGGGAAAGAGAGGGCACGGGGGGGGATAGAGAGGGCACGGGGGGGGACAGAGAGGGCACGGGGGGGGACAGAGAGGGCACGGGGGGGGACAGAGAGGGCACGGGGGGGGGACAGAGAGGGCACGGGGGGGGACAGAGAGGGCACGGGGGGGACAGAGAGGGCACGGGGGGGACAGAGAGGGCACGGGGGGGGACAGAGAGGGCACGGGGGGGGACAGAGAGGGCACGGGGGGGGATAGAGAGGGCACGGGGGGGGACAGAGAGGGCACGGGGGGGATAGAGAGGGCACGGGGGGGATAGAGAGGGCACGGGGGGGATAGAGAGGGCACGGGGGGGATAGAGAGGGCATGGGGGGGGATAGAGAGGGCACGGGGGGGGGATAGAGAGGGCACGGGGGGTGGGGGGGGGAGAGGGGGCACGGTGGGGGGGGGGGGGGGTAGGAAAAAAGCAAGTGACTTGTTTAAAATGACAGGTTTGGGAGAAGGGGGAAGGTAAGAGGGGTAGAGAAGCATGCCCAGGGGAAACACAGGGACAGCCGGAGGGTTTGTATTGGGGAGATTCTGCAATCCGACATCGAGCTGGAGAAGCAAAATGTGACCCAGGGTATCGGGAGTTTGGGGAAGGTGAAGCGATGTTTACTCTGGGATGAGGTGAGTTTTCCCCGCCTTTCCTCTCCCTCTCCCTCTCTCCTCCCTGTCAGTGTTGACAAGAAAAAACTTGGTCTGCGGGCGACAAACTCCCCACCGGAGGAGGGAAGAAAAAGGAAAAGGTAAACTCAACCTTTACAGGAGGCCTCCAGAAACACACTCGACATTCAGGAGAAATCCGTTCTGGTTGAATGATGCAAAATAATAAAAGAAGCCCCCCCCAATGCTGGTCCTTTACTTTCTCCCTCAGTATTGCATGCTGACCCCCCCGGAGTGTACTGCACCCCCCCCGCGGAGTTTACCTGGGAATACTGCACCCCCCCCCGGAGTGTACTGCACCCCCCCCCCCGGAGTTTACCTGGGGAATACTGCACCCCCCCCCCGGAGTGTACTGCACCCCCCCCCGGAGTTACCTGGGGAATACTGCACCCCCCCCCCGGAGTGTACTGCACCCCCCCCCCGGAGTTTACCTGGGGAATACTGCACCCCCCCCCCGGAGTTTACCTGGGAATACTGCACCCCCCCCCCCGGAGTTTCCTGGGGAATACTGCACCCCCCCCCCCGGAGTTTACCTGGGGAATACTGCACCCCCCCCCCGGAGTTTACCTGGGGAATACTGCACCCCCCCCCGGAGTTTACCTGGGAATACTGCACCCCCCCCCGGAGTTTACCTGGGGAATACTGCACCCCCCCCGGAGTTTACCTGGGGAATACTGCACCCCCCCCCCGGAGTTTACCTGGGGAATACTGCACCCCCCCCCCGGAGTTTACCTGGGGAATACTGCACCCCCCCCCCCCGGAGTGTACTGCACCCCCCCCCGGAGTTTACCTGGGGAATACTGCACCCCCCCCCCCCCGAAGTGTACTGCACCCCCCCCCCCGGAGTTTACCTGGGGAATACTGCACCCCCCCCGGAGTTTACCTGGGGAATACTGCACCCCAACCCCGGAGTGTACTGCACCCCCCCCCGGAGTTTACCTGGGGAATACTGCACCCCCCCCCCCGGAGTGTACTGCACCCCCCCCCCGGAGTTTACCTGGGGAATACTGCACCCCCCCCCCCGGAGTTTACCTGGGGAATACTGCACCCCCCCCCCGGAGTTTACCTGGGGAATACTGCACCCCCCCCGGAGTTTACCTGGGGAATACTGCACCCGCCGCTAAAGCCGAGGAGGAGAATGGTCGGTGAATCGAGATTTCGAACAATCCCCTCGGGCCACAGAGATTTCCACTGACTTCCTGCCAGCCAATGTTGCTTCTTTAAATCCCGGAACTCCTTAGCTGCACAACAAAAGTTTGTCAAAAAAAAAAGCCCAATTGATATTAAATGTAGCTTTAACCCCCTCACCCCCAAAATGTTCTTTATTCATTAAGTTAATGGTAAAGGTGTATTACAGCCCAATTCAAGCGTGGCAGTAAAGTGCATTACACAGATCAACAGGTTAAATGCAGCACAGACACTCTAGGGCAGTGTTTCCATTTGTTTCTGGTAGACTTTTCAAATGGATCAGTAATCACGAACCCCCCCCCCCCAGTTAAATGATAAAATGAAAGTGTTGCAAGTAAAGAGTATTTCAAATAAAGCTTTTATGAAAACAGGTATTTACTTAAGATATCAGTTCGATGGGTGTGGCTGCATGTTTCTTACTGCAGAGACTGTCTATCCCTGGCAAGGATCATGGAGAAAGCAGGAGACTGTAGGATTCGGGCACCAGGGAGAGGGCAGGAGGAATTGGGAAACACATGGTGGTGAGGGGCAGGATCACAGTGAGAACAAGTGCACAGGGTGCGGGGTGTTGGGCGGTGGGTGGGAGCAAAGCACGCCTTCTCTGGCCACCGATCACTGGCTTACTGTTGACCAATGTACCATGGCACTGGGAGGAAGGTCATGTTCAAAACTTCGGAGAAGTTGTGGAAACTTGTTAGTGCAGCTTGGAATAATATGCCAAATAATACCTTCACGAATAAATGCCATGTTATTGACTTCATTAAGCAATCAGAAAAAAAGGTAACTCATTTAATAGCCCAGATCAGTTTTAAACAGCACAGGCATATATTAGCAGGATAATTGAACAGAAGCAACAATTTGATTTATATAACAATCAAAGAGCAGCAGGTGGTTAAGAAAATGATGGATCCTGAGTCAGGAAAGGCAGTTTTAGGATGGTCAACAGTTGGTTAAAAGAGAGGTACATCGAAAGGCACTTTGGAAAAGAATTCCAGAGCGTGGGGGCTAAGTGGTTGAAGGTGCAACTCTTAATGTTGGGGAAAATAATAGATGCAGCACAAGAGGCTGCAAGAGGAAGAGAAGATTTGGGGGAAGGGGGAAGCAGTTATAGCTCTGAAGAAGAGTCATACGGACTCGAAACGTTAACTCTGTTTTTCCCTTCACAGATGCTGTTAGACCTGCTGCGTTTTTCCAGCATTTTCTGCTTTTGAAGCAGCTATAGTGCTGCAGAAGGTTACAGGGCAAGGGCACAGAAAGATTTAAAAGAAGGAATGAGAATTTAAAATTTAAGACAACAATGCCAGTCAGTGCGGACAGGTGTATTGGTGAGTATGGCATCTCATGAGACTGGACAGAAACAACAGATGGATGAGCTGAAGTGGAGGGTGGAAGGTTGGTTAGGAGAGCATTGGAATAGTTAAATCTGGAGGTAACAGGGATAAGGGTTTCAGCACAAGATGCAGACAGTGTTAGGTGGTTGAAGCAGGTTGTCTTTTTGATATAGAGGATTTTGGGACAGCAATGAACTCTGGGATCAAATAAGCCACTCACTCATTTTTCCAGAACTGCTTCATCCAATTCAGGGTCACAGGGAGTCAGAGCCTATCCTGACAGGCAATGGGCGCTAGGTGAGGTACAGCCAGGACAGGATGCCAGTCCATCACAGGGCACACTCACACACACAGAGGGACAGTTTACCACTCAACCTTTTTAAAAATTCATTCACGAGTTTGGGCTTCGCTGGATGGGCCAGCATTTATTGCCCATCACTAGTTGCCCTTGAGAAGGTGGTGGTGAGCTGCCTTCTTGAACCGCTGCAATCCATGTTGTGTAGGTACACCCACAGCACTGTTAGGAAGGGAGTTCCAGGATTTTGTCCCAGCGACAGTGAAGGAACGGCGATATATCTCCAAGTCAGGATGGTGAGTGACTTGGAGGGGAACTTCCAGGTGGTGGTGTTCCCATCTATCTGCTGCCCTTGTCCTTCTAGATGGTAGTGGATTTGGAAGATGCTGTCATGCAGAGACATTAATGTGTATAATGTTATTGGAAATTATTTTTTAAAATAGAATTCTAGTGGGGGTCTGTGTCTAGGTGTGTGTGTGTGTGTGTCTTAATTGGACTAAAGCCAGCTAGTCTGGGTGCTTTGATGTATAGTAGTTTTGAGATGTTAATTGGATGAACAGTACGGAGAACAGTAAGATAAAGTGTTCATTTGCATTTATTGAATAAACCTGTGGGTAAAATCTTGCACCTAGCTAGAAGAAGCAAAACAATGTCTTTATTTTTTCAGCTTACTAATGAAATTGGTCTGTGAAAGGGGTTTTATTGTTAGAAGAGCTGAAGTTCAAAAGACCTAGTGATACAATGGAAAATTTACATTCAAAGGGAAAGCTATGTGTATAAAGAAAGGAGTTTGAGTGTGTGAGGTAGAGGCATTTAAGACCTAACCAGCCTGTACGCCTCCAACCAACTTGCAAAGGAACCTCATTTGGAATTTGTAAGGTCAAATGTGCTTTGCCTGGTGTCTATTTAAAGTCTAAGGGTTACTGTTGCCTTAGTGGAGATTTACCTGGGGGTGATTAATTTGGGGATTTGTTAAAAAGTTATTATAGTAGTAATTTGTAGCCATGTGTATGTGTTTAAATTCGTTGTTAAATTAATAAATGTTTAAGTTAGTTTTAATTTAGTTTTATATAAAAACCATGAGACTTGGTAGTCTTATTCCTACTGAATTCAAAGACTGCATCTCAAAATTACAAATTGCAAAAATGGATTATGACAGTTGTTTCAAGTTTCCCTCTGTGATGTGAACAACTCAGCCTTTACCATTGGCTGTGTAGTAATGGGTGCTGTCAAAGGAACCTTGGTGAATTCCTGCAGTGCATCTTGTAGATGGTACACACTGCTGCTACTGTGCGTCAGTGGTGCAGAGAGTGAATGTTTGTGGACGTGGTGCCAATCGAGCGGGGGGCTTTGTCCTGGATGGTGTCAAGCTTCTTGAGTGTTGTGGGAGCTGCACTCATCCAGGCAAGTGGGGAGTATTCCATCACACTCCTGACTTGTGCCTTATAGATGGTGGACAGCCTTTGGGGAGTCAGGAGGTGAGTTACTCGTCACACGATTCCTAGCTTCTGCTTTGGTCTCATAGCCACAGTATTTATATGGCTACTCCAGTTCAGTTTCTGGTCAATGGTAACCCCCAGCATGTTGATAGTGGGGGTTTCAGTGATGGTAAATGATGGTAATGCTATTGAACATCAAGGGGTGATGGTTGGATTCTCTCTTGTTGGAGATGGTTATTGCCTGACACTTGTGTGGCATGAATGTTACTTGCCACTTGTCAACCCAAGTCTGGATGTTGTCCAGGTCTTGCTGCATTTGAACGTCTTTGGACATTGGGAGGAAACCCACACAGACATGGGGAGAATGTGCAAACCCCACACAGAGAGACACCCAAGGTCAGAATCAAACCCATGTCCCTGGAGCTGTGAGGCAACAGCACTAACCACTGCCCCAAACAAGACACTAAGGTTGCTAAAAGGCTGTTTTTCTTACCTTGAGACAGTGGCTGGGAAGGGGGATTGAGTTAATGATGGAAATGTAGAGTTTATGGCAGGGGCTGAAGACAATAGCTTCTGTTTCTCATATTCTTAGCTGGGAGAGTTTCCTCAACCTCATCAGGTTCATTGTTTCAAACAGATGCTTCTTCCAAGATCACAACGCAACCTGCTATATTGTTTCTGGGGATAATTAAGGTCTGGGGAAGTCTTTGCTGAAGATTTAATCTTTTGATTCATAGAGGTGATGCTTAAATTATAGGATTGCATAACACTGAAGCCTAGAAATCAATGTTTTGAGGTGTTAAAAATATGGAAACATTTCATATGTCCATATAGTATTTTTCTTGTTATTTAAATGGAATGTAAACATATTTATTTTAATTGAATTAACACCTCTATAAAAGTAGCAAGCAAAGGAGTGCAATACAAAAATGTTAAGTATTCATAAACTAATATCACATACAGTAATTTCTAGCCTTAACACCATGCAGGTACTTTGAAGATATGATAAAGTTACCAATTATGAACTATGTGTGTTTATATGTAGTGTAGACATCTTCAATAAGATATTTGAAATTCTTACCTTAAAATATGTAATGATAAATGAACAAGACATTTCCAAATACGAATAAACATCATGAATATCAGCAAGAGCTTAACAAAATATTGTAAAACCTATCGGAATCAATGGGCAGGATCTTCCGGTTGGCGAGCGGGGACGGGGCCCACTCGCTAACACGTAAAATAACACGGGATGATATCGGGTGGAACTCCCGAGGTCACCCCGCATCATTTCCATTTTCAGGTCAGCAGGGGCGCAGTCGAGTCAGCTGTGCGCCCGCTGACCTGTCAACGGCCTATTGAGGCCATTGAGACACTAATTAAAATCATTAATGGACATGCCCGTCCAACCTTAAGATTGGCGGGCAGGCCGGGAGCCCTGGCGGGCTTCAGAGAAAGCATGAAACCTCATCCATGGGCAGGATGAGGTTTCATGAGGGTATTTAAATTTTTAAATAAAGGTTTCAGTTAAAGTTATGGACATGTCCCAACTCATGTGACAGTGTCCATGAGGGGACATGTCAGGGAAATTTTCCTATCATTTTTATTGCAAATTTTAATTTGGAGCTGATCTCCCTGAGGCAGCACTTAGCCTCAGGGGGATCAGTGCGCTGAGGGAATACCCCACCCCTGCCCGCACAGGGAGCACATAGCGCTTCCTGGTGGATGTCACGCTGGGCGGGCCTTAATTGGCTCCCGCACTACCCCCCAACAGGGAGAAAATTTTTCCCAATAAAGTTAGACAGTGGGTTAGCCCATTGTCACACCAGGCAAATAATTTGACTTTTCTTAGTTCCCCCCATGTTATTTTGTCTTTCCCCAGCTACACTTGGGTCTTGTACGTTGAGTGCTTTGGTGTTGAACTCAATTTTAACCCTTGTCATTTGATTGAAGTCATTATTCACAACCTCTAGTCTTCAGGTTTCTCTGCAAGATCTTTTTGGGGGGCTATAGTGTTCCACTTTGATGGTTTGCAGTTGTAGTTGTTTGGCTTTTTGAGCCTGGAAATAATCTTTTGATTTGGAAAATAGTTTAAGTTTTGTCTGCTATTATTGAAAAGCCATTTATTTACACCCACTGCTCTTCATGTCATTGCAGAGCTGAGGAAATTATTTTGTATTGGTTAAGCAGCTAACTTCCAGCCATTCACCTGGTTATTTCCAATTACATTAGGTCAATACTGATTCATTGTCTGGTAGTAAAAGTTATGTGTTCATTTTTTGTTGTTGTACTGGATGCTTTCGTACATGAGTGTTGGACAGATTTGGTTATCTGGCTGAGTTGAAATTTGATCTATGCTGCTGTTCCATCTACAATCGAAGCCCTGTGTGCTTACTCAGGTGGACATAAAGATCCCAAAGGACTATTTGAAGAGTAGGATTATTCTCTTGATGTCCTGGTCATCATTTATCTTTCAGCCAAATCACCTATGCAGATAATCGAGTAATTTACCTCACTGTTTTCTCTGGGATGTGCTGCATGGTGGCACCTAGCTCTGCCTAGATACCATCAGTGCTTGCTTTAAAAGTCATTCATTGGTTGTGAAATGCTTTGGGATATCTTGAGAATGTGAAAAAAATGCTGTATATATGCAAATTCTTTGTTTATCTTTAGGTTTTTGGTTTGTTCCTGAACCTTCCTTGTGACCACTACAATGCTTCCAAGTCATCTTGTGCAGAAGGATCAAGCCCATATTGGAAAGGAGTTCTCAAAGTTGGCACTGCAAGGAATAAATGCTAGATTTACTGGAGTCTATCCACTATATTCCCATTTTCTGTCTTATAGTGTCCCTCAAAAGCAGGCTCATTGACAATATACCTCATTTTCCTCAGCCCATCGTTGACATTGTTCCTCATCCTTTTCAATCATTCACTGAAATTCTCCCTAACCCTGCTAGCCACCGCCCCCCTAACCTTTACCTTCATCTCTGTCAGCCATTTGCAATCAGTTGGTTTAGATGGTAGCACGCCTATGAGTCAGAAGGTAATGGATTCAAACGTCAGCCTAGGATTCTAGTAATGCTGAGTGTTTGCTTTTTTTAACCCTTCACTTACAAATTCCCTCATGTCTTGTCCCTTACTATATTCTCAACTAATTTCTGTCAGTCTGTTATTGATACTGTTTCTCATCACTATGATAATGCCTGTCTTATCCATCTGCACTTTAAATTTCACAACTCTCTTACTCTACCTGTGCCACCTTAGATTTTCTTCCCCTCACCCTATCAGGGAAGGCAAGTTCCCAAAAGTTAACCTTTTTAAGTCTCTGCATAACTCAAGTCATAAAATAACACTCATCTTCAGATCTTTGGTGCTCTTCTACCACTTTAAATTCAAGCTCCTCCTCTTCTGGTACTGTACCAACCTACATCCCAACAATGGCAAGCTTTTTCCTGGTGGCGGGATCCTTCTCAGCCTAGGGAAAAGGTCAGGTCAGGAAGGCATATGAGTTCCTGCTCCAATTTTCTTTGTAGAATAAATGCGCCTCAACAGAAAAGAAAGGCCAGGGGCAGCAATGCAAGCACCTGAAGTTCTGAGTTGGAGAATATGCATGGTTGGAGGCCTCAACTTGATCACCCTTAATTTACTTTGCATTGAAGGCTCCCATTGAAAGGATTCAGTCTTTGCATTACCTGTTGCTGCCACCAGCTATTTGCATTGCAAACAGAAATTTCTCCATTTCTAGAATGTCATGTAAGATTATTGATGTCGCCTTTGCTTGCGAATGTACTCAATGAGGTATAGAACATTGTTTTTACATCGGGAGTCACTGATTACACATAGTCATTCAAACAGTTTTCTGGATTACTATCATAGAATTTGGTTTAGTAAATATGGTCGAATGTACTTAATGTCATTTTAAAGTCATGTTCAGTTTTTAGTGGTTTGAGTGGTTGATGTATTGGTGTGAAGGTTTTCTCATCTAATTTTATTGTTTCATTTGCAAGACGTCTCTTGTTGAGATGATTTTAGAATTTTTTTGGAGCAGGCGCTTGAAGTAGTTGTGCAAGAACATCTAAAATATTTCTTGGCTGCTGTTAGTAGCTCATGATATTTGGTAGTAAACTTGTGATATTGGTTGTGGGCATGGCAGATCACACCTCTGATTTCATAATAGCTGAAATACAGTGAATGGGAGAGATTGACCTATCAGCATTGTTTCAACAAGAACTCCTGGAAGCACCAACTATAAGTTATAAACTGCTGATATAAGTTAAACAAAAACTAGTAATGCAATGGAAGTTTCATCACAAAACTGACAAACATATCTGTAATTCCATCCCCTTTTATCTCCAACTTCTTTCCTCCTTTCTTGAAACAGCTATTCCAATTTGGGTTGCAGTCCCATGGCCATTGGTCACCTTCAATGTTTCATCCAAGATTAACTTTTCAGAACTGATTAGGCACATGGGTGAAACACTCCCTATACATTGTTAAATATTGCTTTAGCTCAAAGCCACAAGAATATGGGGTCATCCAGTCAATGAGGCACTAACCAGCAGGTTTGCTTGTGCAAACTCACATGCAGAGAACTGCAGCATTAACATTATACATGTTTTCACAACACTTGTCAGAATTTGGACATTGAGCATGGATTGGAACCATGGATTATAACTGTGTGATTAGGAAATAGCACACAAGTTAGGCAAATATTAGTGTTGGGAAATAAAATTAATATATTTTGAATACATTTCTGCTGATTGCGTTGGATTATTACATCTCATCTAAAGGTTATATAGGATGTTGTGTTTATGACATTGTGGGAAGACAGTGGTGTAATGGTAATGTCACCGGACTAGTAATCTAGAGATACATTCTAGTGCTCTGTGGACATGGGTTCAAGTCCCATCATGGTAGCTGGTAGAGCTTAAAATTCAATTGATAAAACAGAAATATAAAGCTAGTCTCAGTAATGGTGACCATGAAGCTATTATCTATTGTTGTAAAAACCCATCTAGTTCACTAATGCCCTTTAGGGAAGGAAATCTGCCATCCTTACCCAACCTGGCCTTATCTTAACAGCCCTCTGAAATGGCCTAGTAAGCCACGAAGTTCAAGGGCAATTAGGGATGGACAACAAATGCTGGCCTTGCCTGCACCACCCACATCCCATGAAAGAATAAAGTACAGTGAGTAAGCTATATGTAATCTAAATTAATTTTTAGAGCAGTTAAGCATACATGCATTAAGAAAACATAAAGGCTCCAAATTTCTTTGAAGGTTCCAGGTCCCTTCCCATCTCAAGGGTTCTTCCTTAGCTTTGTGATAGGTGGAAATGTAAGTCTCCCCTCACAAGGTCAATGATGTCAATGAGGTGGAATTGGGGCAGAGACAGAGACAGGGACAGCTTGCACTGGCAGTTCCTGGCTCAGAGGGTACTGAGTGTAATACTGGGGACCGATTTCATGAGACGCACTCCTACTGGCCCTGCAGCTACACACAAGTGTGTCTCAACAGAGGACCGATGCTGGACTTCTCAAGAAAGGTCTGTGGGTATTGTTGAGAAGCGCGGCATTTTTTGTTCATCCCTAGTTGCCATTGAGGAGGTGGTCATGAGCTGCCTTCAAGAATGCGACTGAGTGGCTTGCTGGGCCATTTCAAAGGGCGGTTAAGAGTCAACCACATTGCCGTGGGTCTGGAGTCACGTGTAGGCCAGACCGGGTAAGGATGGCAGATTTCCTTCCCTAAAGGACATTAGTGAACCGGATGGGTTTTATAACAATCTGATAGTTCCCTAGTCATCATTATTGACACTAGATTTGTATTCCAGATTTATTTAATTTAAATTTCCCAGTTGCCATGTGGGATTTGATGTCTCTGGAACAGGCTCACGTTTCTGCAATTCTAGTCCAGGCGATATCACCACTGTGATTCATTTATTTATTTTACCAATGAAGAGGTGCTGGTAAAATCTGGACCAAAAGAACTCTACTGACCAAGCTCAGGAAGAAACAGTTGGAGTTTCTTGGGCATGTAATAAGAAATCATGATCTAGAAAGTTTGATGTTTGACGGGAAAGATCGATGGTAAAAGAGGTCGAGGTAGACAGAACGATCTTTCTAAAGAGCCCTGCTAACTGGATGAATGTACCACCAATGAAGATGAGCTATGCCTCCAGAGCAAAATTAACATGGAGGTTCATGGTTGCCAACTCCCTCTTAGGGCAGGGCACCTGAAGAGAGAGAGATTTATCCTGAAGGTTTGGTAAAAATTAAGATTAGTTTATAGTAAAGGAAGCCATTTGTAAAGCCGTATTTGCACTAGCAAGCAGCAATCAGATCATATTCGCAATCTTCCAAACTCTAAATACCAGTACAGACATGGAAAATTCTGAATGCTGAACTGGTCCCCCTCCCCCATTTTCAAATATACCCATCCTCTGGAGTATTAGCAAATCAGGTATACATAGTCTAAACATTTGCCACATTCCTGATGCGATGTTCATCTGCATTCTCTCCCAACCCCCTCACATTCTTCCGATTCTACCTAGCATATCCAGTCTGTATCATATTGCACGTCAGCATGTGTTTTTTCGAAAAAAAAAGAGCAAGTGTTTGCCTTGTTGCCATCTGACTGATAGCCGCAGTCAGATTGACCCCAAATGGATTTAAGGCACCGGGAACTCATAATGAAGGATTTCATATGAACTTTCAAGCAAATTACCATAAACCTATTTCAAGCAAAATGCTTTGAGTCTAGAAGTTTTTCGTTAAGAATCCTTAATTTGTTTATAACTATTATTTTGTACTCGGACAAAATCATTTCAAATGACTCTCTGATGCCCTCAAGTGGTATGACTTAGCAGGCTAATCAAGTTAACTTTTTTTTCCCTCGTTAATTAGGCGAACTGAACAAGGAGCTAAAAACAAAATGTAACAAGGAACTTTCTATTAATTGCTATGTTTTGGCTAAAGGAAAATCAAAATGATTGATATTAGCCGTGAATTGTTTGTGATCTGCATTTTTAACCATTAATGTTTATTGCAACTCCCATGACTTCCCTGCAACAGAACAAATTCCTCTGCATAAGCAAATATTCCCAGGGCCCATATCTCAGGTACCAGGCACAAAGACGCCGACCTTGCAAAGTTGTGTGCTTAGGTGTAGCTGCAACACCTGGTTAGCCAGAATGATCAGTGGGTGAGTGATGAAGAATTGGGTACGAGGACAGAGTGCTTAGTGCAGACGGAAAAACAGAAAGGAAAAGAAAACTGTGTATTGCAGATTGTGTTCAAATGTTGAGCCAAAAACCTGACCCCAAGAAGATATTAGGGCTTGGAACTTTCTCTAAGCTGCTCCCTGCATGGCCACGGTTACTTTCCAAGAAGGGATGACTAACACAGCAAGAGCTGAAAACAATGGATTCAGTCTTCCCCACACTTGACTAGGTAAAGACATAGTCCATTCGATACTGGGGGCTGGATTTTTGTGTCGGGGCTCGGGAAATGTGAGTCAGGCCATTTCCTGACCTTGGAAATCCAAGCCCGTCACCTCTACCCATACCTGCCATATTTTCATCTACTGTGGGCCAGGGTTAATTCAGGTTTGTTCCCAGTCCGGAGGCAGCGTGGGAGAAGTGCAGTGTCGAGGCAGGCTGGTTAGAGGACTGTCTCTGTTCGCTGGGACATTAGCCCAGCTCTCCAGCATAATTCCCATGGCCCCAACACTCACCCCACCCACAACCACACATGCTCGTATACCCTCTCCTTCCTAATCCCCCTTGCTCCCCCTGTACCCTCCTTGGCCACTCACCTAGTATGCACTATGTACAGTCCTCATGACAGGAACCATGTGAAGATGCAGAAAATTTGGATTTATTTTAAAGTGCTAGCCAGGACCAGCAGCTAAGGCACCAAAGCATACACAGTCACAGCCTTACTTGAAAGCTAAAAACTTTTACAAGGGACTCAGCTGTAAATTCGCAATTAAGAAATGGGAGACACATGGGTGGGGACACAGGATAACTCAATCAAGCGATGGGGAAGGCCATTTCGCACCATCTGATAGCCATCTTCAAAAAGGACAATGCCTAGTCTCTGCACTGCAACTACTGTACAGGAACACAATTATCAGCCCATTGGGGGGGTCATTGTGCTGTGGCCTTTGTCTAACGAACACCATTAAGTTGTAACTGATAGTAAAAGATATATAAACTCTGCTCATTTGAACCTCGGTGGAGAAGCGCCTGGATTGCCCAGTGTTTGCTCCCTGCACGCATAATAAAGGAACCACTTGAATATTGCATCTGGACTCCGAGTGTTGAAATTTTGTACCAGAGTATTCCTTGGACTTTTCACATGTAATAGCAATGGCAATCCTTTGAAATGGATAACAAAAATGTAAACCTCTAACAATCTAATAGAAACACACAGCTATTCATAATGAAAAAATAATCCTGACTCGATTTAAAAAAAACAAAAGTGCCCTCAACTCAGTTCTAAAAACAAAACTATCTTCCATTCAGTAACCACATCAAAGACAGCTACTTCTTTAATAACTTCTTAAAACTGTCAACCGGACTGTGAACACAGCCCCTTGCTAAGATAAGTGGTTCTATAACTTTTGAAACTCAGACAAGCATTCATAATGGCCCCCACTTTAACCAAATCATTATAGATTCAGATAACGGAGGCTACAGAATCTGAAAGAACAAAGGCCCTGTTTTTTTCTAAGCAACCCCGGAAGTCCTGTCAATCAAAGTATTCCAGGAGCAGGTGTGTGTTTTTCTTCTAAGTGAAAGCTAGACTAGGTTTAGCAAAATTAGTGGACAAAGTTACAGAGCACCTGAAACTTTGTTGAAATCTATCTGTGTTATAATTGAATGAACAGTTATGCAGACTCGATTATCTCAAATCTACAGCTGGGATGTTGTCGACAGTCAGTGCTTCCCTGATGCTAGGCTCCAGGATCTTTCTTTTCAAATTTACAGATCTTTGGACATTTAAATCACTCCAGGTCATGATACTAAAGTTCGAAAGCAGAGTTTTCTTCAGTTTTGAATGTATAATAGCACTTTTTCCAATAGGAGAAGTACTCTAATACATATTAACATTTACACAAAGCTGGTCAATGTAATGGTCAACTTAACTTTGCAGGACAAAGCATTATGATTGATCACTACAATAAAAACACATCTAACCTATAAGACAGCATCGAATAATGAGATTTGAAGTTGTCAAACTATTTAACCCTTACCTGTTGGAATGTTCCCAACCCCTCAGCAGGCCTCCCCCAAGGTTCACAAACTATCAAACTAGGTGTGTTTTCAGACATCTTCCAAAACCCGCCTGACCTGATGAAAATACTGGGGGACAGGGAAAACAAATTTCCCCCTAGGGCTGTCATTGACGACCCTGGTGTCAGCAGATGTGTGTACAGGGACATGACCCAAAGCATTCCTGGCCCGTGAAATGGTGATACGAAAATGGCGTAGGGTCAGGAAGGATCAGGAAATTCAAAACTCCAGCAAAGAAAGGAAGTTTTTGGCATTCCCCACCCCATTCCTGCCTCCACGAGTGGATGCAAATCCAGCCTTGATTGTCGGGCAAAGCACCCGGCTACGTAGAAGTGGTGGAGAGGTAGAGCTGGGTATCATCAGCTTACAACAATAACAAAATAACAACTTATATTTATATAGTGCCCTTCAAGTAATAAGGCATCCCAATGTGCTTCACAGGAGTGTTATGTAGCAAAATTGGACACTGAGCCACATCTGGTGACACTAGGGGTACATGGAAGCTGATTCCATGGTTCTGATTTTAACTCTACAAGGCTGACAGGAATGGGATGAGTGAACAGTTAAAAATAAGGCACTTCCATTGACCTGAAATGTAACAAGAAGCCACTCTTGAATAGCAGCCCTTGTTACTCCCTCTCACCAGTCCCTTCATTCTGCATTGAAGAACAGTTCAAACATTCAGCCAACTTCCATATCATTGACTAAACAGCTGTAATAAAGAGACCATACATCAAACTTCCAAATGTAATAATTGATTACAAGCAGAAGATTGAACTTGAAATCTTATGTCACCAAAGCGATCAACCCATAGTGCCGATTTGCCAACGATTGCTGTTACCCCTATGAGATGTTCCCCCAGTCAGTATCTGCTGCTGCTGGATCTGATCACTTCCACTGCTCTGCAAGATGGTACAGTATAGAAAATGAGTTGAAAGAACAACAGAAAATATTGGAAAAAAACTCAGCAGGTCTGGGAGTCCTAATGAGAGGCCATTAACCGGAAATTTTAACTCTGTTTCTCTCTCCACAGATGCTGTCTAATGCACTGAGTGTTTCCAGCATTTTCTGTTCCTGTGTCAGATTTCCAGCATCATCAGTATTTTGCTGTTCTACCTCCTTGAAATCCCCTGTCCACTTTGTCCTTCAATCCCTCCACGCTGGACACCTGTCTCTCCAAGGCAGAGCACTGATTTGAGCCCAGCGTCTGCAGCTGTTTGAGCCTCTGTCCAAGATGCAAAACATGCAAACAGGGACTGCAGTTGTCAGGGTCTGGGTGCAGTGTTCCCAGAAGGGGCCATACTCTCCACAGCAGATCACGGAGTGCTGACACCGTGCGAGGTGACCGGGCTGGTAGCAGATTCCTGCACGCTCCCAGCAGTGGTGGTGAAACGCCTTGGCATGGCTACCAATACCTCGTAAAACCGCTTGTGTGAGGCCAGCAGTTGACTTCTCATTGCTGTGTCCCTTAAGTTCCCCATCCCTGTCACACCAGGTCAGTGAGGATCTGTGGAGAGAACAAGGAGTCTGTCTTTTGGATGTCTACTCTTCTTCAGAAGATTCTGATCAGTGAGGCTCCCCATCCCCATACTCTTCCATAAATTGTTCCCAAATGTTCAAAATAAATACAAAGCTTAGACTAGGAAGATTTCCAACATGTAACAAAACTATAATCTATTCATGAAGAGCAGATTAACAATTTCACTACAAGTAGCAGATAGGGGAAATCTTATTGAAATGAGAAATATTTGGAAGCTTTAATTAAATAATCTGTGACTATATTCAATGATGGTCATTTGGTAGTACAGAAGTTGAGTACTGGTGAAAAAAGACACATTGTAAAAGCTTTTTGTCTTGCACTCATCAGGACAATTCGCATGAATATCAAGTGTAAAGGGAACAACAACTTATACTTCATGAGAAGAGACTGCTGATTGGTTGGCAAATGGACTCTGATTGGTAGAGGCATTGGCATGGTGAATGCACCAGTTGACTGATGACTGACAGTTAACTGCCAAGCTTTGTTTAAATTCCAAACAGGCAGATTGACTCTGCTTGGACAAGGCATTGGCCTTGTTTCATTTAAATTAATGAACCATGCTTTGGTTCATTCCCCAGGGCAATGCCATCACTGAATCCCCCACTATCAACATCCTAGGGTTTACCATTGACCAGAAACTGAACCGACCCAGGCATATGTGGGTACAAGAGCAGGTCAGAGCCTGGGAATTGTGCAACGAGTAACTCACCTCCTGACTCCCCAAAGCCTGTCCACCATCTACAAGGCACAAGTCAGGAGTGTGATGGAATACTCTCCACTTGCCTGGATGAGTGCAACTCCATCAACACTCAAGAAACTCGACACCATCCAAGACAAAGCAACATGCTTGATTGGCACCTCAACCCACCACCTCCAAAATCCATTCCCTCCACCACTGAAGCAAAGTGGCAGCAGTGTGTACCTTCTACAAGATGTGCTGCAGCAACTCACCAAGGCTCCTTCAACAGCGCCTTCTAAACCCACAGCCTCTACCACCTAGAACAAGGGAAAGGGTGCATGGGATCACCACCATCTGCAGGTACCCCTCCAAGCCACACACCATCCTGACTTGGAACTATATTGTAGTTCACCATCTCCTCGTCCAGTGAAAGAATATAAAAAAAGAAAAACATTGACTGGCCTGCATTGGAAACATGGATGAAATACTGATGAACTTCAATATGCCAGCAAACAAGACCACTACAAAGGTTGGCGAAGAAACCATCCTTGTAAAGACAGCTGGCTGCAAGAAGATACGATTCACAGTGGTTCTATTTTGTATGGCTGATAGCACAAAATTAAAGCCACTGGTGATGTTCCAAGTATTCAGCATAGGAGGACTATGAAGAAAAAAGAAAAAAGTTATATACAAATCCCACCTCGCAACAATGTAGTCCGTGATGTGAGATCAACCAACACTGACATGGCGGTTATTCCCAGCGGTCTTACAAGTGTTGTTCAGCCCTCAGATGTGTGTATAAATAAACCTCTCAAGTACATTATCCTAAAGAGGAGGAGAGATTGGATAAAAACAAAATACTGCGGATGCTGGGAAACCTGAAACAAAAACAAAAATTGCATGGAACACTCATCAGGTCTGACAGCTTCTGTGGAGAGGAAGACAGAGTTAACATTTCGAGTCCGTATGACTCTTCATCAGAACATCAGAATGGAGAAATTGGATGTTGGAAGGCGAAAAGCCATTTGCTACGGGTGGAAATATGCTAGCACCCTCACCAGCAACATTGTGCCAATGGGTCATAGACACAAGGAATGAACTTGATCCTAATATTGTCAAAAATTCATTTCTAAAATGGGGAACATTGAATGCGCTCACCAGTACTGAGGACTGGTGGATTGATGATGATGAAGTTACCAGTACTACCGACAATGAATGTCTATATGATTATGATGATAGCAAAATGCTGCGGATGCTGGAAACCTGAAATAAAAGCAGAAAATGCTGGAAGAGCTCAGCAGGCCTGGCAGCATCTGTGGAGAGAGAAACAGAGTTCATGTTTCAAGTCCGTATGACTCTCCTTCAGTAATACGGACAGGAAACGTTAACTCTGCTTCTCTCTCCATAGATGATGCCAGACCTGCTGTGCTTTTCCAGCACTGTCTGTCCTTAATCCATATGATTATGTTATACAACCAGGTTATTGGGATGAATTGTTCAGTGATTCAGATGGTTATCAATGTGGTTTTGAAGTATTTCAATGTGAGGCGTTGTGCTTAATTCACTATGGTATATATTTATATTGTGTTGAATAAAACTTACCATAAAAGGTTTGTAATGTTATAAAATAAATGTTAGACAATTACTATGAACTTTTTTAGTGTTGTTCATTTTACTTTATTCCATTGCAACAGTCTTTTTTGGACTCAAATCAAGCAGGCATGTTAATCCCTCAAAAACATTACCCGTGTGAAATTTGACCCCATAACTTGTGGCTTAAAAGATTAGTCTCGAAAATTCAACATTTCATGAGTATAGATGGTAATTTAACTTTGCACAAAGGGTTCCATTTTACACCAAAACATCCATTGACAATGTTAAGTAGGTAATTACAACTGAGCGGGTTAGTTACCCACTCACAACTTGCTGCTTACCCATTCACTGCATCTTAACCAGCAGGATTCTGCAAATGGTTGAGGCAGCTTCCTTAAACAGCTGGGAGCCTCATGAACCTATTGAAATTTCAGATCCTGTTACGTCAATGGGATTTCAGTTGCATTTTATCCTGCTTCTGAGGGTGGAAGCCTCTGGAAGTCTTCTGCTAAGTGAAAGCAGGTCACCCAGTCATGAAGGGCAGAAGATACAATTGTGTTCCTCCAAGCCCTTCGAGGTGAGTCATGATCTCCTCTGCATTGGTCTCCCCCACCCATTCACTCCTGTGCAACCCTCCCTAAACATCCAGCTACTCACCTGGAACCTGGGAGGCAGCTCTTGGCCACCTGTCCTTCAGCAGGTTACAGTCACTCTGCACCCTCATAAAGAACAGGCAGGAAGTGGACTGACGGCATTTAACTGAGGCCTGTCAGTTTAAAACTGCCAAAGGTATCCTGCTGCTGTTGGCAGGGGGAAAATTAACTTGCTGGAGTGGCTTCCACTTTGGAAACCTGCTTCCACTTAAAATTTTATTTGATCACATAGGATATCCAGCACAGAAACAGGCCATTTGGCCCAACCAGTCCATACCAGCGTATATGCTCCACTTGAGCCTTCTCCTATCTTTCCTCACCTAAATTTATCATTATAACCCTTTCCTTCTCATTCAAATGCTTGTCTAAAGCTTCCCCTTAAATGCATGCACTTCAACCACTCCATGTGGTACCCACTCTTTGGGTAGAGAGGTTTTTATGAATTGCCTATTGGATTTCTCGGTGCCCATCTTATATCGATGACCTCTAGTTATGATCTTTCCCACAAGTAGAAACATTCGGTCTGCAGCCACTCTATCAACCTTTCATAATTTTAAAGATCGCTATTAGGTCAACCCTCAGCCTTCTTTTCTCAAGAGAAAAGAGACCCAGTATATTTCTAATATAATTTTTAATAACACTTGTATCTATGATATCAATCATTAACCACACATTAACAAACCACATACTCCACACATCGAAGATGACCATTGTCGGCTTTGCTGCCCATGTCATCCAAGTGAGTTTCAGGCAGTAATTCAATCCTGGGCTTCTACCAATATTCTTAAAATACTTAAGATTCCTGATTTGGTTTATGACACATCCAGAAGTGTTTGAGCTATTACATAGATATTCACTGAGATCCATTATTATCTCATAAGTGATTAAAAATATATAAACTCAGATACACAGTTTTATATTTCAGCATGCAAAATTCAAAAAGCATTGCAGTTCATTACAGAGAGATCTGTTCTAAGGGACTTGCATCAAAACTAAAAGATTAAAATGCTGTTGTTGCCACCTTTGGATGCTTCAATCAATATATAAATCAGTGACTCAAACATTCAAACGTTTTGACTCCCTATGACACAGGGATAATTATGTTGACTCCATGGCCTGAATCTTTGGCTCGGTGAGCGGCCCTGTCCTGACTCACCGAGGCATAAAATGACGCGGGGTGACGTCGGGCGTGTGTCCCGCGTGTCATTTAGATTTTCAGTTTGGCAGACGTGCAGCCGACTTGGCTGCTTGCCCGCCGAACTGTCAAAGGCTTATTAAGGCCATTTAAATATCATTTAAGAATGAACAGAGCTGCACATCCAACCTTAAGGTTGGCAGGGGAGCAGGCGAAGAGCCCAGGCGGCCTTTGCATTTTTCCTGGAACCTCATCCACGGGCGGGAGGAGGTTTCATGAATGATTTTAAATTTTCACACAAATTTTTATTAAAATTAATGCACATGTCCCAGCTCATGTGGCAGTTTCACATGAGGGGACATGCCATAAAAATTATTTCTCTACTTTATTAACCTTTTAAAACTTAAAACTAATCTCCCTGAGGCACCTCTGGGCCTCAGGGAGATTTCTGCGCTCTTTTGCGCTCAGGCAGCCCCCCTGCCCCCACCCCTCGCCCTCGCCCGCACAGGGAGTGCACAGCGCTTCTGGGTTGGCACCACGCTGAGTGGGCCTTACCCACCTAAAATGGTGGCGCAGACCTGCCGATCGGGTCCGTGCCCGGCCCCCACACAACCTCCCCACAATGGGGGGAAAATTCAGACCCATCGTTTTGCAATCATCCTAATTCCTGCTTTTTATTTAATGCTTTTGTGTTTTAAAGAAAGAATATTGATAACCTGATTGCACCAAATTCATAAATTTTCATAAATTATCGGATTACAAGTGTCATATTGCTGTCAACAGGAATTGTTACAACTAGTTGAGTAATATATATTTTGAAATCTGTAAGACAGTTTACTGTGCAGCAAACAGTTAAAATGCCTAGCAATTTTCACTTGGCTTAAATTTCCTGGTTCACATTTGTGTGGACACTCAATTCATGAAATACAAGCTGATTTCTCCTCAGCTTTTTTTCTTGAAGATGCTGATTCATACTTGGGTACAGTTCCATGGACCCTGGCATCCCTCCAGTGTCTTGCTTTAATAGCTATTCCTTATGCCGAAACATTGATAGGGAGTGTGGGTGAGTATTCAAATTTGGAGTCATCATTGCTGAGTAAGATGATGCCTTCATAGAAGGTACACTCATCAGGTTACAGGAACGCTGGCTGATTCTTTTTCCACTCCCTCAGTGAAATGTTCTATTTTCCATTTCACTCATTCATCATTTTGTTCTTCAAAATGTTTACGTCACCATACCATTGACTTACTGCGTTAAGTAAAATGTTCCATCTCTGCTAAGGCAGAAAGCACTTGTGGACCCTGGAATGGTTTGGTGCAAGAGGAGGTATGGAACTGGGGGATGTTTGCTTTTATTCTTTCGAGGGACGTGAGTGTCATTGGCAAGGCCAGCATTTGTTGCTCGTACCTAATTGCCCTGGAGAAGGGAGTGCTGCAGCCTGGAAGGAGTTATAGCCAACAAAGGACACTGACTGTGGAGTTCTGTGAGGGCCACTGAGGTTTTGGAAGATTCATAGTATAGAGTGTTCAGGAAAGGAGGGGTCTACTCATATGTGCAAGGGACAGCTGAAGTTGACCCTGTGGGAGAGTACGAGTTACAGAAAGGAATTGGATGCCATCTACAAGATTGCACTGCAGCACCTTGCCATGGCTCCTTCGACAGCACCGTCTAAACCCGCAATTTCTACCGCCTAGAAGGACAAGGGCAGCAGGCACATGGGAACACCACCAACACCTGCAAGTTCCCCTCCAAGCCAAGCACCATTCTGATTTGGAGCTATGGGCAGAATTTTCAGCCTGTCGGGCGGGTGGAGTGGGATTGGGAGCGGGTGCGGACCTGATTGCTGCCCGCGATTGAATCCACACCGGCATTTTACGCAGACGGGACAATTAAGGCCCTCCGAGTGTGAATCGCGGCTCCCGAGGACAGCGGGAGTGGGCGGGCGGTGGTGGGACTGCAGTGACCACTGGGTCCAATGGTGACCCGGCCGCCTGTTTAAAAAGCTGCTGCAGCCTTTCCAAGGCTGTGAATCCCGGTCAGTGGAAGCCCAGAGCGCAGGGGGGCAGGAGGGTGGGGCAGGGGGGCAGGGGGGGGCAGGGGGGCAGGAGGGTGGGGCAGGGGGGCAGGAGGGGGGGCAGGGGAGCAGGAGGGTGGGGCAGGGGGGGCAGGAGGGTGGGGCAGGGGGGCAGGAGGGGGGCAGGGGGGTGGGGCAGGGGGCAGGAGGGTGGGGCAGGGGGGCAGGAGGGTGGGGCAGGGGGGCAGGAGGGTGGGGCAGGGGGGCAGTGTGCCCCTCGTTTTTCTGACGATTGCCTTGCTGCCCTCGAGGAGGTGGCAGCACGGGGGGAGGTGCTGGTTCCCTGGGATGGGAGGAGGAGGCCCCTCCACATGACCAAACCTGCTTGGGAGGAGGTGGTGGAGGTGGTGAGCTCCCGCGATGTGGTGTGACGCACGTAGATCCAGTGCCGCAAGCGCTTCAATGACCTGTTGCGCTCGGGAAGGGTGAGGACCACGTTGGCATTGGGCACTTAACCCAGCAGGTCCGCTTTCCCCCCTGGTGACCCCCCTCCCCCCAAGTCTGAGTGTAGTGACTGCAGTGGATCATTGATGGGATGTGTCCTTCGCTGGGTGGGCCAGCAGATATTGCCCATGCCGAGGTCACCCTGAGAGGGTGGTGAAGAGATGGGTTCTGCCCCCGCAGCATGTGGTACACTGAGACCCACATGACTGTTTTGGGGGTAACCTGGAGGAGCTGCTCCTGGGCGCAGAGCTGGAACTCCAGGACATGTCAAAGTCAGGGTGATGCTGGGAGGGGAGCTTCAAGGTGGCGTTGGCACCGATCGATTTGCTGCCCTCTGCACTCCATG
Organism: Cetorhinus maximus; assembly: GCF_964194155.1. Taxonomy (NCBI): domain Eukaryota; kingdom Metazoa; phylum Chordata; class Chondrichthyes; order Lamniformes; family Cetorhinidae; genus Cetorhinus; species Cetorhinus maximus. Next base: position 4,617,931 of record NC_135892.1, read on the forward strand.
TGCTTGTGCCTCCTTGCTATGGAAGGTTAGACCGTGTGGTGCCTAATGTGATGTAGGCAGCATTTGGCCAAGGTGTGGGGTGGGTGGGGAGCAGGGAGTGTTCAGCAGCAGCGGGGTGAGGAGGCTCTGGAGCCCTGCAATGTCCCACTCTGGTTGGGGTGGGCCGTCCACGAAGAGAGTCCAGGTACAAGTAGCACTAATCAATGCTCTTCTCTCCTTTCCAGGAGAAGGATGCACATAATGCCGCCTGAGGGCCCTGAAGTCTCGGACTCACCAGCGTCACACCATCTCTGCCAGGCAGGCAGCAGCTCAGATACTAGCACCTCAGTGGGAAATAGAACATCGGCTAGTGTCCTGGGGCACAGCGGTGAGGGCACTTCACAGTTGCTGAGGAGTTGGCAGAGACAGAGAGTGCCCATGGCGCCAGCAGTCAGAGGACTGCAGGGGACCAGGCACATGCTCAGTCGGTGCCTGATGATGAGCCTCTGGAGTCGTCCGCGATGCAGCAGCTGCAGGAAATGCAGCCGGGTGTGTGGGAGCATCTGGGGGAGATACATGAGGCTATGCTTGGCTTGGTGTCCATGGTGGAGGAGTCTATGCGGACTATCGTCAAAGCAATGAGCCTCATGGCCGAGCGCCATGCGTCCTCCATGGAGAGAGTGACGACTCTCGTGGAGAGGCTCCTCCAGGAGACCCATCAGGGCTTCCTGGGGATGTGCTCTGACCAGCAAGCCCTCAGCTGGTCAGTGCCAGTGTGGGAGATTGTCTGGGCACCAGGTTTCCCAGCTCAGTGCCTATCCATCTACGGTGAGCAAGGATGTCAGCGCTGCAGCTGCCTGGCGTCTCTGCGGGCTCCTCTCAGGGCGCTCCGGGTGAGGGTGGCAGCTCCTCCGCCCCTCTGCCAGTGTCTGTTGCATCCAGTGAGGCTGCGATGACTGGGGAGATGCCAGCTGTGGAACTGGCAGCTCCCTCCCAGGCGGGGCCAGCACAGGCTCCACGGGCCAGAGGACACCCGCCAAGGTCATTGAGGCCAACAGGACAGCAGGGTCAGCAGGCTGGCTCAGATACCACTCCCAGCGAGGGGGCAGCACCAAGATGTAGCACCCGGAAACGTAAACATAAGGCACCTTAGGCACAGCACGGGTTTATCACTGGTGCTGTTGTGTTGGCCCAAGATGAGGTCTTTATGAGTTGTTGTGATTTTTAACACCTTTGTCATTTTGTTTTCTTAAGTTCCTTTCATTGTAATATTAAATTCAGACATGTCACCATGGCTGAGGGTGCCTCTTTTCTTCTGCAGGTGGATGGTTTCCAAAACTGTTATGAGTGTTTGTGGGACATTCAGCTTTATTAACAAGGCCCTTAGTTAATGTTCCTATCCAGGCAGATTTTGCTCTTAGATATAGAGTATGGAGCCTGCAGCCCAGGTTTGTCCTGGAGGTCCATATGTGGTGTGCTAGCTGAAGCTTCATTGAACTAAAGCCTCCCGGGTGTCCCCACCTCCCTGGAGTATGCCCCGGTCAGCGTCTACCCCCTCAGCATTTCCCTGTGTGTGCTCATCCTTGGACTCACTGCTGGACTCATCGCAATCACTGCGCCTACATCTTCATCATCCACAATCTTTCCTGCGCAAGATTGTGGAGAGCGCAGCATGCAACCACTATCACCGAGACACGATCTGGGGGGTACTAGAGTGCGCCCCCTGAGCGGTCCAGGCATTGGAAGCGCATCTTGAGAAGACCAATGGCTCTCTCCACCACAGCCCTTGTGGTGCCGTGGCTCCTATTGTATCGCTGCTCAGCTTCTGTTATTGGATGGCGGAGAGGCGTCATGAGCCACCTTCTGTGGGGATAGCCCTTGTCATCCAGCAGCCATCTATCCAGCCGGGCTGGAGCACTGAAGAGCCTCGGCACCTGGGAGTGTCTGAGGATGTAGGTGTCGTGGGAGCTGCCTGGGTACCTTGCACAGACTTGTAGAATCAGCATCCTGTGATCACACACTATCTGCACGTTCATGGAGTGGAAGCCCTTCCTGTTGATGAAGGCACCGGCCTTACCTGCTGGCACCTTGATGGCCACATGTGTACAGTCTATAGCACCCTGGACACGGGGGAAGCCAGCAATGGCCGCGAAGCCTCTGGCTCACTGTGCCTGGCTTGCCTGGTCCCAACAGTAGTGGATGAAGACCAGTGCACGACTGAACAGAGCGTCTGTAACCTGCTTGACACAAGTGTGGACAGCTGATTGGGAGACACCGCAAAGATCACCCACCGAGCCCTGGAAGGAGCCAGAGGCATAGAATTTAAGGGCAGCTGTGACCTTTAGAGCTACTGGCATGGGGTGTCCACCCACACAGTTCGCGGGGATCTCAGGCCCAATCATCTGACAGATGTAGTTGACTGTCTCCCTTGAGAGACAGAGCCTCCTTCGGCACTGCACCTCAGACATATTGACGTAGCTGCTTTGCTGTCTGTCTACCCTGGCAGCAGGATAGTGGCGACTTCTGCGGCCCCTTCCGCCTTGGTCTACCTCTTGGCCCTGCACTCTTTGTGCCTGCGCCTGACCTCCCAAAGATGGTTCCCCTGGAGGCTGAATGTGCACTCCTGGCCTCCTCCACCTTCTAGCCCTCCCTTCCTCCTCAGAGGAGGTGCCTCCAGTGGAGAGTTCAACTCCCATTCCCAGGATAAGGGAAGGCTTCCTGAAACCTACAGGCCCAAAAAAAATTCCTCACTATGTAATGCTGACCTGAAGATTGAGAGTCCAGATCTAGCAGCTAGAATGCGTTTTGAAGTATTGCAGATCACACAGGCAAGTGTCAGTAACTTTGAAAAATCAATATTTGACTGTGCACAGTCGTGATCCCACTGAGCCCTCTTATCCCGCCCGTGGATGAGGTTTATATAAATATGTCCTATCCGCCTGCCCATTGTGTCCGTGCGCCAACCCGAAGATCACACAGGCGCCGAAAAATCGCCATCGATTGGCGCCTCAAGGGCCTTAAGTGGCCCGTTAATTAATGGCAGGCGTGCATCGGAGATCATCGCCCGCCCGCCCAATGAAATATCGCGATGGCACATGGTGATGCCAGGACGCTCACCCGACATCACCGTGTGCCATTTTATGTGTGGGTGTGTGGGGCCCGCCCCTGCACGCCAATGGGAAAATTCTGGCCCATATCACCGCTCCTTCACTGTCGCTGGGTCAAAACCCTGGCACTCCCTCCCCAACAGCTCTGAGGGTGTACCTACGCCACGTGGACTGCAATGGTTCAAGAAGGCAGTTCAACACCAGCTCCTCAAGGGCATTTAGGGGTGAGCAAAAAATGTTGGCCTTGACATCGATGTGCACATCCCATGGATGAATAAAGAAAATGCTTGAAAGGGAAAAAATTGTAGGGCTATAAGGAAAGAGCGGGGGAGTGTGACTAATTGGATAGGTCTTTCATTGAGGCAACACAGCCTCAATTAGCTGAATAGCCTCCTCCTTCATGTTCCATTCTATGTTAAAACCCATAATAAACTGGAAATGCTTTCTTCCATTAAGTGATCAAAAGGAAATCACAACCTCCAAGACAAATGGACTGACTTTGATGAAATCCTTGAACTTCAATGCTGTGGCAATCAGGGCATTTTGTTTGGTTTGATTGTTTGCCAATGTAGTGATTGGCCCACTCGTTCCTGGGAGCTGCTCCCACTCTGACACTGTAACTTAGTCAGATACACTTTTTTTTATGTGGTCTCTGCCACAGCTCCTGACAGCAGCTCTGAGGAAATTCTGGGCCGTGGTTTTTGCATTTCTGTGTCTTTAGCCCACATACTTTTCCAAGATCCTGCTTCTCAAGCTGCTTGTGCAGGACACCATTGAAGGAAAGTAGCCCTTTTGACCCATGACTTGTCATTCATTTTGGGCACTTGTCCAATTTCTTTACCAGTGTCTCTTCCAGCATGAGGCCCCTGACTGCCAGCTGGTCACAACCTAATCCTGCCCTCACCTAACATCTACTTTCCAGCAGCGATCAAGGCACAGCTATTAAGAATGGGAACACTGACTGATTTTATTTTTAACCCCTACTTAATGCAAAGTTGAAAGTTGTTGATGTGGATTGTGGCTATCCCTATCATTGTTCTAGCCACAGTCAGTTAATTCAACAGAGTCACAAGGTGGAACATGGGGACCTTCTTTATCGGTATTATTTGGAGGACTGCAGTTTGCATTTATTACAAAATCTCACTTAAAGCACTGTCCCTTGCAGCACCCTGCTTAATGATTTGCTTCATTGCAACCGAGACCTTCACAATCCATTGTGGATGAATCATTTGAAATCTCTTTGTTGACTGAGTACCGACTTTCAGGTGGTGACTACTTCCCTTCAATGCAGTCATCCCCACAGGCCTTGACCAAACTGCTGTGGAGAAAATGGCAAGGCTCTCATTGTAGCTAGTCCAACCTCAGCCCTCCTTCTACACATTAATGCCTGGAGTTCCCCAAAGAATTCACCCCTTGCCCCCTCCTCTTCTACACCTACTCGCTGGCTTTGAGTGACATTTCCATAGACATGAGGTCAGCTTCCGTGCGTATGCTGGCACACGCACAATGGGCTGAATGGCCTCCTTCTGCGCTGCATCATTCTATGAGTCTGCGCTGATTGCTTCCAATTGCACCTGCCCAATACAGCCCTTGACCCCCCCACGACCATCTCCACACTGCCAGCTGTCCTGTGTGACATGAAAGTATAGCGAAGTCTGCATTTCCTCACGTTGAATGTTAGGAATGTTTGCAGTCCCCGCTCAAAAGACTTGCTTCTGACTCTCCCTCTCTGGCTGCCTCGTTAAAACTAAGGCAAAATACTCTGGCTTAGCAACTAGAAGCGAAGCGCTTCCTTCTCTCTTACAGGGAAATTCTGGTGCACTAGCAGAGGCAGCAGGGGCTAACTGGAGGGTGAGAGGTGTGCCTGCAGATTCTATCTGCTATGGGAGAGGCAGTGCTAGCCATTATGGGAATGGCTATTGTTGAGGCCATGGTTAGCGGCCGGGCTGAAACCATCGAAGACAATGACAATCTTATATGTCATCCTCCTCTGGTCCCACTTCCCCTTCATCTCACAATCTCTTCTGACAGAGAAACTGATGATTGGTAAGCATGCATTTTGTACTTTCTCCTCTCCCCTCACCATAACCTTACCCTTTGTCCCTTATTCCTTTCAGCTATCCAAGAACTGCAAACTGACCAGACAGCGGCAGAAGACCAACAAGACAGCAATGATTTCATACTCACCACCACCAGCTCGGATACAGATACTGCGTGTATCTTAGAAGATATAATAAAGTAGAAGACACTGGGCACAAGAGAGCTGTAGCCAGAGCAAAGATAGTGCAGCTGCCAACTCATCGGAAGGTGAAGCCATACACAAGTTCTACTCGTCATGAAACTAACATTTTTTTTTCATAATATTTTTCTGGTTTATTGTGAAGTAGGTTGATGGGGGTGAGTATAGTTGGGTCTGTGTGTGATTTAATTACATTTTGTAGTCAAGTCGACTGTAAGCTTTAAATCATCAAAAGAAGCTAGGTGCTTGACATGCTAATGAGTAAACATGGATGCTGGCTTAGCATATAAGGTGTGAAGGAAATTTGCATTTTTAGATAAATGAAAGGATATTTGGATTTCAAAGAGATCTTAGTCTGTTTACAACTAGCCAGATAAACAAGGCTAAGGAATGAGTCTATTTTTCCTAACGGTCACTGACAATATATAGTGGCAACATGGAAGTTTTTATATCATGAGGAAGATACAGTTTCAAAGACGTATGGAACAATAGAATTTACATATTAAAAAGAGAGAAACGTATATAAAGGAGAATGAAAGGTTGTTTGTTAGAAGGCCCTGTAAGATCTAACAGGAGTGTGTAAAATAGCCTTAATGAAGCCTCCAGCATTTGTGCATAAGTCTGCTATCTAATGAAACTGAAGCTGGAGAAAAGCCATTTGGAACTCCACAGTCCAGGGTATTGTGTTAACTTGCTGAGTTTGTTTTAAATCTAAAATCTATTGTGGACTGTTGCCTTAAAGGGAGTGTAACTGGGAGTCAGGTTAATTAGGAATTTTAGGAGTTATTATAGTAGTAATTGTAGACTTATGTATGTGCTTGAAATCTTTCATTTTGTTAATATATATTTTAATTTAATTTTTAAAATCTCTAAAGGTCTTGGTGGACTTATTACTTCTGAATTTAGTGCACACATCTCGTAATAAATACAAATTGCAAAACCATTGCGATAGCACGACCAAGTTTCCCTCATGGATTTGGTCTGCCTGGCACACATCATCTGCCATGTCATAACATACTGTAGAGAACTTCAATGGGATAGATTCCAGAAGAACGTTGATGGGGATGCCCATCAAAATGTTTTGTGCATTAGGAAGCCTTCATTCAATGTCAAGGAGCATGGAGAATCCAACAGCAATTTGGCACAGGGCTTTAGATGCTACTTGGAGCCCATGCTTTCCAATTGGAAAGTAGTGGCCAGCTCCTTTTCCACTTTTGGTGCCAACTATGGTGCAGCATTTGATGGCCAATGTCTCACCTTCTATTGCAACATAGGCTGCAGCCACACAAGTGAACCACTGAGTGCTGTAGTGGAAGCTTAGACTGCTGCCATCATGGCTGTGGATTACAGTGTGCAAAGGCACTTGCAGGGTGTCACAGCAGTCTATTCGTCAGTCCTCCAACAGATTACTAGGATTGCTGAGACGCTGCCCTGGCGGAGGGAGGGGGAGTGGTAGTTGCTTCATGGAACACAAACCTGTTGTCCCCTCTCCATAAAACAGCAATCATCATACTATCCCTGTCACTCTGCCAGTGCCCTTGTTGTTGCCTGTCTGTCAGCCAAGCTCAGGCTGATGCCACACATGCCAAGATGAGGCAATCCATAGTCGGGTCATGTGGGTCCACAGCTGCTTGAGGTCATCCGCCAAGGCCATCTGTGGTCTTCTCCACTGACTGTCAGCAGCCTTTTCACCGGCCATGCTGCAGCTACTGGGATAGCATCGCATAGGAACACTAGGACAGGCAAAGGCATAGGAAAACTTAATTAATGTGCCAGCGCTATGGTGTTGTACAGCCCCAGTGTTGTGCATCATTTTGAGCCATCCTGCATTGTGCCTCTATGCACCCAGTTCATTCCACAGCTTCAATGAAAGCGGGTCTGAGGAACTCCCATATAATGCTGCACAAAAACTGCATCTAATCAGTATTTGAGTGCTAAACCTGCAGTATCTGGTTTAGTGCCTCGGGTAAGTTCAAATTATGGTAATCAGCAGTTAGGACCAAAACTGTGTACAAAGTCCAGACTCTCAAACAGGTATGCTTTAATAGCACTACACTAATTTAGCACCTGATTACAGCCTTTTAGTAAAATATTTGCCATCCTATTCTGAATTCGAATAAAAGTGCATTGGATAACATGGCAATTGGTCAACAGTGGGTGGTGCGGGGCTGGTGCAGGAACAATACAAGTGGACCCTCCTCCTCAGCCTAGGAAGAGAAGAGATCAGCCAATCTCCTGATCACTTAGTAGTGAAAAAAAACACATCCATGGATGTCAACTGAGCTCAGCATTAAGCTTGACTGTGAGGTATCCCACAATTCAAATAATCGCTCAGCACTACAACGACCACGGTAAACACTCACTACTAGCACACCAAGGCTGCAGCATGTACCATCTAAAAAATGCACTACAGTATCTCGCGAAGGCTTCTTCAACAGCATCTCCCAAACCTCTAACCTTTACCACCTAGAAGAACAAGGGCAGCAGACAAACGGGAACACCACCACCTGCACTTTCTCCTCCCAGTCACACACCATCCTGACTTGGAAATATATCACCATTCCTTTATTGTTGCTGGATCAAAATCCTGGGGAACTCTCTCCCTAACAAAGCTATGGGTGTATCTAAAACATAAAGACTGCAGCGGTTCAAGAAGGCAGCTCACCACTGCCTCCGCAAGGGCTATTAGGGATGGGCAATAAATGCTGGTCTTTCCAGCGATGCCAACATTACATGAATGAATACATTTTTAAAAAATCCACTGGTACTCAGTGTCATACTACATACCTGGAAACAAGTCATGGATGAACCATAAATTTCTCCAGTTGAATACAGCAAAACGGAATCTATCTTGTACAATTTCTACCTTTCCTTCTAATTCTGTTCCCGTCCCTAACTGCTTGCTCAAGTTGACCCAGCACAGACTTGGTGCCCTGCTCAAACTCGAGCTCAGTGCCCAACCTCCCAAACTTATCACCAAGACCACTTAATTCCATCTCCATTACATTGCCAACCTCCTCCCCGACTTTAAGAACCTCATGAATATTTCTTTCAATGAGTGCTGGGACCGTAAAGAGAGGGAGAAATAACTCAAGTGTGGGAGTGGGAATATTTTAACATGTTGTTCATAAAGGTGCTTTTGGTAGCTAATAAGGATTCATTGGAAAAAATAATATCAGCAAAGAAATGGTTTTGTGCTGTTGCGTTGAAGACTAGAAGCAGTTTTCCATAACCTATACATGTATTACTGTTCTCCTACCATTCCTACAGTAATCAAATCCTACATCACTGAAGTCCGAATTATGAGGAATAATAACACTTCAATTCATTGATGTGATTTGATCACTGATGCCTGTCATGAAACTATCATGAAAAAAAAAGCAAACTTGCCAGAAGTGGAATAGAACTGGCTCCATAAACGTCAGCTCTATAAAGAGTAACACAGGCTGCAGTGTGTTTTAAGTATGTAATGGTGCTCAGATAACACTGATTAACTTATAGAGCAGAATTTTGCCGTTGGCAAGCAGGGGGCGGGGCCCGCTCGCCGATGTATAAAATGACGGGAGTTGATGTTGGGCAGAACCCCCGACGTCACCCCGCCCCATTTAAATTTTCAGGAAGGCAGGGGCGCAGCAAAATCAGCTGTGTGCCCGCCGACCTGTCAATGGCCAATTGAGGCCATTGACAGGATCATTAAAACAATTAAAGGACCTGCCCGTCCAACCTTAAGGTTGGTGGGCAGGCCAGGAGCCCCGGCGGGGAATAGAAAAAACATGAAACCTCATCCACCGACGGGATGAAGTTTCATGCAGGGTTTTAAAAATTTTAATAAGGTTATTGTGTAAATTATGAACATGTCCCATCTCATGTGACATTGTCACATGGGGGGACATGTAAGGGAATTTTTTTTTTCTATTTTTAATATTTTTCAAAGTCCAGGCAATCTCCCTGAGGCTGCACTTAGCCTCAGGGAGATGTGCGCTCTTTCGTACGCATGCGTGAAAGAGTGCACTCTTGATTTCAGGGATTCCCCTCCCGCCTGCACAGGGAGCGCATAGCACTTCCCGGCAGACGTCACGCTGGGTGGTCCTTAATTGGCCTGCCCATGTAAAATGGCGGTGTGGCTCGCTTCTCCGGCGGTGATCGGCTCCGCACCCGCCTGCCCGACAGGCAGAAAATTCTGCCCATAGAGTTTGCTGTCATTATTTTTCAATGTCATCTGAAACACTCAGTGCACAACACAATCAGACACCAATGCATTAATCCACAATCCTCTACTTGGCAAAAACTTGTTAATGGCAGAGAGAGTGAGGGATCCACAACGGACCAGAGTTGGAGCAATGCAGAGTTTTCAGACTCTTGTGAGGCTGGTGCAAGGTTACAGAGCTACAGAGAGATTCAAACACGAGGGTGAGAATTTTAAATTGGAAGTGTTGCAGGATTGGGAACTTACATAGGTCTGTAAGCATAGGGGTGATAGGTGAGCAGGGCTTGGTGCCAATTAGGATACAGATAGCAGAAGTTTTAATGGGCTAAAGGGTGGAGGTTGGCAGGCCAGCTAGGGGAGCATTATTAGAATAGTTGAGTCTGGAATTGTTGAAGCAATGGATCATGGTTTCAGCAGCACATGGGTTGACACAGGGGTGAGGATGGAAGACGTTGCGGAGGTGGTCTTTATAATGGGAGGATATGAGGTCGAATGCTCACCTTGGGTCGAATGGGGCACGGTGATTTTGAACAGTTGAGACAGTGGCTGGTGAAAGGGATGGAATTGTTCACTTGTAATAGGAACCAACGATGATGGTTTTAGTCTTTCCAAGGTTTAACTGAAAGAAGTTGTGCCTTGTCCTGGCTGTGTCTTCACTTTCCAACATAAAGAACATCAGAGGCCAGATACCGCAGGACTTCTTCAGTGGCTGATCAACTGCAGTGGCAGCACCTCATCCTTACCTTTTTCTGAGTGCTCTACCAGAGGACACCGACAGGCTTGCCACTATGATTAAATATATTCCTGGAAATTGTAACTCTTGGAGGAATGCTCTGAGGTCTGAGAGAAACAAAGCCTGCTTCTTCTGCCTGCTTCTTTGGCATGGTGCCCAGTAATCACTGCTGGCACCTAAGTGACTATAATGATACCAATATGGACTGATGTGAACCGAGCAGGAGCGGGTGTGGGCGTGGGCACAATCGCCCCCCGCGCTCGGGTCCACGCCGCCATTTTATGCGGGCGGGCCAATTAAGGCCCACCCAGCGTAATGCGTGACTCCCGAGGATAGCGGGAGTGGGCAGGGGGCAGCGGGAGTGCAATGACCATCGGGTCCAATGGCGACCCGGCCGCCTGTTTAAATGAAGCACTGCCAGCCTTAGAAAGGCTGATCACAAAGGCAAGTAGAAGGGCTCATCAGAGGGCTGCTGGAGAGCAAACAGGCCGGAGGGTAGGGCAGTGGGACAGGCCAGGCCGGAGGGTAGGGCAGTGGGACAGGCCAGGCCGGAGGGTAGGGTAGGGGGACAGGCCAGTCCGGAGGGTAGGACAGAGGGACAGGCCAGGCTGGAGGGTAGGTGCACCTGCAAGGCAGTGTGCCCCTCAGTTTTTGGATGAGTGCCTAGTGCCCTCCTGGAGGAGGTGGTAGCGCTGCGAGAGGTCCTGATTCTGAGGGACAGGAGACAGAGGCCCCCCCCACCTGAACAAACGTGCCTGGGAGGAGGTGGCCGAGATAATCAGCTCCCAGGATGTGGTGTGACACACGTGGGTCCAGTGCCGCAAGCGATTCAATGACCTCCTGCACTCGGGAAGGGTGAGGACCATGTTGGCAGAGGTCACTTAATGCAGCCGTCAGCCTTTCCCCTAAAGCCTCCAGCCCACCACCCTCCACCACCAACCCCCACCCCTCCCCACCAACCACCCCCCCACCAACCCCCCACCACCCCCCCCCGCGCCCCCCCCCCCCCCAACTCTGAGTGCAGTTACACAATTGAACCCTTCACGCCTCGTTTCCCTCGCTGGGTGGGCCAGCAGATATTGTCCATGCCTTCTCCACCCTGAGAGGGTTGAGCTGAGATGGGTTCTGCACCCGCAGCATGTGTGACACTGAAACCCAGAGATTAGATTCGGAGTCAAACTCAAGGATCTGCACCCAGGCAGAGAGCTGGAACTGGGAAGCATGTCAAAGTCCGGGGGCTGACAGGCTGGGAGGGGAACTGCCAGGTGTCAGGGCACCAATCCATCTGTTGCCCTTGGCATTCCACGTGTTTGTGCCTTCTTGCTTTGCAAGGTTAGACCGCGTGGTGCCAAATGTGATGGAGGCAGCATGTGGGCAAAGTGGGGTCAGCCCTGGTTTCTTGGTGTGAGTGTGCAGCAGCTGTGGGGGGGATGATTCACTGGAGCCCTGCAATGTCCCACTCTGGCTGGGTTGGCAGGGATGCGATGGGAATCCAGGTACAGGCTGGACTAACCAATGCTCTTCTCTCCTTTTCAGGAGAAGACTGCGCACAATCCCGCCCAGCGGATGTGGACTGGCGGAGGCCAGGCCCAGTTGGCCATCTTGACTCCATTCAAACAGCAGGCCATGGATCTGGAGAGGCGCCATGCACCCAGGTCCACCAGTGTCGGTGAGGCTGGGTTGCCATGGGGAGGTATGTTTGCCCAGCAGTGAGGTCACCATGTGTGTCCCAGCAGCCATGGCACTGCTGAATGTTCAGTGATTGAAGTTAGCAACATGGGTTAACCATTGATTATGGAAGGATGAGCACATAATGACCCAGGGAACGGGCATGCGCATTGACATTGTCTCCACTTTAACTCATCAAATGCCCTTGTTCTTTCTTTCAGCAACACTGGAGCAGGGCCGGGAGGAGGAGGCAGAGGGGCCACCTCTCACACTTGAGGGCCCTGAACATTTTGACTCACTAGCGTCACACCATTTCTGCTAGGCAGGCACCAGCGCAGATACTAGCATGTCAATGGGAATTAGATTATCGGCTAGAGTCCCGGGCACAGCAGTGAGGGCATTTCACACTCGCTTGAGGAGCTGGCAGAGACAGAGAGTGCCCAGGACACTGGCAGTCGGAGGACTGCAGGGGACCAGGCACATGCTCAGTCAGTGGCTGATGATGTGTCTCTGGAGTCGTCCGTGAGGCAGCAAACACTGGAAGTGCAGGAGGGTGTGCGGGAGGATCTGGCGGAGATACATGAGGTAATGCGCGCATGGTGCGCGGGCTGGAGGAGTCCACGTGGAGCATCACCAATCCAATGAGCTTCATGGTCAAGTGCCATGCTTCCTCCATGGAGAGAGTGGCGACTCTCCTGGAGAGGCTCCTCCAAGAGAACATCAGGGCTTCCAGGGGTTGCACTCGGACCAGCAAGCCTTCACAACGGCATTGACCTCAGCTGGTCATTGCCAATGTGGGAGATGGTCTGGGCACCAAGTATCTCAGCTCAGTGCCCATCCATCCACGGTGAGCAGGGAGGTCTGAAGCGACCTCACGTCGGCGCAGCAGCCGCCTGTTGTCTCTGTGGGCTCCTCTCAGGGCGCTCCGGATGAGGGCGGCAGCTCCTCCGCCCCTCTGCCAGTGACCGTGGCATCTAATGAGGCTGCGATGACTGGGGAGGTGCCAGCTGTGGAACTGGCAGCTCCCGCCCAGGCGGGGCCAGCACAGGCTCCACGGGCCAGAGGACGATGGTCAAGATCATCGAGGCCAACAGGACAGCAGAGTCAGCAGCTGTCTCAGATACCACTCCCAGTGAGGGGGCAGCACCAAGACATAGCACCCGGAAACGTAAATTTAAGGCACATTAGGCACACCACGGGTTTCTCACTGGTGCTTTTATGTTGCCCTATCTTAGTTCTTTAAGACTTGGTGTGATGTGCAACACCTTTTTTTTTGGTTTCTGAATTTCATTTTGTTATATCATTAAATTTTGATATGTTGCCATGCCTCAGGGTGATTCCTCACTTCTGCAGGTGGACAGGAACCCATGATGTTATGAGTGACTTGTTTGACATTGAGCTTTATTAACAAGGCCCTTAGTTAATGTTCCTAACCTGGCAGATTTTGCACTCAGGGATCAAGCATGGAGCCTGCAGCCCAGGCTTGTCCTGGAGTTCCATCTGTGTTGTACTAGCTGAAGGTTCTTTGGATTAAAGCCTCCCGGGTGTCCCTGCCTCCCTGGAGTATGCCCGGGTCAGCGTCTACCCCCTCAGCATTTCCCTGTGCCTGCTCATCCTCGGACTCACTGCTGGACTCATCGTGTGCAGCTGCAGACACTGCATCAACATCTTCATCATCCACTGTGACCCCCCTTTCCAGTGCCAGATTGTGGAGAGCGCAGCATGCAACCACTATCACCGAGACACGATCTGGGGGGTATTGGAGTGCGCCCCCTGAGCGGTCCAGGCATCGGAAGTGCATCTTGAGAAGACCGATGGCTCTCTCCACCACAGCCCTTGTGGAGCCGTGGCTCCTATTGTACCGCTGCTCAGCTTCTGTTCTTGGATGGCGGAGAGGCGTCATGAGCCACCTTCTGAGGGGATAGTCCTTGTCACCCAGCAGCCATCCATCCAGCCGGGCTGGAGCACTGAAGAGCCTCGGCACCTGGGAGTGTCTGAAGATGTAGGCGTCATGGTTGCTGCCTGGGTACCTTGCACAGACTTGTAGAATCTGCATCCTGTGATCACACACTATCTGCACGTTCATGGAGTGGAAGCCCTTCCTGTTGACGAAGGCACCGGGCTCACCTGCTGGTGCCTTGGTGGCCACATGTGTACAGTCTATAGCACCCTGGACACGGGGGAAGCCAGCAATGGCCGCGAAGTGTCTGGGTCACTGTGTCTGACTTGCCTGGTCACAACGGCAGTGGATGAACAGAGCGTCTGTCACCTGCTTGCCACAAGTGTGGACAGCTGATTGGGAGAAACTGCAATCTTCAGAGCTGCTGGCATGGGGTGTCCACCCACACAGTTGGGTGCAGATCTCAGGCCCAATCATCTGACAGATGGAGGCCACTGTCTCCCTGGAGAGACGGAGCCTCCTTCGGCACTGCACCTCAGACATATTGAGGTAGCTGCTTCGCTGCCTGTAAACCCTGGCAGCAGGATAGTGGCATCTTCTGTGGCCCCTTCCACCTTGGACTTCCTTTTGGCCCTGCACCCCTTGTGCCTGCACCTGACCTCCCAAAGGTGGCTCCCCTGGAGGCTGAATGTGGACTCCTGGCCTCCTCCACCTTCTGGCCCTCCCTTCCTCCTCAGAGGAGGTGACTCCAGCAGAGAGTTCAGCTCCCATTCCCAGGCTAAGGGAAGGCTTCCTGAAACCTGCAGGCCCCAGAAATGGCCTTTACTTTAGAGTCCTGTCCTGAAGGCTGTTACCCCTGTCCAGGTAGCTGTGAAGAGTTTTGAAGCATTCCTGCTCACACAGGCAGGCGTCAGTAACTTTCACAACTAAAATATCAAACAGATACCACTCACGACTCCACTCACCCCTCTTATCCCGCCCACGGATGAGGTTTATACAAGTGTCTCCTACCCGCCTGCCCGTTGTGCCCATGCGAACTTCTGAAGATCGCACGGGCCCTGAAAAATTGCAGACAATTGCTGCCTCGAAGGCCTTAATTAGCTGATGAATTAATGGCGGGCACGCATCGGAAAACATCGCGCGCCCGCCCACCTAAATATCCTGATGGCACGCGGTGATGTCAGGACGCTCGCCTGATGTCACCCCGCGTCATTTTATGCATCGGGGTGCAGGGGGCGGTAGAAAACTCTGACCACTGTGTGGAAAGCACCTTTGATACCACTTCAAGGATCACTACCTTTCTGTTGGACAGTGTTCTGATGCTGCTGGGAGCCCAGTGTGCTGTGACACGGAAGTTCCCTGGGCACTGGAGGCAGTCGGTGTTGGCAGTCAGCAATTTACACAGTTCACTCTTCCCACACACACACACACACACACACACTCACCAGAGTTACACCAGGAATTTCCAAATCAACTTACCCCCGGAAACTTGCATGGAGCTCCCTCTGCTGGTGAATAACCCGAGTTTCCAACTGAACCATGGTGGAGCAGTGACGTTAGGTAACAGGCTGGAAGATAACTTAAAAGTATTGAGCAATGGTACATTGGATGTAGTTTTAGGGTAAAGATGTTTATTTGGGTTTGGGTTATCAGTTGGGGATATTGGAGTTTAACGCCTGAGTGAAGGTGGAGCTGTTTTGGCTTATGTTCAACAGTAATGCAAATAAGTAGCCATCACTGCACTGCCAATTCACGTCACTGGGCTGCACATAGCAGAGTCCAGTATTCGTCAGCTACATACACAGAGCTCTGCCTAGCAGAGTCCAGCTGCTGATTTCCATTGATTGGAAGGAGCTAACAGGATAGACTACTATTTCAGTCTGTACAAATGGAAAGTGTACAGCTGGCAGTCCAAATTTTTTTTTTATTAATAAGGCAACTGTGTGAATGCCTTCTTCGCGCACTCTCCCTCTTTTTTCGATTTTGTCGTTTGCTGCTTTTCAGAGCAGAAGTTTATTATTTTCTGTCAGTATCTTGACATGTGTTATTGTTTATAGTTTGTGTTCATTTCCTGTGAGTGATCAAATAAAAGCAAAGAATGATACTTTTCAGGATGAACATTTATTAATTCTCGTCAACTTTTTTTGTTATTTCAGTAGGTCACTTTTCTGCCAGTGGGAAGCAATTGCTTCTCAAGTGTTAATAATTAAAAGCAAATTGCTAAGGCGCCTTAATAATATTTTAAACGTCTGTGCTGCCAATTTGATCACATTGTTTTACCTATCATGTACAAGAATGCAACATTTCCAGATTGAGAAAGATACCTAAGCGCAGACTTTGGTGATAGAATTCTGATTCAGCCCAAGCAGATGGAGTGAAAATATCTCATACAGAGACAGCTGCTTTTCCCAACACTTTTACTCATATAAATATCTAGATGGAAATTTCCATACACAAACTGAGCCTCTTTTGAATAGAATCCCGTCTCTTTATTATCAAAAGAAAAAATGTGGGTTCTGGAAATCGGAAATAAAAACAGGGTGTTGTAAAGTTCAGTCAGTACCCGTAAAGAGAAAGGGTTATACATGCAAAAAAATCAATCATCTGTCTTTTTCGTTACACATGTTCACTAACCTTCTGTGTATTTCCTGCATTTTCCGTCTTTTTTTCTGCGTTTTCATTCACTGTTATATTCGCAAAGTACAACTCTTAATAATCAACGCTCTCTTGATAAATTGTTTATTGGATGATATGCAAAATACCCAACATGTGTTCCTGTCATCTCAAATGGTAAAAATATCTGCCTACATTTACTTTCAAGTGTAAGCAATACATAGATGCAAAAAAAAAGGCCTAGACAAGAAGGTTATATATTACAGTGATCATGTTTAGACTGCATACAAACTAGATCGGCTGTTTAGAATAAGGATCCGTTTATTCTAATCATTTCTCTTTGCAAACCCTTAAAAAGAGTTGCCAGTGTATGTACATAGGCTTTTTGTTAGTTATGTAGCTCCATCTAGCCCCTTCTGCTGTAGATGCATTTTGCAAACTTGTCATGCCGTCTACACTTTGGATCCTATGATGTAAAAGCTTGATGAAGATTGTCTTTAATCGAAAGGACCTGAGAAAACGAACTTCCCAGAAAACAAGCAGTTTGGGGATCATTTCTCAACCACCATCCCCAGCCCCCTCTGCCCTCACCCCACCATCAACTGCACTCATGATCCAGCCTAGCTTTATTTTAAACCCGTCAGCAGAAAATGCTGGCAATGTTCAGCAGGCCAAATAGACGAGTTATATTTTTCACTGTGGATCCTTTGTCACACCTGGGATGTATTTAAAAAGGGAAGGGGAGGGGGTAATTGTTATATAGGGGATGAAGCACATACACAAAACTCATCCAATTAAGGACCGCCCAGCGTAACGCACGGCCAGTAGCACTTAGCGCTACCTGAGCGGGGGGGGGGGGGGGGGGGAGGAGGTAGAGTCGGGGCCTGCGCGCAAAAGAGTGCAGAAATCTCCCTGAGCCAGGGAGCTGCCTGGGGGAGATTGAATAGAGAATAAAATATTTTAATCAATGATGTAAAAATTGATTTAAACATGTCCCCCTCCTGTGACCATGTCACATGAGTTGGGACATGTTTGTGAAGTTGGGAAAAAAATTATTTATCCATTTTATGAGAGCTTCAGGAAACCTCATCCCGCCCGTGGATGAAGTTTCCTGAAAAACGCGACGGCCGCTTGGACTTTTCGGCTGCCCCCCGCCAACCATAAGGTCGGACGGGCAGCATTCTCAACTTGTTTAATTATTCTCTTAATGGTGTTGGCGTGTCAGGCCCACTCCCGCACGGCGACCAGAAGATTCAGCCTGGAGGCTTGCTCAGCCATTTCGGAGGGCAGCTAAGAGTCAACCACATTGCTGTGGAACTGGAGTCACATGTAGGTCAGACCAGTCATAAGGAGATGCAAGAGATAAACCAAGGGTTGACACAAACGTTGCTTTTCCTTTCTTGAATGTGGATAATCATCTGGCCTTAATTCAGGGTCTCTAGCTGTGCCAAGATTGAGATTGTGCTATGAGGAACACTGCAGTACTGGACGTTTGCCATACCACTTCTTGGCATAACATGTTGAAGCACAATTATGTTGCTGTATAATGATGACCAATAAAGGGTTTCCTTTAGCAACCATTGTACGGTAATAAATATAATTATTTTATAGTGTTCCTTGTTCAATAAAAGTCTGTTTTAAACTCAATTGCATGATGTGCTGGTCAAATTCAAAGTGGACTCTTTTGTGTTCTGTTTAAGCTGCTGTTATGCTACGCAACCTGGTCCTGCTCTTGAACCCTCCCAACACAATTGGAAGCTGAGCCTGTCGATCAGGCTGAGTTATTGGGGGGATCAGCTCATGGAGATAAGGCCCACCAAGGGTCAAAATAATGTTTCTTCGAGGACTCTTTTTTGAGATTTTCTCGAGTGCCAGTTTTTGATTTTTGGGGGGGCTTCTATCTGATTTTAAGAGGCTCCTTTTTCATTCTCATTAACTCCTTTATTATGCGATGCAGTCACATTGTAACATCGCCCTCTGTGTTTGTCTTGATGTTTTTTTTAAGGGTTTCCTTTTTAAGATAGACACGATAGCACAAATACCAAACAGAAAGGCTATAACAGATAGTAGTTCATCCAATCTGAAGCCAAGGATTAAACAGATCAAAATAGTATGCTAACCACATAGATTTAAAAACTTATTTTGAAAAGTAACACCATTATTTGGCAAAACCCAATGGCTTATGCAACAGTGTTCAAAACTAGAACAGAGAAAACATCTGAAAAGTCTCTGATCATCACCTAAATACAATTCCCAATTTACAATATAAAATCAGATTTGTCTCAATTCCAACGACTTGATGTAATGAAACAGAAATCAGACAGGCATAAGCAGTTTATGTAAGTTAGTAAAAGACCAAATGAATCATTTCTCTTCTCATTTCTCATTGCCTACCCAGTCCCTACCCACCACCACAAACACCACACAAAATTAAAACATGACAGGGCTTTTGCTCTTGTTCTCAGTACGGGCAGCTTCTCCCAGTCCTGCTCCTGACCTCATTTCTGGGTTTCCGGCCACCTCCATCCTTTTCCTACTTTTTCTCCCAGGCCTCGCCCTGGTCCCAGAGGATGTTGACAGTTCTGGTTGAACGGGTCGTCATCTAAGATAATTGCTCCAGCTCCTCCAATAACAGGGGTTTGGTCACCCTTTGCCCTTCCTGCTCCCTCTAATCAAAGCTTCTGTCTCTGGGTGGGGCAGGATGAGTGGACCAGAAGGGGACTTGTCATGGGAGGAGCTGCAGCAGCAGCAGACGGGAGAGACAGGATCTGTGACTGGAGGAGCAGCTACTCAGATTCTGTCTCCCGTGCTTGCTCGTTGCCCCAATCTGCATGTTGTCTTCCCACTCCAGGCACCTGTACCTTCATCTGTTCAGCCCCCTGACCCAGGAGAGCCATAACGTAAGGCACTATTGTGCGGTGGGGGGGTGGTGACCTTTGTCATCAGAATGAATTTATCTTAACTTTGTTTGCTGGCTATTGGTGTTTCGGGGGTGAATTCACCCGCTGCCGCTGTGTATTTTGAACCCTGTGACCCACCCCGCCTAAGCAACCTGCCCCTGTTACTATCCAGGCTTTTGTTTGTGACAGGATTTGAAAGTGGCTGTGACAAAGTAGTATGACTGAGAGTTCTATGAGTTGCTGCACACAGAAGATGGTCTGGTGATGGTCTGGTGATGAGGGAATTATCCGTGATCTGAAGGAGGAAGGTTCATTCGTGGGGCTGAATAATGCGTCCGCGCGCCAACCATGTCAATCTTGAAAGGTGGCACATTTTTAAAAAATCAGCAAGTCCCCCACCCTTTTGGCATTGAGGAGTTGTACATTAATTACATATTTCCATGCATAGACCATCAGAGCAAGGGGAGAAGCATTGTAGAAGGGGCAAAGCTGCCCCCCAGATTCAGTGAGACCGCCCTTGGTGCTCTCCCGTGTGAAGCACATGACAGACGGGACCAGCTCATGCCAAGCCCCAGGAAGAGGAGGAACCCAGCCAGACTCGTGCTGCGTGGGAGGAGGTGGCCGACGAGGCTAACAGTGCTGGCGTGGTGAGGAAGTCTTGGTCCCAGTGCCACAAAAGGCTCAATGGCCTCATGAGGTCAGCCAGGATGGGTATGATGGGTATATCTCCACGAGCAATCTTGGTCCAGTGTGATACAGGTCTCGCTAGTGAATGCAGGAGATAATTGAGGTTAACTGCTCCTCAAAAGTTGCATGATTGCACCAGAACACAGCTGTCCTAGACAACGCCATTGCACATTTCAAGCAACGGTCTAGTTATGCAATGGATGGCTGGCAGGGTCACCTTATGACGCATGGTCATAGGCTTCAGTCTGGCACGTGCCGATCTGACAATGGGTTTGAGGTATCACATAGGCTAGTATTACATTTTTAATGAAATCCCTGTGTCAAATCTTTTCAGGAAAAACAGGCCCCAAACGCCCATGAGAGAGCCTGTAGAGGAGGGGGTATGCCCAGCATGGAAGTCCTGACTTCTTATGAAGAGCAAGTGCTGGCCTTGCTGGAGCCTGACTCGTCCAGGCAGCGGCGAGATCGGAGGAAGGCCTGGATCTGGTGAAGTGGCAAAGTGTCAGACTGGTTGATAAGAGGAGATGGCTAGTGGTGGTTTAACTGAGGTTAGGAGTTATGCAAGGTGTCTGGTGAATAGAGTTCACACATTGGAACCTTGTCAAACTTCAGGATTAGAAGCTTCAGATCATCGTTCAAGGGCTCATTGTGTCTGCAGAGTTCATTCACACACGTCGGACAAAACGGTTTATGTGTAATAGTTCCGATTTGCCAAGTGATTAGCTCTCAGACTATCCTCTTCCTGATTTTTGTCTGTTACAGGAGAAGCCTCTTCAGCACAAGCTGCACCAGAAGCTGTCCAGCAACCTCCCTCCTCCTCCTCCGAGGAACGTACGGTGAGTGCAGTGTCACGTCTTCTCTCTGCACCCAATACCATTGCAGATACCGGCACTTGGGCAGGGTTCAGCACATTGGACAGGGGTCATGCACGCACTGGTGAGGCCATTTCACAATCGCAGGTGCAGCTGCCGGAGAGTGTGGTGGAGCAGGTCTTGGGCAGTCAGAGAAGCACCCGGGGTGATCCACAGACCGATTCCAAATCGGATGATGAGACTCTGGAGTCGTCCGTAAGGCAGTAGATTCTGAAAATTCAACATGAGGTCCATGAAGATTTGGCAGGTATACCAAAGGGGTTGTGTGCTCTGGCCTGGACTGTGGAAGTGACTCTTTGGAGCATCAAGCTTCTCACATAGATAGACTGTGACCATCCTGGAGAGTCAAACCGAGCACGTTGCAAATGTAATCATCAGGATGCGCTCTGAGCTGCACACCATCGCCCTGGCTTTGAGCTCAGGGGCACTGACCCAGGACAGCAGGGGCACTGGGAGCTTGGTCACCTGCCCAGCTCCTGCAATCTCACCAGTTGGCAGGGAGGACCAACCAGCCCTAGTCCAGCAGCTGCCTTCATCTGGAAATTCCTCTCATGGCACCTCTGATTGTGGCAGCATCTTGTCCGTCCCTCAGTCATTGACACAGGCCTTGACCATTGCCATGGCGACTGAAGGCTTGCATGCACCTCAGCAAGAGTCTCCTGGCCACTCAAGGCCACAGCCGCACAGAGGATGCCCGCTGAAGTCATCCAGTGCAAGGGAGGTGGCAGATCAGATGCCTCTCTCCAGTGCAGCCGCAAGCGAGGGGGGAGCACTGCACTGGAGCACATAAAAAAATAGAAGCATAGAAAATAGGAGCAGAGTAGGTCATTTGGCCCTTTGTGCCTGCTCGGTCATTCAATATGATCATGGCTGATCGTCTATCTCAATGCTGTACTCCCGCTCTCTCCCCATGCCCCTTGATGCTTTTAACACTTGTAAACTTTTTAATAAAGTTCACATTAGTCACAAGTAAGGGCACATGGGTGAGGTTATCATTTATTAATGCTGTTATGCCTTGAAATCTTGTGGATAAATACCAAGCTCACGTTCCCTCATGCTGATGTTCTTATTGATTGCTGTGGTGGTGTGACTGCTATCTGAAGGTTGAGGGAAGAAATCAAAGGTTGAGGGAGGGCAGGAGCAATCATGTTCTTGTGTGGGGTGATGGTGAATGTTTGGATGTTAGGGCTCCATGGACTCTCTCATTGCAACTGGGAAAATGAGGGGCGAGATTTCATTAACCCCTTCGCTAGTGGGTTAAGTAGCTCTATGGAGCTTCCGCCAAAGGCAGTTGGATGATATCTCCCCTCTGAGCATCTCACAAAGTGATGTCACAATCGCCCTTGAAAGCCTGAGTCGTCTCCTAGACTGAGTCTCACTCAGCTGCAGGTAGCTAATTCGCTGTCTGTATACCCTTCAGGCGGCATAATTATGTCTGTGCCTCCACTCAGGGTTTCTGGGTTCCTCTTGACCCTGGAGGTCTGGCGCTGCTCTGTCCCCTTCCTGAAGAACCGCAGCATCCTGAGCCTCCCTGCGTTCCCTTCTTCCTCTCACCCTTCTCCTCCTCCTTCTCCTAATCCTTCCCTCCTCCTCGCTGGACGATGTGTCACCAAATGAGACCCCAATCTCCGGCTGTCTCAGATATTTTTCACCCCTCACCCCTGAGTAGAGGACAGGAAAATAGGCAATCAAGAAAGCCCTCTGAATCAGAGGAGAGTCCTCCTCATGAAAAAAAATAATCCAAAAGGTTCCTCTGCCCACTCAAATGAGCAGTCCCTGCAGTCGATGGAGTTTGAGCAGCAAAGCTAAGACTCTGGTCTCAGCCGCAGTTTTAAAATCAGCCCAAAGAAGCTTGTCCATGAAAAATGGATTCCCTGCCTTTTGTGAACCTCACCCTGAAGGTGTATTATTGCTTTCCGACCCTATTATGGCAGTGACATGGGTACTTAATGACCTTAATTGGGTTTTCAATTGCTACTTGAATAACGCGGGTGGGTTCGTGACTTTTTGACCCACCCACCTATCGTGTTATCGGGAACTGGCGTGATGACATAAATGGCTCCTGATGTCATCACACCCCCAAAATACGCTCCACAAAGTGGCGAGCGCTTCCAATCTGGGAATGTATTATTCATGCTGTGGACAGATGGGTGCCTTGTCAGCTGCCAGGGGAATGAATATTTACGAGCATGATGCGCACCATTGGCTGTAAATGAGCTGGACATTGAGTGAGTGGGATCCTTTCCTGTTGATGTAAACGATGAGGCTGATGAATGGGACTTGTAAGGCCATGTGGGTGAACTCTCTGATCTTGCACTTTGCCGACTCTTGCCACCGTAAGTTAATTGCTTACGAAACAATACTGAGCGCACTTTAAAAATACCTCATAGACTGTGGGGCACTTTGGCATATCCTGAGAACGTGAAAGGTGCTATATAAACACAGTTTCCTGTTTTCCTTTCTTAAAATTGTAGCGCTTTCATGCTGCTGTCAGTTATCCACAGGACAAGCGGCAAACTAGTTTGCTTGAGATGACAGTACACCTGTGACTTGTCCATGCATTGACGCCAAGCTGATTGAATGATGTTACTCTGAGGGCTGTGCTGAACTTGACGAACATTATAGTGGGTGATAGGTCAGGCTGCTCTCCCCTATAAGCACAACTCTTGGGTCAAATGGAAGTTGGAGTGCCATCATCGTATATTTTGGATCAGAGTAGCAGCAAGTGTGTGCCATACACCTCTTGTGCTGTCTGTCCTCCATATAGTCCACCTCCTCATCATCCTACAGAAAGCACTGACAAAGAAGCATCCCATTGTGCAGAGGTAAAGCTACAAGGTGCACAGCTAAAAGCACATAAGTGGACACTAAAACAATGTTCGGTATCTATCTGCAAACCACCCCCCTCCACAAAAAAGCAGTTTTAATGTAAGGAATTTGCAGAAGGCACAAAATGGTTTTCCGAGACTCTTCTTTTCTAGCCCCTGGTTACACTGGACACCTGTTTACAGGCGTTACTTATGTCCAGCATCAATAAGGTGACAATATCACAATGTCATGTCATCATCATCCAAAAATAACCACTTGGATGAGGTACCGGGGGGATATCTGGTGATACAGAAAGGTACATTAGCAGAAGGCAATATCTTCAGGAAAGCAAGGAAGAAGTTTGGAAGGAAAATAATTACATTTGGAATAAAAATCAAAGCAAGGATGTAAGTTCAAAATGTTGGCAATTATTCAATTACGTTAGTGCTCCATTTTGAAGCTTATTTAAATGTCTTGTATTTTGGTCCAATCTTGGATACAATTATGACTTTTTTTGAACAGTAATTACCATGGTTTCTTTAATCTCAGATATGCATAATCCACTTTAACTGCTGTTCATTTCCTCTCAAATACAAGGGAATACAACAAAACTATTTTGATTTAATTGAAACAGATGTTTCTAAATAGGATCCTGTCTTCTTGATTCTCTAACCAAACAGGATATGGGGTATTTGAAGAGCTGTGGGAACTGGGTTAAAAGTCCAAGTTTATTAAACAACAGGCTTTCCTATTGGGTTCTTCACGCACATCAGAGCTGATTGCAACCAGGAAGACTTGATAGAAATGGTAGCAGAGTTAAAATTACTGTGGTGAAGTAATCATGCAAATCAGGGTCCTGTAGCATAAGTAGGACACTGGTACAATGCATGCTCCACCCAGGTGGTCAAGAGGAAGCAATGAAAAACTATTTTTGTTGGGACAATGCCATTGCTCTCCTGGCCGCCTCCCATCTTCCATTCTCCATTAACTTGACCTCACCCAAACCTCTGCTATGGACATTCCAACTCACTTCAAGCCCTCTTCACCCATCACTTCTGTTCTCACTGTGTGCTCCCATTTGTTCCAAGTCCATCAACACTGCCAGTTAAAAATCCTCATCCCCGTTTCCAAATCCATCCATGTCCTCACCCCCTCCCTATAGCTGAAATGATTCCAGCCTTGCACCCCTCCGAGATCTAAGCTCCTCCAAGTCTGATCTCTTGCCCCAGTTTTCATTGCTCCACCATTGTGGCTGTGCCTTCATCTGCCTGGGCCCCAAGCTCTGGAATTCCCTCCATTAATCTCTCCCACTCCAAGACACCTATCTCTTTGACCAACCTTTTGGTCACCTATCCTAACATCTCCTTCAAGTGCCTGGTGGTGCCAAATTTTGCGAAATCGCTCCTGCTTCCTTGGGGACGGTCCACCATGGTTAAAGGCATATGGATTGCAGGTTGTTGTTTAATGGAGGAGCAGCAGTGATTCTCCAGGCTCCAATGGGAATGATGTGGGCTGCTGCTGCACTGTCTCCACCCCGTGTCTAATATCGGCTTCTCCACTCCTCTCGTGACTTACCTGTCTGCCAGCCAGAGCATCCCCCGACGCTGCCTGACATGGCACCGACCTGGGAGATGGGAAGCTGCAGCGGGAAGCTGGTTTGGGGTGTGCTGCTCGATGTTCCTCAAAATGGGCCAAGCCTATAGCACTGACAGCATCAACCCAATGTGCTAGCTAGCTGCCCGAAACTTACAATCTACCCTAGAAATTCCTCTCAGCATGCTACGACACAAAGGACTGCACAGCAACAGGGTAGTCGGCAAAACCAATCCATTGCTGATGCTTATACCCCAATCCAACCTCCTCTTGTCTTTCTTCATCTAACTCCATTTGCAATATCCCTCAATTCCCTTTTCCCTGCTACGCTTACCTAGCCTCTCCTCAAATGCATCTCTGCTATTCACTTCAACCAGTCCCCACAGTAGCGAGCTCCACATTCTCACCGCTGTCTGGATAAACAAGGTTCTTCCCAATTCCCTATATGGTTTTTTTTGGTGACTGTTCTTATATTGATGGCCTCTAGGTTTTGCTGTTCCCCACAAGTGGGAACATTGTGGGTGGAATTTTACAGCCCTGTCGGAGTGGGGGTGGGGCTGTAAAATGTGACAAACTGGTCAAAACTCCAGTGACTTCGGCGGGACCGTGAAATCTCATCGGTGTAAAATTCCGCCCTAATGTGTCCACTTTAGCAATTTTTTTTTAAACGTCACTTCTTCAAATTTCAATTCCAGCCTTCAAGAAATAAACCCCAGTGCTTGGCTCACTCTTTTTCAGGCCATGAAATGGAGGGTGGGGGATACTGTAGACACAGAGCGAGATGAAAGGGAATGAACGTTGTGAGGTGAGAAAGGGGAGCCACAGGCGTTGTCAAAGAGGAGGGTTACAGGAGGTTTTCAAAAGGCAAAGGAGGACAGATGGAGCCAACCGGGCAGAGTTTCAGAGGACAGGAGCTTAGCGGCTGAACCTCCAGTGCTGGAGTGAAGAGAGTGAGGAATGAGGAAAAATCCTAATGTTTTTTAATATCAAAGGGCTGTTTGGGATGGAAGACCAAGGGAAGATCACCAGGGAGTGGGTCGAGGACCTAACGAAATCTCAAAGTCATACAGTACCGGGGTACTGGGGCCCCAATGGAACTTTGGGCGCTGTGAGTGTGGGTGCAAGCGCAAGTTGTGGTGTTTTGATGTTAAAGGAAAAGTGTGATACTTACAGAAAGTGTGCACTATACACAAAGCTTACCATATATCATAAGGATACATTATATAGAAATCTTTCTCAAAACCATTGTAGAACCCACTGCATTTTGTTCAGTGCAGTAAGTTCCTGGCTGACAGCAATGTTGTGAATTTCCAGCAGATGGTGCAATTGCACCCTTCCTAGCAAGGGTTAAGTACTGTCATGTTGATAAAGCACTTTCAGTTCACAACACTAGCTAGTGTAACTCAGAATTCACAAACTTCATGATGCTAATTGTGATGGCTAAATTCATGATTTCCGTTACCACAACAAATGTTCTTTTTCATCATTTTCTTTCCCCAACCGATTATCTGGCTATTGCCATTTGTGGGAGCTTGCTATGTGTAAACTGGCTTTTGCTTTTCCTTACGTTACAGCAGTGACTACACTTCAAAAGGTTCCTTGTTGACTGTGGAGTGTTTTAAGACACCCTGTGGTTGTGAGAAGTGCTATGTAAACACAAGGTCAAGTATTAATGTCCTGGAGACATTGGGCAGAAATTTTGGCTCAGCGGGTGGGCGCGTGCCCGATCTGCTCGAGAGTGAAATGACGCGCGTTGATGTTGGCCGAGCGTGTCGACGTCAACGCGCAGTTGCGCAATAGTTCGGTCAGCGGACGGGCATGCGCCTGAGCCGCAGGGCGCCCGCCGACAATTAAGAGGCCTGTTAAGGCCATTATATAATCAATTAACTTCAATTTTTCGCTGCCCGTCCGAGTGTGTGCCAAGCGGCCTTTGCATTTTTTTGGAAGCCTCGTCCACGGGCGGGATGTGGTTTCCAAAAGCAAATAAAAGTAAAATAAAAGTTTTAAAATTGAATTAATAACATGTCCCTGCTCGTGTGACAGAGTCACATGAAGGGACTTGTTTATTACATTTTTATTTTCTTTCTTTTCTTTTTCTTAACAACACTTCATCTCCCTGAAGCAGCTCCATGCCTCAGGGAGATTATGAAGCGCTCACTCGTGCGCATGTGTGAAGTTTGCGCTTTGCCCGCTTGCCCTCCTCCTCCCCCCACCCCCACAGGCAGTGCTGAGCGCTACCGCTTGCCTTAATTGACCCGCCAGCATGAAACCGCGGTCTGGTCCCGATTGTGGGTGGCGGCCGGCTCCCTGACCGCCCCCACCTGCTCCTGCTGAGTCCGCTCGCCAAGGGCAATATTCTGCCCCTCGGCTTATGCCAGGATCCCATGGATACAGGCAACTGCCCAGCATGTTGCCCAAACAGCTGTTCTTAATATGTGGGAGGAGAGAGTGAAGCAATTCAACCATGGTGGCAAGGGGAAGGCAGCCTTGCTAAACTTTGACCCGCCCTAACTTCATATCCACACATACACTTTCAAGGTAACGGTCGGGAGGAGGTGATCTCTATTTGATTCCCACAAACCAGCCCCCCCGCCCCCCTCCCCCCCACCCCCCCACCCCTCCTAAGTCAGGAGTACTGAGGCCTGTTGTAATGTTTTACACTAATCGATTCATATAGTTTTAATATATGTGTTATGACACAGCAGATGATGTGTGCCAGGTGGATCAAGTCCATGAGGGAAACTTGATCAGGCTATCACAATGGTTTTGCAAATTGTATTTATTTCGAGGTGTGTGCCCTGAATTCAGAAGTAATAAGTCTACCAAGGCTTCAGAGATTTTTAAAAAAACTAAATTAAACATTTATTAACAAAAGAAAAGATTTCAAGCACATACAGAGGTCTACAAATTACTACAATAATAATTCCTAAAACACCTAATTGATCTGGCTTCCAGTTACACCCCCATTAAGGCAACATTAAAAAAAAGATTTTAAACAGATTCCAGCAAGTTAAAACAATACCCTGGACATTGGAACTCAAAGTGGCTTTTCCAAGCTTCAGTTTCTGTAGACAGCAGGCTTACTGCACAAATACTGGAGGCTTCTCAAACTTCTGGTAGATCTTACAATGCTTTCCCTGACACACAGCCTCATTCTGCTTTTTTTCTCCCTTTTTAATGTAAATTCCACAGTTTCCACATGTCTTTGGAACTTTACCTTTCTTCTAATATTAATCTTTCATGTTGCCACTATATATTTTCAGTACCCCTGGAGAAAAATAAAAACATTTCTTTTCTTGCCTGTCTGGCTATTTGTAAACAGACTGAGATCCCTTTGAAAACCAAATCCCTCTTTCTTCCTAAAAATGCAAATTTCCTTTACTCCTTACGTGCTAAGACCCACAGCCATGTTCACTCATTAACACATTAAAGACACTTCTATACCTTACCTCTTTTGATACTTTAATTTACAATCTGCTTGGCTACAAGATGTGTTTAATCACGACACGGAAACTAGCCAAACCCAACTATTAACATACTTTTACAATGATATTATGAGAATTATTGTACTTTTGTGACAATGCCTAGGAATATTTAAGTGTCAGGGAAATGCTGAACCCAAAATGTTACATATTTATTCAATGATATTGTTACCTAATCTGCACTTTCTTTTATGGTTTGCTTCAAAAGTGGTTTTCCTGCTGTTTCGATGTCAGCCAGTGATGCTGCCTAACTCACAAATCCTAGAAGATTGTCTACAGAATTAAGTTCCCTCTTTTGGCAAGTGCACTCCCACTGAAGCCACCATCCTGGAGGTGGGTTCCTTAATCCACGAAAATCATACGGACGTACAAATTAAGAGCAGGAGTGGGCCATTCAGCCCCTCAAGCTTGCTCGAGCCATTTGATAAGATCATGGCTGATCTGATTGTGGCCTCAACTCCACTTTCCTGCCTTCTCCCGATACCCTTTGACTCCCTTGTTAATCAAGAATCCATCTAATTCAGCCTTTGAAAATATTCAATGACCCTGCCTTCACCGCTCTCTAAGGAAGAGAATTCCACAGGCTCACGACCCTCTGAGAGAAAAAAATTCTCCTCGTCACCATCTTAAATGGGAGAGCCCTTATTTTTAAACTGTGTTCCCTGGTTCTAGCCTCTCCCACAAGGGGAAACATCCTTTCAGCACCAACCCTGTCAAGTCCCCTCAGGATCTTATATGTTTCAATAAGATCACCTCTCATTCTTCTAAACCCCAATGAATACAGGCCCAACCTGTCCAACCTTTCCTCATAAGATAACCTCTTCATCCCAGGAACCAGTCAAGTGTACCTGTTCTGAACTGCTTCTAATGCAATTATGCCCTTTCTTAAATCAGGACAGCAAAACTGTACGCAGTTTTAGGACGTAAATGCATTGGAGGCGGTTCAGAGGAGGTTTACTAGATTGATACCTGGAATGAACGGGTTGTCTTATGAGGAAAGGTTGGACAGACTGGACTTGTTTCCACTAGAGTTTAGAAGAATGAGGGGTGACTTGAGTGAAGTATATAAGATCCTGAACGGTCTTGACAAGGTGGACGGGAAAAGGATGTTTCCTCTTGTGGGTGAGTCCAGGACTAGGGGGCACTGTTTTAAAATTAGGGGTTACCGTTATAGGACAGAGATGAGGAGAAATTATTTTCTCTCAGAGGGTTGTGCGATTTTGGAACTACCTGCCTCAGAAAGCGGTAGAAGTGGGGTCACTGAATATTTTTGAGGCAGAGGTAGATAAATTCTTGTTAGGCAAGGGAATCAAAGGTTATCGGGGGTAGATGGGAATGTGGAACTCGAAACACAAACAGATCAGCCATGATCTTATTGAATGGTGGAGCAGGCTCGAGGGGACTTCCTTCCGGAATGGCCTACTTCTGCTCCTAGTTCTTATGTTCGTATATACCCTAGATGTGGCCTCACCAACGCCCTAAGCAACTGCAGCAAAACTTCCCTACTTTTATATTCCATTCCCCTTGCAATAAACAACATTCCAATTGCCTTCTTAATAACTTGCTGTACCTGCAAACTAACTTTTTGTGATTCATGTACCAGGACACCCAGGTCATACGAACATACGAACAAGGAGCAGGAGTAGGCCATTCAGCCCCTCGAGCCTGCTCCACCATTTAATCAGCATGCTCATCTGATAGTAACCTGAAATCTGCATCCCACCTACCGCTGATAACCTATCACCCCCTTGCTTACCAAGAATCTATCCACCTCTGCCTTAAAAAATATTCAAGGACCCTGCTTCCACATCGTTTCCAGGGAGAGTTCCAAAGACTCACAACCCACTGAGTGAAAAATATTCACCTCATCTCTTTTTTAAATGGGCGACCCCTTATTTTTAAACAGTGACCCCTAATTCTAGATTCTTCCACAAGAGGAAACATCCTCTCCACATCCACCCTGTCAAGGCCCCTCAGGATCTTATCTGTTTCAATCAAGTCGCCTCTTACTCTTCTAAACTCCAGCAGACACAAGCCCAGTCTATCCAACCTTTCCTCATAAGACAACCCACCCATTCTAGTTATTAGTCTGGCAAACCTTTTCAGAACTGCTTCCAATGCATTTACATCTTTCCTTAAATAAGGTGACCAATACTGTACACAGTACTCCAAATGTGGTCTCACTAGGGCCCTGTACAACTGAAGCATAACCTCCCTACTTTTGTAATCAATTCCCCTCACAATAAATTATAACATTCTATTAGCTTTCCTAATTACTTGCTGTACTTGCATTATAGCCTTTTGTGATTCATGCACTATGACACCCAGATCCCTCTGCACCTCAGAGCTCTGCAATTTCTCACCATTTAGATAATAGACTTCTCTTTTATTCTTCCTGCCAAAATGAACAATTTTGCATTTTCCAACATTATACTTCATCTGCCAGATCTATTCCCACTCACTTAACCTATCTATATTTGTTTGTAGCCTCCTTAAGTCCTCTCCACAACTTACTTTCCTACCTATCTTTGTGTCATCAGCAAATCTGGCAACCATCCCTTCAATCCTTTCAACCAAGTCACTTATATAAACTGTAAACAGTTGAGGTCCCAGCACTGATCCCTGTGGCACACCACTCATCACATCTTGCCAACCTGAAAAAAACCCATATATGTTTACTCTCTGTTTCCTGTTAGCCAACCAATCTTCTAACCATGACAATATGTTACCCGCCCCCCCATATACCATGAGCTTTTTTCTGCAATAATTTTTGATGTGGCACTTTATCAAATGCCTTCTGGAAATCCAAGTACAGTACATCCACCAGTTCCCCTCTATCCACAGCACATGTTGCTTCCTCAAAGAACTCAAACAGGTTGGTTAAAAACGATTTCCCTTTCACAAAACCATGTTGACTCTGCCTGATGACCGTGAGCTTATCTAACTGCCCTGCTATAACTTCTTTAATAATAGCTTCCAACATTTTCCCTATGACAGATGTTAAGCTAAGTAGCCTGTAGTTTCTCGTTTCCTGTCTCCCTCCCTTTTTGAATAATGGAGTTACATTTGCTATCTTCCAATCTGATGGGACCTTCCCCGAATCTAGGGAGCTTTGGGAAATGAAAACCAATGCATCAACTATCTCACTAGACACTTCTTTTAAGACCCTAGGGTGAAGTCCATCAGGACCCGGGCTCTTGTCAGCCGCAGCGCCAACAATTTACTCAGCACCACTTCTTTGGTGACTGTCATTTTCCTGACTTCCTTTCCCACTTCCATTTCCTGGTTTCTAGCTGTTTCTGGGATGTTACTTGTACCCTTTATAGTGAAAACTGATGCAAAATACCTGTTCAATTCATCTGCCATCCCCTTGTTTTCCATTATTAAGTCCCCAGACACACTTTCTATAGGACCAATGCTCACTTTGTTAACTCTTTTCTTTTCTAAATATTTATAAAAACTCTTATTATCTGTTTTTATATTTCTGGCTAGATTCTCTCATACTCTAAATTTTTCCCTCCGTCTTTTAGTCATTCTTTGCGGTTCCTTATATTCTGTTCAATCTTCTGGCCTTCCACCTGTCTTTGCACAGTTATATGCTTTTTATTTCAGTTTGATACTATCTTTAACATTTGTAGTTAACCATGGATGGCGTGTCCTTCCCTTGGACTTTTTCTTACTCGTTGGAATGTACCCCTCTGTACCTCAGAGCTCTGCAATCGCTCTCCATTTAAATAATATGCTGCTTTTCTACCTTTCCTGCCAAAGTGGACAAGTTCACATTTTCCCCGGTTATACTCCATCTGCCAAATTTTTTACCCATTCAATTAACCTATCTATATCCCTTTGCCAACTCCTTAGGCCCTCTTCATAACTTACTGACTTATCTTTGTGTCATCAGCAAATTTAGCTACCATCCCTTCGGTCCCTTCATTCAAGCTGTTGATATAGAGCGTTCATGTAAATCACACCTGAATGCCTGCTGCTGTGCTTGGCCACTTAAGGGCCATTTCCCGCCCAGCCTCAAATTTTAGGCTGGTGGGAGGATTTCCTGGGCGTGGAGTAGGCCTGAAAATGATCGGGGATTAGGCCTTGGGCGAGAAGGGTTGGGGGGCGGGGTGGCCTCCAACAGAAGCTGGATCTCCCCCCCACTGCCCACCGGCCGTCTTCTCCCCCATTACCTGAATCACCCGCTTTCCACAGCCACAGGCCTTCCACACCCTCCCCGCCGATACCCCGAAAACTTACCTTGCTGATTGGCTGGCAGCTCACTAAGGCGGGACCTCTTCCAGGGTGAGGGGTGGAAGTCCCGCCTGCAGCCAATTAACACTCATTCGGGCGTCAAAAGGATGCAGGGCAGTTAGTGTCGGCAGGAATATGTTCACAGCCGACTTATCGGATGGCGGGAAGGGGAAAACACTGCTATCCGAAATATCCTGGCCATGTAGTTTTGAAACATATTACCCCCAATATGTAATGCAAACATGCTGACCATTTATGAACGTTGTAATTGCACCTTCAGTTGCTCAATAAGTTTTATTTAAATCTAAATGAGTGGTGAATAGGGATTGCAGAGCTGAAACCTAACAGCAGGTGGTGCCAATGGCCAGGAGGTAAAAACCTCGAAAGGGTGGGAATGTTTCAAGGCTCTTACAGCACAATCTTTATTGGCAAAAAATGCATTTGTTCATTCCACACAATCATGGGGTGGGGAATGTTTAACATGTTGAGCTATTAAAGAGCAAGATGCTACTGCAAAGCGCTGTACTGTGCAGTTATGAACAACTGGCCTGTGTCCATGAATTCCTCATATGCCAAGTTTGGGAATATGACTGCAGGCACATTAGTGAACCGAAGCTAAGCATTTCTCTGTAAGGTAAGAAGGAATTTCAGAGGTTGTGTCAGTGAAAAGTGTTCTAAAGTCCAGGAGTACCCAGGATGGGGGAAAAAAAATATTGCTAAAGAGGATGAGGTAAATAATGTAAAAGCTTAAGGAAACCATAGAAATGAGGGCAGGCCAATCATTCCTCTAAACCTGCTCTACCACAGCTCATACAGTCTATTCCATCATAGACTTTACTTCAGCAATTTAAAATCTGAAGGGAGAGATCTGTATGAATTAATCTCCATCCCCAAAGTTATCAAGAAAATTCCAAATTATCTCTTTATCCCAGCAGCCCTCTTAAACAATCCTGGCCAGATTCCCTCCATGCAAAACAACCTCATCAAGCTTGTAGCTATTTGGAAAATCACCACCTTGTACTTTATTTTGATGTACAGATTTCATTTAGGCACATGGCCAGCTAAGTAAATAACATTTGCCTGGGTTATGGTTAGGGGTCAGTGTTGGACTAATCCTAATATTTAACCAAATTTGGGTCATCTGACAGGGTAAGTTACAATTTAAGGCATCTGCCACACAAAACTATTTTACAAAAATTATTGCGTTCTGTAGTTCAAGCAACTCCCTTTTGCTGTTTGTCATTGAAACAGAGAATTAAATATTTAGCAGCCTGTCACTGGATTCAGGTGAGTTCACTGCTTCAACAAACAATAGAGGATTTTATTTTGTGGATAAATTATGGTAGAGTAAATGGTGAAGGACACCACTCCTTCTCTTTCAGGTACCATGACCCAAGAGGCTGTTGGCGACCGTGGACTTCCATTGGATTGGTCCATGATTATGCTTGGTAAAATGGCGCAGTGGTTCGCCGTTGCAGTAGGGCTGACCAGGAAACTCTCCCGCTCTTACCGCCTGCCACCAGGCATGTTGGAAGGATTTGCAGGCTGATAACCAACCTCTTTCGCCACATTATGAACACACCTTCCGTGGCCATCAAGCCCTGAAGGGAGACTTGAATCTGGAGCCAAGTTTGGGAAACGCTAATGCGATTTATTATTGTTTGAATGATACCGAACGGCTAGACAACCAACCACAGGAAACGTGGCACTCATCACTTGAGGATTTTAGGTCTGCGGTGACATTTCTACAATGTAAAGACAATAGCAATTCAGGTTTGAATATTTGGCGTTATTCCACAAATGCTGTCAAGTGTGTGATTTGCATTCTGTGCATTTTTGGGTGTTTGTAATAAAAACGATAAGCTGCCAACAGTCAGATCTTATTAGTAATTAGCGTTACTGAATGTGACTGAGGTGCTAACTGGTGTGGAGGTGAAACTAAATTCACTGCTGCCTATTTTTCCCGAATAAATTCCGTGTTAAAATTCCAAGTTTTGCGTTGTGCTTGAAGAGTATTATCTCGGCCCAGGAGACATCCAGTCATCCAGGATGCATGCCTGAAAACAGGTATTCCGCCTGTATTGATAGTCATAGCCCACAAGGGACCATAGGCACCTCTGTTTTAGAGAGAAACAAGTGGTTATTGCTTGAGGGGTTCCAATTTGAGGCATTCCAGTTCAAGCCTGGCTGACCAGGAATCACTCTTGCCCACAGGCTGCCTCGGGGACATGGACTATCAATATGTAGGGCCGCATCATGAACAGTCCTTCTCTGGCCAACAAGTCCTGGGGCAGGATTTTACATCCCGTGGGTGGGCGGGCACGCGGCCGACCCAATCGGGCTTAAAATAGCACGCGACGACGTTGGGTGAGCGCCCTGATGTCATCGCGCACTTGCCCGATATTTTGGTCGGCGGGCACGCTCGAGAATCGGCGGGGCACCCGCCGACAATTAAGAGGCCTATTAAGGCCATTAATCAGTTAATTTAAAGCAATTTTTCGCTGCCCGTTCAATGTTACGGTTGGCGGGCGGGCGAATCGGGCAGGCGGCCTTTGGGTTTTTTAGGAAACCTCATCCGCGGGCGGGAGGAGGTTTCCGTAATTAAGTTAAGAAAAAATTTGGGGGCGGAACTTTTCAAATGTACCTGTTAAGGTGAGTGAGTCCACTGTGTGTACGCTTTTTCCCAATTTTTAAAAGCTTTCTTCAGTGGTTCAAAAATCTTAAGTTCCCTGCCTTCAAGGAGCTTTCAGTGCCTGCTCCCCTGCGCGGGCTTCTGCGATTGCCCTCCTCCCGCCCCCACCCTAGTAGCGCTGAGCTTCTCAGCGCGTCTTTAACGTCGGCTGGCTGTTAATTGGCCAGACAGTGTGAAATCACGGTCAGGGGGGCCAATCGTGGGCGACTGGCCATTTCCCAGCCACTCCTGGGCCAGCCTGCCTGCCCGAAAATCCTGCCCCTGGAGTAGAACTTGAACCTGGGCCTGTTGCTTCTGAGACAGGGCGTGCTACCCACTGCACCACAAGACCTTCGACAAGAGCTGATATCAGGCTCCTTATGTATGAAAACCAGGGTGTTATTTCAGTTGGAGGATCGTGAATGTGGAATTCAGGCACCAAACTGGACAAAGTTTGTGCAGAGGATACTTAGCCTAGATCTACCAGGTTTTAAGAGGCCTAACCAGGGACTCTTAAAGGGCCACTGGAGGCTGCACAGATAAAAGGCCCAGGAAATATTCAGCCTGTCCAAAAAATCTCTGGCCTGCTGACAGCACAAGCAAGGCCTCCCCGCTAAAATTGTCTCCATTCTCCTGCCCCGAATGTTGACCTGGCGCACAGTGGGACCTGGCTGGTTTCTTGCCATGGGGGCCGGGATTTTCCATGCCCGCTGGCGTCGGGCATGTTCGGTGGTGTGAGCGAACAATATGGCACGATTGGTTTCACGAGGGCGTGAAACCAGTTCGCGATCATCCGCTCAGTCCGCCAATGGCGGGCTGCGTTCTCTGGCATCGGACGTCATTGTAATATGTCAGCGTATTGTTATTAGGCCTGCCCGCCGGAATCGTCCCCCCGCCGCTGGGTTGTCCGCCCATGTCGGTGGGGGGGCGGGGGGAGGGGGAAACACGCTGGTTGGTGTAGAACACGTCTTGACAACTGTGACATGCAGAAGATGCCGGAGCCCGACACCAGCGGCACACTGGAGGAATGTCCATGGCCTGCTGGGTGGATTCTCATGGACATGGCTCTGCTGTGAAGCAGCTCACAGAAGTTGGGTAGTCACGGTTGATGCTCACAACAGATGATGGTCGTGGGGGCGGGAGAGGAAGAGGTGTCGTGGAGGGGGCTGAGGTTGGGAGGGGGGGGGGAATGAATGGTGTCAGGATGGGGTGAGGTTGGGAGGGGGGGGAATGAAGGTTTCAGGGGGGAGGCTGGGAGGGGGGAGGGACAATAGGGGGAGGAGGGGTTAATGGGGGAGAAGACAGCAATTGGGGAGGTAGATGTAAGGGGGGTGTGGAAAGTGCAAGGGAAAGAGTGCGGAGAGAGGAGGGTGACATGTAGCAGAGCTGGAGTTCTGCATTGCCTTCTGGGTATAAAAGTGTCAGTTTAAATAAATATCTAACACTTCTCATAAAGTTTAGGTAACTGGTGTAAACTGGTTCATAATTTCACTGTGCTTTTTAGAAGAGTTGCATGACCCTCTGTTTCTCCGCATTGTCCCATGTCCCTGGCCCACCCACTAACTCTTGCTGAGAGAACGCGGAGAGGTCCTGTGCCCATATCATTGCTGATGCTGCTTTGAATGTGCAGAAGCATCATTAAAATCCTCCTATTGTCTACCTTGTTGGTGCAGAAGCACCTGGCTCCTGCTCATTGCCTCCCCAAAATGACATGTCTAAGGCCAGGAGTTCAGCAAAATGGGGGGATCAGTGCTGCCTCTCACTGTCCAATGGTATCATAGTTTTACGTATTAATTAATGCCTGTTTCTCTCTCCACAGATGCTGCCAGGCCTGCTGAGTTTTTCCAGCATTTTCTGCTTTTATGCCTTCTATATATGTAGGCTGTATGTCCCAACAGCTGGCAGATGGTATCAAACATAGAGGAGAGGCGGTGGTGTAGTGCTATTGTCACTGGACTAGTAATCCAGGGTAATACTCTGGGGACCCGAGTTTGAATCTCACCATGGCAGATGGTGGAATATGAATTCAATAAAAATCTGGAATTAAAAGTCTAATGCTGACCATGAAACCATTGTTGATTGTTGTAAAAACCCATCTGGTTCATTAATGTCCTTTAGGGAAGGAAATCTGCCATCCTTACCTAGTCTGGCCTACATGTGACTCCAGGTCCACAGCAATGTAGTTGACTCTTAAATGTCCTCTGAAATGGCCTAGCAAGCCATTCAGTTGCATAAGCAATAAAGCCAGACAGACCACTTGCATCAACTTGGGCACTGTTATGAAGTGGAGCTAGTTTGGGTGAGTTGCATTGGTATTTGTAGGTGTTAGGAATGAGTTTAAGTTCGATTTGTATTAAGAAAGGTCAAATTGAGTTTTAGTTTCACTTTAAAAAGGTGCTTGCATTTCTAATTAGAGTTTACAAATTAAGAAGTTAAGCAAACACAAGGGTAGAAGAACTGGATTGTTGCCTAGCAATAGGGGCCAGAGAGGCAGGTCCCTTCCACAGACACTCACAGAAGAAGAAAGACAGCAGTTTGTTTTGGAAGCTGTTGGAGTAGAGTTGGTTGAAAATAGCTGCCAGGGAAAGACTGAAGCAGAAGCAACCTAGAAGGGGACAGATAGCTGACCTCAAGCTAAGGAAAACCCCAAAATCCAGGGGAATAGAAGAAGGGAAAGTCCAAGAAGACCTTCTCATCAAAGGAAGGACAGGAACCTGGGAAAGGTCCTGTTAGATGAAGTTGAATGAGAGATAGAGAGAAAGGCTCCAAGCTTCAGATTTAAAGAGACAAAAGCTGCAGAAAGCAGATTTAAAGTGAGAACAGCTTGCAAGAGGCAAGAAGGTCCAAAGAGATGGCTGAAGGTCTGTAACTCTTTGCTATGGGCATGTGAAGCAATGATACTGTTGATGGCTGAGTTGGTAAGAAAGAGTGCATGGAAGACAGCATGAATGCATGTGGCGACCCAGAGAAGGGGGATATCAGGAGAGTTCAAAACCCTGGAGGTGAACCCTTGTGGAAGGCGTCTGAAGGAAAGCATTAGTTTGGGAGATGATTCCAAGGTGAGGTCTTGGAGATTGGAGATTGGAAACCCTTGTGTGAAAGGCGGAATTCAGTGAGACTGGTTGGCTCATGATGTCACAAGCATCTGGGGAGAGCTGAGGAGAGATTCATAGCATCTGGTTGAGGTGACATTTGTACAGAGTGTGGTGTATCTGACCATAGGGTGCCAATTGGGTTACATGGACTGTGTATTTACTGTGAACATTAAAGTATAAGATAGCTTTTGTAACTTGTGCTATTCTCACAAGTCTGCATATATCTGTAAAGATATAGTTGTGGCTGAAGGAGTATTATCATATAATTCATCTTTTCTTGTTTATTCTTTTGTTAAAAGTTCATCAGCTGACTCCTGTGACTTTGTTCAGTAGCCACTCTCCACATATCTAAACAAACAAATAAAAGTTAGGATCTAACAAGCTGGGTTCCACTTTGGGATCAGGCTTGTCCAGGGGTAACCTCAGCTAGGATCATAATAGGCACTGGAAATGACAACAGTAAACTCATCCCTGTTGACCCTGCAAAATCCTCCTTACTAACATCTGGGGGCTAGTGCCAAAATTGGGAGAGCTGTCTCACAGACTAGTCAAGCAACAACCTGATGTAGTCATCCTCACGGAATCATATCTTACAGATAATGTCCCAGACATCATCACCATCCCTGGGTATGCCCTGTCCCACCGGCAGGACAGACATAGCGCCTTAGTGGTATACAGTTAGGAGGGAGTTGCCCTGGGAGTCCTCAATATCAACTCTGGACCCTATGAAGTCTCATAGCATCAGGTCAACCATGGAAACCAAGGAAACCTCCTGCTGATTACCATGTATTGCCCTCCCTCAGATGATGAATCAGTGCTCCTCCATGTTGAACACCACTTGGAGAGAGCACTGGTGGTGGCAAGGGCACAGAATATACTCTGGGTGGGGGACTTCAATATCCGTCACCAAGAGTGGCTCGGTAGCACCACTACTGACCGAGCTGGCTGAATCCTAAATGATAAAGCTGCATCAGGTGGTGAGGGAACTAACAAGAGGGAAAAACATACTTGGCCTCATCCTCACCAACCTGCTTGCTGCAGATGCATCTGTCCATGACAGTGTCGGTAGGAGTGACCACCCACAGTCCTTATGGAGAAGTCCTGTCTCCATATTGAGGATACCCTCATTGTGTTTTGTGGCATTACTACCGTGCTAAATGGGATATATTTCGAACAGATGTAGCACTCAAGTCTGGGTATCCTTGAGGCTCTGTGGACTATCAGCTGCAGAATTGTATTCAACCACAATCTGTAACCTCATGGCCTGGCATATCCCCAACTTACCATTACCACCAAGCCAGGGGATCAAACCTGGTCCAATGAAGAGTGCAGGAGGGCATGCCAGGAGCAGCACCAGACATACCTAAAAATGGGTGTCAACCTGGTGAAGCTCCAACTCAGAACTACTTGCATACCAAACAATGTAAGCAACATGCATTGGACAGAGCTAAGTGATCCTACAACTAATGGATCAGATCTAAGTTCTACAGTCCTGCCACATCCAGTCATGAATGGTGGTGGACAATTAAACAACTCACTGGGGGAGGTGGCTCCACAAATATCCCCATCCTCAATGATGGGGGAGCCCAGCATATCAGTGCAAAAGATAAGGCTGATGCATTTGCAGCAACTTTCAGCCAGAAGTGCCGAGTGGATGATCCATCTTGGCCTCCTCCAGAGGTCCCCAGTCTTCAGCTAATTCGATTCACTCCACGTGATATCAAGAAACTGCTGAAGGTATTGGATACTGCAAAGGCTATGGGGACTAACAATATTCCAGCTATTGCACTGAAGACTTGTGCTCCAGAACTTGTTGTGCCCCTATCCAAACTGTTCCAGTACAGCTATAACACTGGCATCTACCCAGCCATATGGAAAATTGCCCAGATGTGTCCAGCCACAAAAAGCAGGAGAAATCCAAACAGACAATTACTGCCAAGTCATTCTACTCTCAATTATTAGTAATGCGATGGGAGGGGTTATCAACAGTGCTATCAAGCGGCACATGCTTATAAATAACCTGCTCATTGATGCTCAGTTTGGATCACTCAGCTCCTGACCTCGTTACAGCCTTGGTTGAAACATGAACAAAAGAGCTGAATTCCAGAGGTGAGGTGAGAGTGACTGCCCTTGACATCACGGCAGCATTTGACTAAGTGTGTCAGCAAGAGCCCTAGCAAAACTGGAATCAATGGGAATCGGGGGAAAACGCTCTGCTTGTTGGAGTCATAGCTAGCACAAAGGAAGATGTTTGTGGTTGTTGGAGGCCAATCATCTCAGTTCCAGGACATCACTGCAGGAGTTCCTCAAGGTAGTGTCCTCGGCCCTACTATCTTCAACTCTTCATCAATGACCATCCCTCCATTGTAAGGTCAGAAGTGGGGATGTTCGCTGATGATTGCACAATGTTCAGCACCATTCGCGACTCCTCAGATACTGAAGAAGTCCATGTTCAAATGCAATATCCAGGCTTGGGTTGACAAGCGTCAGGTAACATTCATGCCACATAAGTGCCAAGCAATGACTATCTCCAACAAGAAAGAACCTAGCCATTGCCCCTTGACATTCAATCACATTAACACTGCTGAATCCCCCACTATCAACATTCTTGGGCTTACCGTTGACCAGAAACTGAACTGGACTAGCCATATAAATGCTATGGCTGCAAGAGCAGGTCAAAGGCTAGGAATCCTGTGGTGAGTTACTCACTTCCTGACTCCCCAATGCCTGCCCACCATGTACAAGGCACAAGTCAAGTGTGTGTTGGAATACTCTCCATTTGTCTGGATGAGTGCAGCTCCCACAACACTGAAGAAGCTTGACACTGTCCAGGACAAAGCAACTCACTTGATTGGCACCCCATCCACGAACATTCACTCCCTCCACCACTGATGCACAGTGGCAGCAGTGTGTACCACCTACAAGATGCACTGCAGGAACTCACCAAGGTTTCTTATACAGCAACTTCCAAACCCATGACCGCTAGCATCTAAAAGGACGAGGGCAGCAGATGCATGGGAACACCACCCTGACTTGGAAATTTATTGCCGTTCCTTCACTGTCGCTAGGTCAAAATCCTGGAATTCCCTCTCTAACAGCTGTGGGTGTACCTACACCACATGGACTGAAGCGTTCAGGAAGGCAGCTCACCATCACCTTCTCAAGGGCAATTAGGGATGGGCAATAAATGCTGGCTTAGTCAGTGACGCCCACATCCCATGAATCGAAAAAAAAAACATGTCCCTTTGGCTGTTTACAACATGCAAAGTACTGACAGTGACCAACCAGCCTGTGCTTGCAAAGCTCAAAACATAGTATCCAACATTAGTTGTGATTCTGCAATTAGACAACATTTACTAAACAATCCTGAGTGTACTAAGAATTACATCAGCAACCAATTTAAGATTATCAGTCGGGCTCTCAATGTGGCTCACATACGTGTGCTAGAAGCTACATGTATTAATACACAGGGCTCTGTCCTTTGCAGACAACGGAACATGTACACGCATTTTTCCTTTTTCAATGAAACAAAATAAGTGACAGTTTTTCCCAGTTCATTCCCTAAGGCAATGCCTTGGTCAATCAGAGTCAAACTGCCTGGCTTCACTTTCAACAGTTTGGCAGTTAACTATCAGTTATCAGTTAACTGGTGCATTCTCTATGGCAATGCATTTGCCAATCAGAGTCCACTTGTCACCCAATCAACACTCTCTTCTCATGCAGTAAAAATTGTTGTTCCCTTTACATCTGGTATTCTTGCGAATTGTTCTGATGAGTGCAAGATGAAATGCTTCGACAATGTGTGTCTTTTTTCAGCAATACTCAATTACACAGGACGAGGCTTCAAAAATTATGCTGAAAATTTCGGGCACTAGGACATGAATAAGTACATTTTAAAAGGCTTTGTGTGACTTTTAAAAAATTACTAAGGGACACCTACTGTACCCTATTCTAATAAGAAAATAAATTGATATAATTTTAAAAAGTCATTTAAAATCACGTTACATGCGGGTATTCGACTGACACTGTGATTTAAAATGTTCGTTTTTTTTTTTGCCAAATCCATTTTCAGCTGCATTAATCGAGCTTTACCAAGTTACCACTCTTAAATGTATCAAGGAATATTTTTGAACACAAAATTTCTTTATTTAAGAATTATGTTTTAAAACAGTGCCTGATTGCACTGATTCATGGCATTGTCAAACAGACTAGCCAAGCAACAGCCTGGCATCGTCATACTCACGGAATCATACCTTACAGGTAATGTCCCAGACACCACCACCACCACCATCCCTGGGTACGTCCTGTCCCACCGACAGGACAGACATAGTGCCATAATGTGAGCTGCAGGAGCTAGGCAAGAAACAAGCTTGGAGCTGACTTACCCAATTTCCGGATCCCCACTTATCTTTCACTAGTGGTTGATCCAGAAAAAGGTATCTTGCTGTCAAAGTGCCATCGGTGTTATGCAAAATGTGAGCAGAGACTCAGGGGGACGAAGGGAACACTTTTCAAACTGGGCACAAATTTGGTTGCAGTTTGTGCCAGGCTCGCCAGTTGTACCCAAAGTGAAGTTTTCAAGCACCAGCACAGCTACACACACACACTGAAAAATAGTTAGTGAGCTTGGAGGAGGTGGTGAGCATATGTGAGATGGAGCAGGAAATGCTTGGATAGCATTCGTGATTCCCTGCAACAATGTGGTGGAACTGGGCACTTGTGTCTTCATCCTGTTGCTGTTTGGTGAGAAGGCAGATGAAGATCCTGGTCATACTCTTTGATGTTTCAGTCATCTATCTGATACCTGTGTTAACATGTTTGCTTATGCTCCAATGTTAATCTGAGCAGTAAGCATAAAAATAAATGGTTACCACTAGCGATGCCACCTAAGATGTGCTTAACTCCTTCAGTTTATCAGGTTGAAATCTGCAACTAGTTTCTTATTGTGGTAATGGGGACTATGCCTAAACTTTTTAAATCAGTGTCAGGTGCTCCACCTCAGTAATCCATAGCCTTGCCAATGAAACAGACCTGACAAGCCAGAAGACTCAGATGTTGATTGGATCCTTCAGTCTCCCATCGCATTGGTTGACAGCTCTGCTAATGAAGCACGTTGACAAGCGGCAAACATATTTATCCTACCGTCCTCGTTGCTCGGTAAGTCGTTATGCAAATGCCTGCAAATATGTTTGGTGGTAATGAACAGTGCCGTTTTGGTGCCAGCTCTACATGCATTCCTTAATCAATTTCATGAGCCCATTTTATTCCTACCTGGTTCTGCTGAAATTTCATCAATGCCTCACTTGTCGTCCACTAATGTTGTGGCGTAGTGGCAGTGTTCCTACCTTTGGGGCTGAAGCTCTGGGTTTAAATCCCATTCCAGGACTTGATGGCCCTGCAAGGTGTGTTCATAATATGGCCAAACAGGTTTGCTATCAGCCTGTGAAGCCTCTTAATGAAGCGACTGGGAGAGTTTCCAGGTCAGCTACACTGCAGAAAGCAAAGCAAACCACTGCAGTGCTTTTCCCAAGCAGAATCATGGACCAATCCATGGTTATCCACACCCTTTTAGGGCATGATACCTGAAGGAGGAGGATAGGCCACTGCACTCGCTGGGCTTTTTTTTGTGGGGAACATTCTTAAAATTACTTAGCATTTTGTGAAAACAACTAGGCTATTATGTACTGGAAATGTTCTCTGTGCAGAGAAGTGTGAGTTGTAGGAACTAGGTAACAAACAAACCTGGAGCTGACTTACCCAATTTCCGGATTCCCACTTATCTCTCACTGGTGGTTGATCCAAAAAAGTATCTTGCTGTCAAAATTAAGATGAGTCCACAAATAGACATGCAATTACGTGGTGCATTCAGTACTGCTATTTGAGTACCTCAGCACTGTAATTACACCATAAAGGAATCCTTTTGACTCTGAATCATTGCATTATAAAATATAGTGCAGAGGGAGAATGTACATTTTATTATGTTAACCTCTTGAACAGACCTTTTGCAGACTGAATAATTAAGCATAGATTATGGATTCCTAATTCAGT
This sequence comes from Cetorhinus maximus, assembly GCF_964194155.1. Classification (NCBI taxonomy): domain Eukaryota; kingdom Metazoa; phylum Chordata; class Chondrichthyes; order Lamniformes; family Cetorhinidae; genus Cetorhinus; species Cetorhinus maximus. The sequence goes on from NC_135892.1 coordinate 4,662,775, forward strand.
TTTCAGTTAAATATGTTTTAAATCAAGGCTTTTCCCTGGCAGGTAGGAGATTTTGCAGAAAGGGTTGTTTCAAATGTTAACTTCAGAAGTAACTTTTAAAATTACCGATAATTTCTATAAATCACAAATGGGAGGTGCACAAATATGATTTGGACGGAGCCACATTTTAAGTAATTAAAATGTAAATTTCGTCTGTACTTTATTTTTCAGCCTCTATTGATGAGCTACTATGTAACCATTATTACTATCACTTAAGATGTTCTTTTCAGTCAACAATAATCATGTTAAAACACATGCATATCAAAGCATTTCATTTGTTGGCACCCAAAAGCATGATGCAAGTTTAAATTACAGGTCGAGTGTCCTTTATCTGAAAACTCAACACATCCAAAAACTGCGATTTTTTTCAACCTTATCGACCTATAGTGCGGGAAGTCCCTGACCGGAGCCGACATGACCCGAGCCAACATGAACCTCGCCAACTGCACCCGATCTATAGTGCGGGAAGTCCCTGACCTGGGCTGACACAGTTCAAGAATGCCTCCCAGCAGAGTACATCGACACTCTGAACCCTCTCCTACAAGCAGAATCACAGGTGGCGCCAGGGGTGAGAACCTATTACAGGTACCCTGCATCTATTATTCAGTGATACATCTTAATTTTCTAGCCATTTCATTTACTGTGGACTACAGCTTAGCCTAGGCTTAGGCTGTTGTAGTGTAGGCCCGGTCCCATACGTGGTGCCTGAAAACTGAAATTACCTGAAATCTGAAACACGATTGGCCCCAAGGATTTCGGATAACAGATACCCGGCCTGCAGTACTAGAGCTCATTCAATATAATGCCTTCAGTTATGAGAACTGAAAACTCACACATTAATCTATTGATTGAACAATGTGATGTGCTGTAACTTTCGCTCAGTGCTGAGTGAGGGGCAGTCTTTGCTAGACTTGAGTCGACAATAGTGGGGGGAAGGATTTTGTTACATGTTAGTTATCAGAAGTATTTCTGACTAATTTAACAGATTAGTAATGCAAAATAGTGCATATGAAGAAACTGATCTGTTGACCAATGAATAGGGTTGTGACTTGAACCCGGTCAGTATTTTACCACAAAGATCCACCTTTAAGCATTTAACTTGGATAATACTGCATATTGGTTAAACATTGAACCTGTGAGAAATTTAAAGGAAAGACACTGTGGATTGAATGAAGTACTTTGAATATAAAAGTGCTTACTCCAATATGATGTTTCGCTGCATTACTTAAAAAAATAACAATTCACTTACCTTAAGAGCTGATTTGCGAAAGCATAGCGCCCTGAATACTTAAAACTCCATTGGTGCTGAAGGAAAATGGACAAGCTGTATTGGCATTGAGAATATTTACAGTGCAATAGGCCTGTGTCTGTGGTGTCCCATGTGACATATTTTGTAAATTATGCAGCACTTTCAGGGGATGTTACCTGGTGATGCCCCCCACAAGGGGAAAGGGGAAATTGGCAGATCAGTTATCTTTCACCCTCTCATACCAGAAGTGTGCGCACCTGAAAAGTTGACTCAAGAGTGACCTTGGTAGGACTATGGGCAAGTGGAATTGCCCACGCTTGATTTGGAAATAGGGGGCGGAATTGTCCCTGCCCGCTGGCGTAGGGCTTGTTTGGTGGCATGAGCGGACAATATGGTGAGAAGGCCAAAAATCGATTTCATGACGTCGTGAAACCAGTTTGCGATCATCCGCTCAGCCCGTTGATGGCGGGTTCCGTCGGGAACCTCATTGTAATATATCAGCATGTCATTACAAGGCTAGCCTACCGGACCCACCCACACCCACTGCCCCCTCCCCGCTGGATTGTCTGCCCATGTGCTTCATAACAGCACATAAAAGGCCCTTGGTGGGTTACACTTTATGGGGAACTCAGAGGCGAGTGCACAGTAATGCTGCAGAGTGCTTGCAAGGGATGTCTGTTGGACTTGAAGATTGAGGCATGTTGGTGGGTGGGGGGGAGCCAAAGACTGCCCTTTGAAGGTAGTGCACAAGCATGTGCAGGGTCAGCGGGGGCGGTGTTGGTGGGGGAGGGAAGCGGCCACACATTAGGGACAACCTGTATAAAGTGACCATTCCTCTGCAGCTGAGACAGTTCAGGTGCAGCCACACTGATGTGATTGGAGTCGGGTCTCTAGCTTCTCTGCCCACTCAAGCAATGCAGAGGCTTGAAAGTGCCACCAAGTGTTCCAGAGCTTTTCACCCCTCGGACACAGACTGCAAACTAATGAGCGTTTTATTGGGCTGCAGAACAGTTGGATCACTGGGCACATTGTACAATCTCCTCGCTAAAGCTGGTCATGGAGCAGTCACTGGTGGAGATGCTCACAGCCCCTTGCAATGTCAGCATCCTGGTTTGGACCAGTCTCCCCCATGGTTGAAGCTAACAGGGCAGCCTTGCAGTGTGGGTTAGGAGAATGCCTGTGCCTGAGCTGAGAGCACAGCCTGCAGTCCAATGGGCAAAGCTGCCTCCACTCGGTCAAGTGGGGTGGGGTGGCTGTGGGTGAGGTTTCGGGCAGCCATGCAGCGCACTAATCTCTGGCCATCCAAGTGGTGGCCGGCACTCTCTGGGATGCGTTAAGGGGCCTTCAGGCTTAACCAAGACAGGTTCTTAGAACACGCATGCTAACCCACACGTGTCTCTCTTTCATCCTGCAGGAGGAGTACATCAGGATCATGGAACAATGTGAACTATCTGTATACTCCTGGCGTACAGAGAATGAACACGATGGGTGGAGAGCAGCTGAGGCACCTGGCTGTGCAGAGGGAAGAGCAACACCCTCTGGAAGAAGGGGTGGCTGGGGCTCCCACACATGCCGCTGGAGAGCCACAGTGAGCTATTGCTGGTCGGTGCCTAGCTAGACCCAGGGTCTATAGACGCTGCCTTTCATTCCTGCAGATGATCAAGAACCAATGTCACCAAAGACTGTGCAGGTCTAGGGAACTGGTTGGTCACATCTGCCACCTGCTGCAGGATTTGGCGCCACGGGGACATGGAGGGCATCCACTGCCAGGGGCCGTGAAAGTGAGATTTCTCAATTTCTATGCCAGTGGTTCCTTTCTGGGCTCCACAGGTGATCTCTGTGGGATATCACAAGCCTCCACCCACAAATGCATCTATGAGGTCACGGAAGCCATCTTCACAAGGGCACACAACTTTGTGCATTTCACCTGGGACCAGGACAACCAGGATGCAAGATTGATTGGATGTGCCCAGATCTCAGGTTTCCCACAGGTGCAGGGTGCCATCAACTGTACTCACATGGTGCTTAGATCTCCAGCGCAACACTTGGTTAACTATGTCAACCACAAGGGATTCCATTCGCTGAATGTGCAGCTGGTGTGCGACCACCACAAACACATCCTGCAGGTCTGTGCACGGTTTCCAGGGAGTGTGCACAGCTCCTACATTCTCAGTCGGTCACAAATCTCTTACATCTTCCAGGGTCCGCAGAGGCTGCAGGGATGGCTCCTCGGGGACAAGGGCTACCAGCAGAGGACATTGCTGATGACACCCGTGCGGTGGCCTCAGACTGCAGCAGAGCGACGCTATAACGAGGCTCATGCAGCAACTCGCAACTTGGTTGAGCAAACCATCAGGATGCTGAAAAAGATTCCAGTGCCTGGACTGGTCTGGTGGAGCCCTGCAATATACTCCACAGAGGGTGTCCTGCATCGTTATTGCCTGCTGTGCCCTTTATAACCTGGCACTGCAATAGGACGAGGAGCTGGCTGAGGAGGAGCTAGAGGTCTTCTCTGATGAGGAGGACACTGACGGTGATGAGGGTGAGGAGTCCTCAAGGGCAACAATGATGGCAATGAGGCCCTCGCACAGGCCAAATGAGGCAGACACACTCGGGAGGCCCTCATAGCTGTTAGTTTGTGGAGGATGATGATAACATGCAGCGAGGAGACACCATAAGATCCTCACATTGCATCTATGAATGTTTGACTCCAGTCTGGCTTATGGCAGCACGCATACCCTCTGTGAGAATGCTCCTGCCATGGAGATGCAGTGGAGGCCCTAATAGTCATTTGATTGCAGGGGGATGATGTCAACATGCAGTGAGGACATGTCATATATCTTCACATAGCCTCTGAGAATGTTTGATTCCTGTCTGACCAAGGGCACCTCGCTTGCGCTCTGTGAACAGGGTCATATCATAGAGACGCAGCCATGAAACTTTAAAAGCATCTGATCCTTTGTCCTCCTTCACATCCTGACCCCTTCAGGAGCACAGCGTCACCGGACACAGATGCTGAAGAGATAGGGGCCAACCCCACCTTAAAGGTGCTGAGAGCACACAGAGAGAATGAGGGAACTCTGTGGTGCCTGCCCACTACATTCTGGCAGCAATGACCAGCACTGTCGAGGTGCAGCCATCAGTAATGTTTCCAGAGAGCGTGTGGCTAGACTATAACTGTGGTCTGAAGGCTGCACAAAGTACAGGGAAGAGGCCCTGGACTGAGACACCTGCCTTTATTTTGTGCCGAAAGGTTTCACATCTGAGTGACAAGAACACTACTCATCATAATGATAAGCCAAAGGCAGGGAGACATTCTTGGGAATTTATTGATATTAGTGAACATTATGTACAAGTGATAAACACCCACGCCCAGGCAGTGCAACTACATCTTCTCAACTTTCCTAACCCTGCTACCATGTCTTGGTGCTCCTCAGATATCCACAGTGGAGGTGGAGGCAGCCTGCTGACTGTTACAACCTGTTTGTGATGACCTTGGCGGGTGTCCTCTGGAGAGCTGAGACCTGGAGGGCCCTGGCCTGCTTTCGGGGTCCTGCTGTGTGGCATTGGCACCCTCCTCGGCCTGTGGAGCTGGAGTGCTGAGGTCACAGGAAGAGGGGATTCGATGGGCTGGACACTCCTGGAGTCACCTAGACCAGGGTTGGGAGGTGGGGTACACCTGCTGATCCTCCTCCCTATGGGTGCTTGACAGCCTCTGGCTGACTCCTTTAGGACAAGGGGTAGCTGCCCCACACCCCTCTCATGTACACACTGTTGGAGGCAATCTATGGCGTCAGCGATGGAGTTGAGCCCACGCAGCAGTGCAGAAGTGACGTTCTGGACCAAGGTCTCCATGGCTGCCGCCATCCCTCCAGTGTTGACCTCAGTGCATTGGCATTCTGGCGCTATCACCTCAGCCTGACTCCTCCATTGTAATATAAAAGCAAAATACTGTGGATGCTGGAAATCTGAAACAAAAACAGAAAATGCTGGAACAACTCAGCAGGTCTCTGCATCTGTGGAGAGAAAAACAGAGTTAACATTTCCAATCCGTATGACTTTTCTTCAGCTTTGAAGAAGAGTCATACGGACTCAAAACGTTAACTCTGCTTTTCTCTCCACAGATGCTGTTAGGACTCCTCCATCGTGCTTTGCAACCTGAGGAGTGCAGCGGACACCCCTTCCTGATGTTCCCGAGTTTGCCTTTGCAGCTCCACCAACTGTGACATGACCGAGTCCAGAGGCTCGTCATCTGACTCGGACTCAGCAAATTTCTGGCCTCCAGCAGTCCCCCGAGTGCCGGAGACCTGGGAAGTCCCTGCCTCCACCTGCTGTGGATCAGACAGTGTGAGGTGCTCAACAGATTGTGATCCCGAGGCTGCTCTAAAGCTAGGTCCCACCGAGGTGTGTGTCTCTGCGCTGGTGGAGGGTGTGGGTGACGCTGTGACGGGACTTCAGGGAGGGTGCCTCCAGATTCCTCTTCAGAGGTTTCTTCAGGGCTTGACTGGGGGACCTGGGTTCTGGACTCCCTCGGCTGTTTCCCAGCTGTGCCTGCGGAAGCAAGGAGAGGTAATTAGTGCATGGCAGTGGCCTGTGAAACAGGACACATCACTCACAGTGTGGTTGTCGGACAGGTTTTGCACTGTTGGATCCTCATTTGGTGGAGCACCGCCGACCTCACCATCAGCACAGGAACGGTCCAGATCCTCGCCGGCCAGCTGGATGGCTCTGTTTTCAAAGTCTTTGAGGGCTTTGATTTCAGGCTTTCCCCCACCAGTCTGCAAACTCTCCCTCAGGCCAGCTTGTCCTGCATGAATAGAGGTGGAGAGAGTGTAAGCAGGATGTCTGCCAGGCCAGATGATAAGTATGCCTGGCACGTGTGGGTGAGTGGTCCCATGGATGGTATGAGGGCAATGAAAGTGTGTGTGACAGAGTGAATGGTGATGTCCCTTGAACTGGCAGTGAGTGAGGGCCCTGTGGATGTGTGATGGTTTTGTGCGTGTGTGAGTTGACAGTGATGAGAAGAGTGACTTATCCTTATTATGATGTGGCAGATGATGTGTGCCAGGTGGACCAAATCCATGAGGGAAACGTGGTCGCACTCTCACAATGGTTTTGCATTTTTTATTTATTACAAGATGTGTGCACTGAATTCAGAAGTAATAAGTCCACCAAGGCCTTTAGAGATTTTTAAAAAATTAAATTAAAATATTTATTAATGAAACAAAAGATGTCAAGCACATACATAAGACTACTACTACTATAATAACTCCTAAAATTCCTAATTAACCTGACCCTCAGTTACACTCTCTTTAAGGCAACAGTCCACAATAGATTTTAGATTTAAAACAAACTTAGCAAGTTAACACAATACCCTGGACTGTGGAATTCCATATGCTTAGATAGCAGACTAATGCACAAATGCTGGAGGCTTCATTAAGGCTAATTTCACACACTCCTGTTAGATCTTACATGCCTTCTCACACATGACCTTTTGTTTTCCTTTATATATGTTTCTCTCTTTTTAATGTCTAAATTCTGTTGCTCCATATGTGTTTGAAACTATATCTTCCTCATCATATAAAAACTTTCATGTTCCCACTATATATTGTCAGGAACCTTTGGGAAAAATAAACACATTCCTTAGCGTTGCTTATCTGGCTAGTTGTAAACAGACTAAGATCCCTTTGCTATCCAAATATCCATTCAATTGTACACAAACATAAATTCCCAACACACCTTATATGCTAAGCCAGCATCCATGTTTACTCATTAGCATGTCAAGCACCTAGCTTCTTTTGATGATTTAAAGTTTGTAGTCTGCTTGACTGCAAAATGTAATTAAATCACACACAGACCCAACTATACTCACCCCCATAAACCTACTTCACAATAAACCAGAAAAACATTACGAAAGAAACATGTTAGTTTCAAGAAACCCTGGCGGAAGCGAAGAGATCATTCATTCTTTTGGGACACTGGGTGGCTGTCCTCTTTTGCAGGGCGCTGGTGCTGACCACAGCCCTTCCAAGCCAGATCGGTAATGTTGCTGCCTGTCCTGCAGCCAGAGAGGGTATAAACGACATCACGGTGAGTCTCCACTCCATCCAAAAGGCACTTGAGGGACGTGTCCTTCAACCTGGGGGCTGCAGTCTTTCTGCCTTTCAAAGCCATGTCTTCTTTGCAGCAGTCGAGGGCTGGAAGCTCTGAGAGGTGTGCACGCGGCTACACTTTTAATACGATGCCCGGTGTGATGAAGCGGTGAGATGATGGTGCGGCAGGTGAATGAAAACCTGCCCACCACAAAAACGATGTGTTTCCTGGAAATGCATATTTTATGTGGCGGGTTTGGGATGATACGACGTGAAAGGCCACCATTGCGCTGTCATTTTACCCGCCCGCTACCACACTTAGTGCAAATCTGGGGTGATTCTGTCCAGAGTATGGTGCAGTATTGCTAAAGAAGGAACAGAAGTGTATTTCCAATTCCCTAAAGGTGTTCTCAATCAACCAGTCTGATGGTTGGATGTACCTCATTGTAACGCACCTCTACTGCTGCTGGGGCACTTTGATCAGTGTCATCATCCATGGGAATGGGGAGAGAGGCATTCTTTATTGCCCAGAAGCAATTTTTGGATCTGATTTCCGGATTGGGGAGGTGAATGGTGAAGCATGAGGGGAATCACAACAACATTCTTCGTTTCGGATATTGACACGAAGGATACTCTGACTGTTGGCATATACACTGGACATTGAGGGAATGGTGATCTTTCCTGTTAAAGTGGCTGTGTGGGTGCTTTGAGGGCATTTTGTGAAGGCATAGTCAAAGCAGAAGTTTCATGGAAGGAGTTTGAAGGCAGGGAAAGGTGAGGTGAACTCTGCATGAGTTTTAAGGGGTAGAAGAAACTGAAAGATCAGTCTCCAACAGTGGAATAGAAGAAGCACTGACAAGCAGTAGTTCAAAGCCAATGAAATGGAGGATGTGGGCTGTGAAATAAGCCAAATAGTTTAGTGGTTATAGCGCTGGTCTACCCAGAGGTCACGAGCTCAATAATATGTTGTGGAATTGAATTTAAAAAATCTGAGAATCTATGGCTAACACCAAAACAATGGCCCTAACAGCTGCAGTATTGCTGTAAACACTCAGCTGTAGTACGCTAGCACTGTCTGGCCTGGCCTTTGTGACTCCTTCCTTGTGCCAAGTGATCAATTCTCAGTGGCCTTAGAGCAACTAGAGTTAGGCAATAAATACAGTCTTTGCACTGTTGTACCCACCCCAAGAACAAATTTAAAAAGATAAACCTAACCTATTTCTAGCACTGTTATTTATAACCTTGACCCTTTACTAATGCTATTACGTAAACCCTGCCGCTGGCCCTTACCTCGAGATGTGACGGCACCTTCCCCATGGCTAATCACTGTTGCTGCATTTTGGAGTGGCATCTTTAGCGCTGAATTTTTTTTGTTGTTTTGTGGAACTGTTAAAAACTTAGGCCACAGAACTTTCCAAAGCAAGGTCAATATGTTTTGTTTTCATTGCACCGTGAAGCTTTAGCAGGTTGTTACTCAAGAGCTCTACAGGGTGGAGCTGTACAAGACTATCCTCCCCATTGCCTACTCTGAATCCTGCACATTGTTTACCTTACCCGCTTAGTCCCGTGGCTGCACGGGCATCGTTCCCACTGACCTTCCACTTTCTCTCAGAAACCCAAGGCGACAACATTGCCAGGGAGCAAATAAGAAGACTTACTGAGGAATGAACAGCTGGTGATCAGGAGGCTATGTGGCAGCCTGAGATTGAGTCACAGTGTGAGGGCAATAGTGAGTGAGAGCAGCACAATCCAATGGCCAAAATATTAAAAGTGCGCTTTGGCATTCTAGTACAGACACTACGGGGTGACAAGCCTCTTTCTGTGCTGTAACCATTCTATGATTCTATTTGAATTCAACTCTTAAAGAACAAGAACTCCTAAATCCAAAACAACTTCATAGAATCATAGAATGATACAGAGTGGAAGGGGCCATTCAGTCCATCATGCCTGTACTGGGTCCTTTTGCAAGAGCTAATAATTATCTCTTTTGAAAGTTACTATTGAATCTGCTTCCAATGCCTTTTCAGGCATTTCAGATCATAACAACAGGAGTATTTATTTTAAAATATATTCACTGAGTGCATTAACAACATTAATTTGGAGATTGGGACAGTCAAGACCGATGAGATAGTCAAGGAACCACAGAAGAACCTTGACAAAATAGAATAATGGCAAATGAAATTCAATCTGCCAACTGAAAAGTATTGCACATTGATAAAGTGTTGGTGACACACTTACTTCACAGCCCAACCCGTCCATGTTGGTGTCTGTTGTCTTTAGGAGCAGTAGTCCTAATCCCATATCCCTACATCCTCCAGCTTTGATGGTGTATCCCACAGCTGTGAGCACATGAGGCACTGGCGGTGAAAACACATCGAGGGTAAATCCCATTTCAGCGCTGAATTCCGCACTCTATCTTTACTGGAGGTTTTATCGGATTGTCGCCAATAGATGCTAACCATTCACATTGGCGCAAACATCAGCAAATTGCCCATCAGCGGTTCCCACTAAAGTTTGTTTTCTGCCAACGGGCAGCAACCTGCTTAATGCAAGGCTACTATATTCATGACACTCACATCCCACAGGGTGTTTTTGACTCCGCTAACTGAACTTGGTGCGATAGCTATTTTTCTTTTACCTGCTGCTCACTGTTTTCTTCATTTCAGTCCTGGTTTGGTGTACACCTCCCTAGGCAATCATTCTACTGCCGTGACTTCACCCTTGCTGCTGCTGCAAGTGGTTCTGACCATACATACTCCAGTCTGCCAATCTGACTGTCTTAGAGGAGGAAGAGGAACTCTTCAGGAGGAAGGAGAGGGCAGGTGGCTGATGTCCACCTGCAGTTACCCCAGAAATGAAGTCATGTGACTCAGATACAACTTGCACATGTTGCCTTCAATGGCTATGGTTCAGCAGAAAACCTGGTGCCACATATTGGAACCTGATGTGCAAACAACATCCAGCATGTGGCAGACAGCTAGGCCTGTGATTAAAGTAATCACTGATTGAATCTATATAAGACTACCTTGGTAATATTTATCAGATAATTTTGTACTTTTTTCCAGGTGTTACTCATTTGTTACTTTCTTAATTGTTAGGGGGAGCAACTGGAGGGGACACAGTACTTCCGTCAAGAGTCCAGCGCGTTATTGGTGGCATCCATGTTGGCATCAGGACACCATCTGACAATCAGAAAATTATTTCAATCAACGTGCATTTGCTCTTTGGCCACCATAACGGAATAATGCAGGTGACTGCAAGATTCTTGGGCAGCAGATGCTATATTCCTCTAATCACCAGCTGTTCCCCAACTCTTTGAAGGACCAGGGGTGCTGCACCTCTCATTGACCCATCACTGACATCAGTTTGAAATCTCAGGGGCCTCTCCATGAGAGGGAAAGTCTACACTCCTCTCTCTGTTCTTGGCTTACCCCAGTCACTGGCTCATTCTTGTGAATGTTCAGGGTATCTGTGGGGGAGTCAGGCTCTTGGCTGGCACTAATGAGTGCCAAGTCTGCAATCGAGAAGGCAGTGGCAGAGTGGTAATGCCACTGGGCTAATAATTCACAGGCCTATAGGATAATACACTTGGCACATGGGGCAGAATTTTATGACCCATGGGCGGGCACGTGCCCAACCCGATTGGGTGTAAAATCGCTGAGATGACGTCGGGCGAGCGTCCCGACATCATCACGGTCGCTTGCGCGATATTTCGTTCGGCGGGCGCGCACAAAAGTCGGGAGTGCACCTGCCAACAATTAAGGCGGGCAATTAAGCCCATTAAGTATCAACGATTTTTCATGCCCCATCCAACCTTATGCTTGGCGGACGGGCGAATTGGCCAGGCGGCCTTTACATTTTTCATCAAACCTCATCCAAGGGTGGGGTGAAATTTCCGTTAGGGAATAAAATAAAAACAAATATCTGGGGACAGCATTTTTATGAGGTATGTTATCAGGTGCTTGATTGTGTCGCATGGACACTTCTTTTGCAGCTTTTGAGAGCTTTATTTCATTATTTGCAGGTCTGCAGCTCCCTGAGGTAGCTGCTTGCCTTCAGGGAGCTCTCTCGCAGTGCTCACCCACACCCGCGGTGACATCGTCTCCCGCCGTCACCCTACAGCGCTGAGCTTTTCAGCGCCTGTTTCATGCTGGCTGGCCATTAATTGGCTAGTCAGCGTGAAATCGCGGTCGAGGGCCGATCACGGTTTGGGGTCCGTTTCCCGGACACTCCCGGGCCTGCTGATAGCACGCGCCCAACGACCAAAACATCCAGGCCATGATTTCAAATCCCACCACAGCAGGTGTTGGAATTTAAATTCAATCAATAAATCTGGAATGTGAAGCTAATCTCAGTAATAGCGACCATGACAATTATCATTGATTGCTGTAAAAACCCATCTGATTCACTGATAACCCTTAGGTGCGGAAATCTTCCATCGTCATCCAGTCTGGCCTACACGTGACTCCAGGTCCACAGTAATGTCAGTCCAAGGCAATTCTGGATGGGTAGCAAATGCTGGCCTGGCCAGCGATGCCCAGATCCCAGGATCGAATAAAGAAAAAAAAAAGATCAAGGTAAGTCAAGCCTCTGTTGACTGGAAGTCAGAACCATCTTGTAAATTGGTTACAACAGCTGCAGGCACAGAGTTGCTGAGCAAAATTACAACAGTGTTAGGGTCCTCTGGCCTTGGGGGTTCGACAGCAGACCCTGCAGTTGCCACTCACTCCATGAAGCTGTGTAGATTATCAAAGCTCTTTTGTGTGCCTGTTGTATGCTTTCTGCTATATATTAAGCGGAAAGCACTGAAGATCCTCAAAAGATGTCAAGAAGAGTTTCTGCTGACTAACAGTGTTATTTGTTCCTTAGTCCTGAAGCCAGAGGGATGACTTATGAATCCATACTCACAACATGGAACCTCATCCACCAAGGGCAGATAATGGGAAATTGCTGGCACGCTCGCTATGGTTCGTTTTAATCAAAGTGAAATTATGGTGATGGTACCAATGATTTTTTTTTTAACCATTGGCATACAATGTTCCCATTAGAAGATCAATTTTGTAAAATTGTCCCTAACAGTTGGATTTTTTTACGCAGCATTCTGAGATCGTTACTAATGCCGTGAAACAAATCCTCCTGTTCTCTCCAGTTGCCTATGGAAGTATAAATCTATGGCCATCATAGTTCTTATATGTGTTCAGTTTTTAATCTGAATATTTTTAAAGCTCAGTATGCACAGCTAAGTTGGTAGGTAACATGTACTAGGTGGGAGATGGGTACCTAGCATTTAGTTGGAAAACTCTAGGCGTCTGGTGAGCTGCAGGAAGGGCTCGGGAGCTGATAGTGCTGAAGCGCATTTGGGGTCTTGCAAAACAGGGGCAGTGAAGAGATAAACTGGATCGTGCAAGTGTCTCTCTCTCTCTCTCTCTCATACACCCTCTCTAAACCTCTGGAACAATAAGATGTGTACGGGAGCCAGTCAGGCAATCGACTATAAGTGTGACTTAGAAATTTGGTATATGCAAATATGATGCTGTATCGTGATGCCAGGAGTGTGATGGTCAGGAAATGTATGCTAAGAAGTGATGTCATCGTCATCAGGACATCTGTTAAGCAGAGTTACTAAGCTTAACAGTACAATGTGCATATTGACATCAGTCTCTGCAACCATTAACCCAAGATGCTTATCATCTCTGTATCGTGTGTTAACTCAGTTTCCATTTTCTGTCAAGGTCAATATTCCCGACAAACTAATTTTCTTGACAATGTCGTTAGCACTTGATGTTTTAAATACGATGTTACAAGATCAACATTGACGGGCAAGGGAAAAAATGGATATTAAGTTTTTTCATAATGTTGTGAACTGTCTTTAAAAAGGGGGAGGGGTGCTCACAGTTTAAAAATATTTTGTTTCATGGAAAAAATGTGCGTAATGACTTGCGGGTGACTAATATTTACTGGTTACCACAAAACATCCAGCTTGTGATCAAGACTACTGGGGACAGGTTATAAGAAAATATTACCACTTAAATTAAGTCAAGATTATAAGCATTAAACTTTAGAACACCAGTTGTCACAATAATTTCAATAACAAAAATAACACAAGCATTTGCAATAATTACTATCTATTTTTGCTGTGGTCTTTTAGGATTGAAAATGTTGGAAACATTATTCAGTTAATCTAGACCACCTAAAAACCATAAGTTTTCCAGGCGTGAAGCTATAATTATTCCTAATGACTAATGAGGTACCAGGAGTTGAAAATATTCCGTGGTGTGTATTTACATGGAGCTGCCTTTTCTCCATATCAAAAGGGTTTTAAATTATAGTCATATCATGATCTCACACAATATTTCACCAACTTGTCATCTTAAATGAAGTCAGTTTGCTATGTGGCGTTTCTCTTCGGTTGCAATAAGAATACCAGCAGTCCTCTCTAATATTTAAAAATAAACAGCGCACGTAGCTGGTGCCCATGGTAAAAAAAACACACACAGTTCTTTTTACATTTCTCAATGATTACTCAGATGTGGGACAATGCTCGATTATAGCAGACCCCACAGTTCAGTAAAACCAAACACAAATTACTCAGTCAACAACAAGCTGTTACTTGAATGACAACATTTTTATGGCACTTTCAGAAGGGCTATCGAGGTGAATGCCATTAAGAATGAGAGGTCAAACAATGTTCTACCCTTACAAGTTTACAATGGCAGCCTTCCATCTTGTAAGAAAATGGTTTGCGCAGTGGTGGTCGACTCCCTGTTAAGCATCGCCGGATGTGGCTCAGGGGTCCCTCTCTGGCATGGCAGCCTCTGTTTCTTTTGCTGCTGAGGAAGACAGTGGGCTGAGAAGGTACACAATTCGCTGGTCTTTGTTTTCTCTGTGTCCTCTTCTCAGCAAGCTGAGGCTTTTGTTTCTGCTCGCCTCTTCCAATGTCCCTCCAAACGGTCAGCCTCCAGAAGTCATGGCCATCAGTGACTGTCTCCCAGTTATCAGTGTCGATGTCCGCCATCTTCATATCTCGCTTGCAGGTGTCTTTGTTGTGGAGGTATGGATGTCCAAGAAGCCAGGGTTCAATGACCAGTTCACTGTACAGAAAGGCTTGGGGTATATGGCCATCATCCATCTGATTGAGGTGGCCAAGCCAGTACAGCCAATTAGCTTAGCAATAAGTGTGTGCTAATGGAGTTAGCATGTTCCAGGACCTCTGAGTTGGTGACCTTGCCCAGCAGGAGATGTCAAAGGTACATCTGAGACAGCGAAGGTGGAAACTGTTCAGCCTTTTCTCCTGCCTAGCAGATGTTATTCAGGTCTCACCACTGTACAGTAGTTGAGGACACAGGCTTATTAGACTCATGTTCTCAGTTAGGTTGCCGTTGTTCCTACTCACTTACTCAACTTGAACGTAACAGTTCAGCTTTTGTGATGCATATGTTGCTTGCAGCATCAAATGACAGATGATTGTAGAGCCTAGCTATGTGAAGCTATCAACAACTTCCAGGGTCACATTGTCAATGCTGATAGATGGAGGTATGGCAACATCCTGGAATGTGACGTTTGTCTTCCTGATGCTGATGGTCAAACCAAATTCTTTACAGATGTGAGAGAGTCTGTCTATTTGCCACTGAAGGTGTTGCTCAGTATGGACTGCTAGTGCACATCGTCAGCATAGAGGAACTCTCTGATGAGGAATTGACGTATGTTTGTCTTGGATCTCAGGGGACCAAGGCTGAGCAGTTTTCTGTCAGTTTCTGTATGGAATTAGACACCCTCTGTCGATGGCCTGAAGACATATGATAGCAGCAGGAAGAAAACTATGCCAAAGGGTGTCGGTGCCAGAACACAACACTGTTTGACTTCATTGCGGATCTCAAAATGTTCTGATGTTGCCCGGTCATAGCTAACCTTACCCATCATGTTGTCATAGAAAAAGGAGATCACACTGACCAGCTTTGGTGGGAATCCAATTTTCTCCAGCCACTTAAATAGACCTCCTCTGCTCACATGGTTGAATGCCAAGATGATACTGACGAAGGCAATATATAATGGTCTCCTTTGTAGATTACAGGTCTTCCAGTTCTGAAACCACACTGAATTGGGGTAGATGTATTCAGCTAGGACCTGCAGACGGACAATGGCAACATGGGCAAATACTTCTCCTACGATGCTCAGCAGGGTGATGCCTCGATAGTTGTCGCAATCATTGCAGTCGCCATTATCACAATATTTGCTATGTATATCCTAGGCACTACCCCCTCCCTCCAGAGACAGAGAAGTTTGTGCAGATGCTGCAGGAGTGCTGGTTTCCTGTGCTTGATGAGTTCAGGCAGTATAGCATCAGCACCTGGAGCTTTGCCCTTAGCAAGTGGGTCAATAGATTTGTTAAGGTCCTCCACTGTGGGATCAATATCCAGTTCTGCCATGAGAAGCAGGCTTTCTATGGTGTCTAGAGTTTCCTTGTCATTGTTGTATTATGCCTATAAGGGAATAGGAGCATGACATCACTAGAATGGAAGTGTGTCATGTGATCCAGTTTTGATTTCACTTTTGTTTTCTGCAGAGCACACACATACCGCTCTGCTGCTGGTGGCTTCAAGCTTTATATCCATGTAAATCTGTGCCCACGTGCTTAACTTAAATAAATGAGCCCACAACGTGTTTACCCAATCCCTTATGAGTGATTGGTGCCTTCATAATATTATAAAAGCACAACATGGTGTGCAGCAGTGGTCCCTCTAAATGACATGGCGCTCAGCCTGGCACCAAGATTAGGTACAGGTAGGACATGGTCACAGTCTTAGATCGTGTTACATGGCATGAGACATCGCTTGACATTTTGGTCAGACTACACTGAAGCCGCTGCATCATAGGGTGTTGAAATTGCAGCATGGTGACTGCACAGAAAAGCTTTGAAGACACAGTGCCAGGATAGTGCTCAAGTAAAGAACTGGTAAGCAGACGGATGCCTCATGATGAGTAGGACAGTGCCGGGGTAGCTTTGCTGGGAAAGGCGAGTGACCAGGGTGCCGGCTGGATCGATAGCGAACGAGGGAGAGTCCAACAAAACAAAAAGAAACAAAAAAAGTCATAAGAATTGGAGGAAAGGTTGCGACTGTAACAGTCGGAGCCTCGGAAAAGCACATGAAAGCGGCTACAGCGACACTCATCCCAGGTACTATAGGAGAAGGAAGGTCAAAGGGATATTGTTGAAATATCCACAAAATTCCCCAGTTTGAATTGGGATGCAGCTGACCTGCTATCTGAGTTCAGAATGTTTAAACAGCGCACAGTGCTATGGTTTCCTGATTCAAGTGTGTCTGAACCAGAAAAGCAAGCCATAAAAATTTGTCTAGCAATTGGGAACAAAGATCTACATAGGCTGAACACATTAGGATTAACAACAGAAGAGCCAAAGGATCCCCAAAGGATATGGACTATATTGGAAGACTGGTTCAGAGTCAGGTTAAACTTCCGTATGACAACAGACAACAGACAACAGACTACAGAATCCAAAGACCACCTCATCAGCAGATGCAGAGAAAAGGGTACATACTATGATTGTTCCAACGCAGAGCTGGCAGACAGAATTGTTGGGTTGGTGATCACATCCACTCCCATGGAAGCATTCCAGAAAGATCTGCTAGACAATCCCAAAATGTATAGCATTGAAGAGCATCAAGGATGAATGTAAGTACGAAGAGATCCTCACAGGTCGACCAGGCTTACAGGCCCTAAGTACAACTGCAATTGTTGCCGCACTTACTAACACACCCAAACCTAGCAAGACATGTGGAAGGTGTGGCATTCTGCATGCACCAAGGAAATGTCCAGCTATCCAGCAATTGTGCAAAGCATGTGGGAGAAAGGTACATTGGCAGCGGCAGTGCACTAGGGTAAAGGCTGATGCAGCTACAACGAGCCGTCAACTGTTCCAAACAGACCGTACACAACGGCTACCTTCAAGCAATAAGATTGACTAACCGGCATCCCGTCAGAAACATATACGTGAGGCGATTCACAAACCAGAAAATGTCGATGATGTGCACAATGAGATGAAGAGCGGTGGACACATTTTTCACACCATCAATCTCATGGAAAACATAGATTCCATCTCACTGTCTGAAGTGTTTGTCAAGATTCAAATTATCTACCCTAAGAAAATTGGTAACTAATCGTTATCGGCTAAGAATTACACAGAGGCAAGTGCCTACATGCTGCCCCTACGAATTCTAAGAGACATGTATCCACAGAGATGGAGGGCCATGGTAAAACCTACTGCTGTGAATCTCTCAGCATCCAAAGATTCACTGATTCCATGTGCAGGTTCCATAGTCCTAGGGTGCAAGTAAAATCAATCATCCTGGGTGTCACAGGTGTTCTACACCATGGAGACTAAAGGCCCAGTGATCACAGGTCTACCAGCATTCCGTGACCTCACACTAGTAACAATCCATGGAATCAGTCAGACCTCATACAGCAGATCAACCTCAGAAACTACTAATATCACCTTAGTTCATGGCCCACCATTGAAATATCCAGAACGTTTCCACAAAATTGGCAGTTTCAAGGGAGCTGCAACATTACACTTGCAGGAGAATGCAAGTCCATCAATTGATCTGGTACATTTTGCGCAATGCAAATGCCAGTGGCTACAAGAAGAAATGATGAAAGATTCTACACAATAGAAACTGTGGAAAACCATCATTGATTCAATTCAGCATGCCCATGAACATGTGATACCATTTTGGCCTTATCGGGAAGAGCTAGGTATCTCCTGGGGAGTCATTTTTAAAGGCAGGCAGTTAATCATACTGGAATCCTTGTGACCTAATAGTCTTCAACAGCTTCATCACTTAGACATGGGCATAGATCAGATGAGAAGACTCACAAGAGAGACAGTCTATTGGCCGGATATAAACAATGACATTGAAGTCATCGTCAGGAAGTGTGAGACATGTCAAGGGCATATACCAAGTCAGCACAAAGAACTATTGATTCCGCATGAAGTTTCCACCCATCTTTGGTCCAAAATCGCACCTGACCTCTTTAATGTCCATGGTATTGACTTCATTGTCATCATCGACTGCTTTACCAAATACCCCATTATTTGACAATTGCACAATATGTCAAGCACAACAGTCACGCACATTCTAAGTGCTATTTTCAGTTTATTTGGTGTACTTAGAGAGATCATTATGGATAACAAGCCGCAATTATTGCTAAGCCATTTCAGAATATGTGTGAGAAGTGGAATATCGATCACACTACTTCTTCTCCTCATTACCCTAGATCCAACAACCTAGTTGAATGAATGATTGGCATAGTAAAATCCCTAATTCTCAAATGCAGACAGACCAAGTATGATCTACATATTGCAATGTTACAATTTACAATGTTACAAGTGCAACTATTTCTTCACTGGCAGGGGTGTAGGATGAGGAGAGCTCATGTTTGGCAGACCAGCGCATACCAATTTACCTACTCTTACGCATTCTACTCTCTCAGAAACTAGACAGCAAATTTTAAAACTACAAAAGAAGATGACTAATAAGCACTTTAAAAATTGGGTAGAGGATTGCCAAGTTTACAGTTGGGACAACAAGTTCGCATCCAGGATCCCACAGAAGGTACGTGGCAGCCAGCCGAGGTGACAAGGATTTGTTCAGAACCAAGGTCCTATGAAGTCATTACACATAAAGGCGCAACAATGAGGCATAACCAAGGACAAAACAGATCCATCCCAGCTCCTCAACCACAGTACAATCCAATTGCATCTTGGACAAGATCCCAAATGCAACCAGGAACAACATCCAAGAAATGACAATCCCAGAGGTCGCTGTGAGCAATTACAGAAACCTCCAGACAAAGTTACCATCACAAGATGGTAATCTGTGTACCAGCAGATTACCTCCATACTTTAGAGACCCATGGATTCATCTGTTTTATAGACTTATGTAATGGTAACTGAGCATGTACATGTATTGTAAATATTTATACTTATTTGGAAGAGGGGAAAGTATCTTTAAAAAGAAAGGGGGGTGTTGTAATATGCCTTTAAGGGATAGGTGCATGACATCACTAGAATGGAAGTGTGTCATGCAATCCAGTTTTAGTTTTACTTCTGCTTTGAGCAGAGCACAGCACATACAGATTTACTGCTGGCCTTTTGAAGCTTTATATGCATATCTGTTCTCATGTGCCTAGCTTTAATAAATGAACCCACCATGTGTTCACCCAATCCCTTATGAGTGATTGGTACCTTTATATCATTATAACACATATAACAGTTGTGGCTGACTGCAATAAATGGTTGGAGAACACTGTCATTGAGGAAATTCATTCTAAGTATCTGGAACCTAGATTCATATCCTCTGATAATTTAAAAGCTGTTAACAACACCTGCACCTTTCAATTAGTTTTAGCACAGTGTTTTATTATTTACCTACTAGATAGTAAAATTAAAAACAAGAATCAAATCAAATCGGGAACATGATGGCCTCGAATGCTATCAGGAGCCATTTAAAATCAGGTTGATATTATTTGTGGCGTTTGGAAATGCTTTAACAGTGTTTCGGAAAATAACATAATTGCATCCATGAATCAGCAGATGCTAGGCTGGAGACGCCATCTCTTTAGCTAAATAATGAAATGGCTAAATTTCTGTAACAGGTGCAGTCAGGAATTAGAACTTTTTGAATTGCTTTTCTGCAGTTGTTCATTATGTTCCTTGTAATTAAAAGCCCTGCTCCTAGATGCAAATCGGTGCAAATAAAGTCAGATGATTCCATTTCCATTTATGACTCACATCGTGGCAAAATGTATGTTCGTCTGATCTTCCAGTGAGGAAATGCAGCTGTGGTGTGGCATCGAGTCACAGAGACTACAGAAGGGAAATGAATGAGCGCTCCTAGCTATCCAACAGCTTCGCACAGAAGTGCTTGTGTGAAGACAGAATCCAGCCCGGCTGTAATGCCTTCTGTGGAGTTGCCTGTCGATGTTCCTTGTTGGGTGTGTAGGTGGACACGCACAAAAATGGCAATTTAATGTAGCAGAGGACTATTAATGTCCATGGAATTTTACCCTGACCTAAGTCAACAGAGGAGAAAATGGTTTGGAAGAGGGGAGGGGTGTGGTGTCAAAGCTGTGATGGCGAAATGAGTCCATTTGGAATAAATAATGCCCACTTTTTCATTTATTCCAACCAGTCTTAGTGTTGACCTTATGCCAATATGGTGGGCCCTGAATACTACTTTTCTGATAAACAAAGCTGTGAGCAGTCCACCTGTTTCCTACCCCATTGCCATATGCAAAACTTGCTTTGAAAATGCTTTTCTCTTTCTGCCCAATTAAAAATATTGTCACCAGAGAGGACAATTTGAAGGGGAAGTGATTAAAGCTGATAAGCAAGATCACATAACTGCTATAGAAGACAAGCAGGATGGCGCTGCCCATAAGGCCATACTTCATTCTCCAGTTTTTAAAACTAATTGTGGTAGGATGGGTTTTCAAATCAACTTTGGGCCTACAAATTGTGTTGTGCTGCCTCCATTTTACACATGTGTAATGGTCATCTAAGCTAAGAATGGTGTGTGTGCACGCCCTCCCACATCAGAGCTGCACCACTCACTCCATTGGATACCTCTCTGGGTATCTAGGGCTCCTGCTGAAAATATTAATGAAGCTCAAATTAAGGGGCCTATGCTGGACGCAGGAGCCTTTCGCGAAACTGGTCTGCCACATGCCTGATTTGCCCGATGATAAATTTTCAAGGCAAGTCATGGCACTAACGTACAGCAAGGACCCTGCTGAAATGCTATTTAAAGGGCCAGTGGCTGCCATAAAGGATAGTTGTCGGATTGTCCTGTTAAGCTGCTAATCAATTCTGGGCCATTTTTAGACTGTTCAGCCAACTGAACTGGACTAGCCATATAAATACTGTGGCTACAAGAGCAGGTCAGAGGCTAGGAATCCTGTGGCGAATAACTCATCTCCTGACTCCCCAAAGCCTGTCCACCATCCACAAAGCACATGTCAGGAGTGTGACGGAATACTCTCCACTTGCCTCAATGAGTGCAGCTCCAACAACACTCAGGAAACTTGACACGATCCAGGACAAAGCAGCCCGCTTGATTGGCACCATATCCACAAACATTCACTCCCTCCACCACCGACGCACAGTAGCAGCAGTGTGTACCATCTACAAGACGCACTACAGAAACTCACCAAGGCTCCTTAGGCAGCACCTTCCAAACCCACGACCGCTAACATCTAAAAGGACAAGGGCAGCAGATAGATGGGAACACCACCACCTGGAAGTTCCCCTCCAAGTCACTCACCATCCTGACTTGGAAATATATTGCCGTTCCTTCACTGACGCTGGGTCAAAGTCCTGGAACTCCCTTCCTAACAGCACTTTGGGTGTACCTACACCACATGGACTGCAGCGGTTCAAGAAAGCAGCTCACCACCACCTTCTCAAGGGGCAATTAGGGGTGGACAATAAATGCTGGCCTAGCCAGCGACGCCCACATCCCATAAATGAATTTTTAAAAAAATCCAATACCGACTATTCCAGGGACAACTTTGTGCTGATGCTGCACTGATAGTGTGTCATGTAAATATTTTATTTCACTCATGAATGGTTTGGCAGGTCAGATTTTTGGGGCTGGATGATGAGAGGAGCATCAAGGAAGGTCGCAGCAAACAAAAGCAGTAGAGAGAAGAAGCTGGAGGCCATATCCACAGAGGATCTCCAGGAAGCACTTGTTCTACCTCAACTTGACCAAGGAACAATGCCTGGTGCACCTTCACTTCTCCAAGAAGCAAGAAGGCTGTAACAGACCTATGTTACCTTCTGAACTCAACAGCTAGAGTTTTCAGTCAGGACATGAACAGCATTGCCTGTGGCTATCATGGTGACACTTTAATTTCATGGGGATGATCAAGGCTGTTCTCCAGCGATGATGGATCTCCTGTTGCTTCGATGGACAAGTGTTCACCCAAAAAAAATGGTTAGGTTGATGTCGCTTCACGTGTGACTTCAGGCCAAGTCTTGATTTGCATAACCAATTGTAGATACTTCATATTAAGTCATTGTTGGAGGGATGGATGGAGGCATTGGCTTTGTACTGCACTCGCTTGTCCTGAAGACACTTGACTTAGTTCTCCTCAAATATTGAAATAAACTCACACAAAATGACAGTAAAATGGCAGACATATTGAATAGTCACTCAATGTTTACCAGGGAGACCAGCAGAGTGGACATAAATTAGGGGGAAATGATATAAAGACATTTAAGTTGATAGAGGGGAGAAAATTGATATATCAATCAAATTCAGAGAGGAAAAAATTCATGGTCCCAATGGATTGTGCCTAAGCATGTTGAAAGAAGTGAGGGAGGAGATAGTAGAGGGGCTATTATATGTATGTAAAAATTTTAGAAAAGGGAATAGTGCCAGAGGACTGAAGGACAACTAGGCAGGTAGAACAAGTCTGGTGAATTATAAGCCAGTTAGCTGAGTGCAGTGATGGCTAAGACATTCAAACCTTTACTCAAAGATTTAATAGAAAATCATCTAGTAACTTCATATAATAAGCACTAGTCAACCTGGATTTCAATTGTGAAGGTCATGCTTAACCAACCTTGCCGAATGCTTAGGGGGAGTAATAGAAAGAGTAAATAATGGTCATGTAGAAGATGCAATATACTGGGATTTTCAAAACCTTTTTGGTGAGGTACCAGATTGTTGAATCATGACTGAAGTTATAGCATATGGAGTCAGGGAGCAAGTAGCAGGTGGATACGAGTTGATTACAAAGCAGAAAACAGAGAGTGGAGGCTAAATGTAATTATGCGGATTGGCAAAAGTTGGGTAGTGGTGTTCCACAGGGATCAGTGCTGGGACCACTTTTGTTAGAAATTTACATAAACAATTTGGTCACAAGAATCAGAAACGCAATTGCGAAATTTGCAGATGACACCAAATTGGAAAGCATCATTAATACTGAGGGAGGCTGTGATAAATTACAAGAAGGCATTAATTGCAGAATGAACAGGTAACTGGCAAATGAATTTCAATGCAGATAAGTGTAAGGTGGTGCATTTTGTAGGAAGAATAAGGAGTCCACCTAATGCTTGGATAAGAGTCTAAATAGGGTAGAGGAACAAGAAATTGAGGGATACAGATGTATAAATCACTAAGAGTAGTCACAAAGGTTAATAAGGTTGTAATAAGAGTAAACAAGGACTAGGATTCATTTCTAGAGGGATAGATTTGAAAAATAGGGCAATTTTGTGCAGAATCATGGTTAGACCACACAATTCTGGTCTCTATATTACGAAAAAGGATGTAGAGGCATTGGAAGAGGTGCAGATTTACAAGAATGATACCAGAAGTGAGAGGCTACACCTAAAAGATTGAACAGGCTAGGGCTCCTTTCTCTAGGAAAATAGACATAGGAGTGATCAAATAAGTGGTGTTTCTAGGTTATGAAATGGTTTGATAGGGTAGATGTAGCAAAAGTGTTTCCATTTGTGGGGGAGGCAAAAACTAAGGCCCATAAATTTATGATGCTCATTTCAAAATCCAATAGGGAATTCAGGAGCAAGTTCTTTACCAGAGTGGTTAGGACGTGGAACTCTACCACAAGGAATAACTGAAGCAAATAGCATAGACGCATTTAAGGAAAAGATAGATAAACGCATGAGGGACAATAGAATTGATGGTTATAATGTTCGAAACTGTGAACTGATACATTTTGCTAGGAAGAACAAGGAGAGACAATATAAAATAAAGGGTACAATTGTAAAGGGCATGCAAGAGCAAAGGGACCTGGGGGTATATTTGCACAAATTGTTTAAGGTGGCAGGATAGGTTGAGAATGTGGTTAATAAGGCAGATTGGATGCTGGACTGATAAATAGGGGCCGAGAGTACAAAAGCAAGGATGTTATGGCGAATCTTCATAAAACACTGGTTAGGCCTGAACTGGAGTACTGTGTCCAGTTCTGGGCACTGCAATTTAGGAAAGATATGAAGGTTTAGGATGCAGGAAAGATTCACAAGGATGGTTCTAGGGAAGGGGATCTTCAGTTACGTGGATAGTTTGGGGAAGCTCCTTTGAGAAGAGAAGGTGGAGAAGAGATTTGATGGGGATGTTTAAAATCATGAGGGATCTGGGCAGGGTAGATGGGGAGAAACCATTCCCATAGTTGGAAAGGTTGAGAACCGGAAGGCACTGATTTAAAGTGAATGGCAAAAGAGGTAAAGTGGCATGAGGAAAATCTATTTTTGCGCAGTACGTGGTTAGGATCTGGAACACATCGCCTGAGAGTGTTGTAGAGGCAGATTCAACCATGGCTTTACAAAGGGAACTGGATAATAATCTGAACAGAAAATATTTGTGGAGCTATGGGGAAAGGGCGGGAGAGTAGGAATAGCTGAGTGTACCTGCTCTCTGGCAAACAGTTCTAATTCATTCAGCTTGTAGTTGCTGCTTTTATTGCAAATAGACCACCAGGCCAGGGACTGGTAAGTGGTGATGAGAGATATCCCCACCAGAGACATGACTCATAACTGCAGTCAGAAACCCAGACATGGACACAATGCTTGCCAACAATGAGAACCACCAGAAATCTAATCCAGCAGAACACTGGCATGCTCAAGCAACGATTGTACTGCCCGGATCATTTGGGAGGAACTATGTAGTACTCCCTTGATTTTATGTTTGTGGTTGAGTGCTGCATGCTGCCTTTTGAATATTTGTGCTATTCAGAGGGGCCGGCCTTACCATCATTTGAGCAGGCAATACATGAGTGCAAATGACAAGGCTGAAGTGTTTTGCAACCTTTTTCAGCCACACCAAGATGCCAATCTTCAGCCAGTTCAGTTCACTCCATATGATATCAAAAATTGGCTGAACGCGGCAGGTACAACAAAGTTTATGGGCCCTGACAGCTGTAGTGCTGAAGACTTGCGCTCCAGAACTAGTCATGTCTCTAGCCAAACTGTTCCAGTACAGCTTCAACGCTGGTATCTACCCAACAAAGTGGAAAATTGGCCAAGGTAGATCCTGTCCACAGAAGGCAGGACAAATCCAATCTGGCCTATCACCACTTTGTCTGTCTGTTCTCAACCTTCAGCAAAAATGATGGGAGGTGTTGTAGAAACATAGTTAACGTCACAAATCCAATATGACTCTTTTTCGGAACCGAAGAAGAGCCATATTGGACTTGAAACATTCACTCTGTTTCTCTCTCCACAGATGCTGCCAGACTGGCTGAGTTTTTTCAGCACTTTCTGTTTTTATTCCCTTTCAGAGATGCCTTTAAGTGGCCTTTGATTTCCTGCACTCCCAAACAGTTGTGCTGCTGTGCTTGTAGCACTGGCTGCACGTCTGTTATGTGATTACAATGCGATCCCAGCACCAATTTCCTGTGGTCGCTGCAATCACAAGAACTGATGCGCTCCCCAGCACTTCTGCACCCATTGCAAGTGTGATAGAATCTATAGACCATGTATTTCGAAAGGTGCTTTGGGAAAACCATGGAATATTTATGTGGAGTCACAATACTGTTCAACCACAAGTATATATTCCACATTAACATAATGGTTAAATTAACAGTGTCACGATAACTAACCACATGTATTCTTATCCAATTTCAAGCCATTACTGTTACAAGAATAATAACAGAACTGATATGGCGCAGCACCATAGATTATTAGATAGGGTTTGAGGCTATGGGGCAGCTAAGAACAAAATTGTGCTTGATCTCTGAAGCAATAATTTCCATAGCCCCTATTTTAAGAGAACTTTAAATCAAGTTTTAAAAAGTCACTGTACATTTTTGCTTCCTCCTTAGAGCTCATATCATCTCATTGCTGGCAAAAGTTCCCTAATAAAGTATGAAGTACATTGTGAACTATTTGTCTGTATATAATATCTATTAAATGTAAATAGATCTAATCTTCTGCAATGTAAGCAAATAAATTTATTGTTCCTGTTTTAAGATAAATGCAAATGCAGACCGAAGGAATATGTAACCTCTACACAATTTAGCCATCTCATCCTCCTGTTGATAATTTATAAACTTGAGATGTGACAGTCAGATAAGTCCATGTCAAGACACTTTTGTGGTGTATAAACTCTTTCCACAGTCATGTATGAGGAGCAGAAGGATAAATACAGGTGTACTATGAAGTACTTTAACACTTAAGTTCTGGGCCCATATTTGTCAGAAGCACAAGCAACACTGCCCGGTAGTAAAGAAAAACTATCTTTGGCATTTTAGGTAGTCATTTGTGCTCATTTAAGAACTCAGGTTAGCTACTTTGAATTTGAATCTAATCACTGCTTGGCAAAGAACCTTGAATTCTTCTAAGAGTTCAGAAAGGATAAAAGGCAGCTGTAAATTAATACTTAAGCAATGTGAACTGGATGGCAAATATGCCAACAAACCTCCTATAAAAATGTCATTATCAACTGCACAATATTTAATTATTCACTTTGTGATTATTATGTTTCTGTACAGTTGACTATATATTAATACAAAGCATAGAGCATCAAACAGAAATTGAAACCTGATGCAGGAAAGCTGTCATCTGAAAAGGGAAGCAATTTATCATAACCTATCATCTTAAAAAGACTTAAAAAATGTAAAACAAACACACGGGATCAGTGTAATAAATATGGATTATCAGTCCAGCTCTTCCTCTGATAATTCATCTATTTAATTTATTTTCATACCCTGTAGTTCATATCTCATGCTCAGTAATTATAGTGTTTTAGCTATTCCCTTGTACTTCCTGCCTTTGAATTGAAAACACTGTGAGGTTTCTGAAATAAGATATCATTATCTGTTGTGTTATTGAAAGACCAAGACAAAAGAATGCAAAACCTTTAACAGCCTCT
Source organism: Cetorhinus maximus (assembly GCF_964194155.1). NCBI lineage: Eukaryota > Metazoa > Chordata > Chondrichthyes > Lamniformes > Cetorhinidae > Cetorhinus > Cetorhinus maximus. Next base: position 4,690,068 of record NC_135892.1, read on the forward strand.
CTGACTTCTTAAGATATTTGGATCATAAAAAAGTGAAGGCTGATTATTTTTTCTTTCATGTATGCAAGCACAGATTCAGGTGCATGTCTTGTGCTATTGTATATAGAACATTCAAGGAGTCGAAGTTTTCGTGCTAATTGTGCCTGCACAAATTTGCCCCAAGCGGTCATGCTATTCATATTCTCAAACACATGAAAACGATAGACAAAGGAGATTAAAAGGATGATATACCTCATGCACCATTTTAAACAGCAGATTGCACAGGCAGAAAAAATTTGCAAAGGGGTCCAGAGACACAAGGAAATGAACCTCACGGTCTCGATTGAGTTTGGTCCTGAGAGCTCAGAACAAGGGGATGGGTTGGCAAATCTGGCATATCATTAGCCTTCAAAGGTTGTGTGAAAATTAAAGGGATGCAGCAAGTTAAACGTAAGCAGCTGCATGTGGCGATAAATTCCTTTCCAGCCTTTTCAGCGAATGATCTTTTAACTTCGTTTGCAGCCTAGGAGGCAAAGAAGTGTATGGCATAACAAATTTGAAGGCAGCAGCTAGTGTCTGGGGGTGGGTGTCAGGACACGGGAGCACTCAGACTCCCCGTTGGATCGTTGGCGGAAGTGAAGCTGTCACAGTACGAGCTGTATGGCATCTGAGGACAGGGTTACCACAAACCCAGGAGGCGGCAACTGGGCTCAGTGTTTTCGACAATACCCACAGGACCTGCAAGAAAACGTAGAAGAAAATGGTACTCCTTAAGGGACCTGCCCAAGTCAGGTCTGCCGAAAGGTCATTAGCCTGAAATGCTGGGGGGATTTTTCCCAGGCCCGTGGAGGTGGTGTCCGAGGTGGGGAGGGAAAATGAGGGGGTGGGGATGTAGGGGTGGGGGGGAGGGGGGCACGGTGGTGGTGGCGGAGAAATTATGAAAAAATGATGTTTACCAGCCTCCTCCTGCTTTTCCCAGAGGCAGCCTGTTTGTGCTGCTGGCAACCCGCCTGGTAGCACTGGGAAGCCAATTGGGCTTGTTAGCCATTCGATCATCGACTACTTTGCCAGGAAAATGGGATCTCCCCAGGGTCGCAGGGGACCCGCCGAGTGTCTGCAACTTGCCAAACTCCCGGGGGGCGAGCGCGCAGTCGGAGCGGCTTGAAAGTGGACGCGCAATCTGAACCTGAAGCCGGGAAATCGGCATGCCTGAGGGTCACCCCGCAGATCGAGGCTCACCGACGCATGAGGGGGCTCCTGGCGACTGCTGTTACCCATAAGAAGAAATGGCTGCCGGCTCGGTCAGCCTCATCACCGCACATCCGTCTCGCTCTGCCCCCTTTGTGATGCCATCCAGCAGCACCCGCGGTGCAGCCACAGTGAAGGCTGCCGGCTGCCCTATCAATAGTGCGTGCTGAGCCGCCCTGCCACATCCTCAACCCACCCACCTTCCCCAACTGCATGGTGATCCTGGGGACGGGTTCTTAATTGGGCGCCTCCCGGAAGATTGGAATGGATGGCGCACCACCCTCAGTTACAGACCCAGAAATAAAGCCATCTTTAAAAACTAAAATGGGAAAATTCAGCCCGTTAATGCAGTTCTTTCTGCGCAGGTGCTGCCAGACCGGCTGAGTATTTCTGGCATTTTCTGGTTTTAACACTATTTACTGAATAGACGGCCCAAGCATGCATGCTGTAAACCTCGCAGCCTGTTTCACATTTTCTGCTGGTCTATATCAAGTCCTCATACAGTCCCACAACTCTTCAATTACCATGTATAACTGTATTATAGCTGGGCACACTGCCACCCTTCAGCTTAGAATTAAAGATGTTGGAATGTTGAGACTTGCACAGGGTACCATTAGTTAGCTACATAGTGCATAGTCATTCGATGCACTGAATGGGCTTCAATTTGAACACATGATTTACTTTACATGTGCACCTTCAATTTATGGCGTGTTGAGAATATTCTTTTTTATATAAGGTAGTGCATAATAGAAAGAATCGGTAAAGATGAAGCTATGGGACTCACCCCAGTTCCGAGGTCATACTCCTCTTGGGCTAATTGGGGCTCTTAACTGGCCAATTAGTAGCCACTTAAGGGCCTCCTCCTGTCACTGCTGGGATTTTACATGCGGTGGTAGGAGGCAGCGCCAAGTGTCTAGTCCCATGTTTCATTAGGAGGGTTTGTGGCCATTTAAAGGGCGGGGTGGAGTTCTTCCTTTATCCCCTCTGCCCATCGTAGGCAACCCCCCAAGGTCTTCCCCCACACCCCACCACCCCATGCGTTTTCCCCTTCCCCCTGCCCTGTCTGGCCCGGCTCCCCACATCCTCTCCCTGGGCTGCCAGCCTGGGTTTGGCGAGACCCTAGACTTACCTTTGTTTCAGGTTCCATCACAGTAAGCCTCCCTCAGGGACCATTGTCAATCAGCGGTGGTCGCCGTCAGCTCTCGGAGACGGGACTTGTTAAACAGCTGCAGAGCGAGCCGGCCAAGCAAAGGTGAGCTCGCCCCTGTCATTTATTCCGGGAAGCAGCAACCCCACCTCCGCTAGTGTAAAATCCAGCCCCTTGCCTTTTGTGCCCTGTACTCCTTCTCACACTTGGGAAAATACCCAGTCAGCCAAAGATCGGACAGAATATTTGCCAAGTCAGCTCTGTTTGAAGCCCTCGGATGGAACCATCATTTTAACTTTTGCTCCTTTTCTTCTATTATAGGCTTGGAAGACCCAACTGTCAACTGACACTGGCCCCAGAACAAACAGCATCTCACACCACCCTGTGTCCTCTTATCAATAGCAGGAGCACCGACACAATTACAAAAGCAGGATTGTATTAGATGTGATTACGTTGCATTGGATTAGATCACATTAGATGTGATTCTGTGATTAGACAACACTTGCTAAACAATCCTGATTATGCTAAGAATTACACTGAAAACCAATTTAAGATTATCAGTCAGGCTTGCGGTGTGGCTTACTTACACATGCTAGAAGCCACATATATTCACACACAGGGCCCTGCCCTTTGCAGACAGAAGAATCATGCCCACACATTGCGCCTTTTTCAACTGAACAAAAGCTGAGGGACAGCCATTCCCTCATTCATTCCCCAGGGAAATCAGAGTCGACCTACCTGGTTTGAATTTGAACAAATGATTGGCAGTTAACAGCTAAACTGTTCTCTGCTGCTGCAACACCTCTACGAATCCACTTCCCAACCAATCAGCACTCTCTTCTCATGCAGTATAAAATGTTATTCCCTTTACTGTCAGTTTATCCTGCAAGCTGTCCTGATGAGTTCAAGGTGAAAAGCCTCAGCAGCATGTCTCTTTTCCATCAATACTCAGGAATTCAGTTATTGTGCTTGAAGACATAGCACTAAGTAAGGCAGATATGAAGGGGTTACTGGTTTGAGGGGAGGAGCTTTGCAATGTTGCCTGGATAGCCACATGTTTGTTCAGTGACTTTTCAGCATCATCTTATGTTCAATGGGAATAGAGATGTGCCTGTCTTGTCATCCAGGGATGTATTTTTAAAAATTCATTCATGGGATGTGGGCATCACTGGCTGGACCAGCATTTATTGCATATCCCTTGTGAACTGAGTGGCTTGCCAGGCCATTATCAGAGTTAATCCACACTTCTGTGGGTTTGATTTCCTTTCCTAAATTAGTGAACCAGATAGGTTTTTACAACAATGACTTCATAATCATCGTTAGACTTTTAGTTTTGATGAATTCAAATTTCACCATCTGCCATGGTGGGATTCAAACCCAGGTCGCCAGAGAATTACCTTAGGTATCTGGAGCACTAGTCCAGTGACAATACCATTGCACCACCTGATGCTATATCAATTGTTTCCTGGCATGGTCTCTCTTAATTCCTGAATGTAACTTGCCACCGCTGTGGCCATTGAGTTTGACCCGATATGTGCAAAGCATGCATGTTGCTCACCTGTTCTGTGCAAATGGTTGAACCCTCAAAAAACAGGCAAGTTCAGAACAGGCCAAAGGGTGTGTATACAAACTTCCTGCCATCTGACATATGTTGGGGTTCTGAGCTGAGACCAGAATTAGTACCAATCTATCTGGTTCCTTCAGAGTCACGGCCATTGAAATCTCAACATGGCGTGACCCAGCCATCAAAGACATTCTAGAAATTATGACTGAAGGAAGATGATCGTGATTGAACTGCCAAAACAAAAACAAAAATACCAGGAAAAACTCAGCAGGTCTGGCAGCGTCTGCGGAGAGGAGCACAGTTAATGTTTTGAGTCCGAATGACCCTTCAACAGAACTAAGTGAAAATAGAAGAGAGGTGAAACATAAGTTGATTTAAGGGGGGGGTAACAAGGCAAAAGAGAGATACGAAAATCCTGACGGAGAGAAGAGCAATACTTCTTCTTTTATCTTAGTGTTTAATTGACTGCCACTTCTCTTCAAGGAATGCCTACCTTGAAGAAGTATTGCTCTTCTCTCCGTCAGGATTTTCGTATCTCTCTTTTGCCTTGTTACCCCCCCTTAAACCAGCTTATATTTCACCTCTCTTCTATTTTCACTTAGTTCTGTTGAAGGGTCATTCGGACTCGAAACATTAACTGTGCTCCTCTCCGCAGATGCTGCCAGACCTGCTGAGTTTTTCCAGGTATTTTTGTTTTTGTTTTGGATTTCCAGCATCCGCAGTTTTTCGCTTTTATCTTAGTGATTGAACAGCCTGCTGATATTCTCTGTTGCACATGGATAGCACAGGATAACCATGCACCTATTGAGCCATGGGGTAAATTCATGTACTCCCCAATGCCTAGCAGAGAGCTGCACTCAAATGCAGTGCAGTTTGGAGATAAAGCCACAGCGCTGTAGTGCCAATTTTTCCTGCTCGCGCTCCATGCAAATGAGATTTCTGGATTTATCCTCATAGTCAGGCATAAGCTAATTGTTCCAGAAGAGGAAAGCAGGAAATGAGAAAAAAAAAAATCTCGAAACGTTAACTGCTATTTTTCTGCTGAGATCCATTTTTATGCCTTTTGTTGGGTTGCCTGAGGTGGAGCTGATTAAACATCAAAATAGACAAACCTATAAACTGTAAATCTCTGTGTCATTACATAAATGTGTCAAATTTTTAATGCATTCTTGTTACTTTACATCAGATGAGGCATGGAACAAATGGCTCATATTTTACTACTCTGGAGGAGTAGGAAATAAACTGCACGCATTCGCGAACCAAGATATATGCGATGAAAACCTGAGGCATAAGTTGATATATGAGCTGACAGTTACTGTCCACCTTTGTCATTCCTACCCTAAAATTTGACAGGTAGATTGCTGAGACCTGGCAGTTACACACCTATCTGTCAACTGCATGAGTGCCTTGTCTTTCACCCTATCATAGTCATAGTAGCAAAATGCCATGTGCCAACTGATGAGTTTTGTAACTTTAGTCAACTTTTACATGATGAGTGCTATCCACCAGTCTCTGTGACAAATGGGAGAAGGCCAACAATTAAGCTGTTTCTTTCTGTTTCGCTGGACTTTCAGTACTGTGCTGTACATCCTTTCTTCAGCTTGCTAGTTACTACATTATGCATTGCACAATGTGAAGAATAGATGAAATGATACGAATTGCACGCTGATGTTCTCCGAAGTTGCTATCTTCTGATTGAAACATTCTTGGCAAACGTATCGATTTTTCCATTATACATGTTCCCTTAATATTTCGTCTTTAAAGCTCAGTTATTCTATTTTATGTCAACGTTGAAATAGCTTCTTTTTTTTTTACTGTTTTCTGATTAAAATAATGATTCTTTAAAATATCCATTGCTCCTTGGAAAACGCATTCTAATGCATCCTAACACATTACTCTTTCAAATGCCTTTACAACTTTCTTAAAGTGGGGTGCCCAGAACTGTCCCCAATCTTTCAGCTGAGATCTAAGTGATTTATAGGTTCTAATATGATCACTTTGCTTATACATTCAATGCCATTATTTATAAACCAAAGTAACCCAGATGCATCTTTAACCAATTCATCAACTTGCCCTGTCCCCTTTAAGGATTTGCATACATGAACACCAAGGTCTCTCTACTTATCCTTTTCAAAATTGTGTCAGTCTACTGCTGTTTCATATTATTTCCCCCAAAGCGGATCACTTCACACCTCTCTGTACAGAATTCCATACGCCATGCTTCTGCCAATTTTACCATCCTGTCTATGTCATCCTGAAGCCTGTAACTATTGTCATTACTAGCTACCATTTTGCCAAGTTTTGTATCACCTGCAACCTTCATAATGCTGTTTCCTACACCCGGGGGTCCAGATTATTTATAAAAATGGAGATGAGCAACGGACCTAAAACTAACCCTTCAATATTAAACATAAACTGGTAGGTGCTGGTCACGAGAGTTCATTCGACAGCCTAAAAGATAGATAGATATGTAAAAGTTCCAGCACATAAACATTCCTGTGGTTCACAACAGGATATGGTGAGTTGCACACTAACTGAAAAATATGTCACATAACATCTGCATTGTGTCTGCATCAGGACTCATCGCATAGTCTTTAGGTCTAACTCATTTGCTTGAGTACCTCAAAACTGAGAACCTTTACCTCCCACAGTATTTCCGGATTTGATTTGTTTGTCCAGAGGATAGCTGACTTGGACTGTCGCAGGTTCAAATGCCTGGCCTGTGCTGAATTGTCTGATCTCAGCCAGTCTAGCAGTTTGGTCTCAGAATTCCCTGGTTAGATAGAAGGAAAATCAGCGAGGGTCCCTGCTTTTGATTGCCTTTGCACAAGCAGTGGGCGAGGATTGAATTGGGCTCATCAGCATTTCTTCAATGTGGCTGAATAGCCTGTGGTCACTCACTAATGAATGAGGCCCAAAGGGAAGAGTACAAAGCCTTATTAGGTAGTGGGAGGGATGGATGTGAAGGAATGAAAAGTTGCAGAGAAAATTGTTGCAAGAAAAGAGATACCTGTGTATTTGTGGTTAAACTGATTGTAATGTTTGTAATTATAGCATCATAATCATTTCCCAGAAATTCCCATGTACAGCTGTTAAATCAAATCCAGGTTAACTGTGTTGCCTCCGTAGAGAATTCATTTAGCGTGGTGGTTCGACAAGGTGCAGGTCTCAGGTGCCTGCAGGAGTGGACCATGGCCAGCTGTCTGTTTGAAACGTTGAAAATTTAACCAAGGACTGGGCTTACTTCCCAAGAGCTATCTAATTAAATTGTGAATCGTAAATCTTGCTGCTGGATATCGAGGCAGTGCAGTTTTCGCAGGGATTGATTGTAATTGCATTATTCGGTCCCTGGAAAGAGTCTCCCAAAATTTCAAATCTTGGTCGTCATACACCAGCGGCACTGGCTGACTCTGCCCTTTAATATGAGGACAGGCCATCCATGTGGCACTCTAGCCACATGGCACAGAACGTGCTGAGAGTGTGCCAAGGTTGTGGGAGTGGGGTTTCCTAGCACCAGCCGCCTGTAAAGGACTGCTGGTGCTTTTTAGACAAGGTTCAGTTTTGTGAGGAACGAGTGAGGTCAGGCAGAATGGCCTCTGTTGTTGGAAGTGCAGTATCGCCCCTGTAATTTACAATTCTCAGCCCTTCACTAAGCCCAGAGTTCCTGCTTCTAATTGCTATCCAGTGTCTACTGCTGAAGGTGCAATTGTAAGAAGAGGATTAAACTGGGCTTTGTCACCCAGTCTACTTAAAAATTCTTTATTGGACTTATTTTACGGTTAACTCATGAACAATGCCCAACTGGGTGATATATTGTTGGGCTACCAACAGTGGTGGAACCATGTATGCCAGATCTTTAGTAAGAGGAGGGCAGAAAATTAGGGATGAAAAATCAGTTCCGAAGGTGAGAGTAAAATGTGGACAGGCAGGGAACATGATAGGCTGCACACAATGTGCTCATTTCGCCAAAGAACATGATATACAAGGATCATTTATATGAGGCCTCAGCCATGGTTCACAACATTGGCTGGTGCTGAAGATGAGTCATATGGAAGTGAAACATTAGCCCTGTTTTTCTCTCTCTGCAGATGCTGTCAGACCTGCTGAGTTTTTCCAGCATTTTCTGTTTTTATTGGGTGGCCTAATACTGATTTGTAAGGCACTCACTTTTGCAAGTGAAAATCTGGGCAATATAGCCTTGGTAAGATATGTCAACCCTGTTTAAAAGGCTTGGACCCAAATATTACAGGCAAAGTTCCATTTAAAAAAAAAGACTTACATTTATATATTGCTTTCCACAACCACCGGACGTCTCAAAGCACTTTACAGCCAATGAAGCACTTTTGAAGTGTATTCACTGTCATAATGTAGGGAATTGTAGCCAATTTGGTCACAGCAAACTCCCATAGACAGCAATGTGATAGTGACCAGATAATCCATGATGTTGATTGAGGGATAAATTTTGACCAGAACACCAGGGATAACTCCCCTGCTATTTTTTTGAAATAAGGATGGGATCTTTTACACACATTAAAAAGGCAGATGGGACCTTGGGTTTAATGTCTCGTTCAAAAGATGGCCCCTCCCTCGGCACTGGAGTGGAGTGTCAGCCTTCATTCTGTGCTCAAGTCCTGGAGTGGGACTTGACTCTGGGACGTTCAAGTTTCAAGCTTAAAGAACCATCCAATGCTCCTAAAGGCTGGATACATGACAGTGTTTGGAGCTTTTCCCTAGAGGAAGAAGACACACTACAGTCAACAGAACACAGCAAGAGAAGAAGAAAAGACGGTGCCCTAGAGAGCTCAGAAGCAGGAACTGTGGAAGCCAAGTCTTACTGTATATCCATCGCCATTGTGAAGTGCTAACTTTGTGTTTCTTTGTGATCCTTAATAAACTCTCTGACTTGCTTGCAGAATGTGAGTCCTTATCTTGTAGGTCAGAATTGGACAAGAACGCTGAGTGAGACGGGTTGGGGTATCCTCTGTCTCAAATAGCTTCCCATATCCAGAGGTCTTTCTCTCTAATGATATCTTACGAAATATACATGACTAATATCAGAGTATCAAGAGACAAATTTAACTTACATTGGCCAGCAGATACCTTATTAAAAAATGCACACTGGGTTCCTATCACTCAGAAGGGAACCAAAGCATTTTAACTGACTACCGGTTGGAGTATGGATGCATGCTCCAACCATTAAAATTTGCTGGAGAAGTGAAGAGCCTGCAGGGTAAGTACAAAATGTACCTTTGTGGGAGCGTAAGAAGTAAGAGTACTTCTCTGGGCCTCACGTGGAATATTTGGGCCTCTACTCCATTGAGCTTGCCCCCTGGTCACCTGAAAACCCCTCCTCTAACACTTCACCACCACCCCCACCACACCCTGAGTGCCACTGGGTAGCCTTTGAGCTATTCAATCTTTGCAAAGCATCAATTGGTTAGCTGCCTTTTTGCATCCGTTTCAGTTAGGCAGCTGGCAAGCCGAACTTCATTGAGGCTTGGCAACGCCAAGAGGGGGCATTTGTCAACTCTGCTGCTATCCACCCGTGAGTTAAAATCCTTGCTCTAGTCTAGGAATGAGGAAAAAAAAAATCACATAGGTCCCTGCTCCTGATTGCCCCTCCCTCCACTCCAATTTCTGGGTATCCTATATACATAGACCTTGGCTGAAGAGATAGTGTTGGCGTGCAGCTCCAACAACACTCAAGAAGCTTGACACCATCCAGGGCAAGGCAACCCGCTTGATTGGCATCCCATCCACAAACATTCACTCCCTCCACCGCCGACAATAGTGGCAGCAGTGTGTACCTTCTAAAAGATGCATTGCAGGAACTCACCAAGCCTCCTTCAGCAGCACCATCCAAACCCACGACCACTACCATCTGAAAGGACAAGAGCAGCAAGTAGATGGGAGCACCACCACCTGTAAGTTCCCCTCCAAGTCATACACTGTCCCGACTTGGAACTATATCGCCGTTCCTTCACTGTCACTGGGTCAAAATCCTGGAACTCCCTCCCTAACAGCACTGTGGGTGTACCTACACCACATGGACTGCAGCAGTTCAAGACAGCAGCTCACCACCACTTTCTCAAGGGCAACTAGGAATGGGCAATAAATGCTGGCTCAGCCAGCGAAGCCCACATCCCTTGAATGAAAAAAAAACCCTTATGGTTCAATTGATTGCTCATTTCGCTTAAGGATGGTTTTTGTTAAGGATGTTTTAATTAGTTCCCCCTACAGATCAACATGGAGAGGCTATTTCCTTCTAACAGAATATCCTGCAGCAGATCAGATTTTGTTTGGCAACGCAGGGGAATGTTCAAAATTTATGAGCAGTGTGCCCCCAATTTGCCTGATCCAATTGCTCCTTTCCCTCTTCTGACTGTTCAGTCTATGTCAGTAAATAACTGATATTATTCTAGTTATTATTCTGTGAGCCTGTTCTCAGTTAGTATCCAGAATGAATTATATAGAATCATAAAATTACAGAAAGGTGTTATACGTCATTCTTCCTCTTCTATCAGATCTGGTACTACATCTCAGTTCAGTCATGCCTGCGCTGCTGTGTCTTGTAAAAACTCTGCCTTTAGCACCTGGTGCCTTGATTACTCTGAAGCATCCTAAGCCAATTTTATTTCTTCTGTAAGGAAGTGTCTGATACCACCTTCCTGCCCCTGCAGCAACAACTCCTTTCTTGTCTCTTGCCAACGCTGTCTCATAATTTAAGTGAATTCCTCTCTCTTCCGCTCCACTGGTTCAGTTGCAAATTTTCTTACAGCTAAAGTTGACCTTTAAGCTCCAACACTAACCTTAATTATCTTGGTAAAGAACCTTCCTCAATTGTTGCACTGGGTCAAATCTTGCAGGAGTGACGCGTCTTGCAGTACATGCTGTTAGTTAGATATTATCCTGCATCCTTCAGCTCAAATATAATTTTCATTATGTACTCATTGTTATATTTCCAGGAAGATTTGGTGAATTATATTTACCCATTATGATCAAAAATTAAGAATTTCTCCCCACCAAATCTCTCTGGATTCCAATATAATCCTGGACTTCTTGGGTTATCCTTGAAATATGTAACTGCTTTATTGCATCTCTTCAATCTTTCTTACACTATGTCCACTTGCCCTGCTCCTTAGAAAAATGCTAGTTAGAGTCTTCTTCACCACTGTCTTCTTGTTGTTCCTCCACGGCCTGGCCAAGCTGCACTCCTTATCACTCGGGCTGACAAGCCTTTGAGTCTGGATGGACTTCATCCTAGCGGCTTAAAAGAGGTGGCTAATAAGGTAGTAGATGCGTTGGTGTTAATTTTCCAAAATTTCCTAGATTCTGGAAAGGTTCCATCGCACTGGAAAGTGGCAAATATAATGGTGGGAAGCAGAAAACAGGAAACTATAGACCAGTTAGCTTGATGTCTGTCATGGGGAAGGTTTTAGACTCAATCATTAAAGAGGTTATAGCTGGGCATTCAGGAAGACACAAGGTAATCTGGAAGAGTCAGCATGGTTTTGTGAAAGGGAAATCATGTTTAACCAATTTATTAGAGTTCTTTAATGGAGCAACATGTGCTGCGCATAAAGTGGGGCCTGTAGATGCACTGTACTTGGATTTCCAGAAGGCATTTGATAAGGTGCCATATCAAAGGTTATTGTGGAAAATAAAAACTCATGGTGTAGGGGGTGACATATTAGCCTGGGTAGAGGATTGGCTGGCTGGCAGAAAATAGAGAGTATGCATAAATGGTCTTTGCCTGATTGGCAGGATATGACCAACGGGGTCCCGCAGGGGTCTGTGCTGGGGCCTCAACTTCTGACAATTTACATCAATGATTTAGATGAGGGGAGTGAAGGCATGATAGCTAAATTTGCCGATGACACAAAGATAGGTAGGAAAGTATGTTGTGAAGAAGGCATAAAGAGGCTGCAGGTGGATATAAATAAATTGAGTGAGCGGGCAAAAATCTGGCAGATGGAGTATAATATGGGAAAATGTGAAGTTGTTCACCTTGGCTGGAAGAATAAAAAAGCAGGGTGTTACTTAAATGGAGAACGACTGCAGAATTCTGAGGTGCAGAGAGATCTAGGTGTTCTCGTGCATGAATCACAAAAAGTTAGTATGCAGGTACAGCAAGTAATTAAGAAGGCTAATGGAATGCTATCCTTTATTATGAAAGGAATTGAACATAAAAGAAAGGATGTTAGGCTTCAGTTATACAGGGTATTGGTGAGACCACATCCTGAATACTGTGTGCAGTTTTGGTCTCCTTATTGAAGGAAGGATGTAAATGCATTGGGGGTGGTTCAGAGGAGGTTTACTAGATTGATACCTGGAATGAACGGGTTGTCTATGAGGATAGGTTGGACGGGCTGGACTTGTTTCCACTGGAGTTTAGAGGAGTGAGGGGTGACTTGATTGAAGTATATATGATCCTGAATGGTATTGATAAGGTGGACGTGGGTGAGTCCAGAACTAGGGGGCACTGTTTTAAAACTAGGGGTTGCCCTTATAGGACAGAGATCAGGAGAAATTTTATACTCTCAGAGGATTGTGCGACTTGTCTGCCTCAGAAGGCAGTGAAAGTGGGATCACTGAATATTTTTAAGGCAGAGGTAGATGGAATGTTTTTAGGCGAGGAAATCATAGGTTATTAGGGGTAGATGGGAATGTAGAATTGGAAACCACAAACAGATCAGCCATGATCTTATTGAAGGGGCGGAGCAGGATTGAGGGGCTGAATGGCCTACTTCTGCTTCTATTCCATATGTTTGTATGTCCTTGGGCATCTGAAAGGAGAATGGCACAAGGGTAAGTTGTGGTGTGGGCAAGTGGGGGTGTGTGATGAAAGTAGAGTTGAATGCTTACACTATCTACAGTTAGTAAATAAGAAGAGATTGTGGGATGAGGGGGAGGTGGGATGTGAGAAAGACGAGTAGGTATGAGGATACCATCATCTTCGATTATTTCAGCCTTGCTGCTGACCATAGCCTCAGTCATACCCAGCACCATCTCCTCCATGAGAGTTAGGACATTCAGGGACGCCTGTCGCTTTCTTTTTAGATCCCACTGCCTCTGGTGGTGCAGCACCTTGTCCTGTAAGAGAGGTGGGAGTTTGTCAGTAAGTGTCATGCAATCTATATGGGTGATGTGGCTGTCAGGATTGGATAGCTGGCAGTATATGCAAGCAATAAGATGTGAGTTGTGAGGGTTGCTGTAGTGCTAAGTGTCTGAGGGTGAGATAAAGTATATGAATATTGAGCTTATACTCATTAGAATTTAGGAGAATGAGAGGTGATCTTATTCAAACTTACTAAATTCTGAGAGTCTTGACAGGGTTAGAATCTGAGGGTTCCCCTCATGAGTGTATCTAGAATTAGGAGCCAGAGGGCGGGATTTTCCGCACCTCCCCGTCTCTGGGATCTTCTGGTCCCGCCGCAGGTCAATGGACTTCTGGCTGGGGCGCTGCCTCGCCCGCGATGGGTCCCACCCACAACGGGGCTGGCAAATCCCAGCCATAGTTTCAGAATAAAGGGCTGCCCACTCAAGAAGGAGATGAGGAGCAAATTCTTTTTTCAGAGGGCCGTGAATCTTTGGAATTCTCTACTGCTGGGGGCAGTGGATGAAGGATCATTGAATGTATTCAAGGCGGCATTAGACAGATTCTTGAACTATAGGTGAGTCAAGGGTTATGGGGAACAAGCGGGAAAGCGAAGTTGAGGCCAGGATCACATCAGGCATGATCTTATTGAGTGGTAGAGCAGGCTCAAGAGGGTGTATAGCCTACTCCTGTTCCTATCTTTTTATGCTGTTGTAGGTATGAGTCCTGATTGATAGAGATTGTTGGTAAGAGAGTGATGGTAGAGTGGCGAATTGAGCAATGTCTGTGGCTAGTGGTGCAGTTGGTAGGCTACAGCATTTAAAGATGCATTGACAGACCTTGGTCACTCATGTGAGGTTGTTGAGCTTCTTACAGCACTGCATTTAGATCCTCGAGGCTTGACTCATCGCATTGACATCCATGGCTCCAACTGTCTTCTCAGCATATGTCTGAAGGGCCTCCTATGCCCCAGGCATATACAGGACATCTCTCCTCCTTTCAACCTCCTCTGCCAACACCTCCTGTGCAGGGCCAGAAAACCTTGCAGCCCGTGCTCTCCCATGTTGTAACCGTTGTCAATGTTTCCCAGGTCAGATTCACTTCCTGTACAATTGCTCAAGCAACAATGCACCTCGCCTTTAAGTCGTGCAGTCTATCTTTAATTGGTGCTAGCCACTCACAGTATTCACACCCCCTTCTGATGAGTCCAGCCCGTGAACAAAGGAGTCAGCGCTGGCTGGACACTGAAATCATTGCAATGAGTAAGGAGCACGACATCGGTGTCTGCCTGCATTGCAATGAATGGACCTGGTCTAACTGGATATTGCAATCCCCATGTCTATCTTTGGGGGCTATGAAAGTTAGTCCTTCATCTACTACTATTAGGTTATTAAGGGGCTTAAAATTGAGTGTAAGTGTCTTACTGTTTCAAATTTCTTGTTTGCTGTCATATTTTATTGGGCAGACACTTTGGTAATTTTTTTTGGAAGGTAGTGTTTCCGTTGGGATGATTAATGTTTCTGTATTCCTTTTGAGTGTTAAAGTTTGAATTTTGTTTTAATTTCTTGCTTCTGTTGTGGCTGGTTCCTTTCTACTTCCCGCAGGTGTTAAAATTATTTGTTTTGGATTATTTTGTACCGTCTTATTTTGAGGCTTTATTAGCCATTTGTTTCTGGTGTGTGGTTTGTCTTGTTTAACACATTCTTTGTGAGGCAGCTGTAAGCGATTTCCTTTCATTGTGTTTTGTGTCAATCAGGGATCAACACCTCCGTAGCGCAAAGCACACCAGCCAACTTCTGATCGCTAGCCAGTAACCTCTGCTGTAAATTTCAAGGCTTAGAAATTTGAATGCGCATCAAAGGGTCTAACATGCCCACAAAGGGTCTTCAGTGAGCACTTCTCACACATCAGACTGACAAAGGAACAAGGTTCCAGATGCCTGCGCTTTGCCAAGCTGTCAATATCACTGTGCCCCTTAACTTTTATGTTACAGGCTGTTTCCAAGCTTTAGCAGGGGAGGTCAGTGTCATCTCCCAGTTTGCTGGGCATCAGAGAGGTCTAAGCTGTTTTTTTTTCAAATAGCCAGTTGATGAAGGATAGTGCCGGAGCCAAACGTTACTCAGCTTTCCATCTATTTGCAGAGTTAAACAGTACAAGCATATACCTCTTAACTCAACCGCACCACAGTTTCATTAAGTCTCTCTTTATCTGTGCTCAAGTGAAACCTCCTTAATGCCGAGCACTTGCGTGCAATTAAACAGGATTAAATATGCGATTAACGTACGCAAGGAGGGACACCTACACCACATTCCCAACTGACAGAGTGAAGCAGGATGAGAATCATTAGCATTTCCATGCTGCGGGTGGAGGTTCCTACCCACCCTAGATCATCCCAAAAGGCCTCCCACAAAACTTCGAGGCCACAATGTCCTGGCTCACACTTGATGGATGGCTACTTGACTGAGTGCTAGGCGGCATGGTGAAATTAGAGGGGTGAATAAAGAGGAATGCCAAGTGTTATTTTAAATGACCAAGAATATAAAAAAAGTATTGAGCCTTAATTTTAATTATAATCAAAGCAACTGATGCGGAGTGGTACAAACCTTTGGCTTTCTCCTCAAACACATTGAAGGCAAAAATTGAACTCCCTGACCTGAAAGTTAGGGAGAAACAAAACTGCAATAAATAAAAGCAGAAAATGTCGGAAATACCCTGCACATCAGGCTGAATCTGTGGAGAGATAAACAAGAGTTAATCTTAATTTAGTTCAGATTGACCTGAAAGGTTAGCTCTCGTTTATCTCTCCTACAGACGCTGTCAGACCCACGGAGTATTTTTAGCACTTTCTGTTTTTATTTCCAATTTCCAGCATCCGCGGCATTTTGTTTCTGCAATAATTTTCTAAATAGTTTTTAAGATTAATTTTGCACTCATTGAAGTAATGGACATCTGTGCTGGGAATGGAAACACTGTGCATTTTGATTACTGTGTATTAACATCAAGCATTCCAAACAAGGCACAATAATGTAGGAAATGCCATAATCCCCTCTCAGCCAAAAAGGGGATCAGGCTGAAATTCAACAATAACAACAACTTACATTTCTATAGCATCTTTAACCTAGTAACCATCCCAAGGCTCTTTATTGGTGTGTTATCAAAACATTTGACGCCAAGCCACCTAAGGAGAGATAGGACAGATGACCAGAAGCTTTGCCAAAAAGTAGCTTTTTAAGGGACATCTTAAAAGAGGAAAGAGAGGCGGAGCGGCAAAAAGGTTAGGGAGTGAATTCTGGAAATTAGGGTCTAGACCTGACAGGGCTGGACAGACTGGGTGCAAGGAAGCTGTTCCCTCCTGCTGGGGGGGTCTAGAACAAGGGGTCACAATCTCAGGATATGGGGTAGGCCATTTAGGACTGAGATCAGGAGAAACCTCTTCACTCACAGGGTGGTGAACCTGTGGAATTCTCTACCACAGAGGGCTGTGGAGGTCAAGACACTAAATATATTTAAGAAAATAGACAGATGTTTAGACTCTAAAGGCGTCAAGGGGTATGGGGAGAGAGTAGGAGTATGGTGTTGAGATAGAGGATCAGCCATGATCATACTGAATGGCAGAGCAGGCCTGCTTCTATTTTCTATATTTTGATGTTTCTATGTATCTAGACCTAACATGGTTGCCAATAGTGGAGTGATTAAAAATAGGGATGCTCAAGAGGCTAGGGTTGGAGGGGCACAGATATATCGGAGGGTTGTGGGACTGGAAGAGATTACAGAGATAGGGAGGGAGGAGGCCATGGAGGAACTTGGAAAACAAGGATAAGAGTTTTAAAATTGAGGCGTTGCTGGACTGGGAGCGAAAGGAAGTCAGCAAGCACAGGGGTAATACCGGAACAGGACTTGGTGCATGTTAGGATATGGGCAGTAGAAAAGAACTTTGTACAATATTTCCCAGACCAGCAGCCCGGGTGAGGGCACCAATAATAATAGTGACTTTGAACTAAAGGCCCACAGAAAACCTTATCTTAACCATTTCTACCGCTTATACACAATCTGAATTGAATCTGAATGTGCTTTGGTGGTTGTTCTTTGGAACCTGTACGTGGGTTTCTGGAAAAAAACGAACGCGTTGGCAGGATGTTCCCAATCCATCATATGTAGTCCAGTTAATACATATTGTGGTAAAGGGCGGGAATATTGCAAATGGTGGGACCATATTTTTGGCATGCACCATCCGCATAATTTGTGAGGCCTTCTGCTCCTTTTAGCACATTAATCAAACACAGGCACCAACAGAAATGTGGTCTGAAATTGTTGACATGTGTTGTGATTGTGGAGATGGCAGGGGGGCGGTGGTGGGGGTGGCCATACACAACAAGAAATATGTTTCAGAATCTGTAAAGTTCTGTAACAGTTAGTAACTTAATTCTTTCCACGGGGAACGGTGATGATGGGAAAGAAGTAATGAAAATCCATTTTCTAATTTTGTCAAGTCTATAGGAACAGCTTTTATATCTAATGGAATAGGGAGGTTGATTTTCTTACATTCTGTGGGCCATCTATCCATCCCACCTGTTGTATACGATTCCCATTGTGTTTCGAATGTTAATTTGTAAGATGTACAGAAGCACGACTCCAGGTAACTCAGCCTGACATTTTCCCCCTTTTCCTGTGGGAAACACCTTTCGTTAATGGGATAGTTCAGCTTCTGGACACTTTGGGGTCATTTTAAGTGTCCCCCCCCAAATGGCTGGTTTTGGATTGGGTGGGAAGTTAAAATGTTAAAAATCTGTAACAGGAACCCAAATAAATTCCAGCAGAGGCAAAACAAGAGCCCGGTAACTAATCCACTCTCGGTCATTGATTCAAGGAAGCCGTGCGCTTTTATATTTACAGGTTTTAAAAAAAAATCCCCATCGGCTGAGTTTCCTGGGCCAGCGAGTAAAAGGAGATGAGAACTAAGCTCCTTTCCACCACTGCCTGTTCTCCAGGAGGAGCAGAATTGATGCCCCCTGGCTCAAAGAGCTAACTTTTAAATATCACCACACCCCCACCTCGATAATCACCAACTGCTAATCCCCCATCACTAACCCCCCTCAAAATCCGTGACTCCCGTCACGATCACCAAACCAATTTGTGCTCATGCGCCCCATGCACTGCCCCCACCACTCCATTGCCTGTTAAACTTCTGACACCACTTGAAGTAGGAGACCAGAGGTCAATCTTTACTCAGCTTTAGATTTATTCACAGAGTGAAACATTACGGGTGTATAGCTCCTAACTATACTCTGCTACCAGGGTCAATAAGTGACTCTTTATATGTGCTCAAACAAACATCCAATCAACGCTCTCAACACTTAACCTTAATTTGCACAATTAACATCACCAACACCTGATCTCCCCTGTGATCTCAGACTCTCTCCGACCCCACCATATCTTCTCCAGATCTCTGACCACCACCCCACCCTGTCCAACATCCACTACCTTCCTCAACTCCCTCCAACCATGGTCTACCCACCAGCACCTTGCGAACTCTACTCTCAACAACCACCTTGGCTGTTGAATCTCAGGCGGTGAGTCAGTTAAAAAGAAAAGGCAAGCTGTGGAGTTAAAACTCCATGGTGTTTGGGGAAACCTGGAACATAAGAACATAAGAAATAGGTGCAGGAGTAGGACATATGGCTCCTCGAACCTGCTCCACCATACAATAAAATCGTAGCTGATCTGATCTTTGCCTCAACCCCTTTTTCCTGTCTGTTCCCCATAACCCTTGACTCCATTGCAGATTGAAATTGTGTTTAACTCAGCCTTGACTATATTCAATGATTCAGCCTTTACAGATCTCTGGAGTAGAGAATTCCAAAGCTACAGGATCCTCTGAGAGAAGAGATTCCTCCTCGCCTCTGTCTTAAAAGGGCACCCCATTTTTCAGAAACTATGCTCCCTGGTTTTAGATTCCCCACCCCACCACACCCCTGGGCAGAAATATCCTTTCAGCATTTTACCCTGTCAAGCCCCCTCAGAATCGTCACGTTTCATTAAGATCACCTCCCATTCTTCTTAATTCCAATGAGTGTAGACCCAATCCGCTTATAATCTTTCTTCATACAACAGTCCCTTCAGAACAGTCCCAGAAGAATCACCTGGTGAACATTTTTCTGAACTGCCTACGATGCTTCTGGCAATCCTGGGATTCTGCTGGGAAACCTCACTGTAGTGAATATCGCGGCCTTGGTTTCTGAACTTTGCTGAAAGATCCTAACACCATTTGTTTCTGGAACATTTTCACAGCCAATGCCAAATTTAGGCATGTTGGAGCATTTTACATTTGCCATGCCCGGTCAGCTGAAATCCGCTGTGGTTTAAAATGAACGCCTAATTGAACAATCCATGCTGAAGACCGACATCCCTTATTTCGAAATTCAAGCCGGGCAGCTCAATAGCTGAATGCACGAATGAGATGCAAGGTGTAGCTCTCTCCCTATGAATTACAAAGGCAAGACCTCTGTCTGAACCCAACACAATTGTTGGGGAAACTGGGAAGCAGTAAGGTCCTTTTCTGGTGGGAGCAGCCATTAGAAGACAAGCTGTTATTCTAATAATCAGATGAACAGTTGCCAAAATGCAAGAGTAGGCTGCCTGTCAATCCTCATGACCTGTGATGGGCTCAAAAGGAGGGAAGAAAAGAAAGCTTAACCTATTGAATGGATCAGTCCCTTGAATTTTTGTTCCATTATGGTTGACTTTAAGTCTTGAAAATACAACTTGAAAGGTTAATGCTTGTGTATGTAGGAAAGGCCAGTGTCCCCTGCAGTTGTACAATCAGGCATGTGTGTGCGTGTGTGTGTGAAGCTTTTTAAACTTGATGGAAAAGAGAGCAGGCCGTGGGATTTAGGGAAGGTTGCTAGACTGTATGGTCAAAGCAGTTGCAGTCTCTGCCATCAATCATGGGGCAACGACTGGGTGATGCAGAAGAATTAGAATACTGAAGGATGTGGATGCATCCACAAGATGAATAAGAAGGGGAGGCCATAAAGGGACTTCAAACCAAAAGCAAAATTTTGGAATGCAATGTATTAGAAGCAATGCAGCCAGGGGTCAATACTGGGACTGCTGTTTTCCTTGGTGTTTATATGTAATTTAGCTCTGAAAATTAGGAGCACCATTTCAAAGTTTACTGAGGACACAAAGGACAGGAGCTTAACAAACAGCGTGGAGGCCTATAAAGAACTTCAGAACATCACGGACCGATTAGTGAAATGGGCAAATAGTTGGCATAAGCCAATTAAAGTGGACAATTGTAAGGCATTATGTTGGGGGGGTAAACAAGGAATGGAAAACTGCTGAAGGGTGTTGACGGAGAGAGAGAGACTTAAAAGCGTAAAGAACATAATTTTCTAAAATTGCAAGTGCAAGTACCTCAAGCCAGAAAAAAAGGCCGAAAATATTTGGAGTTTCATAAATAAGGGTGAGAGCACAAGAGCAAAGAAGTAATAATGAGTAATACATTTGTGCAAATCATTGGTTGGAACACAGCTAGGGATGGAGACCAAAATTTTGTGGAGAAACTTAAGCTATTATAACTATTTCCACTCAATTGTCAAGGCTAAGAGATTTAGTCGAGGCTTTTTTAATTATGAAGGGTTTTGATAGAATGATATGAGGGAGACAATTTTCTCTGGTTGGAGAATCAGTCACAAAAGGTCATCAATTTAAACCTATGACTTAGAGTGTAGAGAGAAATAAGGAGAAACATCTTTATGCGAAGGGTCATTGGAATAGGGAATTCTTTGCCAAAAGGGATAGTTAAGGAAGGGATACTTGCATCTTTTAAAGGAAAATTGGATGAATGTTAGAAGCAAAGGGGATTTGAGATCATTACAGGGTAGTGGGATTTGTTCTAGCAAAAACATGCGCAGGCCCGATGAGCCAAATAGTCTCCTTGTGTGCGGTAAATGTGTACAGTTATATGGTTCTGTGGAATTGGGAGTCAGTGAAAATGGTGGGTCAGCAGGGCTTAGTGCTGATTAAAAGCTAAAGAAAAACCCTTCCCCCAGTACAAAAAAAAGTCAAAGTAGCACAACCTAACTATTGTTACATCAACGTCCTTCAAGTAGAGGCAACAGATTGCACATCTTACTACAAAAGCTACACCTGAGTAATGTTAGTGCCTAATGACCTGGGAATTAGAAAACTTGACCTCTGAGCATTTTGAATGACTTGATAGGCAAAAACAATGCCCTGCGTGACACTGAGCTGCGGGTATCATGAAAGTGCATTGTTCCACCTCATCTATGCTTGGTTACCTGATCTCAGCTGGGTTGCAGTTGGAGCACTGAAATTGGCCTCAGTACGCGGGAGGGCAAAAATCAGACACGATTCCACTTCTGATTGCTGTCCCCTGCTGGAATGGCGTGCAGCTGTGCTGCAGCCCCCTGTCAAAAGGTCTGAAGGCACTCACCATGAAGGATCGTATATGAAAAATGTGGTAACAGAAGGTTAAAGGCATCTATGGAATTGTACCCTGGTACAAGCCAGTTTGTGACACTGCCTGTATTGTTGATTTTAAAGTCCAAGTGGTACCTTTGACCTTACTGTCCCATTAACTTTACTTTCATCCAAAATAAACCAGTTTGTTTCATTGAAGAAATGTCAATGTGTGGAGGACTAGCTCCCTTTGGCCAACACCTCCTGGGAAATGGAGGACAGTTTTCTTGTTTGTAAGTTTCAAATTGCCATCTTTGGACTATTGGGTAAAATTGTACTTTACAGAATCGAGGCTCATTCCCTGATCATTAAAACGTTAAAGTATGGTTATCACTGTTCCAATTTGTTTGGGCGACTTGCGTTTCTGAAAGGTGTTTTTTTTTAAATTTATGCATTTACGGGATATAGGCATTGCAGGCATGACCCACCTTTATTGCCCATTCCGACTAGCCCTTGAGAAGATAAGGCTGAGCTACCTTCTTGAACCACTACCGTCTGTGAAGGTACTTCCACAGTCCCATCAGGTAGGCAACACCAGTGATGATGAAGTAACAGCGATACCTTTCCAAGTTAGGATGGTGTGTGGCTTGGAGGGGAGCTTCCAACTGGTAGTGTTCCCGAGCGCATTGTTATTTTAGATGGAAGAGGTCGTAGGTTTGGGATGTGCAGAAGGCGGCATGCTGAGATCGTACTGCAACTGACCAGAAACTCCTATGTTCCACTTTTGGAAATTATGTGGCTTGCACATATTATTTATTTGTTTAAACACCAGCTAACAGTATCTAGAAACATGACCTTGTGAACAGCGGCAGGAAGAGGGTGCTCAATATTTTGCGGCTTCAATGTAGTTGCCATTTAAGCTTTCAAAGCCATAAATCCAGCTTTGTCTTATCCCTGATATCTTCACACCTATAACTACAGGATTTGCTGTGGTTCAGACACTTAGGCCAGAATTTTTGGCCCAGTGTGCGGGCACGTGCCCGACATGCTCGAGCGTAAAATGACGCGCGATGACATCGGATGAGCATCCCGACGTCATCGCGCACTCTCACGATATTTCAGACAGCAGGCGCACACAGGAATCGGCAGCGCACCCATCGACAATTAACAGGCCTGTGAAGGCCAATAAAGTACCAATTGAATTAAACTTTTTGCTGCCTGTCCAACCTTATGGTTGCCGGGCAGGTGAAAAGGCCAAGTGGACTTTGGAGACCTCATCCATGGGCGGGATGAGGTTTCCAACAGCAATTAAAAATTAAATGAAAATGTTCACATTTCATTCGTAACATGTCCCTGCTCATGTGAGGGGACGTGTTTTTTTTAATATTTTAAAATTCTTTACTTTTCATTTTTTAAGTTTTTAGCTCCCAGAGGCAGCTGTGCCTCCGGGAGTTTTCATTGTGCGTATTTGCGTGCATGCACGAACTTGTGCGCTCGCCCTCCTCCCCAAACCACACAGGCCGCGCTGAGCGCTGCAGCGGGCGATTCATGCTGGCTGGGCATTAATTGGCCAGGCAGTGTGAATTGGCGGTCGGGTCCTGATTGTGGGTGGTGGTCCGATTCGCAGCTCCTCCCACTCGCCCCCGCCAACCGGAAAATCCTGGCCTTAGAAGTGTCACATATTTATTTTGTTACCATGCTATGTAAATTTTCTCCCCATTGGGTGGGCCGGTCGGCAGCAGGCGGGGGCGGGGTTGGGCACGGGCGATTGGCTGCGTGCCACCATTTTACGTGGGCGGAGCCAATTAAGGCCCGCCCAACGTGACGCGCACCCGGTAGTGCTCAGTGCTACCTGTGCGGGCAGGGGGAGGAGGGTGAGTCGGGGCCTGTGTTCTTTCGATGAAAATTATTTAGACATCTCCCCTCACGTGACCGTGTCACATGAGCTGGGACGTGTTTATGAAGTGTGGAAAACACCATTTATTTAATTATTAAACCCTTCATGAAACCTCACCCCTCCAAATGGATGAGGTTTCAAGATAAATGCGAAGGCCGTTTGGGCTCTTCGCCTGCCCCCCCGTCAACCTTAAGGTTGGATGGACAGCCCTGTTAATTTGGTTAATTGCTGTATTAATGGCCTTAACAGGACTTTGACAGTTCGGCGCGCGCGCAGCCGACTCCAGCGTACGCCCGCCGAGCGAAAGATCGGAATGACGCGCGGTGACGTCAGGACCGACGCCCGATGTCACCGCGTCATTTGATGCGTCACCGCTCACGCACGCCGAACAGAAGATTCTGCCCTATGTTATAAATAGGACTTCTGAATTGGGAGTAGGAAAATGGGAAAGTAGTTCAACTTGTTAGGCCCAATTTCACCTCAGGAGGCTATCGTGGGTATGGTGGGGGGACAGGGTTGAGTGACAATCTCCCCACCACCCTTTGTCTACAACTTTTACTCCTGGGCCTCATTGGCAAGCGATGGGTGGACTGCTCTCCTGATGGCCTATGGAACTGGGTAGCCTGCCCACATCACTCCTGCAGCCCCCTGACTCTACTTAAGGTGGAGGCTGCACCTTTGAAAGTGAGGTTGCATCCCCTTGCTTGTGTTGTAAGGTTGTATGTTGTCACATGAAGTGGTCTCAAGACTTGTATGGTTGAACAATAACTGTTTATGAATAACACATAACGACATGTGGATACAATCCTGACTAGGTGCTATCTTCATACTGACTTCTATCAGACTCACTGCTACACTCTACTACTCCCATGTGAGCCTCTACATCATAATGAGGGCTGTACCGTTTCCCCAGTCCCACATTAACCCTTACAGCCCTGAACACCCTAATACTACACCTCCCTCCTAAGTCTTATACCCAAATATATTTACAATAATATTTAAAACCTACCCTTTCTCCACCACAACTTTCTAACTAACTTTACAGATTCGGATGGTCTGGAGGTTTTACGATCTTCCAGATCTCATTCTTTTCAAGTTTGGAGGAGTGGTAGTCTAAACTGCTTTGGGCTGACTTTGTTGGTCTGGAGTTGAAGTTGTACTTGGTGTTTCAAATACTCGGTTATCAATATCTGGTTCACTTCCTTGGTTGTATACCACGGACTTACCCCCTCCTTCCCTTCACTCATAGAGTGGACTCCGGTTTTCTTTTTTGGCGGGCCCTCTACGTTCTTCCTGGAAGTTGAAAGTTTACCTCCCTTATGTTGGTATGTTTCTTATCCTTGAGCTCAACCTGCAGTTTGGTTTCTAATGTTCCACCCAGTTTCTTCATGCGCACTTGTGTCTCCCTGAGTTTTCTCTTGGAGAGCTGGTGGTCGCTTCTCTCCTGCTTTAGGATCGATGTCATGCTGGGCGTGTGAGCTTGAAGCTCCAGCTTTGTTGCTGTAGTTTATTCTGCTTCTGTGACAGCAACTGTTTAACCCTGAAGTTAGGGTTCGATCTTCTGCTCCTTCCCCTCTGTATCTTCTGTTTTCAGTATGTTGGTACTCTTCTGAAGGTTTGGCTGGTCTGACCAAAGAAGAGTATTTTCTGCTGTCTGCAAAGGAGCTGGAATGACTGTCTCTGCCAAGAGTGAGGACAATTCTGAACTGAGGCCCCAGTCGAGATCATCAGCACTGGTGGACCTCGTGGGAGTCTTCAATTTGGTGTCGTTGATGTCAGTAGTTGTTTTCACATCTTCTGCCGTTTTGAGGAGTTTGAGGGCAACACATGCATCTCTGCTCAGGGGAGAAAAAGGTTGATTGCAGATGATGTACAGAAGTTCAATTATTTGCTTGTTGCCATACCAGAGCAACTTCTGAATCCTGCCATGGTTCCTGATCTGAAAGGATCTGGCTCTTGCGCCTAACTTGAAATTCGTGAGGTGACATTTACAGATATGCCAGCGTTCCAAAACATGAATCTGGTATCCTTAGTTGCTCCCGACGAAGCATTGTTGGACTTCTTCTTGGTGTGGCTCATCTATCTCATGGACTTGTTTGGGATCCTCCGCACATCTCGAGGCTTTGGACTTACACACCTTTCCAGAATGTCCTAGGCGGCTGCAGTGAGAGCTCTGCACAGTGATTGCTGGACACTGCTCGTGCCTATAAGGTCTTTAGGCACCATAGTGCTGACATGGTCAGCCACCATCCTGTGTTTTGCTTGGGTATTGCTTTCCTTGCCCTGGAGTCTCCTTGCCCTTTTGTTACTTTAAGAGCTGCTCCGTACCACTTTGACACACAAAATGGATCAGTTTTGCTGGCGGACTTCCGATTGTCTGATGATTTGGATGGCTTTCTCCAAAGTCAGATCTTCTTTAGATTGGAGTACACCTGAAAGAATATCCTTGGCCATTCCAACCATTATTCAGTCTCTTATGAGCTCTGACATAAGATCACCATAGTCACAGACTTTAGACAATCTGTCTAAGTCATTTATGATAGATTCTATGGGTTCCCCGGGCTTTTGCACTCTCTTGTTAAATTTTGCTCTCTTCAAAATGTTATTGCTTCTTAGGTTAAAGTAGGTGTCAAAGAACTGACCTCTTCAAAGTTATTGGAAGATTAATTTATTCCTTGTCTGGCAATTGTGTGGTCAGTTGTTGAACCGACTGAATATAGTAGTGTATTCATTTGCTCTGCCTCTGTTTTCTTATTCAAGCCTCGTGCTATCATACATCTTAAAAATCTTCTTGTCCATTTCACCCAATTTTGTGTCTGGTCTGGCCCTCCCATCTGCCTTCATTGGTCTGGCAGTGTTGATTTACCATCCATGGCTCTTTTCTGCACAGGGGAGTACAGCTTTAAATTTTTTCTTTAAATGGTGCTGCAGTAATTTTTCCTCTTTTCCCGCTCTTGTCTGGATTTGGCAGGCTTCTGTCGCCGTTACAAAGCCATTTTAAACTTCAGCAATCCTGCAGGAAAGCTTTTGAACAAATAGTTTTAGCCATCTAGTTACCTTTTCCTAAGCTTGGAGAATCGAATTGAAGCTGATTTTTAACTCTGACTTCTCTTTAAAATTTTATTTTTACCTTTTGCGCACAGGGCTTGTACATATAGTGTATATGCTGAATGGTAGTGAAGAAGCAGGGAGGAATGATAATCGGTAGGTGTTGAATGTAAAGGGAAGTGTGCACGACACAAAGTGGGGAAGGAGTGACAGGAGGAGTCGGTGGTTGTGTGATTGGCAGTAATGTGAGAAGGAATGGTGCAGGGTGCAATATGAAGAGAGGAAAGAAATAGGTGAGTGTCTCTGGAATGAACAAGAGATGTACTGCAGTGTGTCCTGTAAAATCCAGCCCAAAGTGCCAGAGAAAAGGACAGAATGGGTAGAGACTCAAAGAACAAAGAACAAAGAAAAGTACAGCACAGGAACAGGCCCTTCGGACCTCCAAGCCTACGCCGATCATATTGCCCGTCAACTAAAACATTTTGCACTTCCGGGGTCCGTATCCCTCTATTTCCATCCTATTCATGTATTTGTCAAGCTGCCTCTTAAACAGCACTATTGTACCTGCTTCCACCACCTCCTCTGGCAGCAAATTCCAGACACTCACTACCCTCTGTGTAAAAAACTTGCCCCGCACATCTCCTCTATAGTTTTCTCTTCTCACCTTAAATCTATGTCCCCTAGTAATGGACTCTTCCACCCTGGGAAAAAGCTGACTCCTGCTTCTCTTTCTTACATTCTTATTTTGTCAATGTGGAACTGACTCTCTGTCTGTCAGTCTCTGTTGCTGTATTTCAGGGTGGAATGGACACCCCAACATCATTGCATCACACAGTCAGAACAGCACAAGATGGAGAGTATTGACCTCTATGTGAGCAGACACAGCAATCCTTGGAAGGCATCAGCGGAAGCTGAGGCCCTCGCCCAGCTCTGCTGAGGATGACAGAGGTGAGAGCTTCGTGCTGTGGGAAGCAAACTGTTACCTTCAGACAGACAGCTGTATGAGGTATTGGAAGGCTTAGGGTGTGGAGGCATCCACGTTCAGCCTCTGTGGTGCTATTTCACATTGTACCACCACTCTGCAGTCCAACCAGGAGAATGCAGCAACCTTCAGGGCCACTGCAATGAAGCTGTTCCAGCAAGAGTTCATCCTAACATGATTTACAATGTTAACAGAAGCTCAGGCTCTGGGCTCCACAACAGAGAGAACAGCAAATTGAATAGATATGAGCTTGGAAGGGGTTGTTCATCTGCTCATGCCCAGATTACTGCAAGGGGTGAGCTCAATCCATTAAGGGAGTGATGTGACGACGAGTGTACACTCTGGACTTTCTCAGGGTAACAGCACATTGTGCACATTCGTCTGCTTGAGCAGTATCCACCATAGCTCCAGCAGGACAACTAGGCCAGATAGCTCTGGCAACAGCCCAGTTACAACAACCTGCTGTGGCCTTCACAGGGTTGAGCACCGAGAAGTCACTTGCCTTGAACATCTCCAAGAGGAACATCTGCCTTCCATCAGCTCATGCCGCCCCCTGGGGTGTGTTGCATCAGTAAAACATATACCACTGAAACTCTATTCTCTTGGAGAATTCTAAGCACTTCAGGATATCCTGAGAATGATATGGGTGAAAATTTCTTCCTTCTTTGCCGTATGATGCACAATCTAAATACTTGATGGTAAACATTTTCTGTGATAGGTGCACATCTGTATACCCGACTCACTTATACTAGTAATACTCTTTGAAGGATTAAAAGGTGAGAATAATAGATACTGGTGTAGGTGTCCAATACAACTTTTAAGGTAGAACAATGCACTATTAATATGTCACTTCAAAATAACTTTACATCAGATAAGTTTTTAAAACCATTTAAAGATGGTTTATTGTTATTTGCATCAATTGGATGCAAGATTATGTGGCTGTATTGGAATGTTGCAAACTATTCAAGAGCGTTGTTAGAGTTCACAATTGAAATACCATTGTAAAAGCAGAATTATTGGCACCTTTTTTTAGTTAACTTCTCTATGCAATTGCTTTTCAAATCAGTTATTATCACAACACATTTTAATCTCGTGGCAGCAACACTAAGCAACATATTTTAAAGTGATCGGCTGCAAACTCGGTTGCGCCTAGTGCTATTTTTTCGGCGTAATGGGCGCCATTGTTGTTCCGAAATGGTGCCCTGCCACTCACATCGAGTGTGGGCTACGCTGGGCTCCATCTTGGGTTAGGCCGTTATTGTGGCTCGAAACATGCAGAGTAGGCAGGCAGTGACATCGATCTCTGCGGTGCATCATGATCCCCGCGCATTCTGGGGTGACTGACTTTTGCTCCCATTGTCATTATAAGCTGTGGGGAGTTACTGGTTAATTACTATTATATTACTGACAGCCTTACCAAGCTGCAATTTATTGGCAGGAATTGTCTATTTCTAATATAGCACTGCGACTTCTTAACAACTGCCTCAGATAGAGTGACAGCACAACAGAGATTGATTCACGGGTTTTGACGGAGTGGACACATGCCCATAATGGCTTTCAATTGATTAAAAGAAAACAATGGGAAATCCTGTATGACAACACTTCCTTTGTTAATTTTTTTTAGCCATCCTTTGTTGACTTGCCTTTTCTTTGAAACCATCCATTTTGGTGAAAGGCCGAAATTCTTAACATGTTTTTCCAGTGTGTTTCACATGCCCATTAATAAATCTTCTGATTTCTCAATTTCACCCTTTATTTGGAATTCTTGACTTTTGTCATGCAGCCTGACCACCTTCAAACGACTGACCATGGAGAGGAATGCAAGGTTGGACCATGGTCAAACTTTGCCTTTTTAAAATTATTTCCTCTTGATTACTTCAGTAATATCAGTGTAATCTAGATGAAATCAGCCAAACCAGCATTAAAAAAAATCAAGGCGTTTTAAATGGAACTGAATTAAGCCCCAAACCACTTAGGTAGGTGCTTTCCATGATTTAAAATTCATGGAATTCCGTTCTGGCCTTGCCCACAAAAGTGGCCACAGGGTATCGCGAGATTCCCCTGGTCAGGGCAGGGTCTTCACGTTACGCAGGCATTGGTGCACATTTCAGAAAAGTCATTCATTTAAGAAAATAATTTACTAAGGAACAGACTAGGGTACACAAATGAAACCAGTAAATAATTCAGTATAATTTCTAAAGGCATTTCCCGTGATTTTAAAATCAGGTTACTCATAGTTAGAGGACTTGCTTATTTGCTAATTTTTGGTGATAAACCTATTTTCAGTTGTATTAATGAAATTCTGCCAGGTGGCCACTCGTAAATACATTGAGGGACATTTTTTAATGAAAAGAAAAAGAAAGAAATGATTCTATTACGCCGCCCAATTACTTTGGTTCTTTGAAGATTTTATGTTCGTGATTTGCAAACCAATTTTGTCGGAAACCACGAGGTCGATCTATATGGATGGCACCATAGAGTGGCACAGGGGACCAAGTACTTCATGCAGCACTGCCTCGACTTCAGGAGGCAGAGGTCAGATAACAGGCCCTTCTGTCATTTGCCTGCAGGTTCATGTCTGCACCTTAGGTCTCCTTTCCCTTCATTTTTGCCAGGTTCTCTTTAACATAGAAGCATAGAAAATAGGAGCAGCAGTAAGTCATTTGGCCCCTTGAACCTGCTCTGCAGTTCAATATGACCTTGGCTGATCCTCTATCTCAATGTCATATTCCCATTGTCTTCCCATACACCTTGAAACCTTTAGAGTCTAGAAATCTATGTATTTCCTTCTTAAATATATTCAGTGACTTGTCCTCCACAGCCTTCTGTGGTAGAGAACTCCACAGGTTCACTACCCTCTGAGTGAAGAAGTTTCTCTGCATCTTAGTCCTAAATGGCCCACCCCTTACCCTGAGACCGTCATGTCTTGTTCTAGACCTCCCCCCAGCCAGAGGAAACATCATCCCTGCATCCAGTCTGTCCAGCCCTGTCAGAATTTTATACGTTAATCCACTGTC
Organism: Cetorhinus maximus; assembly: GCF_964194155.1. Lineage (NCBI taxonomy): Eukaryota > Metazoa > Chordata > Chondrichthyes > Lamniformes > Cetorhinidae > Cetorhinus > Cetorhinus maximus. Next base: position 4,720,471 of record NC_135892.1, read on the forward strand.
CCTTCAATCTTGTCCTTCAATCAGCCATGATCTTATTGAATGGGGGAGCAGGCTTGAGGGGCCTTTGGGCCTACTCCCACTCCTATTCCTTATGCGATTAATGTGTTGAGAAGTCTTTTGTAGCTCCTCTAAGAAATGCAGATTTTTTGACACCTGATTCTAACTCTCACCTTTAACAGTCTCTGTGCTTTCAAAGTTTGATTATGTGCAATTTTCCATTCAATAGTGTTCTCCCTACACCCATCTGAATCTGTAGCTGAAGCCGACCTAGTAAAACTGGTCTGGAAACTGCATACTTGCATTCGAGATTACCTAGAACTCATCAATAGCCATTCATCTACGTGTCACCAGAGGAAATCCAAGGCTTTCCCGTCTTTCGTAAAGAATAGCCTCTTTGGTGGGGGACCCAGCACTTGTAGTGTCTTCTTGTTCTGAAGAAAAGTTATATTCGACTGGAAATGATAACTCGCTTTCTCTCTCCACAGATACTGCCAGACCAGCTGAATATTTCCAGCACCTTCTATTTTTATACACATGGCGTCTTAATACAGGGAGTTCTTGTGGTGCAATGGTAGCACCCCTAACTCTGTACCAGCAGCTCTTGGTTTAAGCCCCACTTCAGGACTTTTCAGCTATGGAACGTGGCCAAGCAGGGTGATTATCAGCTTGTAAATCCTTCCAATACGCTGGTTGGTAGGCAGATGGTAGGCAGTAAGAGCAGGAGAGTTTCCTAGTCAGCCATACTGCAGAAGGCAATGGCAAATCACTGCTGTACTTTTGCCAAGGGTCATCATGGGCCAATCTAATGGAAGTCCATGGTTGTCAATCCCCTCTTAGGACCAGGTACGTGTAGGACCACGAGTCTTAATCTATAGAAAGAAAAGACTTGCAGTACTTATGTTTATATGATGCTTTAAATGACCATTGGACATCTCAAAGTGCTTGATAGCCAATGAAGTACTTTTTGAAGTACCTCTTGCAGAGATGAGTCATTACCTTCAGGTAAGAGACAGAGAAAATTGAAGGGAAAATTCACAATCCCAACAAAATACAATAACACAATTTGTTAGAATTTGGAATTGTAGGCTGTGGGATTCAATAAAAGCATGCTTATAAACTTCAGCCTACTCATTCATTTACAATAGTTAATTATTAATACAAAAAAACACATGTAAAGTGGGATTATGTCAGTGTTTAATAAAATTTTGGTTATGTCGGAAGACTGGTGTACAGTTCACCAAGAAATTTGCTCAAGCATTTCGAGCAACCTATTGTATAAGCATGTCTGCCGCCATCCCTTATCCTGTAAATAAATTCATTCTCCTTTGTACTGTTATTCATCTATCGTGCATCAAAGCAATAGGAATGAATTAGGTAAGTGCCTGACTTGTCAGTGCCTGCTCTCCTGCAGTCTGGTAATTGTTCCTTCAGGAACCACAAAATAACTGCACATAAGGTTGAATTAGTTTAATTGACACAAAGAACTCCGGAATATCTCCGTTTCTGAGAAAAAGCCCTGGCCCCATTGGCTATGAGCCTCATGGCTTTTAAATATCTCCCTCATGTCTTGCTACCAGGACAGGGCACCTTCCTCGAAGTGTGGTCTGACCAGATACTGTACAGTATGAGCATCACTTCCTCTCGCTTGTGCTGTATTGGTCATATCGTTCAGCACCCTGATGACATTGCTAATTGTTTCTGCATTGGTTCAATCTGTCGAGTGTTGAATTTACTAACTCTCCCAGGTCATTTTTAATAGCATCTTTAGGTATTTCAACACAATTCATTGAGTACATGTACTGTCCATTTTCCTTCCTATGTTCCATTCTTTATACAAGTTTCTATAACATCTTGTCTGCCATTGATCTGCCAACTTATACATTTTATCCATCTTTTCTTTAATTTCTGAGCTGCTTTGAATCCACTGTTCCTCATAGTTTAGTATTATAAACAAATTTCACCTATTTATAATGGGTTTCTGATTCTAATTGATGTAGGTTTGAAGCAATAGTCAAACCCCAGTCTCTCAGGCACCTCACTCAGTATATGACCCCTTCTAGATAGCTACAATGCTTCCCTGTTTGGGTAGAATTGATTAATACTGAGCCATTGAGAGACTACATCTGGTGTGAACAGGGGAGATTGATGATTGGCAGGTCCTTTGTATGGATGGTGATGTTTGCCAGTAGGAAGGAGTTGGTACCTTCTTCATTGGCCTTTGTACCTCTTCTGACTCCTCAGCAGCTTCTCTTGTGGAGAGCAGCTCATCTCCACCCAGGCTGCGCTGTGTTAGATGCCTGGTGACTTGCTCAGGGTTCTTCTCATCAAACTAAGTTGCGCAGCATTTTTCAAAAAATCATACTTTGGTACTATGGCTGGGATTTTCCGTGCCTGCTGGTGTTGGCGTGTTTAGTGGGGTGAGCGGACAGTATGGCGTGTAACCGGTTTGCGATCGTCTGCTCAGCCCGCCTTCCCACCAATGGACGTTGGGAACCTCATTGTAATACATCAGCATATCATTATAAGGCCAGTGCACCAGACTCATCCCCGGCCGCTGGATTGTCTGCCCACATCGGCAGGAAAACACACCGACGTGTTTCACAACAACACATAAGCAGCGTGTTCCTGGCGAGCTGTACTTCACTCGGGACTTCGAGGTTTGTTTGCCCACCTTGCTTTGATCAACATTCGCAGTCATCAGCGCCAGGCTTCACAGGCAGCACCACATCACTTTTAAGGAGGCTCACGGGCAGGTCTCTACCTACCAGATCAGCCACATGTGGGTGGCTTGTCAATGTCTGCAGGGCCAGGGTTTGCTTGGGGAAGGGGGAGAAGTAGCCTCAGGCAAGGGAAGAGGCTGCAGGATGAGGGCTGTACTGGGGAAGGGGGGTATCCCAGGATGTGCCGGGGGTCACATGTTGATCTGTGCAAGTGGCCTCTAAATGGTGAGAACTGAGGAGGCAGTCTCCAGAGGAGATGAAGCCAGATGGAGATGTGAGGGTGTGTGTGTGAGAATGGGTGGTGATGTCCCTTGGGCTGGCAGTGAGTGAGTTGCCAATAAATGTGTGATGGTCTTGAGTGTGTGAGTTTAGAGTGATGAGATGGTTGCCTTACCCTTGCTGCACAGATGAGATCATTCAACCTACATCTGCATTGGATGGCCAACCTCTTCTGTGCAGCATTGGCACTGACCACCACTGCCACCACCTGCCATGCTGGGTTGGGGATGCCGCTGCTTGTCTTGCGGCCATAGTGGGGGTAGAGGACATCACGGCGTGCCTTCATGCCATCAAAAGGCATTCCAGTGATGCATCAGTAAACCTGGGTCTGTGGTTTTTTTTGGCCTTTTGTGGACATCTTCCCTGCAGTAGCTGTGGGCTGGAAGCACCGAGATGTGTGCGCGAGGCTGGGCTTTAAATATGGCGCCCGGCGTGATGAAGCGGCGAGGTGATGGCGTGGTGGGTGAATGAAAGCCCGCCCGCCATGGAAATGGTGTGTTTCCCGGGAATGCACAGGTAAGACAGCGGATTTGGGATGACACGGTGTGAAAACCAACCATCGAGACCGGCGGGTAAAACATTGTTTTACCCATCCGCTACCGTATTGAGTGCAAATCTGAGATGATTCCACTCTATACGTCCTCTTTCCAGTGGAGAAACGGGATAAAAGCTCTTAATTGTAAAGGTGGGAATTGGCATTTAATTGGGCCTCAGTTCACATCAGTGAATTTGCTGCATCTGTCCATGCATCAAAGGTTTAATGGCGTATTTGCCATTATTAATTAACTGTAAATCCCAACCTTGTATCTGATTTCGTTCAAAGTGTTTATGTATACACAAAAGATCCCGTGTTTAAAGGAGAGCTCGAATTGATACTGCTGAAAGATTGTACACATTTGAGCAGCAGTCTGCCTTTTCTTCAGCATACATTCTTGAAGGAACATGAGCTACTCACTGATATGACCCTCCGCTTGTACTGACAAGTGCTTCAATAGATAGATGGGGTTTTTTCCCCCAATTTTTAAAACTCTTTTATGGGAAATGGGTGTTGCTGCCAAGGCCAGCATTTGTTGCCTATCCCTAATTGCCCTTTTGAAGGGGGTGGTGAGCCACTTTCTTGAACTGCTGCAGTCCATGTGTGGTCCATCCCACAGTGCTGTTAGGAAGGGAGGTCCAGGATTTTGATACAGCGACAGTGAAGGAACGATGATTTAGTTCCAAGTCAGAATGGTATATGGTTTAGAGGGGAATGTACAGGTGGTGGTGTTCCCATGCTTCTGCTGTCCTTGTCCTACTAGGTGGTAGAGGTTGTGGGTTTAGAAGATGCTGTTGAAGGAGCCTTGATGCATTGCTGCAGTGTATCTTGTAGATGGTACACACTACTGCCACCGTATGTCAGTGGTGGAGAGAGTTAATCTTTAAGGTGGTGGATGGGGTTCCAATCAAACAGCCTGCTTTGTCCTGCTGCCTGATTGCTGTTGAAGCCACACTTATTCAGGCAAGTGGAAAGTATTCCATCACACTCCTGACTTGAAGCTTATAGATGGTGGACATGCTTTGGAGAAACAAGAGGTGAGTTACTTGCTGCAGGATTCCCAGCCTCTAACCTGCTTTAGATTTATATGCCTAGTCCACTTCAGTTTCTGGTCAAGAGTAACCCCCAAGATGTTGATAGTGGGGGATTCAGCAATGGTAATGCCATTGAATATCAAAGGGAGATGGTTAGATTCTCTCTTTTTGGAGATGGCCATTGCCTGGCACGCGTGTGGCACAAATGTTACTTGCCACCTATCAGCCTAAGCCTGAGTGTTGTCCGGGTCTTGTTGCATATAGGCATTGAGTACTTCAGTATCATAAGAGTTGTGAAGGTTACTGAACTTGGAGTCTGGCCTGGTGCTCCCGGGCGCAGACCACAGGTGGCCATAGGAGCTGCCGTGTGCCAGGGTGGGTTGTTTAAAAGGCTCACCTCTGTTCTCTGGGACTTCATCCCAGCTGTTTTCTTAAATGTTAGGCTGTCTAGTCCTCACCCCTCCACCCACTCTCCCTGCACATATATGCCAACTCATGTGAACTCATGACCCCCATCAATCCCCATGGCCCCTTATACCCCCATGCCAATTTATTGGCAACTCATGTCCCGCCACCCACTACCCTTTGTCCTTACATCCTCCATGCTAACTCACCCAGTAACTACCATCGCCAGACCTCAGGATTAACCATGCAGAGATGAAATAAAATAAAGTTCTAAATATCTATTACAGACTTTATGAGACGATATTAAAAACTACTCATTCATGAAAGCCCATTCAATATATTCAATTGCCTTCAAGTATCTAATCCTTTATAAAAACATTCATTTATATTCATAACCCCACAGCAAAGTCAACTAATCGTTTAATAACCTCTTTGAGCTGTCAATTATATTGTGAACTTACAGCACTCCCCCACCCCCCAAAACCACCGTGATAATGATAGGGTGTGGCAAGCAGTCAAGTATCAATAATACCGTTATGATAGCACTTAGGGTTATGTCAACAAACAGCAATTGAAATTGCTAGAACAGATTTTTTTCACCTCTCACAGACACAGGCAAGGCAGCTTTTTTTTTCAATTTTTAAAAGGTTGGATATTTAAATAACATGAAAGTTTGACAGATCTACAGACCTTATCTATCCTTCACGAGCATTTACAATTTGTTTAAAGATTCGTAACTCCCACACTGCAGGATAGGGCCCTTGCTCCAGCGAAAATGGGGCCTGTTTGAGCAGAGCACTGAGTTCAAATGGTCCTGCTGAGTTCGTTTTCCCACACGTGGGAATCATGCTCTGCCCCGGACCCCACTTCGGCAAAAATGGTTTCTGCTGGCTATGGGGGCAGTCTTCTGGGTCTAGAGTCTGTCTGCCATTTTGGATATGAGGGGAGACCCCATCCAAGATCCTGATGGCTGCCCCACAGCAATTCCACACTGGGAGTAATTTTAATCGCTTTCCACCCTCAGCTTGGGAGGAAGTCTGGCCTGGGAGTGCTGGCAACTTCTGGGACTACAGGCAGTCCCACCATGCTGAAGAGCCCAGTTAAATCCAGGGCTGGGGGCAGGTGCCTCCAATGGATGCAGGGGGCCCGCAAAGATGCTTCTTTCCCTGTCTTGCCTGGCATCATGCAGCAAAAAGCTGCCAGGCTTCCTACATGGCATGCCCTCTGCCAGGGGTGAAATACCAGCGGTGGTGGCATGAGGCCCTTAAGTGACCATTAGTTGGCCTCATAAGGGCCTCAATAGACCCAAGGGTGGAAGGGCCGCCCAACACCTCCCCCGCACCCCAATAAAGTTTCAGGCCTATTGGGGGTGGGTGGGTGGGTCGGCGTGGGAAGGACTTTATCCGCCCTCCCCAACCTCAAACCTGCCAGCCTGGGCAGCGAAAAATCTAGCCCTATGATCCAATTGCCAACAGCAATTGAATGACCTTTCAAATGAACGTTGAGGGTTCAATTCCATTAGATTTCACTGCTAGGACCCTGATTTGGGTATATTCATGAGGTTTCTGTGGATGCCCCAGTTGACCAATAAAAACTATGAGGTTAAAGTGGGGATCAGTGGAATCATCACAGGAACACAATCCTTGTCAGCGATTTTAACCGCTTACACACCCCATTTCTGCTGAAGGAGTGGGTTTAAATTGCTGTTTATCCCATTGTTCTGTCCTTCAGCATTCGTCTTTTGCACACCACAAGCACCCGGTGACTTTTCGCTTTTTAAGTTCTCAACCATATTGTGGGTTCAACCGATATATTGGCTGTCGTGTTACTACATAATCAACTGCATGAGCAATGCCAAATTTAGAGTTGAATAGTTTAGAGAATTCTTTCCATTATTCTGGCTTCAGGCAAATATCCTGTAATGCAATGCCGCGTTTGTCTATTAACTGCTTGATATCTGCAACATTGCGAAGCATTTCTTTAAACGTGGTCTAACACCTTGAGTTATCCAAATTGGTTGGAAAATGGCCGTACATCTGCATATTTTGCTGACCTCTGGGCACAGTTACTAGGGAGATCAAGTGAAAACCTGCAGAAGTTCAGATCCTAGTTATTTACCAGTGGTCTAATTTTTGAGCTTTCTTCTCCTTTAAACAGCAACTTTACTTTTTTTTTGCAGTTGTCTTTCACTTGTGCAATATATATATACACAATTTACCATATCTCTAACACTCAGTTGCAGCTCTGGGCAGAAACAGGGGCAGGCAGAGTGAACAGAGAGCTTCCACGATGTTGCCAGCATGATGCCCAGGCGATTCTAAGTCGCTATTGGCCTTTAATATAATTGACGGGCTGCCCACCCGTCCATGTTGGAGAATGAGGCAGCCCAGCATTTTCTCTGTCCAATCTCTGGCTCGTCTCCCACATTCTGCTCGCTAAATAGAAACTACTCTTCCAGCCAGAAGATGAAAGAAAGCCTCTCATTAGCGGAGCATTTTTGTTTGCTTAATTCATTGCTGACCATTAAGTTGACAGCAGGTTCCCAACGGCCTTTGCTCTTGCAACAGATCGAGCGCATTGCAAGCTGGCAAAAGTTGATAACTTTCTGACGGCCTTAGCTGTCATTAACACCACCAGAATTCACCGGTGCCACAAAACATCAGTAACAACAGTAACTACACCTCAAATTTCACCAGTAAGATGTTACCTAAATCCAGGTGTTTCCATTTTCATCTTTCATGACCTCAGAGCTGAACTTTCATTGAGAAATCTGCTGAGCCGTTTATACTACTGGACCTGAGCTAGCTGACCTCATGATAAGTTCATCAGCGTATACATTTTTGTCTGTTCTAACTTTGTCCAACAGCCTTGTCATTCTCCTCCAGCAAATATGATATTGACTGAAGGCAGGCTAGGGATACAGTACATTGACAGAGGCTGTAAAGAGATATCAGAAGCTGCAAAACGATATAGACAGGTTAAATGAGTGGGAAACAAGGTGACAGATGAAGTACAATGTGAGAAGGCCAGCATAGCACTTGGGACACTAAAAATTTGCTTTTGATGTTTTCCAGCAAGAGGATAAACAAATGGTACAAGTGGTATGAAAAGAGATGTACACTAAACCTACTTGTTATAAATATTGTTGATCACGTATTATATTTTTTCTGAGACACATCAATGGCATCATCGCTGCCTAATGAGATAACAGTAAAACGTTTTGGATGAATGGTAAGATCCAAAATCGCTGAAATACCAGAAAAAGTCATGCAAGCTGCATATTAGACAATGACACAGCTGTAGATCACTTGAATTAAAGGCAGTTTTGTACGGTGGAAACACCAGTTCAGGATTGGCTTGACTCTGCCTAAACACATTACATGTAGAATCCATAAAGCTAGCAGAGAGAGGAGATTTTCATCCCATTGGTCTAGCCTGCAGTCAAACTGGGTTCCTGAGATCAAAGTATACTTCTTCCTCCCTGCGCCACCCAATCCTTAACTGGAAAAAGAGTTTACAGTTACAATCTACTACAAAGTGCTTTGGTAATTGTGGGCAAGTATGTTCTATAGGGTAGTTTATAAGATGTTGGAATCTCTTAAAGCCAAGGATGAGGTGAAAGATTGACTTTTTACTGATAGTGTTTAAGTCGTGGTTACGTAGCACACAGGATAGCTTTTTCTGCCCCTTTGCTAGACAGGGTCACCAGGATTTCTTTTGCCAGGCCATTAACAAGGCACAGGTCCAATTTGTGGCAGGGCCCAGTGTGTATAGAAATGCCAAGAATTGTAAACGTAGCTCCAGAGTTGCCAGACCTGCAGTTGTGTTTCAGGTCTCCGAGGTGAGGGCCTTCTATCTGCTGATGGAGATATCAACCCCTGGGTTCTGAATATTTTTCAACATCTGAGAGGGAAGGTTTTTTTGAGAGTGGGTGGTTAAATGATTAAAAACCACTTGTTTTTCCATCAATGCATGGGCCCAGGACTGCACGGACTCTCTAGTCAATATGTCAATTGCATGTTTCACTAGAAATTATGTTGAAGGATGAGCCTCATTTCTGCCAGCCTTTGATCAGAGTTTTCACTGGTAGAAAAAGCCAGGGCTCCAGTGGGAAGCCTTGTACCAAAACAGCTATCTGTGCAGTCTGCCTACTCCTTGAAATAACACTGGCAAGATGGGCTGGAGTAAAATGAAGGTGTCTTGATGCTATTTAAAATAAAAGGAACGATTTCTCTCTCTAGTTTGTTCCCATTTTGGAAAATATTTATTTGTCTTTTTAAAAGTTTTCCTAAAATGCCAACGCAAAATGAGTTTTAGTGATATGTTATGTTCTGAGATGGTCCTTCTATCTTGGACACTAGGGGCAGAATTTTTCCGTTGGTGAGTTGGGGGCAGGGCTCACTCGCCGACACGAAAATGACGCGGGATGACATCGGGAGGAACCCCCAACGTCATCCCGCCCCATTTAAATATTCAGGAAGGCAGGGGGACAGCGCGATCAGCTGTCCGCCCACCGACCTGTCAATGGCCAATGAGGCCACTGACAGGGTAATTAAATCAATTAAAGGCCCTGCCCGTCCAACCTTAAGGTTGGCGGACAGGCCAGGAGCCCCAGCGGGCTTCTAAAAAAACATGAAACCCTATCCACCGGCGGGATGAGGTTTCATGTCTGTTTTAAAACAGTTTAATAAAGTTTTTGTGATATTTATTAACAGGTCCCATCTCGTGTGACATTGTCCTGCAACCGTTAAAAAGCCACCCCTGCCTTACGGCTGGTCTAGTAGGTAGAGACCTGCCCGTGCGTTCCCCTAAAAGTACTGTGGCACTGTCTGCTAAGCCTGGCGCTGATGACTGCGAGTGCTGCCTGAAGCAAGGTCGGCAAATAAACCTCGAAGTCCCGAGCAAAGTGCAGCTCGCCAGGTGCACGTTGCTTATGTACAGTTGTGAAACATGTCAGTGTGCAATCACAGTGACATGCCCAGGTGATCCAGCCTGGGGGGGATGATCCAGCCTGGGGGGGATGATTCTGGCAAGCAGGGCTTATAATGAGATGCAGATATATTAAAATGACATTCCTGATGTGCGGCGCAGGAAACGCGGCTCACCATTGACGGGCGGAGTGGACGATCACAAACTGGTTTCACAACGGCGTGAACCTGATTGTTGGTCTTCCTGCCATATTGTCCGCTCATGCCCACCATGACACCCGATGCCAATGGGGATGGAAAATTCCGCCCTATGTCTTTAATTATTCACATTGCATTTCTGTAACTCCCTTTTTACAACTACAGATTCAACTCAACTCCAACTCCCACTTTTCCCCTTCCCAAGTCACAGTTCTGAGGGGGTTCAATTTCCCACAGTATTCTCGGCCCTTAGGGAAGACGTCTTGGAAACATGAGAGCTTTCTTCTGCATCCGGTAGGACATCATTATCAGTGGATTAGGACAGCACTTTAGCAGAATTGCTGGAAAACAGAGTGTAGGTTGCAGAATGACTGAACTGCATGGTTAACAAAGACTTTTCAACGAAAGACTGAACCAAGAGAGAAGACTGAAGAGCATCGTCCTTTGGACCCTCTGGGACTAGAAGAGAAAAAAATCAGGACACTTGGAGTTGAACTTGTGGCTCTCTCAAAGCAGACAGGGAATGACCGTCAGAAGAGGAACGATCTTCAACTCCAGGGAAGACTGTCATAGCCGTATCATTCTCAGTTACATCGAAGATTGAAAAGACATTGAAGATCTGAGATTTCAATGAACTTAGACAACAAAGGAAAAAACGAAGACATTCCCGTAAGATGGTCAGCAAAAGAAGCAGAGATGATTTCCCAACAATATTTCAGGGGAACTGTCTACTTTCTATTGACCATGAGAGCCACAATTCTCTCTGTGTGAGGTTGCTCCACTCTGGGCAATGGGGAGAATTGCTGATGATATGGAACCAAGACAGCACCATCTTCTGTAATGAGACAAATTTCCTGTAGACAACTAACTTGTGGGGGAGGGAAGATTGTTGTACAGGGTTCTGCAGCTTCAGAAGTGCTAAAGATTCTGCCGTAGCTTCTGTGCTGACACCCAGCTCTGAAGGGAAGACGACTTTCTGCTGGGACTGAAGTATGGGTGTCAATTGACTTTCACCCCTGGAAGGTATCAGCTCTTTAGTAGTGTGATTCTCTACGGACTCTGACTTGGACTCAGGAAAGGCATCCTCTATACAAGATTCTTCATGGACAACGAGAGGCAAACTAGCCAATACATTGGTAGGCTCAGTGGAACAAAGAACTGAATGCTGTTCAGCTGCTAGTAACACAGCTGACTCTACTAAAAAGACAACAGAGACTTAATGTGGTGCATCTACCAACTGGAAAGATGAATCACCCTCTAGCACGTCAACCTCCAAGATATCACTCATTGCTGCAAGTGATTCTTCCTCCTCACTTTATTCCAGGAAAAGCCAATTCAGGTCCAGCAGTTCTTCATGGGATGGTCATCATTTGCTGCAGTGCCTTCTGTATACACCACCTCTGGCCTTACTGCATAAAGAACAAAGAGATTCATAATGTCAATCTCTGCCCGGGGTTCAGTGGATGGTGTCTCTGTGAAAGAAAGGAATTTGTTGCTAATTGTATAAACCTCCTCACCTTCTGAAGGGTGATGTTCGACTGGTTCTATATAAAAAGTTGAAGGTTGTTGCATGAAAGATAGTGAGTTGTTCAAATGTTGAGCACTATCTGGTTTTTCTAGAATTCCTAGATGCATGCCCAGATCGCCACTCAATAAGGATGTACGTTGATTGTGAAGAACTTAGAAAGAGTCAACGATCTGTCACCTCTTGAGGAGCAATAACCCTGCTTTCCAATAATCCTGGAAGGTCTATGCTGCCTGGACCTTGCAGCTTGATGTCTGATGGATGAAGGGTCATTGGCTGAAGCCAGTTGAGATAATTTGCTAATATGTTACCAGCAGCTCCAATATCAATTTTAAAGGTGGTATCGAAGACTTGAACTTGGACTATTTCTGACCAGTAGTCAGGGCTAAGACTGTTAACTTCCCCTAGGGACTCTGTAGTTTCATCTTCAACTTGATTTTCCACTTCTTGAATAGAGCGTGTTTCATAAATACTTTCTTGTCTTCTACTTTGATTAAAATTGTTGGATTTGCAGAAATGCTTGAAATGTCCGGTTTTTCCACACTGGAAGTACTCTGCACCCCCTCCCGGTCAGTTCTGACGTCTATGCTGAGTTTTCGCACTGCAATGCAAGCATCTCAAAATTGCAGTATGAAGGGTTAACAGAATGGATATGTGTGGTAACTATGGTTTTGTCTAATGTGTTGTATACCTTTAAGGAGAATGCTATAAAGGAAGATCACATGATCTTGTATAACCAATAGTAGAGTAGCGTGGGCTAATTCTGTAGTTAGTTAGTAGTTAGTTGGAAGTCAGTAGTCTGCAAGTGAGCAGCAGAAGTATGTAGAGTTTTTTGTAGAAACACATGTGTAGCTGCTGAGTACCTTGTAAATAAACAGAATGTGTTCTACCTAAGAAGTGTCTGCAGAACTACTCTGTCTAAAGTACCAACTCGGTCACCCTGCAACAAGTGTGACTCACAAGTCACAACAATATGCTAATCTATGGGGTACATGATGATGTGGCGCTGACATTGGGCAGTCGTGTGTGAGGTACTGTAGGAAGCACACAGACAGTCCCAAGGGGTGATGTGCCTTCCCTGTAGCTCATTATGCACAAAATGTAAATAGTGTAAATAAACTAGTTTTTAATTTGCCTGCAGCTTTTCCTTTCTAGAATCCTGGCCTAGCACATCCTATTACATGGTAGTAGCAGTGGCAGCACCAATTTAGTCCATTGTTGGTGTCAAACAACAAACACCCATGGTCCAACATGACCGTGATCTTGCTTTGGCAAGATGCCTTGTTGGGCATGCTGGTGATACATCCACCACAGCTGTGGGTAGCGATGGTGGCACTGCAAGAACAGTCACTGCCCCTACCCCACTCGTTTTCAAGCCTCGAGGACCTACACGGAGATTGCTGCCGGAAGATGCGCCGTGGAAAATTTCTACAGCCAACCCAGGTCAGTTCTTCCCCTTCTTTTGAGGGACTGGACGCGAATCGAATCATTGATACCCATGCTTCCCGGGCCTCAGGGGAGACCAGGCACTTGCTCCTGACCACTCCGAGCCCAAGTTAGGTAACCCCGCCCACACTGAAGCCCGCCAAGATGGTATAAGTGGCAGGAAACGGATCTGCCACCATTTTGGAATGTCTGCACTGTGGCGCGAGATGACAGCACAAACGGCAGGATTGCCCAGGAGTTTCTGATGCGGCAGGCTGGGACATTTCCAGTGTTTCTGCTCAGTTAGAGTCTCCAACCGATGACACCACCAGAAATTAGCGCCTCGCTCACACTTCCTGGTGAAGTTCGCCAGCATTCCTAGGACTTTTCATCTGTCAATCTAGAGGTCAGAGGGTTCCCAACATGCTTCAAACTTGACACAGGCGCAGGGATATCTGTACTGACTGATCACCTTGCATGGCTCTGCAAAGTTCCTCTTCAGCCTTCCAATTTGAAACTCCAAGGGCTGGGTTGAACAAACCTACATGTTAAGGGCTAGGCTACTACCACACTTTGCCACAAGGGCTGACAGATCACGAAAACCCTTTATGTCACCTGCAACCAAGCCATTTCCTTACTCAGCAGGAATGTGTGTGTACAGTTAGGCGTCATACAGAAAGTCAACGAGATTCCTCCATCCAACACCAGGGTCACGTCCTGCCAGGAATTCCCACAATTTTTTCACAGGCTGGGGAAGCTGAAGACTGATTATATTTCTCTGCTCCTAGACGCCATGCCAGTCTGTCTGTTCACCCCTAGGAGGGTGTCACACCCCCTATCTCTGAAGGTTAAGGAGGAGCTTAACCGTCTGTTTCACAGGGGCATTATTTCCCCGGTCACACAACCAATCCATTGGTGTTCCAGTCTGGTTACCGTACCCAAGCCTAATGGCCATTTCTGGCTTTGTGTGGATCTTATGCAGCTTAATAAAGCTGTACAGCGGGAGGTCTGCCCAATGACATCAGTAGATGACAGTTTGGCTAAGCTCACCAATTGCGTCCTTTTTAACTAAGATCGATGTGAACAGCAGGTTTTGGCAAATACCCCACAACAAGGAATCTAGGCTGCTAACGACCTTCACCACACCCTTTGGTCGATTTTGCTTTACCTGCCTCCCTTTTGGCATTTTGTCTGCCCCTGAGATGTTCCAATGTAAAATGTTAACAATTCTCGAGGGCAAACAAGGTGTTATCTGTCATGTGACCGACATCCTCATACATGGTCCTATAAGAGCTGAACATGACCATGGTAAAGAGAGATCCTCAAGGTGCTCCAGGAAGCAGGTCTCACTCTGAACGACAAATATGAGATCGCCAGACCCAACATAAAATTCCTAGGACACATCATCCAACAGCATGGTATCACAGTCGATTCTCAGAAAACAACGACCATTACTCAGTTCCCTAACCAACATGCACCACTGATATTCAGCGTTTCCTGAGGATGGTAAATGGGGTGGGAGCATTTATCCCTAATTTGGCCGTAGAACCCTTGAGGGATCTCCAATGGAAGGGCCAACAATGGTTCTGGGTGCGGAGCAAATCAAGGCCTTTCAATCCATTAAAGATCGCCTAGTCTCCTTGGGTGCCCTGGCAAACCGTGACCCCATGTTGCCTACACTCGCCGCTGCTGATGCTTCCTCCATAGGCCTCAGCAGTGTCCTAATCCAGCTGCAAAAGAACGGTAATTGAAAATCTGTCTATTTTGCTTTGAGAGCCCTCATGGAAACTGAACGAAAGTATGTCACTATTGAGAAAGGTGGTTTGGGCTGTCAACTGTTTTTCTAATTACCTGACAGGGCGGCCCTTTCAGCTGTAAACAGGCCACAAGCCCCTCATACCACTCCTCAATTCTACGGAGATTATTAAGATGCCCATCCATATTCAATGATATCGCCTCCGGTTGATGCGGTACCAACATTCAGCCATCTGTGACCCAGGCAAGTCACAAACCACGGCTGATGCTCTCTCCAGAGCCACAGTCGACCACGCAGTTGCCCTCGAGTCTACACTGGACTCAGGAGCAGAAGCATTTTCCTCACCGTCATGAGCCACCTGCCCATATCTGCCACAAAGCTCCAGGATGTTTGACACACCCAAAACCAGCATGCCAAATGTGTTCAAGCACGTGAGTTCTGTCTCCAAGGGTGGTCCAAATACAACCCTACAAATCATCTTACCCACAAAAGCTATGAGCAAGAGCCCATTTGACCATTATAGACAGCCTCCTTGTTTACAACCATCACTTGGGCATTCCATGCCCCATGCGGCAAGAAATTCTTCACAGTCTCCATGGAGATCACCTCGTAATCACTAAATGTGGAGCAAGAACCCTGCAATCTACATTCCCTATATGTTGCTCCTAGGCATGGTGTTCCAACCTCTCTCACAAGACTGACTGATGTCAGTGATACATCATCATCTGTTAACCCTTTATACTACACATTGCAGCCAGATTTTTTTGCCCTGTTACAATATTGTCCTACTGTAGTGCGAGTGCTTTACATAGGCCAGCAAACAATGTGTAACTAACTGTGATGAAGTGCTTTGCGATATGCATATTTTTCCCATCCACTTAAAGCCAGCTATTGGTAGGTCACCTTACCCTGGTTGATTTCTTCAGGATCAAAATTCCTTCCTAATTTGGTGCCAACATCTCTAGGTGATAGTACAATACCTCAGTGAGGTCTCTATCTTCTGCAAGACAATATTAAGTGGCAACTTTTCTTTCCCTAACTTCTTACACAGAAGCTGCATTATACACCAGGATACCCCTCCTTAGCGTTGCATCTTTATAAGCATGTTGGAAGTAGAACAACTTTCCAAAACTGTTGACCTGTAGAAAGCTCCCTTCCTTTAATTGGCTTAAATGCCCTTTAGATATCTGCTGGAGTGCCAGCTATCCCACCCCTGAATCTGCAAACTATCCGATTGGCAAGTTACATACCATATGCTTGTTGTGAATATTTAATGAAGATTGATACAGGCGCAATTAGCAGTGTCACCTTGTATATGCTCAAATAAAAGCAAAATACTGCAGATGCTGGAAATCTGAAATAAAAGCAGAAAATGCCGGAAAAACTCAAGAGGTCTGGCAGCGTCTGTGGAGAGAGTATCAGAGTTAACGTTTTGAGTCCATATGACTCTTCTTCAGAGCTGAAGAGAGGTAGAAATGTGATGGGTTTTATACTGTTTAAGAGAGGATGAAGCAAAATAGAAAGTCAGGGATAGGCGGGAACTCAGGAGAGATTTAACAAAGATGTCATGGACACATGACAAAGGGAGTGTTAATGGTAGTGTTAAAGACTAAAGAATGTGTTGATAGTGGCATAAAGGTAAGATAGCAGAGGATGTTAATAACAGAATAAGTGTCATGCTCTGTGATAGTAAAACATAAGAACAAGTGACAGAGAGCCCTATGGGAGGGTGGAAGTGGGAAAGTGGATTAAAAAAGGGGTCATGGTCTGAAGTTGTTGAACTCAATGTTAAGTCCCTCACCCTTTCTCCTCCATCCCAGAACCATGATAGGACCCCTCCTTGTCTTCACTTTTCACCTACCAGCCTCCGTATTCAAAGAATCATTCTCCATTTCCGCCAACTCCAGCATGATGCCACCGCCAAACACATCTTTCCCTCACCCCCCCATTAGCATTCCATAGAGACTGTTCCCTCCCTGATACCCTGGTCCACTCCTCCATCACCCCCAATCTCCTTATCCCCTTCCCACGGCACCTTTCCATGCAACCGCAAAAGGTGCAACACTTGCCCACCTACCTCCTCCTTCCTCACCATCCAAGGCCCCAGACGCTCCTTTCAGGTGAAGCAGTGCTTCACTTGCATACCCTTCAATTTGGCCTACTGCATTCACTGCTCCCAATGCGGTCTCCTCTACATTGGGGAGACTAAACACAGATTGGGTGACTGCTTTGTGGAACACCTTCGGTCTGTCTGCAAGCATGACCCCAAACCTTCCTGTCACTTGCCATTTCAACATACTATCCTGCTCTCAAGCCCACACGTCCGTTTTGGCCTGCTGCAATGTTACAGTGAAGCCCAATGCAAACTGGAGGAACAGCACCTCACCTTCCAATTAGGCACTTTACAGCCTTCTGGACTTTACATTGAGTTTAACAACTTTAGACCTTGAACTCTCTCCTCCATCTTGACCCCCTTTTTAATCCATTTTTCCCCAACCCCCCTATGTTGTGCTTTCACAGACCGCTGATCCTTATTCTGCTATTAACATACTCTGTTATCTTACCTTTATGCGACTATCAGTACCTTCTTTAATCTTTAACACTACCATTAACATTCCCTTTGTCTTGTGTCCATGACATCTTTGTTAAATCTCTTCTGAGCTCCCACCTATCCCTGACCTTCTATTTTGCTCCACTCCCTCTTAAACAGTGTAAAATCCATCACATTTCCATCTCTCTTCCGCTCTGAAGAGACATACAGACTCGAAACATTAACTGTTTCTCTCTCCGCAGATGCTGCCAGACCTGCTGAGTCTTTCCAGCATTTTCTGCTTTTATTTCATCTTGTATATGCCTCCCTTCACCATTGGTAGCCCAAGTGTTGAACAGCTTGGCTCCTCCACCCTGCGATACACCCCCCCACCCCCACTGTAACCTACCATCTCTTCATCCCCCCCCATTCCTTTAAGACCCTATTGAGCACCCTTTCTAATCTCGGTTTCATTGAACTATCTCCCATATTCCTCCCACAGCTCTGAAATGCATTTCCTGTGTTTAAAAACACTGGATTTCTGCACTTCTGTGGAGGTTCTTCTACACGCCTCCTGTAACCCTGGTGGAAGGTCTGCAAGTACCTTGGAAAAATGGGGTGGGGGACGACAAACAGGAGAACCTGTCTGGAATTCCACTCCAACTTTATAAATACCAGTAATTTTGATTCACCATCCATTAGAATGAAAGCAAGGTGAAAACGATGGGAGTACCAAGAAATCGGACAGGTTAAATCTTTGTTCCCATTAGTTTGTGGGGTATCTTAGGCTGCTGATGCTAATAGATCTTGGTGTTCTGATTTAAGATTTTGTCAATCAAGCAACAATGTTCAGGATAGCTCTTTGCAACCCTATATGCTTGCTTAATTCAAAAACAATAAACCACTTCATAGTGTAGTGAATAATAAGCCAAATAGAAGATGTGAGCTTCAAGGGCTAAACTGCCAATGTTCATGGGCCCCAGGTAGCCCATGGGCTATGCTTTGGATACTCTTGTAGTGGAGAGTATATAGAGCAAAGAGGAGATATCAGTTTCTACAAGAATTTCTGGCTCTACTATTAATTTTACAATCTCGTGTCCTCACTTTGAATTAAAATGCTCCAACTAATATTGTGCTGAAGGCAATATTTGCTAACGTTTACGTTTGGAACTTCTGGCGCAGATTATATCGGTACTGGAGCTGCAGATGGTACAGGTGGTAGGATCAGTGTCTGCCTTGTGCAAAGTGGGAAAGCTTACATGTGTCGGTGGGGAAAAGGTAACAATGAAGTTTGGAGAGGGCATTGTTTCACCTGTACAATCTTCACATTTCACGGATAGTGTACAATTACTTATTAGCCGATGATACAGCAGTAGCAGCTGGATTTTCTTTCCAGGCGGGCTCATTGTCAGAAGATTGTCATGTTAGCACTTCATGTCCGTTACCCTGACCCACGTCCATTTTCACAGACTTGGCCAAAGTGGAATTTTGAGGCCCTCTCACTCCTAAAGAGGCATCTTCTGGCCTCCTAGCCCTTCCCTGGGCCTACCACGAGCCACCTAATGCTGACAGTTGGAGGATGATATTTGGGTAAAACACTAAAGAGCTTTCAGCTTCCATGAAACTGCACTCCAGCAAGACTCAGGCGAGAAAAAGAAAGACTAGATACACTTCAAAGGTTTATTTTAAAAATATACATATTATTACAGGCCTTTGAGGGTAATAACTTTATCGTTACCTTGGCCTTATAATGTGTTGGGAATGCTTTAGATTTGACTCAATTTATTGATAGTTTTACTGGCGTAGGGTTATTTAACAAAGAAAAGATTCTTGAATCAGCTGCGAGAGAAATACTCTATTAATAATAGTTTCACTTGCCCTGCAGTACTCAATGGTTCATTTTTGTTGTTAGCAAGATATTTTGCTTGTCCTGGTCCAGACAAACAGGGAAACGTATTCAATCAGGTAACACACCATTTGAACTGGAGTATCAATGTGCTGTACGGTGGCCAAGTTGTGCTATTAATGATAGAGTTGATCTGCAGATACTTCTTAAGTTTAAGATACTTCTTAACCATTAAGTTTATTTACAATATACTCACCTGCAACAACACATGTGCTTTCAACTCCAACTCTGTCTCTGCATTGACTGATGAGGTAGCCGAGCTACTCTCCTATTGGTTATTACAGATCATGTAATCTTCCTTAGCAAGTATTATTCTTAAAGGTACATTATACACTAAATAAAACCATAATTACGACACAATGTGAAAATGTAGCTGACTAATCGAAAGTTTTGCTGGGAATATATTTGCTAAATAGTCAGAATTCAGAATACAGCTATTCTGTTGGACATTTCAATTCCAAAATAAGTGTTTCCCAAGTGGCAGAGGCATTAGTAAGTGCAGTAGTTGTTTCAGGAGAGCATACAGTTTGCTAGAAATGTTTATGTTGCTTGCTCACTTGATAATATGCTCAAGTAAAATTTGTTTATGTTCACCAGTTAATAACTGTTAAAATAGCACAGAAAATAAATTTATGCAACATGTCAAACAATGTGCCACCATAGGAAATCAAAACTCTAGTTCTGATGAAGAGCTATAAATATTAACATTTATTTTTTGTTACATGTGTTTACCTGACTTGCTGAGTAGTTTTCAGCGTTTTCTGTTTTTTGTTGAGTTTTCCAGCATCTCCAGCCCTTTACTCCTCATTCTCTAATTCTTAATCTTCAATTCAAACCTTAGCTACTTTCATTTTAGTTTTTGTGCTGCACCAGTGCTGTTGGCTCCTAATGTTCAGATCTCCCAGAAGGAAAAATATAGTAAAATCTGGGAAATATTGGGTCTGAACTGATCCAGTATACCTTAAAATGGAACACCAGTAAAAACTGGGAAATAAGGGTATTGGTCCGAACTGTTTTTCCCTTCTGTGCTTGCACAAGCCAGTGATAATACCAAAGCAAATGTATTGCCTTGGAGGTCATAGAATCACAGAAACTTACAGCACAGAAGGTGACCATTCGGTCCGTTTGCCTGTGCTGGCTCTTGGAAAGAGCAGCCTCACAGCCAGCACTTTTTGTTCCTACTCCTGTAAATTCCTCACTCTCAAGTACTGGTCCGACTCCCTTTTAAAATGATTATGGAATCAGCTTCCACCACCTTTTCAGGTAAAGCGCTCCAGACTCAGATAACTCTGAGCGAAAACAATGCCCCTCATATAATTCCCTCTAGAGCTTGTGCCAATGGTTTTAAATCCACGACCTCTGGCCATTGACCTATCTGCATGAGGGAATAATCTTAGTTTACCTTCCTGGCCGCTGGCCGCACCCAATCCGGCAAATTTTGGCTGAGTTTACCACCGGCAGCGGGAGGCCCAATCATTACGATGCAACAATACGGCACAAAAACCAATGTAACTGAAGCTGCAGTTCAACGCTTCCATTTGGCTCATTGCTAATTATAATTGAACCCAGATGTGCTGTTATAATAAAAACAAATAGTTGAAAAGAAAGGTGATAATATGGAGAACAAAGGGCAAGGAATATTCATTCAGTTCTCCTTCACTTGATCCTTATTTGAACATGCAAGTAAGTGTTGAACAGTAATGGAAGTGTATTAAGGTGAAAAGCCCTTATGCCTGTACATGGAAACCAATTTAGGGAAAGTGGAAGGGACGGAGGGATATTCAAGCAGGTATTATCTTACAAAGTGCTTTGTACCCAGACCCTTTTCCTTTCTTTAACTAGGTGTAAAAAGCAAGACCACCCACTTTGAACAGCCATCTCATTTTCTATGCTCTTCCTACAGATGTAATTCTACAGATGTAGGATAAAAGTGACTGTGAAAGTGAAAGAAGAAAGGTTCTGTTTGCATGGCTGTCAGCCTCAGCCTTCTTTGCAAATGCTGTAAATGAAGGAAATGGACATTAATGCTTTATGATAGCTTTTAGGCTAATTGAGCTGTGTGTAGGTACCAACCGGTCATGAGTCTTCAGTGGTTAGGTTAATGCCTCTTGTAGACTTTTCTGGAGGTTATCTTCTTATCACAAGTGCCCTTTACTCTGGATCAGGATCACAGTAAACGCTGTTTCTGAAATCCTTTATAAAATAACAAATGAAAGCTTTTCTGAAAGAACCTCCGTTATATGTCTGTTAACTTGGAAATATTAGTTGGAAGGAATAAATGGAGCTGTTATTACTGGGAGTCCTAGTTTACTCTCATCCATGCTTCATTCGGCAAAAACTATAATAATACCCATGTTGAGAAAGAATGTGTGACATTGGCGAAGTTCACCAAACATTTACTGATAGGGGTTTTAGAGTCGATTTGCAGCTGGTTCTTAGGCTCTGTTCCTTTACAATTCACACACACTATCGACATTTTGGAAACATTTGAAATGTTCTGAAGTGAGGAGATGGCTAATATTAATGTAAATATAGTTTTTCTTACCACGTGGCATTTTATAATTGCATTAAGCACACAAGTTTCCCATCATTATTACAATCCGGAGCTCTGTATTGTAACATGGAACAGATTTAATTCAGTGCACGTCTGCATCTCATAGGACTATCCCAAACTTTGTTTCTGGAGTCCTCCTTTCTTTAGAAACATGGAAAAATGAATGTATCCTCCTGTGTTCAGCACTTGCACTTTGAAAATATTATTTGCATTTGAACAGGCAGCTTTGGGTCATGAATGGTGATGATTAAGATCATGACTTCATAAGAAATAGAAACAGGAAATGGCCATTTGGCTCATTGAGCCTACTCCGTCATTCAATAAGCTCATGGATGATCTGATTGTGGCCTTGACTCCACTTGTGCGCCTGGCACTCATAACCCTTGAATCCCTCGTAAAACAAAAATCTGTTTAACTCGGCCTTGAACATATTCAATGACCCAGTCTTCCAAAGACTAACAACCCACTAAGCGCTGGGACACCCCTCATTTTTAAACTGTGCTCCATAGTTCTATATTCCTCTATCCTTTCTGCATCTATCCTGTCAAGGCCCTTTAGTACCTTATATTTTCAATTTTCTAAACTCCAATGAGCACAGGTCTGATCTGCTCAACATTCCCTCATAAGACAACCCTTTCGTCCTAGGAATCAATCTGTGAACCTTCCCTGAGAACTGTAATTACATATGAAGGTGCCAAATTATACATAACCTAAATCTTGAACCATGTCCTACTCTGGTTCTGAAGCTGTCTACTCACATTGGCTCCATCCCATTGTCCTCATGGCTGATGTGCTATTACATATGTGTAAATTTTGTTTGTTCCGTTTATAATCAGAGTTCAGATAATCACAGCTTGTCAGAAGTTCAGCGGTGATCCTTGGAAACTAGGTTAGATTGTTTTGATAAGTTAAATTGATAACACGTGCATCAGTGTAAATCACAGAGGCTTCAAGGCTGCTGAACAAGATATTGGTTTATTGAATGATCTATACATACCCTTAACTAACAAACCCTTGTTAGGCAAATATGTTGAGTAAAACCTTTGGAACCAAAATAGAAGTTTCTTATGGAGTTGTGCAACCTTTCAGTTAGGGAAACCTTGCATATATCTATTTGTATTGTTATTGGTATGTTATGTATTC
Source organism: Cetorhinus maximus (assembly GCF_964194155.1). NCBI lineage: Eukaryota > Metazoa > Chordata > Chondrichthyes > Lamniformes > Cetorhinidae > Cetorhinus > Cetorhinus maximus. Next base: position 4,743,409 of record NC_135892.1, read on the forward strand.
AAGGTAATGGGCTCATTCCAGGTCACTTCCTACTTGACACACCCCATGTTCCCACCTTTCCTCCTCTCAACTTCTGGGTGAGGCAATAAAACCTAGAGACTTGTAACCAATTCTAAACTCTGTTTTTTTTTTTGCAACCCCCTCAAGGTCAAATAGCCAAATAAAGGGAAAAAAATGGGTCTGGAGGAGGTGTAAATGGCAACGGCTGAAACATTGCCAGTACGTGCTGTCTGAAAAAACTGAGAGCAATGATTATAATCTAAAACTGTTGAATTAAATATAATGAAAAAACAGAAAATACAGCAAATAGTTAGCAGACCTGGCAACATCTGTAGAGATAGAGAAACAGGGTTAACGTTTCAGACCTATGACTTTCTATCAGAACTCTACTCTCAATTATCAGCAAAGTTATGGAAGGTACAATCAACAGTGCTATCAAATGGCATTTACTCAGCAATAGCTTTCTCAATGATGCTCAGTTAGGGTTCTGCCAGGACCACACAACTTCAGACCTCATTTCAGTCTTGATTCAAACATGGACATCACTGCAAGACTCCTTCAGCTTCCTAGCCTCAACTATCTTCAGCTGATTTATCAATGACCTTCCCTCCATCATAAGGTCAGAAGTGGGGATGTTCACCGATGGATGCCCGGTGTTCCTTATCATTTCCAACTCCTCAGATATTGAACCAACACATGCACACATGCAACAAGACCTGGACAACATTCAGGATTGGGCTGATAAGTGGCAAGTAACATTCATGCCACATAGGTGCAAAGCAATGACCATTTTCAACAAGAGAGAATCTATACATCTCCCCTTGACATTCAACAGCACTACCATCATTGAGACCTGCACCATCAACATCCTGGGAGTTACCATTGACCAGAAACTTAACTAGACCATCCATATGGCTACAAGAGCAAGTCAGAGGCTGATAATTCTGTAGTAACTCATTTCCTGACTTTTCAATGCCGTCCACCATCTACTAGGCACATCCACTTGCCTAGACAAGTGAAGCTCCAACAACATTGAAGGAGCTCAACACCATCTAGGACAAAGCAACTCCTTGAACTGACATCCCATTGGCCACATTAAACATTCACTGCCTCCACCATTGGCGATCAGTGGTAGCAGTATATACCATTTACAATTTGCGTTGCAGCAACTCACCAAGATTCCTTCCACAGCGCCTACCATACCCACAACCCCTACCACCTAGAAGAACAGGGGCAGAAGCTGCATGGGAATACCACCACTTGCAAGTTCCCTGCCTAGTCACACACCATCCTGACTTGGAGCTATATCCCTTCACTGTTAGTGGGTCTAAGCCCTGGAACTCCATCCCTAACAGCCCTATGGGTGTACTTACACCACATGGACTGCAAGGTTTCAAGAAGGCAGCTCACCACCAACTTTACAAGGGGAATTAGGGATGGACAATAACTGCTGGCCTTGCCAGCGACACATACATCCCATGAACGAATAAAAAAAGAGTAGGAATCTTTTCACAGGAATATTTTTCCCAGCACCAGTGTACTTGTTATTTTTAAGCACTCGGTAGTAAATATTTCCATTTTAACTTTCGTTTTTTAATTCAGCTGATTACTTTCCAAGGGGAGGGGGGGATATTCTTCTGGTTTCGCTTCCAAACAGGAAATGCACCTGCTGACAGTATGAGCAGGATTTTATGCCTCGTGGTGGGCGCTCTCCCGGCCCGATCGGGCAGAAAATAGCGCGAGAAGACACCGGGTAAGTGGGCCGATGTCATCCCAATTTCACATTGCCCGTGCAATTTCGCGCTCATCGCATGGGCAAAATGGGCAGGCGGGTAGCTCACATTTTGCAAAACCTCATCCAAGAACGGGATGAGAAGGGTCAGCAGCATTGCCAGTGTGAGTAGTGAGGAGTTTTGGAGATAGTTTGCTGCTGGTTGTTTAGTTGAACTTGACAGCTTCATCTCTGTTCCCAGCTCCATTCTTAGCATTACTAGGCCCCATTCCATGGCTCATTGGTGTCTCCAAGGCTCCTGGAGGATTTTGACCATGTGGACCCTTCCTGGTTGTCAGACAGCGTTCTGTTACCATGCTAATGGGGATTGTGGTCTCCGCTGGAGGCAGCTTCTCTGAGGAGGAAGAGAGGGGCAGGAGGGAGAGGAGGCCAGGTGTCCCAATGCAGCTTCCAGGGGAGGGACCTGTGGGAGGAGAGGTGCAGCCACAAGGGGCGCAGGGCCAGCAGGTAGTCCAAGGCGGAAGGGGCCACAGAAGACACCACTATCCTGCTGCCAGGGTTTACAGGCGCCAATGCAGCTACCTCAATATGTCTGAGGTACAATGACGGAGGAAGCTCTGCCTCTCCAGAGAGACCGTGACCTCCATTTGTCAGATGATTGGGCCTGAGATCATCTCCGATTGTGTGGGTGGAAACCCCATGCCAATGACTCTGAAGGTCACAGTAACCCTCAACTTCTATGCCTCCGGCTCTTTCCAGGGGTCAGTGGGGGATCTTTGTGGAGTGCCCCAATCAGCTGTCCACAGTTGTGTCAAGTTGGTGACAGAAGCTCTGTGCAGGTGGGTAATGGCATTTTTACATTTCCATATGGATGAGGCCAGTGAGGCTGAGCGAGCCAGAGGCTTTGCAGCGATGGCTGGGTTCCCCCACATCCAGGGCGTAATAGACTGCACACATGTGGCTATCAAGACGCCAGCAGGTCAGCCGGGTGCATTCACCAACAGAAAGGGATTCCACTCGATGAACGTCCAGTTAGTGCATGCCCACAGGACACAGGTTCTGCAAGCCAGGTCAAGGTACCCTGTCAGGTTCCATGGCGCTTACATCCTGAGACACTCCCAGCTGCCAAGGCTCTTCAGTGCTCCAGCCCGACTGGATGGATGGCTGCTGGGTGACAAGGGCTATCCATTGAAAATGTGGCTTATGGCACCTCTTTGCCACCCAAGAACAGAGGCAGAGCAGCAGTATAATAGGAGTCATGCCTCCACAAGGGCAATGATAGAGAGGACCATAGGTCATCTCAAGATGTGCTTCCGATGCCTGGACCATTCAGGGGGAGCACTACAATGCCCCCAGAGCGGGTGTCACTGTTAGTGGTTACATGCTGCGCTCTCCACAATCTGGCACTGGCAAGGGGGGAACCCACTGGAGGAAGAGGATGTTGACGCAGTTCCACAGGCCACAGAGGATGAATCCAGTAGTGAATCAGAAGAGGAACATGGTGAGGAGAACTTTGAGGGCATGGATGCAGACTTCTGTAAACTTCAGGGAGGCAGGGACACCAGACACAAATTGATCCAACGCTCCTTCAGCTAGGCTGCCAAAGATCTGCTTCCACCTCATGCCAGGGCTCTCACCTCCATCCCGGATGTCTGCAATGACCCTTTGAACCCAAAGTCCTCTCAGTGCCTGTGCAATAAAGTTTAGAGTCACTCACGTCCATTATTACTTACTGGTGTACCCTGCACCAAAAGAATAAAAAGGTGAAGCATACTCAGGCCATTAGGACAAAATCAAAATTTAACGCCCACCGAGGTGTTGGTATCTGCACTGATGCCTGGTTTAGAGAGCGGGTGTGACGCAGGTGCTTCTGGAGCCTGGTGGTCCTCTGGTGTCACGGGTGGCTCTTCGAGGGTCCTGCGATTGAGTGCGTGCTGGCGAATCTAAGGGAGAAGAATCACATGTCATTAGTTTAAGTCATCACACTGTCACTATGCATGCCAGGCACCCTGGTGAGAAAATGGAGATCTGCATCATGGTGCCATCATCTTTCAATGATCAGTGGGGAACCCAGTTTCGAGGCTCCCATCAATGATGAGACTACACAAGAATGTTTGCAGCATCTGAAACTCTCACCTCTGTGCACGCTGTACTCTTACCTTCGTCTGACACACCAGCATCTCCACGACCGGCTGACCAAGGTGCTTGGCGCCTCTCCAGCTCCAAGGTGCGCTGCTCGAATCTGAATAGGATTAGGTGATTTGAGGGGCCTCCACCTGTCCGCGACCTCTCATTGTAGTTATGGGTCATCTTCTCCTGAAAGGACAGAGGAGCATTGATTAGTCCACTCTCCACCTGCAGCGCCATTGCAGCCTGACCAACCCCACCTGAGCAGGGCACATCTGAGTCGTGGTACTCGAGCCGCAAGGCACTCAGTCCGAGCAGCCAGGGCTCACCCCCTTGGCCAGCTCCAGTGTCATTGACAGTTGGCACTCAGACTCTAACACCCCTGAGCACCATGGGGGGGACGGCCAGACCTTAACACATCTCCACACTGATCCATGCCAACACGGTACTCACCCTTCCCGAGCGCAGCAGGTTGTTGAACCTTTTGCGGCACTGCACCCAACGTCATGGCTTCTGACCTCAGCTACCACCTCCTCCCAAGTTCGTTTTGTTAGGTGCGGTGGCCTCCTCCTTCCATCTCTGGGGATGAGGGTGTCCCTCCTGGCAGCCACCTCCTCTAGGACTCCAGGAGGACCGCGAGGTACTCATCTGAAAACCGGGAGGGGAGGGGTGGGGTGGAGGGCGAGTGCCCTCCTGCCTGGCACCTCCAGCCACACTTGATGCCGTGGCTTCGGCCTTCACAACGCTGCAAATATGATTCTTCCCTGGCAGCCTTCAAGGAGCTGCCTGTTCCGTTTTTAAACCGCCCGCTGGGTCACCATTGGACCCGACGCCCGACAGGCCCCCATCCCCACCCGGCCCTTCCTGACCATTGGGAAGACGTGTTACACGCTGGGTGGGCCTTAATTGGCCGGGCAGCGTGAAATCGCAGTCGGGAGGCCGATCGCGGGCGGCGGCTGGTTTCCTGACCAGTTGTGGGCCCACTGATGGCGCACGCCCGCCAAGGGTAAAATTCAGGCCTGTGTATTGGAAATACACACACACACTGAGCATAACTTTACCAACCATTTAAATTCATGTAAATTCATGTCCGATCTTCATTCACAGTGGAGCAGACTCCCCGTGCGGAGTGTGAACTTTGAAAAACGAAGCCTGAGGACTACAGTTTCAGTAAGGGAGGCTGTGCTTAGCGGCTACAGTATCTATCTTACCTTAAATTTCTCATCACAGGCCTTTGTACTTTCTATTTTCTTGCACCTGGATGTATTTCTCTGTGTGTATATATTGAATCACACCTGCAGGGGTCTTTCAGCTATTCCCGTATTGAAAGTGAAGCATAAAATGTCTCAGATAACTTGACAGATAAACTCACACATACCTACGCAGGGGAGAGACCTAGAGGATAAGGCAATATTGCTGTATCTGTGTTGTACTGCAAATGTATATTGAAGGAGAGGGCTGATTGTGTACCATTATATCTTTGGGAACTCTGTGTCAGCAAGCAATCAAACATCCTGACATATGCAGTGAAAAGCATCGCACTGCCCTAAAACTTGCAGAAGCTAATGTCTGGAAAGAGTTGACGTAACATTCCAAATACTAAAGTTGCTGAAATTTAATAAAAATGATATATGAGCGCGTATTATCTATGTATGATGATCTGTGTTTCCTCTAGATAAATTGTTGTGATTGCCAGCATCTGTTTGATACATCTTTAACTTCCATTTTAAACATCCGGTAAATCAGATATATTTGGGGAAAAAAAAACATATCTGCTCAGTCTTTATTGCCAAAAAGGCTCATTTTTTTCCCCTCCAAGGCTTTGTAAATGTGAAATTCATTGTGCTGTTTGTTTACAGAGGCATGGATATCGAAGATAAGTCACTTGAATGCGCACACAATTCTTGTCTGATTGGCTGATTGTGCGGAGATAAGATCAGGACAAGTGCCATGCCAAACTCAGGCCAGAGTGGAAATGGTCATCAATATTTGGGCTGCGCCTGTAGTATTTCTTCCAAGCTGCATTCCTCCACTTTGAAAAAAAAAATGATCTAAATAAAATCATCCAAACACTGAGAAGAAGATGTAAGTGAAATTGTGTGGTTACATTTGCTTTCCACCTATTGCCTGGTTTTATATTGATCTTTATTGTTTTAGGTCACCCCCAAACCATCCGTCATTTCTGAACCAAGATGGCGCAATGGCGATTGATTCTCAGGCTGATGCTGACTCTAGGGCAGCCAGAGGGTGTGTTTTACTCTGTGCCTTGTAGGGCTGGGTCTTCCAGCCTCGTTGTGCTGTGGGAGATTTGGCAGCCCAGCCAAAAGTCCACTGACTTTCGGCGAGACCAGATGATCCCAGCAGAGGGCGAAGATGGAAAATCCCGCCCTTACTTCTTAAAACAAGTGTTGGTGTAAGAGGTATAGCAGCGCAGTGCTGCTGGAGTCAATAGTAAATGACCGTGCTTTGTGACATTGTTTCAAATATTGCTGCGAAAGACTTGTACAAATTATACTAGAGTCATAACGGTTCACTCAACTACTTCTTGTGTCTCTGGTTCAGCAAGTTATTGTTAATGCTTCGAATGGACACCTGCCTAGGAGCTGCTGCTTGATAATACAATCTGGGATAAAGTTGTGCAAGGGAAAGAGAATGTGAGTGAAACTTTACCAGAGATTGTTCTGTATGGATCATTTTAATTGATGTATCATTTTTGGATCTCCCTCCGCCCCCCTAGCTTGGTTGAAGTCAGGTCCCAGGTGCAGGGCTTATAGTAAGAATTGCAAATTCCTCATGTACCACACCACCATGAAACACATCAGTGGAGGTATTCACTGCTGCAAACAACTTACCACATCTGGAGAGGCTTTTCTAGCACCCCTCACATTTATGTATAAAATATGAAAAAAGCTTCTTCTTTGATAGGCGATCCTTCTTGAGCCACCAAACTCGTTGGTCTATTGTGGCCTCTCTTGTCTTTATTGATACTACAGTGTTAGTTGCTTCCCTTTTTCTCTTCTTCTTCCTTGCCTAGTCACTGTGCGAAAGTCAAGGCTTCATCATCTATCGCCTATTCTTAACACGTTCTTTCTGTTAGGAAATAGAGACTGGTTAGGTAAGTTATATGGGTACTTGTGGGTGATAGGAGTGAGCTTTAGCTTTAAAGTTTAAGTTTGATTTGGATTTCTGTATCTATGTGTTAAGAAAGGTCAAGTGGAGTTTTGGTTTCACTTTAAAAAGATGCTTGCATTTCTAATGAGAGTTTACGACTTAAGAAGTTAAGCAAACACAAGGGTAGAAAAATTGGGCTGTTGCCTAGCAACAGGGGCGCCAAGAGGCAGGTCCCTCCCACAGGTGCACAGAAGAAGAAAGACAGCAATTTGTTTTGGAAGCTGTTGGGGTTCAGCAGGTTCTGTAGATAGCTACCAGGCAGGTGCAGCCTAGAAGGGGCAGATAGCAAGTCCCAAGCTAAAAAAAGACCCCAAAATCCAGGAGAGTGGAAGAGGGGAAAGTCCAAAGAAGACCTTCTTGTCAAAAGGAAGGACAGGAACCTGGAAAAGGTCCTATTAAGTGAAGTTAAGAGTGAGGGGCAGAGAAAAAGGCTTCAAGCTTGAGATTTTAGGGACAAAGGCTGCAGAAAGCAGATTTAAAATGAGAACAGCTTGCAAGAGGCAGGAAGGTCCAAAGAGACAACCGAAGGCTTGTAAATCTTGCTATGGACATGTGAAGCAGTGGTATACTGTTGTCGGCTGAGTCTGCTGAGAGAGAGTGCATGGAAGACGGCTTGAATGCATATGGTGACCCAGGGAAGAGTAACATCAGAAGGAGAGTTCGAAACCCAGAGGTGAATCCTTGTGGAAGACATCTGAGAGAAAGTGTCGGTTTGGGAGACGATTCCAAGGCAAGGTCTTGGAGAGTGGAGATTGGAAACCCTCGTGTGAAAGCTGGAGTTCACTGAGACCTGTTGGCTTACGGTGTGACAAGCGCCTGCGGGGAGTTGAAGAGAGATCCATAGTATCTGTTTGAGGTGGCATCTGTCATTTGGTTTCAGAATGTGGTGTGTCTGACCACAGGGTGCCATAGGTTTACATGGACTGTGTACTTACTATGAACATTAATGTATAAGATAGCTTTTGTAACTTGTTTTATCCTTACAAATCTGTATATATCTGTAAAGGTATAGCTGTGAGTGAAGGAGTATTGTAACATAGTTCATCTTTTCTTGTTGAATAAATGTTTTATTCTTTTGTTAAAAGTTCATCAGCTGACTCCTGTGACTTTGTTCAGTAGCTACTCTCCACATATTTAAACAAACAAATAAAAGTTAGGATCCATCAGGCTGGGTTCCTCTCTGGGATCAGGCTTGTCCAGGGGTAACCTCAACTGGGGATCAGAACAGTTTCTCATAACCTCAAATTTTCACATCTTCCCTTCTAGCAATATAGGCTTTTAAGGCCCAAAGTTGGTGCCACCTCATCATTGCTTTTTAATTTAGGTTAATTTTTAAAAATTCATTCACGGGATGTGGGCTTCGCTGGCTGGGCCGGCACTTATTGCCCATCCCCAGTTGCCCTTGAGAAGGTGATGGTGAGCTACCTTCTAGAACTGCTGGGGGAGAATTTATTCCCTGTCAGGCAGACGTGGGCGGGCCAATTAAGGCCTGCCCAGCGTGACTTGTGGCCGGTAGTGGTCAGCGCTACCTGTGTGGGCTGGAGGAGGAGGGAGAGTCGGGGCCAGCGCTCTTTTGTGCATGCGTGTGAGAAAGAGCACAGAAATCTCCCTGAGGCACGGAGCTACCTCGGGGAGATTAAGTTCACATTTAAATTTTGAAATAAAGAGAGATAAAAATTATTCAGACATGTCCCCTCATGTGACAGTGTCACATGAGCTGGGACGTGTTTATGAAGTGAACAAAATTTATTTATTAATTTAATAAAACCTGCACAAAACCTCATCCTGCCTGTGGATGAGGTTTCATGAAAAACGCGAAGGCCGCTTGGGCTCTTCGCCTGCCCCCCCCGCCAACCGTAATGTTGGACAGGAAGCCCCGTCAATTGCATATATTGGTTCATTAATGGCCTTAACAGGTCTTTGACAGTTCGGTGGGCCCACAGCTACCTCCAGCGTGTGCCTGCCGTACGGAAGATCGGAATGACACGCAGTGATGTCGGGAGGTACGCCCGACGTCACCGCATCATTTTACGTGTTGCCATGCAGGGCCCGCCCCCGCACGCCAAAGAGAAAATTCTGCCCCTGCAATCCACGTAGGTGGGTGTAGGTACATCTACAGTGCTGTTAGGGAGGGATTTCCAGGATTTTGACCCAGCGACAGTGAAGGAACAGCGATATATTTCCAAATCAAGATGGTGAGTGACTTGGAGGGGAACTTCCAGGTGGCGGTGTTCCCCATCTATCTGCTTCCCTTGTCCTTCTAAATAGTAGTGGTCGTGGGTTTGGAAGGTGCTGTCTAAGGAGCCTTGGTGATTTATGGTATGGGGTGTGGTAGCATAGTGGTTATGTCACTGGGCTAGTAATTCAGAGGCCTAGGCTAATGATCTGGAGATATGAGTTCAAAGCCCCCACTGTGGCTGGGGAATTTAACTTCAATTAATTAAACAAATATCTAAAATAAAGGATGTTAGTATCAGTACCAGTGACCATGAAACTAATGGATTGATGTAAAATCCCATTTTATTCACTAGTGTCCTTCAGGAAAGGAAATTTACTGTCCTTACCTGGTCCGGCCTACATATGACTCCAGATATGTCATTAACCCTTAAGTGTCCTATGAGATGGCTGAGAAAGCCACTCAGTATTCATAAGGGTGGTTCACCACTGCCTTCACAAGGGCAATTAGGGATGTGCAATAAATGTTTACCCTTGCCAGTGACGCCCACAAACCACGAATGAATAAGAGAGAAAATTGTCTCGTCTTATTGCCTAGCCTTTTCCATGTTGATGGGGAGTTCCACGACGGATTATGGCTCTGTATCCAGTCTGTTTGATTGTAAACAAGTTTTAATTGGAAGGGGCAATGAGCCAATGTATTGTGTTATGGACAGGTCGACAGGAGATTGGGCTGTTTTTCATCCTCATACAGTGAGTTTCTGATTTCAGCTCTGTGATTAGGCCAAATGGCAAAACAGGGGAAAATCAATTTGCCAGAAAATAGAACAAGGAATGAATTCCCTTGGCATTGTTTTTCCACACTTCCCAGCAGGCAGTCACAGAGTGGCCTTGACCCCTCAATTCCTTGGCGCAAAATATGAGAGAAAAATACAAATATAAAATCCCAACATGCGCAAATGATTATCATTCTCTCTGAACTGCAGTCTCCAGTTATAATCTCTTAGTCCAATCCACAAAGAACATAGGGGGAAAAAATGAGAATACGTGACCTTTATTCAGTTTAAAAACCGCAGCTTTTGGCTCTGATTCTGGCATGTGAAACAATGAGATTGTGAGTGACAGTCTGGATTATGATCAGTATAGAAACAAAAAGCAATGGGTTTAGATTCAGATTCTTGGTACTTAGCCAGGGGTCCTGTGGATCTTCCACCAAAGGAATGACAATTGGGAGAACTCTTGTTGAAATTCTATCCCAAGATGTTTACTGACCCTTGTTTAGCACCACAGACTGTTCAAATGGACCATCAGCATGGTAGAACACCAAACTTTCCTGATTCTACAGTGGAGGTGCCGCAGGATGAAGCAGCACAGTAAAAAATTATTTGTCCCTTCAGGGTAATTTCATCCTGAGTTGGCGCAGTTGGTAGCACTCTCGCCTCTGAGTCATAAGGCACCAGGTTCAAGTCCCACTCCGGAACTTGAGCTGGCACTCCAGTGTGCTACTAAGGGAGTGCTTCACTGTTGGAGGTGCTGTCTTTCAGGTGAGACGTTAAGCCAAGGCCCCATCTGCCTGCTTGGGTGGCTGTAAAGAACCTATGGAATTTTTTTCAAAGAAGAGTAGGGGGAACTATCACCGATGTCCTGGCCAACACTTTTCCCTTAATTAACATGAGAAAAAACAGTTGAGTTCAACAACATTCGATCATAACCTCTACCTCCATCTTGTTCTGTGTTCTTTTTCGCTAGCTTGTTTCTTAATTCTTTATCTCTTCACGTTGCATTCAGGTGGTTTCTACATTGCCATTAGCATCTCTTCTAGACACAACCTTTGTATTTTTGCCCATCACCACTCTCTTTGGCTTTTGCATCATCGAATCTTTTGTTAGTTATTGTCCCCTGCCCTCCACACAATCATAGACCTTCCCTTTTGCTTTTCCTGCCACCTTCCCCATTCTACTGGTTTGAAAACACGTACATATGTACCTCTCTTCAGTTCTAATGTAAGGTCATTGACCTGAAATGTTAACTCAGTTTCTCTCTCCACAGATGCTGCCTGACCTGTTGAATATTTCCAACACTTTTTGTTTTTATTTCAGATTTCCAGCATCCACAGTATTTTGCTTTTGTATTCGTGTTTAGTTCCCAAAAAACAAATTATCTGGTCATTATCACATTGCTGTTTGAGGGAGTTTACTGTCTGCATATTGGCTGCTGTGTTTCCCACATTACAACAGTGACTACACTTCAGAAGTGTTTAATTGGCTGTAAAGTGCTTTGAGGTATCCAGTGCTTGTGAAAAGCACTATGTAAATGCAAGTCTTTCTTCCTTTGGAAGACGGCAGTCCACACAGTGCTGTGCATGTCAATAAGATCGGAAAAGATTCCATAATATGTAGAATATGCAAAAATAAATTAATAAGGAAAGCAAAAGAGTAGTTTAATGTGGATGACATAATAAAAAACTTGGAAAACTTATTTTGTTTCCCATAAAAGTGCGGAACTTCAATTTTCTGACAGTTCATCAGGGTGGGCACCTGTGTTGCACCTTCACAGTCATGGGCTGCCTCCCCACCACAATGCATATTAAAATAAGCCCATCGATGAGATTTGAGATGGAGGTCGAAGATGTGAACAGTCGGTGGACTGTCGCCTGGCCCACTCATAGTAGTCAGGAAGAATCCCAGCTATTTTGACCTCAACGTGTATTTAATGATTTGTAAAATTAAGCACATTTTTAAAAAAATGTTCCGTTTGTCAGTTCATGAAGGAGCGTACCTTATTGCATAGTTTCTTACTGTTGTAGTAAAACTCAGTAAAAGACAAAATGAATAAATTCTTCAGGAACTCGGTGCTCATTTAGCTCCAGTGATATTTCACTGATAGTAAAAGCAGTTTTAAATTTCAGTTTCCATTTTAGCACTACTATTGGTGGGGAGATTCAGCACTGGAATGCGGCTCCAACAAAAGTTAAAAACCAAATTCAATCTGTTGTTTCCCACCACAGTCCCTGCTCTACCTGTTAGGAGTAAGTCAAGCAGTTCTTCTCTTTCTTTGTCCATCATCAGCTTGTAATCACTACTTTTATTTTCTGTTGACATTGCCAGGTGGGGTATTCTTCTGTGCACAGGTTTGAGGCTTGTCTATCAGAGCAGCAGCGTTAGCCTTGGGCAGTTTGCATGAGTCCCTTCAAAAGGAAACATCTGAAGCACTTACAAGCCTGTTTCTGACAAAACTCCCTGTTCAAAGGTACTGAGAACCCACAAATCTGAAGGATTCTTTTGAAGCTTAAAACAAGGGTGGTACAGTGGTAGTTTGCAGAATATTTTTTTCCTGACATAAAGCCCTCGGGAAAGACGTTTGTCTGATAACTTACAATATCATTCTTAGCGCTAAAAACTGAAGCCTCAGAAGTTGGACAGAAACATTAAATAATCACATGATTTCCGAAATGATATGGATACTATGCAAAAGAATGGAACTTGAGATGTGAAGCATAGAGGAGCAGGTGTAGTCAATAGCCATATGTATTGCTTTAGGGAATAAACCTAAACCCATAATGGTGGACACTAAAGGTGTGGCTATGGGTACCCGCATGGGCCCCAGCTATGCCTGTCTCTTTATGGGGTATGTGGAACATTCCTTGTTCCAGTCCTACTCCGGCCCCCTCCCACAACTCTTTCTCCGGTACATCGATGATTACTTCGGTGCTGCTTCATGCTCTCGTCGGGACCTGGAAAAATTGATTAATTTTGCTTCCAATCTCCACCCCTCCATCATCTTCACATGGTCCATCTCTGACTCTTCTCTTCCCTTCCTTGACCTCTCTGTCTCAATTTCTGATGATAGACTGTCCACCAATATCCATTACAAGCCTACCGACTCCCACAGCTACCTCGACTACAGCTCCTCACACCCCGCTTCTTGTAAAGACTCCATCCCATTCTCTCAGTTCCTTCGCCTCCGTCGCATCTGTTCTGATGACGCTACCTTCAAAAACAGCTCCTCTGACATGTCCTCCTTCTTCCTTAACCGAGGTTTTCCATCCACGGTCGTTGACAGGGCCCTCAACCGTGTCCGGCCCATATCCCGCGCATCCTCCCTCACGCCTTCTCCTCCTTCCCAGAAACATGATAGGGTCCCCCTTGTCCTCACTTATCACCCCACCAGCCTCCGCATTCAAAGGATCATCCTCCGCCATTTCCGCCAACTCCAGCATGATGCCACCACCAAACACATCTTCCCTTCACCCCCCCCGACGGCATTCCGTAGGGATCGTTCCCTCCTGGACACCCTGGTCCACTCCTCCATCACCCCCTACTCCTCAACCCCCACTTATGGCACCTCCCCATGCCCACGCAGAAGATGCACCACCTGCCCCTTCACTTCCTCTCTCCTCACCGTCCAAGGGCCCAAACACTCCTTTCAAGTGAAGCAGCATTTCACTTGCATTTCCCCTAACTTAGTCTACTGCATTCGTTGCTCCCAATGCGGTCTCCTCTACATTGGAGAGACCAAACGCAAACTGGGCGACCGTTTTGCGAAACACCTGCGGTCTGTCCGCAAGAAAGACCCAAACCTCCCTGTCGCTTGCCATTTTAACACTCCACCCTGTTCTCTTGCCCACATGTCTGTCCTTGGCTTGCTGCATTGTTCTAGTGAAGCCCAACGCAAACTGGAGGAACAGCACCTCATCTTCCGACCAGGCACTTTACAGCCTTCCGGGCTGAATATTGAATTCAACAACTTTAGATCTTAAACTCCCCCTCCCCCCATCCCCACCCTGTTCCTCTCTCCACCCCCCCCCGCCCCCCCGCCTTTTTTTTCAATAATTTATATAGATTCTTCTTTCCCCACCTATTTCCATTATTTTTAAATCTAAAACTAAAACCTTGTTATTCTTTCCACCCCACCCCCACTAGAGCTGTACTTTGAATATCCTGTCTTCCATTCTTAATTAGCACCTTTCTTAGACAAATATCACCACCTTCAACACCTCTTTGACCCTTTTGTCTGTGACATCTTTTGATTATCTGCTCATCTCCACAATCACCACACCCTCAACGTCTCTCTCCACCCCACCCCCCCCCACCTTAAACCAGTTTATATTTCTCCTTTCTTCTAACTATGCTTCAGTTCTGCCGAAGGGCCATGAAGGCTCGAAACGTTAACTGATTTCTTCTCCGCCGATGCTGCCAGACCTGCTGAGTTTTTCCAGGTAATTCTGTTTTTGTTTTGGTGGACACTGGATGTCCTTAAAAAAAAAGTATGTTATAGGCAATTAATGAGGCTGGGATTAAAGCAGATATCCATTTTAATTAAGAACATATTGGGAATTATTCTTCACTTTGATACGGAGAAAATTAAAGGCACCGTTTCTCTGCTTAGCCTTTGTTAGCAGAATTTCAAATCTAATAACAATGAAATGCACTGGGTGCCCACATTCGTGTTTAATTAATTTAATTAGGACATTCCTGCGATGTTTAAATATGAAATTGCAGCATTAAAATATCCTGTCTAAATATATATTTTTGGATTAATCAAATATAAGAATTGCACGTGACTTGTTAAACAAATAGGAAATATCATGGAATAAATACAGTGTGAGTCAGAAGGTCATAGATACAAGTGATTCTGAATTGATAACACATTGTGTCATTTCAGGTTTTCTCACTAATGCCTGAATTGTTTGGAATGTATTGCAAATGGTTCGTGTGGTTACCAACATTTCATGCATTCAGCTGTATGTCTTCATATGCCCAGGTACTATAAGCTCTGGAATTGCCTTCCTAAAACTCTCTGCCTTTCTAAGTCTCCCCTTTAAGATGCTTCATGAAACCTACTTCTTTGACCAAGCTTTTGGTCATCTGTACAATATCTCCTTATGTAGCTTGGGCCAGGATTTTCCGGTCCTGCCAGTGGCCAAAAGTCTGCTCTCCGAATTTTCCTGCCCCTCCCGTGATGATGCCTGCCGCTGGCAGAATCGGAAAGACCCACCCTTGGTGTCAAATTTTGCTTAATAGAGCTTCTGTGAATTGGCATTGGATGGGTTACTATGCTGTAGGCACTATATAAATGCTAGTTGTTGTTGTTGTTGCTTTAATGGCATGTTGTGAAATGGACTGCTATTTGTGGTTGGGACTCCAAACAAAATTAGCTTCCTTTCAGTCAATTTTAAGACTAACAACAGACTTTTTGGCTGAGCATATAGTCATTCATAAATTCATAAGATCCCTGATAGCTTAGTATGTATGAGGAGACAAAGAGGGAAGGCCAAGCAACTGTGAGGTAATGATGCAGCCATTTGATTCTTGGGGACTAGTGGAGATGATAGTAGACAGCCATGGACTGTTGCTTCTAGTGAATGCATTTAATATAACCTTTAATTTCAGGAACGGTTCAACCGAAAGCGGTTGCATTTTTGTTAGCAAGATGTCTTGTAGCCCTTTAGAATTTTATTTTTCAGAATGATCAGTCATTGAGAAGCTGTTGGTGAAGTTTCCAACCTGATGATTTTGTGCCTCAGTGTGAGCTCTTTGTACATTGGCTCCAGCTTAATCACGAAATTTTGCCAGTGCAGGGGGCAGTTTCAAATTGATTGTTACAGTCTCTGTCAAACATGAGCTACGGGTCGAGTGTCCTTTATCCATAAGTCCAAAAACCAAACACATCCAAACACCGCGCTGGTATTGAACCTCATCGGCCTTTAGCGCGGGAAAGCCTGTGACCCGAGCCAACACGACCGGAGCCAACATGAACCTCGCTGACCGCACCCCCCTTTTAGCGTGGAAAGTCTAGTTGTTTGTCTGCATTGTTTACCTTAGGAACCCTCTCCTACAGAATTGCAGATGACACCACTGGTGGGAACTTATTACAGATACCCTGTATTTATTATTCAGCGGTACACCTTACTTTTCTAACCATAATTTAGACTATATCTAGCCTAGGCTTCGGCCATTGTGATGTAATTAGTCCTAGGCCAATGTGCGGTATCCGAAAACCAAAATGGTCTGAAATCTGAAACGCAATCGGCCCCCAGGGTTTTGGATAAAGGATACTCGACCTGTACTCAATAAGAAAAAAAGACTTTGATTCACTCTTTAATTACTTCACGGCGGAGGGTTTAGTTCAGTAACAAAACAACAATGTTACAATAGGTGAATTTAAATTTGTAAAAAAGTATTTGCCTTCGAAGTAATTTAAGGGATCACTTTTCCTGTATTATTAAATAGGCAAAGATTTCCTGGTCAAATGGGCTTTGGTGTGATGACTTTATTTGAAGAAAACACTTGCAAAAAAATGATGATTTGTTGACAGTGTTCCAACGATTTTGGTCTCGAATGCTCCACTGAACTTGTATCTCTCAATGTTTTTAATGTTAGAAATGTTCTGAAATGTAGAGAGTTTCAAAGTATGGAATTCTTTTGTAGCATAAAAAAGCAGGAGGCCTGGCTAACGTCAGTGAATTTTAAATCAGCCTTCTGAATGTACTGTGAGAGCCCGGTTTCAATGCGTGTCTCCATTGCGGGAAAATCAGTTGCCCCAATATTCAGTGTCACAAAAAAGGCACAGGATGCAGTGGGTTGGGGTTGCATTCCCCATATTTAACTCTTTAAACTGCACCTCCCCCCAACCCACTCCCCTCACCCAAACCACTCCCCCCCCCACCCCACAACATGTGTTCCTGGTTCAGATGAAAGCTCATTGACCTGAAACGTTATCATTATTTCCCCACATATGCTGGCTGAATGTTTCATTTCTTACTGGGTGCCTGTTTATTTTATGAGATGTAAGTTTAATTAATGTTCATGGAGCTGATCTGCGTCCTTATTTTCTATAGGGAAAAATGGTTTGGTTCTTGAATAACAGCCAGATGTTCCTCTGAACTACAGATACACTGTCCACATGTTATTCCTTATTTGCTACATCCCCAATGTGTTGAAATTAAGATTCATGACAGCCTCCTATTCCACCGTCTGGTTGGTAAGCCTATGATTGGAAGAGCAACTCCTGGTTCAGGCTGCTCTGCCCTCTCCTCTTCACACAATGGTCTTAAGCTAAGTGGGCAACAAGCAACTCCAGGCCTCCATGAGGGGAAAATAAGAGAGATTAATGAAGAAAATGACTCCAGCCTTTCTATTGTGTTTACAGAGCTGGTTGAAAATTCAAGGTAAAAGCAATCAAACTTCCACCACATCACAGCTGATACTTGAGTCACTGAGACAGCCCTGAGGAAGTTTCTGCATCCAGTTTAGTTCTCATGTGCTCCTGCTGCACTAAGTGATGAGGCAGCAGACTGAGTTACTTTTGACTTCTGATGAGGTTGGAAGCGTGGGAGAAAGCTCATGTAGAGCATGGGCTGCCAGTAGTGTCCAGTTATGCCAAACCACCTGGAAGTTCCCCTCCAAGCCACTCACCATCCTGACTTGGGAATATGTTGCTGTTCCTTCACTGTCACTGGGTCGAAATCCTGGAACTCCCTCCCTACCCGCACTGTGGGTGTACCTACACCACATGAACAGCAGTGGTTCAGGAAGGCAGCTCACCACCACCTTCTCGAGGGCAATTAGCAATGGGCAATAAATGCTGGTCTAGCCAGTGATGCCCACATCCCATGAATGAATAAGAAAGAGTGGCCTCTGGCTGTGCTGTAGACTCTATGTAACTACGTGGCTTCCTTGGGTGAACGTTCCTGAAATGCAGCAGCCTGGCTGGAATCGCTTGCTGTACTGACCTGCATTTTCAGGATTCCTGCTCTCCTGCCCATCCACTTGGAGCCTTGAGAATTGGAGGATTATTCAAGGTTTCCTTTCATTAACTCTACCCCACCCCCAGCCCCTCCATTCCCCTATGCCAACCCATGCCCTTGTACCTGCCCCCATGGCCCCTCACACCTCCTATGCCTGCCAAATCCTCATGGCCCCTTATAACTTCAAGCCAACTTTATGCCAATTCATTCCAACCCATACCTCCCCATCCACCATAATTTGCCCTTAGCCCCTCCATGCCAACAGAACTAGTATCCTTTGACAGCGCTTTGACAGTGTTGACAGTTCCTTGACTGCTGCACAGTTCTAATGAGTTTGTGCATAAGAAGTACACACTCATGTTCACTTTTAACAATTCGAAAGGCATCCCTGGGCCAGATCCAAAGGGGTACCTTACCTCTTTAAAGGGGTATCCTGGATATTCAAATGAATATCCAAATGGAATCCACCAAATTTCGATCTCCTCTTACTTGGTCTAATCTGCACACTCTGGGTTTCACACTCCTGACCTTCCAAAATCCCACTTCATTGGAGGGAGCTGGTGTTTAAATGGCCAGCTGCCTCCCTAAGCCATACGTGCAAGAACCCCAGCCTGACTCCACTCCCGCCCCCACAAAAATAGAACATGCCGTGTTTGGGGGCAGAACTTAGGATTTTCGGCCATGATGGAGAGTCCGGGCCAAAGATCACAACGTGAATTGCAAATATTGGCAATACTCATCTATGAAGAGTTTCACATAATAACATTTTATTACAAAGTAAAACATTTGGCATTTTGATCCAATCATTGGCTGCATTATCTCATTAGTTGTAAGAAAACATAGCTTTGCCAGCATGAGAAATACTTAGCAAAAAATATGAACTTGTTCTGTAAATAAGTTGTTGGACACTATGTTTAATTGTGATTCTGTTTGACCTCAAAATATTAAATTCTGTACAATTCATTTATTAACCATGACACTTGGACTTGCACCTTATTTCAGAAGGTTAGAGATCCGTGTACTATCCCTTGAACCTCAAAACTGTGGAACTCCTGGTCTCCTTCAGTCTTTCTCTCCTCTTATAATCTTCAGGCTTTTAAAACACAAATGTAACTTCCCCTAATTATTATTTATTTAGGAGTGGTCAAAGTAACTATCCTTGACATCAAAACAGCATTTGATTTAGTATGGCACTGAGAACCCCAGGCAAAACTGAGGCCAGTGGGAATCAAGGGGAAAACCCTTGTGTGTCTGCATGAAGTCAAATGTGATCCTCAGAAAGACCCTAACCCTAGCCCTAACCCTAACCCTTGTGTGGGTGTGGTTTTCAGAGGCTAATCATCACAGCCCCAGGATGAGGAGTTCTGCAGAGAAATAGCCTCAGCCCAATGACCTTCCGCTGCCACATTAATGACCTTTCCTTCATCAAATGGTCTGGAGTGGGGCTGTTCATTGATGGTGCCACGGTGTTCAACTCCATTCATAATCGGCTTGATAACGAAATAGCCCGTGCCAGTCTAGAGTAGGACTTGGACAACATCCAGGCTTGTGCTGACAATTGGCAGGTAACATTCCTCCCACATAAGTACAGGCAATGAGCATATTAAATGCAAAAGCTCAACTGTCTTCCTCTGCTCTTCAGCAACAACACTAACGCTACATCTGCCACTATGGCGATGATCTTTGACCACAGCTTAACTGGACCAGCCATATCAACACTGTTTCTACAAAAGAACAAGTAAGTGCCTGATTACCTAACCTTTTAAAGCCTCCCCACCATTTTTACAAGACTCAAGTCAGGAGTATGATGGAATACTCACCAATCGCCTGGATGAATGCTGCTGCAATATCATTCAAGAAAATCAATTCTCTTTGGAAGGGAGCAGCTTTACTGATTGGCACTCTTTCCACTGTGCTCATTAACACCACTGGTGTACTGGGGCTGCAATGTTAACTCTGTATATGATGCAACTCATCAAGGTTGCTTTGACGGTATTGTCCAGAAACTTCATTTAAGTTCCCTTCAAAACTGTACACCATCCTGATTTAGACATTATTGCCAGGTAAAATACTTTTGAATTCCTTACCTTACAATATTGTGGGAGTGCTGCCACTACAAGGACAGCAGAAGTGTTGAAGACCTTTCCAGAGCAACTAGAGATGGACAATGGTAATAGGGTTCTTGTCAGCATCATTCATATTGGAACAACAAATATCTTTTAAAAATTTACATCATGCCTTTTATTCTTCCCAACATTGGTGGTACCTTACCCTTGACTCTTTGCCTTCATTTCTCAATAAGAAACTAGATGCCTTCTCAAAACATTCTTAGTACCATTTCAGATGGATCACTTTTATCATAAACTCTAAGCCCTCTTCTGGAGTCTGCTCAGTGCAGTTTTACAATAAGTGCTGTGTCACCAAATAACCTCTTCAATTCTCAGGAGAGTGAATTCACACAGAGATTCACCTATTTGTCTTCTATTTCTTTGGCAAAGAAACCACCTAAACTCTAGATAAATTGATCAAGTGCTAAAGGCAATGATAAAAAACCCATTGCCAAGTTCAGGAGAAATTTCTCATTGACTACTAAAGGTAATGAAATAAGCTCTAAGAGACCGTTGTTTCCAGTGGCATATCACTGGACATACTTAACTAAAATCATTATCCTTCCCGCATATTCCAACTTGCTTATGAACATGATGTATAGGATCAGAAATAGCCACTTGCATCCATTAGGCAGGTCCCATCCTTCTTCATATACTTTATTTCTGATGTTCTTCGTTAGCCCTCTCAGCCACTTTGCCAATCATCCTCTTAAAATTTAGGGTAGCAAGGTCATTTGAGACCTCAGAGGGTGGTTGACCCTGCCCTTTTATGAGTCTCCCCAGGCCAAGGTAAGGGTCCCAAGGCATGGCCAATGGCGGAACCAATTAATTTTCGGTGGCGATGGCAGAAGAGCTAGAACCTTAAGAGGCAAGGGTTGCTTACAGGCAGAGAATCTTTAGGGAAGAGGACTTGTGTTTCCTTTAAGCACACATGAGACAGGTAACGGAAAACTATTTCATGCATCCTTTTCTCTAGTCATATTGCTCATTGAAATTGAAAATTAAGAAATAATTGTAGGGGTAACATTTTATCAACATCTACTAACAGATATATTAAAAGCCTAAAAGTACCACCGCACCTGTCTAAGAACAGTAAAAGGGACTGCTTAGTCCATGGACATTCTAAAAGATTTTGTAGCACCTTTGAGCAACTGATAAGGAAAGTGCTAGGCTGTGAGGCATGGAGAAGTGAGCATAGGATCTGCCTTTAGGCAGGTCACTACTATTGTTCTTAAAATTGATAATACCCTCACTTTCATTTTCTTTCTGGATAGGCTATTCCACATATTTATCATTCTTTACTTGAAAAAGCTATAACCTAAACTTGAGCTCAGGCTTGATTGCTCATTATGTTGCATTATCTGTTATGATTTCAGAATGACGATTACAATTGGCATCAGTGTGATTGGACCAGAGAAGGGAATCTCCATTTCTAATCACTCCCAAACAACTTCCATTGGTAATTGTATCTGTGTGAAACTTGGCTGGGTGTAGTTGCTGGCAGATACACACATGAAGAAAGCTTACTTGGGTAAAGTAACAGCAAATACCTTGACAGATGGAATTGTGCCACAATATGAGTCAAAACGTTCAGGAGATAAGGAGAGAAAATTTGTGAGGGAAAAGCTGGTTGATAGAGCAGGAAATGGAGCGATACTTTAATTCATACATATCATTGTCACTTTCAGGGTCATTCACCAACAACATAATGAGTTTCCATAAACTATTAGTATCTTACGACAATGTAATCACAAAATTTGCAACTAATTCAGGCACAGAACGTTCTCAACCAAATAAAAAAACTTGGTCATCATCCCATGCTACCTGTAACATTATCACGATGACATCTAATGCTGTGTTAATCCTGTCACTGGCTTTTGATAATGTGATCTTGATTTCTAAAATAAAGAGGGTAAATTACAAGTGACCACCATGATGATGGTAGCAGCGAATAGAATCAAAGAACATCAAAGTTATAATAATCTGATTGAAATACCATTCAAAGAACATTGTAAAGATTAAAGCTTGGAATTAGATTCTGATTTAGGATGTGAAGATTTAATGCAGTTATATAACATTCCTCTGCTTTCTAGTTTAAGAGAGGTGTTATCCCATTAAATAAGCTAGTGGCTCAGTTAAAATGATGGATGAAGTAATGTATCACACGAACCATCCCACAACTCCACATTAAAATCTCCCGAATCAGGTTTCTGCCCCTCCCACAGCATTGAAACAACTCTAATCAAAGGTCATAAATGGCATCCTCCGTGAATGGTGCAGTATACATTCTCACCTTTCTCGACCTCCCTGCAACCTTTGATATGGTTGACCGCACCTTTCTACTTTAAAGCCTTCCCACCGTTGTCTAACAAATTGGAGCTGCCCTTACTTTATTCTGCTCTTACCTATCTGATTGTAGGCTGAACATTTCTTGCAATGACCTGCATTTCTTCCTGACCCAGTGCCATCACTTCTGGAGCCTCTGAAGGATCTATCAATTCCCACACCCCCTCCCTGCCTCCCATCCAATACCTCATCAACTGGCTGCCTCCTGGCAACATTTTCCCGAAATATGGGGTCAGTTTTCACATGCATGCCGATGACACCCAGATCTATCTCTCCACCACATATAATGACCCCTCCACTATCTCTGCATTGTCAAACTGCTTGTCTGACATTGATGGTAATTTTTAACACTAAAAAACTGGTACGTTTGGATCAGGTAGGATGCTAAAATTTTTCAAATCTCAAACCTGACCCCAATGAGCCTCAAGCCCACCAATTTCCAGTTTTAACGGAGATAGGGTGGAGGTTGGGAGGGCAGAGGAAGGAAAAAAACCTGCTCCCAGAAAGTGTTTTGGCCATTGTAATGGTTCAACTGAGCAGACAGATTTCAACAAGAGCCAGATAAACTTTATTACAGGGAACGTTTCAAGTTCTACATGCTCAATCAGGACTGTCCTCAGGAAGGTCCACCTCCCGAGATTGCCCACGCCTAGGGCTCATTGCTTGGGGCCTCCTAGAATATCATTTAACCCCTGATAGACTGCAGGAGAGGCTATACCTTCAGTTACTACATTTCCTCCCTCTTAATTTTTTTTACAATTTCTATTTACAGGGAAACATTTGAATATCCAACAATGTATAGATATATACAACTTCAGGTGATTAAAGATCAACTCTCTGAGGTGCTCTCCTTATATGGCTAGAGAGGCATAGCTCTACCACTTGAGGTTCCTCAACAGGATCGACAGGATCTGGAACTGCAGCATGAGACACGTCATTAGAAAGTGGCAGTTCTGGGTTTGGCAACTCTACAGAGACATTGGGCATGTCTATTCTAGGTTGATCTGTCACCTCAGGAATTGACGGTTCGACATTGATCACAGGTGGTATAGTTGCTTGTTGGAATGTCTCCCTAGCATGAATAAGATCCAAGTGCTTATGAACAATTCTATCTACTTGGAAAGATAATGGACCTGTCTCTGAGACGATGGTTCCAGGAATGCAACAATGTCCACTTCTGAAATTTTGCACAAATGCCCGTGTCACCTACACTGAATGTGCAAACTTTGCTGTGTATATTGTGGTTCGATTTTTGATTACTCTGGTTCCTCTCTACCTTCCCCTCTAAATCTGGAAACACCAGACTTAACCGTGTATGTAGGCAGTGTTTCATCAATAATTCAGGTGGTGTTGAACCCGTAGTTGAATGTGACGGTGTATGACAACTAAGAAGAAAGTGGGAAGTGGAGGTTCTAGAGTACCTTCTGATAACCGTTACATACCAGACTTGAAAGTTTGTACAACTCTCTTGGCTAAACCATTCAATGAGGGATGGTAAGGGGCTGTTTTAATATGTCTAATTCCATTAAGATTCATGAATTTCTGAAACTATGTGCTGGTAAAGGCTGTACCATTATCAGAAATGATGATTTCAGGTAGGCCATGCATACTAAATCAGTGACGCAGCCTCTTGATAGTTGCGCTCGATGTTGGAAATTTGACTTTGTCTACATCTATCTATTTAGAATGTGTATCTACAATCAACAAAAACATGGTATCTAAGAATTATCCTACATAATCGATATGTACTCTAACCAGGGTCAACCAGGCCACTCCCACGGATGCAGTGGAGCTGAAACAGGCAACTTCTGTTGTTGTTGACAATGGAGACAGTGCTAGACTATGCTTTCAATGTCACTGTCAATGCCTGGCCACCCCAGACATAGCTTCACGCAAGCATTTTCTTCTTTGATATGCCTGGATGCTGTGAAGCTCTGTTAAGAGTGGTTATGATGGGATGACAACTCTTGATCCCCAGAACAAAATTCCATCGTGAAAGCTTAACTCTGTGTTTCTGGCATGGAATGGTCTGAAATCTTCAGATACAGGCGAATGTGACCATCCCTGCAAAACAAAGTCTCTGACTTTCGACAATATTGGATCCCTGTTCCCCTAATTTCTATTTGCTTCACACGCACAAGGAAAGAATTCAAGAAATTTAGTAATAGCACAACTTCTTATGGAACAGGAGCATGTACAATGCTACCTGGTAATGTGAGACGACTGAGTGCGTCCGCATTTGCAATGTGTACGCCAGGATGGTACATAAAAGTATACTCATACACAGATAATGTCAGAGCCCAACATTGTATTCTTGCTGATGTTATTAGCGGAATGACCTTATCTTCACTGAATAAACCCATTAATGGTTTGTGGTCCGAAACAACGATGAAATGTCATCCATGTAGGCACTGATGGAATTTCTTCACTCTGAATATCACCGATAAACCCTCCTTTTCTAGCTGGGAATAACCCTTCTCGGCTGTGGAGAGGGTTCTTGAGATATAGCCAATGGGCCTTTCTAATCCATTTTCTATTCTATGTGATAACACATCTCCTACACCATAAGGAGAAGCATCACATGTTAATACCAATTCTTTTGATGGGTCATAGTGTACCAATAAACACGACAAATGGAACAGTTTCTTTACTTCCACAAAGGCGTCTTCCTGTTGTGAATTCCACAACCTGTGATGATTCTTTTTTTAACAACCAGTGTAATGGTGCCAACACAGCTGATAAGTTTGGCAAGAAGTGGCTATAATAGTTAGTTGATCATACCCAGGAAGGACTTGAGTTCGGTACATTGGATGGTGAATGTGCATCTTTTATTGTCCAAGCTTTCTCTTGTACCAGATGCAATCCCATGGTGTCCACCCTGTGACCAAGGTAAGTAACTTCTGGTGCTTGAAATGTGCATTTTTCCTTCTTTAACCGTACGCTGGTTTCCATGAACCTTCTTAGCACCTCCTCCAGGTTGGCCAAGTGTTCGGTCTCGGTTGACCATGTGATCAGAACATCATCTTGCTAGTATTACCACTGGGGGAAGTCCTTGCAAAGACTCTCCATTGTTCACTGGAAGATAGCGCATGCAGACAATACTCCAAAGGGTAGGCGAGTGCACTGATAAAGACCCTTGTGTATGTTAATAGTCAAGTATTCTCTTGATGTGCTATTCAGCTCTAATTGTTGGTAGCTGTGGCTCATATCTAATTTTGTATAGGACTTGTCTCCAGCCAGCTTTGTATATAGTCATCTATCCTTGGAATGGGGTATTTGTCTAGTTTTGCTGCCTTACTTACGGTCCATTTATGGTCCTCACAAATGCGTATGGTGTGGTCAAGTGGAACAATGGATGCTGCCCACTCCGAGAATTGGACAGGTTGGATGATACCTACCTTTTCTAACCGGCACAGTTCTGCATCCACCTCCTCCTTCAATGCATAAGGCTCAGGCCTGGCCTTAAAGAAACATGGTGTCGCCTGAGAATCCACATATATCTTGGCCTGCACACCTTTTAACTTCCCTAATTTATCTCAAAATACCATGTCGTATTTCCTTAGCAGTTCAGGAACTCCTGTTTTCAGGTGAACTATCTCAGGGCAGTCAAGCTTGATCTTCTGTAACCAGTCCTGGCCAAAAAGACTGGGTCCTTCTCCTTTCATTATTATCACAGGCAGCTGGGCTGCCTGTTGCCTATAAGACAATGGTACTGTGGGTCTGGTTTTCGTGCCACACTCAGTGGCAGGTTCCCGCCCACATGAAGAACAGCGCCATGCTGTACGTGTTGCAAAGCCTGTGAGTCTCTCGCAGCACTTTCCCTGGTGAGGAAGATTTCTAGGGCGCGTTTAAAGTCGATGTTGACCTCGGCAAGTAAATGGCACTGAGTGACGTTGCCCTGAACTTCACAAACTAATCAGTCCCACAGCATATCACTTAATGTGGGCCCGAGGTCTCAGTGATCTATCAACTGCTTAAGGTTCCCTACATAGGTTGCGATGGACTCCCCCAGGGCCCTAACTCTGGAATTGAATTTAAAACGCTGCATTATTATGGATGTCTTCGGCTGGAAGTGTGTTATCACGAGGTCCACTAATTCATTACAGGATTTAGAATTGGACGCGCTTGGGGCTGTCAGGCTGTGGATGAGATTGTCTGTCTTACTGCCATGTATACTCAATAGGATGGTTTTCTGCTTTTCCTTAGTGGTAATTTTGTTTGCTATGAAATAAAAACCACTCTACATACTGGCTCCAGTCTTCCATAGTTGCCTCATAAGGATCAATCCTGCTGAAGAGTTGCATGACTGGTGAGTTGTCTTTTCTTTTTCTTAAGATTCAATGTACTCTTGGTAACAGGGTGAGGTGCAGCGTCGGAACTAATTTACCCTCGCTGCCAAATTAAATAACTTGACAGAGTTGACAGGTTTCAACAAGAAACGGATAATCTTTATTACAGAGGGCTTTTCAGGTTTTACATGCTCGACCAGGACTCTAATCAGGGAGCCCCACCTTCTGGATTGCCCATGCTTAAGACTCATTGGTTGGAGCCTTCCACAACATCATATGACCCCTGATAGACAGCAGAAGAGGCTCTACCTTCAGTTACTACAGCCATTTAAGCATTATAATGAGTTTACTTCATGTCTGACTTATCTTCCAAGTTTACTGACTGGACTGGTTTCCCAGGCCATGGGAAACTGGGCAGCTAAAGGGAGGTGGTGATGGCTTTGTAGGAAAGGCAAGCTCCTTTCTAGCATTGCTTCCTCCCATTCCATCAACATAATCTTCTCTTTCCGCCAGTGGACTCCCTGATCCAAAGAATCCTTATCCCCTGGGATCAAACCCCTGGATTAAGCATTTTACCCATTCAATGCCATCCCCACCTCCCCCCCCCACCAAATTGGGGATCAGGCCCTATCCTCCACCCCAGGAGTAGAGAAGCAATCCCCTCTAGTGATTTCAGACCATCTCCCCACCCACCTTGATCAGACATGCCCCACCCAAGGTTAGGACCCATGCCCCCACTAACCCAGCTGCAAAGTCTTTATCAGCTTCTGGCCTGAAGTCTCCTCTGGAGAAATTCCTGTCCGATACGGAGCTAGCCTGTCAGTCAGGCTGGCGTTCGTGCGGAGAACCTGCTTGATAAAAAAAAAAGGAGACATGGGGTGGAGTCAAAACTCCTCCTTCCATCCCACTACTCACTCACAAGGCCCACCTCAGTAAATATCAGGGCCATTGTCTTCAGCCTCTGTCACAAGCATCATGCTCTTGCTAGTGATTCCATTCTGACAGAAAGGAACAAGGGCATGTGTGTAGGAGGGTTTAAAGAAGAGCACTCACAAGCACAATCCTTCACCTAGAGCTGAAGCTAGGATTGTGCAAGATCAGTTCTTGCAGTCGGAGGTACTTGGAAAGAAAGGCATCTTATAATTCGGTAGTGGATATAAAGATAATTGGACTCCTTGCCGGAACAGCTAATGGAGTACCTTAGGGAATATTTAAATTACCATTGCTCACTAAACTTTTAAAGATTTGGCCAAAATATTAGGACCTTGGTTAGACTTTTTCACGCAGCTAGTGGTTAGGATCTGGAATGCACTGCCTGAGAGTGTGGTAGAGGCAGTTTCAACTGAGGCATTCAAGAAGGAATTGGATTATTACCTGAAAAGGAAGAAAGTGCAATGCTACAGGGAGAAGACTGGGGAATGACACTAAGTAAATTTCTCCTACTAAGTGCTAGCACAAACACGATGGGCCAAGTGGCCTCCGGTGTTGCAACAATGCTGTGATTTTGTGATCAGTGTGCTCTTCATAAAAAAGAAATGATAACCCAGGTGAAGTGTTGTGGTCCAAAATATTAGGAAAGCACCATGGTTGAAAGCAATAGAAAGTGCGTGAAGCAAATCAAAAAATAGTGATTAGGTAATGCCAAGCTTAGCTTTTAAACCCTGAAGATTATAATAGGAAGGACTGAAAGTGATTAAGGGGTTTCATAGCTTTTAGGTACCAGGACAGAATGGGTTGCAGTAGGGGGTTGTGTGATGAGTTTGAATGTAGGGGGAGTGTCATGAAATTATTAATGTATATAATATTTTGGAAAATATTTTTCTTTTAAAGTAGAGGTTTAGTCTGTGGGTGTGTCTTAATTAGATTAAAGTCAGCTAGTCTGGGTGCTTTGATATGTACTAGTTTGAGATGTAAACGGAGAGGATAGTGTGTATTTGCATTTTTTTGAATAGAACATTCAAGAAGTGGGGTGAAAGCTTGAAGCCTTTCTAGCAGCTACCAAGCCATATGTTTATATTACTAATAAAATTTGATACAATGAATGGAGTTTCATTGTTAAAAGGTAAAGTTCAAAGAGACTGGTGAGACAATGAGAATTTGAATTCAATCCGTGGTGGTCGGTATAACTTCAGTAGTTTTTGGGTGTGCAGGGCAGAGGCAATGTGAGATCAAAAGGCAGCTGTAAGCCTCCAACTGGCTTCACAGTAAAAAGAACCTCATTTTGAATTTGTAAGGTGAAAATGCTTTGCCTGGTGTTTGGTTAAGTCTATGGGTTGCTGTTGCCTTAATGGAGATTAGTTTGGGAATTTGTTAAAAGTTATGGTAGTAACAATTTGTAGCCATATGTATATATTTTAACCTGTGTAAATTAATAAAATGTTTCACTTAGTTTAATGTAAAACCTCCAGAACTGATGGTCTGATTCCTGAATTTAGAGTCGCATCTCAAACATAGCACTTAAAATTATATGTTATGACAGTTGTTTAAAGTTTCCCTCTAGGATTTTTAAAGAACTCCACTTTACCAACTGTGTCTGTCATAACAGGGAGGAAGAGCATGAAAGATATTTGATGGGAGCTTTGAAAGAACAAGGAAAGAATCTTCAGAGGGCTACTGACAATAATACTGGCAAAAAACGGCAGCATCCTCTCCCAAGTCAACTTGCCCCGCATTGAGGCGCTAATCACTCAAAACTAGATTCGTTGGGCAGAACATATTGTTTATTAGCCTGACACCAGACTCCTGAAGCAACTGCTCTACTCGGAACTCGGTCCTGGCAGGAGACACCTGGGAGGACAGCGTAAACGCTTTAGGGATGTTCTAAAGTGGTTAAATATACCCGCTGACTCATGTGAGACCCTGGCTTGTGACCGGCCAAGATGGAGAAGGCTCATTTGGGAAGGCACCGAACACATCGAGAGACTTTATTGGGAACCTGCAGAGGTGAAATTGAGGTGTCGGTGGAAGCACACACACCTACAAGCAGCCCAACTACCCAACCCTTCAAGCATCACCTTCCCCACATGTGACCGAGTCTGGAGATCACACATTGGACTTATCAGCCGTCTCTGAACCCACTGAACTGGAGTGTAAGCAAGTCATCCTCGATCCCGAGAGACTGCCTATGAAGAAGAGGAGAAGACAAAGAAGACTGACAACAGATATGTAAAGACAAGGAGGTTTATGAGCGAGAGAGAGAGAGAGAGAAAGAGAGAGAGGGAGAGATTAGCAAGTTAGTGGTGGGTGAGGATCCAGTTCTTGGACAGTAGTCATCTTTTTGTATTTTGTTCTGTAGTGCAAGGGAGGTGCTTAAATCCTCCCAGAAATCAATATGAAATTCAAGCCTTGGTAGACTCGGGAATTATAGAGAGTTGAAATTTGTTCCATAGAATTAAGTGTTTGGCATAAAAGAGGAAAAATGAGCTTCTCAGGAGCAGCTTTTGCAGTTTGGAAGGTGGAGATCAGGTCAGAGAAGATAGTTGAATGAAAAATGTGAATAGAAGAATAGAATAACAGATTCTGGAAAGGTCCCGTCAGATTGGGAAATAACGAATGGGGCTCCTCTACTTAAGAAAGGAGGGAGACAGAAAGCAGGAAACTGCAGGCCAGTTAGGTTAACACCTGTCTTAGGGAAAATGCTGGAATCTATTTTTAAGGAGTTTATAGCAGAGTACTTAGAAAATCTCAGTGTAATCAGGCAAAGTCAACATGGTTTTGTGAAAAGGAAATAATGTTTGACTAATTTATTGGAGTTCTTTGAGGAAATAACAAGCAATGTGGATAAAGGGGAATCTGTGGATGTGTTTACGTAGATTTCCAGAAAGTATTTGACACGGTACCACGTCAAAGGTTACTATGCAAAATTAGAGCTCATGGTGTAGGGGGGAACATATTGGCATGGACAGGTTAGCTAACAGGAAGCAGAGAGTAGGCATAAATGGGTCATTTTCAGGTTGGCAAGATGTGACGAGTGGAGTACCACAGGGATCAGTGCTGGGGCCTCAGCTATTTACAATTATACAATGGCTTGGATGAAGGGACCAAATGTATGGTTGCTAAATTTGCTGATGACACAAAGGTAGGTAGAAAAGTAAGTTGTGAAGAGGTTATAAGGAGTCTGCAAAGGGATGTGGATAGGTTAAGTATGTGGGCAAAAATTTGGCAGATGGAATAAAATGTGAAAAAATGTGAACTTGTCCACTTTGACAGGAAGAATAGCAAAACAGCACATTATTTAATGGACAGAGATTGCAGAACTCTGAGGCACAGAGGGATCTGGTTGTGCTGGTGCATGAATCACAAAAAGTTAGCATGCAGGTACAAGGTATGCAAGTGATTAGGGAAGCAAATGGAATGTTGTTGTTTATTGCAAAGGGAATGGAATATTAAAGTAGGGATGTTTTGCCACAGTTGTATAGGGCGTTGGTGAGACCACATCTGGAGTACTGTGTACTGCTTTGGTCTCCTTATTTAAGAAAGGATATAAGTGAATTAGAAGCAGTTTAGAGCAGATTCACTTGACTGATATCTGGGATTGGGG
Organism: Cetorhinus maximus; assembly: GCF_964194155.1. NCBI lineage: Eukaryota > Metazoa > Chordata > Chondrichthyes > Lamniformes > Cetorhinidae > Cetorhinus > Cetorhinus maximus. The sequence goes on from NC_135892.1 coordinate 4,774,646, forward strand.
GTGTTATATTATGAGAAAAGGTTGAATAGGTTGGACCTGTATCCACTGGACTTCAGAAGAATGAGAGGTGATCTTATTGAAACATATAAGATCCTGACGAGACTTGACAATGTGGATGCTCAGAGGAAGTTGTGGCCATGTAGGAGAGACTAGAACTAGGGGACACAGTTTAAAAATAAGGGGTGTCCCATTTAAGATGGAGATGAGAAGATTTTTTTTCTCTCAGAGGGTCATGTGTCTTTGGAACTCTTTTCCCCAGAGGCCAGTGTCATTGAATATTTTTAAGGCAGAGTTAGGTAGATTTTTTAAAATTTGTTTATGGGATGTGGGCATCACTGGCTAGGCCAGCATTTATTGCCCATCCCTAATTGTCCTTGTTCAGAGGGCATTTAAGAGTCAACCACATTGCCATGGGTCTGGAATCAGGTAAGGATGGCAGATTTCCTTCCCTAAAGGACATTAGTGAACCAGATGGTTTTTTATGATAATTGGCAATGGTGTTGTGGTCATCATCAGACTTTTAATTCCAGGTTTTTTATTGAATCCAAATCCAAATGTGGTAGGATTCAAACCCAGACCCCCGACTCTGGGTCTCTGGAATGCTAGTCCAGCGACAATACCACTACGCCACTGCCTCCCCCTCTTGACTAACAAGGGAGTCCAAGGTTACCAGGAATAGGCAGGTATGTGGAGCTGAGGCCACAATCAGATCAGCCACGGTCTTGTTGAATAGTGGATTCTGCTTGAGGGGTGGATGGCCTACTCCTGCTCCCAATTTGTCTGTTTGTATGCAACAGGGAGAATGGTGGAGCATCCAAAATGAAAGATGGTAGTTCCTGGTTAAAAACAAGAGACACAAAGAAACTGCCTTTGTTTTAATGTCTCAAAAACAGTGCATGGAAGAGAAAATTCAAGATGAAATGCTTCACTGGATTAGAGGACTGGAGATTGTGAGCACTGAGTGTAGGCAACCTGAATATAAGGTGAGAGCTTTAGGACAAAATGGATAAGTCTGGATGATGAATGGAAAGGGTTATTACTGCAAGGAAAGAAACGTAGAGCAATCTGAACTCTGTATAATCGCAGAGCTAAAAGAAAAAGAGTTAGAGAATGAGTCACCAACTATTTGCGCAGTGGTTTAAGAGAAAACCCGATACCCGTGAGCATTGATTTGGTAAGGTTGCATTATGATGTTAATTCAGTTGTAGTGCAATGACACCAGACCTTATCATATATCCAAGGCAATGATAAATTACTCAACAAAGTGTCCCAGAGCGGAATACTAGAGGTGTTTCAGATAGACAACAGCATGACCATTGGAAGGCCTGTATTGGACAATACACTGACACTCAATGATTTGGTTAGAACTTTGGATGGTGGTCAATTCTGAAACATTCACACAAAGTTTCATCATTTAAGTCAACTGAAATGCAGCAGTAATAGGATGACAATTAGAAAGGTAAAGGGATTATCTTTTGTAGATCTATGAGCGGGCTTGTTGAAGTCAACAATCCAGGTATAATATCTGTAGACTGTACGTTATACTGTATCACTGCATTGGTATGAGCTTCCTAATCAAGTATTTCTGCTAGTTCGCAGAAGAGGAAGATTATATAATCAAGATGTTATTTCAGTAAGTTTTCAGATTTTGTCAGTCCCTGTCTGGGATGAATTAAGTGATCTCAGCAGCACAGCCTCAATTGTCTCAGGAAAGCAAGGAAAGAAAGAAATCAGCAACAGATTTTTGTTGCCATCCACAGGTGCAGGCTGGAATGTGTTTGTGGAGCGTGGTTTTCCGAGAATAGTTTTTCCCTCTTATGAAAGCCCCAGGTTAAATAGTTTGCTAAGTCTCAGGGTTCGACTTTTCTCCTAAAGCAGGCGGAGTTGCAGTGGGAAATATGCTAAAATTGAGCATTCAGGCTCTAGCCTGTCACACGTTCCATTTTTCTTTCCCCTTCCCCTTCCAGAACCGTGGCCAGCTACCCCTTTCCCGTCTGCCACATCTGTATGCCGATGGAGTTCAGCTTCTCAGCTTATTTGCTCCCTCCACTCTGTGGTTACTAGCCCCAGTGGCGAAAGGTAGTGGTAACCCAGGGTAGCAGTGGTAAGGCCCCAAATTTTCTATCCGGAGAGAAGGCCTAGTGGAGGTCTCCTGTTCGTCCAATTTATCCCCCAGTCTCCGCACAGGGTTACAATAATTAGATAGCTTTTTCCCATATTTGGGTCTCTTCTGCCCCTTTAAAGTCTATTGCTGCCTCTTATGATGCAATTTTAACAGCAAAAGTATGATAATTAAGTGTGGCAATATGAAAAAAGTGTTGACAATCAGGAAATGTAAGCTGGAAACAAGAATCTTAATGTACTATAGATATGGTTGCTTGGTAGTACAGAACTTGAGTATTGGTGAAAAAAGAGACATCTGTCGGAACTTTACATCTTGCACTCATCAGGATAGATTCACAAGAATACCAAATCTCAAAGGGAACATCAATTTGTTGCTGTTAAAAAACCCCTTTAAGATTTGGTATTCTTGCAAATTAGCTGCTACATTTTGCTATAATACCACAGTGGATACTCTTCCAAAGTGCCTCATTGACATGAAAGGTGCTTTTTAAATGGAAAGCAACCTTCCTTCCTTCCATGAAACCAATACGATTTTGTGGATTAGGTGCCAGGAAGTTCACAGCAGTGAAGGAAGCTGGATTTGCTCTGGTTGGAAAGGCTTCAATACCGGCTCATTCTGGTGGGGTCAGCACAGTTGTCAGAGACAGCAAAATCAAGAGCAACTTAGACCTTAGGGTTATCAGAGCTATTTGGCTACCGATAGAAATCAGCAGCCAAAAGGTCTGAGCACCACAGGTAGACCTAAAACAATTAGAATTTATCAACCTCTGGTTCTTAGCCTGTCTCTTTACAAACGCTACAGGGATAAAGTGTAGACCCTTCCCTCCTCTATTTACATGGTTCCATGTTGTTTGGTCCTTTGGTAGCTCCATCCTCACAGGGATGCCTCAGGAATTCCATCATAGCTTTTAAAAGGTGTAGGGCAGGCAATCTGAGATACCATCCTTTTTTGTCCCTGACCCTTGTGTCCAGAGAAAACTCAGGTACAGGAATCGGAAAAATCATCTATGATAGTTTGGTTGTACAAAATATTTACTTTGCTGCTGGTAATTATCCATTATGGGGGCAGTTGTTTTGCAGGAGGGTGGGGTTGGTAGGGGTGGGATTGGGTTGACTAACTGATTTTAAGATACTTCGAAAATAAATTTCTTGCTCTCCAGTTTCAAGTTCTCTTCCTTATGGATGCATAAGACCTGCTCCCAGCTGGTTGCCAAAAACACCTCTTTAAGCATCATTAAGAACTGTGTGACTGTAGACCAGGGAGACTCATTCACTGAATTCTTCCTTGTTAGGAAGTTCTGGGTGGAGATATCAAATGGCTTCTGCCAGCCTAGCCCTGGACCTGTACACGCAACATGAACAACTGGGAATGGAGGGGGAAACATTTAAGGAACAAGAACATTTTGATTCACTCCATGATAATGAACCATGCTGGAGGCCTGCCAAGGGGGCAGTTTCCTGAAGGCACAGGCTGAAGAACTGAGGTTGAGAAATTCTTAATTGTTTTAGGCCTGTCCCAGAAGTTTAGACATTCAATAGGGTCTTCTGGTTACTGATCTCCTGTGGTTTAGATGCTGGTTCAGGTATGGACATTATTCTTATTCTTACACCCGCAATGCTTATCCTGAGATGTTGTAATATGGGTTCTTTAAATGTCTCGATGATGAGATCTTGAGACTTGTATATTTAAACATGAACCCTTTACTGGTGGTCTTTAAATACTTACAGATCCCAGGTTACTGTCATGCATGGTGCTGTTATCTCCATGCAGGCTGATTCCAGAGTGTTCTTCCTAGACTGTTCTCTCAGTTTATTACCATGTGACTCTAAACATCATACCGTAGGCGGTGCTATTCTCCAGTCCCACATTAACTCTTGCTCTGCCGAGCACCTTTACATTACAATGGCATGCGGGCACATCATACAATATGAGGATAATACGCAAAAGAAATCTGCATGAAAGAAAAGAGGTATATTCTTTAATTTTCCAAAGTATTAATAGCTGTAGCTCACAGAAAGGGCACACAAAGTGAACACTGTCTCTTTCATTCCAAGATGGGCCTTGCTCATGCTTAGTGCAAGTTATCTTGGTGGTTCACAGTTTATGGACCACAATGCATCATGGCACCAATCCATCTTATGTCAGTGGGAGGCTGAATATATTTTTAACTCCTTTACCCATCAGGAACACACACAGAACTGTTGTTATGTTGTTGTCCAGGGCCATGTGCTGTATCTCTACAAAATAAAACAAAAGGGCCTACACTTAGCTCACTTTGCTTTGAGGGCTTAAGGGTGAACTTTCATACTCACCTGCTTCTCAACAGCATTTATTTTCAAAATGACAATTTCATATTGATGAAAGCAGTCAAACAATTTGTTTAAGATGGTGCCCGGTTAAGTTTGTTTTCACGTGCTTGGGTGTTTGACTGAAATTCTACACCAAACAGGTTTTCTGAAGTGTGTCAGAGTGATTAGACTAAAGTTTGAATGGGCCACAGTGAAAGTAGACGGAAACAGATTGTATTTTACTTAACACAATGCACTTTCCATTGTGCCTGCCGGTTTTTTTTAAGGCAACTGAGTTGGTATTTAGGTGGAAATACTCCCACTCCCTATTGTAAGGACAGCTGCAAAAGACCTGGAATAATCAAAGAACCTATTTATTTGGCCTTAGCAAGGTTAAATCGACTTTTCCATTTAAAACAGTCAAGTTCCTTCTTTCGTCCTCCTCTGTCTCAACCTCTCATCTCCTGAAAGCATTGATTCATGCATGGGCTAGGGTTCCATGGTTTCCCAGCATCCTCTGACACCTCATTCCAAGCCATCTCTATTAACATATTGACTGGAGAGAGCGAGCAGATTGTGCAATAGTGTAAAGCAAGTCAGCGACATGTTTTACATTTCCACCGATTTAAACATGGTTCCTAATTTTGCATCATTGCACAAGTCATGAAGCTGCGCTTGAGGGGAGTGTGATCATTTCCTATTTTTTCCGATGCACGCTTTCCTGCAGGAGACCACTGAACAGAAATCAGGAATGGGAACCCCAGGAGAGTTAGCCCAAGGGAACTAAAGCTAAGTGTAGAGTACCTACTTCCAACCAACTGTGACCAAGAATCATATCTGTACTGTATAGCTTAAGGACAGTTCATTTCCTTCGTCCAGCAAAGCTATACATATATATATTTGTGCAATGGGATTAGCCAATAAAACTGCCCTTGATGTCCTCTTTTGTTTATCCAGGCATTTGACTGACATAAAGCAGCTTACATTGAGATCCAATTCCCAGAGGCAAGCTGCAATGAATTAGATTGATGGAACTGTCCCAGTTACACTCCGTGCTCCCAATGGAATAGTGCCACGTTAAAATCATGTGTAATTTAATTTTTTGGCCATACAGAAACTTGCATATTAGAGTTTATAACTTGACCAAAATTTAAGAAGGAAAGAAAAGCTGTGAACAGTAGGTGTTATAAGGGTTGTCACCAAGTAACTCTATCATACGTCTGAATTAGTCCAAGGAGGGGAGCGATAGAGGGGTGGAGAGGCTTAGGGAGGGAATTCCAAAAATTGGGGCCTGAGCAACTGAAGACACGGCCGCCAATGACGGAACAATCAAAATCAGGGATACAAGGGAAGGCAGAATTAGAGGAGTATAGAGATCTCGAAGGATTGTGGGGCTGAAGGAGATAGGGTAGGTGGTTCTTTGTCCCTCAGCTTACTGCTAGGCATCAGGTTCTTGCCATCTTACCAGTTCCCTCTAAGGCAGGTTGCTGCTTGGGGGCATTGCTCCCATCCTGGCCAGAACGCAACAGTTATAAAAGAAACTAAGACTTGCACTTATAGTGTCTTAGACAACGTCAGGATGTCCTAAAGCATTTTACAGCCAATGAGGTACTTTGGAAGGGTAGTCACTGTTGTAGTGTAGGGAATGAATGGAACCTTTAAATGAATGTGAAGTTCACTGATATGCAACTAAAAGCTTCATGCATATATTAATTTAAGCAGTTAATGTTTTTCATCAGATACTTTGCCCCACTACCTGGGTAAAAATCAAATCCTTTTGACTCTCCTCAGGTGCTATAACTGTGCCTACCACTTTAATGGTGCTGATGCCTTAAAGAAGAGGAATCATACAGTATTTCTCCTTGTTCTATGACTGTGGCCAAAAGCTTGGCTCCAATTGTGCCCGTGTGGTGGCTTCTTTATTTTAATTGAGTCCTAAGTGCTCAGCATTGGTCTCTAGGCTGCACTACTGCTGTGCTCTACATTAATTGCTCACGGACAGCACTGGAAGAGGAAGACTGGCCCCATCATGTCAATGTTGTTTGTTAGTCTGTCATCTAGAAAGTCCATATGTTTATTGCAGGAAAGGTTTTTTCCAGTTACTCTTCTTATGACATACATACCTGCTAATGTAAAAAAAGATTTATCAGCCAAGATTATGACTTTTCAAAGCGCACACCTCTAAGCATGCATATTTTAACAATGTTTTGTGTTGGATCCTGGTCAGTGGTTTAGTTGGACTAATGGATCCAAGCTGCACGCTTGTTTCAGGATGGCTGAGTTGGTACCATCGACAGAGTAGATCAGCAGACGGTTCTTATGTAGAATACATTCTACTTATTTGCAAAGGAACTCAGCAGCTGCACTTGTGCACTTGTAACTCAAACCCTGCCTCTGCATTACAGACTCTAACTCTAGATTACTCACTACTGACGACAGATAACTGAGGTAGTCCGCGCTACTCTGCTATTGGATACTAAGATCATGTGATCTTCCATTATAACATTATTCTTAAAGGTATATTACACATCAGATTACCACATTCCCCCCTCTCCCTTCACTCAGAAATACATTTTACAGTTACAATTACAATTTTTCTCAAAATAACAAATTATTTACACAGATAGGTAATTTACAAATTCAGTCTTTCTGGGGTTTCCTTACACGAGTAGAACATCTCAGCTCTACAGCTTCAGATACTTTTTCAGGAACTTCCTTTTCTGGTGTTGTCCGAACATCTGGTCCTTCGGTGGGCACCTGCAAATCTGTTTCCTTAACTCTTGCTGGTACAGCCGATCCTTCAAACATATCTGTACCTCAGTTGAATTCTTTCAACAGGAGACGTTGACGCAGACATGAACAATGGGGGGATTATTTCCTGGCTGGTCGGCGCCTAGCGACACCCGGGGTCTATAGACGCCTTTCATTCCTGCAGATGACTGAGAACCAGTGTGGCTGACGACTGCACATGTCTAGGGACCTGATGGTTCACATCTGCCACTTACTGCAGGACTTGGTGCCAAGGGGACATGGAGGGCATCCACTGCCAGTGGCTGTGAAAGTGACCATGGTTCTCAATTTCTATGCCAGTGGCTCTTTTCAGGGCTCCACAGGTGACCTCTGTGGGATTTCACAATCTGCCACCCACAAATGCATCCATGAGGTCACAGGTGCCATCTTCTCCACAGAACACAACTTAGTGCATGTCGCCCAGGACTGGGACAGCCAGGATGGAAGGGCCATTGGATTTGCCCTGATCTCGGGATTCCAATAGGTGCAGGGTGCGAGTGACTGCACTCATGTGGCGCTCAGGTCTCCGTCGCTACACTTGGTGAACTTCATCAACCGGAAGGGCTTCCACTCACTGAACGTGCAGCTGGTGTGCGACCACCAGAAACACATCCTGCAGGTATGCGCACGGTTTCTAGGGAGTGTGCACGACGCCTACACCCTGAGTCGCTCGCAGATCCCTGCAGTCTTCCAGGGTCCACAGAAGCTGCAAGGTTGGCTCCTCAGGGACAAGGGCTGCCCGCAGAGGCCGTGGCTGATGACACCCGTGTGGTGGCCTCAGACTGCAGCAAAGCGACGTTATAATGAAGCTCATGCTGCAACTTGGTGGAGCAGACCATTGGGATGCTGAAGATAAGGTTCCAGTGCCTGGACCGGTCTGGTGGAGCCCTGCAGTACAGTCCACAGTGGGTGTCCTGCATCGTCATCATCTGCTGTGCCCTTTACAACCTGATGCTGCAACAGGGTGAGGAGCTGGCTGAGGAGGAGACGGAGGAGCTGCACGTCTCCTCCGATTAGGAGGACGCTGATGGGGATGAGGGTGAGGAGGTCCTCCGTGGTGATGATGATGGGGATGAGGCTCTCTCACTGGCTAGATGAGGCAGGTGCATTCGGGAGGCCCTCATAGCTGCCAGATTTGTGGAGGATGATGATGACATGCAGTGAGGTGTCCCCATCGATCCTCACATCGTAGTTGTGAACGTTTGACTCCAGTTTGGCTTATGGCAGTGCACATACCCTCTGTGAGAATGATCCTGTTATGGAGATGCAGTGAAGGCCCTAATAGTTGCGTGATTGCAGGAGGATGATGACGACATGCAGTGAGGACACTCCATAGATCTTCACACAGCCTCTGAGAATGTCTGACTCCTGTCTGACCCAGGGCAGCTCGCTTGCGCTCTGTGAACAGGGTCATCTCAGAGACGCAGCCATGAAACTTTAAAAGCATCTGATCCTTTGTCAGCCTTCAACACCCGACCCCTTCAGGACCACACCATCACCAGTCACAGATGCTGAAGAGATGGGGGCCAGCCCCACCTTAAAGGTGCTGAGAGCACACAGAGAGAATGAGGGAACTCTGTGACACCTGCCCACTACATTCTCGCAGCAATGACCAGCACTGTCGAGGTGCGGGTATCGGTAATGTTTCCAGGGAGTGTGAGGCTGGACCATCACTTTGGTCTGAAGGCTGCACAAAGCACAGGGAAGAGGCCCTGGACTGAGACACCTGCCTTTATCTTGTGCAGAAAGGTTTCACATCTGAGTGACAAGAACACTGCTCATCAGAACAAGGAGCCATAGGCAGGGAGACATTGTTGGGAATTTATTGACAATAGTGAACAGTATGTACAAGTGATCAACACCCGTGCCCAGGCTGTGCAACTACTTTTACCTAACTTTCCTAACCCTGCCGCTACGTCTTGGTGCTCCCCGGACATCCACAGCAGAGCTGGAGGCAGCCTGCTGACTGCGACGCCCTGTCTGTGATGACCTTGGCGGGCGTCCTCTGGAGGGCCCTGGCCTGCTTTCGGGGTCCTGCTGTGTGGCAGTGGCACCCTCCTCGGCCTGTGAAGCTGGAGCTGTGGAGGTCATAGGAAGATAGGATTTGGATGGGCAGGTCACTCCCGGAGTCACCTGGGTGGATGGCTCTGGAGTGTGCACCTGCTGATCCTCCTCCCTATGCATGCCCGAGGGCCCCTGGGTGACTCCGTGAGCGGAAGGTGTAGCTGGAGTGAGATCGAGCTACCCAGCACCCCTCTCGTGATGTCCTGGACCAAAGTGTCCATGGCAACTGCCATCCTGCCAATGTTGACCTCAGTGCGTTGGCAATGCCGGCGCTATCACCACAGCCTGAAGACGGACAGACTCCTCCTTTGTGCCTTGCAATCTGAGGAGTGCAGCGTACATCCCTTCCTGATGTTCCTGAGCTTGCCTTTACAGCTCCAGCAGCTGTGACATGACTGAGTCCAGAGGTTCGTCATCTGGCTTGGACTCAGCAAACTTCTGGCCTCCAGCAGTCCTCTGAGTGCTGGGGGCCTAGTAAGTCCCTGCCTCCACCTGCTGTGGATCAGAAAGTGTGATGTGCTTAGCAGATTGTGATCCTGAGGCTGCTCTAAAGCTACCTCCCACCGAGGTGTGTGTCTCTGCGCTGGTGGAGGGTGTGGGTGAGCGCTGTGACAGGACGTCAGGGAGGGTGCCTCCAGATTCCTCGTCAGAGGCTCCTTCAGAGCTTGATTGGAGGCCCTGGGTCGTGGACTCCCTCAGCTGCTTCCCAGATGTTTCTGCGAAAGCAAGGAGAGGTAATTAGTGCCTGGCAGGGGACTGGGGAACAGGGGAACTGACTCACAGCATGGTTGTCTGATGGATGTTGCACTGCTGGATCCTCACTTGGTAGACCAGCGCTGATCTCACCATCAGCACAGGACCGGTCCAGGTCATCACAGGCCAGATGGATAGATCTGTTTTCGAATTCTGTCAGAACTTTGATGTCCGGCATCCCTCCACCTGTCTGCGACCTTTCCCTCCTGTTGTGAGCCAGTTTGTCCTGCATGGATAGAGATGGGGAGAGTGTATCAGGATGCCGGGGGGCCAGATGATAAGTATGCCTGGCATGTGTGGGTGGTGAGTGGTCCCATGGACGGGATGAGGACAATGACGGTGAGTGTGAGAGAGTGAATGGTCATGTCCTTTGCACTAGCAGTGAGTGAGGGCCCTGTGGATGTGTGATGGGTTTGTGAGTGTGTGAGTTGGGAGTGATGAAAAGAGTGACTTACCCTGGTGGAATGGAGGAGATCATTCATCCTCTTGCGGCACTGAGCATCTGTCCTCCTCTGCAGGGTGTTTGCGCTGACCACCGCTGCCATCACCTCCCAAGCCGGGTTGGTGACATTGCTGCCCGTCCTGCGGGAGTAGAGCGGGAGTAGAGCAAATCCCATCAGGTGTCCACGGCATCCAGCAGTCATTCGAGGAACCAGCCATTAAAGCGGGGGGGCTGCAGTTTTTTTGCCTCTGCTGGCCATGTCACCCAGCAGTGGTAGTGAGCTGGTGACGAAAGGGGAAATTTATTTAGGTCACAGGGTAGATTCACAGGGCCTCCACCTGGGTGAGGAAAAAGTGAGAGCCATTAGAGGGGCACCAGCACCTCCTAACGCTTTGTTGGCTTTTAAAGATGGCAGCTGGCGTGATGCAATAGTGGGCTGACAGTGGGCGGGTGAATGAGACCCCGCCCGCCATGGAAACGGCGTGGTTCCCAGGAATGCATAAATAACGAGGCACCCTGGGGAAGACACGGCGCGGAAACCCACCATTTTCGTCGGCGGGCAGGACTCCATTTTACCCGCCTGCTCCCACACTCAGTGCAATTCCGGGAAAATTCCGCCCTAACTCTTTTCTTTGGTCAAAATGTGTTAATAGGGCAGATGAGTGCAACAGCTGTTTCACCTTTGTGAAAGCTTCTTTCCGTGGTGTTTGGGTTGGTAATACAGGGGGGCCAATTTTGTCGACAAATTAGGCAAGTAGTGTCCATAGTAACTGATCATCCCCAAGACTGATTTGAGCTCGGAGGTGTTCTTTGGTGCTGGTGCCTCTCTAATGGCTCTCACTTCTTCCTCACACAGGTGGAGGCCCTGTGAATCTACCCTGTAACCTAAATAAATTACCTCTTTCACTTGGAAATATGCCCTTTTCTTTTTTCACACACACTCCCGCCTGTGAGAAACGTTTCAAAACTTCTTCCAAGTTTGCGAGATGCTCCTTTTCAGTGAGTCCTGTCACCAGAACATCATCTAAATAAACTACAACGTGGGGCAATCCCTGCAGTAAACTTTCCATTGTTCCCTGGAATATGGCACAAGCTGAGGATACACCAAAGGGCAAACGGGTGCTGCCCATCCTGAGGACTGCGCAAGTTGTATAACTCCCAGTTTCTCTAATCTGTCCAATTCAGCATCTACCTTTTCCCACATTGCATAAGGTACTGGCCTTGCCTTCGCAAATCGTCAAACTTCGAATCAAACCATAGGTCTTATTCCCACACATGGATAAGAGGATCACTCACCTCTTCTCCTCCCCCGCAATGTTGTTAGCTTGGAGAAAGAGCGCGAGGCATTCAACATAATGAGATCAATCGTCCGTGGTTGGGTTGAAAGGATAAACACTTCCAAACATATTCTATTTGCAAAGGAACGCGGAAGCTACATTTGTGTGCTTACAACTCAAACACTGTCTTTACATTACAGACACTAACTCTAGACGACTCACCACTGACGACTAATCTGCTATTGGATACTAAGATCATGTGATTTTCCATTATAACATTCTTCTTAAAGGTACGTTACACACCAGATTACCACAGTTTGATTCCCAGTTGCAAAATGAATTTGCTTTTGTTTGTTCCTTTACGTTTTTTGATTTACTGACTTCTTGACAGGTTTTTTGACGGAATCCTTGGCAAGAGTGACCGCACTCTCTTATTCTACCACAGTTTCTGTCATTTGGGTGTATGTATTATTGTAATTGGTAGACTTGTTAGCTGATTTGTGACATGTAACTGAACCACAGGTTTCAATAGGAGGCTTGTTGCAGACACATCAGCCCACGATATGATTTGCCAGATGTTTGTAACATTGATGCCTTATCCCAAACATCGTAGGCGGCACCAAGGTTGGCATGGAAACGGATGCAGTTATGACACTGTCTTTGGGTTCTACCCAGGAATTCTTCCTTCCCCACTATTTGCAGATTTACTGTAAGTAACTCAAGATGATGTTTTAATTCTGGCTGAATAGCTTCTGTAAGCATGTTATGCCTAAGTGGCAACATTTTTAAACATTAGTATGGAAATGAAATTGAAGAACATTTTTTAGCATCAAGAAGTGAGGGAGGATTGTGGACTTCGGTCAGTTTTGTGCTGATGTACTGGCAGCCAAAAGGTCGCACTTCTAATATTCAAATTTGGTGATGTTAAAACCATTCTGACTTTTCAATGGTAAACATTCATTGCAAATGGACTAAGGGGTGAATTAATTCACTAGGCCCAATCCGCTGTTGTGGGCGTGCTATTTTTGGCACTGGTTAGTACCAGTGGATGCAAGATTTAATACTGCCACTGAGATGAAGGTCTGTTTGCGTGAATGTCGATTCCATGGCAGTTTGAAGTCCATTTTGCACTTTAAGTGATGAAATGGGAGGAAAATATAACACTCGAGGATGAGAGCCAAGGCCACACATTAGCCCCTCCAGGGAATGTGCATAATGACTAAATATTCAGAATGTGTCAGGACAGGCAGTGCATCTGGAGCTTCAGTCTTTGCAGTCTTGTCTTGTTGGAGCTGTGCTAAAAAAAACAGCTGATTTTGATGGATCCTCAGCAATTCCCCCCCTCAGCCACCTGCGGCTGTTAAGTTTATGAGCACTGCTAACTTCTTAGCAACTGATTCCTTCTGTGATGCTACGTGTAGCCTTCTGGCACTCACTGTCAGTGTGAATAATGGTTGGTTGGGCGAGGCACTTGAAGGTTGCCAGAACTGGGCAGCCCTAACCCAGCAAGGAATTAATGCTTTCAGAAAACAAGAGACAAAAATAATCGACAGAGAAAATAAAACAGGGTTAACTCTCCTCACAATATTTTGCTGTAATATCGGGTTGCTTAACTGATGTTTTGCAGCTGTATTGTACAGGAGCAAGAGTCTCCCGCAGTTTCATGTAGAAGCAAATATCTCGCACTAATTCTATAAGAACATAAGTGTTACTGATCTGCTTAGCATCTGATGGCTTTGAGAGTTGCTGTCATTTTTAATGCACCTGCTCGTTCCTTTGTGTTGTGTGAGGTGCTGCTCAGTGACCTTATGCTAATCAGTTCATGAATCTGCCCATGTCCAAATTGATCGAGAAATGAAAAGCACTTGAATATACGTTGCATCTTATAGGGATCATATCTGGAACACGGGATGGTTTTAGCTGTTACTTTTGCTGGATTGAACTAGTAACTTTTGCATAATGCGTGCATAGGTTAATTATTGAATCTTCTTGCAGGCAGCAGGTAACTATCCAGGTGGTTGCTGCATTTATCATTGATCGATTTTAACCCAATGTCATTGAATGATAGAAGAGGACAAATTAATAACATTAAAAAAAATCAATTGCAAGATCACTTTAGCTTGGCAGAAATTTCTGTTGCCCTCATTAATAATGCCTGTGCTAACTGTGTCTTTTGGAGAAATGTGCAGTTTCACCGATGAGTGTACGATCTTTGCATGCTGTTTTGGCAAAGTGGGCGCTATTGTGCTGAAGGTGTGTACTTGTCTTTATTAGGATAACTATTACTTGCGGAACAAGTGGGTGAACTTAACATACAGGTTCTTCTGCTCGCCTGGTGTAACTTTGGCTGTAGGTCCGTGGAAATCCCGTTTAACCACAGGACAATCTCTGCGGGAATTCAGTTGGGTTATTTAAGTCCAAAGTGCACTATTTTCCAAGTGGAGTGGTGCGCACATCGTGCACACAGTGTGTTCTTAGCTCTCACAGGATAACACAGTACCTCAACAGTGGCAGCCTAGTGACCATCAGTAAACCAGAGGCCTGGACTAATACTCTGGGGACATTCAGGTCCCACCATGGCAGCTGGGAATTTAAATTCCATTCATTAATAAATCTGGAATAAAATGTGTTATGATCCCAGCTGATGTTAATACTGGACAAGTCAGATCCCAGAAAAGTCTTAGCAACAATCAAAGCCATTTATGAATTCCAACCTGTGTAATATGCTTCACAGCAAATTTGTTCTGAGTCCCAGTACCTGCATGTACTCATTTCTTTAAGGAACCACAGGTCCCACCGAAATTCAAGGATTTTTAATCCCGCCAGAGCCCCTACTTTGTTATGTCATGAAAGTATAATAATTTTTCATAATATTATTGTGATTTATTGTAAACGTAGGTTAATAATGGGGTTTAGATTAGTTTGTTTGTGTGGATGTCTGTCGGGGGGTGGGGGGCTTTAACTGAATTTGAGGCAGCTGGTCTGGAGCTTTTGTGTTATCAAAAAGAAGCTAGGTCTAAAATACTGGATACATAAACATGGCTGAAGTTTTAGAATGTGAGGTGTGAGGAACATTTGCATTTTTAGATAAATTAGGTTAGTTTGAACTACAAAAAGATGGTGAGATGTTACACCTAGCCACAAGAGGTTAAGCCAAACAGTGTGTTTATTTTTCCCAAAGGTTACTGATAATATGAGTACTATGAAAGATTTATATTATGAAAAAAAGTAAAGTTGCAAAGGCATATTGGAACAGTTGAATTTACATTAAAAAGGGAGAAACATGTATAAAGGAAATGAGGTTATGTGTAAGGGGGAAGGCATTCTAAGATCTAACACAAGTGTGAAAAGCCTCCAGCCTCTGTGCATAAAGTTGTTGTCTACAGGAACTGAAGTTAAGACAAATCACTTTGAATCTCCCTGTCCAGGGTATTGTGTGCTTTGCCTGGGTCTGTAGAAATCGATGTTGTTTTACTGTTGCCTTAACGGAGGTGTAACTGGGAGTCATATTAATTAGGGGATTTCGGAGTTATTATAGTAGTAATGTGTAGACCTATGTATGTGCTTAAAATATTTTCTTCTATTAATAAATGTTCAATTTAGTTTTGTACAAAATCTCTAAGACTTGGTGGACTTATTACTGCTGAATTCAAGGCACGCATCTCGAAATAAAATAAAAATTGCAAAATAGTTGTGGCAGTTGTTTCAAGTTTCTCTCTGGGATTTGAGCAGCTCAGCATTTACCAACCGCTGTGCCATAACAGCTATAATCCCAGCTGACGGTAATAGCGGACAAGTCAGGTCCCAAGGTGAAACTTGGGTTGTAGATCCTAATTTTGTTTTTTTTTTTAGAAACCATGAAAGTCAGTTACTGAACACATTCATAAGAGTCTACCAGTATACTGTTAACACAAAGAATAATACTTTTATTAAATGAGAAAAAATGAATTATATTACACCAGACAAAAAGGTTGGAAAGATTTCAATACAGGTATCAGAAAATGATTCAAATTCACACAAATCCTTTTATGCCCAGCAACCCGTACAGACACAAAACCCCAGTGCAGATTTTCTTCCGGCGGGCGTTTGAGCATTCACTAGATGCTTTGCTTTAGCTGGTATCTCTCCCTGAGACACCCAAAAACTGCAATCTAAATTTAAGCTCCCTAGCAGCTTGTAGGGGTTCCTATTAGAGAGATTAGATCTTCTCCCTGCAGTCTCTAATATACACACACTAACTGACCATCCTTCAGTGTTCCCCTGTCTCTCTGTGTCTCTCTGGACCCCTGTCGCTCAGCAATGGCACAGTTTTAAACATTTTTTTAAAAAACTTCATTAAACTACTAAGTGGCATACAAGGCATTTTGGTAAGTCCTACCTGCATGAAGCACATTGGGTGGACCTTTCCGGGCAAGGTTTTTAAAATTCATTTACATGATGTGGGTGTCGCTGGCTAGGCCAGCATTTATTGCCCATTCCTAATTGTTCTTGAGAAGGTGATGGTGAGCTGCCTACTTGAATTGCTGCAGTCCATGTGGTGTAGGTACACCCACAGTGCTGTTAGTGGGGGAGTTCCAGGATTTGACCCAGCGACAGTGAAGGAATGACGATATATTTCCAAGTCAGGATGGTGAGTGGCTTGGAGGGGAACTTCCAGGTGGTGGTTTTCCCATCTATCTGCTGCCCTTGTCCTTCCAAATGTTAGCAATCGTGGGTTTGGAAGGTGCTCTCTAAGGAGCCTTGATGGGTTTCTGTAGTGCATATTGTAGATGGCACACACTGCTGCCACTGTTCGTCGATAGTGGAGAGACTCAGTGTTGGTGGAAGGGGTGCCAATCAAGTGTGCTGCTTTGTCTTGGATGGTGTCAAGTCTCTTGAGTGTTGTTGGAGCTGCAATTGAGGAAAGTGGAGAGTATTCCATTACACTCCTGATTTGTGCCTCGTAGATGGTGGGCAGGTTTTGGGTGTCAGGAGGTAAGTTATTCACCATAGGATTCCTACCCTCTGACCTGGTCTTGTAGCCACAGTATTTATATGGCTAGTCCAGGTCAGTTTCTGGTCAATTGTAACCCCCAGGATGTTGATGGTGGGAGATTCAGGAATGGTAATGCCATTGAATGTCAAGGGGTGATGTTTAGATTCTCTCTTGTTGGAGATAGTCATTTCCTGGCACTTGTGTGGCATGAATGTTACTTGCCAACGTCAGCCCAAGCCTCGCCAGCTCTTGCTGCTTTTGGGCGTCGACCGCTTCAGTATCTGAGGAGTCTCAAATGGTGCTGAACATTGTGAAATCATCAGCGAAATTCCCCACTACTGACCTTATGATGGAGGGAAGGTCATTGATGAAGCAGCTGAAGATGGTTGAGCCAAGGACACTACCCTGAGGAACTCCTGCAGCAGTATCCTGGAACTGAGATGATTGACCTCCAACAGCCACAACCATCTTCCTTTGTGCTCGGTATGACTCCAACCAGCGGAGAGTTTCCCCCCTCATTCCCATCGACTCCAGATTTGCTAGGGCTCCTTGATGCCACACTCAATCAAATGCAGCCTTGATGTCAAGAGCAGTCACTCTCACCTCACCTCTGGAGTTCAAGGTTACATGATACTGTTTTAATAGTGGTGTTCGGGGGGGTGAGGCTAACAAGGTTGTGCCGTCTCCTTCATGAAGACATCCAGACACAATTAGCTGCCATCAGTCACCTCACAGCTCAATTATTCCCCACTCAGGTGAAAGAATGGAGGCTGCATGTTCACATTGATGTAAACCCCAAGTTTAAGCTTATCTGCCCAGCAGCAGCATGGTGGGTTTGGGTTTGTTTAGGATGCCTGATTTGGATGCCTGCTCTGTGAAGCGTAAAACTGGGTAGCCAATCCAAATTGCCACATCGTCCCTGGGGGATATGGTTAAAATCGGGGCCTCACCTTCCAGGAGAACCCATGAATAATGATCAACATCAGGAATCTTTGCTGGGCTACCAATGTTTCTACGAGCAATCTACTGATACACTAGCTCAATTCTGCTACCTCAACCAGGGTTCAACCTTTGAACCCGGCTGGCTGAAGTTGATCAGTTTTGCATTGGATTGTGCTGTTGTCCACTTAACAGTGGGGCATGATGGAGGAAGAAGGGGCAGGGGAATTCACCTGATTCCTCTTTAACCCTGTTTGCATACAGTAACTAATCCGCTCCTACGGGGAATTCAAAGCACTTTTAAATTAGTTGTGACTGATTAAGTTTGTTCCGTGTGGGGGAAAAAAAAACGCCGGCTATCAGAGTGCAGATTTATATCAGTTCTGCGGCAAAGTGATACAGCTCCAGGCTGCATAAATAACCTATTGCCATAGAAACAGCTCACCCAAGAATGCATAACCGTCCTATAAAAGCAGGGGATTCTAAATGTAGTGCAGCTGAGCACTGCTTCTTTTTTAATACTGGTGCTTTCAGGGCAAACAGAACCGACATTGTAGCGAAGAACATGTGACAAAGAGAATTCGTGTGGTGTGGACATGAACAATGAAACCACAAAAAAGTTTGACTTGTATATGAGGTTCTGATGTTTTGGATGGAGACGCAGCAATGGGCTGCTGTTCTATTTTCAATATATACGTCATATTGGCTTAAGAAAGGGGGATGCAGTGTCTCATGGAGAGCCTTCACCCAAAATATCTCTTTCAGATGCTGAAAGGTCTTTGTATTTCCTATTTCTTTTATTTTAGATACCTCGCACTCGAACTTGTTTTGCTTGTTGGCACTCTGCAGGATTGATGGTAAATCGTTAGGTCAGAAGTCATCTATATTTGGAATTTCTCTTCTAAACCCACTCTGAACGGGAATAATATTAAAATATAAGATGCGTTGGGCAACTGGTCAATCAAGTCCATGTAAATCCTATCTCATCTACACTAGATGTGTAGCGTAACATTATTCACACTGTATAATCTGCACTGAGTTGACCTTGTTTGTATAAAGGAACCATTTCTTGTCACTATAATGAGCAAACCTGCTTCCAACCTTTAAAAAAAAAAGTCCAATGTTAAATGCAGCATTGGTGCACAAGGTTTCAAACATAACTCCGGGAATATCTGTTGGCATTTATGAAATCCAAACCATAGACTGGGCTGGAGTAAATTGTGGTATGAGTTTCGATAGAGAACATGTGTTTTCCAGGAGTCCTAAAAGCTGGAAAATAAACAACATGTGAAGACGCTTTGTCCCAATGTTGTGCCCAAAGCGGCCCTGGTTTAGTTTGAATTTAATGGGACGGTTTCCAACAAATATTCCAGGTTTATCCCTGCAGTCACATTTGCCACTAGTACAGCAAATATGGAATCTAGCACACATATTTTTAGTGATAGTGCAGCACTGATATAAATATCATTATTAGAATATGTATAATTGTAACAGTGTGTATGTGCGTTTTGATTTTAACTTGGTACCGCTTAAACGTATAAAGAAATTGCCGGAGACATTTGAAATAACAGAGGCAGGAACGGACTGAAGCACGTGTATTTGGCTCTCTTTGTGACATTGTATGTGAGGCATTGATGTTGGGCCAGGTGTACAGGTGCTGCAGGGGGCTGACAAATCTTAAAATCTGTGCATCCCACAGTTGTGGTTGTGCACCTGTGGTTGTGTCTGGTTGTACCCGGATATTGTTTATGACATGTCAGCTCTTTAAAAGAACAACATATGACTTTTATTTGTTTCTCTGACTGTGAAGTCAGATGAATGTTTTTTTTTAATTTATCAAGGAATGTTACCAAGATTCCAATCAACCACCAGCTCAGGTGAGAAAGGTATGCTTTGTCAGATGTATAATCCCCATTTTGTGATTTATGGGGCCATAAAAATAGTGAATTGTTTGGTGGTCCAAGACTTGTCATAAAATTACACTACTTTGAACTAATTGACATCAGTACAACCAACAGCTACAAGAGATCATCTTTGATAAGATCTGGTTTTGGTTTTAACTTTCTCCTTTGATATAGAATTTGGTTGCTTGATATTTTTAATAACAATGATTGAGCTGAGGATCCAACCTGTAGCTAGAAATGCATTGAACATATGACATGCAATCTGACCTTCAAGCCAGTAAAAGTCCCTTAAAAGTTATTTGGAACTTAAAGATGAGACATAGGAAACATTGTTAAGTATTGTGATAATTGAAGGAAAGGGAAAAGAAAATGTTGGAAAATTGTTTTTCTTTGGTTTTTTTCCGAGGTCGTTATACTACTGGACCAGTAACCCAGAGAACATGAGTTCAAATCCTATGGAGGCAGTTCGAGAATTTCAATTCAGGTGAAAGAGGCCCCGGGAAATTTTTTTTAAAAGCTGGTAACAGTAAAGGTGACCCTGAGGCTGTTGAATTGTAAAAACCCAACTGGTTTGCTCATGTCCTTTGCCTACTTCCTTACCTGGTCATACCCATATGTGACTCAAGTCCAAAACCAATGTGGCTGACTCTTAATTGCCTTTTGGACTCTCCTAGTAAACCGTTCAGTTGGATAGATTAAAGAAGAAAGTCCATCATCATCTTGTAAGGGCAACTGAGGATGGGCAATTAATGCCAGCCTTGTCAGCAATGCCCCCTACATTCTGAGAATTAAGAATACAAGAGTAGGGCAGCTGATGGCTAAATCAGGAAACAGCAGCAAAATGATGGACCTTTCGATCTTAGTAGCCTGTAGGTTACAGGAGGAAGGGAAAAATGAAGGATCTCTTTAGCTCCCTCACTCTGCCTGTAATATTCTCTATTATTGAATATGCTGTGTTATCTGAATGCAAGCATTATTTTTAGTGTTTACGTCCTTCATCTAGGAAATAAACACCTGAAAAATGCATTTCCATCATTTTCTTTTGCCTCTCTGTTAATTATTATAATATTTAGCAATGTCTGCCACAACTCAACTTTCAGATATTTTTACTGGCTTGAAGGTAAGATTATATACCAATGTTTCATATATTTCTAGCCACATGGAGCTCTGATTGATCCTCTGCATGCTTACTGTTATTAAAAATATCAAGTAACAAATTGTTCTACATCAAAAGACAAATTTGAACAATGTAGCCAATATGCTTGTACTATGACGGTCTTGGGATCATGAATTATAGTGGTGATATCATTAGGACAGTGTAGCAGGAAAGTGCAGGTTTGATATTGTGGTAATCTGAGGTGTAATACACCTTTAAGAGAATATGAGCAGACTGACCACGTGACTGTAAGACCCAAAAGCTGTGTAGCGCGGGCTACCATGTTAATGCTAGTCTAGAGTAGGGTCTGGTTGGGGAAGC
This sequence comes from Cetorhinus maximus, assembly GCF_964194155.1. Taxonomy (NCBI): domain Eukaryota; kingdom Metazoa; phylum Chordata; class Chondrichthyes; order Lamniformes; family Cetorhinidae; genus Cetorhinus; species Cetorhinus maximus. Next base: position 4,795,680 of record NC_135892.1, read on the forward strand.
ACACACCATGTTAGTTCTATGTTGTCTGTGTAAATAAATAGCATATGTTTCATTTCATTTTTGTCTCTGAGTCTGCAGCATATTGTAATTGACACGCCTGCCGACAGATAAGCGTGCAACTGGTTCATGAGCAAAGGCACCCCTTAGTAGAACATAACAACTGGCGATGAGACAAAACATGACCAGTTGACGACACCAAGGGAAGCCGCAAAAACTCAACTGTAGTGAATCAGCTGCGCCTTGGAGGCTGATTCTAAGTACATTACAATTGTAAACCCTCACCGTAGCCGTCAAAGTTATCTCCCTCCATCTCAGTCTGCCACAGTTTGGCCGCATTGAACCATTTGATCAGACCATCAATGACTGGTCACATTATATTGAACTCCTCACGTTTTTCTTTTTGGCCAATGACATATTGGGGGAGGAGAAGAGGCGGGCAATCCTCTGATCGACTTGTGGCAGTAAAAGATACGACCTAACTCGTAGTCTAACAGCACCAAACACCCTAGATTCCAAGAGCTTTGATGAGTTGGTGAATCTTGTGAAAAGTCACTTTCAGCCGTAACCCTCAGTAACCACGCAGCGTTTTAAATTCAATTCGTGGTGTCGCGTCCCTGGAGAGACAGTCGCTTGCTACGTAGCAGCCTTAAAACAACTGACAGAGCACTGAGGGTTTGGGGCGTCGATTAATGACATGTTAAGAGGCCGATTAGTCTGTGGGATTAACAAAGACGCCATTCAAAAAAGGTTGCTGTCAGAAATGAATTCAGACTTCAGCAAGGCGCTGGAGTTGGCACTCGCAATGGAGACGCAGTCAGGGACTCAGGAGTAATCGTGGGAGCACAAAATGGCGCCATTCTTCACGTTGGGAGGGAGGTACCGGCTAGAAATGGGGCGGAAGCGCAGGGCTCCACAGAAAGGCAGGAAACAGCTGCCATTAACAGACCAGCAAAAAGCAATGGTTTAATGGATAAAAACCACATTAATAATAACAGAATTGGAACCAGACAGCCTGCAAATGAACAACAATTTAAAAGAACTGAGTGTTTTTACTGCCATTGCAGTGGGCACATTATGCGATATTGTGAAGAAATATTGAGGCAAAATTTCAAACAGAAAGGCAGAAGTCGTGAAATTTATAGAATGATGGAACCAGAAGAAACAGAGTCAGATAATTACTCGCCGCACAGCTTAAAAATGGGTAAAACAGAGCCAATCTACGTGGTGGTAGAAATCAACAGAAAACCCATTCAAATGGAGGTGGTTGCAGGTGCATAGTCATAGGGGAACAACACGTTTAAGTATCTGAATGGAGGAGGCCACTCATTAAAGCTGGAAAATTCAGATGCCAGACTAAAGACATATACTGGCGAAAACATATGAATGAAAGGTATATCCGGTACAATATGGAAGCCTGTCTGCTAACCTACCCCTGATAGTGGTAGCAGGGGAGGGTCCAACTCTACTTGGTCAGAACTGGCTTAAGGAAATAAAATTGGAGCGGACTGAGATTTTTCAACTCAGAATGAAAGATCTGCAAGAGTTATTACAGAAATGTGCCTCTGTTTTCAGGGAAGAGCTTGGGAAGATTCAGGAGCTGCAAGCTAAAATCCACATGGATCCTGGAGCTAACCCCCGGATATTTGAAGGCGAGGCCAGTCCTCTATGGGACAGGCTGGAAAGGCTGGGAGTCTTATAACCTCCGCAGTTTTTCCAAATGGGCAACGCCCATAGTTCCAGTACTAAAGCCTGACCAGAGTGTGTGACTATGTGGGGACTACAAGTTGACTGTTAACAAAGTGGCCAGACTTGACAGGCATCCTATACCAAAAATTGATGAATTGTACTCCAAAGTGGTAGGGGGACCCACATATACGAAACTCGACATGAACCTCACTTACCAGCAGGTCGAGCTAGAAAAAGCCTCTTGGGTTTTGTGACTATCAACACACATAGGGGGTTATGCCAGTATACCAGGTTACCTTTCGGAGTCTCATCGGATTGGGCCATTTTCCAACAGACTATGGAAAACTTACTCCAAGGCCTTACCCCCGTGTGGTGGTTTATCTCAATGATGTCCTAGTAACAGGACTAACTGATAAAGAACACTTGGCTAATCTGGTAAAGGTGTTGAAGCCTTTCTCACAAGCAGAAGTACGCTTGAAAAGGGAAAAAATGTATCTTCCAAGCAAAAGAAGTGATTTACCTGGGCTATAGGGTCGATTCGCAGAGCCTACACCCAGTAGAAGGCAAGGTGAGAGGTATTCGTGAGGCCCCAGCCCCGAAAAATGCCACAGAACTGAAGTCCTTCTTGGGGATGGTTAACCCAATGGTCGCTTTCTCCCAAATTTGTCAACAACACTGGCTCCATTATATGGGCCACTCAAGAAAAACCACAGGTGGACATGGCAAGCCCCACAACAACAGGCTTTTATGGCAGTAAAGCAGTTACTACATTCATCAGCCCTGTTGGTACATTTCGACCCAAAGAAAGAATTGATTTTAACCTGCGATGCATCCCCTTGTGGAGTAGGGGCAGTACTCTCCCACCGGATGGCAGATGGCTCCAAACGGCCCATTGGCTATGTCTCAAGAACACTCAGTGTTGCAGAACGAAGATACTCACAAATAGAGAAAGAAGGCTTATCCATTGTATTTGGCGTTAAGAAATTCCACCAATACATCCATGGTCACCACTTCACCATTGTATCTGATCAGAAGCCACTACTAGGCTTGTTTGGGGAAGATAAGGCAATATCCCCCAATCACCTCGGCACGTATCCAAAGGTGGGCACTGATTCTAGCTGCTTACGAATATACTTTTATCCACAGCCGGGAAGCCAGATTGCCAATGCCAACGCGCTGAGCCAATTATCTCTAAAGGACGGCAATGTGAAGTTCCCATCCCTCAAGAACTTGTCTTGCTATTAAACTTTCTGGATTCACCACCAGTGAATGCCACACAGATCAGAGGATGGACAGACCGCAATCCAGTTTTGTCTCATGTCAGGGAACAAGTCTTGCAGAGATGGTCTAACGAGCCAAAGTCGGACAAAATGAAGTCTATTTTAACAGGCGATACAAGGTCACCTGCCAAGATGGCATCTTGCTGTGGGGAGTGAGAGTCATTGTGCCTCCCAGAGGAAGCCGACATTATTGATAGGACTGCATAGCGCTCACCCCTCCATTTCCAGAATGAAAATGTTGGCACACAGCTTCTTATGGTGGCCAGGGATGGACACTGAAATCGAAAACATGGTCAAGAGCAGCATGCAGTGCCAACAGGTGCAGAAATTGCCTCCTTCTGCTCCGCTGCATCCCTGGGAATGGCCAGGAAGGCCATGGGTCTGCCTCCATGTTGACTATGTGGGGCCTTATTTGGTCACAATGTCCCTCTCACTTATCAACGCTCGTTCCAAATGGATGGACGTCTACGAGGTGAGATCACCCACATCAGCCGCCACCATACACAGAATGTGTCAGAGTTTCACGATACATTGTTTACCAGAGATAATAGTGTCTGATAATGGAACAGCACTCACTAGCCAGGAATTCCAAAGATTTGCAAGTGTCAATGGCATAACACATGTCAAGACGTCGCTAGACCACCCTGCATCCAACGGGTTGGCCGAGAAGGCAGTCCAAACCTTCAAGGCTGGAATGAAAAAACTAAATAAGGACTCTATAGCAATGAAGTTATCATGTTTCCTGCTCAGCTATAGGACTACACCACATATGACTACCGGTATTGTCCCCGCAGAGTTATTCATGAAGTGATGTCTCAGGACACGTTTGAGCCTCAAAAGGCTGAATTTAGGGGGGAGGGTAGAGAGAAGTCAGGAGGCCCAGAAAAATGAACAGGATTACCACAGTCATGAAAGAAACTTCACTGTAGGAGAAGCAGTTTTTGCAAAGATCTTTGGAGATGGGCCCAAATGGCTATCAGGTGAAGTCAGAGCAGTGACAGGACCCCTGTCCTAACATATACTGGTGGAAGGTTAATAATCAGGAGACATGTAGATCTCCTCAGGAAAATGGAAACAGATCCACAAGTAAAGGTGCACCAAACATTCCCGTTGGAGTCTGCACCACAGTAGAAGGAACTCCTCTTGATTTGGAAGTGCCTGTCGGACCCGTTGAGCCTGAGAGTCGACGAGGCAGACTTACAGGCTCCGACTGGGGCACCTAGTGGACAGATAACTCCTGAGAGGGAGGCCTCAGATAAACCATCTGAATTCATAGAACTATGACAGTCAACACGTTTGAAAAAGCCTCCTAAGAGACTGAATTTGTGAATAGTTCATTTTTGTAAATAGTTAATATATTGAAAAATGTACTTTCAAGTAAAGGGGGAGAGATGTGGTAGTCTGAGGTGTAATATACCTTTAAGAGAATGTGATCAGATATGACCACGTGACTGTCGGACCCAATAACTGTGTAGCGTGGGTTACAATGTTAATGCTAGTCTAGAGTAGGGTCTGGTTGGGGAAGCACACATCATGTTAGTGCTCTGTTGTCTATGTAAATGAAGAGCATGCTCTTTGTTTCATATTGGTCCCTGTATCTGCAGCATATTATAATCGACTGACCTGCCGACAGATAAGCGTGCAACGGGTTTGTGAGCAAAGTGACCCTATAGTAGAACATAACAGATATTGAAGGCACTAAGCTAATTCTTCACATTGTAATCTCACAATAACTTTGATCACCCTTAGTAAAGAGCACAGTCTTACTCTGATTGAAGGTTACTTCAACACAAAAACCACAAAGGTCACATTTCCCTCATACCACAAGGCTCAGGGAATACTAACCCAAACACAAAAAAATTCAAGCATTGAAGAGAATTGTCCACAATGGTACTTAATACTAGGAGGAAACACTTAAACCAAGAAGCTTAGAAAATTGTGTGAGAAATCCTCCTTTCTATGCAGTAGCTTGCACAATGATTTTGTTTAACATTCAGACAGTAAACGTTGACCTGACCCTTAAGTCAGGTATGGGTTTTCAAAGTGTCCAATCGGAACGTATTTTACTATTACTTAAAAGGCAGGGTTTCTCAATTAAATGTTTAAAATTTGATAGTAAAATTACTTGATTTAAAAAAAAATGTTCACCCTTGCCTCTTGCTCAGGGTATGGCTCCTTGAGTGGGCAACACCCTCCTGTGCATCACACGCGTGACTATTATTTCATCATGACCTTAGACACTGAATGTCAACAGGCCGTACAATTTAGTCAAATGTGACTTTAATTCATAGGCTGAATTTTAATTACCCACCCACTGCACCCCCACCCCCCTCTCACCGCCACATTCCACTGGTGTATTTGAAGGAGGGTGATTCATAAAATAAAGTGGGTGACCTTCCCACCCACTCCCGACCTGTCTCCCATACCAGGGCGGGATGGGGAAGGTATCGGGTAACCTGCCCGCCTTGAGGCCTATTGAAGCCCTTAAATGGCCAATTGATGATCAAAATTTTACATGTGGCAGGAGAAGGCAGAGGCCAGGCGGGTAACCTGGCAGCTTTTACTGCGCAGGCTGCTGTAGGGCAGGAAGGTGTGGGTACCTCTTTTGGGGGGTCCCCTGTGCCCTTTGGTGGCACACCCTCCCCCCCAAGATCATGACCTCCCGCTTTTACAGTCCGCCGTGGCCTCTCAAACCATGGTCCCCACCCGTTTCCCCACCCCACCCTCGCTCCAGCTGGGGTATTTCAGCCAGGACCATGCAAAATCCCAGATTTACCTTGAAGTCTGGCTCGATTAGTCTCCTTCCTCGGGGGTGGGTCACCACTCGATCCTGGTGCGGCTGAGACGACAATCAGATTGGCCAGCAGCTCTGTTGAGCGGGAATTCTTCCCAGATGGGGGTGGGAGCCCCACTCTGAAACAATTAAGGCTACTCCCAGCGTAATATTGCTGTGGGACCGCCAGGTTTCAGGTTGGCGGGCTGCCAATTGACTCTTCAGTCAGGCGAGGGGGGAATACGATACCTCGTGAAATCCAGCCCCACTTGTGTTTTAAGGCAAGGGTTTCCCAGCTTTTAGTCTTCAAGAGCTACATACCACAAGGAACCGGGGGACCAATGGTTTGTACATGTTTCAAGGTACTGATAGCAATAGATCTTGGTGTTCTTTTGGATTTATTTATCAATAGACCAGCACTTACCAAACCTCCTAGCTCAGAAAATTCAAACAGAGCAAACCAATGAATCATAATTGTAAGTACAAATACGATTCAGTTGCCTAAGCTTCGATGACCAGAATCCCAGAATCTCTGGGGTCACACGTCACTGTTAATGGTTCTACTATCTTTACCCCCATTCCTGGCAAGGTAACCCTATTCCCTTGAATTTATTGCTATCTTAGAATCTCAACGGAAAGAAGTATTAATGGAACATAGTCTTCAACTGGGTCCTCAAATAAAAGGTCCTCTCCCCCAGGAATTTCTAATTTAACAAAGTTATCTTAGGAAATAACATACATGGAGGCTTGCCTTGACAGATAAAACTTCTTCAAAGTTTCCCAATACCAGCCCTTAGGAGTCTAACTTAGATTCCCAGAGTAGTGTGATTATATATGTGGGTCCTCGAGATAATATAGATTTGAGAGTACAACCCCTTATATGCTTCATTAATACATGGTTTTTATTGAAGTCAGCTATAGACTACAGCTTATAAATGGGGATCATATAATAGCATATATGGTAAATAAAGCTATAACATGCAATTTCTGCTTAAAATACATACAATTTTTAAACCCACCATAGTCAGCACTTTAGTTTTTGGATAATCAAACAAATATTGATTAACAAAGGTTATACTCACAATGCCGTATGATTATGTTATATTTTGAAATGTCTCTGTCTCAGATATAGGGAATCCGAGCTAAACTAGGATTCAACCTATGCTCAAAGATGCCTCATTTTGTCTGCTAGCCATGTGTTTATTTGAAAGTGAACTAGCTAAACTCAAAAAAGGCTTCTATTCTCTATTGCATTCTTTCACTTCAAAAAACACGCAGAAAAAGCAAGTTGCTATTGCATTCTTATCAAATCCGAGAATGACCTTGGAGCATCTTCCAAATGTCTGGAAAAGCAGGTGGTGAGTTTGGCTGCCTCCCAACTCGCAGAAACTCAAGGCTGTCTTATTTACATTAGGCATATTGGCAACAGTTCAATAGAGCAGTCATATTTCTAATTTTTTATGTCAAGTTGCCTTTTCTAATTATGTTTGCCTATTAATTGTAATTAGCAATTCACATTTTAACATTTCAGATTCCCCATGAAATGTCTGAGCTTCACACCAGAACATCACCTGTTCTATAAGTCATATGTCTTTGATATTACAGGTAACATGGACAAAATGAGAAAAAGGCATCAGCAGCTGGATCAGTTAACAAAATTGGATAACAAAAGAATAGTGCTTTAATATTACCAGTTTGAAAACGAGATGGATAAGGACTGTTTTACAGGGTATAGAACACAATAGGTAATGTGTGGTTGAACTACTCAATTGGAAGAAAGCATTTGGTCAAAATGAATAATGTTTGAATAAGATTGTGACATTTAGATAAATTACCTTAAGAGGTCAGAATAAAATCTCATAAAATGTTATCCATTGAAAACGTTTAGCTATGATTCCTTATCTCGTGCAGGTTTTAAAAAGTGGGTGAAAACCATGAGGAAGTAAATTGTAATTGGAAGGAATGGATTCAATTGCAGAATGGCCTTTCTCATTCCAATTTTTTGACCTGTTTAAAATGAATAGGGCTAACCTCTTCATGAAAGTGCCAATGAGAGGAATTTAAGTATTAATACAATAGCATTGTTTGCAATAACTTGTAAAGTTGCTCGTAACAGGACTATGCTGCATCATTCCATAATCCTTATTAAAACATTGCATTAAAAGCAATGTTGCATTCTTCCATTCTGAAAGCGCTTAAAACTCGTCTTAAACACATGGGGCAGGAACTTCCCCCCTTCAGGGGGAGAGGGGTTGTGCTGGAGCGTGGAGCGGGCGTATTCCCGATCGGCGCCCCCGATTGGGGACGTGCTGCCATTTTACGTGGGTGGGCCAATTAAGACCCGCCTAGCATGATGTCCACCAGGAAGCACCTTGCGCTCCCTGTGCGGGCGGGGGTTGGTTCCCTGAGCCTGGGGTGCACAGAGTGCACAGATCTCCCTGAGGTAAAGTGCTGCCTCAGGGAGATTGGCTCAGGTTTGAAAGTTTGATTAAAGATGAGAAAAAAAAAATACTGACATGTCCACTCATGTGCCACTGTCACATGAACTGGGACATGTCAATTTCTTTTATTTAGACATTTCAGAAAAATTTTCATACCCTCATGAAACTTCATCCCGCCCTTGGATGAGGTTTCATGTTTTTGCAGAAGCCTGCCTGGGCTCCCGGCCTGCCCACCAACCTTCCATTGATTGCCTCAATTACTTTATTAATGGCCTTAAGTGGCCGTTGACAGGTTGGCGGGTGTGCAGCCGACTCAACTCCGCACGCGCCGACCTGAAAATGTAAGTGACGCGGGGTGATGCCGGGACGCCCGCCCGACCTCACACCGCCTCATTTTACGTGTCGGTGAGCAGGCCCCGCACCCCTCCCCCCACTCGCCGACCGGAAGATGCAGCCCATGAAGTTCTCCCCTGCTTTCCATTTTAAATGTCATTTAATTTTCAATGTTCTCCCCTCCCTTCCTGAAGCCATTGACTCTCTTTTTGGGGGATAGTTTTTTTTTGGCTAAGTGGTCATTAATCAAGTGTGCCAACACAGTGAAACCTGAGCCTGTTGTCACCTAACGTTCAGCTCCACCCAATCCCAGCAATGGTCACAAGAGTTGGAGGACTGAAGCTGCAAATTCTGATTCGCTCATTTCTAAGTTGACACATCTTCGCCTTTAAATATTTAAAACACAATACTGGTGGAAACTCTTCCAATCATTAGCAAATCTGACCAAGGAAGGATATTTCTCTGCAGTGCAGGGGAAAGGGAATGCCTTAGCAGCCGACACCCAAATAGGGCAGCTGTGTTGCTAGGAGAAAAGTGGTCTGGATGAAGACTGCAATATCTTGGAGGTGATTCAGATTATTCCAACCACAAGGCCTTTCTGTGGGAAATTTTTAAATATGTATGGAGGTTTTTAGTCTGTGTTTAGTTCTGAGCATGGCCACGTGTCTGAAAATTACCTTGATGAGTTGGTGTGTGGCATGTGTGAAGATAATTTTTTCCATACTATGATGAGCGAGAGTGTCATCTGGTCCGTTGCATGCGTATGAGTCTGAATGAACTGCTATATTCTCCATGCTATGGTGCTGTTTTATTTTCTGGTGTCAGAGTCACTGAATTCTTGTTCTGGTTGTCCCATGTGTGACCAATCCAAATAGGGTGTATGCATGGCGTCCCCTTCTCTGTGTGTTGTCATTGGTGTAGATATTCTGCACAAGGCACCAGTATCTTTAAGTTATGTGTTCGGGACATGAGTTGCAAGCGCGAACTCTTCCTGCTGTCCCACGGTGAAAATACACAAGGATGTGTTCTAAACTGGATGCGCCCACAGGGCAGAATTTTATGGCAGGGGGATTTTACCTTCCTGCTGAAGCCGACGGGGTTTAGAATGTCTCACCGCATTTTACAGCCCCGTCCCCATCCCCGCCGAAACAGGGCCTCAAAATTCTGCCCATAACGTCATACATTCTTTTTTTTTATTCTTTCATGGGATGTGGGTGTCACTGGCAAGTCCAGCATTTGTTACCCATCCCTAATTACCCCTGAACTGAGTGACTTGCTGGGCCATTTCAGAGTCAACGACATTGCTGTGGATCTGGAGACACATGTGGGCCAGACCAGGTAAGGATGGGAGGTTTCCTTCCCTAAAGGACATCAATGAACCGGATGCATTGTTAGAAAAATTGACAATGGTTTCACTGTCACTGAGACTAGCTTTTAATTCCAGATTTTATTAATTGAATTTAAATTCCACCAGCTGCAGTGAGTGTGATTTGAACCCAGATACCCTGAGAATTAGTCTGGATTATTAAGCCAGTGGCATTACCACTACACCACCATCTGCCTGGTACTAGCTTCTGTACTAATATTTAGACATCTCCGGATTTGGGCGAGTCGTAAGGAGGTAATGGAAGAACAAGTCATTGTACAGAAAGGTGGCTGGAGGCAAAGTGGGGGGCAGACTGAGGAGGTGAGGATTTGGAAAAGAAGACCAAACTGAAGATAGCAAGGTTTGCCGATGAAATGTTGCTGTGTCCTTTAACTGGGCAAAAGGGTTTCTCCCAACGTTTATGATTTTTTTCAAAGATTAAAGAAACCTTGGCCATATCAAAAAAGGAAAGGTAAATGTGTGCTTGTAAAGTTAAAATGAAATAACTGATGTTTGCCCTCAGACGCAGACCAACCTTAATGGTGGGCTTGCCAATGGTGACGTAACACATTGTTGCAGTTTTTCCTATGTTTCCCTAATTATGGTGGTCACACCTAGTTAAAATAGGCAGCTGTGGGGCTGACTAACACGAGGGAGCCCATATCAATTCACATGTGGCACAAATTAAGTCATTTTCAATTTCCAACAGAAATCTATACCATGCTTGTCCCACTAACTTGACACAATCATTTAAAATAGTTAGTGCCAAGCTGAAGCATAATTTGACGTTAATCACTGCTCCCCCTCCTTTCCACCTCTATAAACAGAGGTCAGGCTAATAAAGTCAAGCAGCAGCACACACTTAAAGTTGGATAAACCCTTTTCAGACACCTTTTCGCTGGCGCTTGGTTGGTTCCGATTCTGGGAGACTGGGTAACCATGAGCTGGTCCCTGGCTCTGCCACGGCTAAATCTGTCTCTCTTAATCAGCTGGCAGGATAGTAGGCACAGCTCTCCTGTGATCCAAAGGAAGGAAGCACCGGTGTAAAATTGCCTTCTGAATGGAGTGTGGAAGCTGCACCCGTCGCCCATCCTCCTGCGGTCAGTCAAGGTGTGGATACCTTAGCGCTGGTAGCCTCTGATGGCTCAGGGAGTTCCTCCAGTGAGTATGTAAGCTAGGCGCCAGGAAGGTCCCATGATTAAAACGTGCCAAGCTTAGTTCATTTTGGCAGTTAGAAAAGCTTTCATTGGCTCCACAGCTCTGATTGGGCGTGAAGAAAATTGTCCAGCGTTCCACTCTTGATCTCTATGCGTTGACCCCTCCAGGAAGTTTGTGCACAGGGGCAACGGGATTGGACAGAATCAAGAAGTGGCCGAATTAGCCTTCTGTCAGACACTGCCGAGGCTGACAAGTGAATAGTGACCATTTGGGCAAGCTACTGGATGGGGTCCGGCACCCATGGTACAATAGTGCAATAAGGAGCAATATCTTCAGAAGCGCAGGGGCATGGCAGGAAAAGACAAAAAGAAAACACTTTTTTAAAAAAGTCAAAAAAAATGAACCAGGAGTCCTCACTGTTTTAACGAGTGAGGGAACATAGCCAGTAATAACTGATGCCATTTAGATACAAGTCAAAGGCCAACTTAAAAAGACCAAAATATATATTAACTGCTTTCATTGAATTACACCACTGTGTTCTCAATTGCTGTAACTGTTAGAGACTGACCATAATTGTCATCTATTTGACAAGAATACAAAGAGCTCTATTTCACTTGTGCCTCCTCCGCTTCACAAAGTGTACTGTAACAACCACAGGAGCTTGTGGGTTCAAACCATACTCCAGGATTTGAGCACATTGGGCTTAATGGAGCACTAGGGTTGCTGGCTCCTGACATTCAGCGCTTGTGAAGCCAGCAACAGCCCTTAAGTCAGTTCTCTGGTTTTGCTAATCAGTTTAACCAATTTAACGCTTAGCAAATCTGCCAGGTTTGTATTGGGAATCGCTGGCCGTAGCACATAGTAAACTCAACGTAAAGGCAGCTATAATCATAGTCCATTTCTTTTTGTTAGCTAGATGTTGATGATCTCACGGTGCCTTTGGAGGAAGAGCAGGGAGCTTTCCCTGTGTCATTCCTTCTTCTTCAACCAATCACGTCAGAATCAGATTGATAAAAGAAAGACTTGCATTTATATAGCGCCTTTCATGACCTTGGAATGTGTACAGCCAATGATAACGTTTTGAAGTGTTGGAAGTGCAGTAGCCATTTTATGTACAACAAGCTCCCACAAACAGCAATGAGATAATGACCAGACAATTCGTTCTAGTGATGTTGACTGGAGGGTAAATATTGGCCGGGACTCCCCTGCTTTTCTTTGAAATAGTGTCAAGGGACCTTCGTTAGTCACCTGAGAGGGCAGAGCTTGCTTTAACTTCTCACCCGCAAGATGGCATCACAGAGAATGCAGCCTTTCCTAAGTACTGCACTGGAGTGTGAGCTTGGGTTTTTGTGCTCAGGCTCCTGGAGTGGAACTTGAACCCGCAACCCCCTGTGGTCCTACTAACCGAGCCATGGCTGGCAGTAATTAATTGTTCATATCATCACTGGTTGTAGGATATTGCGACGTGAAGAATAACTGCTGCATTTGACCAGATAACAACCAGTCACCATGCCTCAAACATATTGAAAATGTTTCTGAGAGATGTAATGAGGAATTATATCAACAAAGTTTTTCAGGCTCCATGTTAATGATCACAATTAATTTTATGGGCCTGAAATTCCTGGGTTGTGGGATGATGGAAAAGGAGTTTTCTATACAGGGGCGGGGGGTTTGGTATCTGAGCAGCAAACCTTATTAAACAAGGCCAGCAAGTTTTCCGGGAGTGGGGTAAGGGTGAGGAGAGGGTGAATCTTCTGCCCACTGCCTTCATGTCAAAGTGACATAGGCATGGGAGTTCCTGGCCTATTCCAGGAATTCGATCTCTTGTGCACTGTGTAGGCCTCAGCTGAACCCTGGTCAGCTGGGAGCAGGTGTAAGTCCCACCAAAACCCCAGGAAATGCCTCAATTCCTTTGAAGGCCAAGATGCTTCATTAATGGGGTAGAATTCCAGAGAATGTTAAAATCCACTGCAAAAGGATCCTTTAAAGCTTCTGAGGCGACATTTCCTGACCCCTCATTATGCCATCGGAGCAGCAGGGTACTTTTAATGCAACCCAGTGGTCCATCCTGAATATTTTAATGACCCTTTTCTCGGGATTTGGGAAGGTGCCTGTTTGCCAGTCAGGGATCCTGCTCCATTGTACATGTGCTGGTACTTCTGACCCTAGGTATACAGATACAGAGAAAAGTACCTGGAGCATTAACACATTCCCCCTGGGCACCCTTTGTTTGCAATATTACAAATGGCACCCAAATCAGTTGTACCATTCATGGAGCACCTCTTACCTGAACTGGGCTATATATAACTCTTACTGCCCTCTGAAACGGGCAGTCAGTGAAGGGCAATGAAGGCTGACCTTGCCAGTGATGCCGGCAGCCTGTAAAGGAATAAAAAAATGTTGGGCTGTCCTGCTTCCCAAGGTGAAATAACTGATTGGCAATCACTGAGTAGGTCCATTCACAAAGGATGGAATTTATTCTAGGTGTCAGGAGCCTGCCCGCCAGCTGGAAAGCCCATGAGAGTCCCATGCTGCCTCTTTTCAGGAAGGCCCCCCTCATTAAGTGTCAATCAGGCATCTAACTGGGCAGTGGTGTGTCTTCCCCAGGACCAAGCCGGGGGGGCGTGGAGAGGAGGGGACAGGCGTACCGCCCACCGAGAGCTGCCAGCCAATCAGAGATTGGCAGCGCTTCATTGCTCGGCAGCGCCACCAGGGGTGTGATGGCTGGGGGGGGGCGGTTGCGGGGGGCAGTTGGCAGCCAGGGCAATGGGTGGCTCTCAGTGCAACCCCCTTCCCGATGCTGGGTCCCTGAGAAGATACTGTATGCCCTTGAGCGACGGACCCCCTCTGGAAGCCTGCAATCAACCCTGACAGGATTTGCTTTCCAGACTTCATGCACTGTCAGCCCCCTCCCTGCTTTGATGGCGAGATGTGGCGCTTAAGTGGGCATTAATTGGGCATTAATTGCCCACTTAAGAGCCTCGATTGGTGGGGAGGCTGGAAGGTTGCCCACGAACTTTCCCACCATAGACTTAAGTGAAGAAGAGGCGGGAAGGTGATGGGGTCCCTACCCACCACCCTTCCGCCTGATTAAATGCCAGTCCCCTCCCCCAGCCAAAATCACTCAGGGGTTGCTCATGAAATTCTGCCTGAGGAATGGCCTTTTGGGTGGAGATGCTGGAGGGCTGCCAGCATTAATAGGAATATATCCCAGTATGAATCAGCATGGAGAGCTGAGAGAGAGAGAGAGAGAGAGAAAAATATATGGAGCCTTTTTTTTTGGAAAGGGAAATGTTACGCCGGTGAATTCCAAAATCAAAAATTCAATCTTTGCTTTAGCTGACCTTTAAACTTCTCATCAAGGGTTCTGAGCAGAGGTCCTGGAAAAGAAGAGAATCTGGAACATGGGTTGGCACAACATCCAAGGAGTGGTGGCCTGTAAAATGGAATTCCCAGCAGCAGTAACAATTCGTGTGTGACCTGGGCTATCCCGATCGACTAAGTGAGAAATATGAAGGGAGCGAATAAGGAGATGTAAAGCAGAAAAAAAATAAAAATTTGATGACATTAGTAAGTAAAAATAAAGAAAGTATGATTGCCTACAATCTGTGGATTTATGGTGTGCGTTTCACCGTCTGAGTACTGATGTGGTAAAGCTTATTATTCAGAACTTATTGGCATAATTATTTACAATGATAGTTCATGAAATATATTTTTTGAGAGTTAATTATGTGTCATAAAATACACCCAGAGAGTTGTAGTGGTTTTGTCTGCTTGTGGCCTCTTGTACAGATTTTTTTTGCCAAAAGTAGCATATCTTAAATGCTTTTCCATTTCAATGACACAGCTTCATTTCCCTTAGTAGATACTTTCCATTCTATAATTTCCATTCATAAATAAAATATAGAATAAGGATACTGTGCCAGATATTTTCTCTGAGTAAGATAAGAGAAAAAGTAGCAATTGACTCTCTAATTTTTTAATGCATTGGTGGGTTTCATATTTTTCCTTCAACTGTTTCTCTATTATTGGAATCCTGTAGAATATAAAGATTATACACATGGTTTTCTTACATGCAAAGTCTATCCAAGATAACATTCCAAAATTCCCGTGAAAAAGAATTATGGGTGGAATCATCCCAGATTTGTACTCGGTGCGAAAGCGGGTGGGAAAAACGATGTTTTACCCGCTGGCCGTAATGGCGGATTTTCGCGCTGTATTGTCCTCTTTCCGGCGTGTCCCACCTCATTAATTATGCATTCATGGGAAACACGCCGGAACACTGGTGGGCGGGGTCAGATTTGCACGCCATGCCATGCTCTCAGCGCTCCCTCGCTCCGGGCGCCATATTTAAAGCGCACCAGAGCGCTGCCTACTTCGTGTCTTCAGACCAGGACTGCTCCAGGTGACAGACAGCCCCGAAAGCAAAGAAGACGGCAGCCCCGAAATTTAATGACGCCTCTCTGGGGCGCCTGGTGTACGCAATGGAAGGCCACCGCGATGTCCTCTAGCACCGCTCTGGCCGCAGGAGGTCCACCAGAATCACAAATCCGGCCTGGGAGGTGGTGGTAGCGGCAGTCACCACCACCGGAGCACAGAGGAGGTCAGCCATCCAGTGCAGGAAGAGGATGAATGCTCTCATCCGTTCCACCAGGGTAAGTCAACCACCTCATCACTCTCAACTCACACACTCACAAACCCATCACACATCCACAGGCATCTCAAGGGACAACACCACTAACTCTCACACACACCCTCACATCTCCATCAGGCTCATATCCTCTGGAGCTCATGTCCTCATCCTGTCCATGACTCCGCTCACCACACAAATATTCCACACAGAGCCATGTGTCCTGCTCACACTCTCTCCATCTGGTTTCATGCAAGAGAAGCTGGCTCACAACAGCAGGGAGAGGTCCCAGACCGGGGGGGTGGAGTGGCCCACATTAGGCCCCTCACTCACTGTGAGGAGTGTGCCATCACACTGACTGGTGAGGACGTGGACCCTGCCTGCAGTGACGGTGAGGTTGGCAGTGAAAACCCACATGAAGATCCTGCACCACATCACTCCTCTGTCAACGCAACTGTGAGTGCTCTCTCTCTCTCCTGCTTTTGACTCTGCTGCCATGCACTAATTATCTCTATTTTGGTTCACAGGGAGCTCTGCCAAGTGACCGACACTCTCAGCCAGCCAGTCCCTCAGCTCCATCCAGGTTCTCACCTCCAGCCAGGAGGACACCTCCTCCATTGAAGAGTTGGAAATAAGCAGCCTGGAAGACCCATCACAGCGCTAACCCCCACCCCCCACCAGCACAGAGACACACACCTCAGTGGGACCTAGATATAGAGCAGGCTAGTGTTCGTAACCTGGTGGTCACTTCTTGTGACACGTGTCCACAACGGGAGGAGGCAGGTTCAGCTAAGCTCCCCGGCACTCAGAGGATGGCTGGGGAAAAGGTATCTGTGAGGCCCGAGTCAGATGATGAGCCTCTGGTTTCGGCCTCCCAATTCACCGTGGAGAGTCAGCAGAAGGTGGGGGAACATCACACAGAGCCGTTGGAAGCACTCAACAGAGTGGCACGTGAGTCGGAGGTGTGCATCTATCTGCTCTCTCATGAAGTGGTGCCCACATATCAAGGTCTCCATGGGAAGGATGGCGGATGCCATGGATATCCTGCCCTAGCAGAAAATGAAGATGTGTGCATACCTGCACTCCACCGCGATAGCCATGGGAAAGTTCCTACCGTGACAATGCTACAGGGAAATGGGCACCTTGACGTCCCTCCAGGTGCTCCTTCTGCTCAAGGAGTCAGGCTGGGGCCCTCGGGTACCCGTAGGGAGGAGGACCGATAGTTAGACACCCCTGAGCCATTCACCCAGGAGTCTCAGAGGCTGTCCTCTTCCTCCGAGTCCCCTTTGCTTATGACCCCCTCAACCTCGTCCTCTGTTGCCACAGAGGGAGCAGCTGGCCCACAGGTGGACACCCAACACAAGCTGGGGCCCTCAAGGCCTCGGCTCTCCGGAGGACACACGCTGAAGTGATCAGAGGCAAAAGGGCCAACCATTGCACAGGCTGTCTCCACCCCTGCTGCGGATGTCAGGGCAGCACCTAGAAGAAGTGGTAGGCCTAGAAATGTTAAGGAATTCTGATCACAAGTGGTTGCACGGCTGAACACATTTTATCACTTTATAACCTGAAAATATATTCACTTTCACTGAATATTGTGTAATGCTGTCTGTCAGCTTCATTGACAGGCTTCGCAAGTCCTCCCCCTGTATCCCCCCCACCCCAACTAACAGTTCAGCTGCACACAGCCGGCCCATGGGTGATTCTGGAGGGAAAGGTGTGTGTGTGGCAGAGCCTTTTGGAGCCTCATGCAAGCACTCTCCCAACACACGGAGCCTTCATCAATCACAATCATCTTACAGTCTTCAGCATTTTCAGTGCTGCCGGCTGGGGTTCTCTTGCAGTTGTCCATCTGAGCTGAGCTGCATCTCCCCCCACCCACTTATCGCACTCCCAAGCAGCACCTGTGCCCGTCCAACACGAGGCTCTGCTCACTTTTGATTTCGACAGCCATGGTCGTGATGACGTATCTTGCCAGCTCCCCCGTCCTTTCCCCTCCCCCTGTCATCCATGTCCTTTCCCCCATCACTGTGACCCCCAAAACCCCGGCATCACCTTCCACCTTCCCACTGTCACCGGCCAACCTGAACCCTTGTCATTCCAGGATGTCCAGGTGAACATGCACATTCCCTACCTTCCTGAGAATCCTGAGCCCATCCCCACTGACCTCCCCAACCTCCTCCTCCCCACCCCCAGGGTCCGTGCATGCCTCCGAGTTCTCACCAACCACCCTCACCTTCTGCCGCTTCTGATGCACCCTCACCCTCCCACCCTACTGGCTCCCTCTGCCCCCTCTCACACTCACCACATCCACCCTCAGTTCTCTCCCCAGGAGGCAGTCACTGACTCCACAGACCCCTCCCTTGCATGTTCACCTGGAGATCCCCCCCTCACCCTTACCCCTTCCTCTATCCTTACTCCCTCCTCCAGCCTTACTCCCTCCTCCCCACCTGGATACCTTCCCTCCAAACTTCCTCCTACCCTGGACACCTCCCCCCTTCCAAGCTCCCTCACTTGCACTTCCTCCCCCCTTACACCTACCTCCCGACATGTTGCATTCTCCCCGTTACACCCTCCTCTCCCAACGTACTTCGTGCTCCCCCCTCCCAACCTCCCACCCCCTTGACACCTACGACCCCCCCTCCCAACTTCACCCCTGTCCCCCACTACCCCAGTACACCTCCCAATCTCACTCATAGCTGGACCTCCTCTCCCTCCCCTTCGCTGATCATCTGTGGCAGCCCATGGCCAAGACCGTGATGTTCCAAAGTGGACCCGAAGCATCAGTGGAGACCTCCCTCCTTCCGTGAGCTGCTTCGCGGTGGAGCCATATCCATGAGAATCCACCCGGTATGCAATGCACAGGTTCCTCCAGGGTCCAGTAGCTGTAGGCTCCAGCATCCTCTTCTCCTCGGACGTCCGTGATCTGAGCAAGCCCCTGAAAGTGAGTCCCGGCTTCTGCATGTCTCGCTTGCCCAGATGTGTTCTGGGCTGGTGTGTTTTCCCGCCGGTGTAACGGTAAATTGGGCATGGGGTGAGGATTCCAGTCGGGCCTTACTTTTCCATCCCATTCCCAGGACGGCGGCCTCCAGTGCGATTTGTGTTTCACCGTGGTGGACACCATCGGATGGTCACACTGTGATTTCAAGCCAACGTGAAACCGATTTCTGCTCCTCACACCAAATTGTCCCCTCCCGCCCACCAGTGGGACTGGACGATTTCGTCCTATGTTTACATCTTCAGCTTTTAGACTTATCCTGGTGTTCATGCTTATCTTAGTGTTTCAATTCCAGGATCTATTGCTCTGAAGAGTTACATAGGCATTATAGCTTGGAACACAGCATTATTACAGCACAGAAACAGGCCACACAGCCCAACCAGTCTATGTCAATGCTCCATACTAGCCTCCCCCTCCAACCTAATTCATCTCACCCTATCAATATATCCATCTAATCCTTTCTCCCTCATGTTCTTATCTAGCTTCCCCTTAAATGAATGACTACTATTTTCCTCAACCAGTCCATGTGGTAACAAGTTCCACATTCTAACCACTCTCTAGAGTTTCTCCTGAATTCCCTTTTGGATTTGTTGGTGTATATTTTAACCCAAGTTTTGGACTGAACTAGAAATGGAAATATCTGCTCTCCTTCGACCTCTCTCTCTCTCTCTCCCAGCCTTAATCTGAGGTGAATGTGAATTATTGCACTATTTACTTCCAGTGCCTATTGAAGGAATGATGTAAGTGTCGTATTCTCTCTCTTTTTAAATTATTGCTGTGACTAGATTCACTCTTTTTAAATATGTAATCTTCTTCATAACCCCTTCATAATATTAAAGGCCTCAGTTATGTCACCCCTTATAGAATGATTGTACAGTTACAGCATAGAAGGAGGCCATTCAGCCCATCCTGTACATGCTGGCTCTCTGCAAGAGCAAATCAGCTAGTCCCATTCCCCTGTCCTTTCGCCATGGCCCAGCATGTTTTTTTTCTCTCTTCCGATGCTTACTCAGTTCCCTTTTGAAAGCCACGATTGAATCTGCCTCCGCGACGCTCTAAGCATTTCTTTCCAGATTCTAGCCGCTCACTGTGCGAAAATGTTTTTCCTCATGTCGCTGTTGCTTCCTTTGCCATTTGCCTAAAATCAGCGTGCTCTGGTTCTCCAGTCTTCCGCCAACAGGAATGGTTTCTCCCTATCCACTCTGTCCGGATCCCTCAGGATTTTGGACATTTCCATCAAATCTCCTCTCAACCTTCTCTTCTCCATGGAGAACAGTCCCAACTTCTCCAATTTATCCAGAATTACTTTTAATTATGAAAACTAGCAGTGAAAGCTAGTTAGCTCATTTTTTAAACGCATATACTTGCCATATACTTCCTCTACTTTTTGTATTTTCCAGTTAAAATAGGCAAAGGAAATGGAACTATCTGATATTTTACTGATCTACACAGTATTCATCTAAGAAGGTATGGGCCTGGAATAAAGTCTAGATAAATATAATGAGAAAATAATTCTCTCCTAAATTTTGTTCTCTTTTCCTCCCTCCTCTCGTGACTCATACCAGGGTAAGATTGTGTAAATGCTGAAATCCAAGTGACCATTCATCATAAGTAAATCTAGATTAATATGTATCGAAGTTAGAGGCGTTTAAATGTTAAAAGGATTTGATAGTTTAAATGCAGAGAAACTATTTCCTTTGGAGCCATAACCTTAAAATTTAGAGCTAAGCTATTCAGTAGGGAAATTAGGAAGCAATTTTTCCACACACAGAGTAGCAGAATTCTGGAATTCTTTTGCCTAGAAGGCATACGAACATGCAAATTAGGAGTAGGAGTAGGCCATTTGGCCCCTCAAGCCTGCTCCGCTATTCAATGAGCTCATGGCTGATATGATTGTGGCCTCGACTCCACATTCCCACCTGCCTCCGATAACCTTCGATGAAGGCAATGGATGCTGGGACAATTAGAGTTTTCATGACTGAGAATGATGGATTTTTGCTAGAGGAAGGGGTATCAGGGGATTTGAAGCTAAGCTGGGTAAGTGGAGTTTGGGTACAGATTGGCCATGATCAAAATAAATGGCAGAGCAGGCTCGAGGGGCTGATTGGCCTACTCCTGTTCCTAAGTTCCTATACTGGCATGCAAGTGACCATTCATGGTGAATGCACTTGGTGCTAGTGGACCTTAGCTCTACACCTCATGACTCCTTTACATGTACCGGACGGTGACCAGAAGCAGGAGCCCTGGCTGAATTTTTCTTCCCCCTCGCACAGGAACGCCAAAGGCAGCTAAAGCATCTGCAATCGCAATCTGGCTGAGCATTTGTTAATTCAATACAGACAAAGAATTGGATATGGGGCTTCCGATAATAGAAAGAATATAACCACTAATCTAAGTCTTCCGTTAAACATTTAATTTTGTGGAAAATCATGAAATGGGTTATAATCAACAAGTCCTTTACTGACTAAAACAGTGAAATCTACATTTCGATTAAATTTTTTGTAGGGCATGTATTTGAACAAGTTAATATAAAAGCCATCAGCACCGAAATAAATAATAGTTCTGTGGTGCCGTATAATGTGACAGACTTCAACGTTAGCTTTGCAGTTTAGCAAAAAAAAGTCATGTTCCTGCTGCGGGTACATTAATACATTTTAATCAGGCACAAATGCAGTGAAATGCCTTTTGGTCTTCACCAGCACAGAGAGCTTTTTGTGTTGTATCCAGCCTAACCCACTAGCTCTGGTTTTGTGCATGTGAAATTAATTATGAGGAAATACTAAAACACTTTGGTAGAAATTACTCTTCCACCAGATGTTCCATATGTGAGAATGTATTTACCTTTCTTTTGAGTCAAGCATAACAAAACTACTGTATTTGATCAGTGTTGTTTCTGTTTTCTTTCTGAACTTTTCCCTGCTCTTTGATGGCCATATGGCCTTAGGAATGAAAATGTGGAGTTGCTGTCAGTCAAGAAACATCTTGGGAACTACTGTTTGCACTGTATAGTTGTGCTGCAATACAAGAAAGGAACTTTCCATTTGCTGCTAACTACAAAATGTACTGCAGGCACTCAGATGCTCATGTCAAGTAATGGTGTTAGGCGTACTTTTGAGAAGGGTTTGCCATTTTAATTACATTCTGTACCCATTTCCTTCAAATTTAATCCTTCCGCTATGTATCCCCATCTGATGACTCACAACACCATTATCACTGTAGTCTAACAGAATGATTTATAGTAGAGATAAAGGTATTGATGTTTGGCTTCAGCTAGTTAAAGGTGAATGACAGAACATAAGAGTATTGAGTAAGATCAGGGCCATTTGATCTATTAAGATCACAGATTGTGCACATTTTGCCCTTTTGTAAAATCAACCCAATTTATTTAATCTATCTAAGAGAACTGAGAAACATGGCTCAGAGCTCAAGGATATAACACTACGCAAAATTCCTCCCTGACCTCCAAACTTATAAAACTACAGGATGTGAATTGGACATTACAACACATTCTTCAACTCATGTTTGCTCTATAACGATGACTTGCCCCAAAACCACACTACCATTATGTTCCATATCCAAACTATAAGTGTTCTTTCACAACATGGGTTTTATTTATAATAGTTGTAAGATAGTACAATGGTTTTCATTCACATGGTACTAACTGCTTTTGATGGCAACTTAATCCACATATCCACTGTTACATGGGTACAAAAGTACCTTCTAATCTCTAGATGACCTGAAGAATGCTAATTGTGTCACAGGACCCCTCTCCTGCTTTTATCTATATTATCAGTGTCCATTTGCATCTTAGAGCCCTGTGTCTTGTTAGCTTTAAATCTAGTTTTCAAAGCCCTTCATCAACCTTGCTCTGAACACAACTTTTTCCAGCTTTTTTTATACACAGGAGTCATTAAACATAATCCTCATTAATAACCTCATTGATAATCACTCAACTTTTTGTTTTCCACTTTTGCTAATAGATACCCATTCATTATGCACACGTGTTTCACATTTCCTTCTCCAATGTGCATTTTGTTACATTAATTCATGTTAAAAAACCATCTGCCGCTCCTTAGGCTATCCGCTTAATTTCTCCGAATGCTTTTGAATGCTGTTACTTTCCCGAAGGTGGTTCTGATGATTTGAGTTTTGACTTTAGAGACCAGAACCAATCTAAAAGGCCCTATAATTCAATTTTCTGTATAGAGTGTCTGGGATAGAAATAGCCTGGACCCGTTTTGAGGCCCAGAGTTGGTGATTTGAAGGGTTGCCTGTGTGCCCGAAGCAAGAGGCCAGTGGGTCGCTAAAGATTGGTCCACGGTCCTCAATTACCTACTGGGGCATTACCGGAGGTACCCCTCGCTTAAGTCATATACGGATGGGGTGTGGGGGAAGGGGAAGCCTGATTCCTGTCCTATTGGGTGACAATTTGTGAAAGGGGTCATTTTGCTGGGTTAAGCCACTACTTTACAGATTCACAGGGCCTAACACCCGTTTTAGGTATCTGCACAGATTTGGCAGAGGGATCGATGGCACAGGCCATCCTCCTGCTAACTTGGTATGCTTTGTGCTTGCTTTATGCCCAAACAACAGGTGCAATGCGCGCCAATTTGTATTCACTGGAGTTTTACTGAAATCAAAGAAAAGGCCACAACTGACTTTGGAATATGAATCCATAGTCAGGAGGGAGTGCTTTTCTTAAATAGGCAGATACAATCGACTTTCATGGCCAGCTAGAAATATAAGGTTGCCTTCATTATCTTGAAGCTGATTCTTAAAAAAAGGGGGCAATCAGAAATCAATTTAAGCCGAATTTTCAAATGCCATGTCACATTCATTGGATGTATTAAGGTACAAGTCTTGGGTCAGTGTAGCACTCCTGCCTCTGAGCCAGAAGGCTTTAGATTCAAGTTCCGCTCCAGAGATGCCAGCACATAATTTAGGCTGGCACTTCAGTGCAATACTGAGGGAATGCTGCACTGTCAAAGGTGCGGTCATTCAGATGGGACGTTAAACTGAAGCCCTGCCTGCCTGCCCTCTGAGATGGGTACAAATGATCCTAGTGTACAAGCCAAAATTTAACCACTGTCTCTTAAACTGATTATCTGGTTATTTATCTTATTGCTTCTTGTGGGACATTTCTGTGTACAAATTGGCTGTTGTGTTTTCTATGTTACAACAGTGGCTACGTCTCAAAAAAACTACATTGATTATAAATTGCTTTTGGACATTCTGAAGTTGTGTAAAGGGCAAATTCTTTCTTAACTGTATTGTCTCTTTCACCTTACTGGGAGATCATATTGGTTCTATTAGTTTGAGAAGGAGCAGATTCATTTTACAACAATTGCGCTACCATCAACTAAAGTTGTGGTTATTACAAGTCAATAGCCCATTGAAGAGATGATGAATATTAAATTAAATGTTTATATTAACTTTAACATTTCTGGGTGTTCTCTGATAGATGAGTTTACCCTGTGAGTAGCCATACTGGACAATCCAGGAAATGCTCAGATTTGCTCCTCATTCTATTCTATGTTGGCAGATAGTTTTAGGTGACAGTAGTTAAAATGTTACGGTTAACATCAGCCCTCCTAAGTTGGAGAGAGAAAAGCTGCCAACATTCCCTCTCACTCTCCAAAGATTCCCTCCTGCCATTGTACAGGTATAGACTTTTAATTGGCGTTGGCAGTGATGTTCAACGTAAACTAGCCTACCAACACTGCTGAGGGTCACACATGAATAATGGCCAATCGGGTCAAGTACTAGAGGCAATTGGTGTCAAAGAAATCTCCGCCAAGGAGTCAAAGGCTTCAGGAGAGATGAGGCGATGAGAAGATTGGCAGAAGGAATGGTGAGATAAACAAAGTTAACATTTTCAAATTATTAGTTCCTGATTGGTTAACACTGAAGAAAATGAGTAGTTCTGATTGGCACTTTCAGCCAGACTTTTGTGATGCATTGTTCACATTCCGTAACTTAATATAATTTATCCTGGACCAATCAGCCACTGGAGTGAAGGTACATTTGCATTCTTTCCTCCTTCTAACCCCAATTCATGCCTGGTATGACTCTACGGGCATCAAGTGCCCTCTGGTACCTCAGGCAAAACCCTGATCATTCATCAACAGCGAACATCAGCAAATTATTTAATTGTAGGCACCATAGCCACACCTAACGCTTGCACATTCAAGTCAACGGGATGCAGAACCAGCAGTGATCAACAGGAACTCTAGCTGATTTTCTTCCCTCCACACAGAGGTGCTGGAGTCTGTTGTCACTCCCTTACCTTACCTAGCTCAGTGCAGACCCAGAAATGTATCTGGGTCACTGTGATCTTGCATGCCTCAGTTACATGTTGCCTTTAACTAACTGATCCATGGGGGAGTATAGATTTTCATTTATAATTATTGGCATATTTCTGTCTGCTCTGGAAAAGCTTTAATTGTAGGGCACTCCAATTGCAATACTTAACTTTGGCAAACCCACAACACTGATATAGTTGTCATGACAAAATGACAGAGTGTAGGATTGATTTGGAATAATTTGCGCTGTTTTTGGTATTCTGCGTTGTTGGCTTTACATATGAGAAACAAAAATGGATGCATGTGTGCTTTGCTTTGCCAGAATAAGGAATAAGCTAGATACTCGAAGGCTGAATCGACAGACTTGAGTCTTTTGATTTTCCAGTATAGCTTCCTCTGGTGAGACTGGATTCACACCAGTCCAGTCATGCTATTTGCTTGCACCTGAAAAGCTTCAAATCCTTAATTTTGTGCAGTTACTCACTCTGCCTTTGTTCTTATTAGTTTTTGTGCATTTATCTGGGAATGTATTAAATAGGACCCTGTGACAAATAGGAATGCGCAAGAAAATAAAACAAGTCAGAGAATGTTGTTTTTTTGCAATTTACGTCAATGATTTTCAAATGCTTCCAGGCTGAAAACCCCTGGAAATGCTGATACTCTTGCAGACCCCTGAAAATACTGACATATTCCTGTACACCCTCCAACAGAAAGTGCCAGCTACCCACGGAAAAGTATTTTTGATTGACATAAAACTACATAAATAGCATGCTAGTCAGTCAACAAAAACAGAAATAAAATTCACAGATCGATGGAAATCTAATGATCGCATGAAACCCCTGGAACTGCCCCCTAGTTAGCATATGTTCCAGGATCAGATTTAAAACCTAAGGGTTAGAGTAAGAAGACAATTTAAAGACCACTGTTAATGCCAGATAAGAAAATTGGTGGATCAATGGAATTTTAATTTGTGTGACATAATTCATGAATGGCAAATTCATGTTTTTCTCATGTGGTAACACATTGTAATGCAACCTAACCTCCTAATGATGCAGTTTTGGCAAGCAGAGAAGAAATATGTGGTAAATATTTTGTTTAAAAAGGGTCCTTTTTAATAGTTCGAAGAAGCATGGCATTTATATGGCATTTATGTGGTCTTGGCTACTCAAGTGTTAAAGCGACTGGTTTCAGTTAAATAGCTTGTCACTGCTAAGAACAGTTTGTTGTGTGTACCAATTTAGGACCAATTAGTGCTGAGTCATGGATAGTTCAGCCCATCATGTCTGCACCAGCTCTCCAAATGAGCATTGTGACTGAGCGCCATTGCCCTGCCTTTTCCCCATACCCCTGCACATTGTTTCTATTCAAATAATCATCTAATGCCCTTTTGAATCCCTTGATTGAACCTGCCTCCACCACACTTCCAGGCAGTGCACCTGAACCACTCGTATGTGTGAAAAAGTTTTTTCTCATGTCACATTTGCTTCTTTTACAAATCACTTTAAACCTGTGCCCTCTCGTTCTTGATTCTTTTATGAGTGGGAACAGCTTCTCCCTATCTACTCCGTCCAGCCCCCTCATGATTTTGAACATCTCTATCAACTCTGCTCTTAGCCTTCTTCTTTCCAAGGAGAACAGTCCTAACCTCTCCAATCTTTCCTCATAACTGAAGTTTCTCATCCCTGGAACCATTCCCATAAACCTCTTCTGCACTCTCTCCAATGTGTTCACATCATTCCTATAATCTGGCACCCAGAACTGTGGACAATACTCCAGCTGAGGTCTAATGAGTGTCTTTTATAAATTCAACATAACCTCCTACTATATGCTTTATTAACTGTTCTCTCCACCTGTCCTGCCATCTTCAGTGATCTATGCACATATACACCCAAGTCTTTCTGCTCCTGCACCCCTTTAAGAATTGTACCCCTTATTTTATATTGTCTGTGCATGTTCTTCCAACCAAAATGCATCACCTCACACCTCTCCACATTGAACTTCAGCTGCCCACTCCACCAACTTGTCTATGTCCTTTTGAAGTTATACACTGTCCTCCTCACAGTTTACAGCACTCCCATTCGTATCATCTGCAAACTTTGACATTGTCCCCTGCACACCAAGATTTGTATCATTAATATATATCAGGAAAAGCAAGGGTCCCAATACCAACCCCTGGTGAACACCACTACAACTTTCCTCCAGCCCAAAAAACATCCATTGACCATTACTCTCTGGTTCTATTTTTAAGCCAATTTTGTATCCACATTGCTACTCTCCCTTTTATTCCATGAGCAATAACTTTTCTCACAAGTCTGCTGTGTGGCACTGTATCAAATGCCTTTTGAAAGTCCATGTACACCATTTCAACAGCATTACCCTCATCGACCTTTTCTGTTCAAAAAACTCTTCAAAAAACTCCAGCAAATTAGTTAAGCATGATTTCCCCTTTAGAAATCCATGCTGGCTCTTCCTTATCAACCCATGTTTTTCCATGTGACTACTAATTCTGTCTCGAACAATTGTTTCTAGAATGTTGCCCACCACTAAAGTTAAACTGACTGGCCTATAATTGCTGGGCTTATCCTTACAACCTTTTTTGAACAAGGGCATAATGTTTGCAATTCTCCAGTCCTGGCACTTCCCCTGAGTTTAGGGAAAACTGAAAAATTATGGCCAGTGCCCCCGCAATTTCTACTCTCACTTCCTTCAGTATCCTTGGATGCATCTCATCCGGCCCTGGTGCCCTGTCAACTTTAAGTACCGATAGACTATTCAACACTTCCTCCCTATCAATTTTGAACCCTTCTAGAGACATGGCCTGGGTAGCATCTTCCTCCTTGGTAAAGACAGATGCAAAGTATTCAGGCACGGCACCTTCGCCCATGTGTAAATTCCCTTTTAGGCCCCTAACTGGCCCTACTCCTCCTTTTACCACCCTTTTACTATTTATGTGCCTATAGAAGACTTTGGGATTCTCCTTTATGTTGGCTGCCAATCTTTTCTCATAATCCCTCTTCACTTCTCTAATATGCTTTTACACCTCCCCTCTGGACCTTCTGTATTCCTCGTGGTTTTCATTTGTATTTTCTACCTGACACCTCTCATAAGCACACTTTTTCTTGTTTATCTTAATTTATATCTCCTTTTTCATCCAGGGAGCTCTGGATTTGTTTGCCCTACCTTTCCCTTACAATGGAATATACCTTGAGAGGGAGAGGAGATTGCGAGAGGAGGATCATGGGACAGGCAGTCAGGAGCACCGAGAGTAGAGTGCAAGAGGAGGACCCTACGACAGGCAGTCAGCAGCATCTAGAGGAGAGTGCGAGAGGAGGACCCTGGGATAGGCAGTCAGCAGCACCTAGAGGAGAGTGTGGGAGGAGGTCCCTAGGGGACAGACAATCAGCGGCACATAGAGGAGAGTGCAAGAGGAGGACCCTGGGACAGGCAGTCAGCAGCACCTAGAGGAGAGTATGGGAGGAGGACTCTGGGACAGGCAGTCAGCAGTACTTAGAGGAGAGTGCGAGAGGAGGACCCTGAGACAGGCAGTCAGCAGCACCTCGAGGAGAGTGCAAGAGGAGGACCCTGGGACAGGCAGTCAGCAGCACCTAGAGGAGAGTGTGAGAGGAGGACCCTGGCACAGGCAGTCAGCAGTACTTAGAGGAGAGTGCGAGAGGAGGACCCTGAGACAGGCAGTCAGCAGCACCTAGAGGAGAGTGCAAGAGGAGGACCCTGGGACAGGCAGTCAGCAACACCTAGAGGAGAGTGTGAGAGGAGGACCCTGGCACAGGCAGTCAGCAGCACCTAGAGGAGAGCAGAGGAGCTATATAAACAGTGCAAGAAGCAGCAAGAGTTCGAGAGCTGAGGTGACTAAGGGAGTTCACTGAGGAGGGAGGAGGTGCTCCTTTCTTTTTCTATCTTCCCTCAGAAAGAAGAGTGGTGGCCTTGGTAAGTAGGACCTGGTGAGCAAATTAGGAAAGTGTAATATTTTTAAACAACATACTTGGATTTAACTGAAAAGCACCAGGAATAAGGGAAATTTAGGACCAATGTAATAAAGTAATATAAATAATCCAAAGTAGAATAAAGCTAATGTAAGGGAAGTACAGTTAGGAGATGTCAGGTCAGCTCAGTGGAGTGGAATGCATGTCCTGTAATATGTGCAAAGTCATGGACGCTACTGGTGTCCTAGACGACCACATGTGCAGGAAGTGCTGTCAGCTGCAGAAACTTGAGGTCCAGGTTTCAGAGCTCGAGCGTCGGCTGGAGTCACTGTGGCACGTCCGCGAGGCTGAGAGCTACGTGGATAGCACGTTCAGAGAGGCGGCCACACCACAGCTTAAGGGCCTGGAGACAGAGAGGGAATGGGTGACCCCCAGGGCAGTCCAAGAGAAGTAGGCTGGTAGTGCAGGAGTCCCCTGGGGTTCCACTCACAAATTGATTTTCCATTTTTGAAGCTGGTGAGGGGATTGGTTCCTCAGAGGAGTGCGGTCAAAGCCAAGTTTGTGGCACCACGAGCGGCTCGGCTGTACAGGAAGGGAGGAAGAAGAAAGAAAAAACAATCAAGATAGGCGATTCATTGGTTAGGGGGGCAGACAGGCATTTCTCTGGCTGTAGATGTGACTCCAGGATGGTATGTTGCCTCCCTGGTGCCAGGGTCAAGGATGTCACAGAGCGGCTACAGGACATTCTTCTGGGGGAGGGTGAACAGCCAGATGCTGTGGTCCACATTGGTACCAATGACTTAGGTAGGAAGGGGGATGTGGTCCTGCAATCAGAATTTAGGGAGCTAGGTAGAAAATTAGCAAGCAGGACCTCAAATGTAGTAATCTCCGGATTACTCCCAAGTATCACGTGCCAGTGAGTACAGAAATAGGAGGATGAGACAGATGAATGTGTGGCTGGAGAGATGGTGCAGGAGGGAGGGCTTTAGATTCTTGGGACACCGGGACTGGGTCTGGGGGAGATAGTACCTGTACAAGTCGGATGGGTTGCACTTGAACAGAGCTGGGACTGAATTCCTTGCAGGGTGTTTTGCTAGTGCTGTTGGGAGGGCTTTAAACTAACTCAGCAGGGGTGTGGGAACCAAAAGAAAATATTAGAGAGGAATACAGGGCGCACAAAATACTGGGAGGGACAGATAGCACTAGCGTAGGGAATAGTAAGTTAATAGACGAAGTTGGGGTGAGGGAGAAAGTAACAAAATCTAAATCAGGGATATGTATGTATTCATGTATGTGATGCGCGGAGTATAGTGAATAAGAGGTGCAGATTGCTGTGTAGAAATATGATGTTGTGGTGATAACAGAGACCTGGTTCAAGGAAGGGCAGAACTGGGTGTTAAATATTCCTGGGTACAAGGTGTTCAGAAAAGATAGGAAGGAAAGGGAAAGAGGAGGAATGGTGGTATTGATTAGGGAGAGCATTGCAGTGCTGGAGAAAGAGGATGTCCCAGAGGGTTCAAGGACAGAATTAATTTGGCTAGAGCTAAGAAACAAAAAGGGTGCAATTACATTGCTTGGTGTAGTCCATAGACTGCCAACTAGTGAGAAAGATGTAGGAGAAAAAATCTGCAGGGAAGTTACAGAGAAATACAAGCATTATAGAGTAGTTATATTAGGTGACTTTAATTACCTGAATATAGATTGGGACAGTGGTAGTGTAAAAGATGGAGAGGGGCAAAAGTTCCTAGATTGTGTTCAGGGGAATTTTCTACAGCAGTATGTGTCCAATCCAACGAGAAAAGACGCACTGTTGGACCTTGTTCTTGGAAATGAGGTGGGCCAAGTAGATCAAGTGTCAATGGGGGAACATTTAGGAGACAGTGATCATTGTATTGTATGTTTAGGATGGTGACAGAAAAGGACGATAGGCAATCCAGAGTAAGATTAATTAGCTGGATGAGAACCGACTTTGATGGGTCAAGAACGGAGCTGGGCCAGATAGACTGGAACGAAAGATTGGCGGGAAAAACTGTAGCTGAACAATGGGTGACCGTTAAAGAACTGGATGAAAGCTGCTCAAACACATTTTAGGCATCTCTATATTGTTACATGGCCGAAACGTTTGTCCTACTTGATGTGCATGATGCGTGCATATTGTTAACTGATGAGATGATGGGAGTGAGCACATTATATCAATTACACTCCATTGTCTTTTGTTGAATCATTTTCTTATTCTTCAACAGAATATTTGAGAAGGGCTGGAAATAAAAGCAGCTACTCATTACCAAACCAATTGGAAGTTTATTCAGACATAACACTATTATGCTGGATTGCTCAATTTTCATGGTGGAATTTGAACTCACACCTCTGGATCATTAGTATAGCCCTCTGGAATACTAGTCTGGTATCATGACCACTATGCAGCACCCGTAACTGAACAGGATGTCACTCTATATTTGCATATTCGCAAGGATCACTGGCCAGAACACTGGATCAAGAACCATACCTGTTTTTGTGTTCCAGATTAGCATCAGAGATCAATTTTAGTGCTCCCACCATTATCCTGGCTGAGATCAGTGACTTCCATATATTGATAAAGTGTGAATGAATGAGCAAAGTTCCATTTATAGCGGAGATTTCTTAACATTCACAGCCAATTAAGTACTTTTTAAGTCCAATCACTGTAGCTGGGAAACGCAAACCAATTTGCACACAGCAAGCTCCCACAAACAACAATGAGATAAGAGTTCAGATAATCTGTTCTCTTGATATTGATTGAGAGATAAATGTGGGCGGTGACAGCAGGGAGACATTCCCTGCTTTTCTTTGAAGAAGTTCCATGGGATCTTTAGGTCAACTGGAGCCTCAGTTTAACATCTCACCTGAAAGACGGCACCTCCAACAGTGCAGCACTGCCTCAGTACTGCACCTCCAGTTTAGGTTATGTGCTCAAGGCTCTGAAGTGGAACTTAAACCTTTCAACTCAGAAGTGGGACTGCTGCCACTCAGCCAAAGCTGACACCTGAAGGCAGCAGTTTTCTTTTTGTATGCATAGTCAATATTCTCATGCAAGGAGTTGTCTTGTTGATATCTGCAGCGACAGAAAATAAAATCTCTTCATCAGTCACGTTAGTTGTAAGGTATGGATTAGAGCAATTTAGAATTTGGTTTGGCAGGAGTTTGGTGATTACGTGCAATGCTCTATGAATATCTGGTGGCTTTGACCAGGACAGGTAAGTATGAAATGAATGGATATGAAAATAAAATAGAATTCACAATAATCAAATAGCCTTGTTGATAGGAAAAGGCTTGACGGGGGACACTCCCATGTGAGATTATCAAAGTAACAGATCCTCAGCTACAATGGGAGAGGAATGAAAAGGGGAGGCAGCTCCAAGCTGTGTGAAGGGCTCGTCATAGCTGCCAAATGATTAACGGAAGAAGATAAAGATGCAAACTAGGGGATGCTCAGTGCAGATTGTCCAGCTCCAAAACTCACTAATTTCAGGATTTAGATGACTTGTACAAACCCCGCCAAACCAGAGCAGGGCATAAAATAATCAAACGCCACTCTCAATTCATGCTCTCAATCACTTGGAAACCAGATGCTGTTCATAATTGAACGCTTCTAGGAATGTAATTAGTTTGACAGTGCTGTGAGCTGCTGCACTTGCTTCATTGAAGGATCCCGAGCTGTAAGTAAGTGAAAGCCTATTTTGGGAGGGAGGGAAGTACATTTCCAGTAATCAGTAAGATGTGGAGTGCATTTAATGTTGCCGAAAAGCTTGTCGCTTCTCTTTGCAGCTGGTTGTCTGGTTTACTTCCCCCTCAATCCAAATGAACAGATCCTTAAACGTGCTGGCTACTGAAAACGGCAGTGACCACAGCCCAGTAGGTGTGAATTTCAGTTTAATCATCCAATTTCGGAAAACAGCAGAGAATACTGGAGATTGATTTGATAGGTTGATGATAACTCACAAACTGCCCAGTTGGTGCTTCAGGAAAAGGGGCGAATGCATCCAATTAACCAAACTGGATGGATGGAAAACTCAGCAACCAAACAGGAGAGAACAAATAATGACAGCATTTGAGAAACGATGAATGAGAGGTAATAAACAATCCCTCGGGAAGTTAAAAAAAATCGCAGTTGAAGAAGAAAACATTTTATAAACACGATTGCCAGACTAAGTTCCAATTCTGTGGTGAGCTGAATTGGATTATCTTGGGTTAATTCACCAAACATCCATATTTGGACACATCAGGTTCAGCTAGACTTCTCCTTTTAAAAGAAACCTCTGTGTTAGTATGTCATCCCTTCCTGTGGCCTACTATTTTGACAGGTGCCATAAAACTGGCTGCTATTTAAGGCTGAAGTTGCCATTTTCATATTAATTGGAAAAAAAAAAATTCCTGTTAACTGATGCCTGGGGTAAGAAATTTGATGACTTTTGCACCTGTTTCTCAGGAGCAAAATGGCTGCCTTAGCATCCAATATGGTGGATGAGGCGCTCATCGATAAAGGTGAAAAAGAGATGTCCAGGGCCCATATCCAATGGCATTAGGCCTTATACATACCTTTGTAACATTAAGCTGCCTTAAATGTAGTCTATATAGGATCTCGCCAACAGTCCTTAACAGGACCTTTGGAGTCTACCACCAATAAGTATCCTTTTTAAAAAATAACTTATCTGAACATAGAGCTGTGAGATGCATGAGTTGCCCTCCCAGCTCCACTAAGTGCCAATAACCGTTTCTGGGTCTACCTCCACCCCATTCTCCCAAGACCCACTTGAAGGCCACTACTGGTGACGCACACGGCCTGGAATTGAAATAATATTTGTAGCTTGTTGGCCTCAAGCGAATGAGTGCTGAGGCCCAAATTCAGATATGCCTCAGGCCTACTTATTCTGGTGCAGGACTATACCAGTCAACTTCTAGGCCCTAGATCCGAATGCTCTATTAACAAGGATCCCAAATTTTGTCTTTTTCAATTTGTTTAATTAACATTTTTTTAATAAAAATCTGAATGATGAACTCTTATCGTGAATAACAATTATGGAGTCTGATTTGGGGATACCAGCATGTTATATTGTATTATTTATAGCATAGGTGCAGACTCAAATGGTTTGTGCGTTGATGAACCTCCTCCCAATCCTTCATCTAACCCCATCAAAATATCTTTCTATTCCTTTCTCCTTCATGTGTTCTCCATGAATTCTTTGTTAGATTTATTGGCGACTATCTTATTGTTATGGCCACTAGTTCTGGTCTGCCCCAGTGGAAACTCTATCTCTATGTCTCCCTTATCAATCCCTTTCATATCTTAAAGACTTCTATCATGCCACCCCTCTTCTATTTTCCAGACCAAACAGCCTCAACATATTCAATTCTTCCTGATAGGTGTAACATTTCAATTCTGGTATCATGTTAGTAAATCTTTTTATTTGCTTCTTGAGTTCTTGTATATCCTGTTTATAATATGGAGGCCAGACTTTTTCCCTTCACTTTGTAAGTAACCAGTACTATCCATGACTAGGTAGTTAATACACAGCCAGCTGTGGTACTGAACCATTCAAATTAGGAAATGCCTGAGCCCAGTAAATACAGAAATGGATTGGCAAGGTTTCAGCTCAAATTTAAATGACTCTAGAGTTGGTTCATCACAGCTAAAGTTGAAGTGGAAATGCGAGTTTTCACTCTGGCCAGGTTAGAAGAAATATCATCTCCGGATTGTAATCTAGTGGCCACTGCTGGGAAGTACTTATGGGTGGAATTTAATGCCCTCCCCTGTGGTGAGTTTGGCGGCAGAGAGGCATTTAATCAGGCGGGTGGGGACTCTGCTACCTTCCCACCTCCAACCCAATTAAGTCTGTGCCGACAAGTCCCAGGGGTGGCTTTCCACCCGCTGCTAATTGAGGCCCTTAAGTGGGCAATTAATACTCACTTAATGTCCTCATCCTGCCACTGTTGGCATTGACTCAGTAGCAGGCAGGGGATTCGCCATGCAGGGAGCACAAGCAAACTTGGGTGAGGTCGTTTGCCAGCTTCCGGTGGGGAGGGGTCCCTTGTTCAAAGGCACTCAGTGCCTGATTGGGAAGGGGGGGGTTACCAGCTGTGAGGCACAGCCCTGCCCTTTACCGACCCCCTTAACTCCCACTTTGGTGGGATACAGGAAGGCTCCTGGTGTTGTGAAACTGTATCCTAACATAAATCAGCATGCTTAAGAGAACAAATAAAATTGTTGGGAAAGTGAAAAATATGTGTATCCTCCAATTGATCATACATTTCATATGTGCAATGGCAAATAACAATGAACAGGAAGGGAATGCAACAACTAGCAATTTTTAAAAAAAATATTCTTTCATGGGATGTGTGCATCACTGCCAAGGCCTGCATTTGTTGCCCCTCCTTAATTACCCTTGAATTGAGTAGCTTGCTAGGCCATTTTAAGAGTCAACCACATTGCTGTGGGTCTGTATTGACATGTAGGCCAGACCAGGTAAGGGTGACAGATTTCCTTTCTCAGCTGCCATGAAGGGATTTGAACGATGCCCCGGAACGTTATCCTGGATCTCTGGACTTCTAGCCCAGTGACATTATCATCTCTCTGTGCAAAGTGAATGTAAAAATTACCAGTCGTAAAGTTTGAAAGATACAAAGGAAAAATGGCTAATCAACTATTAATTGGGTAGAAAAAGAATCAATGAGATATTTAAAATATTTTTGAAAGCCTTTGTAGTTGCCATTTTTGTTTTCTTCCTAAACTGAGAAATGTAATATGGAAATAAATTTTGCAACACCCTAAAGTCATAAAAATTAAGTAATTTACAGTAAAATGATTTAACAACAATAATAACAACTTCTGTATCATAACAAAATATCCTAACGTGCTTCATTGGAGAGATGTTATTATGATGTGGCAGGCGGTATGTGCCAGGTGGACCAAATCCACAGGGAAACTTGGCCACGTTACCACAATGCTTTTGCAATTTGTATTTATTATGAGAAGATTTGTGCACTAAATTCAGAAGTAATGAGTCCACCAACAACTTTAGAAATTTTAAAAATTAAATTAAAACATTTATATACAAAAGAAAATAATTCAAATACATACGTAAGATTACAGTTACATAATATTATAACAAATCCCAAAATTCCTAATTAACCTGACTCCCAACACACCCCCTTTAAGGCAACAGTCCAAAAAATATTTTAAATTTAAATAAGCAATCCAGCAGGTTACCACAGCACCCGCTCGACAGTGGAATTCCAAAGGCTTTTAACACAATGTTAACACAAGAAGTTACTGGAGCAGCACTTCTTCAGAGTGACAAGAGGCTTTCTCCAAGTCTGGTTCACATGGTATACCTTTCCAGATTTTCCACAGCCGACCCCACATAGCCTCCCATCATTCTCGATATATGTTCCTCTCTCTTTAATGTGTAAAATCCCATTGTTTTACATGACTTTGGAAATTTACTTTTCCCATAATATAAATATCTTTCATGTTGTCAATATGGCCTTTCCCTTTTGGGGGAAAATAAACATATTGCTTTGCCTCACTTACCTTGTTAGTTGTAAACATTACACCATCCCTTTGAAAATCAAACAACCACTTCACTTATCTAAAAATGCAAATTTCCTTCACACCCTATATATGGAATCCTCATCCTAGCTTATCCATCTCCATTTCAAAAGTCTGCTTTACACCAAACTCTTCTGATAATTTCAATCTTGTAGTCTAAGCGTCTCTCGTTTAAATAAATCATTCACACAGACAGAACAGCCCACACTCACACCCATAAGCCTACAATGATATTATGAAAAATAAGATAGTTTCAAGACAATGTCAACACTGAGCCAAAAAAAGGAGATATTTGGACTTATAACCAAAAGACTGGTCAAAGAGGTAGGTTCTAAGGAGCATCTTACAGAATGAAATAAAGGGTTCATGTTACTGGATATATGTCAGGGCCTATTTTAATTTGAAGAAACCATTATCTCTTATATTGTCTGTTTGGGTCAATTTTGAATTTAGACCACATTTTGCGAATCCTGATTTTCAGTGTTTGCATGGCTTCGTAATAAAACATTTTCAACTGTCCCTGCCAGATAGGATGTTCATACCAGCTCTCTAATGCAGAAATTTAGCAAAGACTTGTACTTATTTCTACCAGTGTTTAAAAATGTAACAACAACTTTCATTTATATAACACTTTTAATGTAGTAAAACATCTCAAGACCTTTCACAGGAGCGATCATCAAACAAATGCCCCATTGAATCACATGAGGAGATATTAAGATAGGTGACCAAATGCTTAGTAAAAGAGAAGCCTATAAGGAGTGTCTCAAAGGAGGAGAGAGAGATAGAGAGGCAGAGACATTTAGGGAGAGAGTTCTAGAATTTAGGGCGGCAACTGAAAAGGCACATCTGCCAATGATGGAACAAAGAAAATTGGAGATGACCAGAATTCGACTTAACCAATGCAACAGGAGGTGTGGGCTTACAATGTCTTGTACGAAAGAGAGCCTGCAGCCCTCTGAAAAATTTAGGCATGAAGCTGTCAGTTTGGAGAGATTCAGTAAGGTAGGAAACCAAAACTCCATGATCGCATCTATAGTTGCAGCAACCAGAACAAATATTTTTTTAAGATTGATGACAGGAACTTGTCATTCATTGTGTTTCAAGACTCAAGTGTCAAAATTCCACCGCCACTCTCCCTTCTCCCCCAACCCCCTTCCCCCACCCCCCCAACCAATGTCCACTGATGGAAGCACCACTGAAGACTGAAACCCCAGGGAAAAAAATATGAAAAACAATTACAGCAATTTGATTTTATAATTCTCCTCCCCCTTCAGATGTCATGTTGTTAGAGGGCATTGGCAACTATGGACTTCCATTGGATTGGACCATGATTATGCTTGGCAAAGTACTGCCGTGGTTCGCCATTACCTTTTGCAGCATGGCTGACCAGGAAACTCTCCCGCTATTACTGCCCGCCTCCAGGCATATTGGAAGGATTTACGGGCCGATAATCAACCTGTTGGGCCACATTATGAATACACCTTCCATGTCCATCAAGCTCTGAAGTGGGACTCAAACCCAGAGCTATATATATAAAATATATGTAAAAACATTAAAACAAGATAAACATGAACCCTGGAATTTTATTTGAGGCAACTTTTGTTGTAATTTGTATGTTCAGTAGGCCTCACAAAGAGGTTCTGAGTCTTGTACGGTTGAACATTAAGTGTTCCAGAAAATCTGGAAAGATAACACATAACTATCGTACTGTTAGAATCATATCTCTCAAGACTGAAGTTTTCTTTTACAAAATGGAAGGATTTGGCATGATCTGGTCATCTGGATGCTAACCTGGGATTTTTTTTTAAAAGGTCATAAGTTCACCTTGGAACTGTAAACAAGCAGGCCTCTTTCAAGAAATCACCTGACCTATATGGTACTTGAGAAGGAGTTGTTTGTTTGAACTGTGAAGCACTTAATGAAAAGCTGGGAGACAAAAAAGGCAGTCACATGGGAGAGAGGGAAAATACTTATGTTGTGAAATTACATGTTTTGAAGGCAGTCTTGTTGGACAGCAAGCTGAGGAAAGAAGGCTACCTTGACTGGCTCCCTCACTCTATCTTGCCTAAAATTGTGTGTGGCTATCAACCTGCAGCCAGAGAACCCTCATATGAGTGTAACCAGTCTGTATTTGGACCTGCAAAGCTGAGACCGGTAGTGAGAACGTCCAGGCATTCACTGGGACCTGTCTTCACATGAGAGAACCATAGAACACTACAGCACAGAAAACAGGCCATTCGGCCCTTCTAGTCTGTGCCGAAATATTATTCCGCTAGTCCCATTGACCTGCACCTAGTCCATAACCCTCCAGACCTCTCCCATCCATGTATCTATCCAATTTATTCTTAAAACTTAAGAGTGAGCCCGCATTTACCACGTCAGATGGTAGCTCGTTCCACACTCTCACCACTCTCTGAGTGAAGAAGTTCCCCCTAATGTTCCCCCTAAACCTTTCCCCTTTCAACCTTAAGCCATGTCCACTTCAGATCGACTGCGTCGAGAACCTACGGACTTTATCGTTTATTTTATAATGCCCATCTTCCAAAGTCGATCTCTGCAGAGAGACTTTATCTGTTTGTCCTTTGTTTGTCTGTGTGCGTGCTGGGGGAATTATTTAGGAAGAGATAGATAGTTATACTTCCCGATTACAACTGTGTGCTAACCAGTGCTTGCAAATTGTTAAAAGAAGTTTTGTTTTAAAAATAAGTTAATCACTCTGGGTAATCACCAGAGGGAAAGGTACACAATTGGCCATTTTGGTGAGAAAATTAAACATTTAAATTAATAGCATGGCCTGTGGTGTAGTAGGGCTTGATAATGCACGCACTCCTCCCATCCCAGTTGTAACAGTACATATATACAGGGTATAGCCCAAACTATAAGTTAGCTGCATTCTTGCTTTGACACGGGTCTCTGTCCTGTCCACAACTCTCTCTAGACTCAGGTCATGTGTCTCTTTACATCACACTGTGGGTGGTATTGTTCCCCAGTCCCACATTAACCCTTGCTATGCTAGATACCCTTATACTACAACTTTCATTGGAATCTGATCTAATCCACCACAGTCAAGGGTTTGCTATCTCTAAAATCAAAATTACTTGTGTCACTAAAATCTTTCCAAATCGATTCATCAAAAATATACACCTTCCCTCTCCTCTTGTCTCCATCCCCAACACTTAACATTTGACCCACTTTTGGCTGCATTCTCCTCAACAATCCCACATGAAATCAGGCTGGATTATGGTAGGGAATGAAGGAAAATTCAGATGGCGAGGCCTCTCACCTCAAGAATTAATCAGCAAGAAAAATAGTACCTTTTTCTAACACCAGCAAGTTCAGAAATATAAGATTTTGAGGAGTTAGAAGGCCATCCTTTCACATCAAAGATCTGGGATTGGCGTTGATCAATGGGTACATGAACAGTGTTTCTCCGCTGACTGTATGAAGTAGTTTCGGAGATCATCTTCACATATGTCCTAATGGGTATGAAACTACAGCAGAATATTGCTCATGCTCTTGCAACCTTGTCCAGAGTGGCAATAAGGATTCCTGGTGTGAAAATGGAAGTCACACTGATTCAGGAAGGTTCTCTTCGAAGGTTGGAGAGAATGTGCATTGTTGGGGTAAGATAGCGAGAGTATTACTTTTCATCCAATCCATGCCACACCCAGCCTGGATATGCTTGATGTAGACGCTGGGTATAAGATTATAGTAAGTACATTCTGCTTATGATCAACACAAAATGGCCTTCTAAAGATAACTGTATTTTCATAGTCTGTACTGCAGAATGACTGCAGTGTAATATTTCTGTTTCTGCTTTAGTTGTGTCGGTATCACAGACTCATACCCATACTCTGACAACAATTATAATTATAATTATAAGCGCTATCTAAACCAGACATGGCCTGCTGAGATGGTAATCCTGATAATGAAGCTTATAAATGGAAATAACCTAAAGGTGGGTCTTTAAGATTTCAAGTGTCGGGGCTGTGACCATTTCCTTTGGCAACTTTTCCAATTGTGGGATTGGCCTTGGGAAGAGAATTTGGCCGGGATTTTCTGGCCCCACCATGGTGGGACCCAC
Organism: Cetorhinus maximus; assembly: GCF_964194155.1. NCBI lineage: Eukaryota > Metazoa > Chordata > Chondrichthyes > Lamniformes > Cetorhinidae > Cetorhinus > Cetorhinus maximus. The sequence continues at coordinate 4,836,254 of NC_135892.1, forward strand.
TGTGGGGGATTAGGCGGCCCAGCCAAACGCCCATTGACTTTCGACGGGACTGGACCATCCCCTTGATGGACGGGGGTGGAAAATCCCACCCTTTGTTGATACACTGTCTTGGAAACAAATTATCTTTGTAGTTTGTGTGGAAGACTACCTCATGTTTTGGCATTGCTGGAAGGCAAAAGGTGCTTATTTCTGTCAATTCCTATCAGCCCATTCCATATTTTATAGAACACAGTGGGTATATTCTTTTCCATACTTTGTTGTAGTGATTCCCATTCCAAATCTCTGATTAAGGATGTGACACTGGTGTATTTTATACTGATTCATGCAGAATCATGCAGCACATCTTTGGATTGCTTCAATCTTATTTATATCTTTCACCACATAAGGAGCCCACACATAACCTGCACAATCCAGGATTGGATAAACAAATATTTGGTAAACTCTGTTATTTATGTTGCAATACTAAAGATTCATTCCCAGCAATCCAAGAGCCCTGTTTGCTTTGGATGTTATCTACTGAATGTGGAATCCTCACTGAAGATTGGTTTTAAGATGAAGCCCCAGGAATGGCTGCCCTAACTGTTGGAGAATTTCATTACAGAATTTAAAAGCTTATCTGTTGGTGAATCCTTTTTGTTGGTGATGCATATGACATAGCATTTTTTGGGCACTGAATGCCATGTTCCATTGGTCCTGCCATTCTTGCAATTCCAGATGATCATCTTGCAGTGAATTGATATGATCTTGAGTTTTTCCTGATGTGCAAATCGGGCAGGCATCTGCAAACAGCCACTCTCTGTCTATTTTTGTGTTGGGAAGATCATTTATGTATGTCAAGAAAAGTAAAGGTCCCAACACAGCTCCCTGGGGCACTCCAGAGAGGGCTTCTGTAGAAGACGACGATTCACCATCCATAAGACGCTTTGCCTCCTGTTGGTAAGGAAGTGCTGGATCCAATTTAATAATGTACCCCTGATTCCATTTGGACAAGAGCTTTTCATGAGGAACTTTGCCAAAGGCTTTTGAGAAATCTAAAATTGCCATGCGAGTAGTTTAATCTCTTTCAAGACTTGAAACTAGGGCCAGGGTTTTACTGCCCCACCATGACGTGTGTCCCCCCTCACCAGCATATGCGGGAAGGCATTTGAATCTCCAGTAATATCCCACTGGGCGGGAGGGACGGTAAAACCCCGCCAAATATTTGTTTATCCAATCCTGGATTGTGCAGGTTATGTGTGGGCTCCTTATGTGGCGAAAGATATAAATAAGATTGAAGCAATCCAAAGATGTGCTCCAAGATTCTGCACAAATCAGTGTGGGAAATACACCAGTGAAACATCCTTCATCAGAGATTTGGAATGGGAATCACTACAGCAAAGGATGGAAAAGAATATACTGACTGTGTTCTATAAAATATGGAATGGACTGACAGGAATTGACAGATTTTTTTTGCCTTTTGCCTTCCAGCAATAACAGGCAGTCATCAACACAAAACTACAAAGATCATTTGTTTCCAAGATAGTGTATCAACAAAGGGTGGGATTTTCCTCCCCTATCCACCACCGGGATGGTCCGGTCCCGCCAAAAGCGTGGGACAGTAATATCCCGCTGAAAGGGGCCTAGATCATCGACAGCCTGTGAAAGCTGTGTTTCGGTAGAGCTTTTTGCCAGAAAAGCATGCTGACTATCTCCCAGGATATTGTGAGCATCGCGACATGGGATTGAACAATATTTTCAAGCAATTTGCAAATGACGCTGGTGAGAGATACCAGTCTGGAGTTTTCTGGCTGAATTTTATCTCCTTTTTTGAATAAGCTGCAGATATTAGCTTGTCTCCATTGACCTGGTAAGTAGTCGGTGTTGACTGACTCTGGAAAGAGATTGGTCGATATTGGAAACAGTTCATCAGCTGCTGACTTTAAAATTCAGGGAGGGATTTCATCCAGACCCAGAGCTTATTTGGATTTATTCTTGCAATAATTTCAAAGCACCCTCTTTACTTTAGTATGCCTGGTCACCATCTAAACTGTATATGTCTGTTAAATCTTCTCTGATAACTACACTGGAAAGTTAATCACTTAATACTTCTGCTGGCAAAGTTGGTATCCATCTATTATTTAGAATGGACTGTGATGGCCCCCATGGTGGAGGAGCCAGCTGGCATTTACTCTGGATTCACATGTGAAAGATGGTTTTCTGTGAAAACATACTCCTGTCTTGTAGTTCAGTAAGAGACCTATTGACCTGCCTGTGAATTGCCTAGTAGCATCATAGATCACATTATCTGTCTTTTGTGAATATAATTTTACTCTATCTTTAACTATCATTAACATTTTTTACATTGTATTGAGATCATCGTACATATATATACATACGTGTAAAGATAATAGGATAATAGTGGGGGATTTCAACTTCCCCAACATCAACTGGGTTAGTCATAGTGTGATAGGTTTAGAGGGAGCGGAATTCTTAAAATGCACCCAGGAGAGCTTTTTAAGCCAGTACGTAGAAGGTCCTACAAGAGAGGGACGGCCCTGGGCTTAATTTTAGGGAATGAAGCCCGGCAAGTGGTAGAGGTGTCAGTGGGGGAGCATTTTGCAGATAGTGATCATAACTCTGTTAGATTTAAGGTTGTTATGGAAAAGGACAAGGATGGGCCAGAAATCAGAGTTCTAAATTGGAGGAAAGCCGATTTTAATAAGATCAGATGTGATTTGGCCAGAGTGGACTGGGAGCAGCTACTTTTAGGTAAGTCTGCGTCAGAGCAGTGGGACTCATTCAAGACGGAAATAGGGAGAGTACAGGACCAACATATTCCAGTAAAGACAAAGGGTGGGACCAACAAATCCGGGGAACCCTGGATGTCGAGGGATATACAGGATTGGATAAAGAGAAAAAGAGAGGCTTATGGCAGATACCAAGGGCTCAAAACACTGGAAGACCTAAAGGAATATAGAATGTGTAGGGGGGACCTTAAAAAAAGAAATTAAGAGAGCAAAAAGGGGGCATGAAAAAACATTGTCGGGTAAAATAAAGGAAAATCCAAAGTTATTTTACAAGTGCATTAAGAGTAAGAAGATAACTAGGGAAAGATTAGGGCCCGTTAAGGACCACAGTGGTAACTTGTGTGTGGAGGCGGAAGAGGTAGGTAGGGTTCTAAATGAATACTTTGTGTCGGTGTTCACAAGTGAGAGGGTGACGTGGGTATGGAAATCAGGCAGAAGGACTGTGATATAATTAAAGAAATTAGCATAGAAAGGGAGGAGGTTCTAAGTGGTCTGGCAGGCTTAAAAGTAGATAAATCTCCAGGCCCGGATGAAATGTATCCCAGGCTGTTGAGTGAGGCAAGGGAGGAGGTAGCAGGGGTGCTGGCAATAATTTTCAATACCTCTCTGGCCACAGGAGAGGTGCCAGAGGACTGGAGGACAGCCAATGTGTTACCGTTATTCATGAAGGGAGGAAGGGATAAACCAGGGAACTACAGGCCAGTCAGTCTAACCTCAGTGGTGGGGAAACTATTGGAAGCAACTCTGAGGGACAGAATTAATCTACAATTGGAGAGCCAGGGATTAATCAAGGACAGATGAGGAAGAATTTTTTTCACCCAGAGGGTGGTGGGAATCTGGAACTCACTGCCTAAAAGGGTGGTAGGGGCAGACACCCTCATAACATTTAAGAAGTATTTGGATGTGCACTTGCGATGCCATGGCATACAAGGCTATGGGCCTAGTGCTGGAAAATGGGATTAGAATTGCTAGGTCCTTGTTTGATTGGCACAGACTCGATGGGCCGAAGGGCCGTTTTCTTGTGCTGCAGACCTCTATGACCTCTGACTATATATTATAAAAGGACTGGTTGGGAATAAGTGAACAGCTGTAATTTAACCTGTGGTTTAAGAAGATTTCCATATGTGGCTTGACCTTGGCTGATAATCACATATAACTCTCTGGGCAGTAATTTGCGCTGAGTGGGTGGGCGTGCGCCCGGCCTGCTCGAGCGTATAATGATGCGTGATATTTCAGTCAGCGGGTGCGTGCAGGAATTGGCAGCACACCCGCCGACAATTAACAATAATCAAAATAAAACCTGATATTTCAGGCCTACGAAAGCCATCGAATTTCTAATTGAATGAAATTTTTCACTATCCATCCATCCTTGTGGTTGGCGGGCAGGCAAAAAGGCTAAGCGGCCTTGGGATTTTTTTAGGAAAACCTGGTCCACCGGCGGGATGAGGTTTCCAACAGCAATTAAAAATGTAATAAAAATTCAAAAAATTCATTCATAACATGTCCCTGCTCATGTAACAGAGTCAAATGAGGGGACATGTTTTTAACATTGCTAACTTTTTTATTTTTAACGTTATAAATTTTCTGCTCCATGAGGCAGTTCTTCCTTTTTGATTTTCTTGATTGACCAGAAGCTCCTAGGATTCCCCTTGATGGAGGTTGTAAGATATTCAGAAACAACATCTTTCCTTGCTTGGTTGAGAACTTTCTCTACTTTCTTCTGGTAGCTTTGAATCCTCACTGTCCATCCTCATCCCTGGACTTCTGTAGATGCAGTTCCTTTCTGCATTCCCTATGGTGTTCTCCACTATATGGGAGGTTTCTCCTTTTGGGTGAATGCTTGGATGGTACATTTTTATCCATGGCTTCTGCCAAGACATTTTGTAGTTTGTCCCATTTTTTCTGCACTGACAATGAGATTAAATTCTGACTTGCAGTTCTTCAATATATGAACAAAATGAAGAGTGATCAAATTTCACCCATATGTCCACAATTTGTTACAGGTTAACCATCAAAAGATTGTTATTACTGTATACACAAAGATATTCTGAAAGCCAATGTTCAAACTGCCAAAGGTGTATTCTCATTTGTTATAATATATTGAAGGAAACAAACTATTGTATTTTTTTCCCTCCGGCCCACTTCTCTTTTCCTAACTTACCCTGGGGTGTGCTTTGACAGAAGGCATTCTTTCACATGTGAATCTAAGGAGTGAATGCCAACTAGCTCGTCCACCGTGGGGCCATCATAGTCCAATCTAAACAATAGATGGCTACCAGCTGTAGTGCAAACTCTGGGTCATGCATCCCAACCCCTCACCCTTGAAATTGAGGACCACTGGAGTCAGTTTTAGTAATTGCACCACTCCCCTTACTGAGATTGTATTGACTCTGTACAGTGTAGGAGTGAAAATTCTTTCTTCTTGCTATTAATGATCCAGTGCATCTCTCAACCATCCTGATTTAATTGAGAGTTGTATTCCCACATTTTAAAATTGCTCCCACCAACAACAACAACTTATATTTATATAATGCCTTTAACGTAATGAAATGTCCCAAGGCTCTTCACAGGAGCATTATAAAACAAAATATGACACCGAGACACCTAAAGAGATAAAAGCAAAAAACTGCGGATGCTGGAAATCCAAAACAAAAACAAAAATACCTGGAAAAACTCAGCAGGTCTGACAGCATCTGCGGAGAGGAAAACAGTTAATGTTTCAATTCCGTATGACTCTTCAACAGAACTAAGGAAAAATAGAAAAGAGGTGAAATATAAGCTGGTTTAAGGGGGGGTGGGACAGGTAGAGCTGGATAGAGGGCCAGTGATAGGTGGAGATAGCCAAAAGATGTCATAGACAAAGGGGTGTTGACGGTGGTGATATTATCTAATAAAGAGATATTAGGTCAGATGACAAAAATTCATGGTTAAAGAGGTAGGTCTTAAGGAGTGTCTGAAAGGAAGAAAGCAAAGTTGGGAGGTGGAGAGGTCTACGGAGGCTATTCCAGAGCCTGGGGCCTAGGCCATTGAAGGCACAACCACCAGTGGTGGAACAATTAAAACTAGGATGCACAAGAAGCCAGAATTAGAGAAGCATAGATATCTCAGAGGGTTGTGGGGCTGGAGTCGATTACAATGGTGGAGAGGGATGAGGCCATGGGGGGCATTTGAAAATAAGGATGAGAATTTTAAAGTCAAGGCCTTGCTTGACTGGGAGGCAACATAGGTCAGCTAACACAGGGGTGATAGGGGAAAGGGATTTGGTGTGAGTTAAGACAAGGGCAGCAGAGTTTTGGGTGACCAAGTCTAAAACTGTCGGTCCTAAGATTTGTTATTGGAACGGCAAGAGAGTAAAAGACGAAGGTCCAGAAACTAGTTTTCTATCATCTCGTAGTTCTCTGATGCAATGAAAATGGAATTGTGGGGAGCAAAGCAAATTTGGTACAAATTTAATGTCTTTTTTTTACATATTTAATCTCAATCTGCAGCACTAACATCCCGCTTTGTCTTGTCAATAAACAGTTGTGAGTTTAATATTTTTACAGTTGAGCTTGAATTTTCATTTTTCGTTTTTTTTTAAAAATCCAAGAACAAGATCTGGGAAAGTGACCAGTTTTCAAAATAAAACCTGATACGGTTCAATAAATTTACAGTAATTTAGTCTTGGGATTTAGATGATGAAAGTAAATGGCTCAGAGTTCGTTCTTGTGGTTTATTTTGCCATCTGTGCCTCTTCATTGAATGCTGTCTTGTGGTTTAGTGAGAGACCTATTGACCTGTCTGTGAATTGCCTAGTAGCATCATTCCACACCACTATCTGTCTTCCGTGAATGTAATTTTAGCTCGATCTTTAACTATCATTAACATTTTTTACATTGTATTGAGACCATCGTACATATATTAGAAAAGGAACGGTTGGGAATAAGTGAACAGCTGTAATTTGATCTGTGGTTTAAGAAGATTTCCATATATGACTTGACCTTGGCCCTCGCAGCTTGTGATGTGATTTGAACTTTTGATTAGAATGACAGGCTTATTCCTCCCATCTCTACATAATTGCAAACAGCAAATTCACTATTATAAAAGAATAAGCCAATTAGCAAAGGGAATAGTCATGATAAAAAGATACATTTCTAGAATGTGCGAAATGTAAGTTCTTACTGTGCTCACCATTACTTTTTTCCCCTCTCGAATAAGGGTATCCATAAACTCTAAGATAAAAGCAAAATACTGCGGATGCTGGAAATCTGAAACAGAAACAGAAAATGCTGGAGAAACTCAGCAGGTCTGGCAGCATCTGTGGAGAGAGAAACAGAGTTAACGTTTCGAGGGTGAACTGAAGGAGGGTCATACGGACCCTATCTCTATCTCCACAGATGCTGCTGAGTTTTTCCAGCATTTTCTGTTTTTGTCCATAAACTCTCTTGGATATTTGGTGGTGCATTCAGCCTTGGTTCCATGAGACATTATCTTTGCTATTGGTCTGGAGCAAGGACAGAGCCAAATACCTTTTGAATGTTAAGAGACAAAAGCGACGACATCGAGACCTCTTTTGTTCTCCATTAACCTCCCCTTCCTCCACCCCCGTTTAACCCCTTATTTTCCCTGGCTCCCTTTTCAGGAGAGATTATTAACCTGAAACATTAACTCTGTTTCTCTCTCCACAGATGCTGCCTGACTGGTTGAGCATTTCCAGCCTTTTCTGTTTTTATTTCAGATTTCCAGCATCTTTAGTATTTCACTTTTTCCTTTTGTGAAAATGTGTTCTCATTTCATTGACCAGTGAACCAGGAGGTATTAATGAGAAAAACAATTGAAGAGAGGGATGGTTAATACTAGACTGTGTGACGGATAGCTAGTTCATGGTTCATGTTAATATTTTAGAGGTAACGGTGAAGGGCGGTATCTTCCAAGATTTGCACTAAGTGTGGTAGTAGGCAGGAAAAATTATGTTTTAGCCATTGGCCACAATGGCGACTTCTAACACCGTAATGTCCCAAACCCGCCTCATTAATTACGCATCCCCGGAAACACGCTGTTTCGATGGTGGGCGGGCTGTCATTCGCATTTCACGCCATCACCTCGCCGCTTCATCACGCTGGGCACCATATTTAAAGTGTAGTTGCACGCACACCTCTCAGTACTTCCAGCCCACAACTGCTGCATGGAAGACATGGCCCTGAAAGGCAAAAAGACTGCAGCCCCCAAGTTCAATGATGCGTCCCTCGAGCGCCTCCTGGATGCAGTGGAGGCGCGCCGTGACGTTCTCTACCCCCACACTGGCTGCAAGATGGGCAACAAACACCACCAATCTGGCTTGGGAGCTGGTGGCGGCCAGCGCCCTGCAAAAGAGGACAGCCAGCCAGTGCCGCAAGAGGATGAATGATCTCCTTTGTGCTGCCAGGGTAAGTCACTCTTCTCATCTCTCTCAACTCACACATTCACAAACCCAGCACACATCCACAGGGTCCTCACTCACTGCCAGTTCAAGGGGCATCACCATTCACTCTCTCATACACACTTTCATTGTCTTCATCCCGTCTGTGGGACCACTCACCACCCACACAGGCCAGGCACATCTGTCATCTACCAGGTGTCCTACTTACACTCTTTCCAACTCTATTCATGCAGGACAAGCTGGCACACAACAAGAGGGAGAGGTTGCAGGCCGGTGGAGGAATGCCTGAAATCAAGGTCCTCATAGAAAGTGAAAACAGAGCCATCCAGTTGGCTGGCGAGGATCTGGACCATTCCTGTGCTGATGGTGAGGTCGGCGGTGATCTACCAAGTGAGGATCCAGCAGCGCAACATCCATCAGATAACCATGCTGTGAGTGATGTGTCCTGTTTCACAGGCCACTGCCAGGCACTAATTATCTCTCCGCGCTTTCACAGGCACATCTGTGAAACAGCTGATGGAGTCCATGACCCAGGGCCTCCAATCAAGTCCTGAAGAAAACTCTGAAGAGGAATCTGAAGGCACCCTCCCTGAAGTCCCATCACAGCCTCACCCACACCCTCCACCAGCGCAGAGACACACATCTTGGTAGGACCTAGCGTTAGAGTAGCCTCGGGATCACAATCTGGTGAGCACATCGCACTGTCTGACCCACAGCAGGTGGTGTCGGGCTTTCCTGGTGTCCGGCACTCAGAGGACTGCTGGAGGCCACATATTTACTGAGTCCGAGCCAGATGACGAGCCTCTGAACTTGGTCATGTCACAGTTGCTGGAGCTGCAAAGGCAAGCTCGGGAACATGTCCACTGCACTCCTCAGATTGCAAGGCACGATGGAGGAGTCCGTCCGTTTTCAGGCTCAGGTGATAGCGCCAGCATTGCCAACGCACTGAGGTCAACACTGGTAGGATGGCGGCCATCATAGAGACCTCGGTCCAGGACATCGCTCCTGCACTGCTGCATGGGCTGGACTCTGTCGCTAATGCCATAGTTGGCCTCTAACAGTGTGTATGCGAGAGGGGTGTGGGGCAGCTCGATCATACTCCAGCTCCCCCTCCTCCTCAAGGAGTCATCCAGGGGCCCTTGGGCACCCATTGGGAGGAGGATCAGCAGGTTCACCCTCCCCCAGGGCCATCCATCCAGGTGACTCCAGCAGTGTCTGGCCCATCCGAATCTCCTCTTCCTGTGACACCAGCAGCTCCAGCTCTATAGCTTGAGGAGGGTGCCAATGCCACACAGCAGGACACCGAAAGCAGGCCAGGACCCTCCAAGTCTCGGCTCCTCCAGTGGACGCCCATCAAGGTCATCATAGACAGGTCGTAGCAGTCAGCAGGCTGCCTCCACCTCCGCTGTGGATGTCTGGGGAGCACCAAGACAAAGCAGCAGGGTTAGGAAAGACAGAAAGATGTAGTTGCCCAGCCTGGGCATGGGTGTTAATCACTTGTATATAATGTTCACGATTGTAAATGAACTTTCAACAATGTCTGAAACAAAAACAGAAAATGCTGGAAAAACGCAGCAGGTCTGTCAGCCTCTGTGGAGAGAGAAAACAAAGTTAATGTTTTGAGTCCGTATGACCCTTCTTCAGAGCTATCAACAATGTCTCCCTGCCTGTGGCTCCTTGTTCTGATGAGCAGTGTTCGTGTCACTCAGATGTGAAACCTTTCTGCACAAGATAAAGGCAGGTGTCTCAGTCCAGGGCCTCTTCCCTGTGCTTTGTGCAGCCTTCAGACCAAAGTGATGGTCCAGCCTCACACTCCCTGTACACATTACTGATACCTGCACCTCGACGGTGCTGGTCATTGCTGCCAGAATGTAGTGGGCAGGTGTCACAGAGTTCCCTCATTCTCTCCGTGTGCTCTCAGCACCTTTAAGGTGGGGCTGGCCCCCATCTCTTCAGCATCTGTGACTGGTGATGCTGTGCTCCTGAAGGGGTCAGGTGCTGAAGGCTGACAAAGGATCAGATGCTTTTAAAGTTTCATGGTTGCATCTCTATGATATGGCCCTGATCACAGAGCACAAGCGAGGTGCCCTCGGCCAGACAGGAGTCAGACATTCTCAGAGGCTGTGTGAAGATCTATGGGCATGTCATCATCATCCTCCTGCGATCGAGCGACTATTAGGGCCTCCACTGCGTCTCCATGACGGGAGCATTCTCAAAGAGGGTATGTGTGCTGCCATAAGCCAGACTGGAGTCAAATGTTCATAGATGCAAGTGAGGATCTATGGTGTCTCCTCACTACATGTCGTCATCATCCTCCACAAATCTAGCAGCTATGAGAGTCTCCCGAGCATGCCTGCCTCGTCTGGCCAGTGCGAGGGCCTCATTGTCGTCATCGTCGCCTTCGAGGACCTCCTCACCCTCATCACTGTTGATGTCCTCATCAGAGGAGGCCTCCAGCTCCTCCAACTCCTCCTCAGCCAGCTCCTCTTCCCGTTACAGCGCTAGGTTGTAAAGGGCGCAGCAGGTGTTGACAATGCATGATACCCTCTGTGGACTATATTACAGGGCTCCACCAGACCGCTCCAGGCACCGGAACCTCATTTTCAGCATCCTGATGGTTTGCTCCACCAAGTTGCAAGTTGCAGCATTTATCCTTGTTATACCTTTGCTCTGCTGCAGTCTGAGGTCACAGCACGGGTGTCATCAGCCATGGCCTCTGCGGGTAGCCCTTGTCCCTGAGGAGCCAACCCTGCAGCCTCTGTGGACCATGGAAGACATCAGAGATCTGTGACTGACTGAGGATGTAGGAGTCATGGACACTCCCTGGGAACCGTGCGCAGACTTTCAGGATGCATTTGTGGTGGTCGCACACCAGCTGCACATTCAGCAAATGGAAGTCCTTGCGGTTGATATAGTTGACTGCTTGTTGTGATGGAGATCAGAGTAAATCGCACCCTGCGCCTGTGGGAAACCTGATATCTAGGCAAATGCAATCGCTCTTGCATCCTGGCTCTCCTGGTCCCGGGCTGAATGCATAAAGTTGTGTGCCTCGTGAAGATGGCATCCATGACCTCATGGTTGCATTTCTGGGTGGAGGCTTGTGATATCCCACAGATGTCACCTGTGGAGACCTGAAAGGAACCACTGGTGAAAAAAATTGAGCAGCACTGTCACTTTCATGGCAACTGGCAGTGGATGCCCTCCATGTCCCCATGGCACCAGACCCTGCAGCAGGTGGCAGACCAGTTCCCTAGACATGCGCAGTGTTTGGCGACACTGGTTCTCGGTCATCTGCAGGAATGAAAGGTGGTGTCTATAGACCCTGGGTCTAGCTAGGCGCTGAAAGTGACAGTTCGTTGTCGCTCTTCAGCAACGTGTGCGAGATTCTCAGCCACCCCTTCTTCCTGAGGGTGCTGCTCCTCCCTCTGCACAGCCAGGTGCCTCAGTCACTCTCTTCTCCGTCGTCTTTGCTCTCTGTATGCAACAAGGCACACAGATCATTCGCCAGGCTCCATGCTCCTGATGTACTCCTCCTGCAGGATGAAAGAGAAAAATGCATGGGTTAGCTTGGGTATTGCAAGAACCTCTTTTGGTTAAGTCTGAAGGCCCCTTAACGCATCCCGGAGAGTGCTGGACACCACTTGGATGGCCAGAGTTTAGTGCGCTGCATGGCTGCCCGAAACCCCGCCCACCTCTGCTCCACTCCACCCAACCGATTGGCGGCAGCTTTGCCCATTGGACTGCAGGCTGTGCTCTCAGCTCAGGTGCAAGCATTCTCCTAACCCACACTGCAAGGCTGCGCTGTTAGCTTGAACCATGGGGGGAGACTGGTCCAAACGGGATGATGACATTGCACAGAGGCTGTGAGCATCTCCACCAGTGACTGCTCCATGGCCAATTTTAGCGAGGAGATTGTACAATGTGCCCAGTCGTCCAACTGTTCTGCAGTGCACGAAAACACTCATTAGTTTGTAGTCTGTGTCCGAGCAGTAAAAATCTCTGGAGCGCTTGGTGGCACTTTCATGCCTCTGCGCTGCTCGAGTGGGCAGATAAGCTAGAGACCCAACTCCAGCCATATCAATGTGGCTGCACCTGAACTGTTTCAGCTGCAGAGGAATGGTCATTCTGTACGAGGTTCCCCTAATTCGTGGCCACTTCACCCCCCCACCCTGCACGTCCTTATGCACTACCTTCAACCACTGGGCAGCCCTTGCCCCGTGCACCTCCCCCACCTCGAATGCGCCTTAACCTTGAAGTCCGACAGGCGACCTGGGCGAACTCTCCACAACGTTACTGTGCACTCACCTCCGAGTTCCCCTCAAAGTGCAGCCCGCCAAGTGCAGGCCTTTTATACGCTGTAGTGAAACGCGCCAGCATGGAATCACTCCGATGTGGGCGGACGATCCAGCGGAGGGGGTGATTCCGGTGGGCTGGCCTTATATTGATATGCAACTGTATTACAATGAGGTTCCCAGAGTTGGATGGCGGGAAATGTGGCCTGCCATCAACGGGCTGAGCGGACGATCACAAACTGGTTTCATGACGTCATGAAACTGATTTTTGGCCACTCACACCACCCAAGATGCCCGGTGCCAGCGGGCATGAAAAATTCCGCCCTAAGTTCTGGGAATCTTAGAGTTTAACTGTAGAAAATTGGATAAATGCAACTAAAGCAGTTTAGAGTCTATTACACTTAAATGGTTGTGGCCGTGTTGACCTAAGAGGGCAACAGCTAAAAGGATAAAATTCTAAAACAGCAGATGGGCTTACTCAGCTGGAGAGCTGGGACATGATGTCTACACTGCTTGCAAAGAAGTGCAGTCCAGGAGATAAAAGCAAAAAACTGCGGATGCTGGAAATCCAAAACAAAAACAAAAATAAAAATACCTGATAAAACTCAGCAAGTCTGACAGCATCTGCAGAGAGGAAAACAGTCAATGCTTCGAGTCCATATGACTCTTCAACAGAACTCTTCAACAGTCTAGAGAGATGTTTTGTTTTGGGAGGTAGAGCTAAATTAGTTTAAAAGCATACAGCGAACCCTGAAAGGCTATACCATCAAGGAGATGGGTGGAGCTTAAGAAAATTCTCTGGTTTCAATTTATCTGTGTGCTGGCTGGGAGAGGAAGTGTTCTGTAGCAGTGGATGAGGATATACTGAAAGGGTACTGCTGTTGGCAGGCCCCAGGCAGTTGGGCTTGAAGAAGCCCTGGGTGCCATTGGTGCAACTGTTGGTTGCAGTTTGGACCTGGTGTGGTTTGCAGCTCACAGAGAAGCCCTGGGGAAATTCAGTGCAGTTAGGGCTCAGGAGAAGTTCTGGAAAGCTGTGAAGATGGTGGAAGGTTGCTGGTTCCATGCTGGATTGGGTTAGGGCTTAGAAGAAGCCCTAGCAGCCATTTATAACTCAGTGCAGCCAGGAGACAGGAGTTCAGAGAAACCCAGGGGCAGTGCCTACTTATGGTTTCCAAAAGAATTGGAAGTGAACCAGTAATTAGAGGCAGGAGTGCAGCTTTGTGAATCCTGTGGAATGCAATCTCAGGAGGAGATTGAACCAATGGGAGGTGAGTAGTAATTAAGGCAGTCCAAGTTGGAGTGGCTCTTGAGGGAATTCAGAGGCTAGATTTTTGAAAGTGAAGAGTTCTAATTCCTCATAAAGGAGATAGCGTTTTAATGAGATGTGATGGAGTGTGATGGAATACTCTCCACTTGCCTGGATGAGTGCAACTCCAACAACACTCAAGAAGCTTGACACCACCCAGGACAAAGCAGCCCGCTTGATTGGCACCCCATCCACAAACATTCACTCCCTCCACCGCCAATGCACAGTGCCAGCAGTGTGTACCATCTACACAGTGCACTGCAAGGACTCACCAAGGCTCCTTGGACAGCACCTTCCAAACCCCATCTACCATCTAGAAAGACAAGGGCAACAGATACATGGGAACCAAACCGCCTGGAAGTTCCCCTCCAAGCCACTCACCATCCTAACTTGGAAATATATTGCCATTCCTTCACTATCATTGGGTCAAATCCTGGAACTTCCTCCCTAACAGCACTGTGGGTGTACCTACACCACATGGACTGCAGCGGTTCAAGAAGGCAGCTCACCACCACCTTCTCAAGTGTAATTAGGGATGAGCAATAAATGCTGGCCTGGCCAGTGATGCCCACATCCTATGAATGAATTTTAAAAAACAAAATGTTACTGGTCCCTAACCGGATTGTAACAATCAATACTGCAAAGAATAATTTGATATCAGTACCAGCTTTTGGAACTGTGCACTAATTCTAAGCGACTGTGAGTTTGCTTTTAGTCTTTACCATCTGTTCATTACGCATTATCTGGGCAGAATATCAGGAGGAGGATTCTGCTCAGGGAACTGCAAAGCTAGTATCAGAACCCACCTGATTTTCCTTCCAGCTAAAGACCAAGATATATATCATTGTTTAATTATACTTTCCTTTTAGCACTGCTGCCTGGTCAGACAACATAGAGATCGATCCAGGAATATTTATAAAAATGAAGTTGCAATTTTTACCCCCTTTCATGACTTCAGGAATTCCCAAAGTGCTTCACAGACGATGAGGTATTTTTGAAGTGTAGTCACTACTGGAGACCACAGTAGCCAATCTGCACACAGCATGATCCCTCAAATAGCAAAGTGATAATGAGCAGATATTATGTTTTATGACATTGTTTGAGGGTCACTTGGCGAGAACTCCCATGCGATTTCCTTTTTATGTCCACTTGACAAGGAAGATAGAGCCTGGGTTTAATGGTTCATCTGGAATAAATGTGCAGGGCCCAGCTTATCAATGCCTGACTGTCCATGTTGAAACATCTAATGGGATTGGTGGGACAATCGCCCTGGCTAACAATAGACACATGGAGGTGTCCAGTGACAACTGAGTCTCTTTTCAGGTGAGATTGGTCTAGATGGTTTGGAATCAAGGATTGACATGTAAAACAGTAAAGCAGCAATTAAAGAGGACACAAGGCACATTCCCACCACCAGGGGAAAAGGAAGGGCCTCCAAAGCTAGAGCTCCCTGGTTGACTGGTATGGAGATATGCTCAGTTACCTGGTCTTTTTATTGCTGTACGAGACAAACAACACTTCTGCAATTCTCTTCCCGTTTGGTTCAGCGTCATGTTGGGTTGAACTCTGTGTGCAATATATGGGGGGCCAAGATGCAAATGTTTGCTGTCTTGACACAGTTAGGATTAATCTTCCAACATTGAAGAGAGTCTGAAACAGACGGTGTTGTCATTTTACAGGCTTGTCTGAAAGAGGCATCAGGCATGCCATTGCTGCAAAGGGGCAACCAAGGCTTCACTCTGATTTAAACTGTTGGCTGTCTATTTTTCAGGACCAAAGTGGGTGGCTGTGCATGGAATATTTGGCCCTTAATCTCAACCCAGTGACAGATTTATAGACCCATATTTTTATGCTACCATTTTACTAGGCTGCTTCTACACTTGGAGCAGGCAGTGGAGGGAGAGCCAGATCTGCAGCCTGTTGCACACCTGTAAAATGGAAATGTCTTGAGACTCTGTCCTGCGGGTACATGGCACATCTGACACACACGCACACACACGCACAATACCAAATCTGCTGTCAGTTAGGGCACAGTAATGCACAGCGTGCAGTATACCTGACCTGCGAAGCTGCCCAGGCAAGAAGGAAGGAAAGTAACCCTAAAACCTGAGCCGATTGAGCCAGTTAAATGCAAATCCTTTTCAAATAAAGAGATATGAGAATTTGTCATGTGTTGTTCCTGAAGGCCCCACGTGCAAAATCAATTTGACAGACAAACCCAAAACAGTAGGGTTCATTTATTGGGAGCGTTTGTCATGGTCGGAATAAATGGACGCTACTGTTTTCGCTTCGTCAGTTGCTGTGTTCAGCTTCATAAATGGGAAGGGAATCATTCAGCTTTTGAGAAGCTCAGCTGTTATTTCCAATTGCAAATGATACAGAAAATGCCAGAGTTCCTAGAGCCAAGTTATTAGGATTTAAATTTTAACTACCCCTGTAAATAACTTATGCAACACATGTGGCCTTTAGAAAAGTGGTTTCTGGGTTCCAGCAGCAACCACAAGAACTATATTTTTCTGATGAACTCATGCCACATGACGGGCCAAGTGGTTTGTCAAGTACGTAATAGAAAATAACACCAACCTCAACCACATCGTGAGTGTGGTGTCATGAAGCACGTTTCGCCACACAGTCACACAAAGGATAAAAGTTCAGAACGTGAAGCAGATAGTGGATCACAAATGTTGCCTCTTTCTGTCTGGTGAGTCAGAGTTTCCAGGTCAATGAAACCCATTTATCAACATCATGTTTTGCCTTACTCTCAAAACCATTCAAGTCATAGTGGAAGTAATTTTGACTTTGGGTAATATTTTAAATGGATGACATCAAATCAACCATTCATTGAGCATTTTTCCCAATTTTCATGAAAGTCAATTGTCTCAATGTCCCTTAATAACCCTACTCTTTCCCAATAAATGACAATTGATTTTGGCACCAGTGGCATTCGATAGTGATATGTTCCCAATTCTCACAACCCTTTATGTTTGGAAGATTTTGTTGGATTTTCTTTTAGCTCAGATCCTGATGTTAGCTTCCCTTGTTCTGGATTCCCTTAACCAGAGGGAAAAGTCATTCCCTGTTTACACCATCAATTTGCACTCATTATTGTAAACACTTCACTTAGATCATCCTTTAGCCTCCTCGTGAATATAAACCAAGATTATTTTTTAAAATTATAGCTGTCCGTTCATCTCAGGATTCATCCTCAAAGGTAAGTATTTTTTTTTGAAGCTGGGAAAGGATTGAAGAGGAGTAAGAGGTCATGAGGAAAATGTTGAATGGCCAAAATATGGGGTCTAATCTTTCTGGAAATTGCAGTGCTGGGAAGCAGCAGGCGTTATTGAATGAGCCTTGCTGGACCTTTAAAAATTATATTAACAAACAAGCCTGCAGCAGACCTGGAAGATGCCAGAGTTACTTTGACATGTTCAAGTAGCTGCATTTTCACCACTTCCGCTTCATAAGATGCAGTCCTGAATCTTTGCCATCTCTTACAGCCAAGGCTTCCACAACTGGGGTGATTGTGCCTGTGACTGTTAGAGTCACATCCATCTCAAACTTTCTATTGTCATTTTTTTCATTCGTTCATGGGATGTGGGCACCATTGGCGAGGCCATGAATTTATTGCCCATCCCTAAACACCCTTGTTTAGAGGGCATTTAAGAGTCAACCACTTTGCTGTGGGTCTGGAGTCGCAGGCTAGGTAAGGATGGCAGATTTCCTTCCCTAAACGACATTAGTGAACCAGGTGGGTTTTTATGACAGTCGGCAATGGTTTCACGGTTATCATCAGACTTTACATTCCAGGTTTTTGTTGAATTCGAATCTCGCCATCTGCTGTGGTGGGATTCAGACTTGTGTCCCCAGAGCGTTACCCTGGGTCTCTGGAATACTAGTTCAGTGACAATAACTATGCTGCCGACTCCCCATTCATGCTGCCTGAGGTGCCATTTGTCAGCTCAGTGAAGCTGTATAGTGCAGCTCTGGATGCCTTGGGTTCACAATGTGTTGTTTGTCAAGGCCGAGGGCATCTGAGTTTTTTTCCCTAAGGGCGATGCCGATCAGCAAGAGGGAAGTTAATCATGTTCTGAGAGTGGCTAGCTTGGCAAAAGTGCAAGGACATGTCAAAGGAACCCCCATTAGACATATGGACTCTCTACCTCAATGCCACTTATGAATAGGAAATGTTTTCATTCCATCATGACATGAGTGAAGTGTCTGCTGCCTTGGAAATATTCAGAGATGATACAATTTGGGTCATTTGTCTGACAGGAGTTATATTCAATGCTTTAAAATGCCTGCTCTCAGCTGCTTGCCTACAGTTTAGCTTCTCTTTTACAGCAACCACACCCAGGATTTACTAATCACGCACAGTGAACAGAGAACAGATACCAGACACGCATAATCAAACACGGAACATTTGAACAATTAAATACTGCACTGACCATCAGAACTACATCATATAATCAGGTGCCAGGTAACTGGAAACTGTCACTATACATTTATTACACAGGAGACTATAGCTCCACTGTTGCTTCAAGGCAGTTCTGCCCTATATGGAAGAACCTTGGACCACCAGGGCTATCCTCTCAAGTGGTGGCTAATGATACCTGAGCTGCAGTGGAAGTACTGAGCTACTTGCCTCTGCAGGGACACAATGTGATTTACAATCCGTGTATAGAAAAGAAAAACAAAGACGATACCCCCTACAATGGTTGAGGGGAATGCTGTGGTACAGCGACAAATATTGTCTCCCCAATTGTAATTGTCTGCTGCACGAAGATACTTTAGAAGAAGAGTTATGATACAGATGGAGCAAGAGGCAGCTAAGAATGGGCACTCTGGCCACTTGTGGGTCATTTGAGTAGGGCTACTGAGTGCCATGGACGATGGGTCACCTTGAGTGACAACCAGCCCATCCCTGCCTACTCTGGATATTTCCCGTCTGTTGGGCACTTCCTCTGCATGTTCTATCATCAGCATGGGGGTAGGTAACGGGGTTGCAATGGGGTGACTGAAGCCTTGCCTCAGGGTTCTGTCCAGATAGCTCCTCCGCATTTTCGATCTCAACACATTAAAGTTTCTGTGAGAACCCACAGCTGTGCTATGGGTGTTGATGAGAGCTCTTCTGCAGGTGCTCTGGAAGTATTAAGTGCTTCAGGCAAAACTGGATGGGCAAAGTGGTCAAGCATCACTGCACAGACACAAATAATGTACTCCTCTGGATGGGCAATCATAGTTTTCAGGGTTCTTTATATATAGGAATGGGACTAGGCCATTCCACTCCTCGGGGCTGATCTGACAATCAAGGGCATCATGGGTGATCTGCACCCTAATTCCATTTATACACTGGCCAGCATTTATTCTCAAACAATGCTATCAAAGACATATTAATTGGCCTTCCTTTTCCCTTCGTTCTTTCATGGGATATGAGCATTGCTGGCTAGCTTTGTTGCTCATCCATAATTGACCTTGAGAAGGTGGTGGTGAGCTGCCTTCCTGAACTGATGCAGTCCATCTGGAGTTAGGGAGGGAGTTCCAGGATTTTGACCCAGTGACAGTGAAGGGACAGCAATGTAGTTCCAAGTCAGGAGGGGAACTTGCATGTGTTGGTGTTCTCATGCGTCAACTGCCCTTGTCCTTCCAGGTCATGGGCTTGGAAGATGCTATCGAAGGAGCCTTGATGAGTTGCTGCATTGCATCTTGTAGATGGCACACACTGCTGCCACTGTGCACTGGTGGTGGAGGGAGTGAATGTTTAAGACGTGGATGGGGTGCCAATCAAGCAGGCTCCTTTGTCCTGGCTTGTGTCGAGCTTCTCGAAGTGTTGTTGGTCATTCATCTCATTGCTGTTTGTTGGATCTTGCTATGCACAAATTGGCTGTTGGTCTTTCCTACAGGACAACAAGATTACACTTATAAAAATAATTAATTGACTGGAAAGCACTTTACAAAGTTCTGAGGGGTTGAAATAAACGACGTGAATGCTAAAATAAAAGCAAAATGCTGCAGATTCTGGAAACCTGAAATAAAGACAGAAAGTTCTGGAAAAATTCAGCCGGTCTGGAAGTATCGGTGGAGGGAGAAGCAGAGGTAAGGTTTCGAGTACAATATGGCTCTTGATGTGAATGCTCTCAATTCTTTCTCCTTTCTCGGTCTGCTTAATTCTCCAAGGCCCCATCTTACGTCCTCACATAAAACTTCTCCTTTTGTTTAACCTGGGTACTATAACCACGCTCATAGGCCATGTTTTCACTACCCCAGAACGACTCTTTCTGCCTTTCAGAGATCATCTTCGTCTTCATCTGCCAAACTGCAGCCTTACACTGAAGCTGGAAACACTTATCTGAACTCATGTTGTGAACCTCTCCATTGCTGGAACACCTACTTTGCTAAACAGGGAAAATGCTGTGTAATTTATATGATTTAAACAGTTTCTTTGTGCTGGGGTCCATATTGGAAGAATATTGTGGGCTAATGGAATCTTCTATCCAGAAGACTAGCATATAAAGGGGTAGAAGTAATACTTCAGCTGTACAAAGATACAGTTTGAGTACCGTGTGCAGTTCTAGGCACCACACCTTAGACTGCCCTTGGAGGGAGTGCTGTGTGGGATTTCTAGAATGATACCTGGGCTCCAAGGGTTAAATTACAAGGAAAGGTTGTACAAACTCATGTTGCGATCCTCAGAATTTAGAAGGTTAAGGGGTAATTCCATCAAAGTTTTCAAGATATTAAGGGGAGCAAGTAAGGTGCATACGAACGTATGAACATTCGAATTAGGAGCAGGAGTAGGCCACTCGGCCCCTTGAGCCTGCTCTGCCACTCAATAAGATCTGATTGTAACTTCAGCTCCACATTCCCAGCTACCCTGATAACATTTCACCCCCTTGCTTATCAAAAATCTATCTACCTCTGCCTGAAGAATATTCAAAGACTCTGCTTCCACTGCTTTTTGAGGAAGAGAGTTCCAAAGACTCACTACCCTCTGAGAGAAAAACATTCTCCCCCTCTGTCGTAAATGGGCGACCCCTTATTTTTAAACAGTGACCCCTAGTTCTAGATTTTCCTACAAGAGGAGATATCCTTCCCACATCCACCCTGTCAAGACCCCTCAGGATCTTAAAGGTTTCAATCAAGTCGCCTCTTACTCTTCTAACAGATAGAGAGAGGTAAGGTAGATAGAGAGGGAGCATAGTCTAACAGTTAGTGCCAGACCCTTCAGCAGTGAAATTAGGAAAGACTTCTACACCCAAAAGGTGGTAGAAATTTGGAGCTCTCTTCCATAAATGGAAATTGATGTTATATCAATATTAATTTCAAATCTGAGATTGATAGCTTTTTATCAT
Organism: Cetorhinus maximus; assembly: GCF_964194155.1. Classification (NCBI taxonomy): domain Eukaryota; kingdom Metazoa; phylum Chordata; class Chondrichthyes; order Lamniformes; family Cetorhinidae; genus Cetorhinus; species Cetorhinus maximus. The sequence continues at coordinate 4,857,385 of NC_135892.1, forward strand.
TCAAAGGATGTGGGGCAAAGGCGGGTAAATGGAATTAGGTTACAGATTCAGTCATTGAATGGTGGAACAGGTTTGAGGGGATAATTGGTCTCCCCCTGTTCCTAAATATTGAACATGTATGGTCCACATATACCTTCTATTGTATCATAAGGCACACATTATTTTAAACGTTGTTATCTGTTTTTTAATTTTATAGATGCAAGACAGAAGGGCTGTGAAAACAACTGTTATTACCATCCATGTAATGTAAGTAGATTGGATCACCTTATTTTAAAATTAGAGAAATATTATCCCCCACCAGCTGATTGATTTTATTTTGCGTTGTTCTATCTCTTAACATTGTTTTTAGATTTGTAGTTACCATGCAATACCAGTAGGTGGTACTCTAAGTGTCCAGTTTGCAATAAGACCTGGAAAGAATTGACTGCGGTCCATTTAGATCAGGAGATTTACACTTAGATTAATTAATGACATTCCAATGATTGTCTTTTCAATTAACATCTGGTACCCACTCTTTATGGTGTAAGATCGATTAAAATTTATATTTCTGATCAGTTTTACTTCAGTTATTGCTTAGCTTTGAAGACTGGCATGTGTCGTAATATCTGAAACACTGCACTAAACCATCCAGCAGATAAAAAACACACGGCAAACTCTAACATTTCAACAAGAAATTTAACATTCCTAAAAATTCACTTGGAAACAATTCTCGCAAACAGATGTATCCAAGATCATTCACTCATCATCTCTTAAAATAAAAACCACACAATCTAGAACTCCTCAGCTTTGAGTTCGGATTTGTGTTGAGTTAACAGGGGCAGCATTTAAACAGGCGCAGGCATTCGGCCCCTCGAGCCTGTTCTGCCTAACGAGATCATGGCTGATCTGTATCCTACATCTATCCAAAGCTCAGTTAGCTCCATGTTTGGGGCATTGCCATTGACCTCATCATCCCAAAACTAGAGAGAGAAAACAAATCAACTCAGGTCATGCTTGATTATTTGACTATCTGTCAGAAAATGCAGATGGATGGAGGGATGGTTGGGAGCAAACATCTCCATGGTTAAAGACAACTAGTATCACTCACCATTCCTGGTGTTACACATGGAGATTAACCATTGGGTGAGCTGGTGGGAGCTCCCATTGCTTGTGGAACCGTACATCAGCAAGAATCAACTGCTTCAAGAGAAGAGAGGACAACACTGAAAACTACTGTTTAATTATTGATGTTAAAATAAAATGGCTCTGTTCAGCAACAGGACTAATCACTAGGTTACCTAATAGGTCCAGATACGCAAAAGAAAGGGAATCTCAAAATGAAGTAAATGATTTGGGATAAAAAGCTTTAAAAATATTCTTCTTATGTCTGTGCATTACTCGATTTTAAAATTGTTTCTTTTTGCTCTTCTATCGGTGGCTCAGTTGGTAACACTCTTGCCTCCAAGTCACAAGGTTCCAGTTTCAAGTCTCACTCCAGAGCTCGAGCACAAAAATCAAGGCTGATGCTCCAGTGTGGTGTGAGGGAGTGCTGCACTGCCTGAGATGCATTCATTCAGGTGAGATATTGAACGAAGGACAATCTACCCACTTGGGTGGGATGTAAAGACCCTGTGGCACTAATCTGAGCAAGAGCAGGGGAGTTATCCCTGGGGTCCTGGCCAATATTTATCCCTCAATCAACACCACAAAAACAGATGATTTGGTAGAAAATTGGCTGCTGCATTTGCTACATTATAATGATGGCTGCACTTGATTGGCTGTAAAGCGCTTTGAGGCATCTAGTTGTTGTAAAACGCACTGTATAAATGTAAACCTTCCTATCTACAAGGCTCAAAGTTCTGCCAGTGCAGCCCACTAATACCTCAGTCAAAAGGTTGGAGGTAATTTTCACCTTTGCCCTAAATCAAAGGGATGCAAGATTTAGAAATTCGACACTGGGACGATGATCTGCTCTGCCAGTGAGGCTGAGTTCCATACCAGTCCTCCCTGCCATTGATGTCATGAAAAAACAGCAACCAGTTTGGTGCCCTCCACCATTTTCATTGGCTGTCCCTCGATTCGATGTCTATTCAGGGTGGTGAGTGTATGCCATGGGTCTTCGTGTGACTGAACAGGCTGATTCTCGACCCACAGATCTGTGGGCAGATGGGGCAGGATGTCCCGCGAGTTAGTGGGATCCGGAGTGCAGGATTTGCTTCCTCCTCTGCCGCCATTCTGTCTTATCATTAAGACTCAAGGCATGGTGCAGCTCGATGGACAAGCTGTAGCGAGACTGACCCGGTTGGTAGCAAGCTCCTCCCAGTCATTAAGGTCAATGCTGCCGCATTTCGAGGAGAGCTTCGGAGTGAATCTTTTTTTTATGTCCTCCTCTAGAAATGTTGGCCACTTGAGCGTTGGGAAAACAGGACGTGGCAGAGGAGATGGTTGGGACCATCAGGACACAGTGTCCCGCCCATCGAAATTGATTTTGCAGAAGTTTTGTCTGAATTCTTGTGCAAGGAGGGTGTCCTTCATGCTCCTGGTTTAATGAGGTTGTACATAAGCGCGCCAGGCTTCTAACTCTGGATTGCTATTCGGCAAGCAGTGTCAGAAGTGCAAGTGGAAGTCAGGGGAGCACAGGATACTCCTAACAGTTGTTAAGATTGCATACACATATTGTCAAGGATCAAATCTTAGCAGTGCCCAGCAAGAAAAAAGGACAGTAAAAACTGGGAAATAAGAGTACTGGTCCGATCTGGTCTTGTATACCCTGAAATTGAACACCAGTAAAAACTGGGAAATAAGAGTACTGGGTCTGAACTGTTTTTTCCAATTGGGTGGCCACTTGGGCAAAAGCACTGGAAGGTGATCTTTCACCCATGGACCCTTACCATCAAGGGTTCAATGCCTTTGAGAAAGGAAGAGAGAAAATTGGTGAGAAAGGAAATAATTAGTCAAAATAACACTTCATATCCTGCTTGCACAGGCTCTGTACCTTTCCCTATTTTTTAATCTGGGGTTACTTCAGACAGTTCCTTAATGCAAATGTCAGACTGCGAAAAAAAAACACTGCGTGGGATGCAGCCACGGTGGGGATGGTGGGGGGGGTGGTGGGGGGGGTGGTGGTGGGGGTATGGAAAATGATTGGGAGCAGTGGTGTTAGGGGATAGAAAATGGGGAAAACAGCAGTTGTGGACCTGCAAGATTTTGACTTGCGTCCTTTTATTGTCCAGGCTTCTAAATCCCTCTCAACTGCCCTGGGCCTCAGACCTAGACTGGTGGGCCAAGGGCCGCATGAAGTCCATGAGCTGAACACTCAGCAGGTGAGATTGTGCTATGCAATATTAACAATGCACATGATAGTATGAAACTCGGTTCTCCAGTAGGCGTAAGTCCATGTATTACTCATGCTGCACAGAGTGATTTCAACTATCAGTGTTCCAAACACATGCTGGGAAATAATGTGCGTTAGCTGCCATATTTTAATTTGGTATTCTGGGAGATCAGCAGCTTTGAGCTAGTGTCAGCCATGGCTCAGTTGGGAGCCTTTCTGCTGTTATATAAGGAGGTTGTGGGTTTAAGTCCCACTCCAGGACTCAAAGCACAAAAGTCAAAGCCGACACTCCAGTGCAATGCTGAGGGAGTGCTGCACTGTCAGAAGTGCTGTCTTTTCGATTAAACGTTAAACTGAGGCCCCATCTGCCCTTGCAGGTGGACATAAGAGACTCCTTGACATGATTTCAAAGAAGAACAGGGGAGTTGTGACCATTACTTATTCCTTAATCAACATCACAAATACAGGTTATCTGGTCATTATCACATTGCTGTCTGTGGGAGCTTGCTGTGCACAAGTTGGCTGCTGCATTTCGTGCACGACAATCACGACTAGGCTTCGAAAGTACTTCATTGGCTGTAAAGCCCTTTATGCCCTGCGCTGCTAGATAAATGCAAGCCTTTCTTTATTCTAGCTCCTCTGGCCTTTAAACACCTAAATCTGGCTCCCTTGCTCCTACAGAGGCCAAATTGTGGAGTTTGGACTCGTGCCTTTGAGTCTGGAATGGTAAGGGAGCTGGGGTGAGCAGTGTAAATGCTGGCAGCTAACCACGGAAACCAGGTCCGTGGATTCCAAATTGAAACTATGCCAGTGTAAAAGTGGAACAGGTAATTTTAGAAGGTGCTGGATTCGAACTGAAATAAACTGAGTCACCAGAGCTGCTGAGAAACCAATGTTCTTCCCTTTCACCTGCTGTCTGTTTTGGCCGTCGACTTGTTTCAATCCACCTGCCTCCCCTTTTTTTCCCCATGTGGACTTATTCCGAGTACATGAAGCAAGTTGCATTCATGAAGCACCTACAACATAGTAAAAACATCCATTCAAAACCGCTTCACTGGAACACACAGATGAGCTATTGACTGTCATATCAAAACAAAATTGTATCTAAATATTTTCCACACCCTCAGGACTTTTAGCACATCAGCCACTGTTGTGATTTAGGAAATGCAGCAGCCAATTTACACACAGCTACCCCACCCCCCATCGACAAACAGCAAAGTGATAATGACCAGATAATCCGGAGTTTTCTTAGTGGTGTCCCCAGTGAGAAACCAATTGCAGCTAGTTGGGAATATCAAGTGGTCATAACTGATTTCTACTGGAAATAAAAGGTCACAACAGGTTTTAACTAGAATAGCTGGAAATTATAATTGGAAACCAGTTGGTATCCGTGCGTGTGTCAGCTGTGACTCAGTTCATAGCACCCTCGCCTTTGAATCAGAGGATTGTGGGTTCATGTCCCACTCCCGGAAACCAAGAACTGTGATTGTACTCGAAAGAGTTACAATCTGTGACTGTTGATAACTCGAAAGAGTTACAGTTGGATTTAACAGACACATTGGGAACTTACTAGAACCAGTTAACTTGTTTACTGGTTCAACCGAATACAACTGGAATAACTGGCACTTAACGGGAAACCCATTGTGATTCCACTTGCGCAGTTGACTGTACCTATTTGAATCTTACTGGAAGCAGTTGACTTCTGCTGGAACAAATTGACAGGCAAACTGGAACCAGTTGGAATTAAGTAGAGCCAGATGCTATGTAGCTGCTTCAATGATTTTTGAACTGGCAACTGTACCAGTTAAAGCCAATTAGATTGACTTTGGGTTTTATGAAAGGGAAATCATGTTTAACCAATTTATTGGAGTTCTGTGAAGGAGTAACATGCATGGTGGATAAAGTGGAGCCTGTAGATGTGCTGTACATGCCAGGAGGCATTTGATAATGTGCCACATCAAAGGTTATTGTGAGAAATAAAAGCTCATGGTTTAGGGGATAACATATTAGCCTGGATAGAAGATTGGCTGGCTGGCAGAAAACAGAGAGTATGCATAAATGGGTCTTTGTCTGATTGGCAGGATGTGACGAGTGGAGTCCCGCAGGGGTCTGTGCTGGGGCCTCAACTTTTTACAATTTATATCTATGACTTAGATGAGGGGAGTGAAGGCATGGTCACTAAATTTGCAGATGACACAAAGATAGGTAGGAAAATATGTTGTGCAGAGGACATCTGGAGGTTGCAGATGGGAACATAGGTTGAGTGAGTGGACAAAAATGTGGCAGATCAAGTATAATGTGGGGAAAATGTGAAGTTGTTCACTTTGGCAAGAAGAATAAAAAAGCAGAATATTACTTAAACAGAGAACGACTGCAGAATTCCGAGGTGCAGAGGGATCTAGGTGTTCTAGTGCATGAGTCACAAAAAGTTAGTATGCAGGTACAGCAAGTAATTAAGAAGGCTTTATTACGAGAGGAATTGAATATAAAAGTAAGGATTTAAGTAAGTTATACAGGGCATTGGTGAGGCCACATCTTCAATATTGTGTGCAGTTTTGGTCTCCTTATTTAAGGAATGATATAAATGTGTCAGAGGCGGTTCAGAGGAGGTTTACTAGATTGATACCTGGAATGAGTGGGTTGTCTTATGAGGAAAGGTTAGACAGACTAGGCTTGTTTCCACTGTAGTTTAGAAGAGTGAAGGGTGACTTGATTGAAGCATATAAGATCCTGAATGGTACTAACAAGGTGGACATGGGAAGGATGCTTCCTCTTGTAGGTGAGTCCAGAACTAGGGGGCACTGTTTTAAAATTAGGTGTCATCCTTTTAAGACTGAGATGAGGAGAATTTTTTTCTCCCAGAGGGTTGAACTCTCTATCTCAGAAGGCGGTGGAGGCGGGGTCATTAAATATTTTTAAGGCGGATGTAGATAGATTCTTGTTAGACAAGGGAATCAAAGGTTATAGGGGGTGGATGGGAATGTGGAATTCAAAACACAAACAGATCAGCCATGATCCTATTGAATATCGGAGTAGGCTTGAGGGGCCGAATGGCCTACACCTGCTCCTATTTCGTATGTTCGTATGTTTGTATGACTTTGATTGAGGGATAAGTGTTGACCAGGACATCAGATAGAATTCCCCTGCTTTTCTTCAGATTGGTGCAATATGATCTTTTATATCCATTTGATGGTGTCCTAATTCAATGTTCCACCTGAAGGATGGCATCTTCAACAGTGCAGCACTCCTTCGGGGTTGCACTGGAGTGTTATCCTAGATTTTTGTAGTCAAATCTTTAGACTGGAACCTGAACCCCTAGCATTCTGACTCAGAGGCAAGAGTGCTACCAATCCAGACCTGATACAGTATGTAAAATCTGTTATAAGCTCAAAGCCACTTCATGCAACATACCTGCACCTATTCAAGAAGTACTTGTCCTAATTTGTATGCTCAAAACCCAAGTTATGATACCGATTTTCAATTTAACTGTCGAGAATATCTGATGTGTATAATTATATGAAAACCTTTACCCTTTCTGCTATTAGTTACAAGTAAAATTAAACCTTTTATAGGCATACAGAGAACTTACAACATGGTCAAGCAAAAACAGAATTACCTGGAAAAACTCAGCAGGTCTGGCAGCGTCGGCGGAGAAGAAACCAGTTAACGTTTCGAGCCTTCATGGCCCTTCGAAGGGCCATGAAGGCTCGAAACGTTAACTGATTTCTTCTCCGCCGATGCTGCCAGACCTGCTGAGTTTTTCCAGGTAATTCTGTTTTTGTTTTGGATTTCCAGCATCCGCAGTAGCTTTTAGCTTTTTGTTTTTATGGTCAAGCACTGTTCAGTTTAACCAGTCTGTGTTGGGTATTTATCCTCTACACGAACAGTGGTCCAAATTCCCATGTCCTTTTATTTTTTCCAACCACCCAGTCTTAGCCTTACCCATTCTTGAATGTTGATTCAGTTGCAACCTCATAACCCACTGCGGACAAAAGATTCCCTGCTCCCTGTGCAATATCTTTTACATTTAACCTTATATCACTGATCCCTCATTCGAGACCATTCAATCACAGGGGAGAGCTTCTTTTCATCTACTTTATGCTATCCTTTCACAAGTTTAAACATTGCTATCAAATCACCCTATAATCTCCTCAAGTCTAGCAAAAAGAATCACAATTGTTCTTCACATTCTAATGTAAATTTTACTTGTATGCAAACAATTGCCTCTCCAGTGGAACACGTTAGAAAGGCAGATCCAACATCATTAATACATTGCTTTTATATTCCTTTGAGACTTTGTTGGTGATTAATACCCACTCATAAATAGGGGATATCTGCAACAGGCTACATGGTTTGGCTAATGTCACACTTTTGTTTGCATGGCTTCTCACCTCTGTAACCTGTTCTTTATAACCTAGCAGAGGTGTTGAGTAACACACTGTTTCAGAAATGTCACACCTCTGAACATATTGCTCCAATTATCCGTCTCTGCTTTTCCCCATTGTGAAAACTTGCTAAGGGTGGCCATTGAGAATTTTAGATCTTTTGGGTAGGTTTCCCAGGGACTTTCACGTTCTGTGACTGTTGAATGTACCATGCCTTCTTGAGCACCCGAGGGTGCTCGTGTATGTAAATGATCATAACGATCACACGTTGAATGGCAGTGCAGGTCTCATTTTATTATGGATCATCTGATCTTCCATCGGATGATTTCATTCTCGTTCTGGTCCATTAGTTGCACTGAAATAGTTTAACTTTGATGTGATGCAAAGCGGTGTTATAAACCAGCATGGAACCAAGTTGAACAATTATTCCTGACTCCGTTATTTTAAAATTATTAGAAAAAAGAGCAATATTTCATTATTTAAAAGAAATCTAGAGGAGCTCTCCTTGGTGTTCTGGCCAATATGCAACCCTCAACCAACATCACTAAAAAGAGCATCATCCAGTTAGCACCGTATTGCTGTTTGTGGGAGCTTTGCTGTGTGCAATTGGCTGGTGCATTTCCTATATTACAATAGTGATTACACTCCTAAAGTGCTTCATTTGCTGCAAAGCACTTTACTTGTCCTGAGGTTAAGAAAGGTACTATATGCAAGCAAAAACAGAAACAGAAATACCTGGAAAAACTCAGCAGGTCTGGCAGCATCGACGGAGGAGAGCACAGTTGACCTTTCGAGTCCTCATGACCCTTCAACAGAACTAAGTAAAAATAGGAAAGGGGTGAAATATAACGGCCATACTATATACAAGCACCTGTTTTTCTTTTGTGATGTTTATGTATTATTTACCTCTGCTGTCCTGTTGGCTTGTTTGGAGGTCAATTTGCAAAACAGGTATCTGTTATTCTCACTGTGTGTTAGAGGAAGAATAGGGAGGTCACTTATTACTTGGAAGGAGCAAATTTAGGTGGAATAGAAGAATTAAAGGGATCTCGCAGTACAAATACACAAATCACTAACAGTTGAACCACAGATTAGGAAGGCCACAAAAAGCCAAACCAAGCATTAGGGTTTATTTCTAGAGGGATAGAATTGGGAAATTAAGCTAAACCTGTTTTGAGCCTTGGTCAGACCACATGTTGAGTGCTGCACGCAGTTCTGGCTGCCATATTTTGAAAAGGACTTAGAGGCACTGGAGAAGGTGCAGAGATTTACAAGGATGATACCAGAACTGAGTGGGTATACACAACAGGAAAGGATGGACAGGCCGGGTCTCTTTTCTCTTGAAAAAAGTAGGCTGAGGGGGTGACCAAATAGAGGTATTTAAAACTCTGAAAGGTTTCGATAGAGTGGATACAGGGAGAAAGATTGCTCTTTTGGGGAGCAGCAAAACAAGAGGCCCTCAATATAAGATAGTCGCCAAGAAATCCAATAGGGAATTCAGAAGAAGCTTCTTTACTCAATGAGTGGTGAGAGTGTGGAACTCGCTACCACAGGGAGTGGTGGAAGTGAATAGTATAGCTGCATTTAAGGGGAAGCTAGACAAGCATATGAGGGAGAAGGGAATACAGGATCAGGACAATAGATTTAGATGAGGAAAGGTGGGAGGAGGCTCGAGTGCACCATAAACATGGAATGGACTGGTTGGGCTGCAAGGCTTGTTTCTGCGCTGTATATCCTATGTAATCCCATATAACTGCCAAAGGTAGATTCTCCACTATGGCTGTAGTTTCCAAATTGCTAGAAACAAATGTTAAATCAACCAGAAATGGACCACCCCCCTTAAACAGTATAAATTTCATCACATTCCCCACTTCTCTTCAGCTCTGAGGAAGAGTCATACGGACTGGAAACATTAACTCTGTTTCTCTCTCTACAGAGGCTGCCAGACCTGCTGAGTTTTTCCAGCATTTTCTGTTTTTGTTTCAGATTTCCAGCATCCGCAGTATTTTGCTTTTATTAGAAATGGAAAATGCTCATTTCATGTCATTCACCACAGTCAGCTTTTTATCATTATGATCCTGCTATTCCCATTTACACCTCCTCTCAATCTAACTTTTACTTCTTTATTGAGAACTGTCAGTTTGCCAACTTGCTCTGCCCACCTGGATCAGCAGCAGCGCAGGTAAGACACTTAATCAGCGGTTATGGAGTGGGCAATAAGGTGCTCCAATTTACTAAATTTACTAAAATATAGAGGTTAGGAGCTTCCTCAGAGTAACTCCTACTCCGCCTCTGTTATTTCATGTGTTGTGTGGTGGGAACGCACCAGGCAAGAAACTGATAGGATCAGGTTGTCTGCCATGAGAAGGGTATCAGCCCACATAACTGCGCCTTCACAAAGACTGCCTATTTCCCCCTCCACCATTACCTCAGCTCATCTGCTGCTGAAACCCCTATCTATGCCTTTGTTGCCTCTAGATTTGACTGTTCCAACACTTTATTAGTAGGGCTCCTACATTCTACCCTTTGTAAAGTTGAGGTCCAAACAACACCCTGCTACTTTGGTCCTTACTTGCACCAAGTCCCATTTCACCCATCAGCCCTGTGCTCGCTGACCTACAATGGTCACTGTCGCCCAGTCAAGCAACACCCTGGTCTTAAATTCTTAGCCTCGTTTTCAAAACTCCATGGCCTTGCCCCTCCCTATCTCTGTAATCTCTTCCAGTGCTACAACCCTCCAAGATATCTACACACTTCCAATTCTGATCTCCTGAGCATGCCGGATTTCAATCAGTCCACCATTGGTGGCATGCATTCAGCTGCCAAGGCCCTAAGCTCTTCCCTCCCCCCTCCCTCTCTCATTCCTCCTTTAGGACCAAGCTTTTGGTCATCTCTCCTAATATCTCCTTGTGTGACATGGTGTCAAATGTTGTTTGAGAATGCCCCTATGAAGCACCTTGGGATGTTTTACTACATTAAGGCACTATATAAATTTAAATTGTTGTTTATTAATTTTTTTTTCATTGCCTTCGAGAGTTAGGTTAAAATAAACCACAAGCACACTTCTCTCTCCTTGCCACTGCTCCCTCGTTCCCTCCCTAAAGGAACCTCATGGCCAAAGTAACAGCTAGTGCATCATAGCAGTTCATTTTTTTGAGATTCAGTCCAGAGACTGGTCTGATAATCATTCACACAAGGGCCAAGGTTGTGTTTGCTCCTTCTGCAATCCTCCTGATGTCCCAAACCCACCTCTTGGTCAATTATACTTTCAAACATCTGACTGGATATGTGTGTGTGTGTGTGTGTGTGTGTGTGAGAGAGAGAGAGCGAGATAGCGGGTGGATGTCAGCTAGTGGATGTTTTAGTCAATAGTAGGAGAGACTGCTACAATGTCAGGAGAAAGGATATGTAGATGAGGACTGATTTTTAGTTCAACCGCATACTGGGACTATTGACTAGACTGTGGTTTTTAAACAGGAAAATAGCTTAGGACGATGGCTGTCTGGAATGTAAGTTGCATGTGGAGCTTTATGTTACACGTGAACATTTTCCTGTCCAGCGCAAGGGTCCGCAGGTAAACATCATTCCACCTGGAGTAATGTATTTTTCTGGCCCACTCACTGGTCTTTCAGCGCGTGCGTAAGAATGTTCTATAATCTCACTCCCCACAGCAGTTAACCTCAGCAGCTGACAAGATGAAGCTGCACAATTGGCGCAAAATAATGGGTAGCTTTTAGTTTGGATTTTAATCACAGAGAATTAAGTTCAAGAATCTGTAAAAGGTCTGTAAAAGAGAAGGGACACTTTCCACATTGCTGTAGGTAGATTAAAAGGTAGGTCACAGGAGATGTAGGCAGAGACAGGCATCTTAACCTGGGGTAAATTCGAACAGCTAAGAGGCAATTTGTAATGTTTGGATTCCCATGTCTCACTGTTGCATTCATCTTTCCCATCACTGTGGCAATGTGGATATAAGTAACACGGGTATGAAACTTTTGGAATTGTTTTTGGAATGACCTATTTTGCTCCTGCAATACTTGATTCCTTGTTACACTTGTGGGAGGGAATTAAAAGTGAGAAGCGGCATTTTATCCTTGCTGGTCCAGGGTAGAGTTTAGGAATTTTCTTCTCTTCAGAGTCTTAACTAGGCTGACTGGGATGATCCCAAATAATTGAATGCGGAAACCATCATTGTTGGGAAGTAGGTATAGGCCATTGGGATAGACTTGGCTTTGCTAATACTTACATTCCCGATCCAAGACTAAATATTCATGCTTAGCACTCACAGAGCTGACAAGACAGTACTTTCATCCACTAAGATGAAAGCGAAATACTGCGGATGCTGGAAATCTGAAACAAAAACAAAAAATGCTGGAAAAATTCAGCAGGTCTGGCAGCATCTGTGTAGACAGAAACAGAGTGAATGTTTCGAGTCTGTGTGACTCTTCTCCAGAGCTCTGAAGAGTCATACGGACTCGAAACGTTAACTTTGTTTCTCTCTCCACAGATGCTACCAGACCTGCTGAGTTTTTCCAGCATTTTTTTGTTTTTGTTTGTGCCTTGCATCCACTCCCCTATCCTGTCCCCTTTTTCCTAATTTAACGAAAAGACAGTTTTTATAGTTGCCAGTTCCAACAGGTGCCCTTTGAAGCTTAGGTTTTTCCAGTACTCAGTTCCATTCAGCTACTGCTCCTGTTCTTGCCGACCTCGGCCACTAACCAAAATATTGCATCAAAGTTCTCAACCTTATTTTCAAAGTTTACCTCTGCAAGCTCCTCCAGCGCACAGCTCAGTTCACACCTTTTGTCCTTCGAGTCTGGCCTACCCTCTCCACTCACCCTCACTGACAGATTGAGCGTTCAACGTTCTGCCTGTCTAGCTCTTCCTAACACTCTCGGCTTTCACGACCTCTTTCATCCATTTTCAAAAGTCTCCTCAAAACCTATTCTGTCGACTCTCCTTCTGGTCAGCTGCCCAAACTCTTGTCCAATCTCCAGCCTTGCGCTTTTTCCAATTGGAATTGGGCATCATTTAGACCCCCAACATACAGTCGCCTACAGGTAAATCCTGGCAGTGGGCTGGAGCGAACTGGGGCAGATAAAACCTGGCAGTGGGTTAGAGTGAGCTGGGACAGGTAAATCCTGGCAGTGATTTGGGGCAGGTAAGTCTTGGCAGTGAGCTGGGACAGGTAAGTCTTGGCAGTGAGCTGGGACAGGTAAGTCTTGGCAGTGATTTGGGGCAGGTAAGTCTTGGCAGTGAGCTAGAGTGAGCTGGGACAGATAAATCCTGGCAATGGACTGGAACGAGCTGGGGCAAGTCTCCTGCTCTTTGTAATTCCCCCAGGAAGGATTATTTGTTTGCCATGCACATCACAAGCTAATTTTGCAACAGGGTCCTTTAGCAGGTGTTAAGTCCATAACTTACATAATCAAGGGGCTCATTGTTTTATGCATCTGCTTGGACGCCTATAATAATGGGGCCTCATTAATTTAACAGTGGGATCGATCCCTGTGCAGATTAGACGCAGGCTATTCCATTGCTCAACCTGTGTGCTTCACACCAATTTTCTGCTTGAAAGACAACCATAGTTCATACTGATTTCTATCCTTATGAATCCAATCATGGCAATAGTCAGCACTTTAAGAAAGGAGCTGAGAAAATTGAGAGACAAGAGACTTATATCTTTACACACTTGTGGGCTAAATAGAATGTATTATTTGAAACTGTGAAATGTCCATTTATTGTTCTGCCTCTTCTATTAAACATATACAATGCTTTCATTTTTGTTGTGATTTTAATGCTGCAGAAATTTCCATTATAATATCTCCATGAGAAGGCTGGGAAAATAGCAAAGGTTTTTGCCAACACCTCCAGACCACTTGGGAACTGAGGCAAATATGACTATCAGGGAATCCATGCAGTTTGGAGAAATATTCCCAAAGAAAACCAGGGAATTGGACTGATACTGCCCTAGATCATGCGGGAAATGGGCCGAAATTCCCATGGACCCCTAGAGTATTAGAATGATATCCTCACGGACTGCCAAGGAATCCAGGGAAAAATACCCCTATTTGCACATTGAACCCAGCAAAATGCATTTCTGTGTAAATCTAATAAATATTAACATTGTCTTTTTCCAATGAAATTTAAATCCTAAGAAGAATACTATAAACATGATAAACCATTGAATCTCAATGCCAATAAAAAAGATTCTACAGTGTTAGAGCAAAAAGATGTGTAATTCAAATGTAAACTGTTACAGATAGGAATATCAAGAAAAAGTTTATGTACATATATAATTCAAGCAAAGGGACATTATCATCCTGAAACTCGAACAATGATATTGAGAGAGAAGGTGACTGGGGCCAATTCCTTTTGTGTAATGTATGTATGATCAGACCTTAAATACTAAATATTTGAGATGTATACCAGAGCATCGTGTTTCCAGTGTTTAACAGCTGGGAAATGCAAATACTGCATAACTGTCATCATTAATCTTGTGAAACCAGAAGTCAGGAATAAACAAAGCAATAGACAGAAGGCTGTATCATCATTGCAATTATGCGAGTACTTCATTGATCAGAAACACAATCCCTTCTGCGTGGAGCTCCAATGAGTGTTCTGCTTTTGAGGTTAGAAAATCCAATATGAGCAACTGTGCTGGCTTAATCCTCTCTCTCCCTCTCCCCCCACCCTGCACCCCTCTCCCCACCACCGTTCCCACCCCTACCACCCACCCCCGCCCCTGCTTCTCCCTGTGGAGAGTCCATATGAGGCCACGGCCTACTTACAAAGTGGGAAAGGCGCCAACAAGCAATAGCTTCCCAACTGAATTCCATAAGGAATTCTGTCAACGTTAGTTCTGGGCCCGCCGCTGGTTGTGCGCGTAGATCCCTTGCAAAATGGGCATTCTTCCCAATTCATTGCTCGCTCATGCACAGACAATATTCAGTTTGCACACTTAAAGGAAAAAGATCCCAGCGCGCGATCAAATTGCAGGCCAATTTCAAATGCTGCCGCAGATCTCAAAGTACGCTCCAGTCAATTAAAAGAATATCTCTAGTATGTATACAGCTGCAAAGAGCACACATCTGTTAAATATATAGATCCTTACATAGTCAAAATTTCAAACTGCTTTTCTACAGGAATGTGCTCTGTTAAATATATTACAATAAACATGATATTCTTCAATGTAGACTCTTGTACTTTCAGCCCGATTCTCACCACTGAAAGCAGAATCCCGTCACTGAAATGCCCGGCTCACTGGTTTACAGGAATAATCATTTAAATCCAATTCCAGTGATACATTTGAATTCAGATTCTCAAAAAAACGTGGATTTTTCCCAATTCAAAGGCTGGAAAGAAAATGCCGGAGGGATATTGACTCAGATTGCCACTCATGTTTCTACCAAATCAGCTGCTTGTAGGTTACCAAAGTGCTGAACCCAGTGTCTCTTTTCCAACTAGACCAATAATGAGTTGGATTCTTACCTCTATCAAACCACCAACAAGTCCTACCCGCACTGGTATTAGACAACCAGGAAATTGGGCACGTACTTATATTCCATTGTACTAGCAGCAGAGAAATTGACCTATTGGCCCAACAGGTCACTGGGCAGTGATGAAGTGTCAGGGAGGAGGCAAGGGTGGGTGATTTCCTCATCTATGATCCTATGGTGTTGAGGACACCTGTAGCACCTGACCCATGTTCCAACTGAGAGCAGATAACTCAAGACAAAGTCTCTGGTTCCTGTGGTCCATTATGTGACGGCTTGGCCAATTCGGCAATGAAGCTAGTCGATTCTCATCTTAAAACTGCACAATTGGCACAGTCACTCCCACAAGCCGTGAACCTACATTTCAGAGGCAGTCATAAAAGTTTTGCTACTGCGCTTATTACATAGAAGCTCGAACGTGATATTGTCAGCACTGCTGAGAATATGATCTGGAGGCTTCTCCAATCCCACCAAAAAGGATAAGGTGTTCAGGCAATTTTGCAAACAGTTTGTAAACTGCTATTCTTTCAAGCTTATGCCTCTCAGTTACCTTACCTTAGCTCCCTCCCCTTTGTTAATGCACAAGCACATTATGAAAGTATATTTTACATCATGTACGTTTGAAACGAGGCATTTTGGGTTGCACTGAGGACTCAGTGAGTTTACCCAGTGAGTAGCTGAGGGACACAGAATGGGGAAGACACAAAATTGATCCCAGAGCTAAACTGCCTGATTTCAGGGGGCCTCAGCATCCCTGGGCTAGAGGGACCAAGTTTCTACCTCTGAGCAACCCCTATTGGAAATTGCTGAAAAAAGAGACATTTCAAAGCTTTTCGTCTTGCACTCATCAGGGCATTTAGCATGAATACCAATATTGGGGGAAGACAACAGTACATACGGTATAAATTGTTGTCTTCCCCCAATATCGGCATTCTTGCAAAGTGTCCTGATGAATGCAAGATGAAAAGCTTCGACATGTCTCTTTTTGCAACAATACTCAAGTTCTGTACAGCCAAACGACTATTCCTATTGGAAATGTTTGTGTGTGGGCATTGCATCGGCACAGGGGTTGGGACACCAGCCATTGCCGATACTTCCGGGCCCTGTCTGACTCCGTTCCCTGCCTTGCTGGTGACCGAACATTCTGCCCTTGAATATATGTGATCTATTCGCATGTTGCCCGTGGGAAAAGTTCATTTCAAATCAAAACATAATTTTGTTCCCAAGTATCATTCTTACTGCAAAATTTTTTAATGCTCTCATTAAAGCAAATAAATGTAACTTAGTTCTTCACTGGATAAACCATTCTGTGGTTTGAAACCAAACTAGAGCAGCGAAGAAGGCCTCAGGTTTGGAGCCCGAGTCTGTGCCAAGTTCACTGATCTCAGATGGAGCAGCAGTTGGATGCCACAATAGCGCCCTAGCCTGGTGAAGGAAAGTGCCAGCTAACGTTGCCCATCCAGGAAGGCATGAAGGCTAAAGAGTTCATTTGTGCCGACACAGGTGAGGAGTGGAATGAGGGAAATAAACCAATACGCTAAAAAATCTTTTTGTGGGGATTTACAATAAAGCTAAACAACACATCACTAAGAAGTCAAATGACATCACCCTATACGATACAGATCATTATGATTGTCTCAGCTCAATTTAGATCTATTCTGGATAAATAATTCTGAAAACAATAGCACTGGAGTCAAGTTATTCTATTTTCTTTCACCTGTTGCATCTGCTAAGCCTGTCCTTTAAGGGCTCATGTTACTGGGTGTGTCAGGACCTAGTTTAAGCTAGGGGGAACCAGTATCTCTTACATTGTCCAATTTTGAATTTGGACCACATTTGGTGAATCCTGATTTTCAGTCTTTGCATGGGATCGGAATAAAACATTTTTAAGTGCCTCTTCCAAACAACACATTCATAACGTATCCACAGCCTATGGAGGAATTTAGTGAAGACTTGTATTCATTCCTACTAATGTTACCAAGTACAACAACAGCTTGCATTCATATAGCACCTTTAAAGTAGTAAAACATCCAAAAGCCTTTCACAGAGGTGATTATCAAACAAATGCCCCATTGAGTCACACACGGAGATATTAAGATAGGCGTCCGGAAGCTTGGTCAAAGAGGTAGCTTATAAGGAGTGTCTTAAAGGAGGAGAGAGGAATACAAAGGCGGAGAGCTTTATGGAGGGTATTCCAGAGCCTAAGGCCTGAGCAGCTGAAGACACGGCCACCAATGGTGGAACAAAGAAAATTGGAAATGCACTGGAGACCAGAATTAGAAGTGCGCAGACATCTTAGAGGGTTGTGGGCCTGGAGGACATTACAGGGATAGGGAGAGGCGAGGCCATGGAGAGATTGGAAAACAATGTTGAGAATTTTTAAATCGAGGTGTTGCCAAACTGGAAGCCACTGTTAGTTAACATGCCCAGCGTGATTAGTGAACAGGATTTTGTACAAGTTAGGATATGGGTAGCAGAGCTTTGAATTAGGATGGTGTAAGGTGGGGTCCTAGTCAGGAGAACATTGGAGAAGTTGAGCTTGGAGGTAACAAAGGCAGGGATGAGGGTTTCAGCATCAGAAGAGCTACAACAGAGGTGGAGGAAGGCGATGTTACGGAGGTAGAAGTAGGCAGTCATATTAATGGAGAGGCTATGGGGTCGGAAGCTCAGCTCAGGTTCAAACAGGACACCGAGGTTGCGAATAGTCTGGTTCAGCCTCAGACAGTGGCCAGAAAGAGTGGAATCAGAGGTGAGCACCATGTCTTATATTAAGGCTAGTTGGCAGAATTTATTTTTTTTGTTTGCATTTCTCTCCTCACCACTTGGTAAGTATCAGCAGATTTTATGTTGACAAGTGTCTCACAGTTGAGTCTGATCCAATCAGAATAAAGAAATCTTTGATTGTTCCTGGGTCACGGGGAATCTGGCCAATTACATCCCTAAGTATGGCCAATGGCAGGAGTTTTGGTTATTACTGAGGCCAATTAGTAGTGTCTCAAATCATCAACTCAACTGATCATCTTGGGATATTGTTCAGTGTGGACCCAATGTGTGCCTTTACTCACTAGACTATTGAGGCAGCTGCAACTTCCCAGGCTAGATTTACAGTAAGTGGCGTGATAGTTGATTTGGCTGGTGTGATAAGTTCAGTCACCACAATGGACCTCAGCAACCTGAAACTGGGGAGGAGACAGGTTCCCATTTTTGTTTTTCTATAGTGGGTATATTTAACTGGAGTATGGTAGAGTGGTGATTATGTTCCTGGGCCAGTAACCAGGCGCTTGGTCTACTAACCTAGATCTCATAACTAGAACGAGATCATCACAACTAACAATGTGAGTTCAGGTCCTATCACGACAGTTTGCGAATTCTGGAATTAAAAAGCTGGGATCAGGAAGAGTGACGATGAAGCTATCAGATTGTAGTAAAAACCAAACTAGTTCACTAATATCCTTTAGGGAAAGAAACCGGCCTTTACATGTGACTTCAGCCGCATACCAATGAGGTTGACCCTTAATTGCTTAGCAGGTCGCTCACTTTTATCAAACCAATTAAAGTAGGCTCATGATTGGCTTCACAGGGCAACTAGGGATGGGCAGTGTTTGGAGAAGTGGTAACCCTCCATGTACCAGAAGAGATTTGTGTGTTTCATACAGCAAAAGCCCATTAACTGCTGAACAGATCCTGGCAAGTTGGAAAGATGTTTACATGGATCTTGAGTGTCTTCCTGGTTAATATCGTCTGAAGCGGATGAGTGCGTGAGACCAACTCAGCATCTTCCGAGGAGAATTTCCGCTGCCCTCAAGTCCAACCTGAAGACAAGATAGAGGAACTTGAAAAGATGGGAGTAATCAAGAAAGTGGCAACTCCTACAGAGTGGATTATCGTCATTGTAGCAGTGAAAAACCCCTGAAAAGAGTGTGCATAAATCTAAAGGACCTCAATAAAGCTTTGAAGAGCAACGAATGTATGAATTAGGAGCAGGAGTGGGCCGCTCGGCCCCTCGAGCCTGGTATGCTCACTACCCCACTCACCATCCCATACCAACCATTGAAGAAATTTTGCTGCAACTTGCCGAGGCAAAGGTCTTTACTATTGGAGATGTGGAAGATGGATACTGGCAAGTGAAGTTGGATGAAAGCAGCAGATTCCAGGTTACATTCTGGGGGTACAGATGGCCGTGCATGCTGTTTGGAATTTGCACTGTTCCGAAAGGGTATCAACACAAGCAGCATGAGATAGTCAACGATCTTCCAGGAGTGGAAGTGATTATGGGTGATCTGCTGGTCCATGGATGTGGAGGTACAATGGAGAAGCCATCACAGACCATGGTGAGAATCTAGTGAGACTGATGGAGAGAACTTGCCAGATGAACCTGAAGCAGAATAAGAAAAAACTGCAACTGAAAGATAAGTGAAGTCAAGTACATAGGTCATGTACTGACAGTGAAAGGAGTTTGTCCTGATCCTGATAAGGTGAGAGCAGTAGCACAGATGCAACAATCAACAGATATGAAGGGGGTGCAATGATTTGTTGGATTTGTGAACTACCTAGCAAAGTTCTTGCTCAATTTGTCATCAGAGGGTGAAGCTCTACGCAAACTCACTGCAAAGGATGTTCAGTGGTATTGGGGCACAGAACAAGAAGCAGCTTTCACTCACATCAAACAACTCGTGATGATAACGCCGGTGCTGAGGTACTATGATGTCAACGATGAAGTCACCTGCAGTGAGATGCCAGTGAAACAGGACTTGAAGCAACCCTCATGCAGCAAGGACAACCAGTTGTGTTTGCATCCGGAGTGTTAACACAAACTCTATGACGCTATGCACAGATTGAGAAAGGGTGCCAGGCTGTTGTCTTTGGTTGTGAGCACTTTCATCAGTACCTTTTTGGGACAGAAAGTGACAGTAGAGGTCTGTCCAAAAAGCTGCTTCAAAGCATCCTTCTCAAACTATTTCTCTCTGCTCCAAAGGACTGCAAAGGATGTTACTTTATTTGCAGAGATATCATTTGGAAGAGAAGCACAAGCAGGAGAAGTGGATGTACATCACCGACATGCTGTCAAGAGCTATGTTCCATTTGAAGAAAGTTGATGATGCTGGTACAGAGTGTGAAATCTTCCAGATTCAAAAAGAAGCAGTGGCAAGGTCATGCTCTGGAAGTCATTAAAGACTTATGATCTGACAGACAAGCGTCTTGCTCCGACCAAACAAACTACGCAATGAGATGCAACTCTCCAAATGCTGCAGGAAGTAATGACAAAGCGATGGCCTGAAACTGTAAAGGACAAACCCATTGCTATAAGAGAGTATTGGACATACAGAGATGAAATGGTTGCCCAAGGTGGCATCTTGTACAAGGGAACTGGAGAACTCATTGTCGCTAAGGGGATGGGAAAAGTGATGCTGAAGTGCATCCATGAAAGCCATCAAGCAATTGAATCTAGTCTGAGGAAGGCAAGAGAAGTGCTCTACTGGCCAAACATGAGCAATGAGATCAAGGACCACATCAGTGCACTGTTTGTAATGAACATCAAACCAAGCAAGCTAAGGAGCTGCTCACGACGTTTGACATCCTAGACAGACCATGAGTGAAGCTTGGAGTAGACGTCTTCACTCTCTTTGGAACTGACTATCTTGTTACAATTGACTACTATTCAGACTACTGGGAGTTAGACGGCTGATGTCAAGACTACCAGTGAGATTGTGGAATGCCTGAAAGCACATTTCAGTCATTATGGTATTCCAAACATTGCCATGAGTGACAATGGCCCTCAGTTCATAAGTGAACAATTCAAGCACTTCATGAATAATTGGGAAATTCAGCAGTACACATCATCTCTAGTCAAATGGAAAGGCTGAGGCAACGGTGAAAATTGTCAAAGGGATCATCAAAAATTTAAGTAGACCCAACAAAGTTATGTATAAGGCAATCTTAGAGTGAGAAACACAACTACTGAAGGCATGGAAAATAGCCCAGTCCAGTGACCAATGTCACGCCACAAACAAACTACTCTTCCAATAGCTAAAGAACTACTGAAGACAGAAGTAGTAACAACAGTGAGTGATTAAATCAAAGTGAAACAACAGAAAGCCAGGTTTCACTTTGCTAAAGCTGCCAAATCGTTGTCAGAGCTGAGAATTAGAGAGCTATTCAGAGTGCAAACATTCGACACCCTCAAAAGTCAGCCCACTTGGCAACTAGGGACCTGTGTAGAGAAGTTGCCACCTCGATCGCACATGGTGAAAATGAATGACTAGATATATCGTTGCAACTGCAGGCATTTACCTACAACTGGAGAAGCCACTCCTCCACAGCATACAGCTGAGGAAGAAGATGTGAGCTCACCAACCCCACCAGGGACTGAATGACCATCACTCCTAGAGGTCAACCATTTCCCAACAAAGGCAACAGATCAGCAGCAACACTTGCCATTGCAGCAACGTTCCCTGGAGAGGCAACATCCTCCCAGGAATGAGCAGACACGATGAACAGCCAATAACATCCTGCACGGGTACCATTAGAAGACCTGAACACTTTAAAGATTGCATGCAATGCATGTGTAAGGACCGAGGAAAGTGGGACAAACTAGAATGAACAAACAGTTTGCTGTACATGTGTGATGATTTTCATTGTGGATCATGTATGTGTGGGACTTACAACTGCAAATGATAATGTATGCAGGTTATTTGTTCCTTTTACAAAAAGAGGGATGTTTGGAGAAATGCCTTTGTGCACTGTGGCTTTCCATAGTCATGTGACATCTGTCTTCCTTTATGTTTAAAGGCTTGAGAACTGAAGCCATTTCATCCCCTGGAGGCAATAAATGCCGGCTTTGTTAATGATGCCCATGTTCTATGAATGAATAAAAGAATAAGCCAGCTTCCTTTTTATATTACGTGGAATTCCAGCATTTTTTCCTGGTGTTTTAGGGATTACATTCCATTATTCTGTTAGCTACCATTTAGGATTATTTGGTTTTGTAGTAATACGTTACATTTTGTTTTTATTATGTGTTATTGTTCTGTTTGTTTAGCTGTGATTGAATTTCAAACATTTTTCTGTGGGAAAATAAAAATTGGTTCCCTCACTGACATTTATTTCACAACCACTTCTGGAAAGGATATGTATTGGTGTCAGGTGAAGACAGGATTAAGATCTCGATGATGCCCTCCACAGCTGAAGATGTAATAGGACCCGCATGAGATCTCCCTTACTTGAGTAGGCTGCCAATGATCGTTGGCCGGGACCACACATGAAGAATGTCCATGGTCACAGTCGAGACCAAATGGCCATAAAAATGCATTTCAGTGTTGTTGAGTGCCCCCACGGGAAAGGATTGGAAAAGGCGAAGGGGCTTGGGGGTCTTGGAAGAATAAACAGAGGTTTGGACTATTGTCTGCCTATTTTCCACCTCCCTAACATCGTCCAACTCTGCCCCTACCTCAGCTCATCTGCTGCTGAAACCCTTGAGCTTGCCTTTGGTGCCTCTAGGCTATTCCAGTGTTCTCCTGGCTGGCCTCCCATTTTCCACCCTACATTAACTTAAGCTCATCCAAGCTCTCGCTCTGTGCTGCCCATATTGTAGATTAAAGGGTTGGCATCAGAAGCACATGATGCTCATATAATGATCGTGTAACAACATATGATTGATGGAGCAGAAGTTCCAACCTTGTACAGAGGTCCCAATATGCGTGTAGTGGATGTAAATAAAGAGTAATGATTTTAACAAACCACAGTCTCAAGCAGCTTACTTTGGGAGGTGAGACCCAAAGAACCCCGTCTAGACCCCAAATACATGAAAAAGCATGGTGGCAGCGGGCAGCAAGTAAAAAACCCAGAAAACTCTAAGAACCTGCTACAGACCAGGCAAGTCAAGCGATCCTTGAAAGAAGGACGAAAGGAGCAGACTCAAGACTCACCAAAAAGTTGAAGCATTGTGGGGGTAGCAGATGCAAGCTAAGACACAGATCCAGAGTCCGGACAGCAGTGAGCACAGATCTGTAATAACAAGCAGCACCAGTGAAGCAGCAACAATTCCAGGGCTCAGTAGAACATGGAATCCACACAAAGACTCCCAGAACCATTTCAGAGCACTGGAGGCTTAAAACAGGCCCAGAAGTGTGCTAACGGGAGAAATAGGTTCACAAGATATAGAACTGCTTCTGGTTTGCACAAAAAAGATCAAAAGGATCAGGGCAGTACATTACTTTATGTATTTGGATCTATTGCTAATGACGTGACAGCAAAGCATGGAATTGATGAGATTTCAACCTCTTAAGAAGTCCTGCGAGCATTTGATTCGTGTTTCAGCATTTGGAGAGATTTAATTATAGAAAGGGCAAAATTTAACAAGGCAAAGTAAAGACCCAGCAAAAGCATGGATCCTTTCATCAACAATCGATACAGGCCGGCAAGGAACTGCGATTATGGAATCTTAGGAGAGGAACTGATTTGTGATCAAATAGTACTTTGGGTTCTAGACGAAAAATGATCAGATGTCTTACAGACTCGAGAGGATTTAATATTAGCAAAAGCAGTACAAACCACGGGGCAAACTGAGCTCAGAAAACAAAATTGGGTGTTTGTTCGCGGAGCAGTCGAGATCCCGTGGGGAAGACTGAGTGAGACCATTCAGTATGTAGGCCATAAGAAAGAGTGCGCCTAAGCCCGAGCCCGCCAAAACAGGGGAAAGCACCCAGCCGCCATCTTGGAATGTCAAAGATGTGGCGGGAACAAGCTGCACAAGCAAGATGAATGTCCAGCAGGGGGAGCAGAGCGCCACCACTGTGGAAAAGTAGGCCACTTCAAAACTGCCAGTCATTCAAAACTGCTGACAACCTGTAAAAAGGGGGAGAACATTTTAAACCAAAGCACATGCAAGAAGTGGAAGAATGACAAACAAAGGAGGTAACCTTCCTAGGAGAAGTAAATGATACTGCGAATAAATACTGGAGTGTTAAACTCAAAAGTGGATAGACGTTCCACAGAGTTTAAACTAGACACAGGAGCAGGTTTTTCTGTTTAATCAGACAAAGTAAAATGGCTCGAGCAGACTACATTGACGCATATTGGGACCTCTGCACAAGGTTGGAACTTCTGCTCTGTCAATCATCTATCGAATTACAGGATCCTGGTGTGGGACTACATTGAAAGTCAAAGGCCAATACACGGAGAAGTTGAAGTGCAAAAATAGAGAAATCTTCAAATCTCTACAGAATCAAGAATGCCCTCTATTAAGCGGAAAGACATGCTTAAAATTGAAGCTAATCTATAAAGTGGATGAAGTTTCTGATGAGCTTTATAGCAGTACATTCAGGAATGAATTTCCAAAATTATTTACAGGCCGAGTGAATCTAAAGACCGAGTACCCTATCAGCCTACAAACTGATGCTAAACCAATTTGCCTCTTGACACTGAGGAAAATCCCTCACCCACTCTTGGGCAAAGGGTGAAATTGAGGAGATACTACAGCAAGGAGTTCTACCGCCGGTCCCATGCCAACAAAATGGTGTTCAGGAATGGTCACAGTCCCAAAGACAAACGGCTCTGTAAGAATCTGTGTGGGTTTAACTCACCTAAACAAATCAGTGGAATGTGAGATCCACCCCATGGCCTCACTGGATGAGAGACTTGGCAAACTCGCCAGGAGTAATCTATTCACTAATTTGGATGCAAACAGTGGATTTTGGAAGTTGTTTCTGGACAAAGAATCCAGATTGCTAATCACATTTATAACGCCATTCAGTCATTACTGTTTCAATAGGTTACCATTCGGAATTGCGTCAGCTCCTGAAATTTTCCAGAGAACAAGGTCTTAAACCCTATAAAGCCATGGGAGGAGTAATATGCCGTATGGATGTTATACTTGTACATGATTCCATGGGAGAAGAGCATGACCACAGAGTCAGAGCAATCTTGAGCATCTAACAGGATGCAGGCCAAACACTGAATGAAAAATGTGAGTTTGTCAAACCTATGGTAAAATTTCTAGGTCACCTAATAATAGTCTATCCACAAAAAGCAAAAGTAATCAGAGAATTTCCATAACCCAGGAACATTACTGAACTTCAAAGATTCCTCGGGATGGTCAACCAAGTGGGCACATTTCTACCATTATTGGCAGAGGTCAATGAGCCTTTGAGATAGCTGTTGAGACAGGGTCAATAGTGGCGCTGGAGTGTGGGCCAGCAAAACTCCTTTAACAAGATTAAACAGCTTTTAATCCCCTCTGAAATTTTGACACATTATGATCCAGAGTTATTGAACATAGTAGCAGTAGCTGCATCATCAACAGGTCTGGGGGCAGTATTATTTCACGTGCAGGGAGCTAGTAAATGTCGATCAGTTTACTACACCTCAAGGTCATTGTCAGAAACAGAACAAAGATATTCCACAATCGAGAAAGAAGTGTTGGCAGCAATGTGGCTGTGTGAAAAATTCTCAGTACACAGAGTGCTTAAAGAAATGACCCTAGAGATAGTGGATGCATTGGTGGTCACCTTCCGAGATTCTATAGACTCTGGAACAGTTCCTGCAGATTGGAGGGTAGCTAATGGAACCCCACTTTTTAAAAAGGGAGGTAGAGAGAAAACACGGAATTATAGACCAGTCAGCCTGACGTCGGTAGTGGGGAAAATTCTAGAGTCCATTATAAAAGATTTGATAACTGAGCACTTGGAAAACAGTGGCAGAATTGGACAGAGTCAGCATGGATTTATGAAAGGGAAATCATGCTTGACAAATCTACTGGAATTTTTCGAGGATATAACTAGTAGAGTTGATGAGGGGGAGCCAGTGGATGTGGTTTATTTGGACTTTCAGAAGGCTTTCGACAAAGTCCCACATAAGAGATTGGTGTGTAAAATTAAAACGCATGGAATTGGGGGTGGTGTATTCAGATGGATAGAAAACTGGTTGGCAGATAGGAAACAAAGAGTAGGAATAAACGGGTCTTTTTCCGAATGGCAGGCAGTGACTAGTGGGGTACCGCAGGGATCGGTGCTGAGACCCCAGCTATTCACAATATATATTAAAGATTTAGATGAGGGAACTAAGTGTAATATCTCCAAATTTACAGATGATACAAAGCTGGGTGGGAGGGTGAGCTGTGAGGAGGATATAGAGATGCTTCAGTGTGATTTGGACAAGCTGAGAGAGTGGGCAAATGCATGGCAGATGTAGTATAATGTGGATAAATGTGAGGTTATCCACTTTGGTAGCAAAAACAGGAAGGCAGATTATTATCTGAATGGCTATAAATTGAGAGAAGGTAATATGCAACGAGACCTGGGTGTCCTTGTACACCAGTTGCTGAAGGTAAGCATGCAGGTGCAGCAGGTGGTAAAGAAGGCAAATGGTATGTTGACCTTCATAGCCAGAGGATTCAAGTACAGGAGCAGGGATGTCTTGCTGCAATTATACAGGGCCTTGGTGAGATGACACCTGGAATATTGTGTGCAGTTTTGGTCTCCTTATCTGAGGAAGGATGTTCTTGCTATAGAGGGAGTGCAGTGAAGGTTTACCAGACTGATTCCTGGGATGGCAGGACTGACATATGAGGAGAGATTGAGTCGGTTAGGATTATATTCGCTGGAGTTCAGAAGAATGAGGGGGGATTTCATAGAAACCTATAAAATTCTAACAGGACTAGACAGGATAGGTGCAGGAAGGATGTTCCCGATGGTGGGGGAGTCCAGAACCAGGGGTCACAGTCTGAGGATATGGGGTAGGCCATTTAGGACTGAGATGAGAAGAAATTTCTTCACCCAGAGAGTGGTGAGCCTGTGGAATTCACTACCACAGAAAGTAGTTGAGGCCAAAACATTGTATGTTTTCAAGAAGGAGTTAGATATAGCTCTTGAGGGGAAAAGGATCAAAGGTTATGGGGAGAAGGTGGGAGCATGTTATTGAGTTGGATGATCAGCCATGATCATAATGAATGGCGGATCAGGCTCGAAGGGCCGAATGGCCTACTCCTGCTCCTATTTTCTATGTTTCTAT
This sequence comes from Cetorhinus maximus, assembly GCF_964194155.1. Lineage (NCBI taxonomy): Eukaryota > Metazoa > Chordata > Chondrichthyes > Lamniformes > Cetorhinidae > Cetorhinus > Cetorhinus maximus. The sequence goes on from NC_135892.1 coordinate 4,884,585, forward strand.
GTGATGGGATTATGGTTCAAAGTGGCCATTAGTCACTGTTTTGAACATGAAAAAAATTGCGAAGATGCTGCCCAGAATCCAGCGGTTCAGAATAAGAATAATGAGATATGACACCATAATGGAGTATGTTCAAGGGAAGTTTCAAACGCCACCAGGCACACTGTTGATACCATCAGAAGGACCCAAGCAAGAGAATTTACACTTCATTGAGGAGGTGGAAGCATATACTTCCCTAATAACTTAACACTTACCAGCTACTGCAAAAAAAGTTGCAGGAAATAAAACAAGCACGGCAGCAAGATGCCGAGTGTCTCCAGATAAGAGGATATGGTCTGGAAGGATGGCCACACTATATCCCCAGTAATCCAGTGCTATGCCAATACTTTAAACAATGCAAGCAATTCACAGTCATTGACGATTTACTAGTCTTCAATGAGAGAATTGTCATAGTGTGAGCACTTTGGCATAATATTCTTCAAAGGCTTCACCAAGGTCACTAAGGGATAGCAACATGCTGAGTGAGGGTCCAGCAATCAGCCTGGTGGCCAGGCATTACTCACTCTTTGGATAAATGATTTTTAATTGTCTTACACATGTGATAAACAGCTAAGAGCAAAAAAAGAACCACTGTCACCTTGAACGACCACAAGAGGGTAAAACAGTGCGAGGAAGAACACGGTAACAAGCAGGCTCGAAACTTTAACCTCAAGCATAGAGCACATGAGTTACCAGTGCTGAAGCCCAGGGAGAGATTATGGGTACGAGACCAACAGAGAGAAGGCACAATAATCAAAAGAACTCCATTGCTGAGATCATACGGGATTGAGACAGACCAGGGAACTAAAAGGAGAAACCGTAGCATCTTAATATGCTTGGAAAAAAAGACAATGGAAACTTGGGCTTACTCAGATTGGAAGGGAAATAGGAAGGAAATCAAAGCTGGACAGATACCCAGGGGAAGAACCCTCACACCGAAAGAAGGGAGGGCATGGAATACCCTCGACCTCAGAAAGAGCTCAGAATGAGATTGGTCAGGGCACCTCAGAGACTAACCCTGTGAAGTCTGAGACTTTGTGGGGACATGTAGAAGGGTGTAAGTATTATAGGGATAAAGATATGGGGGGAGATGTAGAGTAAAGGGTCAACATCAGAAGCACGTGCTGCTGCTGCAATGATGATATAACGATGCAAGGTTGAGTAACAGTGGTCTGGAGGGAGCAGAAGTTCCAACCTTGTGTAAAGGTCCAAATATGTATGTGGTAGCTGTAACAAACAACAGTCTAGAGCAGCTTACTTTGTGAGAATAGAAAAGTCCCAAAGAACCCTGTCTAGGCCCCGACCACACAACGAAACATATATCTTAACTTGCATCAAGTCCTGTTCAACCATCACCCTGATGTTCGCTGACCTATATTTAGCCCCTCTCCGACAATGCCTCAATTTAAAAATTCTCATCCTTGTTTCCAAATCCCTTCACCGCATCACCCCCTCCACATTCTCTGTAACTTCCTCCAGTTCTACAAGCCTTCAAGATTTATCCACTCCTCCAAATTGGGCCTCTTGCGCATACCTGATTCTAATCTCTCCTCTCTTGGCAGCTATGCTATCAGATGCCTGGGCCCTAAACTCAGGAATTCCCTCCCTAAACCTCTCCACCCCACTATCTCCTCCTTTAAGACACTCATTAAGTGGAATGCCCACTTTGTCCAAGTTGTCAGTCAGCTGTCCCCACTCCTCCTTACGTGGCTCAGTGTCAAATTTTGTTTAACAATGCCGATGTAAAATGCCTTGGGATGTTTCTCAATATGAAATGTCCTACATAAATGCACATTGCTGTAGTTGTTATTGTAAATAACCACGTTGCTAATTTGTGATCATATACATCACCGTTTGGGGTAGATTTTCAACTTGCTGCCCAGGCATAAAACCGATGATGCGAATCTGCTTCCCATTATCGAAACCATTGATTTCAATGGAAGAAGTGGTTCCTATAATGGAGGGAGGGGGTGGAGTGGGGTGAGGGGAGGTATTGAGCTACAAGTGGAAAATCTAACCACCTCCCCCTGCACCTCGTTTCTCCGAGTAATCATTTGCCAATTAATGTTCCATAAGCTCACATTGAACACGTCATAGATGCTAACCGTGCAACATGAGTGTCATACATCGACAGCAGAGATGCATTAGCTGATCTCTACAGATCCAGTCTATCAGTAAGAACAGAATCCAAATGATATAAAACCACCAGCCTTAGTCTCAAAGTATGCCTTAGAAAAATAACAGACAGCAGCCATAAACTGCTGAAGCTTTGTTCTTAGGTTTATGACGCTCCTGAATCCCAAAATGGAATTACTGCCTTGGAATCAGTCCCAGATATCCATTATTCTCTATAAATTTTTTCCTTTCAATCAGGAGCCTGTTCACTTTTTCCTTTTAGTTAATGTTGGTGCCACCACAGAATCCGGTCTCTAAGTCACACCTTCACACAGGTTGTTATGATTTGTGAATTGTGCCATGAGTTATGAATCCACATGAGTGATCTTTTGTCCCTTGACCACATTTTTTGTCAACAGCGTTACAGTCTATCATTATTTTATGCTTACACCTGTTGTGTGAACCGTGGCGTTTGCCAAGCAACGTACTATTATAGAGGGGGGGCCAGCAAATGAAGAAACCCATCCACATACAACTAATTCAAATTAAAATCCTGCTGCCTGAGCCAATTTTCTCCCCCCCTTTCCCTGAGATTTCTGACAGCTGCTGGGGTTTAATATCATGGGCAGTAGCAACTATCCAGTGACTTGCAAAAGTGACCCGTTCACCAGGCGCGAGTCTGGTTCGTGAGCGCCAATAGTTACAAGGGGCATGATGACCAAACCTCAATTCTCTTCTGTCAGCTGATTTTCACGTCAGGGGTCCTGAGGCCAATTCTGGAGCACAATTGGATTAGATCAGCTCATTGCGCAGAAATTGGGGATTGAACTTTGGGATCTTCCTGCTCTGTGTCTCAGGGGGAGGCAATGGTGTAGTGGTATTGTTGCTGGACTAATAATCTAGGAAACCTAGGGTGATGCTCTGGGGACCTGGGTTCAAATCCCACCATAGCAGATGGTGGAATTTGAATTCAATAAAAATCTGGAATTAAGAGTCTAATGATAACTAAGAAACCATTGTCTGATTGTTGCAAAAACCCATCTGGTTGACTAATGTCCTTTAGGGGAGGAAATCTGCCGTCCTTACCTGGTCTGGCCTACATGTGACTCCAGACCCACAGCAATGTGGTTGACTCTTAAATACCCTCTGAACTAGGGGGTAGCTAGAGATGGGTAATAAATGCTAGCCTGGCCAGTGATGCCCACACCCCATGAACATTGGGTGATGCACTTACCAGCTGTGAGAGCAGGAAGGGCCTTTCTTTTTAAAGATGCCAGAAGTTGTTTAGCAATTAAGTGAAGCGAGTCGATTTCTATCGTTTAAATTCAGTCCTTTTGTGTGAAACAGAGATAAAGCACTAAATGCTCACCCGTGGCCTTAGGAAGGCTTTTCCAATCAAATAAATTGCCATGCTCGTAACCTCTTCCGATAGGAATTAATAAGCAGCCTGTTCTGTGGCAAGGCTCATTCTCCGATACCAACCCTTCAGAAGAGACAGGTGTTTCACGGGAACCCCGGAGCTATGTCTAATCTCTGCTTTTCACAAATGGAACTTTTGTTCCTCCTGTTCGATTCCTGGTCGCAGGAGAGACTCTTTCAAGATACAATGAGACAACAAAAAAGAGGAGCATCTGCACATATGGCAAGGCTGGATGTGATGACATCACTTATTTAGCTCAGATACAGTAGTGAAGGGATGTGGTGAGAGGAAGGGCCTCCTGTAAGAAAATAATGTGGTTATAGCCAAGGGCTAAGTATGAGACAAACCACAAAGTATCTGGTACCAAAACAATGAAAAGTTCATTGGTTGAGAGACCTCCTATCTCAGGTGCAGTGAAAGAGAATAGGCCTCCATTGTTAAGACAGCATAAGGACACGGCTTTGTTCATTTCTGTCCTCTGGCATTACAATAATGATATCTTGTCAGTTTAGAGACGTGCTGGTATAGATGGTAACTACTGATGGATATGCAGCAAATGAATGGGCAACCTCATGTATTCATGCTGAAGTGTGACGTCATCATTTCCTTCAATTTAACTTGGAATTTGAACAACTGGGAATAGAAGTTTGCATGCAGAAAGACATGAGAGATTGAGTGCAACAAAAAGGTTTCTGTTTCTTTGAGTTCAAGCGTTAGCTGCTAGACTGAGCTGAACCTCCCATATTATCATTCTTTTGCTTCCGAGTTTATTCAAGGCTAGTCATTAAATCAGTGTTAAAAAGTTAAATGTACAAAGGCACCATGATTCCTTTGCTTGTAAGCATTTTGATATGGAACAGGCGTGTAGCAACGAGGGCAAAACGGCGCTGATTTAAAGCTTAAGGGTGCATTTACTTTACATGTTCAGCAGCAGCGTGAAGTAGTTCCAATTTCACGCCTTGCTAAACTTGTGTAGTCCACCGGGATTTTCACTTCTATGTCGATTGGGCCCTGACTCAGCTTGTGCTGAGTGAAAAGTGCAAAGTGAAACTGCTTCACACCTATAATGTCGTTTCAGTGTATGTGCACCCTAAATAAAATCACACATTGCTTTTTTTTTTGGATATTCATACTCTTTGCTTTTCTCAACTCCTGCGTATATTAGGGCACAATGTATAGGAATGAACATCGGACTTAAGAGCCAGAGTAGGCCATTCGGCCCTTCAAGCCTACTCGGCCACCATTCGATAAGATAATGGCTGATCTGGTTGTGGTCTCCACTCTACCTTCCTGTCCGCCTCCGATAACCTTCGACTTCCTTTGTCCATCGAAAATCTATCTAACTCTGCCTTGAATAAATTCAATGACCCAGCCTCCACTACTTTCTGGGGAAGAGAATTCCATACACGCTGATTGTTCGAATGGATAACCATTTGCTAAAAATGTACAGCCTATGATAAACTGACAAAGCACATGATTATTTTAGCATTGGATATATTTTCATAACCTGCACTTTGATTTCAAATGGAGGGAAAAAAAGGGAAGTTCTTCCTCGAAAATGTCAACTTCTCGCTACTCATAAGAGTAAAGTCCCTAAGTAAAACCATCTGGGAGAAGCAAGCATGCGTTAGCTCATAATAAATCTGTTGAAAGTTGTTGAAAACTGACCTTTTATTTGTAGACGTTTGATGATTTCACATATGAATCAGGGGAGGGGGTTGCACTCAAAGGAAATTGCCTTTAATTCGAACTCTTAGGGCTACTTTATGTCAGAGGATTACACGCTTGCCTGATTAGAAGCTTGAGTTACATAAACACACTGTGTTTAGATTTAAGCCTTGCTGTCAGATCTTAAACAGCTGCTTGTACTTAGCTCCAGCAGCAAGTCTTGGTTTAATCAAAGAGGCAGAAATATTTTACCTGTTTCTCTCACGTTCAAGCAAGGAATCAGGAATGTTACTGATGTGTGGATTTAATGGCAGCCACTATGACAACATAGCACCTTTACTGTAAGTTTAAAGCAATATTGGGCACTTTAGAGACTTGTGGTCAACTGATTGAATCCAGGTACTGCATAGCTCAGGTTATGTTTGTTATTTAAAATCCAAGTTTAGGATGCCAAAGTTCTATTTTCTTTAAACTCACTGGAAATCTGAATAACATCACTTTGTGCTTATGATTTTAAACAGGCTGTGGCATTCGATGAGTGCATAAATACGCAGAACGAAAATGCGGTATAATAAAGATCAGGTGATGTACTGCTAGTGTTGGAAACAGGTGTGGAGGGTTTAAAGGAGCAATTTAATAATCTGGATCATTCACATGCTAATGTACTAATTGAGTCACTGAGAGGATAATTGACACCTAGGCAAAACACTAAATGTTTAGGTGTGCTTGCAGATTGAGTTCAGTTTAGTTGTGGCAAATGAGACGTTTAATCTCACAACTATATGCACCACTTAAATGGATTCCATTCTGGAATAGAATGAGATCAATTATAGGGAAACAAATAGGAAATGGTTAGATAGGTTCATTATGTGATAATGATCAGATTATGATGGTACAAGTGCATAAAAGCAATTGGGTTTCACTGTACAGAAGTCTGTTTTTATATGGATCTGACTGCACAGGATATAGAGGCTATTGCAACAGAAATTGTAGGGAGACCACCCAGTTTTTTGTTTGAAGAAAAGACACAAGAACCAAGACATACAGAAACGAATCATCCTATGATCAATCCATGGTCTGTCTATATTAGTTGATCTCGGCTGGGGTGGCCAATGAGTTGTTTCAATTGGCCACACTGGTTCTCGGCTGAAGCAGATGAAAGTTAGCCAGCGGTCCTATTCCCAATGACCTTTACTGAAAGGTGTGCGAGGGAGAGAGGATAGAATTGTCTGCGGTGCCTGCTTTGCCAAATATCCCTACCAATGCTTGTGGGGCACTAAGTCAGCGAGAGTCAGTGCCTTCAGGAGAAAATGGGAGCAACTGCCGGGGAATTAGAAAAAGACTTGGGTAAAAAACTGCGCACTGATGAGAGGTCATCGACCTGAAATGTTAACTCTGTTTCTCTTTCTGCAGATGCGGCCGGATCTGCTGAGCGTTTGCAGCTTTTTTGGTTTTTATTTCAGACTTTCATCATTTGTCGTATTTTTCTTTTGAATCTTTCCTGAAACTTGGTGCTCAAACTGATTGCTAATCCAGATGCAGTCAGAACATGGCTCCATATAACTGAAGCATCGTCCCTTCACTTTTGCATTGCGAACCATTTAAGACAAAGGCCATCATTCCATTAGCCCTTTTTAACACCGGTACCCGTGCGGTGTGCTGGTGTTGGCGTTACAGTTCACTTACACCCAGGGAGCCCAAGTCGCTGTGGCAACATGCAAATTTTTACATGCATGTTGCAGTCTGGAGCTATGGGTAGGGGTGGGAGAGGCTCCAACATTCTTTCCGTCATATGGTTGACCAGGAATCTCTCCCACTCTTACCGCCTGCCATTGACATGTGTGTTGGAGGGGTTTATAAGTTGATACTCAACCTGTTTGGCTGTGTTATGAACACGCCTTCCTTGATCATCAAGTTAGGGGGTGGAACTTGACCTGGAGCTTCTGGCTCAGAGGCAGGGATGGTATCCACTGCACCACAGGACCTCCTCATACACTAGCATTTAACAATTTGTGTACATAGACCCCTAAAACCCTTTGCTGCTCCACAACTACTAGTGTGTAACCATTGATGAAAACATGTTGATTTGTCTTGCCTGGATCCAAGATGGATGACCTTGTACTCCCTCACGCTAATCTGCATTTTCCAAAGAAAGGACAAAGGCAGCAGACGCTTGAGAACACCCGCACGTCCATACTCCAAGTCACAAACCATCCTCACTTGGAAATATGCCATTGTTCCTTTATCGTTGCTGGGTCGCAAACTTGGAATTCCCTACCTATCGGCACTGTGGATGTGCTTTCACCACAAAGACTCAAGAAGGCGCCTTTGCATCAAGGGTAATTGGGGATGGGCAATAAGTGCTGGCCTTGCCAGTGATGCCCACACCCTGTGAATAAATTAACAAAAAAACAAACAAATATGTTTTGCCAGAAGCAGTCTAGAGCAGGGTGTGGATCTGGTAGTTAAAGGGAAAAAATATGTATTTGGTTTCACCAGTGGCGTTCATTATTTCTGGTAGGAGGATGTACTTGATTTATCCTGGCAGAGTGGACAGACTGGTTGCTATGGAGGGCATGAGTATGCATCTGGGTTTCTCCAGTGGTACTTGGGGTGGGGGTGGTCATAAGATTTGCACCTGCATTTCCTGGTTATCTTGTGGGAGTGTGCATGGGATTAGGATCCATTTTGTCAAACATCCAAATTTTACAGGCTATAAAACCCAATGAAAACATTTTTAAAAACCTGAACGTTGATCCCTAGCCAGCACTTGCTGGTGGTAGGAATTCCATGAAGCAAGCACCAACTAACAGTTAGTTTGCTATATTCAGTCAGAGGTTTGTAAAGGAATTCCCGTTCAAAAGTGCTTGACCACATCTAAAGGAGAAGCATTAGAAAGGTTGGGCGATTGTCCCTTTCATTCTGATACCCTGATATTTTTTCCCTTTCTCTCTAGTTGTACATTGATCTCTTACAGGAGCACTGTCCTTGATGAATCCTGGCACCCAAGGCAGGAATTCAGTCAGGAAGGTAAATTGCTGTTGTGTAGACTGCAACTCCTATGTGTTCATTTTAATAGCTGCATTTCTGAAAATGCTCAATATTTATTCATATGATTTACATTCTTTCTTTTTGCAATTTTTAATGATGGTTATTTCCTTTCAGTTCGTTTCATCTAAAAATTTCACATGTTTAGTGTACAGCCTTGTTCTAGGCATAGAGACTTGAATGTTAATCAATGGGGCTTAGAGACCATTGTTTGGTTTGTTGTGTTTCACAGATGGCTATTTTTTAAAATTATTCGTTCATGGGATGTGGGCGTCGTTGGCTAGGCCAACATTTATTGCCCACCCCTAACTGCCCTTGTTCAGAGGCAATTTAAGAGTCATCCACATTGCTGTGGGTCTGGAATCACATGTAGGCCAGACCAGGTAAGGATGGCAGATTTCCTTCCCTAAAGGACTTTCGTGAACCAGATGGGTTTTTACCACAATCAGCAATGGTTTCATGGTCACCATTAGGCTTTTAGTTCCAGATTTTTATTGATTTTTTCTGCCGTGGTGGGATCCTTGCATTTCTGTGTAAGTGAAATGTTGGGGTGGGGGTCTTGCTGTTGCTACGTTTGGTGGGATCTATTCTCTGGGTTTCCAGGGTGCTTGGTTTTCTTTGTTATTTATAACATTTTTCTGAATTGGAGAAGGGAATTGGGGAGGCGGTGGTGTAGTGGTATTGTCACTGGACTAGTAATCCAGGGACCCAGAGTAACGCACTGGTGACCTGGGTTGGAATCCCACCACGGCAGGTGGTGGAATTTGAATTCAATAAAGACCTGGAACTGAAAGTTTAATGGTGACCATGGAACCATTGCTGATTGTTGTAAAAACCCATCTGGTTCACTGATGTCCCTTAGGGAAGGAAATCTGCCATCCTTACCCAATCTGACCTACATGTGACTCCAGACCCACAGCAATGTAGTTGACTCTTAAAATGCCCTCTGAACAAGGGCAATTAGGGATGGGCAATAAATGCCAGCCTAACCAGTGATGCCCACATCCCATGAATGAATAAAAAAAAACACCAAATGTTGGCTCAAACAGGTCAGATGTGAGGTGGATTAAATGTTATCACAGACCCCACCTCTTGTGTTGCTTAAAGTCCTAAACTCAGAATAGCATTATTTCATTGGAAAGAACGTCTGAGTTATTTAGGGCTCTGAGTTGGATTTAAATGTAGAATATTTGTGAAAACCAATGGAGATAATATTGGGAACAAAGCCTTTTAACACACAACAACTTTGAAAACCGTTCACTGGAGCATAATAGAAGAAATGGATGCTAAGCCGAATGAACTAGTGGGAGGGACGACTATGTCCTTGTCAAAGAGTTGGGTTTTAAGAGTCTCTTATTGTTTTTTTGGTCTTGCATGTGGTAGTCATGAATCTGGGCTTGCATATAATGCTGGAGGCAATAAAATTAACTAACTCTATCTTTTATTGAACATTATGTTAACTATTTAGGAGGCAGACTCTGTATGAGGTTCTGCATAGAACCATCTGTCTCCATACTCTGTTATCATGCAGTCTCACGTTCGCGATGATGTAGACTATATATTTACATATTAAACATTAACCCTTTATACTACAGGGACTCTGAAAGTTGGAGAGAGGTGAAACAGTGCTCGAAGTCCACACAGATGTGTTTTGGGAAACAAATCCTGTGGCAGATCACCAAGAATGAAATGGAAGCTCATCTTGAAACCAGTTGGGATCGAAAAGCTCCCCACCACCGGGATCAACATGTATCTGTACCTAACCCTTGCATTGCAGAAAGATGACTGGTCCAGCAGAAAATAGTGCACTCTCACACAAATTCACTTCTTGTTAAATCCAATATTAGAGGGAACCCTCTAATGGAAATATGAACAAAAAGTGACCTGAATTGAGCCAATTCCTAAATAGCTAAAGTTGATCAAATTTGGACTTTAAAAAAAAAATACATGACAAGGCGTACAATACTCAGACCATCTTCTGCTTCCTTTTCAAATTTTTAGCAGCATTTACCATCTCCTGTTGCTGTGTGCGTCTGCCAAGGGACATCTTTCCCCTTTGCGCTTACACATTGTCTATTTCCACTGTCCTGACATTAGCTATGGCCATCAAGGTGCCTGACTGGTTAACGACAGCAACAAACAACCTTGTGTTTATCCTTTAAGTCAAATAGCCAATGAAAATATCCTTTGCTGTCCAGTGTGCGGAATTTGATCCTTGCTGGTTGGGTCTGTATCTGAGTCCGTAGCATTCCAAAGCATCTGTACTACTTGTGGTCTGGGAAATGTCTCTGCTTATCCAATTTACTTGGCGAGATGGAGGGTGTCTGCCTCGACCATCCTGCTGGTCTCCTGCTGTGTATTTTGGGGTGAGCTGATGGAGATTTTGGGGAAATTTATTTCTGTGGCTGTCTTGAGTGGTTCTAACACTACAGCCCGCGGGGAGACTGGGGTCAACCTTCAACATTAGCTTTGTAAATAAACAATTTCTGAACCCGATAATCATAAATGTTCAAGGTTTCCAGTACGGTGTTTCACTTGCTAAGAAAAGCTGCATTGTGGATTTGGTAATTATGCAGTTTATCTGCTAGTGAGGAGCAACAATTTGCATTTATAGAGTAGGCTTAGCGTGGGACAACATGCCAAGGTGCTTCACAGTGTCAAAAAATAAGGGAGGCAACTGTTTTCTTTGTATAACTGCCATACTTCACTGGCTTTTTTTACTCACTTCAATATTGTGTTTAAAATGTAACTGGATGGGAATCAACCCTTTTGTCAGCCTTTTCTCACAATTCACAACCAAACACCCCCGCCCATAGAGACAATGGACCAGCCCACAACCAAACATCCCCATGGAGACAATGGACCAGTCCACAACCAAACACCCCCCATAGACAAAAACAGAATTACCTGGAAAAACTCAGCAGGTCTGGCAGCATCGGCAGAGGAGAAAAGAGTTGACGTTTCGAGTCCTCATGACCCTTTAAGGACTCGAAACGTCAACTCTTTTCTTCTCCGCCGATGCTGCCAGACCTGCTGAGTTCTTCCAGGTAATTCTGTTTTTGTTTTGGATTTCCAGCATCCGCAGTAGTTTTTTGTTTTTACCCCCCATAGACATTAAGATAAAAGCAAAATACTGTGGATGCTGGAAATCTGAAACAAAAACAGAAAATGCTGGGTGGGTGGGGGTGAATCAGAGTGTCTGAGGTCAGGGGAGTCCAAAGTCGTAGGTGGGTGGGGGGGTCCGAGGTTGGTGGAGGGGGGACGGTGTTCAGAGGCCAGGGTGGTCTGAGGTCAGGGAGAGGTGTACGGGGTTGTTGTTGCAGGATGGGGGGGACTCTTGTGGGTGGAGGCGGAGGGGGGGGGCATGTTTGGTGGTCGGGGGTTTGGGGGTGTCCCGTGAGGCCGGCCTGGACCTTAACAATAGTTACCCAGAAGTTAGAAGAAGTTTTAATTCTTCTAACTTTTTCTGGGTAACTATTGGTCTAACCCAGGCGGAACCGTCCGAAGTTTGCCATTTAAACCGCATCTTTGGATGGTTCCCAGTGCGGCGCAATTGTCTGGAGGAAGTCAGCACTTCTGGGTAATTGCCATGCAAGCCCTCACCTGGGAGCTTACCAGAGGGATTCCCCGGTGCATCTTTGGGGTAACCCCCACCAAACCCGACACTGGGGAGCGTGGACGTTACAGGAGCAGTAACTTGTGGGAACTGAGCCTTTAATTTATAGAAAGGTTAAGTTGTCTTAAGTAATTTGGCATCTCATGTTGCGAAGAAACCTGGAGAAAGCTAATGTCTGAAGTAATTAAAATTGAGACTGAGGTTAGAGGCCAGTAAAGTGCCTGAAGGAAGAATAAGAGCCTGAATTTTCCTGGATGGTTCTCCTGACCTGATCTGCTTGAGGAGGTCAATACAAAACCCTAAAGAAACAGTGCAAATGGCCATTTTTAATCGCTTCTGCTACTTTATATTCTGGCGGTGATTGGCTGATCTCCTATCTGATGAACTCCTGCAGGAATTCTAGGTGGAGAGGCTGTTATTTGAGCTTCATTTCAAACATTGTGGAAGGCAGAAACGTCAGAGGGGGTAGTGGGATGGGGGAATTAAAATGACAGAAAATGCTGGAAAAACTCAGCGGGTCTGGCAGCATCTGTGGAGAGAGAAACGGAGTTAACAGCCGGAGATTTCCGGCCCCTCTGGCCGGCGGGACCTTCCAGACCCGCTGAAGTCAACGGACGTTTGAAAGGCTCACCGCGTCCACTATGGGGGGGGTGGGGGAACCTGCCACCCTGCGGCTGGAAAATCCCGCTCAACTTTTCAAATCCGTTTGATTCTTCTTTGGAGCAGTCACAAGGACTCGAAACGTTAACTCTGTTTCTCTCTCCACAGAGGCTGCCAGAACCTGCTGAGCTTTTCCAGCATTTTTTTCTGTTTTTATTTCCAGATTTCCAGCATTTTGCTTTTATGTCAAAATTATTGTTCATTTTCTCCCCATCCATTCATCCTGTGATATCCATTGGAAGAGGAAAAGAAAAATAAGTTAGGATCCATCCTTGATTGCTGCCAAGTAATGCCCACTAGAAATCGTCTGGGCATAGGGTTCAAATCTCTGCTTTTAATCCATCATTGAACTCTCCTGGTTATGCTCCAGTTAAGCATCGGATTCCCTGAAGTTTCAAGCTCCTCCTTTTTACGATTATAGTATTGTCAGATACTAACTCACACCAAGTCCCGTATCCCTCTCATCCCTGTCCTCACTGACCCATATTGACTCTCAGTTGAGCAACACCTCAATTTTTAAAATTCTCGTTGTTGCCTTTCAAATCGCTCCATCGCCTCACCCCTCCCTACCTCTGTTATCTCATCTCCTCCAGCACCACAACCCTCTGAAATATCTGCACTTCAACAGTTCCGGCCTCTAGAGTGTCACTGATTTTTAATCCCTCCACCATTGGTGGCCATGCCATCAGATATGTAGGCCCTAGGCTCTGGAAATCCCTTCCTAAATGTTTCTGCCTTTCTACCTCTCCTTTAAAATGCTCCCCAAAACATGCCACTTTCAACAAACGTTTGGTCATCTGCCTTAATATCTCTTAATGTGGCTTCATATCAAAGTTAGTTTCATTATGCTCCTGTAAATTGCCTTGGGACATTTTACTATGTTTAAAGTGTTATATGAATATACGTAGTTATAGTTGCTATTGTGGAATTCTAAGAAAGCCAAATATTTAGAGCAGGAAGTTGAATTTATTGTGGTGAGAATCGTGATTAGGCCAAACCCCAAATTCGAAGCAACCACAAATCCACCTGTCATGTTATTATAATAATATAAGTCCTTGAGCTTATTTTCTGTATAAGACATAAGGTGCAAATCACTCATAAGAGATTAGGTAAACACATTGTGAGTTCACTTATTAAGACTGGGCACATGAGAACAGTCTTACGTGGTTGTATAGCTTGGAGACATTAGAGCCGTGTGTGTGGCTCTGCTCAAAGCAAAAGTGAAACTGAGACTGGATCACATGACACATTTCCCTTCTAGTGATGTCATGCTGATATCCCTTAAAGGTATATTACAATCCCATCAAGCTCCAGCGGTAGAGCTATGTTTGAAGCAGGACACAAATGGGGGTTGTTGCCTTGTATCACTCTTGTGGAGTGACCTGTTGAGCGCGCATTGGAGAGATAATGGCACCTGCAGAAATTCACCACAGCATAGAAAAAAGAATGAAGGCAGGAAATTGAAAGGGGGCAAATTTCTAAATAGCTGCTCCATTAGGAAAATTCAAAGAGGACTACATTATTAGTGATGTATTTCAGTCCTGTAATTAGCTGCGTTCGTGCTTTCGAACTTTGGTGCCTCAAAGCATGCATTTTAACTGGAGCTGTTTCTCTGAAGGCATCCATGCACTGACCATATCATCCTCCATCCCTTCTCACAAAGCAGAATGCAGGTCCCACAGAGAATGTCCTTTCCAAGCTGTCTGCAATCATTGGTTCGGAAGTGCAACAAAATAAGAACAAAGGCGCCTGATACTAAGAGATACAAGCAGTAGTATAGATTTAACCATTTAAGGTTATGTGGGAATTCAATAGAATTCCCCCTTTAATCTTAAATATGTATTACATTGATTTGTAACTGTGGATGAATGGTTCTAGTATGTGATTATATTAGTTGACTGCTAGAAATAGAACTTCTAAGGGATAGTAATATTTAGCCATCATCTTCCTAGCCCATCTTCTACTGTGGAAATTCTATGTAATTGCACAGTGTTATAGTTTTACGATCGCTCTCCAAAGGTACTTAATCTCTTTGCTGAGATTGCCTTTGACTTCCTGGCATGCTTTGTGCTGTGCGATGTTAACCAAGCAGTTTTGTTGCATGGGAGGGACTCTATATAGGCACTGTCACTGCAAAAGTAAGTATCTTTTTCTCTTTGTCGCCTTTTTCTTTTTGAGGAAAAAATAATTGATTAGAGAGTGCTAATCCGAGGTGCCTTGGAAATCCAAAAGCTCTCTGGTTATTGAAAACGCCTGGCTAGCGTTGCAGTGAGTGCTATTGATCTGTCAGGAGTGATGTGCAAATTTATAAAACCTTTCATCTATGACTCTTGCTTATTACGTACACTACATTCATTTTGGAAGCTGGACAAAGATTGCTAGATATCCAGGGTTATGATGTGACTAATTTGCTTTAGTTAACTTTTAATTATCAAGAAGCAACTGGGAAAATAGCTAGCTGTAAACCAACATCAATCATGGGATTAAAATTAGTTTCCCCAATGGGCAATAGTAAATGGTAAAGGCTTTGTCTGATAGAATGCTAACTCACATTGATGAGAAGATCCATAGTTTGATTCCTAGCCAGTGTTGGGCTTATTGCTGAAAAGAAAAACATGTTGCCAAAACTTTTTGCCTTGCACCCACCCGGATAAATGCAAGAATGCAAAATTTCAAACTGTGACAACAATTTATATTACAGGAGAAGAGGGTGCTGATTGGCTGAGGTGTTGCCATGGAGCAAGCAATGGGCAACTATAGGCTCCTCAAGCATCCAGGTAATTCAACAAAGGCGCAATTAGGCTTGAACATATTCTTTATATTTTCAGAGAACATGTCTTATATGAGTGCAAGACAAACAGCTTCTTCGGCATGTCTCTCTTTTCAGTGATATTCAAGATCTGTACTACCAAATGATTGAATGTTATTTTAAATAATCCCAATAATTGTGGGTGCTACAAGGAAGGTAAATTGATTTAGATTACTATGCTCTGGCTGTCCCTGGAAATGTATATTTATGGGGGTAGGTGAGAACTAAGATTGCACTCAGGTTTACAATTGAGTAACTTGTTGGTGCTCACTGTATAGGTTAACATGTGACAGTGGATGCTTGGGTCCAGTACTAAGGGGCTATTAGTGCTGATCAATCACAAGATTAATCTGTGCCTTGAGAGAAGAGAGATGGAAATTGAAAGGAGGAAAAAAACATGAAAACTGGCTTGCCAGTTCTCTCAACGGTCCTGTTGGTAATCCAAGATCCAACTAGGACATTGAGCCACATCAATCAGTAAAGAGCCAACTTTGAACCTTAGGACTGGGCTATAAAGGGGAGGTCTTGTGGCACAGTGGGCAGTGTAGAGTAAAGGGTTAACGTCAGGAGCATACATGATGCTGCTGCAAAATGATGTCAGATCATATGACTGAGAAGTAAGAGAGAGATCTGGAAGGAGGAGAAGCTCCAACCTCGTGCTGAGGTCCAAATGTGTAAATACAAGCTGTAATGGTTTTAAGAAACTACCATTTTGAGCAGCCTACTTTTGGGACAATAGACAAGCCCAACCCTGTCTCGAGCCCGACCACACAACGAAGCAGGTAGTGTCCCTACCTCTGAGCCAGAAGCTTTGGGTTCAGGTCCCACTCCCTGACTTGATGGCTATGTTCATAACGTGGCCAAACAGGTTAATTATCAACCTGCAAATCTTTCCAACAGGCATATGGGTGTTGGTAAGACGTGGGAGAGGCTCCTGACCAGCCATGCTTAATGTGGACCTAGTGGTGCCCCTCAAGCTACAGCCTCTGGATTCAGGCTAGTGGCCTGTTCCAGGAAAAATAATCTCTGGAAAACAGATGTAAGCATGTGCTTTGTCTGTCTCTAGACGCGGGAAGTCTTATAAGACTAAGACTGTGGTATATTAGTTGATATCCTCTAGGACAGTGATGAGACAATACAATTGACCTTCAGTATTTTTAGGCTGGGGAGAGGGAAAATCAGCCAGTGCCCTACTCATGATTTGCTCTCCATTGGTCCCGTGTTAATATTGACTGAACACAGAATCTGGTTCAACAGTATTGCCCTTCATGAGGGAATTATAAATGGTTTTAGCACAGAGGAAAACCATTTGACCAACTGACCCTGATAATAATAGGTGCAGTATTTCCTCACTTAGTGTCCTAGCTGCATTCCTTAAAAGTGCAACTTTAAGTGAAACAATGTTAAGTGAATCAGATGCAGAAGAATTAATGTATAAACTGGAGTTAGGTTCCACAGCTAGTCTCTCCCTGATCCTCAGTGATCCTCTCCACCCCTCATAATCCCGATCCCCAGCAAGTCCCTCCCCCAGTCTCCATTACCTGGATAAGGAAACAGTGAATCAATAGTACTTTTGGCCAATTAGAACAAGGCAGCAAGCAAGCCAACGAGTGGAGCAGCAAGCAGGTGGGAGTGGGGCAGGGAGCATGGAGGAAGCAGGGCTGATGTGAGAATCTCCCCAGCCAACTCCTGAAATTACAGACAAGCCACCTGGTAGCACTGTTCCATTGCTCTGTCAAGGGCAATGGTGATGCACATCGCACGATTAAGACATAAACATGGAAATCGTGATGTAAATCGGAGAAACAGGCCGTAAAGAATAAACAACTTTAAAATGAAGCAATGTTAGGTGGGCGACTTAAAGCGAGGACATACTGTAGGCAGGGAGGGAGGTTTAGTTGTCGAGAAACCTTGAAGGAAAGGTTTCTCGGAGGTCCTGTCCAATTTACCACAGAAAACAATTAAAAGAAAACATTGTTTCCCAACTGTTTGTAATCTACCTGCCTATTTGTAAAGCCCAGAGTATTTTTCTGGCTTTAACAACCTGCAGTTTTTTTTTCAAGGATTCCAAATGTAAACCCTGATGACTTTTTGTTCCTCCAGAGCCACCAGAATCTATCAATTGAGTAAAAATCCACACTTTCTTTTCCCTCCAAAGAGCATTAACTAGCATTTCTCCAAGCTAAATTGCATTCGCCACTTGTCTGCCCATTCCTCCAACGTGTCTCTGTTTGCCTGAAGGCTTTTACAGTCAATCTTGTTTGCCAAATTCCCTCCATTTTTGTCACCACGACCTCACCCCCTCCGCATCCCCCCCCGAATATTGATATGTTTGCTTTCCTTGTAAAGGCCACAGGTAAGGTGGAAGAAGGCGGGATCAGAACAGGAATGGCCAGTATTTTGTTCCGTTTCTCGGAAACTTTCCTCAGGGTTCTATGTGTGAACAGGAGCTTTCAAAATCCTGCTTTCTCAAGCTTTCAGCTTAGTTTCTGTTTCTCTGTAACCATGTGCACAGGTTTGACTAACAGCACACAGCATAATGAGCAGTCAACAGAAATACATAATCAAACACTGAACAATAGAATACAGCAGGCAGTGAGTGCAAAATTCCTAGGTTAAAGCCATTACTGCACAATTCCTGCCAGATGGACCAAGTTGAAATATTCCCTTACTTCTGCCATGAACAATAATTTTACATGTTAACACCCCCTGACATATATTAGTTCTCCTCCAACAAAGCCATAAATTCAGCACAGGGACAGAGATACTGGAGGTTCAGCTGGTGCCTGTCGAATCGCACATCAACATGATCCATTGATTTCAGCAGAGGAATGGAGAGCAATGGCATTTAAGGTGCTGCAATTGTTGCCCTGGTCTGTGGCCAAGCATCAAGTCAACCTCCCATTACTGCTCCTAATTTATTATTACTCAGAATTTGCATTGGGCGTGTAAATTTACCCGCACGATTTTAATCCACAAGGCTCAATTTCTGATTGTAATGCTGATGGTACTCCATTACCATAAATAGGCTACCTAGGCTGCTATGTTTTCCCATCACCTGAAAATGCAGACCCACTGGGGCAAAACAAAAACTGTTTACAGTGGCTGACAAATGGAAAATTCTTGCTGGGATATTGAATGAAATTGGTTTTTAGATGCAATCAACCACATTGGCGGTGTTTCCATCAGCCTCTTGACTTACTTATGTCAGTCAATTCTTTTTTATTTGTTCTTGGGACATGGGCGTCACTGCAAGGCCTGGAATTATTGCCCTAAAGGCTGTTGAGAAGGTATTGGTGAACTGCTGCAGTCCGTGCGGTGAAGGTACGGCAGCTGTCTTTTCCCTCCTGTCGGGGTTTGATACAATGGAGTGTCTTACTAGACCATTTCAGAGGACAGTTAGGAGTCAACCACATTGGTTGTGGGTCTGAAGTCACAATCACATTAAAGCCAGACCGCCGATTGGATGGCAGATTTGCTCTCCTGAAGGGTATTAGTGAACCAGAGGGGTTTTTAATGCCAAAATAAAAGCAAAACACCCCAGATGCTGGATATCTGAAATAAAAACAGAAAATGCTGTAAAAACTCAGCAGGTCTGACAGCATCTGTGGAGAGAGGAACAGAGTTAATGTTTCAGGTCTGTATGAGTCTTCTTCAGAGCAGTTTTTATGCCAGTACAGCAGCTTCATGATCATGGTTAAGGAGACTAGCATTTTATTGACAGAGATGCTGCCTTTTAGAGCAGAAGTCAAAACAAGGTCCAATCTGGCTTCTTGGGTGGATGCAAAAGATCAGATTGCATTATTTCAAAGAAGACCAATGGAATTCTTCTGGTACCCTGGCCAATATTTATCCCTCAACCAACATAATTTAAGTAAAACATATTATCCAGTCAGTACTGCGATGCTGTTTGTGGATCTTACTGTGCGGGTTTTGGTTATTGAATTTCCAACATTTGACCATCCTTGCAATACCTTTTCTCGGACTGTTGATAAAATTGGATTCCGATTTGTCCAATTCTTTATCTGCTTCGCAAAGACCGGTGAGGAGTCCAGGAAATTCAACACAAGTACAACTTGCTGAGGCACTGGAGCATGTGTAATGCTATCTGGCAAAGGAAGGCCACTGAGGGCATCTGCATTTGCTATATGCACACCCGGACGGTGCATAAAGATGTACTCATATGCTGACAAAATCAAAGCAGAGGCTATCTGTGGAATAGCTTTATATTCAATAAATAAACCCATAAGTGGCTTGTGATCTGACACTATGGTGAAATGTCGATCTTGCAAATATCGATAGAATTTTTTTACTCCAATTATTACGGATAAACCTTCTTTTTCAAGTTATGAGTAACCCTTCTCAGCTGCAGAGAGAGTTCTGGAGACATAGCCTTTTGGAACAATCTTCCATCCTGTGTGAAAATGCCGCTCCCATCCCATAGGGAGATGCACCACAGGTTAATATTAATTCTTTTAGTGGGTCATAGTGTACTAGCAAACATGATAAGTGTAATAACTTATTGGCAGTTAGGAAGGCTTCTTTTTGTTGCACCTTCAATGACTATCTGTGGTTCTTCTTCAATAGTAAGTGTAAAGGGGCCAACACTGTTGACAAATTAGGCAAGAATTGACTGTAATAAGTTATCATGCCCAAAAAAAACTTGAGTTCCATGACACTGGTGGGAGAGGGCACCTCCTTGATTGCCCTGACTTTCTCCTCTACTGGATGCTACCCTTGGGCATCCACTCGATAACCCAAATAAGTGACTTCATTTCCTTGGAAAGTACATTTCTCTTTCTTCAATCGTACACCAGCCTCCAAAAATCCCCTCAAAACCTATTCTAGGTTGGCCAAATGTTCAGCTCCGGTTGATCCTGTGATCAGGACATCATCCAGTTACACTGCAACTCGGAAAACTCCTTGCAGTAAGCTTTCCATGGTTCTTTGGAAAGTCGCACAGGCAGATGACACATCGAAGGGTAGGTGTGTATATTGGTACAGGTCCTTGTGCATGTTGATTGTTACATAACTTCTAAACATGCTGTCCAGCTCTAGCTGTTGGTATGCATGGCTCATGTCCAGTTTGGTGTGGGATTTTCCTCCAGCTAGTTTAGCGTACAGATCTTCAATCCTCGGGATAGGATATTTATCTAATTTAGCAATCTGGCTCATAGTTAATTTGTAGCCTCTACAAATGTGAATCGTTTGATCTGGTTTCATCACAGAGACGATGGGCGCTGCCCATTCTGAAAATTGGACTGGCTGGATTATGCCTAACTTCTCTAAGTTGCACAATTCTGCATCCACCTTCTCCTTCAGGGTGTAAGGCACAAGTCTGGCTTTAAAGAACTGGGGCGTTGTTTCCGAATCTACATATATTTTTGCTTGTAGACCTTTCATCTTTCCCAATCCATCATGAAATATGCTGTCATACTTTTCTAACAGCTCAGGAATTCCTCCTGTTCTAACCTGAAAAATTCCTGACCAGTGGGGCTTAATTTCTCTTAACCAGTCATGGCCCAGAAGGCTAAGTCCTTCACCAGTTACAACAACCACTGGATGCTGGGCTGTCCGTTGCCTGCAAGATACAGATACAGAGGCGTTGCCTTTCACCTGTATTGCCTCTCCAGTGTACGTCTTCAGCTAAGACGTGGTTTGCTCCAAATTCAGTGGCTGGGTCCCTTCACTTAGGTATTTAAAGATGTGTTCTCCCACCATTGTGATCGATGCTCCTGTATCAACCCCCATGACTAGATGCTTCCCATTCACTTGAAGGGTGATGGTGATTGGTTCAGTTTTCACTGCCTTGAGACCATATAGAGAATAGATATCAGTATCAGCAGCTTCAGGTTCAGTTATATTGTGCACTTCAATCATCCTGGCCTGCTGTCTGATTGGCTGTCTTGATTTTGCCTTGCATTGCTTTATAACATGCCCTTTCTTTGTGGCAGTAATGGCATTCTGCCTCTTTAAATCTGCAGGTTCCCGGTACATGGTTACCCCCACATTGGTAACAAATTAATTTGTGAATCGCTGGTGAGATGCTTCCAGTATTCCTTTTTGTTTCTCGGGCGGCAGAGACTGTTTCCTGCTTCGTGGTTGTCTCCCTGGACTTCGCGCCATGCCCGGCTGTGGGTTCCCGCCCCAACTGAAGAACGGTGCCATGTTGCACAGTCTGTAAAGCTTGTGAGTCCTTCTCAGCACTCTCCATTGCTAGCGCTAGTTCCATGGTACCCTCCCGGTCAATATTAACTCCTGAAAGTAAACAGCACTGAACGACCTCGTCGTATACACTGCAAACCAAACGATCTCACAACACGTCATTGAGAGTATCTCCAACATCACAGTGCTCAGTCAACTGTTTCAACTTCACGATATAAGTTGCGATTGACTCACCCGGGGCCCTTACTCTGGAGTTGAACTTGAATCTTTGCATCATCACCGATGGATTAGGCTGAAAATGTGTCTTCACAAGGTCTATTAACTCCTTAAAAGATCTGGAATTGGGCACGTTTGGGGCTGTCAGACTATGGTTGAGGTTATATGTCTAGCTCCTGCTGACACTTTGAAGAATTGCTCCCTGCTTCTCCTCCGATGTTATTTCATTTGCCACAAAATAAAACCCTCGGCGCTCTATGTACTGGCTCCAGCCTTCCATTGATGAGTTGTATAGGTCGATTCTGCCGATCAGTGGCATGACCGGTGAGTGTCCTTTTATTTTTTCCCTTAAAAATCGATATACTCACATTCAGGAGGCAAGGTGCAGTGTCGGAGCTATTTATCCTCGTTGCTAATTGTGATAAACTTGGTGTACTGGACAGGTTTCTTGTTAGAAACAGTGAACTTTATTTACAGAGCTCCTGGTGAAGCTACAAGCTTAAACCAGTTCCACAACTAGAAAGATCCACCCCTAATGCTAGCCGCGCTTAGGGCTGATTCGTCTGTACAGTCATGCGATCCCCAAAACAGTATGGAAGGTTTTACTTACAATCACAACAATGTTGAATAGATGTTTCCCCTTGTGGGAGAGACCAGAACTAGGGGGATACAGTTTAAAAATAAGAAGTCTTCCATTTAAGACTGAGATGAGGAGAAATTCTTTCTCTCAGAGGCCATGAGCCTGTGGGCTGTCTTCTCCAGTGAATGGTGGAGGCAGGGTTATTGAATATTTTTAAAGCGGAAGTAGATACATTCTTGACTAACAAGGGGGTCAAAGGTTATTGGGGGTAGGCAGGAAAGTGGCATTGAGGCCACAATCGGATCAGCCATGAACTTATTGAATGGCAGAGAAGACTCGAGGGGCCAAATGGTCTACTCCTGCTCCTAATACATATGTTTGTATGTTTGTATTGCCTGTAAAATGTTTTAGGATGTCATGACATGGTGAAAGGTGCTTATAAATGCCTGTCTTTCTTCCTGTGCGAAATCTTCTAAACACACTCCAACATTCTCACATTTGACTGGCTATTGGTTCACCGGGAGAGCACAATGACAAATAGCATTTTGAAAACTGACACATCCAAATTTGGTGTGCATAAATGGGGGCAGAGAGACAGCAATGAAAGTGGGGTTCTCTGAAATTCAACGAAAAGAAAATTGGTTCTGGATTCATTTCCGGAGCTATATGGTGAAACTATTTAACAAGGTTAATCTGCTCTTCATTTACTGCACCATGTTTACTTTCTAACCTTGCACAAGTTAATGCTGGCTCCTGTAGAGTGATGCCCTCATTCACATAACCTGAACACATCGAGGCAAATGTGAAATGAAACCCAGCAAAAATATTTCCTGATATTATGCAATTTTTATAATTTTATAAATAAAAGCAACACAATGAGCTGTTGTTTACGTTGCAAATATTTTATAAGATGTTTCATAAGCAACAGTACACCATGCTGGTCAGAGTACAACCAGAATAAATAGTTCTTAAAGTAAAACAGTTTTACGATTATTGATTCCAGCCCATTGCCTGGAAGCTTTTCCAAGACAATATTGGGATCTGAATAAACAGATGCTCCACATCTTGTTGCAAATTATACAGAATTAATCGGCTTAAGCCAAACATTCTTGACAGATGATCTCCTTAGTTTCTGTGCTGTTAAACAGACCACTTCACTTGGTACAGTTGACATTTCATATCATATATCATTTCATAAAACTCTATAGTTTAACTTTCTGCGGATTTTTTTTTCATTGACTGAAAGGGAACAGGCTGTTTATGGGGCTTTAATTATACTCTGTGAAAACATGAGTAGCAGCAGTCCTGCATGTGTCTTGTAACCCACTTACAACATCCGATTTTCGAAAATTTAAAGGTGCAATGCCTTTTTTTTTAATTGCTCCTGCCTGTTAAAACCTGTTCTTCTTTTTTCATAAAATTAAGACAACATTTAACAAATATTTGCGGAGGGCTAAGGAAAATAATACCACAGCAGGCAATTGAAGCTGTCATAATCCCCCTTTCAGAAAAATAAACATGACTCAACGTCAATTAATGTTACCGCCTAATTATGAATGCCATAAATGTCAATGAAGTTTTTCTAATTATTGTGTTTTTGTTTTGTGCATGTGCTTGGACTGAAGGACGATGCCCAAAATATGTAACAGTTGTGGAATGAGTCGACGTTTTCCAAATTCGTGTTTTGAAATGCAAGGCACATGTAACAATGTTTGAGGTCAGAATGGCGTAAAACATGGTTTGGAAGAATAGGATTGAATATTCCTTGATTGCACTCTGCCAATTTTTACAGAAATGTACTTCCTCTTCAGTGTGTTAATTCATAATTAGAAGCAGCACAATCCCGATTGCACAGTCAGCCACCGCTCAGCTGGTACCACTTTTGAATGACTGAGAAACTTATAGGTTCAAGCCCCCTTTCAAGACTCACACTCTGATATAGCACTGAGGAAGTGCTGCACTGTTGGACATTAAAACAGACAAATTCAGAGCAGATCATTCGGACCCCCAAGCCTGCTCCGCCATTCAATACTGTGTACAGTATTGGTCACCTTATTTAAGGAAGGATGTAAATGCATTGGAAGCAGTTCAGAGAAGGTTTACCAGACTGAAACCTGGAATGGATGGGTTGTCTTATGAGGAAAGGTTGGACATCCGCTGGAGTTTAGAAGAGTAAGAGGTGACTTGATTGAAACATATAAGATCCTGAGGGAACTTGACAGGGTGGATGTGGAGAGGATGTTTCCTCTTGTGGAAGGATCTAGGACTAGGGGTTACTGTTTAAAAATAAGGGGTCACCCATTGAAAACAGATGAGGTGAATTTTTTTCACTCAGAGGGTTGTGAGTCTTTGGAACTCTCTTCCTGAAAAGGTGGTGGAAGCAGAGTCTTTGAATATTTTTAAGGCAGGGGTGGATAGATGCTTGGTAAGCAAGTGGGTGATAGGTTATCGATGGTAGGTGGGATGCAGATTTCAGGTTACTATCAGATTGGCCATGATCTTATTAATTTGTGGGGCAGGCTTGAGGGGCTGAATGGCCTACTCCTGCCCCTTGTTCACATGTTTGTATGTAATAAGATTGTGGCTGATCTGATTGTGGCCTCAACTCCACACTCACACCTACCCGCGATAATCTTAGACTTCCTTATTAGTCAAGAATCCATCTATCCCTGCCTGCATACTAACTTTTTGTGATTCATGTACCAGGACACCCAGATCCATCTGCACCTCAGAGTCTTGCAGTCTCTCTCCATTTAAATAACATGCTGCTTTTCTATTCTTCCTGCCAACGTGGTCAAGTTTATATTTTCCCACATTGTACTCCATCTGCCAAATTTTTGCACACTCACTTAATATATCTCTCTATCCCTTTACAGGCTCCTTATATCCTCTTCACAACTTACTTTCCTATCTACCTTTGTGTCATCAGCAAAGTTAGCAACCATACATTTGGTCCCTTCATCCAAGCCATTGATATAAATTGTAAATAGTTGAGGCCCCAACGTTAATCCCTGTGATACTGTACTCATCACATCTTGCCAATCCGAAAAAGACCCATTTAACCCTACTCTCTCTTTCCTGTTTGATAACCAATCCTCTATGCATGTTACTGCCTACTCCAGGAATTCTAATTTTACATAGTAACCATTGACGTGGCACCTTGTCAAATGCCTTCTGGAAATCTAAGTACAGCACATCCACAAGTTCCCCTTTATCCTTGTTGCTTGTTACTTCCTAAAAGAATTCCAATAAATTAGTTAAACATGATATCCCTTTCACAAAACCATGCCTGATTGCATTGAGATTTTCTAAGTGCCCTGTTATAACCTCATTAATAATAGATTCCAGCATTTTCCCTGTGTCAGATGTTAAGCTAACTGGCCTGCAGTTTCCTGTTTTCTGTCTCCCTCCTTTCTTGAATAGAGGAATCACATGTGCTGTTTTTCAATCTGATGGGACCTTTCCAGAATCTAGGGAATTTTGGAAAATTACAACCAATGCATCTACTATCTCAGCAGCTGCTTCTTTTAAGACCCTAGGATGAAGACCATCGGGATCTGGGGACTTGTCAGCTTTTAGTTCTAATAATTTTCTTAGTAGTCTTTCCCTGGTGATTGCAATAGTTTTAAGTTCCTCCCTCCCTTTTACCTAATGATTCACATTTATTTCTGGGATGTTATTTGTACCCTCTACAGTGAAGACAGACACAAAATATCTGTTCAATTCATCTGTCATTTCCTTATTTTCCATTATTAATTCCCCAGACTTGCAGTCCAAAGGACCAACACTCACTTTACTTACTCTTTTCCTTTTTAAATACTTGCAGAAACTCTTATTATCTGTTTTTATATTTCTAGCTAGCTTTCTCTCATACTCAAATTTCTCCCTCCTTATTAATCTTTTAGTCATTCTTTGTTATTTTCTATATTCTGTCCAATCTTCTGACCTGCCACGCATCTTTGTGGCATTATACCCTTTCGAGTGGAATCAAGTCATGCCTGCCATTTTTAAAGGACTCCCGAGTCGTCCCAACTTGGCAAAAACATTTCAGGGCAATGGCGCTTCATCAGAAAGTGGATGGGTTTTTACAACACTCAATGATAGTTGTCATGGTCACCTTTACTGAGACTAGTTTTCAATTTCAGATTTTATCACTGAATTTAAATTCCACCAGCTGCCATGTCCCCAGACCATTAGCCTGGGCCTCTGGAGGCTCAAACCATCCGTGTTACAGTCGCTTACTTAAGAGGTTTCAAGTGCTTGCAGTTTCAGCTATTTTAAACTTTAATGAGTTTGGGTGATTGACACCTTTATTACCCTGTAGTAGGTGCGGTCCAGAGAGAGGGTGGGGGTCACTCTGGTTGCCTTGTGTCTACAGGATAGTCCAGTAGTTTTATTTATTCATGGGATGCGGGCATCGCTGGCTAGGCAAACATTTATTGCCCATCCCTAATTACCCTTGTTCAGAGGGCATTTAAGAGTCAACCACATTGCTGTGGGACAAAAATAAAAATAGCTGGAAAAACTCAGCACGTCTGACAGCATCTGCGGAGAGGAACACAGTTAACTTTTCGAGTCCCTATGACTCTTCATCATACAGACTCGAAACGTTAACTGTATTCCTCTCCGCAGATGCTGTCTGACCTGCTGAGCTTTTCCAGCTATTTTTGTTTTAGATTTCCAGCATCTGCAGTGTTTTGCTTTTATCACATTGCTGTGGGGCTGGAGTCACATGTAGGCCAGACAAGGACAGCAAATTTCCTTCCCTGAAGGGCATTAGTGAACCAGATGGGTTTTTACTACAATCAGCAATGGGTTTATGGTCATCAGACTTTTAATTCCAGATTTTTATTGAATTCAAATTTCATCATCTGCCATAGTGGGATTTGAACACAGGTCCCTAGAGCATTACCCTGAGTCTCTGAATTACTTGCCAATGACAATACCTCTATGTCACCACCTCCCCTAGCAAGCAAACACACATTGTCCACCAGTAACCTTGAGGGTTTCTGTGACCAGTAGACTGAAGTGTTTAGTGGACAATTGGAGCAAAGCTATCATATCTTATTCATCCCATTTAGTAACTTTTCATTTGTATTATGGGTAAACTCTTTTATTAGTAGTCTCCCTTTTAAAATTAAAGGGCATAACAACAACAGCAGCTTGTATTTTTAGAGCACCTTTCATGTAATAAAGTGTCCCAAGGGGTCTCACAGGAGTATTATAAAACAAGATACAACACCAGGACACGTAAGGAGATATTAGGTCCGATGACCAAAATCTTGGTCAAAGAGGTAGGTTTTGGGGAATGTCTTAAAGGAGGAAAGGGAGGTAGAGATGTGGAGAGGTGTTAGGAGGGTATTCCGGAGCTTGGGGCCTAGGCAGCTGAAGGCATGGCCACCAATGGTGGAGTGATTTAAAATTGAGGATGTTCAAGAGGCACACTTAAAAATAATGACTTCAGTCAATGATACCAGGGTAAACCAGAGCCTCCTTAGTAGACCTTGGGGAACAAAAAGCATTGCAACAGGGCTAGATAATTATCCCATATAAGTTTAGAATCATGCTTCTAATGTGTGAAGGGGGCCATATGAGCGGTCAGTAAAACGCTAATTAAACTGGTTAGTTTGGGGTGACTGATACCATTCAGGGTCCTATAATAATGTTTCCACACATTTTATGGGTATTTAGACCTGTCACCTTTAGATTCAGGTCTGAGTCAGTGCTAGGGTGACACCCCAGTAGTACAACGTTGGCATTTGACCTTTGTCAACTGCCATGATCCTTTGAACAGAGAAGCTGAAGGAAGTTGAGTTTTCAGAAAGTCTAATTGCCATGTGATTCAGTGAAAGTGAATCTCCTGTGCCAATGCTAACAGTATCATGTACTGGTCTGGCACACATACTCACCCATTTAAGAAGAAACAAACACATTGCACAGACTTGTATATTGGAGTTGTGCAGTACAGTAAATCATCAGCTTAGTCTGCCTTTCTACTCTCGTCATCGCTAATGCATGAACTTCTTGTCAAGCCACTATTGGCAATTACTGTCTTGTGGCAGTTTTATGCTAATGTGGCTTTTGGGAGACCTGAGGGTCACATGCACCACCCTTCTCCATCTAATCTGTCACTGGTCCATATCAATGTTGGAGGTCTGCAGTTACCAAAACAAAAACTATTGGGTAATCAAATCAGCCCTTCTGAATATAAATGGAAGATGACCACAGTGCTCACACCAGGTAGGAAGGTGTCTTTAATAATGAAGTTCACAATGTATTGTTCAGAACTTAGTTTAGGATCACCCATTACTAATATTGCTGAAAAGGCAGACATGTTGCTGAAGCTTTTCATCTTGCACTCAGGACAAATGCAAGAATGCCAAATTTCAAATGATTACAACAATTTATACTTCAGGAGAAAAGAATGAGCACTATTAGCTATGCTAGCAGCCAACTTAAAATAAATCTGTCGAGCTCGTAATGTGGCTCATTTAAGCTTGCTAGAAACGACATAAATTTATATGCAGGGACCCATTCTCTGCAGACAAAAGAAATATGTTCTTGCCTTGTGCCTTTTTTGAACTACTCAGGAGCTTGGGGAGCCTATAGCTCCATATTGCTTTTGCTATGGCAATGCCTCGACCAATCAGGATTGGCTTGCCAACCAATGAGCACCCTTTTCTCCTGTGGTGTAAATTGTTGTGAGCTTTGAAATTTGGCATTCTTGCATTGTCCTGATGAGTGCAAGATTTTTATTTTTATAATTATCTTGCTGAACAGTTAAGTGTTATATAGAAGGTTAAAAGTAATAATTCTACTTACTGTGAAGCCACACTTATTAGGTAGCCAATATTGCTCAAGTATGTATTGTTTTAGGTAACTAGCTGGTGTCACGTCCAGACGAATGTTTTGGATGTCCATTCAGCCATTGTAACGAGTGTTTAAACCATGCGGTAATAAACTGTTGTCCACTTAGAGAGATTAGGCAGTGCACAAGATTGGGCTGGATTTTATGGTTTCCATGGCAGGATGAGTGAGGTGGAACGGGAGGTGAGTGGTTTGCTCACCCACGACCCCTGCTGTTTCATGGCAAGTCAGGTGTTAGCCGGCTAGTTAGCAGCAATTTGGCAGGAAGGCGACAGACTAGCCTTGGGAATTGCGATGGGGGTGGTTGGGGATTGGGGCAGGGGCTCCGTGCCCACATGGGTGTCTAGGGTTGGAAGTCTAGTGGGAGAGTAGTTAGGCACTGGAAGTTGATAACGGTCAACGATTTAAAGGCCCTCTCACTCTCTCCTTATTTGTAAAGGCAGCCTAAAAACAGTGAATAAAAAACGTCTAGTTGCATATAAACGCTATCACCTTCACCAGCAGACTCTGCTGTTACATGCAGTCACAACCCCACTCTCAGGCCTTCTCATTCCTCACGCCTGGCATAACTCCCAATGTTTTTTCCCATGTGGCTGATGAAAAATGGAGTGGGCTGAGTAAAATCATGGTCGATTAGCTCGAACAAGGTCGATCGCTTGGTAGATGTTTTTTTAAAAACTGGCAGGCAGACTTCCGATTTCGGACTTTGATAAATGTCAGAGACTGGCGTGTTGACATGGGATAAATAACAGAGACTGGCGCGGTGACATGGGATAAATAACAGAGACTGGCGTAGTGACATCAGATTGCTGATTTTACTGTATTTTACAGAATTGCGAGGGGCAGCCTACCGGATTTGTGGTCATAAAAATCCAGCCCACAGAGTGCAACTGAGTGCACGTATCTGAGTGCTCAAGATGTTGTAAAACTGCACAGAGTAGATAGGGAGAAACTGTTCCCATTGGCAGAAGGGTCAAGAGGCCGAGGGCACAGGTTTAAGGTGATTGGCAAAAGAACCAGAAGCGACATGAGGGAGAAACTTTTTTTACGCAGCAAGTGGTTTGAATCTGGGATACGCTGCCCAAAGGCGTCGTGGAGGCAGATTCAATTGTGTCTTTCCAAAGGGAATTAGATAATTATCTGAAGTGATCACAACTTGCAGAGCTATGTGGAAAAAGCACAAGAGTGGGATTGGCTGAGTTGTTCTGAAGAAGAGCTGGCATGGGCACAATGGGCTGAATGGCTTCCTTCTGTGCTGTAACCATTCCATGAATCAATGTTAGATGAATTGGTCCAAGTGATCTGGAATGGGCTAGTTTCCCACAAGCAAATGCTGCATAATCTGTGGTCTCAGTAGTGGCCTATCAGAAGTTTGAGTTCATGGCTGACCATGCAGGAACTAGACATTTCAATCCACCGGTGGTTATGCGATTTTGGGGTGAGATGGATTATTCATGTAGAGGGATAAAATTATTCTCAAAGTCCTCTAATCAAAGGGAAAAAAAAAATGGGTGGCTGTATTTAAAGCTGCCACTTAGAGTGGGGAGAGGGCTACCTGAAATCTGACCCGATGTGGCCCTGATGTACAGAGACCAGGAAGGCACCAGGATTGGTCCATGTTGAGTTAACTGATCTCAGCAACGGTTTCTGCTCTTGGTTATTATCCAGTGACACTACTTTGCCCCCACCCAGCCACCCACCCACCCCCACCCCATCAACCCCACAAAAAAACACTAGAAGACGTTCTTGCCTCAGTGTTGGCTGAGGACAGAATCAGACTTGGCAGTAATGATCCCTGCAATGGCATAGCCTGCCAACGATGTCTCGGTTGAATCATGACAAAAGGCCAATTGGAGTGGGTACTGAAGGAGTACTGCTGACACCTGTGGAACTAGTGCCCACCCCCCACTTACAAGCCAGCACCTCTTAGGAGAGAGGGGGGAAACAAACAGTTATTGTAGAGCTTTAAATAGATTGTTATGCAATCAATTTACAATTTATTTTTCCATTGAAGGATAATGCCAACAACAGCTTTTATGAACACAACCATACCCGACGGAGTTTTTTTTTTCTGCGCAAAATGCCATGGTTGCCAACTGACTCACCTGTGCCAAATGAGAATGTTCCAGATCAACCCTCAAGGAAAAAAAAAAAATGAGGGAGCAATGAATAATATTTTGTCAGTGTGGTTGTTTTGTGTGCAGCTGAACAGGAACACCATTATTGTGAGATTATTGTTGAGGTTTAGAACCTTATAATTTGTAATGTACCAAGTCGCAGTATATTAAGAGAGTTTGTACTGTTTGTGATGCTTGGCATTAAAGTCAGTCTAAATGCCATGTTACTGGAGTAATGGTAAGGCAACACTTTAAGCTGTCATATGGTTCAAATGCATGTCAAAATATGTGGATTAGGCACAGAACAGGAGCATATTTGGATAAAATGGGTGGAGGTGCGATGTCATATGTTAATAATCCAATAAAAATGAATGAAAACATTATGACTGACATCTATGACTTCATCTAAGACCGCGGGCACATATGTGACTTGTGTACTGGCTGATGAAATCAGCTCTGCTGTGATTTCTGGTGCCAGGTTAATATAGTAATTCAACATGGATTTTCTGAGCAGGAACATTTTAACTGTTCAAAGTAGCTCGCAGTAATTACAGGCTGAAGGCAGGGATCCAAATTGGTAGGAGTGGGTGATCCAGCAATCCAGGATTAAATTGATATTTCCTTTGAAAATCTTAGTTCGGGCTCTTCACTCGTTTGAAATAGTAAAAATTGGCCAAAACATTAATTGTGAAAAGGCAAACCTATTTTTTTGGCTTAAAATCATTATGTGGGACTTGTAAAGCGGAATTTTCTGCTCCCGCTAGGAAACATGATGGGCGGGGAGAGCAAGATTTGGCAGGAGGCCAAAAGTCAGTTTCCCCGACATTGGGAAATTAGCTCGGAATCTTGCTCTCCTGGCTTTCATGGCGGGTTAAAGGTGGATTGAGTGACCTGCGAATCTGTATCAGGAACCTCATTGGCATCTCATGTATGCTCATTAAAAGCCCAACACACCGGAATCTTGTCCTCCCTCCAAATTCAGCCTCCCGCCTGTCGAGATTTAGGACGCTTTGTTTCACAATTGTACATAAGTGGCATGGACCTGGCAAGGTCGGCTTCTTCCTGGACTTTCAGGTCAGTAGATGCTGCTTTCGCCTTCCTTTCACACTGTCACTGAGCTATATCAGCTGCTTGTCACACAAGCTGCACCAAGTCTGGGCACAGGGGAGGGGTGAGACTGTATCACAACTGGGGCAGGGGGGAGTTATTGAGCAGAGCGGAGGAGTGAATGGCTGCCTGAGTGCTGTTCAAATATGGCGCCCGGTCGTTGGAGCCTATGAGGTGACGGTGGGGCGGGCCACTTCCTGTCTGTCCCGCCATGAGATTCGATGTGTTCTTCGTGGCTGCATAATTAATGAGCTGAACAGCACAAGGTCATGCATGCTCAGCTGCCCCACTCTCCAGCAGAAGTCACTCTGGCTTTCGCTTCTGCCACCAGACTTAGTCTCCAGAATGGAAAATTCAACCTTCGTTTTAGCAAAAGCGATTTGATCTATGATATGTAAGCTAGGATTCGCAGTCTCAGAATAAGGGATCGGCCATATAGGACTGAGATAAGGAGGAATTTCTTCACTCAAACTTATGCATCTTTGGAATTCTCTACCCCAGAGAGCTACGGATGCTCAGTCATTAAATACATTTAAGGCAGAGGTCGATAGATCTTTTAATACTAAGAGAATGAAGGGATATGTGGATAGTGTGGAAAGGTGGAGTTGAGGCAGAGATCAGCCATGTTCTTACCGAATGGTGGAGCAGACTGCAAGGGCAGTAAGGCCTGCTCCTCCTCCTGTTTCTTATGTAAATGTTGTTAATACTGTTAAAATGAATCATTGTTGCTTTGCAAGAATATCAAAAGCAATAGTGAAGACTTATTTCAAATATTAACTATGGCAGGTTTAATTCCCAAGGTTGACCATCAGCTACCCGCTGCATCTGCGATAAACCTGTCAAGTCCTCACCTGCGAGGTGAGATACTTTAGCAAGAGTGGAGAATTCTATCTTGAGTTATGGAGAAACGGACTCTGCAGGTCCTCCAAACTGAATGCAGGAGGATGGTTCCCCACTCCATAATGTTTGGATTCACAAGCTGTCATTGTTCATGGGATGTTACTGGCATATTTGCCTTCACAAAAAGTCATTGCTCTCTGCAAGTAATTAATATCGTGCGAAGCACTGTGATTTGCTTCAAGGATGTGATTAGACATTATCATCCTGAATTTGGATCCAGCTGGTTCATTCCCCAGGACAATTTCTTGACCAATCAGAGTAAAGCTGCCTGGTATAAATTTCAACAATGCTTGGCAGTTAATTGTCAGTCACAATCAACTGGTGCATTATCCATGGCAACGCCTCTACCAATCAAAGTCCACTTGCCAACCAATCAGCACTATCTTCTCATACAATATAAGTATGTTGTTTCCCCCTGACAATGGTATTTTCTTGATAATGGTCCTGATGAGTGCGAGATGAAAAGCTTTGACAAAATGGTCTCGCTTTTAGGCAAAACTCAAGTTCTGTACTATCAAGCAACTATGTGAATAGCGGTTAGCTGAACCATTTACCTCTGTTTGTCTGTGACAGAGATATTAGCAACTTAATAACTTTTTCAGTGTCTCACTGAATTCTGGAAGTAAGTTATTCATCGGCCAGCAAAGCTGGAAAAGCCCAATCAAGCCAACACTGAGGCGAGAGCCAATTATGTGACACTGCTCCAACTCGGGTATAAAGGAGGAGCCAGAGATGACTTGAGCCTGTGGTCATGAGAGAGACAGCACTGAAGTCATGGATCAAATGAGGTAGGTGGGGTAGACGAGTGAAATCCAATGGGAAGTTGAATCTATGATCTCAAATTCCCATTCCTTTTGCCTGTTCAGTCAGCCTATTAATCATGAGGAGGCTGTCTACCGGTATAAAGATGCAAGAATTAAAAAAAAATCTTTCAGCACATAACGAAATTCCTAGCGAAGGGAGTACAGGATGTTGCTGAAACAACTGTGAAACCCTCGGAAAGCGAAGGCCTATTAATTAAAATATCTGTAAATCAAATGCATGCCATAAACTGATTAAACTGATGATGTTCATACTCCTTGAGATTGTTACTGGCTAATCCTGAGCAGATGATATGTCTCTGCCACAACTTCATTCCAATCAAAGGCCAGTAATTCTACTGGAAATTTCACAAACATGAAAAAGGCATTGTTCATATTCCTCAAAATCATGCATTTTGTTGAGAATTGGTAAAGTCTCGTCCTGAGTTTTGGCTGAAGGCCTCAAGCCAGGCCAAGGTTCGACTCAACCTTGAAAATGCCTAATTAACCCTCTTTGTGAGTCAGTCTCAGAGGACCAGGCTTCATTTAGCGTAGTTTTATTTTATACCCTAAAATTTCAGTTAATCACTAGTGATCAGTGGTTAATCCAGTGATTATTATCATATAATGGTAGGCAATGTCACCCTTTCATGGTAGGTAGTTTTACCCTATAATAGCAGGCGGTGTTACTGCACTATAGTGGCTAGTGTTACTCTACAGTGGTGGGTAGAGTTGCTGCATATTGATAGGTAGGTACTCTAAGTGAAGCATCTATGGTTGTTTTGGTTATTGGAATAAATTCAAGTCTGGTGCGCTCCATTGGCCCTGACCATTAGATGCCATCCTTTTTCACGTTTCATTTTAAAATATGCCAGTTTTCTGCAGTCAAAGTTTCCTGGTTATCATTTCAGCTCCATTGGTAACCCATTGAGGAAGATGAAAAGAATGCAATTATCTTTTACAGATTATAAACTAAAAGTGAAATTCTACCCAAGCTATTCTCTTCCTTCCGAAATAATAGAATATAATTTAGTCTTAACTTCAATGTTTCTCCTAAATAATAGTGAATTCATAAGAATTTGAATTCATACGCGTTTCTGTTTTCAGGTTTCGGTTGCTCCAGGCACGTGTCAGACTATGAGAAACAACAACTGATATTTATATAGCACCTTTAACATAATAAAGTGTCCCAAGGCGCATATAAAACAAACTATGACACCAAGCCAAATAAGGAGCTATTAGGGCAGATATTCAAAAGCTTGTCAAAGAGAGAGGTTTTGTGAGTGTATTAAAGAAGGAGAGCAAGGTAAGAGGTGGAGAAGAGTAGGAAGGGAACTCCAGAGCTTGCTGCATGTATGGAATGCTTCAGTATCTGAGGGATTGCCAATGGTACAATCAGTGCACTCCTGACCTTATGATGGAGGGAAGGTCCATGGAGGCTGCTGAAGATAATAGGACCTAGAATGCTGCCCCCAGCAACTTATGCAGCAATGTATTGGGCTGAGATGATTGGTCTCCAATAACCACAGCTATCTTCCTCTCTTCCAGGTATGACTCGAGCTACTATTTCCTCCCAGCTCCCCACTGACTTCAGTTTACTAGCATTTCCTGGTGAGACACTCAGTCAAGTGCTGCCATGATGTCAAGAGAAATCATTCTCACCCCTGCCTCTTGAATTTAGTTCTTGTGCCCATGTTTGGGTTAAGTTATAGTGCGGTCAGGAGCTGAGTGCTTCTGACAAAACCTAAACTGTGCATCAGTGAATAGTTTATTGGTGAGAAAGTGCCACTTGATAGCACTGTTGATGATTCCTTTCATAACTTTGCTGATGATTGAGAGTAGGCTGATAGGATTGTAATTGGCTGGGTTGAATTTGTCCTGCTTTTTGTGGTCAGGGCATACCTGAGCAATTTTCCACATTGTTGGGTGGACGCTACTGCAGTAGCTGTACTGGAACTAAGGACCGAACCAGTTCTGGAGGGCAGGTCTTCAGCAATACAGCTGTGATGCTATCAGGGCTGGTATCCTTTGCTGAGTCCATTGCACTCAGCCACTACTTGATGTCATGGAATATGAATCACACTGGCTGGAGACTGCATTTGTGATTGTGGGAACCTGAGCAGGAGGCTGAGAAGGATCACCACTTGACATTTCTGACTATATGGCTGCAAAGAATTCAACCTTACTGTTTTCACTCACGTGCTGGGCTCCAAATGTCATTGAGAATAGGGTTGTCTTCTCCTGTTCATTTCTTAATTGTGCACCATCATTTCCACTTGGAAGAGGCAGGACAGCAGAGCTTTGGCCTGAGCCATTGGTTGTGGGATCACTTAGTTTCTCTCTAGAGCATGCTACTTCCAATGTTCAATCCTATGTTCTCCCCAAATCCAAGGCTGCCTAATTCCAGCTCTCTGACATCACCAGCCTCTGGTGGTACCTTAGTCCATTGATTGCTGAATCATTCATCCATTTTTTTCTCACCTCCAGACATAACTATTCCCGTACTCTAATCACAGAATCAGACAGAATCGCGGAATTGTTATGCTATTGCAGGAGGCCATTCGGCTCACCATGTCCGCACCGGCTCTACGAACGAGCATTATGACTCAGTGCCATTCTCCTGCCTTTTGCTTGTCACCCTGAACATTGTTTCTATTTAAATAATCATCTAATGCCCTCTTGAATGCCTCGATTGAACCTGCCTCCAACCACACTTCCAGGCAGTGAATTCCAGGCCTGAACCACTCGCTGTGTGGAGAAGTTTTTTGTCTCTCACATCGCATTTGCTCCTTGGCCAGCCTCACATGGTCCACCCTCCATAAACTTCAGCTCGTCCAAAACTTGATTCACATACTTCAACACCCCTGACTTACACGCTTCCCAGCTACCCAAAGGATCAAATTTGTAATCCTTATCCAACAGAAACAGAAAATGCTGGAAAAACGCAGCAGACCTGGCAGTATCTGTGGAGCGAGAAACATACGACTTCTTCAGAGCTAAAGAGAAGTAGAAATGTCATGGTTTTATACTGTTTAAGAGGGGATGGAGCAAAGCAGAAGGTCAGAGATAGGTGGGAGCTAAGGAAAAATTTGACAAAGACGTCATGGACACAGGACAAAGGGAATGTTAATGGTAGAGTTAAAAACTAAAGAGAGTGTTGATAGTGGTATAAAGGTTAGACAGCAGAGTGTGTTATTGGCAGAACAGGATTCAGCACCCTGTGACAGCAAAACATAAAAACAAGTGACAGATAGGCCTGTGAGGAGGTGGGGTGGGATGGGGGTGGGGTGTTACGATGGGGAAAAAGGATTTAAGAAAATGAATACATAAATAAATAATTTTTCTCCTTGTATGTATATCTCTCAGTAGCCCAGGCTCATCTTTATAGCATATTTGTAGTGATTGTAGGTAAAACCTTTCCTACTGTTTTAGGGATCACGTGATTGTACTGATGAATCAGCCCTAAGTGTGGGTCTTAGGGGCGGAGCTTTCTAGTTGTGCACCTGGCTCAAGCATGTAGCTTCTTCAAAAGCTCTGTAAATAAAGTAAACTGTTTCAAGGGAGAAACCTGTCCACACACCAAGTTTATTACAATTGGCGACGAGGATGGGATAGTTCCAACGCTGCACCTCACCTTGTGAATGTAACCATGTCGATTCTTAAGGAAAGAAAGTAAAGTATACTCACCAGTCACGCCACTCTTTGGCAGAACCGACCTTATCACTCGCTCATGGAAGACTGGAGCCAGTACATAGAGCGCCTAGGGTTTTATTTCATGGCGGATGAAATAACAGTGGAGGAGAAGCAGAAAGCAATTTTAAGTGTCTGTGGGAGCAAGACATATAACCTCGTCTGTAGTTTGACAGCCCCGTATGCGCCCAATTCTAAATCTTTTAACAAGCTGGCAGATCTCTTGAAGACACAGTTTCACCCGAAGCCATTGGTAATTATGCGGTGGTTTAAGTTCAACTCCGGAGTAAGGGTCCCAGTTGAGTCAATTGCAACTTATATCGCAAAGTTAACAAAGTTCACTGAGCACTGCAACGTCAGAGATACTCTCAATGACGTGTTGTGAGATCGTTTGGTTTGCAGCGTATACGAATTTGCCATGCAGTGCCGTTTACTTGCAGAAGTTAATATTGATCCGAAGAGCATCATGGAAATAGCACTAGCAATGGAGAGTGCTGAGAGGGACTTGCAGGCTTTGCAGACTGTGCAACACCGAAGCGGGAAACAGTCTCTACTGTTCGAGAAATGAAAAGGCAGACTGGAAGCATCTCACCAGAGATTCAGAAATTAATTTGTTAGTGATCTGGGGGTAACCATGTACTGGAAACCTGCAGATTTAAAGAGGCAGAATGCCACTACTGTCACAAAAAATGGTAAGTTATAAAGCAATGCAGGGCAAAATCAAGACAGCCAATCAGACTTGAAACAGTTTATTTTATGTACAGAGCTCTTGAAGAAGCTATATGCTTGAGCCAGGTGCACAACTAGAAAGCTCCGCCCCTAAGACCCACACTTAGGGCTGATTCATCAGTACAATTACGTGATCCTAAGACAGTAGGAAAGGTTTTACCTACAATCACTACAAATATGCTATAAAGATGAGCCTGGGCTACTGAGAGATATACATACAAGGAGAAAAGTTATTTATTTATGTATTCATTTTCTTAAATCCTTTTTCCCCACCGTAACACCCCACCCCCATCCCACCCCAACTCCTCACAGGCCTATCTGTCACTTGTTTTTATGTTTTGCTGTCACAGGGTGCTGAATCCTGTTCTGCCAATAACACATTGAAGTGCACAATATGGCAGAACCAGAAGCTGCTGATACTGATATCCGTTCCTTATAAAATGTCAAAGCAGTAAAAAATGAACCAATCACTGTCACCCTTCAAGTGAATGGGAAGCCCCTAGTCTTGGGGGTTGACACAGGAGCATTGTCCACAGTGGTGGGAGAACACATGTTTAAATATCTAAGCGAAGATACCCAGCCACTGAATTTAGAGCAAACCACGGCTCAGCTGAAGACATACACTGGAGAGGCAAAACAGGTGAAAGGCATCACCTCTGTATCTGTATCCTGCAGGCAACAGACAGCTCAGCGTCCAGTGGTTGTTGTAACTGGTGAAGGACTTAGCCTTCTGGGCCATGACTGATTGAAAGAAATTAAGCTCAACTGGTTAGAAATTTTTCAAGTGAGAACAGAAGGAACTCTTGAACTGTTAAGGAAGTGCATTTCGGATGAATTGGGAAAGATGAAAGTTCTACAAGCAAAAATATATGTAGATTCAGAGGCAACGCCCTGGTTCTTTAAGACCTGAAGGAGAAGGTGGATGCAGAATTGTGCCGCTTAGAGAAATTGGGAATAATCCAGCCAGTCCAATTTTCAGAATGGGCAGCGCCCATAGTCCTTGTGATGAAAACAGATCAAACTATTCACATTTGCAGAGGCTACAAATTAACTGTGAGCCAGATTGCTAAATTAGAAAAATATCGTATCCCAAGGATTGAAGATTTGTATGCTAAGCTTGCAGGAGGAAAATCCCACAATAAACTGGACATGAGTCATGCATACCAACAGCGAGAGCTGGACAGCATGTCTAGAGAGTATGTAACCATCAACACGCACAAGGGGATGAACCAATATACACGCCTACCCTTTGGTGTGTCACCTGCCTGTGCAATCTTCCAAAGGACTATGGAAAACCTATTGCAAGGGCTTCCCCGGGTAGTAGTGTACCTGGATGATGTCCTAATCACAGGATCAATGGCAGCCAAACATTTGGCCAACCTAGAAGAGGTTTTAAGGAGATTTTTGGAAGCTGGTGTACGATTGAAGAAAGAGAAGCGTACATTCCAAGTGACTGAAGTCACTTATTTGGGCTATCGAGCAGATGCCCAAGGGTTGCATCCAGCAGAGGAGAAAGTCAGGGCAATCAAGGGGGTGCCCTCTCCTACCAGTGTCAGTGTACTCAAGTCTTTTTTGGGCATGATAAATTATTACGGTCACTTCTTGCCAAACTTGTCAACAGTGTTAGCCCCTTTACACTTATTATTGAAAAAGAACCATCGATGGTCATGGAAGGCACAACAAGAAGAAGGAACATTAGATACACGAATTTCACATTTTCTTCTCAACTATTGCACTTCTGCTCATGTAACTATGGGTTCAACACCCTCTGAATTACTGATGAAATGCTGCCTTTGTACGAGGTTAAGTCTGGTGTTTCCAAACTTAGAGGGGAAGGTAGAGAAGAACCAGAGTAATCAGAAAGTGAACCATGATATTCATAGCAAAACTCAAAAATTTACTGTGGAAGAGACAGTTTTCATGCAAAATTTTAGAAATGGACCTTGTTGGCCTCCTAGTATAATTGTCTCTGAAGCTGGACCTTTGTCATACCAAATGGGAATGGAAGACCAGATTGTTAGAAAACATGTGGATCATCTAAGGAGTAGAGAGGGATGTTCCAACAACCAGTTATTCCACCTGTAATTGATGTCAAACCTTTAATACCTGCGGTGATAGATTGACCTAGTATAGACATACCTGATGTCTCTGTTGAATTAGCTAATTCTGAACTACCATTGTCTAAGGATGTCCCTGGTGCTGCAGTTCCTGATCATGTAGATCCCGTGGGAGAATCTCAAGTCATAGAGCTACCTCGCTCTAATCAAATTAAAAAATCACCCCAGGGACTTAATCTATAATCGCATGACCTGTGTATATATGTATATGTTGTGGATTAAGATATTTCTGTAAATAAGAAATGTAAAAAATTTAAAGGGGGAGGAATGTAGTAATTGTGGGTAAAACCTTTCCTACTGTTTTAGGGGTCACATGATAGTAATGATGAATCAGCCCTAAGCGTGAGTAATCTTAGGGGCGGAGCTTCCTAGCCATGGACCTGGTTCAAACATATAGCTTATTCAAGAGCTCTGTAAATAAAATTACCTGTTTCAAGTAGGAAGCCTGTCTGGTACATCAAGTTTATTACAGTATTCCAAACCTACAAAATCCCCTGAGCTCTCCTTTCCTCTAATTCTGACCACTTGTGCATCCATCCTTGCTTTGTCCATCCTCAGTTGCCCAAGTCCCACGCTCTTGAATACCCCCCCTTAAATGCCCCTGACATACTACCTCCCTCTCCTCCTTGAAGACCTTCCTTAAAACCCACTTTTTTGACCAGGCTTTTAGTCACTGCTCCTAACCATTCTTTTTTTTTCAACTTGGCATTCATTTTCTTTTCCTTGGGCCTCTGAAGTACACGGGCACCATTTTTGTTTACTTTAAAGCAACTATATAACATTGTTCTTGACTGTTGTAAAAGCGACATGGCATTCCTCAATTTACTCGTGAAATTTTCACATATTTCTAGGTGGTTCAGACTGATGATTGCAGTTTAAAACTGTAAATTCCACAGGGTTAGCAGTTGTCTGCCAAGTTCCTCATACTTTACACTCTACGGCATGAATGGATTTGTGTCACTGGTTTGGCAACTTGTGTGATTGCCACAGTTGGTGGAACAAATATTAGTTTAGCTCTTTTGGAAAATGGTTTTGAAAATATCGATTCTTTTGACCTTATGGCACTTGTTGCGAATTCAGAACCAGAAAAAAAGGTGTCCAGTGTCATCAGTGCAAGCCACGGCATTTTAGTTTATGACCCTGTGTTTAAGCTGACAACTTGACCAAGAAAATAAAATCAGTTGCGTGCCATTCCTAATGGGTGAAGCTTGGCCGCCCTCTTCAGTGTTAATACGCTGCATGCTGTGGTTATATATGTATCTGGGAGGCCCTAAGTCGGCCTCTATCAGGACTGGTCTCAGTCAGGCTAACTGCAGGGCTACTATAGTTGGTCTCCACAATCCACACTGCTGGTGGTGGATAGTGGAGGAATACACAGACAGGAATTTCACTCGGTAACCAATGAGTTAACTTGATGCATACGAGTGCATAGGATTGAGTTTGGCTGTGATTCCCATCTCCATTCACACTTCCAAGTCTTACATAGCTACATGACGATAAAGGCGTTATACCAGATAGCTGTTCATATTTGAGAACGTATATCCCAGCTGTATCCTAGCATGACATGTCACCTACCTTACAAAAGGAAAATTGGGGGTTGGGGTGTGGGGGGGATGGGAGTTCAAACTTCAGTTTGCTTTGCTTTGTTTTTCTACATATCCTTTATCTGGCTACCTTTGTTGGTGAAGATAGCGGCCGGGATTTTTCAGTCCCACCTATGGGGGGAATCGTTGTGGGCAGAATGGAAAATTTGAAGGACCAGCCAAAGGTCGGGTGGGAATTTTCAGTTCTGTCCAGTGTGGGACTGGAAAATCCTGGAGTGACTGAGCCTCATCAAAGTGACCGAGGCTTGAGTTTGTATTGAGTCAGCAGGGGACATATAACAGATGATAGACCTTCTGGGAAAAAAAGAGGGAAAACACAACTGGTGTGCTGGTCCTAGTCCTTGGTAAAGTGTGTGTGTGTATATATATATATTGTTGCTCTCTCTTTCTTCAGGTACCATACCCTAAGAGGCTGACTGTAGACTTCCATGTGTTGGTCCATGGTTATGCTTGGCAAGGTACTGCTGTGGTTTGCCATTGCCTCTTGCAGGTGGCTGGCCTGGAATTGTTGTGGGCTCTATTGTTCTTACCACCTGCTGCAGGTGTATGTTGGGAGGGTATACTCAACCTGTTTGGTCATGTTATGAATGCACCTTCCATTGGCTATCAAGTCCTGAGTGGGACTTGAACCTGGAGCTTCTGGCTCAGAGGCAGGGACATTACCCATTGTGCTGCAAGAGCTCCCCATTTATATACATACAGTATATATTATTTGGTGCATATGTGGCGCTGTGTATATATATATATATGTATGTATATTGAATAAGGCTGGCACAGAGCTTGGGTGTTACTATTTACCATTACATATTTTGACAACGCTCTGACTGAAATTCCAAGGTGCAGATATGGAAAACTACTTGCGGAGGGTCAGAATTTGGGGTAGAATCCCCTTGTAAAATCCCCTGGGGTGGAGTTTCTGCAAAATGTTGCTCGTTCTTTTTGCCCCCTGTCTTGTTATGTGCTCCCATGTTCTCCGATACATTTTTAGTATCCTGTCTTTGATCTTGATACTTCGGCTCTGCTCTATCTCCTGGCTTTGATCTCCCTATCCCCTTGCACATTCCTTGTGATCTTCTGGCTGTCTATTTCCATCAACTGATGCTATACGTACAATCTCCAGGCTTTATCCCAACAATCTCCCAGTCCTAGATCAGTTCAACAAGGCACATTCATGTTAAGTTGCTGCTACTGGTGTAATATTACAGCAATGCCACTGATCGCTGCTTTATCTTCAAGTGTAACCTTTACTTGACTATGTTCGAAATGACTGCAATTGAATACCAAATTGAATTTTGCACAATTTATTATTAAAAATGCTTCAGGTGCAAGTTTGGGTTTAATATTGAGGCTATTTGAAGTATTAAGGGCACAAACAGATGTAACAAGTGATCGGTCCATTCATGCAAAATAGTTCTTTTAAATTCAGCTCAGTGTGGCTTAATTTAACTGTCTTGCTACCAGTGGTACTCCCTTATATCAGTAGCATTACTCCCTGACTGTAGTATGAACAGAATTGGAAGGGAACCACACTTTTTTTAATAAATGAATTTCCCCTCTCTTAATGTGGGTATTGACTTGCACTCTTCGAGCAGTATTTCATGGGACCTGTAAGAGCGGGAAATGTGGTGGGTGGTGTGGCTTGATTAGGTGGGAGGCAAAATTTCAGATTCCCGACGGTGGGTTGAGATGCAGAGATTAAGTAAGCGCCCTCGCCGGTCCCGAGCCTCTATGCCAACCTCCATGCTTTCCTGCTCCCCTCCCTTCTGCTGCAGACTTCCGCGA
Source organism: Cetorhinus maximus (assembly GCF_964194155.1). Taxonomy (NCBI): domain Eukaryota; kingdom Metazoa; phylum Chordata; class Chondrichthyes; order Lamniformes; family Cetorhinidae; genus Cetorhinus; species Cetorhinus maximus. Next base: position 4,928,631 of record NC_135892.1, read on the forward strand.
GGAAAACCACTGACCTCAGACACAGCCGCACAAAGCTGACTGGACGAGTCAGGGCTGAAGGGGGAGGGTGGGGCGTGGAGCGGGTTCAGGGGGCACCAGGTGAATGGAAGAGAGATCCAAGGAAGGACAGGGAGTGGGATTGGGGGCATGGGAGGAGTGAGGTGAGAAGGGCCTGGCGCCCTGGGTGTGGTGGGGTGGGCAGGGGGGGGGTGTGGGAACAGGTGAATGACAGTAAATATTAAGCTAGAGATTCACGGGAGGAGAAGTTTGAGGGTCAGGGTGAGGGTCTCGATCTGTTGAACCAAGAAAATATTGAGGTCACTGAAGCAACGGAGTTTGTCAGGAAAGTCGTGACTGTCATGCCGAGGCTCCCTGTTTGTTCAGGGGGCTCTTTTACGCCCCACCTGTACCTGCTGCATGGTCAGCTGACACAGGGTTTCACCAGTGAAAAGCTTGCCTGCTGTGTGATCGCACATGTTTCCCGTGCCCACTGCTGACACTTCACACGGGAACCAGCTCCCAATGCAAGAGTGCTGCCATCAGGAACAGCACCCCGCAGATAAAATACTGCTTGTCAAGAGGCCGATACACTAAATCTCACTCCATATATTGGCCTCCCGACTTAAGCTGGGCCATTTCGAGGAGGAGGATGCTGGAACCCTCCCCCCCACCCCAACATGGTGAGTCAGTGTCCTCGGTCTCACTCCCTCCATATCACTGGCCTTGCTTAAGCTGCGCCCTAGTCCTGCTGTCAACCAATGTTGCTGGAAACTCTCATCTAAGACCGGAACTTAAATTCCAAGAACTTGGTGGAGTTTATGATAGCTCAGGCTTCTGCTGGAGTTACAGTCAGTGTCTGCTGGAGTATCAGTAGGAGTCCCCCAGGAATGCCACGAAATTTCAGCTCCCCGCTATGATATTAAACCTTCTGGACTTGAAGGGCGGAATTTTCCGGACCCCCGCCACGGCAGGTTTAATGGCAGGCGTGGGGGGGTGGGGTGGGGGGAGAAAGGGTGTGGCGGGAGCTGAAAGGTCAGTTTTTACGCCAGCGGGATCTCCCGCTCTCACCCACCATGGTGGAACGCCAGAGTCCGGCGTGAAGCTGGTTAGCATCTTGCTAATGAGGTCGAGGTGAAGGCCCGACTGGAATCCCACCCCCCCCACCCCCACCCCGATTATCCACGCCGCCGGAAAGAAATCACTCCGGAACAGAACGCGTCTGGACAAACCTGGCGTTACTTATCAGCGCTTACTGAAGGAGGCCGGGGACTGGCTCCAGGGTTCAGGATGGAGGCCTCCAGCAGCCATGGACCCTGGACATGCAGCAGTGGGTGGGATGGGGTGGGGGAGCGGGAGGGGGGGGGCAGGGAAGGGGTATCTATATGGTGGATCTTCCAGCTCCAGTGTCTTCAAGGAGGTTTAATCTTCCAGCTTCAGAGTGCTCCCAGAGGCCCATCTTCTTCCTTAGACAGTAGGCCGGTGACGTCCTACTTTTAAAAATGGCGCCGGGATATGACGCCATCTAACCCGCTCCGCCGCGCGAAACGTGGCTAAACGCCCCGGTGCATATTTAATGAGGCTGGGGTTGCGGAATACGATGCAAATTCAAATTTCCAGCGCCCTCTGCGGTGGGAAACATTCCCCGTTCCCGTTCCCGTCTCCCGGCATGGGACTCAGCCCTGGAATGGAGAATTCCGCCCCAAGTAGCTGGTTGGTTTGACCTCAACTGTGAATCAACGCGGGCAATTTTAGGCCATCCACTTTTGCACCCGAGAAGGATGAGCTGAAGTGAATGTCCTCAGTGAGGAGCAATTAGGAAATGCAGAGCAGGGAGATTTGGGAGACTAAGTGCACAAAAAACCAATTGCCAAATACAAAAAAAGCTAATGGAATAGAAATAAAAATAAAAATACCTGGAAAAACTCAGCGGGTCTGGCAGCATCTGCGGAGAGGAACACAGTTAACCCTTCGAGTCCGTATGACCCTTCAACAGAACTAAGTAAAAATAGAAGAGGGGTGAAATATAAGCTAACGAAATGTTGACCTTTAATGTAAAGGGGCTGGAATACAGAGAGGAGCAAATTGTGCTTTAGTTGGATAGAAACTTGGTCGGATCCCTTCTGGTGCAGTGCGTTCAGTTTAAGGCACTTCGGGAAGGATATTTTCTTCTTGGATGGGGGTCCAGCGCATGTTCAGCAGAATCATACTGAGGCTTAAGGGGTTAAATTATGAGGACAGGCTGTGGAAACGTGACTTGAATCCCCTTGAGTTTAGAAGGTTGAAAGTGTGGCCTGATCAAGGTGTTTAAAATGTTAAGAAGGATTAACAGGATAGATAGGGAGAAGTTTGTTCCTCTGGTGAGGGAATCAGGAACCAGGGAAGAATATCTTAAGAATAGGGTTAAGCCATTCAGGGTTGAAATCAGGAACGATGTCTCACACAAAGGTTAGTAGAAATTTAGTGCCCTTGCACTTTAAAGCTTGTGGATGCCAAGACAATTGGAACTTTCAAGACTGAGATAGAGGCATCAATGGATATGGAGCAAAGGTGGAAAAATGGAGTTGAGGTTCAGATCAGACATGATCTATCTAGTTGAATTGCGGAACAGACTTGAGGGGCAGAATGGCCTACTTGTGATTATAATGTTCTTAATGTTCCTGTTGTAGCACCTAGAGCAAAAATCAGCCAGGGGTTTCCATTCCTAATCGTAATCAGTGATCCTGCTGTGAAGTCAGTCGAGGGTTCAATGTGAAGACTCACATCGTGGAATACCCCATAAACATTCAGGATGTAGGCGGGCTTAAAGAATTCCATCTAACCACTGGCAAGGCTATTGCTTGGCTCTGTGACTGCGCACGCTAAATCAATAAAAATTCTGCATGTAGGTTCAAACTCGAAGAATGGCTATTAGGATGGGGTGTGAGAAAGTTGGCAGCGCTTGTTAATCATTGGCAGACCAAGGTTTATTGGAGGTACAATCAGCATAAGGAAGTATAAAGCTGAGAAGTCTGACAATTGCACACGTGTACATGTTATAATCCATACCCCAGCATGAAGAGAGGGGAGGTGAAAAGGTGGGAAAAATAGAACTGAATGAATCTTCATTTTGGCAAGTGAAGCAGTGAAGGGGATAGCTTACCTACCAAGATGCTGGAACAATGCAAGTTTGTTTATTGGAGACCAGCTGGGAGAATGATGCTGCACAACAGGTTATTTCAGTGTGGGCTTTATATTTGCCAATTTCATATTTGGTGTTTCAGTGCAGGAAGAAAAATCAAAGCAGGTATTTAATGAGAAATTCAACACAACTGTTAACTAGAGCAAGGTGTATTAATAACAGCACTTTGTTGTGCATTGATCCATGAACACGATGCAAGTGAATATGAGGGTACTAATGGTGATCAATAGTGTGGTAAAGCAGAGTTTACCTTTATGTACCTTTAAGAGAATGCAAGTGGACTAACCATGTGACAGTACTGACCAATCGCTGTACAGCGCAGGCTACTGGTTAACTAAGTCTAGAGCTGGAGGTGGTTGTGGGAGCACGCAAGGATTTAGTGTTCTGCCCTCTGTTTCAATAAACAATCACAGTTTGTTCTTATGTTGGTCTCTCTCCATTATCGATAGTGAGTAAATGAAGGCATGCAATTTGAGTTTAATCGACCAGTGAACCCATAGACTCAAGGCATAACAAATAGTATTACAAATGCAGTGGCAATCGGTACGCTGCAAATTCCATTATCTTGAACACAAATTGCAATAACTGCCAGTAAGACAAAATAAAGCAAGCCAAGTTTTTAATGTTTTCCTACATATGTTGATTTTCAGTGTGGAAAGTGTTCACTGTTAGCCTGTCATTTGATGGTACACGCTATCAGCCTTTGTCCAATGGTATTATTCTCCCCTGTGTTTGAAGGTTAAGAGTTCAAGTCTCACTCCACGGACTTGAGCCCCTAGCCTAGGCTTGCACTTCAGCACAGTACTGAGGGGGTGTCCAATTGCAGGTGAGCCATTAAACCGAGGCCCCTGCCCGCTCAGCTGTTCGAAGAAGAGCAGAGGGGTATCTTTGCCGACTACCTATCCCTCAGCCACTAACATTATAACAGATTATCTGGTTATTGCTGTTTGTGGGACCTTGCTATATGCAAACTGTCTGCTGTGTTTCCTACATCGCATCAAAAACTACACTTCAAAAAACACCTAATCATAGAAACATCGAAAATAGGAGCAGGAGTAGGCCATTCGGCCCTTCGAACCTGCTCCGCCATTCATTATGATCATGGCTGATCATCCAACTCAATAGCCTGCTCCCGCTTTCTCCCCATATCCTTTGATCCCTTTCGCCCCAAGAGCTACATCTAACTACTTCTTGAAAACATACAATGTTTTGGCCTCAACTACTTTCTGTGGTAACAAATTCCACAGGCATTATTTCTAATCTGTTTTAAAAGGCAAATTTCTTTTTCTTTCTTTCTTATACATTCTTTCTTCAACACAGTATTTTTTGTTTGGGAGATCTATAAACAGCTATGATGAATTAGTAACGTTGTTATTTTAGGCTGTTAGTAGATTGGCTTTGTGGCAAGCAAGTGCCACTGGGTCTTGACAGGGCCCTCAACCGTGTCCGGCCCATCTCCCGCGCATCCGCCTTCACACCTTCCTCTCCCTCCCAGAACCATGATAGGGTCCCCCTTGCCCTCACTTATCACCGCACCAGCCTCCGCATTCAAAGGATCATCCTCCGCCATTTCCGCCAACTCCAGCATGATGCCACTACCAAACACATCTTCCCTTCACCCCCCCCGGCGGCTTTCTGCAGGGATCATTCCCTCCGGGACACCCTGGTCCACTCCTCCATCACCCGCTACACCTCAACCCCCTCCCATAGCACCTTCCCATGCAACCGCAGAAGGTGCAACACCTACCCCTTTACTTCCCCCCTCTTCACCGTCCAGGGGCCCAAACACTCCTTTCAAGTGAAGCAGCATTTCACTTGCTCTTCCCTCAATTTAGTCTACTGCATTCGCTGCTCCCAATGCGGTCTCCTCTACATTGGAGAGACCAAACGCAGACTGAGTGACCGCTTTGCGGAACACCTTCGGTCTGTCTGCAAGCATGACCCAGACCTTCCTGTCGCTTGGCATTTCAACACTCCACCCTGCTCTCATGCCCACATGTCCGTCCTCGGCCTGCTGCATTGTTCCAGTGAAGCTCAACGCAACCTGGAGGAACAGCACCTCATCTTCCGACTAGGCACTTGACAGTCTTCCGGACTTAATATTGAGTTCAGCAATTTCAGATCATGAATTCTCTCCTCCATCCTCACCCCCTTTCCGATCCCCCTTTTTCCAATAATTTATAATTATTTTTACAACTATATCTTTTTCTTTTCCCTCCTATTTTTAATTTTATTTCGATCTATTGTTTCATCTCCACCTTTTAGCCTATTTCGATCCCTTCCCCCCACCCCACCCACACTAGGGCCATCTGCCACTAGCTTGCTTCCCTTAATGTCTCCATTAGCACATCCTTTAGATAATATCACCACCGTCAACACCCCTTTGTCCTTTTGTCTATGACATCTTTGGCAGTCTCTTCTTGGCCTCCACCTATCACTGGCCCCCTATCGAGCTCTCCTGCCCCACCCCCTTCTACAAGCTTATACTTCATCTCATTTCCATATGCCTTAGTTCTGATGAAGGGTCATACGGATTCGAAACGTCAACTGTATCCCTCTCCGCAGATGCTGTCAGACCTGCTGAGTTTTTCCAGGTATTTTTGTTTTGGTTCTTGATGAGTGCTTCTTGTGCAGGTAATGGAAACTCCCAAGTAAGGTTGCTGGATTCACTAAGTCCCAGTTGCTAGGAAGGCCTAGTATTGCTTAAAAAAAAAAGCATCAGGAGAGCTGATTTTGTACTACCTCCATTGTGCTGGGGCTGGCTGTCGTATCTGCTTTCCTACTGATGCATAGACTGAGGGGGTTAGTGGACACCCCAATATCGTTGTCTTGCTGCTGCAGTGATTCTGTGCATGTGCAATGCACAAAACAGCAAACTTGTAGGCTAGCGGGAAGCATCTGCTTATCCTGCAGAGATAAATTTGGGCAGTAGTAAATGGCCAAAAGGACAGTGAGTTCTCAATTGTTGTCCAGCCCCTTGAGCTCAACTTGCTTGGCTCCTTTAAGCCACTCTGGTCTCAGTTGAAAATCAGTTCACTTGGAATAGCTCCATTGATAAACTGTTCACTCAATCCAAACTTTCTCGCCGAACATCATCAAAAAAGAAAAAAACTTTTGGAAACTTTCTGGTGGATTTAGTACCTTTGTTTGACAGAAACAAGACTGTTCAACAAACTTTGCCCCCAGTCAGTGGAAAAACATAAGGGCTAACCTGCCAAAATCAGACGGCAATCCTTGAGTTCTGTGTTTCACGACGCCCTTTAGTGCAACAATAAAAGTGTTGATGTTCACAGAGGTTCCAGTGGATTATAATGCAACAACGTAACTTTATATTTCTTTGTCCATCAAATCAGATAGCAGAAACGACGGATCCATTGGCATTGAAATCAGTGCATTAATAACAAATTGGTAAATACAAGGATGATTTTTAATTTGTGTATTCACAAGACCACGAGATGAGGAAGACCATTTGGCCCTTTCAATTCATCTGTTCAGAATAATGCTAAATTCCCCCATTGTGGGTTATTCTATGATTTCAGGGCTTTTGCCATCACTGTTTGCTACAGCTGTGAGTGTTTTCAAAGTGTTGGCTGGAAACATAGAAAATCTTCAGCATGTAAGGAGGCAATTTGGTCCATCGTGAATGTGCCAGCCATGAAAAAGCCCCCATTTCCCAGCTCTTGGTCTGTAGCACTGAATGTTACAGCACTTCCATGCATAACCAAATATTTTATAAATGCAGTGAGCGTTTCTGCCTCTACCACTGTTTCAGGCAGTGAGTTCCGGAGCCCCACCACCCTTTGGATGAAAGAAATTCTCCTCAACTCCCCCTCTAATCCTTCTGCCAATTACTTTAAATCCGTGCCCCCTGATAATTAACCTCTCTGGTAAGGGCACAGGTCCTTCCTATCCAATCCCTTCTAGGTCCCTCATAATTTTATGCAATTAAATCTCCTCTCAGCCTCCTCTGTTTCAAACAAAATAATGCCAGTCAATCCGATCTTTCCTCATGGCTAAAAATCTCCACTCCTGGCAACATCTTCATAAATCTCCTCTGTACCCTCTTGACTGGGATCCTGCAATGTGGTGACCAGAATCGTACTCTAGCTTGTGGCCTATTCTGTATGAAGAAGAATTTTTTTTATATCACCCCTAAAATGATGCTTTGAACCTGGGCCATCTTGGTTTGCTCCTGCATTTAAAGCAAAATTCCAGGTTAACTGTTTGCATTCCCTTGACTATTATAGAAGCTTCTACAAGAACAGGAATAGACTATTCAGCCACTGGAGCCTGTTCTGCCATTCAGTTATATACATAAGATTACATAGGATATACGGCACAGAAACAGGCCATTTGGCCTACCCAGTCCATGCCGGTGTTTATGCTCCACTTGAGCCTCCTCCCATCCTCTCTCATCTAAATCTACGATCATAACCATCTATTCCCTTTTCTCTCATATGCTTGTCTAGTTTCCCTTTAAATGCATCTTTAATATTCACTCCAATCACTTCCTGAAGTAACGAGTCCCACATTCTTACCACTCTTTGGTTGAAGAAGTTTCTTCACAATTCTTTATTGGATTTCTTGTTGACTATCTTATGTTGATGGCCTCTGGCTATGCTCTTCCCCAAAAGAGGAAACATTCTCTCTGCATCCATTCTGTTAAAACCTTTCAGAATTTTAATGACATCCATTCGGTCACCCCTCTGTCTTTTTGAGACCCAGCTTGTCAATCCTTTATTGATATGTATTTTTTTAATTCACTTATGGGATGTGGGCTTCGCTGGCTAAGCCAGCATTTATTGCCCATCCCTAAGTGCCCTTGAGAAGGTGGTGGTGAGTTGCCTTCTTAAACCACTGCAGTCCATGTGGTGTAGGTACACCCAAAGGGGTGTTAGGAAGGGAATTCCAGGATTTTGACCCAGCGACAGTGAAGGAACAGCGATATATTTCCAAGTCAAAATGGTGTGTGACTTGAAGGGGAACTTCCAGGTGGTGGTGTTCCCATGCATTTGTTGCCCTTGTCCTTCTAGATGGTAGCAATCGTAGTTTAAAAGGTGCCATCTAAGGAGCCTTATGAGTTCCTACGGTGCATCTTGTAGATATTACACACTGCTGCCAATGTGCGTCGGTGGTGGAGGGAGTGAATGTTTGTGGATGGGGTGCCATTCAAGCAGGCTATTTTTGTCCTGGATGGTGTCAAGCTTCTTGAGTGTTGTCGGAGCTGCACTTATCCAGGGAAGTGGAGAGTATTCCATCACACTCCTGACTTGTGCCTTGTAAATGGTGGAAAGGCTTTGGAGAGCGAGGAGGTGAGTTACTTGCTACAGAATTCCTAGCCCCTGACCTGCTCTTGTAGCCACAGTATTGATATGGCTATTCCAGTTCAGTTTCTGATCAATGGTAAACCCCAGGGTGTTGATAGTGGGGGATTCAGTGATGGTAATACCATTGAAGGTAAAGGCATGTATAGTCATACATTTCTGGTATCATCCTTGTAAGTCTTCTCTGTACCCTATCCAGTGCCTCTTTAACCTTGACCAGAACTACATGCTAAGTGTGGACTCGCCAAGGCTCGATACAGGATTAGTATAACTTCCCTGCTTTTCAATTGTATCCTTCTAGACATAAAATCTAGTGCTTAGTTTTTTTAGGGCCTTGCGAACCGCTGGCTCAATTAGATCATGGCTGACGTGTATTTCAACTCCACCTACCCATCACAAATTCAAAGCATCAGCTCTAAGACAGCTCATTTTTGGCCTGAATTGACAACATTTCCTGTTCTTTTCGCTTCTGCTGACCATTCAGACGAGGGATCAGCCTAATGGCTCTTTTTTAAAAAAAAGAACTATTTTTTCATGGGATGTTGGTGTCGTTCAGGCCAACATGTATTGCTCACCCCTAATTGTCCAAGAGAAGTCTGTGGGGAACTGAGTCTTGAACTGCTGAAGTTTGTCTGGCAAAGGTACTCCCGCAACAATGATAGGCAGGGAGTTCCAAGATGTTGTCCCAGCGACAATGGGGGTGGACAGAAATGCATTTCCAAGTCAGCACGGCCTTGTAGTATTTCTTCACAAATCTAATGGCTTTTATTGATATGATATCCAAATTATTAGAAAAGCACTCAGCTGCTCTCATGTTCCATGCTGCGATGCACATTTTGTTATCCTAGCATTTCAGGGCTGTAATGTTTGTACAAACTGCATGACTTAGCTATCCCGTTTTGTGAGGCGCTATGTCCTTGTGAACTTAAGCTACAGTCTGTTTTCAGTCAGGTAGCACACTGTTTGAGTGTCAGTTTCCATCCCAATCTCAAACATTTCTGTGACGACACCTATATTTTTTTTTAAATTGTCGATTGTGTGGCGTGACACCAAGATGCTTGTGCAAGGAAATAAATCCCATGTGTTTTAGATTTCAGCTGCCTAATGAAATAATTTAACCCGAAGTAAATTAAGTTTTCATATTTCCAGGACATTAAATTAAATCTTGTTCATCATATTTAGTGAATTCAATAAGTAAGATTCAGCTCAGAAACAAAAAAAAAGCTTTAGTGGTGAGTTGGTCCACTTTATATGCAAATCTGGTCGTTGGCTAATTGTGAAAAATCTCAAAAGCTAGCAGCAAAAGCAACGCTTGCTCATATAGTTTTCCTGTCGGACAATCCCGAGGAATTGTGCATGTAAATTTAAATAACCGCTGCTATCTCGAGGCAACAAATTCTAATCACACCGCTTGGTATAAAACTTTGGATGTTGAAATTTGCTTTTGCGATTTTTTCTTTTAAGTAAGTAGCATTAAACAGAAGTCTCATGAAATTTTCTTAGTGGGTTTTTGTGTGTGTATGTGTGTGTGTGTTGTTTAGGTTGCTGTATTTTAGCTTTTGGAATGCAGCACCAGAGTTCAGCCAACAAACTGCTAATGTTGAGTGAGAGTTAATGGATCAATCTGCTCTGCCTTGTCAGTGATTTCACTTTTGACTCTTGGAATGTGTTTGATGAAAAGGGAGGCAATTGTACCAGATAGAAGACACAGATGTAACATGTTGGGGGGTTAGGTTTTACAAGAACAATGGAGTAATGTAGCAGTGCACTGGACTAAAACCAGATTGTCAAGGAGCCTTTTTTTTTCTGTAATCCAATGGAAGGGTCAAATATTTAGACTCAAAGGCATGTGTTTTATTTCCAGTACATTTATCTAAGGGTTTGTTTTTATTCTTCTGCTGTTTTTCTCCTGCCTCGGAACTTATGCTTCACGATGGGATACCATATTCGAGGGTGTTGCCAAACTTGCAGATTTCATTCAAGTAACCATTCTTCATGAAGCTGGGCAATGAGGTTTACCATGAGAAGGCATCAGAAGCAGTTGAGAGAAGGTTTGCTAGGCTAATACCAGGAATGGGCGGGTTGTCTTATGAGGAAAGGTTGGATGGGTTAGGCTTGTATCCGCTGGAGTTTAGAAGAGTAAGAGGTGACTTGATTGAAACCTTTAAGATCCTGAGGGGTCTTGACGGGGTGGATGTGGAGAGGATGTTTCCTCTTGTGGGAGAATCTAGAACAAAAGGGGTCAGGTTCAAAAATAATGGGTCGCTCATTTAAGGCAGATGAGAAGAAGTGTTTTCTCTGAGGGTCATGAGTCTTTAGAACTCTCTTCCTCAAAAGTATGGTCTGTTAATATTTTTAAGGCAAAGCTAGATAGATTCTTGATTAACAAGGGAGTAAAAGGTTATCAGGGGCAGGTGGGAGGTTACAATCAGGTCAGCTATGATCTTATTGAATGGCAGAACAGGCTTAAAGGGCCGAGTGGCCTACTCCTGCTTCTAGTTCCTATAAAGCTGAGCATGTTCAAACCTCACTTAATACCCACACATAAGCATCTGGTTTTAGCAGTTGACCCTGCACCGTGATCGGGAGTGGGAATCCTGGCTGAATATCCCCCTCCCCACCTCAGAGGCATTGAAACTAGTTGTAGCGTTGACCTCCATCGCTACCACAACTGAGTTTGGCTAACTAAACAAGGACAAGATATTGAATCTTGGATCTTCTTGTTCTCCCTGTCTCAGCTCAATTAAGGGTTAATGCAAGGTCATCAAACTGAGGCATTAACTGTTCCTCTCGGCACAGATGCTGTCTGACCTGATGAGTGTTTCCAGCATCTGCTGTTTTTATTTAAGTGTTCTTACCTGCTTTTGATATAATTGTTCTAACTTAGTTTACAGCCACACCATGTCTGTCCACTGGGCTCCTCCTGTTTACGCTGTTCAATCTATTTCCTTTACCTAATGGTGGATTTGAAGATGCAAGCAGAATTATATAAAAGCAGCTTTAATTCCTGGATCCATTCTCTTTCATGGTTCCATCCACAACTTTGATCAAAACAAAGTTCTTTTTGAAACTTATTACCATGTTGGAATTTGCTCTGTAAACCGTGTTAATTGTTAACTAGTGTCTTAAATGCAAATCTGCTTGCTGGTTTATTGCATATGACTGAGTTTCATAATTGCCCTTACAAGCTAGATTTTACCTGTACTCCCAAGCCCAATGCCACCTTATAGGAGCTTCACCACAGCCACTCCTGTCGTTACAGCCATAGAATGGAGATTGGATATAGAAACATAGAAACTAGGAGCAGGAGTAGGCCATTCAGCCCTTCGAGCCTGCTCTGCCATTCAATATGATCATGGCTGATCCTTTATCTCAACGCCACATTCCCGTTTATCTCCATACCCCTTGATGCCCATAATATCCAAAAAATTATCAATTTCTTTCTTGAATATACTCAGTGACCCGGCCTCCACAGCCTCCTGTGGTAGAGAATTCCACAGGTTGACCACCCTCTGAGTGAAGAAACCTTTCCTCATCTCAGTCCTAAATGGCCTGCCCTGTATCCTGAGACTGTGGCCCCTGGTTCTAGATTCCCCAACCAGGGGAAACACCCTCCCTGCATCTAGTGTGTCTAGTCTGTCTATTGAACAGTCAGATAACCCATGCTGCTCTAGGAATCAACATACTGGAAGGCATGTGTCTGTTTTCATTCATTGGGAATTTATTCACCATCCAGTGACAAGGAACCTCGGTAACAGAGGTGTTGGAGAACTGGAGTCATTTTGGTTCCACTGCATTGTTGGTTCTCACATCCAATGGAACTCCAAGGCATTGCCTGGGATTTGCTGCCCTCCACCTGCTGATTTCTGGGTGGGGAGGGAACATGCTGTGCTGTGTCCTTTGCCCACTTGAATTCCCGCTGGACTTTCAGGTGATTTTCTGTACATCTACTTAATATATGGACAGACTTACTGAAATGAAACTCAGCGAATGGAAATATGTCATTTGAACATCCTATAATTTGACCCATAGCAACCCCTGAATGCAAAGGAGGCCTGTTCATCACTGGCATTCCAGCATTACAATGTGATAAAGAGGGGGGGGTTTAAATTTGCCAATAGAGAATGCAGTGCTGCCGCTCCAAGATACATCTCATTCAGCACTGTAAATGTTTTTTTTTAATTCATTCATGGGATGTGGGCATTCCTGGCTAGGCCAGCATTTATGGCTCATCTTGTTCAGAGGGTATTTTAAGAGTCAACCACATGGCTTTGGGTCTGGAGTCACATGTAGGGCAGACCAGGATGGCAGATTTCCTTCCCTAAAGGGCATTAGTGAACCAGATGGGTTTTTATAATAATTGGGCGATGGTCATCATCAGACTTTGAATTCCAAATTTTTTATGGAACTTAAATGTCACCATTTGTCATGGTGGGGTTTGAACCTGAGTGTCCAGAGCATTACCCTGGGCCAGTGGAATATTAACCCAGTGACGATATCACTATACCACCACCTCCCCCAGAAGTGAACAAACCTGTGCCATTACTGGGATACTAGAATATTAAATGGTTTTGCAGTTTTCTTTCTTTCAGTGGATTACCACTGTACCATCCTACCTCCCCACGACTAGCTGGCAAACATTTAAATTAAGATTTACAAGACTACTTCTCCGAGTTCATCAGTGACGGGTTTAGTGGTGCAGATGAAAACTCCCAATTTCAATTCTTGTGTAATGTAGCTGATGTAGAGGAGCAATGACTGATTTTAACAAAGGGAAAATCCACTAGGATTGTTGCTCCTGACTTTGGATGAGGATGGGATCAAACCCTGTTGTAATGCTCCTTACACTGAAATAGAGTATGGGGTGGTACAAAAGAAGTGAGGAGATCTGGGGAGACAATTTCAAAATAAATAAATAAATACGTTTCATAGAGGAACAATTGCAAAACACTCTGTATAAAAAAAAAGGGATGAGCTAGCCTGGGAAAATAAATAAATTTAATGGCCTGGGTTTTCAACGAACCGGGACGACCTGGGAGCTGTTAAAAAATGGAGGGCAGGTTTCGATTCCAGGATTCCCGACCCTCTTCCTAGGCTGCATGATTTTCAGGAATCCCTCTAAAGGGCGTGGACTGGTTCCCGTCAAAAGCCCTCACCCGGCACTCCCAACCTGGCCGGCTCCATTGTGGGGATAGGCGTGCGCTACTCCTCCACAATTTTCATGGAGTCGGGCCAGGTTTTTGAAGAGAAGTCATGGATCCTCGTGTGCATGAGGGGACTTTTTGAAAGGTAAGTTCAAAAGGTCCTCTTCATGCCCCCTATTGCCAAGCTCCACCCTTCCACCCATCCCTCAGGTAGGCCAAACCAGGAATTTCCCCAACTCCCGCTATCTGCCTCGAGGATGAAAATCCAGGCCAATGTGTTCAAGCTGGAAGTCTTGGCTTAGTGACAGCAGACCCCCCCACCTCCGCCCCCCCTGCAACTTAAAAGTTACGGGATCAAGCCTAGTCAAGAGACTTGAGTACATAATCTAGGCTGATAGTTCAGTGCATATGGGAGGGATTGTTCTGTCAAGAGGTTTAGATGAAATGCTAATCTTAGCCTTGACTGCCCACTCTGGAGGACATAAAAGACCTCATGTATTGTTCAAACAAAAAAGCAGAGAGTTGGTTTTCAGTTTGTGGATCCTCGGCTAATTGGCTGCATTTCCCTACACAACAATAGGTTCAAAAGTACTTCATTGGCTCTGAACATCGAGATACCCTGAGGTCATGAATAGCTCTTTCTTGACTTTGATGCACTAGTCAATTATCTGAATCTAGGAAATCACCATTCCTGAGTTGTATCCTCTTGTCTTCACTGTTTTGACACATTTCATTTTGTAGGTAAGAATATGAATTTAGCTCACACAGTTCGCAAAAATTCAGGGATTAAACCAAATGAAGTACACTCTTTTCAGTACTTCAGTTGACATAAAACCAAAGCTGCTTTAAATAAGCATTCGGCATAAGAACAGTAACAAGCGTTTATAGTGCATTTAATGTAGAAACATCGCCAGGTTCATAATCAGACACACACAGAAACTGGAAGGAACTCCAGCGGGGGATGTAGATAGTTGAAGGCATTGCCTCCAAAGGTGCGAAAAGGGGAGGGGGATGCACAAAAGACCATACTCAGAAAAAAATAGAGTTCATGAGGAGGTGGGGGGGTGGCTGTAGGAATAGAGAAGAATTCAGAGATAGGGTGGGGGTGAGATCACAAAGAGAATGTTAAATTACAGGCACTGTGCAACTGAAAGATATTGCAAGGCCATCAAGGACAGGAATTATAGTTGCATGGGACTTGGTATATGTTAAAATTACTGCGTGTGGCCTGCGGTGAGACTGGGTTCATTATAAACAATATTTACTTCTTTTAGCACTGAAATGTGGTTCTTTTTTACATCACATTCCAATGCGGCCTAAGATCAGAAATGTTTATGTTACACCAGGGACATACCAGGTTTCTTTCTAATCATTGAATTCTGTAATATTCTGCAGTACGTTTTAAGTGATGTGACAACCTCAACTGCCCGTTAGTGTGTCTGTAGCTGGGAATGGTAGCTGCCATAACATCTTGCTGATAGGGATGAGTGTTAGGCCACAGTAGGAAATGCGCTCAGCATTAAATTTGAGGACTCTGGTGTCTAGCGAATTTTAACAAAAATACTGATAGGAGTTCAACTGATGCCCGTGGGCAGAGTTAAAGAACACTACGGCCGGAAAGTTTCATGGCCCGTGTGGGTGCCCAGCAGTCTCGACTCGGCGCGTGATGATGTTGGGCGGGGTTCCCGATGCCATTGCGGCACATAGCGAGATTACGCTAGGCGGGTCCGCCATCAACTAAAGGGCCAATTAAGGCAATTAAAGGGCCAATCGTCTCCAATTTTGTGAAGCCCGTTCATTTTTACACTGGGCACGGTTGAAACGGGCAGGTGGGAATTGCACTTTTTCAACTTTCTAGATCCAGGGTGGGATAGAAGGGCCGGAAGGAATAGAGAGCTGAACAGGTAGGAGTTTAAAGTTGAGTTGTCTGTCTGTGCATTACTGATTATTTAGTGAAGCATCCTGTTCATTGACATTAGCTTAGGAGGCTTAAATCGTTTCAGAAGTGTTTTGCAAACAGGCCTCATAATAATTAATTTCAAACCTCTGCCAAGCATAAGGTTTGAAGTGGGCATTGGTTATTCGGCTGGAGGGGCTTCCTCAGATGAGGAGGAGGAAGAGAGGGCAAGAAGGGAGAGGAGGCCAGCTGGCCATAGTCAGCGTAACAGAGTCTGGCCTCAAGACCGAGAGGCACAATCTGAAGGGGTCGAAGTCCAGCAAGGATTGCAAGGGAGAAGGGGCAGGAGACAGCTCATCATCTGCCTGGGGCTCAGCATTGTCCTGGTCTCCAGCAATCCTCCGATTGTCGGCGTCATGGGGACTCTCTGCCTCTGACAGCTCTTCAAGCGATTGTGACATGCTTTCCCCAGTGTGTTCTATCATCTGTTTCGGAGCACTCAAACCCACTGAAGTGCCTGTATCTGAGGCGCTGCAAGGTGCAGAGAGAGGATGTGACGTGGGTGCATCTGGCTGGAGATTATCTTCCGATGTCAATGGAGGGTCTTCTGGGACATTCAGTTGTCTGATGGAGGAAAAACATATTTGAGTATCCAGCACGTGATTTCACATCAGCTTCCGGTCCTGCCGATCAGGCTCGCCCGATGAGCAGAAAACTCAGGCTTACATTTTCTGTGTACGTTTGGATTGGATGAACTAAATGGTTGGGTTTATCCACCCACAGCACAATTAAATGATTGACCAACGTTCTGTGCGACATCCCTTCAGTGACGTCTCCAACCAGACCGTTTGAATTTGACATCTCGATGCTGGAGCATTCTTGCAGAAAAATGGGACGTCTTTCAAAGATTAAGTTGGAAAACCCTTCCTTAAGGAATGAGTCCATTGCCTAGTCCAGTCTGTACATTCTGAGCTTCTTTTGTCTGGGTGCCATAGGGGCTGAACATTGCGGAAGCTTTCATCTCTGGCTTTAATTAACTTCCCAGCTAAAAAAAAAATAGTGGCTTGTGGTCTTTGCACAACATCAAATATTATTGTCAGACTCCAGAGATATCAATACAATTGCCTCAAAAGTGGTCAGTTAACAGTTTTTATTTCCTTTAAAGACCATGCTTAAGTCTCCACAGCCTACTGACCTACTCAAGTGTTCATTCCTAATGTTGCTATTTTCTGTTACATGTGAATGAATACAAACCAAGAGGACAACATAATAGGTTTTATTAAAAACATGTATCCTATACTAATAGCATTGCAAACTCGGCCATAATTATAGAACATCCCTCTTAGACATCAGGTTAAGTGACTATAGGGTGTAATAACGAAGTATAATGGGATGCTTGCAGACAGAAACATGGCCTATCCTTGCATTCAAGCTTAACGACAGAAGATCCCACGGTGAAGTGGATTAATCTGGTCCATCAGCATTAGTAAGCAAACCCCCACAGCATCACTTCATTCAGAGCTGTTTCTGTTCCAGAATATGTTTTAGTTATTGATAATGTGTGTCGGTTTGCAGAGTAATCCCACCAGCCTTTTTACAGTCTATTTGGATTTGTGAAAGTCTGTGTATACGATCTGTTGCTGAATTTTGTGTAACAATCCTGGCACAGAAGTGCTTTCTGGTCGAAGTGAATCATGAAATTGGAAACAAAAACATTTATAAAGCTCGCTTTCCTCAATGGTTTATTTTTGCACCAAATGAAAACTGCTTCCAGTTGACAACTTATTATTGCAACATGGAGCTGAAAAATTGAAAACAAATTTTATAATACGTACAGAAAATTTAATTGAAAAGAAACTTCAGTCCCATCCTACACTTTGAATCAGAAGTTTTTAGAAAAATTCAAGTGACCTATAACGATACAAGTCAAACAGGAAGGAATATAGGGCTTAACTTAAAACAGAGAGGAAAGACTTGCATTTATATAGCACTTTTCATGATCACCAGATGTCTCTAGATGCTTTACAGCCAACGAAGTACTTTTGAAGTGTAGTCACTGTTGTAATGCTGGAATCATGGCTGCCAATTTTGCGCACAGCAAGCTCCCACAAACAGCAATATAGCACCGTATCAATTCCTCAGGGTTTCCCAAAACAGGTCACGGCTAATAAACTATTTTTTGAAATGCAGCCGTTTATGTGAGACTGAATATTTGATTCATTCAGTGATTCACGGTAATTAAGATTACCATTTGATAATGTTACTGCACGAACATTTGAGGTATCGAGGGGTTAGATGGTACAATGGTTTGCTTTAAGCTTGGGTTCAGCCAAATCTTTGATACGATACTAGTAACTTCACTTGGAGAGGTCACAGGGAGGTATTGGAAATTAGAAATAGCCACACTTTTACTCTCTTGATGTAAATGCTTACAGTTTACGTTATGGGAGCAAGAATGCTGGACAGGCTCATTGAGAATTGTAACATTTTCCCCATATTTCTTTCTTTATTATCCATCAATTTTCTCCCTTACCCATCCCATCACTACTTCATCAGCTTATGACATAGTACTTACAGCACAGAATCCTGCCATTCTGCTCCAAGTGTCCATGACAGTGTTTTTTTATTTTTTCACAGTGTGGGTGTTGCTGGCTAGACCATCATTTATTACCCATCCCTAATTGCCTTTGAGAAGGTGGTGGTGAGCCACCATCTTGAACCACTGCAGTGGTGTAGTGCACCCAGAATGCAGTTAGGAAGGGAGTTCCAGGATTTTGACCCAGTGACAGTGAAGGAATGACGATATAGTTCCAAATCAGGATGGTGTGTGGCTTGGAGGGGAACTTGCAGGTGGTGATGTTCCCATGTATCTGCTGTCTTGTCCTTCCAGGTGGTATAGGTCGCAGGTTTGAAAAGTGCTGTCAAAGGAGCCTTGGTGAGCTGCTGTGATACATTTTGTAGATGGTACACACTGCTGCCACTGTGTGTAGGTGGTGGAGGGAGTGAATGTTTAAGGTGGATTGCCAATCAAGTGAGCTACTTTGTCCTGGATGGTGTCGAGGCTCATGAGTGTTGCCGGAGCTGCACTCACCCAGGCAAGTGGAGAGTACTCTTGACTTGTACCTTGTAGATGTTGGAGAGGCTTTGGGGATTCAAGAGGTGAGTTAGTTGCCATAGAACTTGCTCTTGTAACGACGGTATTTATATGGCTGGTCCAGTTCAGTTACTGGTCAGTGGTAACCCCAGGATGTTGATAGAGGGAGATTCAGTAATGGTAATTCCATTGAATGTCAAGGGGAGATAGTTAGACTCTCATTTGTTGGCGATGGTCATTGCCTGGCATTTGTGTGGCACGAATGTTACCACAAAGTGGTTGACTCTTAACTGCCCTCTGAACAAGGACATTTAGGGATGGGCAATAAATGTTGGCCTAGCCAGCGACACACAAATCCCATGAATGCATTAAAAAAAACACAAATGCCACCCTCTCACCCTTCTTCATTTAACCCCATCAGCATGTCATTCTATTCAATTTCCCCTCATCTATCTATCTAGCTTCCTCTTTATGCAATTTGCCCCAGCTACTCTTTGTGGTAGCAAGTTCCGTATTTAACCATTCTCTAGGTCAAGGTGTTTCTCCTGAATTCTGTTTGAGATTTAAAGTTTTGGCTCCTAGTCGTGGTCATGCCAGAAGTGGAAACATCTTCCTTACGTCTACCCTAGTAAAACTTTTTAAATCATAAAGCCCTCCAGACCCCTCAGTCTTCCCTTTCCCAAAGAGACGAGCCCCAGCCTGTTCAGTATTTCCTAATCAGTATAACCTCCAAGTTCTAGTATAAGTCTTGTAAATCTTTTTTGCACCTTCTCCAGTTACCTCCACATCCTTTGAGTAATATGTAGACCGTAATGGTTTACAGTACTCCAAGTCTGGCCTAACTGAAGTTCTATACAAGTTTAATGTACCCATTGATTGTGGCATATAAATTAATCCAGTGTGTAAGGCGACCCTATTTTCCAGCCCCAAAAGTTATGTTTTTGCACTCGCTCGGCATATAAGTCAACCGCTCCCCCCACCTCTTTTCAGCCACGGCAGGTTATACTCGCATGAGTAGCCAGCCTCAATTTTTCACCCCGCAAATGGATGACCTGCCCGACCAGTACCTGGTAACTGGTTGTGAGGGATCAAGCAGGCGATGTGGGCTGTGTAGTGAAGACATGAGGGAATTTAAGACACGCCCATAGAGGGCGGACAGCACATGGCAACTGACAAAGATGGCGAACACCCATAACCATGTTCAGTTTTATACTCTGCACACTAGTTGACCATGTTTTTGCAGGGATTTTTTGAGGCTTCAAAGGTCGACTTATGCAGAACGTCCACGGTAAATTCTCAGCTTTTCAAGTCTGTCCTTCCAGAAATGAACCCCTTTTTATCTGTTTACTTCTTAATGATCTTGGCATCACCACTTTTAATGATTGGTCTATCAGTACTCCAGATCCCTCTGTTTCTCTACCCCATTTAGGCATTGATATTCCAAGCAGCATTTGATCTCTTCTTCCTAACAAAATACTCCACCTCACATTTATCTAAATTGAAATTAGCTCCAACAAACAACTTAGATTACAGTTTAAAAAAAAAGATTGCCTTGTTTCTTGTCTACATTTTTCCTATAGCTCAATATACATAGGGCAGGATTTTTCCTATGGTGGGTGGGCTTGGTAGGAGCGGACGGGAGCGGGCGCGGAGCTGATTGCCGCCTGCGATTGGCTCGGTGCTGCCAATTTACACAGGCGGGTCAATTAAAGCCCGCCCAGTTTAGTACGTGACTGGTAGCGCATGCGCGCTAAAGAGCGCAGCAATCTCCCTGAGGCACGGAGCTGCCTCAGGGAGATAGAGTGGATATTAAAATAATTAAAGAAATGATTTGAAAATTTATTTAAACACGTCCCCCTCATGTGACTGTCACATGTCACATGAGTGGGGACATGTTTTTATATTTATGAAAATGTATTTATTTATTTAATAAAAGCTTCAGGAAACTTCATCCCGCTCCTAAAGGTCCGTTTGGGCTTTTTGCCTGCCCGCCAACCTTAAGGCTGGACGGGCAGCGTTCACAAGGGGTTTAATTAATTTCTTAATGGCCTTAATAGACCGTTTACATTTTGGTGAGCCCGCAGCCGACTCCGGCGCGTGCCCGCCAAACGAAATATCGCGATGGCACGCGATGACGTTGGGACGCACGCCCGATGTCTTCACGTGTCATTTTACGCATCGGTGTGTTAGGCCCACCCCCTCACGCTGACCGGAAAATTCTGCCAATAACTCTATCTTAAATCTTTGGAAATTTATAACAACATCAATAACAACTTGCATTTATATAGCATCTGTACCCCATAGTAAAAACAGTCCAAGAGAGTATTTTCAGACAAGGGAGTGTTATCGCACAAAATTTGACAATAAGGGGACATTAGGGCGGGTGCCTTAAAACTTGGTTCAAGAGGTGGGCTTTAAAGCGCATCTTAAAGGAGGAGAGAGACGTGGAGAGGCAGAGAGGTTTAAGGAGGGAATTCCAGAGTGCAGGTTGCAGAGATAGCTAAAGCCAATGGTGCGGCAATTGCAACCCAGGGATGCACAGGAGACCTGGATTGGTGGAGCAGAGACGCAGTAACAGGGATAGGGACGGGTGAGACCATAGATTGAGAATTTTAAAATGGAGGCATTGCCGGACCAGGAGCTAATGTAGGGATTCGAGAGAGTTAGGATCTGATCATTAGTGTTTTGGATGAGCTGAAGTTTACAGAGGTTAGAAGGTTGGAGACCAACCAGGAGAACAATAAATGAGCCTGGAGATGACAAAAGATGGGGCAAGAGTTTCAGCAGCAGATGAGCTGAGGCAGGGGTGGAGATGGGAGATGTTATGGAGTGGGGGGAAGTGGTGCCTTGGTGATGAAGAGGATATTGTGTCAGAAGCTTACTATAGGGTCAAATAGAATGACAAGGTTGCGAACAGGCTGGTTCAGCCTCAGTTGCCGGAGAGACGGTTGGAGTTGGTGGCTAGGAAACGGAGTTTGTGGTGAGGGTCGATGCCAATAGTTTCTGTCATCCCAATATTTAATTAGAGGACATCTCTCTGCAGCCAACACTGGATGTTTGACAAGCAGCATGACAAGCCAGAGGCAGTGAAGTGGTCGAGGGGGTAGTGTTGAGGCAGAGTTGTGTGTCTTCAGTGTACCCACGGATCTTGATGTGTTTTTGGATGGTATTCTTCAGGCACTGCGGTGAGGGGAGGTCTGTCTGCGATGTAAATTCTAACTTCTCGGTTCTCTGGAGAAGTATTGGATTTGGAGCCAATGATAGTGATAATGTGCGTGGTGAAGTAGAATTGTAGGTGGAAGGATTTAATGGCTTGGAATTTGTGAGGCTTTTGATGGTGAACTGTTCGTGTTCTCTTCAGAATTGAGCTCAAGGGCAGATGAATGTGGAAATCCTGAAGATGTGATCTGTCACTTGTTGCTTCACCACAGGCTGCACTGTGGACCTCCCCCACCCCCCACTAAACCACCTCAGAGCCAGCAATTCGTGAAATCAATTGATGCAATGGTCTGGTCATTTTCCCTTTTCTACTGTCACATCGCTGTTAGAAACTCCTTAAGAAGTTCAGCCTTATTCAGTGGGGCGTAACTGGGTTCAAACAGACCTGGCCCTGAAAATATAATTTCATATTTGTGCAATGTTATTAAATGTCTCCATTATGATTAATTTTTAAACCAGATTTTTTTTAAAGTAACTAAGCATTTTCTTTAAAGCTTGTTCATGATATTTCAGCTTCTCCTGACATCTTATGTGCTTATTTTGTTCTCCGTAAAAGTTTTCAAACGTGATTTGATTATTAGTGCTTTTCATTTCCTGGTTGGCTCTCTGTGAGAATTCTTCAAAGTGATTGGCTGTTTGGGCAGCTGGATGACATCACTGCAGCTACATGTCAGGAATTTCCATTAAACTATGGGCAGGATCCTCCAGTCGGCGTGAGGGGACTGAGCGCTACTGGCCGCGCATTACGTTGGGCGGGCCTTAATTGGCCTGCCCGCATAAAATGGCGGCGCGGAGCCAATCGTGGGCGATGAGCCCGCCATAGGAAACATCCTGGCCTATGTCACAATCGTTTGCACATTGAGAGAGCCAAGGTTCTTGCCACAGAGATCGCTAGATCTCTCAGTGAGGCTTTTTTCGAGGTTAGCAGTGAACCAACTGCAAATTCTGGGCCAATCTGGCCTAATTCGCCTTGCTCCACACCTCACCTGTTTTTGTTCCGTAAATTCATTTGCATTTAACGTTCTGAGATTTCTGGTTGGAGTTCGCAATGATTTTGTTGGCAGCGTTTTATTTATTTATTCATTTTTTTTCCCGCTTTCGGTAGCGACCTTGTTTAGCCATCAACCAGCAGCTGCTCACTGTTTCTGGCCATCTCCCACGTGAAGATCCCCCCACTCCACTGCAGGTGAATTCCACTGGATCCACCCATCGTGCCTCTAACAAAAAGACCACCCCAGGTTCATGTCTTGCATCCATTTTGCACCTGAAAAAATAGACATAATATTAACAAATTTCTAACATTTTCCAGTAATGCCTTCATTGCCCAGCATGTGCAACAATTTAATTACTGAGGTAACCCTGTTCCTCAGAAAGTATTACATTGTAGTACAGCCTCTGCTGGATTCCTTACAGACAGACATCAGACTAGGTCACAGTGGAACATAACTAAAAACTTGACAACACTGCAACTTTACAATTTCCAGTTCCCTGGCCCCAACCGCCTCCTCTTCACCATGGATGTCCAATCCCTCTACACCTCCATCCCCCACCGGGATGGTCTGAGGCCTCTTCACTTCTTCCTCGAACGGAGGCCCGAACAATCCCCATCCACCACTACTCTCCTCCGTCTGGCTGAACTTGTTCTCACACTGCACAATTTCTCCTTAAACTCGTCTCACTTCCTCCAAATAAAAGGTGTGGCTATGGGTACCTGCATGGGCCCCAGTTATGCCTGTCTCTTTATGGGGTTATGTGGAACATTCCTTGTTCCAGTCCTACTCCGGCCCCCTCCCACAACTCTTTCTCCAGTACATCGATGATTGCTTCGGTGCTGCTTTATGTTCTTGTCGGGACCTGGAAAAATTTATAAATTTTGCTTCCAATTTCCACTCCTCCATCATTTTCACATGGTCCATCTCTGACACTTCCCTTCCCTTCCTTGACCTCTCTGTCTCAATTTCTGGTGATAGACTGTCCACCAATATCCATTACAAGCCTACCGACTCCCACAGCTACCTCGACTACAGCTCCTCACACCCCGCTTCCTGTAAGGAATCCATCCATTCTCTCAGTTCCTTCGCCTCCGTCGCATCTATTTTGATGATGCCACTTTCAAAAACAGTTCCTCTGACATGTCTTCCTTCTTCCGTAACTGAGGTTTTCCACCCACGGTGAAAACCCAGGGCCCTCAACCGTGTCCGGCCCATCTCCCGCACATCCGCCCTCACACCTTCCTCTCCCTCCCAGAATCATGATAGGGTCCCCCTTGTCCTCACTTATCACCCCACCAGCCTCCACGTTCAAAGGATCATCCTCCGTCATTTCCGCCAACTCCAGCATGATGCCACCACCAAACACATCTTCCCTTCATCCCCCCTGGTGGCATTCCGCAGGAATCGTTCCCTCCAGGACACCCTGGTCCACTCCTCCATCACCCCCTACACCTCAACCTCCTCCCACGGCACCTTCCCATGCAACCACAGAAGGTGCAACACCTGCCCCTTTACTTCCCCTCTCCTCACCGTCCAAGGGTCCAAACACTCCTTTCAAGTGAAGCAGCATTTCACTTGCACTTCCCTCAATTTAGTCTACTGCATTTGCTGCTCCCAATGTCTCCTCTACATTGGAGAGACCAAACGCAGACTGGGTGACCGCTTTGTGGAACACCTTCGGTCTGTCCGCAAGCATGACCCAGACCTCCCTGTCGCTTGCCATTTCAACACTCCACCCTGCTCTCAAGCCCACATGTCCGTCCTTGGCCTGCTGCATTGTTCCAGTGAAGCTCAACGCAAACTGAAGGAACAGCACCTCATCTTCCGACAAGGCACTTGACAGCCTTCCGGACTTAATATTGAGTTCAACAACTTTAGATCATGAGCTCTGTCCTCCATCCCCACCCCCTTTCTGATCCCCCCTTTTCCAATAATTTATAATTTTTATATATATATATTTTTAATATATATTTTCCTTTTCCCACCTGGTTCCATTATTTTTAAATGTATTTTCATTCATTGTTTCATCTCCACCTTTTAGCCTATTCAGATCCCTTCCCCTCACCCCACCCCCACTAGGGCTATCTATACCTTGCTCGTCTTGCTTTCTACCCTTAATGTCACCATTAGCACATTCCTCAGCTAATATCACCACCGTCAACACCTCTTTGTCTTTTTGTCTATGACATCTTTGGCAATCTCGTTTTTTGCCACCGCCTATCACTGGCCCTCTATCCAGCTCTACATGTCCCACCCCCCTTCAACCAGCTTATATTTCATCTCATTTCTTTATTTCTTAGTTCTGATGAAGAGTCATACAGACTCGAAACGTTAACTGTGCTCCTCTCTGCAGATGCTGTCAGACCTGCTGAGTTTTTCCAGGTATTTTTGTTTTTCCTGCAACTATACACCTCATCTTCGCCACAAAGTTCCCGGTAACTAAAAAGATGTCCCTCTTGTGCAAGCTGTATATTCTTAAAAGACTGAGGGAGTTTGTACTTGATATTCGGATTAGGCAGTTTAGCAGTGACCTAGGAGAAAGGCATTTAGTTAAAGTGGAGCAAAATGTGTAGCTCATAATAGGTAATTAGAACTTCAAGGAAAACAGTCAAGTTGCAAGCAATGTAGTGTTAAATACAGGGAACTCTCCTCTAACACCTTGCTAATAGGTGTTAGTTTACACATCAAACAGCTGTCATGTGAACAGTGAATTACCATCAAATGGTGTATATCCTTTTGTTTGTCACATTAGAGGCTCTTTTAATTTTTAAAGGTAGTAGCCACAAAATATTTATCTCCACGCGGGGCAGCCAGCTACATAAGAACGTAATAAATAGGAGAGGGAGTAGGCCATTCAGCCCCTTCAGCCTGCTCCACCATTCAATAAGATCATGGCCAACCGGATCATGGCCTTAACACTACTTTCCTGCCTGTAGGCCGCAACCCCTCCCCCCCACAATCCCCCCCAATAACTCTTGACTCCCTTTTCAATCATGAATCTGCATAACTCAGCCTTGAATACAGTCAATGTATTTCTTTATTTTAAAAAGAAAGGCTGCAAAAGGAGAGAGGAAGAAAGGTGGTTAGAACACCTAATTTTATTTATTCAACCTGCTTAAATCATATTGATAATATGTCATCTATCTGATGAGATAACATCTTTATTAACATAAAGCAGCACTTGAACACCAATTCAATGTGTAGAAGAGAATTCCAAATATGAATGAGTCTCTGGGAGAAAAAAATAATCCTCCTCATCCCTATCTTAAATGGGAGACCCCTTATCCTGAAATTGTGGGTGGGATTGTCCAGTCCTGGTGACGCTGGGCATCATGGTGGGCGTGAGCGGACAAAATGGTGAAAGGGCCAAAAATCGGTTTTACGCCGTCGTGAAACCAGTTTGCGATTGTCCGCTCCACCCGTCAATGGTGGCGCTGCACGTCACGAACATCATTTCAATACTTCAGCGTTTCATTATAAGCCCTGCTCGCCAGAATCATCCACCCCCAACACTGGATCATCTGGGCATGTCGGCACGGTTGCACACCAACGTTTAACACGCCGACGTGTTTCACAACTGGACATAAAGGACATGCACCTGGCAATCTGCACTTTGCTCAGGACTTCGAGGTTTGTTTGCCCACCTTGCTTCGGGCAGCACTCATGGTCATCAGCGCCAGGCTTCACAGGCAGCACCACATCACTTTTCAGGGGGTTCACAGGCAGGTCTCGACCTACCAGACCAGCCATAAAGTGGGAGCGACTCTTCAACAGCTGCAGGGCTAGGGCTTGCTTGGGGAAGGGGGAGAAGTGGCCTCAGGCAAGGAAAAAGGCTGTACTGGGGAAGTGGGCTATCCCAGGGTGTGGGGGGTGGTGGGGGGTCACATGTTGATCTGTGCAAGTGGCCTCAAGATGGTGAGGGCTGAGGAGGCAGTCTCCAGAGGAGATGAGGCCAGATGGAGATGTGAGGGTGGGTGTGTGAGAGAGTGAGTGGTGATGTCCCTTGAGCTGGCAGTGAGTGAGATGCCAGTGAGTGTGTGATGAGCTTGTGAGTGTGTGAGTTTAGAGTGATGAGGTGGTTGCCATACCCTGGGGGCACTGATGAGATCATTCATCCTCTTTCTGCACCAAATGGTCAAAATCTTCTATGCAGCACTGGCACTGACCACAACTGCCGCCGCCTCCCAAGCTGGAGTGGTGAGGCCGCTGGACCTCCTACGGAGCAGTCCTGGGCTACAAGCATTGAGGACTGTGTGGGTGGCTGCAGTAGATATGGCACCCGGAGTGAGGAAGCGGTGAGGTAATGGTGTGGCGGGCGATTCAGAGGCTGCCCGCCAGCCAAAGGCGTGTTTCCTGTGGCTGCGTAATTAATGAGGCAGGAAGCGGACGATGCGGAGTGAAAACCCACCATTGCGGCCGGCAGGTCGAACATTGCTTTTCACGCCTGCTCCGGCACTTGGTGCAAATCTGAGATGATTCTGTCCTACGACCCCTAGTTTTAGATTTTTCCACGAGGGGAAACACCCTCCCAGCTTTGGCCCTGTTAAGGCCTCTCAGAACTTTACAGGCTGCATTTTATGCTGATCAAGCAGGTGCAGGCCCGGCCTGATCGGGCATGAAACTGTGCAAAATGGCGTCGGGCGAGCGTCCTGACGTCGTCCTGCACTTGTGCGATATTTCAGTCGGATGGCTCGCGCAGATGTCGGACGTGTGCCCGCCGACAATGAAGAGGGCAATTAAGCTCATTAACGGCGCAATTATCTGTCATTTTATGTGGCTCGTCCAACCTCCCGGTTGGCGGACGGGTGAATCGGCCAGGCGGCCTTTGCATTTTTCATCAAACCTCATCCATGGGCGGGAGGAGATTTCAGTGATGAAATGAAATATAAATACATTTCTGTGGGCAGTATTTTCATTCGCTACATTTTCAGGTGACTGATTATGATGCACCGATACTTTTTTTTCAGCTTTTGAGACCTTTATTCTTGCTGTTTTGGGTCTTCAGCTCCCCGGGGCAGCTCTCTGCCTTCAGAGAGCCTCCTGTCAGCGCTGGCCTGCACCCCCCGTTGACATCACTGCCCACCCTCTTCCCCGCCCCAACCCCAGCAGCGCTGAGCTTTTCAGCGCGCGTTTCGCCAGCCAGCGTGAAATTGCGGTCCGAGGCTGATCGTGGTCAGGGATCCATTTCTCGGCCGATCCCAGGCCCATCGATGGCGCCCACCCGCTGAGCTGAAAATTCAGGCCTCTATGTTTCAGTAAGATTACCTCTCACTCTTCTAAACCCCAATGAGTATAAGCCCAAACGACTCAATCTTCCCTCGAATGTCTCATCCCAGTGACCTGATTGTCCTTGGTGGATGTAGATGTGGGGCCACACTAAACCTAGACTTCCCTCCAGCATTCTTCAAGGTTTAAAAAAAAAAGGTGAGGGTGGCTCCATCACTAGAAGTCTAAAGTGGTGGACAGGGAACTGGCATTGCGAAGTCAGAGCAGGTGCTGAGCCAATCGGGTGTTTCTGTGTGCCACAATATGCCATGGCACGACTAAAGGTGGCATGCACTGAATCCGCTGTTAGTGAGGTCCCGAAGACCGGCGGCAGTTGGGAAAGTAAAATGGCTTTGATATCACAGTTCATAACTCATGACAAAATTGATTATAATGTTAATACGATAGTGATTCTCATTCTTCATTCAGCTGGAAACTAAGACTTCAAATCCTAATTATTTCCTTTGTGAACCCTTGCACAAAAAGTACAGGTTCTCAGGCTTGTAAAACAGAATTTAAGTACAGTCACTGGGTAGTACAGAACTTGAATATTGCTGATAAAGAGAGGCATATTGCCAAAGCTTTTCATCTGGCACTCATCAGGACAAATACAAGACTGCAAACTTCAAACGGTCACAACAATTTATACTACAAGAGAAAAGTGTGCTGATGAGCGCAGGACAAAAAGCGTCAGCAAATATGCCTCTGCTTTCAACAGTATTTAAATAGCTCTACATTACTTTTCCCATAGCCTCCTAAGGCTTCTGAATATATCTTCCTATCTTTCTTGGCTTTCTGCGCCGTAGCATGGCAGCCTTCACAACTGGACTGTTTCCACAAGTGATGTGAAAGTAAATGCTGTCAAAAATGAAATTAGTTGACTGAAGGCCTGAATGAAGGTCCCCTCTGCCTGAGGTAACTGCCCGAGCCATCAGTGCTATATATAAACATAATCAACATGGTCTAAGTACATCATTGGCTGTAAAGTGCTTTGAGATGTCCAGTGGTTGTGAAAGTTGCTATTTAAATTTTTCTTCGAAGTTTGGAAGAAGTAGAAGGACAAATGTTTATAAATAGAAGGGCAATGTTTTTTTTGAAGTCACGCACAAGAAATCAGATCCAGAAGAAGAGTTTTTTTGCGAGATGGTGGGAGGGTCTGGGTTGGCAGAGGGATGCAGAGACCTGGAGGTTTTTAAACAGGAGGATGAGAATTTTAAATTTGAGGTATTGGGAGACCAGGAGACAACATAGCTCAGCAACATCGAGAGTGATGGAGTGACCAAGAGTTTTCATGGGATAGGATATGGGCAGCAGACTGTTGGGTGAGTTGAAGGTTATGGAGAGTAGGAGCTTGTCAGGGAAGCAATAGAACGATCAAGCCTGGTGATGGCAAAGGCACGTTGAGGACTGATGGCAGGAGAAGCAGGGTAAGGTTATGGGCAAACAATATTGGAGAGGTGGAAATGGGTCGTCTTTTTGCTGGCTTGGATATGGGATGGGAAATTGACCTTGGGCTCAAACAGCTGGGTGCCAGGGAATGGACATTGTCAGCTGCGGGTTTGAGGGGGTAGGGTGGGTGGGATGCACAAGGCAGTTTTGGTCTTCCCAATGTTTAACTGAAGGAAATTATTGCTTATCTCGCACCACTCCCACGGTTACAGTGGGGGTTGAATTTAACACAAAATCACTTCTGCGGCATTATTGTTGTAACTCAGAACTAACCAAAAGAGTAGGCTGATTCCGACACCTGCCTTGTGAACAAATTCACTTGCTTCAGCTGCCGTATCCTCGTCATTTGCTGCTGGGCTTTGGTGCCGCTGATTAGATTCATCCCCTATCTGTCGTGTTTACCTTTTAATTTGTGTGAGTGCACGGATCGAGATGGCTGCGGAGCTGAAAAGCCAGCAGTGTCGCCATGGGGATTTCTCTAATCGGCCCAGGTCCATTCATGCTTAAACGTTGCACCTGGGATTAGGGCAGAGATTTAGCAAATCCACACTTGGCACGATGGCCTTGCGTTTCCCGCCTGGCAACCGGTCCTGGAGTGCTGCCAGCCTTAAATCCACTGACCCATCTGTTGGTACCTTTGGCAGTGAAGGAGAATTGTAAATGAAATGATGCTAATTATTTCCTGCCCAGGTGAGAAATGTGGCAGAAATCTCATTTGACGGATTAAGGAGGGATTGAATTGGGACTGGAATAAAGGAAAAATGTTGAAATTGCTTTTCCAAACACCCTGGCCACATGCTACTTTGACACATTAGGAGAAGTCAAGGCAGCAATGTGCCCATACATCCGAGTCCTGTTAGAGTTTCCTTTGAAAATCAATCTTGTAGAAAGATACTAACTCCTACATTACTGATCTACGTATCTACAGGCATTAAATGAGTCGATGTAAGAACATAAATCTATTAATTTGGCTATTCGCAATAGGCGGAGTATTGATTGTACTCATCCAGCCCATGCTTGCAAAACTCAGAACATAATGTATTGTTAGATATGATTCTGCAATTGGATAGTACTTGCTGAACAATTCTGAGTGTCCTAAGAATTACACTAACAATCAATTCAAGATTATCAGTCAGGCTTGCAATGTGGCTCGCTTGTATTTGCTAGAAGCTACATATATTCATGTGCAGGGACTTGTCCTCTGCAGGTAAAAGGAACATGTCCAGGCATTGCGCCTTTTTTAAATAAACAAAAGCACGGGGGACCCCTCAACCAACATCGCTGCCTCATTAGTTTATCGTTCTTTGTAGAATCCAGCTGTGTAGACATTGGCTGCCACATTTCCTATCTTACAATGGTGACTGTGCTTCAGAAGGTACTGAATTGGTGTGAAATGCATTGAGACATCCTGAGATCATAACGTGGAAGGCATTATATAAAAGCATGTCTTCATTTCTTGATGTTGATTTTTTTTTAAACAAATGCATATTTTATAAAGTCACTTCTAGAAGTATATGTTGATACGTTGATACTTAGACATATTTGAA
The DNA here is from genome assembly GCF_964194155.1 of Cetorhinus maximus. Taxonomy (NCBI): domain Eukaryota; kingdom Metazoa; phylum Chordata; class Chondrichthyes; order Lamniformes; family Cetorhinidae; genus Cetorhinus; species Cetorhinus maximus. The sequence continues at coordinate 4,959,740 of NC_135892.1, forward strand.
TAGACATTGGAATAGTTCATTCCAAAGAAGCATCATATTGGATTTAAAACGTTAATTCTGTTTCTCTCTCCACAGATGCTGCCAAACCTGCCTGAGTTTTCCAGCATTTTCTGTTTTTATTTTAGATCTCCAGCATCGGCAGTATTTTGCTTTTATTATATTGCAATAGTCAGTACGTTGTGCTGCTCAAGGGATAGTATAATCCAAGCAGAACAGGCAAGTTTATTGAGAGCTCTTGGTATTTGGCTATTTCAGGGTTATATTGATGTGGTGTTGGGTCTTGTAAAGGTGAGCCAATTGTTCTGGAGCATTTGGCTTCACTCTGATATTTTGGGGGAACTAATCTGGCAGTGAGTATCCAGGGATGGGCTTTAGATTGTTCAGCATTCCCAAGTGCCAGGCAGAGTCATACATCAGCCTCTCTGACCAGTCTATGACCTACAAGTGTTTCACTGCAAGTTTATCATGGGGAAATGTTGTACTTTGACATAGTGGTGGGTGCAGGTAACTGGTAGTAAGAGCTGTGCTGGCTTCTAGGTATTTTTCAATTTGTTCTTGAAATTCGGGCAATGTTGCCAAGGCCCCATTTATTATCCATACCAAGTTGTTCTTTAGGAGTGGTGATGGGTCTACTTGAACCTTTGCAGTATTTGTGCTCTTGGTGCTCCCACATTGCTGTGAAATTGGATGCACAATTTCACATGCTTTGATAGGGAACCAATTTTAACTGGAGGTGGGGGTGGAGGGAGGTGGGGAGATGAGGGGAGCTGCTCCACAATCTGAACTACAAAGGCATCAATTTGAACGTGCCTGAGGCTGTCTCGATGGCTAATTGAACTCCAGCGGTTCAAGAAGGCGGCTCACCACCACCTTCTCAAGGGCAATTGGGGATGGGCAATAAATGCTGGCCCAGCCAGCGAAGCCCACATCCCGTGAAAGAATTAAAAAAATAAAAGACGTTTTTATGTTTAAAAACTGCATTGTTGTCTTGTGGTTTGTTGACTAGCGAAATATACTTATCTTCATCTACAGACTTAATCAGTCTATCAGCTCTATTGAGTGTTATTGATTCTCTCTGCTGCTTAATGGAGAATGATGCAGAGTGGAAATGTAAATGGGGAGAGCTGCATGCACAAACTAGTACAGCTGTTCTCTGAAAAACAGCACTGCAATGCGAAAGTGCCTAGGCAGTGAAACAAGAACAGAACACGCTGGAAAAACTCAGCATGTCTAACAGCGTCTGTGGAGAGAAAAAAAAGAGTTAATGTGAGTCCTTATGACTCTTCTTCAGAGCTAAAGAGAAGTAAAATGTGATGAAATTTATACAGTTTAAGGGAGCTAGAGCAGGTGAAGCTGGATAGAAGGCCAGTGATAGGCGGAGGCAAAGGAGAGATTGACAAACATGTCAGGAACAAAAGGACAAAGGGGTGTTAATGATAATGGTACTGGTCAAAGGAGGTGCTGATGGGGGCATTAAGGTCAGGAAGCAGAATGTGATAATAGCAGGACAAGGGTAAGCACTCTGGAAAGAACAACATGAAGAAGTGACAGATGGCCCTTGTGGGGGTAGGGTGGGGGGAGGGGACGGTGGTGGGAAAAAAATTGAAAATAGGATAAAAGGTGGGGATAAAGCAATGCATAAAAATAAAAATAAATAAAAATAAATAAATATACTCAGAGCCTTGTCTGTATCGAAACTGTCACCCCCGCATGAATCAATAATCCAAACAGAACAGACAGCTCTTGCCATTCAGAAACATAGGCGGGAGGAGCATTGGGAGAGAACGGTAATAAGTCAAACATCAAACAGACATAAAATAACATTTTATTATTGGATCTAAAGAGTGAAAAATGTTTCAAAAATATTGTCAGCAACCGAGCTTCAATGCTGAAATTTGTGAATGAGTGCCTGGCTAATAAGAGAGAGGTGAGAGGTCAGGTGCTGTGAAAGCTGTAAATCATCAGTCAGGAAGAGCTGAGCCAATATGGGGTCTAGACTGATGGTGTTGGAAGAAGCCATGGGAATTCTCATGGACGCCTGGTTGAGAATTCCTGGTCTATGTTACATTTGACCTTGGAAACCTTCAGCTAAGGAGCCGAAAAGAACAAACTTGCATTTATTTAATGTCTTCCAATCCTTGGGTTGCCCCATTATAGTTTCCTGCTACCCCCCAGAAACTTAATTTCAGCAATGTGGTTTTATGAAGGACTTTATTAAATAAGATGGCACCCTTGAGAATTTTTGTGTGTGTTGTGTTATGCCTCTTGAAGACAATGTATAATATTCCACGTGATTTGTTAGTGACATCTTCACTGGCCCTTCCTCTGCTCTTTTGCACTTGTCTTCAACATTCTCCCCAGACTTGGTTATATGGCCTGTTTCCATTGAAGTGAGCCTTGGATCGGAATGTGGACAATTGGTCTATATAGCTACAAAAACACAATTTAGAAACATAAAACTTTGGACTCTGCATCATCCTAAACAACAGCATTTTTCATTTTGAGACTGCTACGAGGGACATGCACTTGTAAAACTTTATGGAATGTAGATAATAGTTCACAGAGTAATTTTACATGCCCTGTAACGTGCTTTTGGCACCTGCATTTACAGTCAAGTGCATGTGGCTGATATTTTTAAACAGTGAATGATCTTTACAGTGTACAATGTTTTATATAAGGAAAGAAACGCCATCTGTGCATTCAGTGCTTTTGCTGTGAAAATGTAAAGACACTTCTCTTTCTGTTGGACCACACTGACCCTTGCCTTTGCTTAGAGTCTTAGAAAAGTATGACACACAATGAGGCCACTCAGCCCATCAAGTGTCTGCGCCAGCTCTTTCAAAGAGCGGTTAGTCCCACTGCACTTCCCCTTTCCCCTCTGTTCCTGCAACATTTTCTTCCTTTTGAGTATTGTATTTATATGTTTGCTTAACACAAACCAATCTCACACAGTGCTGGTAAACTAAGGTTTGTTTTATTTGAAAGTGTTGTAGAGGATTGCTCAGCAGACATATTTACTATAAAGATTCAACAGCTATTGGCAACAGGAAAGTACAGCTGTAATTCCTTCACACCACATGCTATTAGCTAAATTGAAAGCTCCTCTGCACAATGTCTGCTAGTCACATGGTTTACATCCTGGCTACTTACTTATTAGCATATTCTCTCTTAAAGCGATGCCACAACATTGAGTCTTTATTCAATTCCTTTTGAAGGCCATTATTAAATCTCTTTCTATCACCCTGTCAGGCAGTGAATTCCAAATCCTTACCACTTGTTCCATAAAATATATTTTCCTCATGCCACCTGTTTTTTTTCCAATCACCTTAAATCTGTGCTCTTTGCTTATCAACCCTTCAGTCATTGGAAACAGTTTTCCTTTATTCACTCTATGTAAGCCATTCATGATGCTAAACACAGCTTCACAAACCTTTGCCATGAATCACCTTCAAGCTTGTCAATTGCGAAGGCAGCTCCTGCAGTTGGCCTGAACTTGAGATTTGGTATTTTGTCTTTCCCACTCATCTGAGTGTATCGAATTATGCTGGTGTTTGGTTCTGTGGCAACCTCTTTCCTGGATGAGTGCAGCTCCAACAACATCCATGAAGCTCAACACTATCCAGGACAAAGTAGTCCACTTGATTGGCACCCCATCCACCACCTTAAACATCCACTCCCTCCACCACCAACGCATAGTGGCAGCAGTGTGTGCAATTTCAAAGATGCACTGCAGCAACTCTTCAAGACGTCTTTGGCAGCACCTTCCAAACGTGTGACCTCTACCACTGAGAGGGACGACGGCAGCAAATTCATGGGAACACCACCAACTGCTGGTTCTCCTCCAAGCCACACACCATCCTGACTTGTAAATATATCGCCATTCCTCCACTGTCACTGGGTCAAAATGCTGGAACTCCCTCCCTAACAGCACTGTGGATGTACCTATACCACATGGATTGCAGCGGTTCAAGAAAGCAGCTCACCACCACCTTCTCAAGGGCAATTAGGGATGGGCAATAAATGCTGGCCCAGCCAGCAACGCCCACATCCCACGAATGAATAAAGAAAAAATTGCTTAAATAATGAGTGTTGACAGATTATGTGACATTGAACAGTCGAAGCAAGTGTCTTGATGAGTGCAGGATGAAAAGCTTAGACATTTTAAAAAGAGCGCGGAGAGTGAGGAGACTTCATTTCCAAAAGAGCTCGGAGAGCGGGGAGGCTTCATTTTAAAAAGAGCGCGGAGAGTGGCAGACACTTCATTTTTAAAAAGAGCGAGACTTCATAAAGAGCATGAGAGGGAGAGAGCAACGAGACTTCATAAAAAGGCATGAGCGGGAGAGAGCAGCAAGACCTCATAAAGAGCGCAAGAGGGGGAGGAGGAGATTATTGGTGAGTGACAGGTGAGTAAACACTTCATATAAAGTTTAAGGTATGTCAGTGCAACTCGGCCATGTGGAACGTGCATCCTGCGCAATGTGGGAAGTCATGCAGGCACAAAGTGCCCTGGATAACTACATCTGCAGGAAGTGTCACCAGCTGCAGAAATTTGAGCTCTGGGTTGCAGGACTTGAGTGGCAGCTGGAGTCACTGCAAGGCTGAGGATTAGATGGATAGCTTTGTTTAGAGAGGTGGTCACACCACAGCTAAGAAGTACACAGAGAGGGAATTGGTAACTGCCAGAGTATCTAAGAGAAACAGGCAGGTAGTGCAGGAATCCCCCGAGGCTATTTCGCTCTCTAACTGCTTTTCCATTTTGGATACTGGTGAGCGAGATGGTTCCTAAGAGGACTGTAGCAAGAGCCAAGTTTGTGGCACCATGGTTGGCTCAGCTGCACAGGAGGGGAGGTGGAAGAGTGGAAGTGCTGTAGTAGTAGGGGATTCCACAGTTAGAGGGGCAAACAGGTGTTTCTGTGGCCGTAGACATGACTCCAGGCTGGTATGTTGCCTCTCTATTGCCAGGGTCAAGGATGTCACAGAGCGGCTGCAGGGCATTCTTTTGGGGGAGGGCAAACAGCCAGAGGTTGTGGTCCACATTGGGATCAACGACATAGGCAGGAAATGGGACGAGGTCCTGAAAGCAGATTTTATGGGGTTAGAAAGGAAATTGAATGCAGGACCTTAAGAGCAGTAATCTCAGGATTACTCCCGGTACCACGTGCTAGTGAGCATAAGAATAGGAAGATTGAGCAGTTCAATATGTGTCTGGAGAAATGGAGTAAGAGGTAGGGCTTTAAGTTTCTGAGGCATTGGGACTGGTTCTGGGTCAGGTGGGACTTGTACAAGAAGGACAGGTTACACATTAACAGGCCTGGGACTGGGACTAATGTCCTTGCGGGGAGGTTTGCTAGTGCTGTTGGGGAGGGTTTAAACTAGATTGGCAGGGGGATGGGAACCTGAGGGGTAAGTCAGAGAGGAGAGGAGAAAAACTGGCAGTGGGAAGTAGAGAAGTATTAACTGATAAGGAGGATATATCAGAGAGTAGTATCAAGGTAAATAGAATACTTGGAGAGTTTGATAGAACTAGTGTAGGCTATAGTAAGTCATTAGATGGGGCCAGAGCAAGTGGGAAAGTTTAAAAAGCCTAAATCAAGATTAATGTACATGAATGTGAATGTACGGAATGTGGTTAATAAGATTGGTGAATTACAGGCACAGGTTGACAAATGGAACTAAGATATTATTGCCATAACAGAGACCTGGCTCAAAGAAGGGCATTAAATATTCCTGGGTACAAGGTATTTAGGAGAGACAGGAAGGGCAGAAAAGCGGGTATAGTGGCAGGATTGATTATGGATGGTATTACAGTTCTCGAGGGAGAGGATGTTTCCAAGGGCTCAAGGACTGAATTTCTCTGGCTAGAGGTAAGGAATAAAAAAGTTGCAATAACAATGATCCGTGTGGTATTTAGACACCATATAGTGGAAGGGATGTAGAGAAACAAATTTGCAAAGAAATTACAGGCAGGTGCAAGGATTATAGAGTAAGTATAATAGGGGGGCTTCAATTATCCAAATATAGACTGGAATAGGAAAAGTGCAAAGGGACAAGAAGAGCGGGAGTTCCTGGAGTGTGTTCAAGATAATTTTCTGCAGCAGTATGTTTCCGGTCCAATAAGAGGGCAGGCCATCTGTCTTTACAAAAGAAGAGGATGCTACCCAGGCTGAGGTGAGAGGGGTGTAGCTGGTACATTCGAGGAATTTACAGTTGAGAAGGAGGAGGTATTGGAAAGGCTATCTTTACTTAAAATTGGTAAGGTACCAGGACCGGATGAGATGCATCCTAGGATACTGAGGTAGGTGAGAATGGAAATTTCAGAGGCACTGGTGATAATCTTCCAGTCTTCCTTAGACACAGGGCTGGTGCTGGAGGAATGGAGGATTGTGAATGTTACACCCTTGTTCAAAAAAGGGTGCAAGGATAATGCTGGCAACTACAGACCAGTCAGTTTGACTTCAGTGGTAGGGAAACTTCTGCAAACTATAGTTCGGGAAAAAATCAATAGTCACTTAGACAGTTGCAGGATAATTAAAGAAAGCCAGCATGGATTCATTAAGGGAAAATCATGTTTAACTAACTTGCTGGAGGTTTTTGAGGAGGTAACAGAGAAAGTTGATAAGGGCAATGTTGTTGATGTAGTGTATGTAGATTTTCAAAAGGCATTGATACAGTGCCACACAATACACTTGTGAGCAAAATTCTAGCTCATGGAATAAAAGGAAAAGTAGGCACTTGGATAAGAAATTGGCTGAGTGACAGGAAACAGAGAGTAGTGATAAATAATTGTTTTTCAGATTGGAGGAAGATCTGTAGTGGAGTTCCCCAGGGGTCAATGTTGGGACCCTTAATCTTCCTGATATATATTAATGACCTAGACTGTGGTGTGCAGGGCATGATTTCAAAATTTGTGGATGATTCGAACATTGGAAGCATTGTCAAATGTGATGAGGATAGTGTTAAACTTCAAAAGGACATAGAAATATTGGTGGATTGGGCAGACAAATGGCAGATGAAGTTCAATGCAGAGAAGTGTGGGGTGATTTATTTTGGCAGGAAGAATGTGGAGAGACAGCATAAAATAAAAGGAAAAACTCTAAAGGAGGTGCAGGAACAAAGGGGCCTCAGTGTGTATGTTCATAAGTCATTGAAGGTAGTAGGGCATGTTGAGGGAGCAGTTAATAAAGCAAATGGTATCCCAGGTTTTATTAATAGGGGCATTGAGTACAAGAGTAAGGAAATCCTGTTAAACTTGTACAAGGCACTAGTTAGGCCTCATTTGGAGTACTGCGTCCAGTTCTGTGTGCCATACTTGAGGAAGGATGTGAAGGCATTGGAGAGAGTACAGAGCAGATTCACAAGAATGATTCCAGTAATAAACAACTGTAGCTATGAGGATAGACTGGAGAGGTTGGGTCTGTTTTCCTTGGAGAAAAGAAGGCTGAGAGGAGACTTGATAGAGGTATTCAAGACCTTGAGGGGTATGGACAGGGTAGATGGTGAGAAACGTTTCCCACTCAAGAGAACATCATGAAGAGAGCACAGATTCAAAATAATGGGCAAAAGGAATAGAAATGATGTGAGGAAAAGATATTTCACCCAGAGGGTGGTTGGAACCTGGAATGAACATCCTGAGAGGATGGTGGAGGCAGGTTCTATCGAGGTATTCAAAAGGGAATTGGATTGCTACCTGAAAAGGAAGAATGTGCAAGGTTAAATGGATAAAGCAGGGGAGTGCGATTAGGTAGGATGCTCTTTCAGTGAGCCAGTGCAGACTCGATGGGCTGAATGGCCTCCTTCTGCACTGTAAATATTCTATGATTTTGTGAAGCAGACCCCATCCTCTTCAAAGTCCATGCACATACACTTTCCTCAAAGAAACTAATGGGGAGTGATCTGGAGCGGGATCCTGAGAACAGCTGTAACACTCTAAATATCATTCCAGCCAATATACACAGAGGATTTTCCATGGGTCTAACCTAGTTTGCACGGCTCTAAAACTTACTGGATAGTGTGTTTACTGACTGAGATGTTAACAGAACTCAGAAATTACTTTTGAATAATTTTGGATTGGGCATTTAGATTTTGAAAAAGGTAAGCAAAGGTTTTAGAGCAAAGTCCTGACCTTATTTTCAATCGTTTTTGTTCCTCCCTTTCAAATGTGAAGCTCATACTTTACGAAATTTGCCTTTTGCCGTGGTGGGGTTTTGAGTACCCTTTTGCTTTGGCTATCTCCAGCAGAAATTCACCATCCTTTCAGGATCTTTTCATGCCTCCACCATCCTTTCAGGAAGCTTGCTCCAGACGCCAACCACCCTCTTGGTGAAAAATATTTCCCTCACATCACTTCCACTCCTTTTGCCCATTCTTTTGAATCTGTGCCCTCTGGCTCCTGATGGACTCTTGAGAGTGGGAGCAGAAATTCATTCTGAGCTATAGACAAAGCTCAAATAGATACCTAGGGCTAAGCTGTTGATTTAGATAATGATGACGCCAATTTACGCCTACAAGCATCAGTGTGGCCCAACTGGATGCCTCTGAGTCAGGAGGCTGTGGGCTCAAGTACACAGTGGAGAGTTGGGCACAGTTCTCTGCTGGCACTGAGGAAAGTGCTGCACTGTTGAAAGCACAGTTTTTTAGGCGAGGCCTGTCTGCTCTCCCCAGGTGGATGTAAAAGATCCCATGGCACTCTTTTTAAGAAGGGCACTAGCATTTTCCCCAATGTCCTGGCTAATATTTTTCCCTCAGTCAACAGTACCTAAAGAAAACAGATTATCTGGTCACCTGATGTTTCGTGGGAGCTTGATGTGTGCAATTTGGCCGCTGATGTTTCCTACAGACTTGACTATTGTGATGTTCTCGTCGTTGGCCTTCAATCATCCACGGTCACACATCACCACTTAGACTCCACATTCTGGTTTTATCTCTATCAACCCTTTCACCCCCCCACCCCCCCCCCTTAAAGACGATCCTTAAAACCCACCTCTTTGGTCAAGCTCAGACACCTCTCTGAACATCTCCTTTTTTGGTCAAAGTCTATTTTTCTCCGATTCCTCCTCTTCGAAGCATCTTGGGATCTTTCTCTACATTACAGGCACAGTGTAAATGGAAGCTTTTGTTGCCTGGCAAAGAAATATGAGAGAATAATGACAAATCAGTATCAGTAAAGAAGTCTTCAAAGTGCACTTGAACGTTGAATGTGTTAACTCATTGCAAGCAGTAAATGATCTTGCAAAGATATGGCAATGACCTAAAGATAATTATTTCCCTTATTTTCGTTGCCCAAAATGTTTACTAGCTACAAACCATTTGATTGCACCAGAATGCTTTTATGGTCTGAGATGCTTCATGGCTTGGAAGAAAGTAAAGTCTCATTCAATAAACATTTTTGGGCAAAATGTCCACTGAGCCAATGCCCTCTATGTAAATGCTAGGTTGTGCCCTATAGTCCTAACCTTAACCAAGAGAGGTTCTTAGTACATCCATGCTAACCCATGCCTGGTGAACTAGTTGTATGCCTTGTGGTGTACAGAGAGTGAAGACAATGGAGAAGAGAGTGACTGAGATGCCTGGCTGTGCAGAGGGAGGAGCAGCAACTTCTTGAAGAAGGGGCAGCTGGGGCTCCCACACACACCACCGAAAAGCCACAACGAGCAATTGCTGGTGGGCGCCTTGCTAGACCCAGGATCTGTAGACGCTGCCTTTCATTTCTGCAGACAACTGAGAACCCGTGTCGGCGAAGATTGTGCATGTCTAGGGAACTGGTTGGTCACATCTGCCAGCTACTGCAGGATTGGGCACCCGTCATTGGCTGTGAAAGTGACAGTGGTGCTCAATTTAACATCACTGGCTCCTTTCTGGGCTCCACAGGTGACCTCTGTGGGGTATCACAAGCCGCCACCCACAAATGCATCCATGAGGTCATGGATGCCATCTTCACAAGGGAAACACAACTTTGTGCATTTCACCTGGGAACAGGAGAGCCAGGATGCAAGAGCATTTGGATGTGCCCAGATCTCAGGTTTCCCACAGGTGCAGGGTGCCATTGACTACACTCATGTGGAGCTCAGATCTCCATCGTAACACACGGTCAACAATGTCAACCACAAGGGATTTCATTTGCTGAATGTGCAGCTGGTGTGCGACCACCACAAACGCATCCTGCAGGTCTGCGCATTATTTCCAGGGGCAGAATTTTCCCCCCATTGTGGGGGAAGTTCAGGAGCGGGCGCGTGCAGGCACACCTCCGATCGGCGCCCCCAATTGGAGACGCACCGCCAATTTACGTGGGCGGGCCAATTAAGGCCCGCCCAGCGTGATGTCCGCCAGGAAGCACTATGCGCTCCCTGTGCAGGCAGGGGGGGATTCCATAAGCTGAGAGTGCGCTCTGTTGCGCATACACCTGAAAGAGACTAAGTGCTGCCTCAGGGAGATCGGCACCAAATTCAAAAATGTTAAAAATAGAAAAATAAAATTTCCCTGACATGTCCCCTCAAGTGACACTGTCAAATGAGTTGGGACATGTCCATCACTTTAGTTAAACTTTTATTACATTTTTTAAAACCTGCATGAAACCTCATCCCGCCCGTGGATGGGGTTTCACGCTTTCTCTGAAGCCCGCCAGGGCTCCCTTAAGGATGTATGAGCAGGTCCTTTAACTAGAGCAATTACTTTTTAAATGGCCCCAATTGGCCATTGACAGGTCGGTGGGCACACAACTGATTCGGCTGCACCCCCGCTGACCTGAAAATGGAAATGATGCGGGGTGACATCGGGAGCTCCACCCAACATCATCCTGTATCATTTTACCCGTCGGCGAGAAAGTCCCACCCCCCGCTCGCCGACCGGGAAATCCTGCCCCAGGGAGTGTGCAAGATTCCTACATTCTCAGTCGGTCATAGATCCCTGACATCTTCCAGGGTCCTCAGAAGCTGCAGGGTTGGCTCCTCGGGGACAAGGGCTACCCACAGAGGCTGTGGCTGATGACACCTGTGCGGCAGCCTCAGACTGCAGCAGAGCGACAGTACAACAAGGCTCATGCTGCAACTCGCAACTTGGTGGAGCAAACCATGGGGATGCTGAAAATGAGGCTCTGGTGCATGGACCGGTCTGGTGGAGCCCTGCAATACAGTCCACAGAGGGTGTCACACATCATCATTACCTGCTGCGCCCTTTACAACCTGGCACTGCTAAAGGGAGAGGAGCTGGCTGACGAAGAGATGGAGGAGTTTCGGTCTCCTCTAATGAGGAGGATGTCGATGGTGATGAAGGTGAGGAGGTCCTTGAAGGCGATGATGATGGCGATGAGGCCCTCGCACTGGCCAGACAAGGCAGGCGTGCTTGGGAGGCCCTCATAGCTGCTAGGCTTGTGGAGGATGATGACGACATGCAGTGAGGAGACATCATAGATCCTCATATTGCACCTATGAATGTTTGACTCCAGCCTGGCTTATGGCAGCACACATACCCTCTGTGATAATGCTCCTGTCATGGAGATGCAGTGGAGGCCCTAATAGTCACTCGATTGCAGGATGATGATGACGACATGCAGTGAGGACACTCCATAGATCTTCACATAGCCTCTGAGAATGTCTGACTCCTGTCTGGCCGAGGGCAGCTCGCTCGCACTCCGTGATCAGGGTCATATCATAGAGATGCAGCCATGAAACTTTAAAAGCATCTGATCCTTTATCCGCCTTCAGCACCTGACCCCTTCAAGAGCACAGTGTCACAGGTCACAGGCGCTGAAGAGATGGGGGCTAGCCCCACATTAAAGGCATTGAGAGCACACAGAGAGAATGACGGAACTCTGTGACGCCTGCCCACGATATTCTGGCAGCAATGACCAGCACCGTCGAGGCATCAGTGATGTTTCCAGGGAGTGTGAGGCTGGACCATCACTGTGGTTGGAAGGCTGCACAGAGCACAGGGAAGAGGCCCTGGACTGAGACACCTGCCTTTATTTTGCACAGAAAGGTTTCACAGCTGAATGACACAATCACTGCTCATCATAATGAAGAGTCATAGGCAGGGAAACATACAATAAACATGTTGTATACAGTCTTAATGCATTCACTTAATTTGAATTATCTGTCAATTCAACATTTTTTTTTAAACTGAATTCATACTTTCTTATTTTGATAACAGTGGGATATCCCACCTGAGAAGTCAAATGATACACTATTTTACAATGACAAGAGTGTTATATTGGTGCCGACTTTGTGGTGAATATCTTATTGCTTCATTCAAATTGCTCCATGATTTGGAAAAAAAAGTTTACCTGGAATTTACAGCAGGACATTTGGCCCAATAGGTCTCTGTGTCGATGTTTATGGTGTGGGCTATCCTCTGACCCCCTCTTCAGCTTACCCTATCACCCTTTCTCCTTCATGTATTAATCTAGCTTCTGACTTGAAATGATTAGGAGCAGAATGCATTGTGTATCAGTTGAGTAAAGTTTCGCCTTCACCACCTGGATGTTCAAACGGATGGGTTGCCTATCCATTTTCCACTCCATTACAAATATCGGGGAATGTAATGAATGAAACGTGAAATAACTATTTTTAATTTAATTTAATTTATGGATTATACAGATTGTCTTTGAGACTTTTATAGACCATTAGAGAAAATAAACCACGATGAAGCTTTGCTTTAAAACACGGCACACAGTCATAAGATTAATGGTAGATACCTTCGTATCATTGTGGCTAAAGTACTTACCTGTTGCCTATGGGCAGGGGGGAAGGACAGTTCTGTCACACGTGTAACGAACTTGCAGAGATATGTTTCTTGTGGACCATCCTTGCTAACATTGAAGTACCAATGGTTCTTTTTTCCTTTATTCTTTCATGGGATGTGGGCATCGTTGGCAAGGCCAGCATTTGTTCCCCATCCCTAATTACCCTTGGACTGAGTGACTTGCTAGGCCATTTCAGAGGGCAATTAAGAGTCAACCACATTGCTGGGGATCTGGAGTCACATGTAGGCCAGACTGGGTAAGGATGGCAGATATCCTTCCCCAAAGGGCATTAGTGAACCATATGGGTATTTACAACAATCAACAATAGTTTCATGGTCACCATTACTGAGGCTAGCTTTCCAATTCTAGATTATTAATTGAATTTAAATTCCACCAGCTGCTGTGGTGGGATCTGAACCTTTGACCCCAGAACATTAGCCTCTTGGATTACTAGTCCAGTGACATTACCACCACTCCACCGTCCGTGGAAGCAGGTGGCAGGGGGACATGGGGCGGCAAGTGATGAGGCCGACTGGTTAGGAGGCCCACCTTGGTTCTCTGGGGCTTGGGGCGGAACCGTCCTAAATTTGCACCACCTGCGGTAACAGGAAGTAAAAAGAACATTTTACCCACCGGCTGCAATGGTGGCTTTTCTCACTGTATTGTCCCCTTTCCGATGCCTCTCGCCTCATTAATAATACATTCACAGGAAACACTCCAGATCACTGGCAGGTGGACTCAGATTTGCCCGCCACACCATCACCTCAGCTCTTCCTCGCTCCGGGCACCATATTTAAAGCACACCAGACGGCAGCCTACTTCATGTCTTCAGACCGGGACTGCTGCAGGCCCCAAAAGCAAAGAAGACAGCAGCCCCCAAATTTAGCGACGCCTCTCTGGGACGCCTACTGGATGCAGTGGAAGGCCGCCGCGATACCCTCTACTCCTCCTCTGGCTGCAGGAGGTCCACCAGAGCCACGAATCCAACCTGGGAGGTGGTGGCAGCGGCGGTCAGCACCACCGGAGCACATAGGAGGTCAGCCATCCAGTGCAGGAAGAGGATGAATGCTCTCATCCAGTCTGCCAAGGTGAGTCAATCACCTCATCACTCCCAACTCACACACTCACAAACCCATCACACATCCACAGGGACCTCACACCTCAAGGGACAACACCACTAACTCTCACACACACCCTCACATCTCCATCAGGCTCATATCCTCTGGAGCTCACGTCCTCATCCTGTCTATGGCTCCGCTCACCACACAAACATTCCACACAGTGCCATGTGTCCTGCTCACACTCTCTCCATCTGTTTTCATGCAGGAGAAGCTGACTCACAACAGCAGGGAGAGGACCCAGACAGGGGGTGGAGTTGCCCATATTAGGCCCTTCACCCTTGGCGGAGTGTGCCATCGCGCTGACTGGTGAGGACATGGATCTTGGCTGCGGCAACAGTGAGGTTGGCGGCGAACATCCACGAGAGAATCTTGCACCACATCACCCTTCTCTCACCGCAAGTGCTCTCTCTCCTGCTTTTGGCTCTGCTGCCATGCACTAATTATCTCTACTTAGGTTCACAGGGAGCTCTGCCAAGTGATTGACACTCTTGGCCAGCCAGTCCCTCAGCTCCATCCACATCCTCACCTCCAGCCAAGAGGACACCTCCTCCATTAAAGAGCTGGAAATAAGCAGCCTGGAAGACCCATCACAGCGCTTACCCTCACCCTCCACCAGCGCAGAGACACACACCTCGGTGGGGCCGAGATCTAGAGCAGGCTCAGGTTCACAATCTGGTGGTCACCCCTCGGACACGTGTCCACAGCAGGAGGAGGCAGGTTCAGCCGAGCTCCCCGGCACTCGGAGGGCTGCTGGGGAAGAGGCATCTGTGAGGCCTGAGTCAGATAACGAGCCTCTGGATTTGGCCTCCCAATTCACCGTGGAGAGTCAGCAGGAGGTGGGGGAACATCACACAGAGCTGTTGGAAGCCCTCAACAGAGTGGCACGTGAGTTGGAGGAGTGCATCTGCCCGCTCTCTAATGAAGTGATGCCCACATGTGTGCACATGGAGGTCTCCATGGGAAGGATGGCGGACGCCATGGAGACCCTGGTCCAGCAGGATGCGGAGATGCCCGCGTTAGCCATGGGTGAGTTCCAGCAGTGGCAAAGAGAGGGGGAAACGGGGCACCTTAACATCCCTCCATGTGCTCCTTCCCCTCAAGGAGACAGGCCGGGGCCCTCAGCTAGCCGAAGGGAGGAGGAGCAGCATCTGTGCACCCCTGGGTCATCCACTCAGGAATCTCAGAGGCTGTCCTCTCTCTCCAAGTCCCCGTTGCCTGTGACCTCACTCTCTGTCACCGCAGAGGGCAGCCAAAGCAAGCCGGGGCCCTAAAGGCCACCCTACCCACCCTGAGCCCCTGCCACTGGCAGCTCAGCTGCACACAGCTGGACCATGAGAGATTCTGGCGGGAGAAGCGTCTGTGGGGCTGAGCCTTTTGGACCCTCGTGCAAGTCCTCTCCCAACACACACGCAGATCCTTCCTCCATCACACTCATCTCAATGTCCCGAGCGTTTTCAGTGCTGCCTGCTGGGGTTCACTTTCAGTTGTCCATCTGAGCTGAGCTGCATCTTCGCCCTCCCCCTGATCACCCTCCCATGCAGCACTTGTGCCCGTCCAATAGGAGGCTCTGCTCACTTTGCATTTGAGAAAAATAGCAGTCGTCATGTTTCTGATCAGCCCCCCTGTCCTTTCCCCTCCCCAAGTCACCCATATCCTTTCTCCCCTCATTGTCGAACCCCCGGCATCACCTTCCACCTTCCCACTGTCACCTACCAACCTGAACCCTTGTCCTTCCAGGAGACCCCGGTAAATTTTTACATTCCCCACCTTCCTGAGAGTCTCGCCCCCATCCACATCGACCTCCCTGACCTTCCCCTTTCCACCCCCAGTGTCCGTGTCTGCTTCCGAGACCCCACCAACCACCCTTGCCATCCCTTCTACCGCTACCGACGCACCCTCACCCTCCCACCATTCCAGTTCACTCTGCCCCCTCTCACACTCACCATTCCCTCCTACCACACCCACCCTCAGCTCTCTCCCCAGGAGGCAGCCATTGACTCCACAGACACCTCCCTTGCACTCGCACGTGGACATTCCCCACGCTTACTTCATCCTCCGCCCTTATTCCTTTGTCCACTCTTATTCCTTACCCCACCCTATTCCTTCCTCCCCCCAGACTCCTCCTTCCCCTTTGACTCCTTCCCTCCTCTGAACTCGTTCATCCACTTGGACTCCTTCTCCCCTCTGAGCTCCTTTCCCCCTCCAAACTCCCTCCCAATCCAAACTCCTTCCCTTCTACCTTCCTCCCCCCCCTTACGCCTAGCCCTCCACGCCCCATTACACTCTCCTCCCCCGCTCCCCCGCCCGTACTCCTCCGAGCCTCGCCACCCCCAGTACACCTTCCTCTCCCACTCACAGCTGGACCTTCTTCTCGTCCCCCCCTCGCCGATCATCTGCAGCAGCCCATGGCCAAGACGGTGATGTTCCGAAGCAGACCCGAAACATCAGTGGAGGCATTCCACCTTCTGTGAGCTGCTTTGTGGCAGGGTGGTGTCTGTGAGAATCCACCCAGCATGCGATGCATGTGTTCCTCCAGGGACCGGTAGCTGCAGGGCTCCCCACCTTCTGCTCCTCGGATGTCCGCAACCTGAACGTGGCCCTAACTGTAAGCACCGACCTCTGCGCATCACACTTGTCCAGACGTGTTCTGGCCCGGCGTGTTTTCCCGCCGGCAGAGCAGAAAATCTGGCACAGGGGCCTATTACGGTGAGGCCTTACTTTGCAACCCATTAGCAGGTTGCCAGGCCGGTTCACACTGGCCTCCAGCGGAATTGGCGTTCCGCCATGGCGGATACCATCGGATGATCCCGCCGTGCTTTAACACTGGTGCGAAATCGACTTCTGGCCTTCTGGCCTTCTTGCCATATTGTCTCCCCTCGCCCAGCAAGACACCTGACGCCAACGGGGCGGGAAAATTTCGGCCTTGATGCCAGTTGTTTCAAGAGGATTTAGGCCCTCTAGCCCTCACCCCTCAAACTCCTTCAAAGGCCCCCCCCCCCCCCCCACTGACCCCTCTCAATGGCCCCTTATAACCCCCATGGCAATTCACCCAGTATTCACCATAGGCAGACCTCAGCAGCCATGTGGAGATGAAAAAGAAAACTTCTAAAAATCTAATACAGCTCTCATTATACAGACTCGATAGTGAAAAAGAATTTCCATTCATAAAAGCATGAAAACTTTTAAATCACCTCATGCCTAATCGCTTGTAAATGCAAACCAACTTCTGTTTATACCCCTCATCCTTTAATAGCCTCTTTAAGCTATCTATCAAACTGTGAACTCAGAACGCCATGCTGAGGTAATTGCAGCTTTGAAGTTCAGCCAAGCATCCATAATGAATAGCCTTTAGGGAAATATCAACAATGAATTCTATTAAAATGACTTGAACAGATGCTACACTAGCTAGCCTATTAAACAGAGCAGTCCAGCAGAGTTTCTTTTAACAATGACTGACAGCTGCAGCCATTTTGCTTTTGTAGTGTAAAGAGTGGGCAATTTACAAAAGACATGATGATAGTTAATCAAACCTCACATGCCCTTCAAGAGTGTTTACATCTACTCCATTTATTTATAACTCCCACACTGTGGGTTAAGGCCCTTGGAACAACCAAGATGACAATTGTTTGAACTCAGCACTGAGTTCAATTGACCCTGTCAGCTTCAGGTTTCCCTCCGGTGTGATATACCTCTCCCCAGTGGCAAAAAAATGAGATCTGTCGGAAATGGGGGCGGGACTTCTGCATCTGGGCCCCGCTCGCCATTTTTGAAGGCTTACAGAGTCCTCTGGCTCCACGAAAGTCTGACCCTTTGTGTAGTAACCTCAGGAGCTGGAAACACAGGCAGAAGGTAGTGCATCTTAACCCCACAGTAAGACTATCCAGCTGCGCCATTTAACAGAGAGGTGGACCAAACATTCATGCCACATTCTTGTCAACCTGTACCTTACTAACTACAAATCCATTCTAAGGCCTCATTGAGCCTGCAGTTCCAAAGCAGGTAGGGTATAGATTCAAATTGCAACTTGCATTGGTAGGTACTAGCTGTCTGTGTCTGTGCAGTTCTGTGTCTGTTGGTGTTCTTTGCTTGCCTTCTTTCACTTATGAGTTCAGCCATGACACACTGTATTTGTGGTGCTACCAAACCAACCTCCATCATTAATTTGATCTTAATCCATCGACCGCCACAGAAGTGTTCATTTAGATGCCTTGTTTGAATTGTAAGAGCTCCTTGTCTCATGCCCCTCCTCTTTTTATTTTTTCCCTCCCAGTCCTACAGAAATTTTGGCTTTCCAGACAATAATTAACTATCTTAGGCCCCACTCAGCAGAAAGAGCAACGATCTCCCAGTTCCTTGAGAGGAATTTGTTAAAATGTTAACGCACACAAAAAAAAGAACAGATGTCAGTGCTGAAGATTAACTGGACTTCTGCTTCTTTTAGTGAGAAGGCGAAAATGTCTCAAGCCTTTTAATTGCGTCATATGGTTCATGGAACTTCCCCTATGGCCGCACCAGAGTGACAGGGGTGTTGGTCAGAAATCGTATTCTAAGTGAATGGTGAATCATGCTGGGGATCCAATTTAATGCATTAAAGTGTATGTTATAATGTATCAACAATATGTCAAACAACATATCATAATGAATCCCTGGCTGCTTTCCGGTGAGGCGATGTGACTGGTGCTAAAGTGGTGCAGGGCTGGCTGTGTGTGGAGATCTGTGGAGATTTTCAATTCCTTCCATCGCCTGTCCCACTTCTTCACCACCAGCTTTAGCAACCAGTAAATATATCCTGTGATATGTTTACTCTGTCTGAGCTTGCATGGGGCCCCAGTGTTTATTGTTTATTCCACAGCTAAATAATCTTACAAGATAAATTTAGTTTTGTATTTTTTGCGCCAGACCCTGGTCCAGCTGAAGACGGATCTCCAGGCTGCTTGAACTCTTCATCAGCACGTTTCCCCTGTGGCCCCCCACCTCCATTTGTGGGATCCAGCCTCTGCTTGTTTACAGTGAAATCAGTGCAGTGCACTCTGAGTGGAACTGGCCGAACCACTGCAAAAGATTGTGCTATTTTAAACGCAAGTGAGTTACACATAAAAAACACTTCAGCTGGTGCTCTCCATGCTCTTTTGCACTGATTTAAGTTGAATGCAGCCCCCGACGCCCCCGCACAAATGTGGTCACGGCTCCAGATCGACATTGCGAGACACTGTCGACCGTGCTAATACGAGAATCTTTTCAAACTGCAACCATTTTCTACTTTTTTATTCTTTCGTGTGGATGTGGATGTCTCTGGCTAGGCCAACATTTTATTGCCCATCCCTAATTGCCCTTGTTCGGAGGGCATTTTTAAGAGTCACAGACAAAAACAGAAAAATTCTGGAAAAGCTCAGCAGGTCTAACCACATCTGTGGAGGGAAGAAAAAAAAACAGAGTTAACGTTTCGAGTCCGGATGACTCTTCTTCAGAGCTCTGTTTTTGTTTCAGATTCCCAGCATCCGCAGTATTTTGCTTTTATTTTTAAGAGTCAACCACATCGCTGTGGGTCTGGAGTCACATGTAGGCCAGACCAGGCAAGGACAGCAGATTTCCTTCCCTAAAGGACGTTAGTGAACCAAATGGGTTTTTACAACAATCAACAATGGTTTCGTGGTCATCATCAGACTTTTAATTCCAGATATTCATTGAATTCAAATTCCACCATCTGCCATGGCAGAGATTCCAACCCAGGTCCCCAAAGCTTTATTCTGGGTCAGGCACGGGCTCTAGCGGGCACGTTTTTAAAGATATTTCATGTTGAAGCAGTTACCACACATTCACATTGAAGTGGCTTGCTAAGAAACCACCTGTGAGAGTAGAAAATGATTCAATATAAGTCATTTTTTAAAGTAATTTTCAGAAATTTTCAATATGGGTTACTCATAGGTGTTTACTCTTAAAAATTCTTATTTTTTTGACGATAGATCCATTTTCATCTGTACAAATGAACCTCTGCCACCTTACCATTTTTAGATAGGTCAAGGAATAATTTTTAATGGTAATAAGGGAAATAAAATGATTACTTTCTATTTTGCTGTCCAGCTGGGTTGGTTCTTTTACATTAGTAATTATGTAAAAGATTTTTCTTGGAAACTTGAATTGTAACCTAAGTAGAGCAATTCTGAGTGTATTTTGGGCAAAATTTCCCAATCGCTGCCAAAACAGAAGTTCTACCTCTGTCCAATTATCTAGTCGACTGCTGCACTCTCTTATTTGAGCCTCATAGTTTCCTAGAGCTGATGTTCCAAGACAGGGAAATTCCATCAACTTGAAGATGAGATCATAGAATGGTACAGCACAGAAGGAGGCCATTCGACCCATCATGCCTGTGTCAGCCCTCTGGTAGAGCGACCCAGCTCTTCCTCCAACGTCCTGTCGAAAAAACAATCACTTCAAACATTTATCCAGTCCTCTTTTGAAAGTTACTATTGCCTCTGCTTCCACCACCCTTTCAGGCAGTGCATTCCTGATCAATACTTGTCGCATAAAAACAAACATTGCTCCCTCACATCACCACCATTATTTTAGCCAAACACCTTTAACCTCCTTCTGCCACAGTTTCTGCTTGTTTTACTCTATCAAAATCCTGTATGACTTTGAACGCTTCTATCAAATCTCTTCTTAACCTGTAAGGAGAACAACCTCAACGTTTCCAATCTCTCCATGTAACTGAGACTGGGGTATAGCCGAACTCCCTCTCTCCTGGTACCGTTCTAGTAAATCTCTTCCACACCTTCTCCAAGACCTGGACATCCATCCTAAAGGGTGGTGGCTCAGGTTTGAACACAAAACTCTTGCTGAGGCCTTTAAAGGTTTAGCAGTGCAGACAAAAGCCGCAGATGCTGGAAGTCTGAAAGAAAATCAGCAAATGCTGATGTAGGTCAATCGGCGCTGGAAAAGAAAGATTGGTGAATGTTTTTGCACACAACCCATTATTAGAACCTGAATGGTAGCCTATTTCTCACCTTACGGTTAGGTGGGAAATTAAAACCGAGTATTTCTGTCAAATAATGGCCATAACTCTGAACTATGTACTTGAATCAGATTTTTGTCTTTTGCACAAATAGTTGTGTGGGCAAAGCACAACCAAGAAAACAGGATCCCATTGTCCATCATGGATCCTCCTAGATTTCCTTCAATGAATTCCTCTTTGCTGTCCACCCAGGGGGGATATATTTACACCCACCCACAAAGGAGAACAATTGATCGGCCTCTCATTGTAAAATTTATTCTTTCGAGGGGTAGGTAAGTCTTCTTATCCTCGCTCCCCCAGTTGTTATCCTGTGCTACACCAGAATGGAGTGTGACAGCAATGTTCCTCTAGTGACTATGTCCATGAGAGTTATTTGATCAAGAATAGCGCTATATCCTAAAGACCATTGTTACTGCTGAAGGGACAATTCATGTTTTTTTTTAAATGTCAAGGATTAGAGGGAATTAAATAGATTACCTCATTGTTGCTCCAACGGGGGAGTCTGTTGATAATTTTATACTTGAGGGTTGAGGATAGCAATCTGTTGACTTCGTTTACTCAAAGGATGATAAATGTTTAGAATAACCTGTCAGGCAAGAAGACAGAGGCAAATGAACCCAGGAGGGTTCAGAATGCAGTTTGATGCTCACCTGGGTGAGTTGGGGACCTAGATGGAAGGGCTAGGATGGGCCTACCATTTCTTCAACCTTCTTTTGTTCTGTTCTCGTGTCCTTCAATTCTTGACGTGCCCCGGTTATGTAGAGCTCCTGACTGGTTTATTCAATGATGAGGAGATGTATTCCTGCTAGCTGTGATTGGTCACTTTAAGTGCCACATAACTGGCGACTTGAAACCACAGACTGCAGGCCAGTCGCTGTCGTGCATAAGTGGTTTGAACTTTGTTGGCTGACTATTTATAGAAAGCATGATTGGCTGAGATTTACTTCATGTGGTACAGTATTTATCCCACATATAAGAAGGGTTTATACACTTCGCTTCATGGCTCGTGAGTTATTAGGTGCCCCCACCCAACCCAACTCCTTCACGTTCTTGAGAAGTTTTGTACTCGGCGTCTGGAGGTAAAGTACTTTCTTCACAGTCACTTATCATCCTACTGTGTGCCTCTCTGCATATCAATGTCCATAGCGTGTCAGTTAAATATACCTTACAGTTCATAATGCTGATTGAAAATACCCACTCCTATTTTTAGTTAGCGATGTTATTTCTCTTCTCTGACAGAAGGAGCCTAAACTTTGGCTCCGGTACTTATGGCCCGCTCAGTTACACACAGGCCTAAATACCTTCTGGCCAGAGACTGCTGGGGGAATGTGTTTGATGAAAATGAGCAGAATCCAAGGAGCAAGCGGGCAGCTTCCTTAAGCAAAGGCAGGAAGGTTCCGCCATTGTGTGGCTCCTTTCAGTTCTCTCCGACCCGAATCGGGAACTGTGCTTGCCAGCAGCTGTTTTTCTTTTTCCCTCCCCTACGCGCAAATGATCCTGCAGCCTAAAATTGTCCGGCCCTCCTTTTCTACCTAATACAAAACCACTCATCAGCAAGATTAAATGGTAGGCTAATTACCAGTGTGCAGGGAGCAGTGAACTAATTCTGCCACAAAGTTAAAAGGGCCTATAGTGTATCAGTAGCTCTAATGGAGCAGCTAATATCAGGGTGGCAACTGCAGCGGACCACATGAAGTCAATAGGAATCCACAGTGGACAGTAAAAGTGCAGCAGATTTACTGAACTGTCTGGACATGGCATGTTAAAAAAATGTAACATGCACATCACTTTACTGAAATAGCTTGTTTGTCACAGCAGAGGGTGGGAGAGACAGCCAGGATCCCAGGCCAGGGAACAAGATTTGCCAGCATCTCAGTATCGTTTTTTTTGAACAAACAATGTACTAACATACAACATGACAAGTTCTTTCCCTTCAATCAATCAAAACAGGCACTTGGCTTCCATGGAAGGAAACACAAGGCTTGAGGAGAGGGAAAGCAGATACAACAAGAAAAAAAACCTCCCAATGTGCGTAGATAGCGCCTTTAACATAGTAAGACATCCTGAGATACTTCATAGGATCATTATCAAATAAAGCTTGACACTGGGCCACCGAAGGAGATATTGGGACAGGTGACTTAGTCAAATATGTCGGTTTTAAGGATCGTCTTAAAGGAGCTGGGTGGGCCTCGAGGGAGGTAGAGAGGCACAGAGGGAGGGAGCTGCAGAGCGCAGGTCCCAGGGCACGGCTGCCAATGGTGGTACAATTGGAATCGGGGATGCTCAGGACACCAGCGTGAGAGGAGTGTAGATATTTCAGAGTGCTGCAGGGGTGGAGGAGATTGCAGTGATAGGGAGGGGTCTGACTGTTTGGTTTCCTCCATCGCCCTTGCTGAAGGTCACAGAGCCCAAATTAACGGCCTCCGCAATCAATCTAGCTGAGGTCAACTTACTCGGTGTCATGCATTTACATCACCCCTTTGATGCAGTAAGCATTCTAAAGTGCTTCACAGAGTAATAGCAGACAGTAATGGAAGAGTTATATGTAGACTACCAAAGCCATGACCAAACAGAAAGGTTTTGACAAGTCTTTCAGAGAAGGGGTGTAAGGGTTTAGGGAGAGAGTTCCAATTTTAGGTAGGGCAAACAAATCCAGAGCTCTCTGGATGGACAAAGAGATAGAAATTAAGATAAAGAAGAAAAAGTGTGCTTATGACGGGTGTCGGGTAGAAAATACAATTAAGAACCGAGCTGAACACAGAAGGTTCAGAGGAGAGGTGAGGAAGCAAATTAGAGAAACGAAGAGGGATTATGAGAAAGGACTGGCAGCCAAAATAAAGGGGAAATCCTAAAGTCTCCTATAGGCACATAAATAGTAAAGAGATGGTAAAAGGAGGAGTAGGGCCTGTTAGGGGCCAAAAAGGGGATTTGCACATGGAGGCAGGGGGCATAGCTGAGGTCATCAGTGCCAGGCTTTATAGGCAGCACCACATCACATTTAGGGGGCTCATGGGCAGGTCTCTACCTACCGTAAGGCAGGGGTGGCTTTTCAACAGCTGCAGGGCTAGGCCTTGCTTGGGGAAGGGGGAGAAGTGGCCTCAGGCAAGGGAAGAGGCTGCAGGGTGAGGGCTGTACTGGGGAAGGAGGTATCTCAGGGTGTGTGTGGGGGCACATGTTGATCTGTGCAAGTGGCCTCAAGAGGGTGAGGGCTGAGGAGGCAGCCTCCAGAGGAGATGATGGTGGGGGTAGAGGACACCGCGGTGGGGTCCAATGGTATCCAGGAGGCATCCCTGAGATGTGACGATGAATCAGGGGGGGCTGCTGTCTTCATGCTTTTCGGGGCCATGTCTTTTGTGCGGCAGTCTTGGGCTGGAAGCACTGGGAGATGAGTGCGCGGCTGCACTTTAAATATGATGCCCGGTGTGAGGAAGCGACAAGGTGACAGTGTGATGGGTGAATCGGAGGCCACCCTAAATGGCATGCTTCCTGTGAATGTATGATTAATGAGGGGAGATTGGGATGATACAGCACAGAAACCTGCCATTGCGGCCAATGGGTAAAACGTCCTTTTTCCTGCCCGCTACTGCACTTAGTGCCGATCTGGGATGATTTTGTCCAGTATAAAATAAGGGGTACAACTCTAAAGGGGCAGAGGAATGTATATGCAGAGTATATGTGCATAAGTCATTAAAGGTGGCAGGACAGTTGGAGAGATCAGTTACTAAAGCATACAGTATCTTGGGCTTTATTAATAGGGGCATAGAGTACAAGAGCAGGGAGGTCATGCTGAACTTGTATAGGAAACTAGTTAGACCTCAGCTGGAGTATTGTGTACAGTTCTGGGTGCCACACTTTAGGAAGGAAGTGAACACATTGGAGAGAGTGCAGGAGAAGTTTACAAAAATGATTCCAGGGATGAGAAACTTCAGTTATGAAGATAGATTGGAGAGGTAGGGACTGTTCTCCTTGGAGAGGAGAAGGCTGAGAGGAGATTTGATAGAGGTGTTCAAAATCATGAGGGGGCTGGATAGAGCGGATAGGGAGAAACTGTTCCCGCTCGTAAAAGGATCGAGAACAAGAGGACACAGATTTAAAGTGATTTGCAAAAGAAGCAAATGTGATGTGAGAAAAAACTTTTTCACACAGCGAGTGGTTCGAGTCTGGAATACCCTGCCTGGAAGTGTGGTGCAGGCAGGTTCAACTGAGGCATTCAAGAGTGCATTAGATGATTATTTGAATAGAAACAATGTGCTGGGTTACGGGGAAAAGGCAGGAGAATGGCACTGAGTCATAATGCTCATTTGGAGGGCTGGTGCAGGCACAATGGGCCGAATGGCCTCCTTCTGCACCGTAACGTTTCTGTGATTATAAGATCAAGGTGGCTGAAGGCCGGGTCTGCCCCTCCAGCAGGAGGGGCTGTTGCACAGGAGGCTCAATATGACACCAAGCCATTAGAAGCAGTCACACTTTCAAAAACGAGCAAATACATTTTTACTGCCTTGCTAGTAAACCAAGGATCAAAAATATATTTGGTACTTGTAAAAAATGTAAGCTCCTCTGAGGATTAGTGCAGAGTGATAGGGCACAATTTTAATTCACTCCAAGTCCATTCACTGGCACAGGGTTAAAATTGGGCCCATGTAGTCTGGCAAAGCTGTCAATAGCAAAGATGGCTGGCCTTTAAATGCTATCTTTAATGGATTAATGAAGATTATTGTTAAGAAGTAAAGGTGAGAGTATCAAACCGTTTAGCTTAAGTGATTCACACCTTCTTCACGGTCAGCTTTTGAGCCTCTTGATTCAACACAGGAGGAATGAAATGTTTTCCCACGACTGGCAACACAATTGGGATTTTCAGCCTCTTTGGCTGCCCAATGCCCCGCTGTCACATTTCCAGGCGTTGGACATCAAGCTGCGATGTGCACAGGACAGTGGAAAACCCAGGCCGGCTCCGTCTGCAACCAGCACCCCGAGGTCAGGGATAGCACAGGTTGGAGGCAGCGCTCAGCAGACAATGGCCAACCCTATTCAATTCATGTGGGCCACTCTGCTTACTTGTTGGACTGACGCCGTCGTTTTAAGCTCAGTTCTGGACAGTTTGGCTCTGTGGGAACTCGGGAGCTGGACCGGACTGAGGGCGTCCAAACCAAAAGGACTTTTATGTCCAGGACTGAGCAAATCCAGCCAGACCCAGATTAACCCCCGGCTTTCAAATCAGAAAGTGCAACGTGGGCAGAGGTTCATCAGTTCTCAGGCTTCTGTATTTACCGAAGGGGTAATGTTCGACTTTTTCTGGTACGCCGGAATT
Source organism: Cetorhinus maximus (assembly GCF_964194155.1). Lineage (NCBI taxonomy): Eukaryota > Metazoa > Chordata > Chondrichthyes > Lamniformes > Cetorhinidae > Cetorhinus > Cetorhinus maximus. The sequence goes on from NC_135892.1 coordinate 4,985,917, forward strand.
TTCCAGCCCCTTGCGCCGGCAGGATCTTCCGGACCCACCGATGTGAATGGAGATTTCAATGGTTCGCTGGCCCTGCCGCGGGGAAACTGCCCGCGGAGAGAGGGGGGTGGGGGGTCTGGAAAATTCGGGCCTAGCTGTCTGCTTCAGAATTTTGGACACGCAGACTCTCAGGAATTGATTAAAAAAATTCAAGGTGATGGCACATGATCCTTCATGTCCAATATTTTAATATGCTCTCCAGGCTTGTGCTGCTCATTGTCGGGAACATTCCATTCAACCATCTCCTCTGACAGAAATGGAAGCAAGGGAATGTATCTATTGTTGCTGGAAATTTCAAAATGTACTTTTTGGAACCTTTCCAGCTGCTTTTGAGTGATAATTCCTAGAGTCAGGCTTGCGCTCTTGCAGTGGGGAGCGACTGTTACATGCAGTCGATGGGAAATCAGGGGTCTGCAGTGGGTGATCTTCAACCCATTAATATCTGCCCAGGGTTCCCCATAAGTATTCTTACTCTGAAGGATTGATGTTTCTCACTGAAAGTAGAGAATTTACATCCTTGATAAACTGTTCCCACAATTCCTGTTAGGAGACCATCCCTATTTTGACCCTTAGAGTTCAATTCCTATCTTCTGAGTTCAGATCATGTGAAACATATTTACAAGATGCTCAGCATCCTAAGAAAGCTAATATTGAACCAGGAATGAAGGCTGAACCGAAAGATCTGCCCCAAGGGTTCATTTCTGCTCATTTCTCCACACCTCAAAGTCATGTGAACATATGCATTAGGAGCAGGAGTAGGCCACTCGGCCCCTCAAGTCTGCTCCTCCATTCAATAAGATCATGGCTGATCAGGATATAACCTCAGCCTCACAATCCTGCCTACCCCCTGTAACCTTTCATCCCCTTGTTAATCAAGAATCAGAACCTAGTTCTGCCTAAAACAGATTCAAAGACTCTGCTTCCACCACCTTAGTTCCTCATAGGAGCCTCCCATTTTCAACTTCAGTGAACAATATGACTAGAGGAAAAGAATACATGAGGTCGTTTCCCTTTGCCTTCCTCATGTGTGCTTAAAGGAAACACAAGTCCTCTCGCCGAAGGATCCTCCGCCTGTAAGCAGCTGTTGTCCCTCAAGGTCCTAGCTCTTCTGCCATCACCACCAAAAATTTGTTGGTTCCGACGCTGGCCATGGCTTGTGACGTGGGGCAAAGGACCCTTAACAGATCCTTAAAATTAACACAAGCAACATAACAGCGATGAAGAATTTAAAAGCACTAACGAATGACACATTGCCAGAACCAGATGGTTTCCATCCCAGAGTTTTCAAAAGGAACTAAGTGAGAACGTTATAGATACCCTAATTATTATTTTCCAATGTCCTCGTGATTCAGGGACTTTGGAAATTTGTACATGTCGGCTCACTATTCAAGAAAGCTGAGAGAGGGAGCCTAGGGAATTAGAGACCAGTTAACCTAGCATTGTTGTCAGGAATAGAGTGACGGAACACCTAGAAAATTTTCAGCTGATCCAGGAGAGCCAGTCTGGATTAGTTTAAAGGTGGGTCATGCCTGAAAAACCTTATTATACTTTGAGAAGAGGTGGAAAAAGTAGGTGGAGAGGACAATGTCCATGGACATTATTTATAGGGACTTTCAAAAGGCATTTGAATAAGTCCCACATAATAGACTACTAGCTAAAGCTGAAGCTTAGGGAATTGAAGGCAAATTCTTGACCTGGATCGGAAATTGGCTGATTTGCGGGAGACAGAGAGTAGGGCTAATGGAAGGTACAGTACTTGGCGGATTTTGATTGCAGCATACCACAACTGAGCCTCAGCCATTCACCACACTTATTAATGGCTGAGGTGATGGGAAATGAGAGCATCATAGCCACATTTGCTAATGATGAAAAGACAGCATTGCAAGCAGTGTAGATGGAAGCATACAATTGCAAAGAGATGTTAATAGATTAACTAAATGGGGCAAAGTGTTGCAAATGCAATTCAGTATAAGCTAATATGAACGAGGTCATCCGCTTTGAACCAGAAAAGGATAGATCAGATTATCTTCTTAATGGTGAAAAGCGAGAAACAATAGAGATCCAAAAAGACTGAGGGGTCCATGTACATAGAGCATTAAAACCTCATGGACAGATACAGAAAATAATTAAAAAGGTTATTAGAATACTGGCCTTTACACCTGGAGGATTAGAATACAAGGGGGCAGAAGTTGTGATGCCGCTTTTCAAAGTCCTAGTTAGGCAACACCCAGAGTACTGTGTTCAATTCTGGGCAGCATATCTTAATTAGAAAGCATATAATCGCCTTTGAGGTAGTGCTGCATAGATTTACCAGAATGAAACCTGGACCCCCAACAGAGGTTAAATTACGAGAAGAGATTTTACAACTAGGGTTGTATTCCCTGGAATTTCGGAGGTCAAGGGGGTGATTTATCAACATCTTCAAGTTTGAGGGGGAACTGATGGGGTGGGCAGAGAGAAACTATTTCCCCTGGTTGGGGAGTCTAGTGCTATGGAACAAAGTCTAAAAGTTAGAGCCAGTTCTTCCAGGAGTCAAGTTAGGAAACATTTCTACACATGAAAGGTGGTAGAAGTTTGGAACTCTCTTCTGCAAATGGTAGTTAATGTTAGATCAATTGTTAATTTTAAATCTGAGATTGATAAGGTTTTTGATCAGATCAGCCATGTTCTCACTGAATGGTGGAGCAGGCTGGAGGGGCTGAATGGCCTACTCCTGTTCTATGGTGCTATGAAACGAATAGTTTGGAAGAGAGAGGAAAGATGCCTCTCAAAAAAAGTGAAGGAGGGTGTGCAAGATCCAAGCTTTGTTGTCAATCAAATCTTGCTATAATTTATTGAGATTAATAGCCCACCCCTCCTATGTGCATTTCATACAAGTTGGCCGCGTGAATGAGGTAAATTAGAGCGATTTAACCTACGTGCCGATAGCTTACAACGGGAAACTGTTTTCAGGAGGGGAATGGAAGCAAGAAGAAACATCTGGAGCAAAGAAGCAATAAAATGTACGGTATTCGAATGCTGAACATGGTATATATCGCACATCTGCTGAGTGCATAAGGTTCCCATTACTTGTGGGACCAATTCCATATTCAACAGCTGAACCTCCAGAAACATCGATGTAACAAAAAGGCAGAACTAAATGATTTGGTCAATAAGGCCGCAAGCAAACCTGTTTGCAAAAGATTGATACGAAAAGCATAAAAAGCTACTTTCCAACAGTAAAGCAAAAGAAAATATATCATGAACCAAATGGCTGCCTCCTGTGCTGTAAACGTCTATAATATGTGTTCAGACACATAACAGATACATGAGGATCAAAATTACCATGTGCAGTGTTATTGCATGAATGCTTGGCATATTTATACCAAATTCCTTTCTCCCTTATTTTAATGTTGGCCTCAACCCATCTATTATATTAAATTGGGTGCATATGGCATATGAAAACCCATAAGTATCCATTTGTCCTATAGGTTGTGCTGTACTAAATACTCTCCATGTTAAATGTATCACAATGTGTGACACACAATAGCTGCAGAGTATATAACCCTGTGATTATGCAATCTGCCCACTGAGGTTCCTACAAATCGCTCCGAATGGTTCCTGAAATATTTTCCAGGCACCATTTTTTTTTCCTCAGCAACTCAAATTTGTCTTGTATTATTATTAAGAAAAAAATACTTTGCGATCGAAAGTTCATGTGTTGAACAGTCTTTCGTATTTTGATACCTTTAATAAAGATTTTCCCTGAAGACCTCAGCTTCTCTCAAAATAGCCTGGGTTTGGATTTGATAGTTTTGCCCAGAGCTACGGTCACCTGAATTGAATTTGGATAATGCAGTTTGAGCATTTGTAGTACCCCTAATTTTCCAGGGTACACCAGTGTTGGTCAGTCAGTTCTAACGAGGAGATTAATTTTATTTAGCCCTATTTAGTTCATTTTGCTTAACTAGTGGATAGATTGGAGAAGATAGGGCTTGGGGAAGGGAAGGTTAAGAGGTGATTTGATAGAGGTGTTCAAAATCATGTGGGGCCTGGAGAAGAGTGGTGAGGGAGAAACTGTTCCTCTTGGTGGAAGGATCAATAGCCATAGGGTACTCATTCAAGGTGATTGATAAAAGAATTGGCGATGTGAGCATAAACATTTTTACACATGAGTGGTTGGGATCTGGAATGCACTGCCTGAGAGTGTGGTGGAGGCAGATTCAATCGAGGCCTTCAAAAGAGAATTGGATAATTATCTGAAAAGAATTGACTTGCAGGACCACAAGGCAAAGGCAGGGGAGTGAAACTTGGTAAATAGCTCACAATGGACACAGCTCATGGACACAATGGGCCAAATGGCCTCCTTTTGTGCGGTAACCAGTCTAAGATTCTACTTAAATAAAAGCAAAATACTGCAGATGCTGGAAATCTGAAATAAAAACAGAAAATGCTGGAAAAACTCAACAGGTCTGATAGCATCTGTGGAGAGAGAAACAGGGTTAATGTTTCAACTCTGTATGACTCTCCACAGATGCTGAGTTTTTCCAGCATTTTCTGCTTTTATCCAAGCTTCCACTTACTGGCTTGCAATTTTTCTTCAAATTATTTGGAAAAAAGAAAACAAAAAGACAAATTTCAAAGGTTTGACTACCCACCCAGTATCAACTGGATTAAAATCGACCCCTTTGCTTCTACTTTTTAACTAAGCAAAGGTTGAATTTGCCTCTTGTGTATCAGATAAAATTAAGCTCAGAAAGTTTGCTTACAAATTTCAAGGTAAATGGTGCAAACTCAAGTTAAAATTGCTCAAGGTGGAAAAAGGCACCAGTTCCATTTTTAATTTATGCATGTGTGCTGAGGGATAACGTGCTACAATCGATGATAACATTGATGGATAAATATTTTCAATAGTTCACTGGAAACTGAGGAAGCCCTGGAAGGTTGGAAGAAGACACATTTGTTGATCTTATTTAAAACAGTATTAAAATTATACTCTGGACACTAAGGCCTGTGAGTTTAACCTCAATGGGAAGCCTCACTGGGGATGCTATTGATGATGGCCTACAGTGCTCAGGAGGGGAGATTCATCACAGCTTCAGAAAACAGGAGTTCTGCTTTGACAAACCAAACTCCATTTTTGAAGAGGGTAGTTATTCAGGAGCTCAGATTCCCATAGATTTCATCTACTTGGGCAGCCAAAAGCTTTTGATAATAGGTGATGGACAATGTGCTCAGATTACATGCCATGGTGTGAAGAGTGAAATGGCAAAATGGATTGCAAATGGACTAAGGACAGTATTAACAAGGTGGATTTAGATGGGGCTGTTTCCCAAAGGGTCGCCTGTGCCAGCTTCCTGTCCAGTTTTTACTATTATGTTTATTAATTATAGCTATTAATATATTGTCATCTCCCAGATCCATGCCCATCTATCCCGCAACTCTTTCCAGCCTCCCTTCCACTTGACAGCACCACAACAACCTGAATCAAAATTATGCACACCACTGTATGTGACTAGTGCTTGTTGTGGATTATCCTCCCTTGTCTTCCTCACTTCTCTACAGCCCGTGCCCACAGCATCCTTCTTTGTTGCCCAGTTTGGTTGCACTCTTGCCTATCCAATTGTAGCCAAAGTATCTTTACCAATTAGTTTTTCTTCCCAGCCCTGCATTTTCAGCTCAAGCCCTCCAAGAATTCATCCTCAGCACCCTTTTCTTCCTCATTTGGGTACTGCCCTATGATAACATCATCCATAGATATGGCATCAGCATTGACAAGTACACAAGTACACAGTTTCACATCTTCATCACTTCTCTCAACCTCTGTGGTGTCAGATTGCTTGTCTAAGACATATTCTTGGATGAACCACCTTTTGCGCCTGCTAAATATTGGGAAAACTATTATTCTTGCCCCTTGTCAAAACCTCCATACCCAGGCCAACAAGTCCACCATCTCTCTCAAGACATGGTTTCTGAGTGAACCCGACTGTTCATAACCTTGGTACCCTGTTTAATCTTAAATTGGGCTTCATATTTTATCATCCACTTCTACTTCTCTGCCATTGCCGACCTCTACTCCCACCTCATCCCATCTGTCACTAAAACTCTCAACCATGCCTTTGCTAATTCCAAACTTTGATTAATCCATGGTCTCCAGGTTGGTTTTCCATCACTCTCTATACACATCTGCTCTTTCAAATCTTGGCTGTCCATATCTTAACTTGTACTGAATCCCATTTGCCCATCACCCCAGTCCTTATCACATTTCTTCCCAATTCCTCAACACATGACATTTAACTTTTTCACCCTTGTGTTTAAATCCCTCCACAGCCTTTCCCCTTGATAACCTCCTTCAAACCTACAATGCACACTGAACTCTCTATTCCTGACTCTAGCCTCATATGTATCCCCCCCAACCCCTTCACTCCATCATTGGTGCCCATCTTCCAGCCATCTAGTTCCCACACTCTATAATTTGGAAGGAGAATCAGTTCAAACCAGTCAAAAAATTTAAGCAGTCCGAACTTGGAGTAACTGGCTTGTTTTGGGCTGGCTATAACTGGTTTCAATGGGAAGCATCTGGCCTAACTGGCAATTCTACTGAGCTCATCAAGAAATCAAGTTGAGATTCCCAGTTGCTCAGTTGGCACCAAGGCTTTTTAGCTGACTTCAACCGGAACCAATTGCATATAACTGGAGCTAGTTAACTTGTTGTCAATTTTACTAAAACAAGCACACCAGTGGAAGCCAACTGAGGTCCCTTTTCTCTCTCTCTCTGTCGCCTCCAGCTGTCTCTGTCTTGCCACCCAGTTGCCTCTCTTTCTCCCCCCGTCACACCCTCCCCATACCCTCACCCCCTCCCATAAGTCTTTCACCTCCCCTCACCAAAGCGTAGCACCCAGAATTTGACTGAATAGTCCAGCTGAGGCCGATCCAGTGTTTCATGAAGGTTCAACACAACTTCATTGCTTTTGAACCCCAAGCCTCCATTTATAAAGCCCAGGATCCCCTAGGCCTTAACTTCCTCAATCTTCAATGAGTTTTGCACATTTCTCTTTCAACTCCCTGTTCCTGCAACCCTTCATTCTACCCTTTATTTTACGTTGTCTCTCCTCGGGTTTGGAGTGTTCTCTTGATGAAAATCCAACATGTCCCAGCTCATGTGACATTCTCACATGGGGAAACATTTTCTCCCTGTCGGGAGGGGGGGGGGAAGTGTGGGATTCGGGGCGCGCCGCCATTTTACGTGGGCGGACCAATTAAGGCCCGCCCAGCGTGACGTCCGCCAGGAAGCGCTATGCGCTCCTTGTGCGGGCAGGGGAGGTGGGCGGGGGGTATTCCCGCAGCCGGAAGTGCTCTCTTTCGCACATGCGCGTGAAAGAGCGCACAGATCCTCCTGGGGCTAAGTGCTGCCTCAGGGGAGATCGGCTCAGAATTAAAATTTTTAATGGAAATGATAAAAAAATTTCCCTGCCATGTCCCCTCATGTGTTGGGACATTCCCATAACTTATATTGTAAGATTTGATAAAAATTTAAATACCCTCATGAAACCTCATCCCGCCCGTGGATGAGGTTTGATGCTTTCTCTGAAGCCCGCCAGGGCTCCCGGCCTGCCCACCAACCTTAAGGTTGGATGGGTGGGTCCATTAATGACTTTAATTACTTTTTCAATGACCTCAATAGGCCGTTAACAGGTCGACGGGTGCACAGCTGACTCTGCTGCACCCCTGCTGACCTGAAAATGGAAATGACGCGGGGTGACGTCGGGAGTTCCACTCAGCATCATCCTGCGTCATTTTATGTGTCGGCGAGTGGGCCCCGCCCCCACTCGCCGACCGGAAGATCCTGTCCATGAGGGGACACGTTTAAATAAATTTTTACTTTATTTTAAAAAAACTTATGTAATCCGTTCAATCTCCCTGAGGCACGGAGCTGCCTCAGGGGGACTGCTGCGCTCTATCATGCGCATGCGTGAAAGAGCGTAGGCTCCGATTCTCCCTCCTCCCCCCAACCTGCACGGGTAGCGCTGAGTGCTACAAGCCGCGCGTTACACCCGGCGGGCATTAATTGGCCCACCCGTGTAAAATGGCGGCAAGCAGCTGATTGCGGGCGGCGATCGGCTCCACACTCACCCCCGCCCACTGCCGCCCAACCCGCCCACCATAGGAAAAATTCTCCCCAATATCACATGAATTAAATAAGTGACAATTTCAATAAAGATTCACACATGTTGAAATGTCGCCCTGATCTCGGCTCTTGAGAATCAAACTCCGTGTTTACGCATACTAATACATTGGCAAGATTCTAGATCTCAAAGACTATAAAAATATTATTTGATGATCTCAATCATGGGCATAAGGCAGCTTGTCCAAACCAGCCCCACTGTTAAATCAGTATATTAAGAGCTAAAGTTTACAGGTCTGTTTTCCCTCTCCCCAACACGCACAGACCCCTCAGGTCAGGCAAATTTATTGGGGGTTGTAATTAGTCATCACAAGTGGGATGTGCCAGCATTAAATTGTAATGCCAGCCATGCCTTACACCCAACAGAGAGCAAATGGGGCCCGGTGAAATTAGGCACGTGCCGAACAAATTGTTGACGTGCAAAAGGAATTCAGCCTCCTTGCGCTGTTACTGTTCACCTGATTCTCTGATTGACCCCAGTGCCATGCCACATGTCTTCGAGAACACATATATTAAGTGTTTTTGAGGAACCTGCTGCTTTCAGTCGCTGCAGCCTTTATCCCAAAGTGGTCTTGTCCCCTCAGTAACTCCACGGGTTTAGGCTCCTGGTCCAATTAGGCGGAGGTCAGCAATTTGGGGAGTGAAAGCGTATTGCCCCCGCACGACTTTGTGGATTTTCCAACCCAGGGAACTTTTTAACTTCATATGAAACTCTTTAAAGTAAATGGGATAATAAAAATCGCAGAGAGAGATTGTTAAACATAAACTAAACCAGCCTACTTACAATTAAAGCCAGCTTTAATTGTAAGTTAATTAACTTGCAGGCGAAGATAAAAAAAATTTCTCTCCCAGGCCTCATGGATTTGACCCGCCTCGAGCCACCTCTGTGATTTTCGCTGCTCCTTTGTATCATCTCCACCTCTGTCTCTCTCGTTTTCCCCACTCCTTTCCCCTGCCTATCCCCAGATTTTCTCTGTTCATTTTGAAGTTCCCCAGGGCCCTTGTTGCCCCCTAATTCAAGATTCAAGACGATGGCGGCAACGATGAAATCCTTTGCAGCTATCATCATACTGTGGGGCAGCTCCGTCTGTGGGAGAGTGCACTCACAGTTCATAAACGCTGGTGATAATCCTCCCAGGGAGAAACCCCCAGCCTCACCGAGGAAGCTGAGTGCTATCAAAGATAACAAATTACAAACACTTCTTATTTTAAATTGCATTCACTTTCTTCAGTAAATATGTTCCAGGTTTCTAATCTAGTTTTTTAAAAAAAATCTAACCTCCCACATTCTACATGTCAATTGGACGTCCCTTTTCGACTGTGGCTTTGAAGGTTTCCATAAGTCGTTCTTATTTCTTCTCTTTTTCTTCCCCATCTATTTTGCAGCATGTTTCACCATCACCTCATCACGGAGGGGCAGAGTGAGGAGGCTGTCTCGAAAGAGGTTACAAGGCTCAACCACTACATCTCTCGGAGAAGATCCAAGATCTAAATTTTTAAAAAGCCCAAAATGAATGATACCAATTATAAGTGTAAATTTGTGGTGACGTGTCTGTAATGTAAGTACATGTGTTTTTCTGTATTTCTGTTTTTCACCATAAAGTTTGTACAGTGGCAGTCAAAATTTTATTCTCAGTGTTCTGTCTGGACATATGTAGAATTATACAACCTCAAATTCTACTTCAAAATTACACTTATTAATCCAAAGCAGCTTTCATTCACACTTGCAGATTGTTTTGTTCTAGAACATAAGATCATAAGAGTTAGGAGCAGGAGTAGGCCATTCAGCCTCTCAAGCCTGCTCTGCTATTTGATGAGATCATGGCTGATCTGACTGTGGCCTCTACTGTTCATCCCCTATACCCTAAGACTCCCTTGTCAATCAAGAACCTATCTAAGTCAGCTTTAAAAATATTCAGTGACCCTGCCTTCACTGCTCACTGGGGAAGAAATTCCACAGAATGATGATCCACTCTTTGAGAGAAAAAAATTCTCCTCATCTCCATCTTAAATGGGAGTTCCCTTATTTTTAAACTGTGTCCCCTAGTTCTACTAAAAGAGGACTGTGATTACTTTACTTACGTCATGCTGATGTCTGTGAATGATATTCCAACAGAATGAATATAAAATGGAGTAGGTGATTACAACCCTCACAAATTTTATTATTGGTTCACGGGATGTGGGTGTCGCTGGCTGGGCCAGCATTTATTGCTCATCCCTAATTGCCCTTGAGAAGGTGGTGGTGAGCTGCCTTCTTGAACCGCTGCAGTTCATGTGGTGTAGCGCTGTTTGGGAGGGAGTTCCAAGATTTTGATCCAGCGACAGTGAGGGAATGGCAATATGGCTCCAAGTTAGGATGGCGTGTGGCTTGGAGGGGAACTTCCAGGTGGTGGTGTTCCCATGTGTCTGCTGCCCTTGTCCTTCTAGGTGATAAATGTCGTAGGTTTGGAAGGTGCTGCCGAAGGAGTGAGTTGCTGTAAGCCATCTTGTAGATGGTACACAATGTTGCCATTGTCCATCAGTAGTGGAGGGAGTGAATGCTTAAGGTGGCGGATGGGGTGCCAATCAAGCGGGCTGCTTTGTCCTGGATGGTGTCAAGCTTTTTGAGTTTTGGAGCTGCACTCATACAGGCAAGTGGAGAGTATTCCATTACACTCCTGACTCATAGATGGTGGACAGGCTTTAGGGAGTCAGGAAGTGAGTGTCTCAGCTCAGCACAGTCCACCTGTGACCTGCTCTTGTAGTCACCGTATCTATATGACTAGTCCAGTTCAATTTCTGGTCAATGGCAATCCTGGGGTGTTGATAGTGGGGGATTCAGCGATAGTAACACCATTGAATGTAAAGGGAAGATGGTTTGATTCTGTCTCGTTGGAGATGGTCATTGCCTAGCACTTGTGTGGTGCAAATGAATCATGAAGCAAAAACTATCAGTTGACTGACATCCATGAGTTATATATATTCTTGGTTGACAAGGGAGTCATGGAGTATAGGGGATAGGCAGGAAAGTAGAAGCCACAATCAGATCAGCCATGTAGGTTCTCATTTTAGCCAGTTCGACAGGAACCAGTTCAACAGGCACTTCTAATTGGGCCCAGTTCAACTAGTGACATAACAGCCCAGCTGGTCCCCCAGTGGGAAGCACCAGTTGAACTGGACTTCATTTCCCATTTGGCAACTGATTAAGTTGTAGGAGTTCAGCAAGAATTGTCTTCCATCCTTAAACCCCTCTGGTTTCCACTTCCCTATCATTGGTTAAGACTCTTAAATCTCACCTCTGCCCTAAACTTTTGGTCAGCCTGCCATTGCTCCTTCTTTAGCCAACTGTCCATATTTTTTCCTCGTATGCCCTTGGGAAGTGCCTTGAGATGTTTTAAAGTCACTATATTGTTGTAAGTCATTCTTGCCACTGATCTAGAGCAGGACACTGATTGTATAGATATTAAATTTGTGGATGATATTCAATTGAATGGTTAAATTAAGACGTTGGAGGAAGGAGATAGATTTCAACTGGATTTGGATAGATTGGGGAAGAAGGACAAAAATAGGCAAATGTCTCACAGTGTATATATAACTGTGCCTGTAGGTGCACAGAATACAGATCTCAAGTATAACGTAAGTAGGTAAAGGTAAAATGTTGTAATTATTCATCACACCCTCAAGGAAATTGCAACGGCAGTAATCTTTGACCAAAGCAAATAGGATCTTGGGCTAGCCCAGGTCATTTACTACAAAACTAGGGCCAAGAAAATAGGGTTATATAAGGCTTAATGGGATCTGGAATTAAATAGACGAGCTTGGTTCTTCCACTTTAGAAGAAGAGCAATACAACAAATGGCAATGAGAATGATCTTCAGTCTAAGTACACTGAAGATAGAGTTTTTGTCATGGGTTTAGATTCACTGGCAAGTGGTAGATGTGGACAGGGCCAGACTCAGACATGGACTCAAAACGTTAATTCTGTTTCTCTCTCCACAGATGCCACCAGACTTGCTGAGTTTTCCCAGCATTTTCTGTTGTTACTACATGGAACCTAATTGTCTGGTGTTGCATTAGGAATCTATTTATCGTGTCCAGTGGAGATGTGTATCTCAAGCAATAGAACCATAGAAAAGTTACGGTGCAGAAAGAGGCCATTCAGCCCATCGTGTCTGCGCCGGCCAAAAAGAGAAAAAAGAAACTAGCCGCTCATTTTAATCCCACTTCCCAGCACTTGGTCTGTAACCTTGCAGGTTACAGCACTTCAGATGTAGATCCAGGTACCTTTTAAATGAATTCAACATTTCAGCCTCAACCGCAACTTAGGCTGTGAATTCCAGACTCTCACCACCCTCTGGGTGAAAATGTTTTTCCTCATGTCCCCTCTAATCCTTCTACCAATCACCTTAAATCTATGCCCCCTGATAATTGACCCCTCAGGTAGGGGAAAGAAGTCTTTCCGGTCGACACTATCTAGGCCCCGCATAATTTTGTACACTTCAATTAGGTCACCTCTGTTCTAAGGAAAACAACTCTAGCCTATCCAATCTCTCCTCATAGTTGAAATTTTCAAGCCCTGGTAACATTTTTGTAAGTCTTCTCTGCACTTTTCTCCAGAGCAATTATGTCGTTCCTGTAATGTGGTAACCAGAACTGTACACAAAATTCCAGCTGTGGCCTAACCAGCATTTTATAGTTTCATCATTACATTCCTGCTTTTGTATTCAATGCCTCATCCAGTAAAGGAAAGCATTCCATATGCTTTCTTTACCACCTTGTCCACCTGTCCTGACACCTTCAAGGACCTGTGGACATGCACTCCAAGGTCTCTCACTTCCTCAACCCCTTTCAGTAACTCCCCATTTATTGAGTATTCCCTTGCTTTGTTTGCCATCCCCAAATGCATTACCTCACACGTCTCTGGGTTGAATTCCATTTGCCACTTTTCCGCCCCCTCAACCAAACCATTGATATCATTCTGGAGTTGGCCGCTATCCTCTTCACTATCAACTACCTGGCCAATTTTTGTGTCATCTGCAAAGTTCCCAATCATGCCTCCCACATTTAAGTCTAAATCATTAATATATACAAGAAACAGCAAGGGCACCAACACTGAGCCCTGTGGAACACCACTGGAAACCGTTTTCCATTCGCTAAAACATCCATTGACCATTACCCTTTGTTTCTTGTCACTGAGACAATTTTGGATCCAACCTGCCGCCTTCCCCTATATCCCATGGGATCTCACTTTCCTGACTAGACTGCCATTTGGGACCTTGTCAAATGCCTTACTGAAATCCATGTAGACAACATCCACTATACGACCCTCATCAATCCTCCTTGTTACTTCCTCAAAAATTCTATCAGGTTAGTAAGACATTATCCTTCCCTAACAAAACCATGCTGACTGTCCCAGATCAATCTGTGCCTTTCTAAGTAACAGTTTATCCTGTCACTCAGAATTGTTTCCGATAATTTGCCCACCACTGAAGTCAGACTGACCGGCCTATAATTTTCTGGCCTATCCCTCACACCTTTCTAAGATAATGGTACAATGTTCGCAGACCTCCAATCCTCTGGAACCTTGCCTGTATCTAGTGAGGATTGGAACATGATCCTCAGAGCATTCGCAATTTCCTCCCTGGCTTCCTTCAACAGGCTGGGATACAATCCATCTGGCCCTGGTGATTTATCCACCTTCAAGAATGCCACTCTCTCCAGAGCTTCCTCTCTCACTATGTTTATTGTATCTAATATTTCACACTCCTCGTCTTTAACTGGAATGTCTGCATCATCTCTCCCCTTAGTGAAGAGAGAGACAAATTACTCATTGAGAACCCTGCCCACATCTTCCACAACAACTCACAAGTTACCATGTACATCTCTGATAGGGCCTACCTCTTATTCTCTTGAATAACGCAAGAGTTATTCTCTTGCTCTTAATGTACTGATAAAACATTTTAGGATTTTCTTTGATTTCACCCACCAATATTTTTTCGTATCCTCTCTTTGCTTCCCTAATTTCCATTTTTACTTCACCCCTGTACTTTCTATACTCCCCTAGGCTTTTGTGACTGTCATAAGCTTTCTTTTTCTGTTTTATCTTGGCCTGTATGCTTCTGGATAACCAGGGGATTCTAGATTTGGCAGTACCACCCTTTTCCTTTGTGAGGACATGTCTGCACTGTGCTAGTAGAATCTCACCTTTGAATGCCTCCCACTGGTTTGACAGTTTTTCCCTCCAAAAGCTGTATCCAGTCCACTCTTGCCAGCTCACCTCTCAGCTTCGTAAAACTTGCCTTCCCCCAATTTAGAACTTTTACTCCTGTTCTGTCTTTCTCCTTTTCCATAATGATGCTAAATCTAACTATATTATGGTCAGTCCAAAATGGTCCCCCACTGCTACTTCATCCACTTGCCCAGCTTCATTTCCTAAGACTAAATCTAGAATTGCGCCCCCTCTCATTGAGCTTGTTACGTGCTGGCTAAAAAAGTTCTCTTGAATGCAGTTCAAGAATTTTGCACCCTCTTTGCCCTTCACACTGTTCGTATCTCAATGGATATTAGGGTAGTTGATTTCACCAACTATTACTGCCCTATTGTTTTTGTGCTCAGAAATCTGTCTATGTATTTGCTCTTCTAACTCCTTTCCACTATTTGGGGGTCTACAGTATAATCCTAGCAGTGTGGCTGCCCCTTTTTTATTTCTGAGCTCAACCCATATGGTCTCATTTGATGCTTCATTTAGTATCTCATCCCACCTCACAGCTGTAATTGATTCTTTAACCAATAATGCTACACCCCCACCATTTTTATTCCCCTCCCTATCCTGCCTGAAAACTCTATATCCAGGGATGTTGAGCTGCCATTTTTGCCCCTCTTTAAGCCAAGTGTCCGTTACATCGATGATATTGCGCTGCCATGGGGCTATCTGTGCCCTCAGCTCATTGGCTTTATTTACTATGCTCCTTGCATTTACATATATAATTTTTAACACTGCCAAATTCCTGTGCTGTACACTTTTTAACCTGTGCTGCTTCTGCCTTTCAGAGTAACTCACTAATTCTCCATCTCCCGTTCCCTGCTCTGAATTTGCCCTCAGGTTCCCATCCCCCTGCCAATCTAGTTTAAACCCTCCACAACAGCGCTAGCAAATCTCCCCGTGAGGATATTCGTCCCAGTCCTGTTCAGATGTAGACCCTCCAGCTTGTACAGGTTCCACCTTCCCAAGAACTGGTCCCAAAGCCTCATAAATCTGATGCCCGCCCACCACTCCAGTTTTCCAGCCACATGTTTATTCGCTCACTTTTCCTATTTCTATACTCGCTTGCATGTGGGACTGGGAGTAATCCTGAGATTACTGCTTTAGATGTCCTGCTTTTCAAACTCCTTCCTAGCTCCCTGAAATCTGCTTTCAGGACCTCATCCCCTTTCCTACTTAAATCATTGGTACCAGTATGGACCACGACCTCTGGATGATCATGCTCTCCCAGAAGAATATCCTGCAGCAGTTCCGTAACATCCTTGACCCTGGCATCAGGGAGGCAACCATCCTGGACTCACATCTATGGCCACAGAAATACTTGTCTGTTCCCCTAACTAACGAATCCCCAATACTACTGTACTTCCCCTCTTCTTCCTCCCCTCCAGAGCTGCCTGTGGTGCCACAAACCTGGATCGGACTGCACTCCTCCGAGGAACCAACGCCTTCACCGGTATCCTAAAGGGGAAACCGATTGGTGAGTGGGATCCTGGGGGACTCCTGCACTACCTGCCTAGTTCTCTTAGACAGCCTTGGACTGACCCATTCCCTTTCTGCCTCCAGGCTCCTTTAGCTGCGGTGTGACCACCTCCCTGAATGTACCATCCACGTAGCTCTCAGCCTCACGGATGTGCCACAGTGACTCCAGCCACTGCTCGAGCCCCAAAACCCAGAGCTCAAGACAAGCATGTTGTCGTCTAGGACACTGTTGCATCCACAACTTCCCACATATTACAAGACATGCATTACACAAGCCTGAGCTGTCCTGCCATGGCTTCAATTTACTTCTCTTGCATTAACATTATTTTACTTTAGTTTACTTACGCAACTTTATTTTACCTGGCCTCGACTTAACTTTATTTCCCAAGTGCTTGTGTTTCTTACTTAAAAATAAGTAGCCCTTCTTTCAAAAAGAATGTGTTTTTCTAATTCTCAGCTACTTGATGACACTCCCTAACAGTAGTTTATTGCCAACAAATGGACTTATGGTTTTACTGTGATGTTAGGTGCTAGGTGCTGCTGAATGCCTGGCTCTGGGTCCCCCTCTCACACTCTCCTCTAGGAGCTGATGACTGCCTGTCCCAAGGTCCTCCTCTCGTACTCTCCACTAGATGCTGCTGACCGCCTGTCCCAGCGTCCTCCTTTCGCACTCTCTGACGGACATGGAGCTGATCTCTCTGGTGTTTCAGACTTTCCTGCTGGCCTAGTGGGAATTTTAGAATCAGGAGTCTCTTGTGATGCAGCGAAGGTGTACACATCTGAGCTCCCTGATGACTAAGCAAGATGTGCACACTTGATTTCCCAAGTGGACTAACAGGAAGTGTGTGTTTGTCATTCCTAGTAGCTGAGTGAGACTATCTCCCAACAATTAAGTTTCAGGCTCGCTGCTATTTCAGGTTAGGAGTGGTGTCCAAAAACTCCTTTCCCACCTGAAAGGATTATGTTATTGGAACACCTCACAAAGCATAAGCCAAATATCATTATGTAATCAGAACTTTGTTTACTTTGAGCCTGAATCAGAGTTGAAATTATGTTTAGGCTGGGCTAGTGAACCTCTGAGTGTGGTACATCACTCGTTACATATGAACATATAAAATAGGAGCAGGAGTAGGCCATTTGGCCCCTCGAGCCTGCCCTGCCATTCAATAAGATCATGGCTGATCCGTTTGTGTTTCAAATTCCACATTCTCCTGTGGAATCTACCCCAATAACCTTTGAGTCCCTTGCCTAACAAGAATCTATCTACCTCTGCCCTAAGAATATTTAGTGACCCCACCTCCATCACCTTCTAAGACAGAGAGTTTCAAAGTCGCACAACCCTCTGAGAGAAAAAAATTCTCCTCATCTCTGCCCTCTCAGGGTGACCCCTAATTTTAAAACAGTGCCCCTTACTTCTGGACTCACCCACAAGAGGAAACATCCTTTCCACGTCCACCTTGTCAAGGCCTTTCAAGATCTTATATAGTTCAATCATCATTTAAGTCACACTGGGTTTGATTTTAGTGTATGCATTTTTACATATAACAAGAACCTGTTTTGGCTCACAAATTTGTTAAATTAGAAATGGTTATGTATAGAATAACAAGTGTCCTTGGAGTGAATTACAGGCTTGTAACAGGGTTAGGGAGTTTCTAAAGCCATTGGACCTCTGAGATGGTTGTACACCACATTTTTGTCACTGTAATTCAGCACAATGCAAAGCATTTCCGTCTAAAATGCGAAATGGTGTGGTTAAATTCAAATCTGTGAGATCTGCAAGGTTATATGCTTAAGAGTGCCGTTCATCAGTGGGCTAATGTCTTCTTTCCCATTCCACAGTGACTTAATTCAGTCAGAAGTCATCTATGCAACAACAGATCAAGCACCTTGCACTTTATTTTTGCCCGTTCTTCTCCCCCCAATCCCCATCCACATTGAGATACAGATCTATGGCCACAACCAACCTTGCTGGTAAGTCACCCAAATAACCATCAATCAGATGTGGAACCAGAGGCTTTCTTTTTTATTCATTCACAGGATGCAGGCAATGCTAGCAAGGTCAACATTTATTGCCCATCCCTAAATGCCCTTGAGGGGGTGGTGGCAAGGCACCTTCTTGACAGCTGAGTGGCTTGTAAGTATTTTCAGGGAACAAGAGTCAACCACATTGACCAGAAGAGTGACATGTAGGCCAGACTAGGTAAGGACGGCAGATTTCCTTCCTTGAAGGACATTAGTGAACCAGATGGGTTTTTATGACACAGGAATATAATTACATGATCGCCGTTACTGATACTAGAGCCTGGATATCCGTCTGCTCACCAGGTGTGCAGAGGGAGGTGAATTACCAGTTCCGTGAACCTAAATTCTAAAAATGTCTGACCAAAGGTCAGATTTTTGTTCCGGGGTGGCGGGTTTCCCTGGGAGTTGGGGCAGGCGACCCCGGAACATGTGCCGGAGGATGATGGGTATGGAGATGGGGTGGGTGGACGGCCTGCCTTGGTGCTCTGGCAGTGTTGAAGCTTAATAGAAAAACAGAAAAACATAAAACAGCCCTCACCCCTCAGCCCCCACACAGTCCCCATGCTGCTTCCATGCCAACTCATGCTCTCTGCCCACCCCTAATGGCCCCCATAACCTCTATGCCAACTTATGCCCCTCTGTCCACTTCATTGGTCCTTTACAGCCCCTATGCCAACCTATGTCTCCACCTATCCTCATGGCCCTTTATAGCCCCATGTCAACTTAGTGCCAACTCCAGCCAACCCATGCTTTCACCCACCACCCTTTGCCCTTACTCCTACCATGCCAACTCACCCAGTATCCACCACGGGCAGACCTTAGGGCATTGCTAAGGTCAAATAAAATTAAGTTCCAAGTGTCTATTGCAGACTTCATTATTTAGAAAGCACTCCCATACATAAAAACCCATTTACCTCAGATACATTCCTTCAAATACATTATCCCTTGCAACAACAAACTTTTCATTCATTTGCATAGTCCCTTATAAAAACAAGCATTGGAATTCATAGACACTTCAAAGAGTCCATAACCACTTGGAGCTGTCAATCAAACTGTAAAATGGCAGGCACTCTACTGCGATAATGGACAGTTGTGAAATCAATCGTGCAGCACTAATCCAATAATGGAAACATTAAGGCTTATGTCAACAGACAGAGTGAAATAGCAAGCAATGATTTATTTTAACACTTCAGACAGTTTTTCAAAGAGTTAAAGGGTAGGAGTTTAAAATGCCTAGACAGCTTGAGAGCTCCCTTTGACAATTCATCTTGACACTTTTGGCAGTTGTTTTTCACAGTTCCGATGAGTTTATGCACTTTTTAACACACATTCATGCCTGTTGTTAGAAATCCCAAATGGCACCTGACCTCCCTCATAGGTGTCCTGGATCCATATCCAAAGGGGTGTCTCACTCACCAAGGAGTACCTCGCCTATCCAAATTAATCCACAAAGTTCAGACCTGCTCCTACCAGCTCCTAAGCGTCCACCAGGTTTCACACCTCTCACACTAAAATCGCATGTGGGGAGGCAGCTGCCTCAGTGAAATGCACATGTACAGATCCTGACCCAGGCCCATTCCCACCCCTGCAAAAACCGGTAGGTGCCATGTTTGGGGCTTCTAGACTCAGGCCTCGGAGAGGCTGTCTGCCATGGTGAAAATCTAAGGCTAGGTTTTTTTAAATGGCAGATTTTTTTAATTAACTGAAGCGAATTCTCCAGCTGTCACTGTGGTATTTGAACTCCAGGTGCCAGGTCATTAGTCTAGTAACCTAACCACTATGCTACCATCCCTGACCATTTGTGGGTGAATTTGACCATTGTGGGGACAGCACAGCCATGACCCAAGATCAACATACTCTCATGTTCCACCTGAGGTCATGCCTAGAAATCAGGATTGCAAACTCTGGTTGATTTTACCGATTGCTAGCTGAGAGGAACTATTCAGTGTGGTACTCCAACTGCGGCCCTGGCAGAGACCCATTAGCTCATGGCAGACCAGAGGTTGAACTTGCTTCTTTCAATTCTTAAACTGACTCAAGGCCATCAAGAAAGATGTGCACACAAATGCCCGATCCACTTTCTGGCAGTGTCTAACTCTGACCGCTGCGCATTCTCACCCTCACTTTGTCTCCGTCCTTTCTATTTCTTGTTGCCACCAGCCCACAATCTTGGTCGTGGAGGTTTTGGTGTTGTGTTTGAGGCAAAAAACAAAGTCGATGATTGTAATCACATAGCTTCTGATCTTTTTTTTACATAGTGTGAATTATTTGTTCTAAATAAAATCCTCTGGTGTGTCCCCTAAACTCCTAATTCCTAATCCCACTCTTTAATGGAAAGCTCCACTGCTCCGTTTTAGCATTGTAGAAATGCTGCTTCATAACCTCAGGGTGTCCAAAAGGGTTTTACAACTGACAGGGTCATTCTGAAATGTAGTCACTGTAGGCAATCAATTTGCGTACAGCAACCTCCCACAAAGTAGCAATGTGATAATGAGCAGGTCCAATTTTAGTGATGTTAGCTAAGAGATAAATATTAAACAGGACAGTGGGGAGAGCTCTCCTGCACTTTTTCGAAAAATGTCATGGAAATTTTTACATCTGGGAATCTACCTAAATTATCCTGAATTCAGTGAATCAACCAGGGGGAAAGGCTTTCCGAAAGAGCACAGGAATCTCACAGAAAATGGACGCTGCATTACACAGAACGATGGAGCTATTCATGGGGCACCCATGAAATCTCTCAATTTCCCATTTGCCCTGTCCATCTCTATACTGCAGCCAAGGACATGGTGGGCATCCATGCAATGCATGAAGAGAAAAACTTGCTCGGCCTTAGTTGTTGTACTGATACATCCATCTGAGAGGTTAGATGGAGCCTGGGTTTGACATCCCATCCAAAGATGGCACCTCCTCCAATGCAGCATTGCCTCACTACTGCACTGGAGTGGCAGCCTGGAGTTTGTAATATTGTGGAAGATGCAGTATCAGTCTAACATTTAAGGCTGACCTGACCTTTTGGAGAGCCTTTACCCCGGTCAGTTCACTGAATTCAGGATAATTTAGGTGGTTTTCCAGGGTGTGTGATTCCTGTCTCCATCAAGGAGCCCATCTCCAATGGAGGGTCTTGGGGGCAGCATTGGGTGGGACTGGCTGTCCAGGCCATAAGCCTGGCATTGGGTAGCTGACTTGGGTAGTGTGAACTTTTTTTTTAGAGATATTTAAAATTTATTGAGATGAAGAGTGAGATCAACCCATCAATTAGTCGACTGAAATCTCTGCAGGGGGGTTTAAGATGTAAATCTATGTACGCCTGCATTGGGAATGACAGGAAATGGGTTGGATGAGGAATTCCTGCCCCTTTAAATGCTTAGGCTGCTATTTTGGATTCTTCCCCCATCACTGCCAGCATTCTGGTGAGGGAAGCAGGCCCTGCCCCTCCCCCAACCCCACGGCCGCACACCCCTCCACCCCTCACCAGCCCCACTCACTAGCCCCTGCGGTCCCATTAGTCTTCAGACATCTCAGGTGATTTACACTGAAGACCTTTGGTGGAGAAATCCTACATCAGGGTATCAGTCAGGTGACATGCCCTTCCTAAACCTCCTCACCCAAAAAGTTCAAATGATAATCCAGAGCTGCCTTGGCTTTGAGAACTGCATTGGCCGCTTGTGGCAACCGCTTGTGGCCGTGGGGGCTGCAGACTGGCTGCCTCGTCATTTATACAGTGGTCTGGCCTATTCCATCCCTGTGGCTCATAAAACTGCTGCTTCCCACCTACCACCAACCATGTGTAATTGCTTCAAAACATCTATTTTAAATCACAAGATAAAACCTGAATTTTTCTCCTTTGGTTTTCTTTCTTTCCTCTTCTGGAAGAGATGACTCCGGGTGGACTTTGTTGTGATATCTGACTCATCACTGGGACCCATTTGGCTGCCATAGGAAGGTGTCGTCATTTTCGAACAGAAAGCCCAAGTGACAGAGAAGGCAATGAGTGACCAGGAACCTTCTAGAGACAGCCTACGTTAAACCAGCTTCTTGTGTAAAACTGAAAGGAAAAGGTCGACGATTTTGTTGATCACTGAGCTTGCAAGACTGGCTTCGACCCAGTTTATGCAATGGTGGCCGTTCTCGGTTTGATACCAGGCAGCGAATTGGTATTCGAGAGTGTGCACATCACAGCTTGGTCCCACCCACAGAAATCAAGATCAGTAATCGTCAGCCTGTGCAGCATTGCCGATTGCATAGTTTGTTGCAAAAATAACCTTTTTGGGATTAATTATATATTAAAGAAAATCCTTGTGGTTTTCCCAACCCATTTTTACTTGTACTGTCATCACTCCTATGGTGTGTCAGCTGTGGCTCAGTTGGTAGCACTCTTGTCTCT
This sequence comes from Cetorhinus maximus, assembly GCF_964194155.1. Lineage (NCBI taxonomy): Eukaryota > Metazoa > Chordata > Chondrichthyes > Lamniformes > Cetorhinidae > Cetorhinus > Cetorhinus maximus. The sequence goes on from NC_135892.1 coordinate 5,008,249, forward strand.
GAGTCAGAAGATTGTGGGTTTAAGTCCCACTCCAAAAACTGGGCACAAAAATCCCAGGGAATGCTGCACTGTTGGGTAAGGTGTTAAAATGAGGCCCCATCTCAGGTGGATGTAAAGGATTGCCTGGTGCTATTTTGAAGAAGTGCAGGGCAATCGTCCTTGGTGTCCTGGCCAATCTTTATCCCTCATTCAGTATTACAAAAAGCAGATTATCTGGTTGTTATCACGTTGCTGTTTGCGGGAGCTTGCTGTGTGCAAATTGGCTGCTGCATTTCCTACATCACTGCAGTGACTGCATTTCAAAAGTGCTTCATTGCCTGTATAGCTCTTGGCGATAAAAACAGAAAATGCTAGAAAAACTCAGCAGGTCTGGCAGCATCTGTGGAGAGAGAAACAGAGTTAACGTTTTGAGTCCAATAAGGCTCTTCTTCAGAACTGTCTTGGGGATGTTTGGTGGTCGCGAAAGGCTCTATATAAATCCAAGTTTTCCTTTTCATGGTAGCAAATAGATCAACTGCTATGAGTTTCACCTTTCACAACACAATGATTTCCTGAACTTTCGTAACAAGTGAATTAACAAATGCTAGCAATCTGTGAATGTTGAGCATGCTTATCTGATGACTGCATCTTCCAGGTAGTTCTTGTGTGATTCGCTACTCCATTTCAGAAGTGAATGCTCCCACCCTCTCTCATGCATGTTTGCATGTGTGTGTACGTTTGTTTGTGTAGGTGCAGTGAAAAATACAGCGGAATTTATGCAATGGGAGTGGGAGCCATTCATTGGGTGGAGGCCAAAGAGCAGTGAGTCAAATAATAAACGCACAAGTTGAGAAATGAGGCAGACGGGAAAATTATACCCTGTAAAATATCTCTTATTGCACACAAGTTCATTAAAACTGAATTAAGCTATATATAACCAACCATAGCTCATATTTAGCCACCTTCAGACATAACTGCAAATACATATGCTGGATAAAGTGGAAGGACAAGTAAATATCTCACATCTAAGCCTTGATGCAACAAAGGGGGGTCCATAATGGTCATTTTACACATGACCACCTTTATCATAAATAATGACTAAACTGATGATAAGCTTTTCCAATGTCATGCAGATAAGGGGAAAATCAAACAACGTGATATTATATGATATTAGGATTATCATTGGTGATTACCGTGACTACAAAAATGAAAGAAAGTGATAAACAGAGTAAGCCCATGGCGACAGCTTGAATAATACTAAATATCCAACTTTGATAAGTGAACGTTGATGAATAAAAGGTGATATTGATTTGGTTTTTTTTCATTGAGGCAGTCCAACAGGATTTCCAGTTTTACTTTTGAAAGAACATTACAGTGTTCTCTCGTCTTGTCCCAAGTGGTCATTCTTCTCATGTGTGACTTATGGTAAACTATTGGACCTTGGAAGATTCACAACTAAGTCCAGATATTCAAATTAAACACTTTTTAGCCAGGATCCTCAGATAAGGATCAGTTAAGAAAGGATATACTTGTATTGGAGGTGGTATAGTGAAGGTTCATTAAGTTGGTCCCTGGGATGAGAGCTCTGAAGCAGAGTCATATGGGCTCGAAACGTTAGCTCTGTTTCCCTCTCTATAGAGGCTGCCAAACCTGCTGAGTTTTTCCAGCATTTTCTGTTTTTATTTCAGATTTCCTTGGACTGCATCTGCAGTATTTTGCTTTTACCTATGTTGAGGGTGTTGTCCTGTGAGGAGAGGCTGAGTAAATTGGGCTAATATTCTCTAGAGTTTAGAAGAATGAGAGGTGATCTCATTGAAACCTACAAAATCCTGAAGAGGCTGGATGGGGTGGATGCTGAGAGATTGTTCCTGCTGGTCGGGGAGTCTAAAACACGGGGGCACAGTCTCAGGATAAGGGACCGCTCATTTAGGACTGAGATGAGGAGAAATTACTTCACTCGAAAGACTGTGAATCTTTGGAATTCTCTACCCCAGAGGGTTGTGGATGCTCCATCGTTGAATACATTTAAGGCTGGAATGGACCAGACTTTTGGTCTCTCAGGGAATTAAGGGGTATGGGAAGCAGGCAGGAAAATGGGGTTGGAGCCCAAGAGCAGCCATGATGGTAACGAGTGGCAGAGCAGGCTCAATGAGCAGGCTCAATGGGCCAACTCCTGCTCCCATTTCTTGTCTTCTTGTGAATGGTATTGGACTGATTTTCTCCTCTCCTCTGTGGTGTGATGCCAATTATAGCATCAGTGCTGTTACTCCACTAAGACCAAATGACTCAGTACAAGCTGGTGACAAAACATATCACCTCCTTTGCCTGTTTGGCTCAGTTCCATGATGGCCGGCACACTTAGCAAGTGAGTTGGCAGGAAATCATGTTATTGCAATTTTCCTTTGCTTATTTTCTCTCTTCCCTTCCTGAAGCCTTTCTGGGATATGGTGCCATGGGCACTGTGCGCCTCCAAGAATCAGCGGGCGTATCAACCACTGGGGGGCACTACAGTGGAACCAGGTCCTCTTCTCTCACCTGACATGCACTCTCGGGAGGAGCTCACTGGATTCCAATCAGATGTGGGAGCTCTGAGGTCCGCCTTCCTCAATCTGGGCCACTCATTCCAATAGTAGCCCTCCTACCACTATGCCAGTGGCCATCAATTAAAGCAACATGGCCTTGAGTCTTTTTAAATGCGACTCACATAAAATGTCTCAAGGACAGATGAGGGATGCAGTTGTTCCTTCTTTACTCAAACAGAGGAAAGATTGGCTTCAATGTGTATAAAAAAGGCCAGTAAAACAATTCTCAGAACATCTTGCTGGCTCTTTCTTTTCTTTACTGAACGTGCATTTTACAACAGCTGCCTTGTGTTGGTCCTGCACATTGAATTTGCAACATGCGTGTACACAGTAAGGAGTCAACGGTTTCTTGTCTGTCTTGACACTTCTTACAAACATCAGGATTGATGTCTGCCCTTGGCTGAAGGAAGCTGACAGAAAAATGCACAGTGTAGAGAGTCTTTGGTCATTTGTATACTTAAGCGTGTTTAAATTTAGAGCATTGAGGTCACTAGCCTTTCTCATGCAATTTCTGCACTATGTCTGTACTTCAGCAAACAAACAAAACCGAACCGAACCAAATCCCCAAAGTTTAAAGAGATGCCCACAATCTTTTGGATGAGCTGTGTGTTACATTATCTCTCCATTACATTTAGGCCGCTTTATTTCCTTCCTGTTTCCAGGAGGATGCTGTTTTTTCCATAGGTCGTATTTATTAACTGATCAGTTGTCCAAAACATGCCTGTCAGAACCAGACAGCTCAATAAATCCAGCATAGAGATCCTGTATCCGCCCTGACCACATAACCAACTCAAATCCGTGCATCTCAAGCGGTTTGGCTATGTGGTGGCCAGCTGTTGTTTGTTTTTCCAACTGCTACTGTAAATCATATCCATTTTTGTTGGCTTTAGCTGAATAATCAAATGACACTCCTTTTAATGTATTGTGGCCACCTTATTGGGCAATATTTCCAGTGCAATTTTATCTGAAAGGCCACTTTTCTCTATTTCACTCTCTTCCTTTGTACTATTCTCCCATCCCCTCGTCAACCGTTTCTCACAATTTAGGTAATTGTTTTCCCTCTCCTGTACCACTGCTCCGGTACAGTGGAGAGGATCCTATTACAATATGTCCCTTTCCCATCTTTGGTTCACCGCTCTGTATTCAACTCAGACAAGATTAGGAACTCACCCACTGAAGGAAGCCTTATAGGGACCGACATCAGCAGGAATGTGGCATTGTAACCTGCATTCCTCAGTCTCTCGCAACATAATTAAATGTGTTTCCATGCTAACAAAGGGAAAGCACCAGGAAGTAATTAAAGTTTCTAAATCTAAATTTGGTCTGGATTGATCTAATTTAGACATAAAAACAAAAAACTGCGGATGCTGGAAATCCAAAACAAAAACAGAATTACCTGGAAAAACTCAGCAGGTCTGGCAGCATCGGCGGAGAAGAAAAGAGTTGACGTTTCGAGTCCTCATGACCCTTCAACAGAACATGTTAGACATGTTCCATTGCCGTTAATCCATCGGACTACCTGAGGATAATACTCTTCCGCTAACTTTATTCTCACATAGGCGGAATCATTCTGAAAATTTGAAGTTGCCTCTAATGACTTAGTGTACATTGTTGTATATTTAATACCTTGGAGCTATGTAGAGAGGACACTAGTTTCTATGTGTGTAGGAACTTTATTTACGGTACTTTATACAATGGTTAAAATGTTTACTCCATGCTTCGGCTCTGGCTTCCAGCTCTTTCTACAGCTTTGTTTATTTTTCTCTGAGTCCACACCCAGGCTTAACCAATCAAGGACAGTAAGCAACAATAGTAAACAGACTCACATAATCAAACACAGAACAATTAAACTCTACATACATCATTCTCCTTCCTAAAAGTAGTTAGAGGAATGGGAGTTCAAAACATTGGCCTGAATTTTCAGCTCGGTGGGCAGGCGCGATTGGTGGACACGGGATCGTCCGGGAAATGGACCGCTGACCGCAATCAGCCCCTGACCGCGATTTCATGCTAGCTGGCCAATTAACAGCCAGCATGAAACACGTGCTGAAAAGCTCAGCGCTGCTGGGGTTGGGGCGGGAAGAAGGTGGGCGATGATGTCAATGCGGGCGCAGGCCAGCGCTGACAGAAAGCTCCCTGAAGGCAGAGAGCTGCCTCGGGAAGCTGAAGACCTGAAGCAGCAAATATTTATGCTTAATTTCATCATGGAAATCTCAGCCCGCTCATGGATGAGGCTTGATGAAAAATGCAAAGGCCGCCTGGCTAATTCGCCCGTCCGCCAACCGTGAGGTTGGACGGGCTACATAAAATGACAGACAATTGCGCCATTGATGGGCTTAATTGCCCTCTTCATTGTCAGTGGGCGCACTTCCAACTTTTGCGCACGCCTGCCGACAGAAATATGGCGCAAGCGCGCAACGACGTTGGGACACTCGCCTGACATCATCTCACGTGGTTTCACATCCAATCAGGTCAGGTGCGCACCCGCCCCATCAGCATAAAACTCAGCCCATTATTTTCAGAGATATGAAGATTGCAGCTATCACGCCTTCCTGCTTAGCATTTCAACATTAAAAAACAGTCAATGGCCGGGAATGATTTGAATTCAGGCAAGGGGTCATTCAAGACGTCACGTGAGCACCGTGTGTTGCAGCACGGAGTCACACAAAAGCAAATGTCGTGCGTGAGTCCCTGGCCTGCAACGCGTTAAGTGGTTGCAGCCAGAATGGAGATGGGAGCATCACAATTGCCTATGAGCGTCATCCGGGACAGGAAGGTCAAGTCCTGATCGCAGTCCCATGACCACTGTTGAAAAGTGCATGAGTGTGGTCATCAACTGATGACAGGAATCAGTTGCAGGTACAATACCTTCTCTCTACCCCCGAATAGTTCGGCTACAGCCACTGTTTCAGCTTAAACACAATCGCTTGGATGAGGGTTGTCATTATCCATTGAATGGTATCTCCAAAATAAGCAACATATTTAGGAAAAGAGGGTGAGGGGAGGAAACTGAAGAAAAGCTCCACTGACATAGGTGCAATCCATCCTCAATGGTTTGGGCGGAGTGTATCATTTAGCTCCTTACCATTGAAGGGTTGCAACACAGGTTCCTTTCTTTTATTTGTGAGGGTCACACTTTGTAGCTCTCCTGCTCCTCCCACGTGTAATTGGAGCAATGGCAGTTAGAAAGATTGCCAGCGATATAAAGATTGCAGCTCCTACACCTCCCTGATTTGAGAGAAAACAAAAAACCCTAAAAGAAGTTTGTTTTTCAACATTGAATGGCTTCAATCAATAGTAGGGAGGGATTTCAAAGCAATAATCTCTTCAAGGGATTCAGAGCAAGAGAGCGTTCAAGATGTCAAGTGATCACGTTCTTTGCATTGCTGCAATGCATATTAACCATATATGCTATCTCCTTTACTGAACAGTTTTGTTTGCTACCAACAGCTCTCACAATGAATGGCAATGACTGGTGCATTACAATTCCCCATTGTGTGACACAAGAATCTGCAATGAAAGATCAGAAATTGTAGCGTTGTCATGGGTGTATTGAGATTAATCCATGGAATAATGTGAGTATTTATTATCAAATAATTCTTTGTTGATTTGCCAAAGTTGACCACTTGTAAAATAAAGTAAGAAAAGAATTTGCATTTATATAGCACCTTCCATGACATCAGGACGCCCCAGTGTGCTTTACAGGCAACATATGAATCAGAACAAACCAGATCCCCAAAACAGCAACGTGATAAATGATCAGATTTGTTTTAAGTGTTGGTTGAGGGATTGGATACCTGGGAAAACTCCCCATTTCTTCTTCAAATTGTGCTATGAGATATTTTATGTCCACACAGGCCAGAGCTTCATTTTATCATTTCACGGCCTATGGGCAGTGAAGCACTCCTTCAGCGCCGTGCTCAAGCTTCTAGAGTGGGACTTGAACCCGCAACTTCCTGACTCAGAAGTTAGAATATTACTAGCTAGCCACAAGCAGCACGAAAATGGTAGGTGACTCCTAGTTAGAGGAATGCTTAATTTCTAGACATATCCCTTCAGGAGCAGTCAAACACTGCAGCCTAAGTCTGTTAAATTGGCATCCCCGGTATGTCCCCATTGATGGAAGCTCCTTGGTTAAGGCTGTGAAATGAGGAAAGTCACACAGGCAATGTGTTTCCCTGGACAGGTCAGCACAAGGTTTTCACAACCCCCTTTTAAATGGGATCCCTTTGTCAAGCCCATTCCAAACCAATGCTAGTAACCAGTAAAACTGACATCAAGCCTTTTTACTGCGGAATCAATATCGCTTTAGCACAGGCTAGAATTTGGGATTGTAACCCTGCATGTTTTTACAATTAAAATATGTTGAGACACCTTCAGGAACCACAGAATTACCGTTTAAATGTTTACATGTTCCAGTATTTAAGATGGCTTTGCAATTTAGCAGAAGCAAGTTAAAAAATATACATATAAAACAGCAGATTTTAGCCTTCAGTATGACCTCTGTCTTTGAAACTCAGAGATAGCGCTGCCTTTGATAACTGCTGAATGTACATTGCTTTCCTTGGATTTACCTGGCTCCATGTAATGTTTGAAATGCAGTTTGCTTGATCCCTGAGACAAATTTTGATCCATAAAGAAGTCAAAGGTGTAAATTGGCAGCGTTTTCCTGTAGCATACCTGGATCCTTATCAACATAGAACTTCAACATGTGCCAAGACAAATCCTTTATGCATGTGCATACCTCTCCCTTTTCATTATCATTCCTCCATGTGCATGTGTGAACATCGCACAATCCCAGCACCAAGCCATGCAGCTTCCGACTAATTGTTACACCGGCTTGATTTTAATACTTAGAAACCACTTGTAAGAGATTGCCCTCTTAATTAACAATGTGCTTTTGTCAATTATTTATAGATTGCTTCACTTTTACCCATCTTGGCATCGTCTTAAAAGTAGAAAGTGAGAGCACGTCTGCCAAGGTGGTTGTTTGATATCCCGTCACTTTTCTTTGTTGATATAGAAACTTGAAAGAAGACTTAGGCTAATTTTTTTGCAAGCAATGGCTGCTTTGTCAATCTGCTGAGAATGCAGCCACTTCAAATAAAAACCTTTTAAAGCAGCTGCATAATAAATTTAATGAAGCAATCCCTGTCGTAGAAACATTTGCAGCAAAAACACACAGTTCCTAATCCTTGCTAAACATTTCCTTGCAGGGAACCTTAGCTGCACTTTGACAAACAAATTCAATCAGGTCAAACTGGGACCACTGCAGGAATAGTGAAATTTCTGAATATTTTCTCCCCTGTGACTCGGACACTCGATTTTTCTTTCCTTGGGGAGTACAAAGTTCTTAGCTACAGCAACGACTTTTTCTTAAAGAGCGCTATCTCAGGTAAAAAAAAAAGAGAGAATGGTTTGACTATGAGTTTTCCCTTTAAAGGGTTAGCTGTTTGATGTGGGTGCTTTGATCTTTTTTAGGTGCCACATTTCTTTTTCCTCTGATTCAGAGTTAAGCTGGTTCAGCTTTATTTTTAATCTGATTTTTAATGTTTTATTTCTTCAATGAGGGTAACTTACCTCACATAACCACTGTGGCTCAGAGTTTGGAAATTCAAAAACGAAATTGAAACATCAAAGTTGCCACATTAAAGTCCTGATCTCTTGACCGTTGGACCACCTGTTTTACCACTTCACAACACCTTCTTTACACATGATGGTTCTGGCTCTTCCCTTTCCGTGCTCACCCGCTTTTGTTTCCGCCCCCTCTCATATTCCCCACTCCTCGACTCCAGAATGAGAGTGCTGTGAGGGGTTATGGTTGATCAAATCTCCGTTACCTGGGTTCAGGTGGTCATGTGCAAGTTTACATATTGATGGGATGTTTCAGTGGGAGTCATGCTAAGCCCTACGACATGAGGTACCATGACTTCAGAAAGGCTTCTGACAGAGTTCCACATGGGAGGCTGTTAAGATCAAAGCTGCCAGAGTGTAGGTTAAACCCTGGGGATGGAAACACTGGCTGGAGGATAGGAAACAACAAGTATTCATTTGAATATTGCTGAAAAGTGAGACATGTTGCTGAAGCTTTATGTCTTGCACTCATCAGGATAAATGCAAGAATGCCAAATTTCAAATGATCATAAATTTCAAATTTATACTGCAGAAGAAAAGGGTGCTGATTGGGTGGCAAGTCGACTCTGATTGGCCGAGGCATTGCCGTGGTGAAAGCACCAGGGAACTATAGGTTCACTGAGCTCCCGGGTAATTCAGAAAGGGGCAAGGTTTGTATATTCATTTGGAGCAGTTGTGCCAGGAATAGGGGAAAGTACTGCAACTTGGAGGAAGATGGTGGTGTAGCGGTAATGTCACTACACTGGTGATCTGGAGACCCAGGCTAATGGTCTGGGAACACAGGTTCAAAGTGCATCATGTCAGCTGGTGGAATTTAAAATTCAAATAAATAAAATCTGGAATATAAAGCTAGCCTTAGTAATGATGACCACGTGACTAATATTGACTGTTGCTAAAACCCATCTGGTTCCCTAATGTCCATTATGGAAGGAAATCTGCCATCCTTACCTGGTCTGGCCTACATGTGACTCCGATCCACAGCAATGTGGTTGACTCTTAACTACCCTCTGAAATGGCCTACAGCAAGCCCCTCAGTTCAAGGGCATTTATGGATAGCCAACAAATGCTGACCTTGCCATTAATGCCCACATCCTATGAAATATTAAAAAAATGTCAGGGCTCAGCAGGGGGACTCTTTTGCATTGACATAAATGAACTAGAAACAAAGTGGTCAACATTTGCTGACAGTGCCAACTTGTACAGGGCAAATAGAATTGGAAGAGGCAGCTCAGAGATTACAGGATAACTTTGGATAAAATATGGAAGCGGGCAGAGCAGTGTCAGGTGAAATTTTATGGAGACAAGTGTAAGGTGTTACATGTAGGAAGGAAAGATAGACAACAGACACGGTGTTGAAATGGATGTCAAAAAGTTGGGCTGCCTTAGCAGATTCAATATCAAACTAAAAGTGACAGGTACTTGAGGGTAAGGAACTTACAGGGTTAAGGAGGGATGTGGGACCAAGCATCATAGCTCTTTTAAAGAGCCAGCATGGGCACAAGGGACCGAATGGCTTCCTTCTGTGCTGTAAATTCTCTGATTCCATTGTTATAAAAAATATTCCAACCATTGCAGAGCAGCAACAGCAAAGTCAACATATAAACAACATCATCAAATGAGTAGACTATAAGTGATAAGGTAATGACCAAGATTTATAATGCTCCGTGTCAGGCCACACCTTGAATATTGCCTTCAGTTTTGATCACTAGTCAAGTGCAGAGAAGATTCACAAGGTTGATGTTCAGTGTCAGGAGCTTGACGATGAGGAAAGACTGAAGGAACTTGGGCTTTCTAGTCCAGAAAGGAAGTGTCTGAGACTCTCCTATTGTGTTATATGAGATTGTCAAGGGTTCCGAAAAAAAGTGAGCCCATGATATTAGCTAAAATTAAACTGTGGATATACAACTAGGGGACACAGGCTCTGACTTGCCAAAAGTAGCTTCAGGACTGGTATCAAAGAATTGGTGTTCACACAAAGGGCAGAAAATGAGTGATAATGAATTGACCCCTCCCCTCATTTAACACGTCACTCAATTTTCCATTTAATTGAAGTCAATAGAAGAAAAACAATGGACAAGGTGCTAAGTGTGCAGCCAATTCACTATTGTCCACTTTTCACCCATCAATAAAAATTACCATTACCCTCAAAGATGGAATAAAGGCCCATTCGGAGAATCGAATGTTAAAAACCTGGAAGCAGTTAAGAAACAACTGGAGGCTGTAATGGGGGAGCATTAAGGTTCTTCCAGATGGATGATCTAACATGGACCAAATGCTATTGTGCGGAAAGTCAATGCAGTTGATGCCGACTCAATCTTTGCCTGATGCCTTCACACACATACTCACTCACCCCTTTACACCTTCCACTAAGCTACTGAAAATACAGACTGTGGTTTAAAAATGTATAGTGGTAGTCATGTGCATCTCTCTCGAAAGAAAATGCATGGTAGAACTTAAAAGGGCGTTGTGTAAAGAGTAACCCTGCATCATTTTGCTTCTCTTTTGCCCTCCGCTCAGTTTCCCAATGGCACATCTTGTGCTGCCAAGAGAACGACCGAGGTGAATTCCCTCCAGAACACTAATGCCATTACATAACCAGCCACTAGATGGTGTTGATGAAGAGTTTGGGTTTCTGCTTGCTCCAAGTTTCCCTCCTGTGGATGACTTCCCTCAGCCAAGGCTGACTGAAGAGATTTTGTACGCCCTCCATGTAGGAACTGCTTCCCTTCCCACCCCGTACTGTTGAAGCTAAGCGCTGAAAGAGTGGCTGTTTTCCTAAGGGGATTTGCAGCATGCACGAGCAGGAAAATGCAAAAAAATTGTACATTTTTAAGAATGTATTTGCAGGTTATGGGCATTGCTGGCTAGGCTGGCATTTAGTGTCCCACCCCCCCTCCATGCTGTCCCCCTCTACCCCCAGTTGCCCTGGAAAAATTGGTGGTGGGCTTTCTTCATGAAACACTGCTGTCCATATGTTGACGGTGGGTAGGAAATTCCAGGATTTGGACCCAACAGTAATGAAGAAATGGTGATGTCTCTGCAAGTCAGGTTGGTGTGTGACTTGGAGCGAACTTGGAGGTGATGATTCTTGTACATTTTATATATTTGATTTACCTTAGAGCAATGCAGAGATGACACTAGTTTTGAAGTGTGCAACATGTTTTATTTACAGTGCTTTAAAATGCCTCAGCAGTCACAAATTGTCTGCACTCCATCTTACAGCTCAGCTTCTAGTAGCTCCTGTGGCATCTGTTTACTTTGCTCTGAGTCAGCGCCCAGACTTAACTGATCGAGCACAGTGAGCACGGGTCAGTTGCTGAACTCACATCATCAAACACAAAACAAATGAGCACTCCAATGGTGGTACCTGCTGCCCTTGTTGTTCCGTGTGGTGGAGCTCGCAGGTTTGGAAGGTGCTGCTGAAGAAGCCTTGGCGAGTTGCTGCAGTGCATCCTGCAGATTCGTACACACTGCACCCATGAGATGCCAGAGGTGGAGGGAGTGTATGTTTAAGGAGCTGGTTAGGCTGCCGATCAAGTGGCCCCAGATGGTGCGGAGCTTCTCGAATGTTGTTGCCGCTGCATACATCCAAGCAAGTGGAGTGCATCCCTGGTGTACCTCATAGATTGTGGAGGCTTTGAGATTCAGTAGGCATCTCACACTCTACCTTCAGAACACCTGGCCTGCCTCTGACCAGCTTTAATGGTCATTACTATGTATTGATTTGTCTGTTTTGTGACATGGAGAAACAGAATGCATCAATTAGGAGGGTCTAACAATACTTAGATATTTATCTGAGCTGACCTGCCTTTTCTTTTCAAAGGTATTAGTACAACTTTTCTATCTTTAGTTTCTCTCTCCCCTTTCTCTCTAATTGTCTCCCTGTGGCTGAAATTCCTGGTTTTATTAATTTTTTTCACAAAAAAGTAAATAAACGTGAACATGAAGTGGTATTTCCTGCGGTAGAAAAAGCAAACCTCACCTTCCCTTCTTGGACACTGTCCCTCTTTTACACTGTTTCTCCCTACTGTGAATGTATTCCTATGTTGCTGTTACCTCTCCTTCACTGTTTCCATCTACTGTTACTGTCTCACCGCATCCTTCTTTCTCTGGTGTTTTATTTCTGCCTCTCTTTATCACCCTGCAACTCTCTGCCTTACCTTTCTCTTTTCTTATTCCTTCACGGGACATGGGCTTCGCTGGCTAGACCAGAATTCTTATTGCCCATCCCTAACTGCCCTTGAGAAGCTGGTGGTGAGCTGCCTTCTTGAACTGCTGTGGTGCAGGCACTCTCTCCCTGTGTCTCTGTTACTCTTTCCCCTATTGCGTTTCTGTCAAACTCCCCACTTCCTTGCCGTTTGCCGTCCCAGGCTCTTTTGCAGCTGAGCACTGCTTACACAGCTTGGCAATACTGGAAAAAGTGTACCAGGGCTGGATAGGAGTTGTGCAACTTGGCACGGGGTCCCCTCTCAAGTAAGGGATCTGCTTAAACACAGAGCCTGCCCTGCCCATAACTGTGCAGATGAGATCAGGGACCGACCAGATGTGGAGCTGTGGGTGTGAATGATTTACAGCTGAATGTCAAACCACATTGAAAAATGAATTTGTCTCATTATGATGCTGTATAACTCATTTTACTGCATTCAAACTGAGGTCAGGATAGGGCAGCGAGCTTGTACTCTGCACTTCCACCTGCAGAAGCCAAACTTAACTTAACCTGGGCTGACAGATGAATAAAACCTCCAAACAAGAACACCTGGTAGAGGTTAGAAATCAGAAATAAAAACAGAAAATGCTGGAAACACTCAGCAGGTCAGGCAGCATCTGTGGAGAGAGAAACAGAGCTAACGTTTCAGAAGGTCAATGGAAGTGGCATCGAACTGAAACATTAACTCTGTCCCTCTCTCCAAAGATTTTGCCTGACCTGCTGAGTATCTCCAGCATTTTCTGAACGTTATATTCCCTCTTAATGGCTGCCTGTCAACTTAATGGGTGGAGTTTTCCATTTTTGAAACTAAGTGCTGTGGCGGGCAGGTTCCAAGGCATGTTTCCCATTGGTCAGAATGGCGGGAAATTGCGCCCAATTTCACGCTCTAAAGCCCATTAATTATGCTCAGGCGAGTAGCTCCCCGAATCACATGGCAGGTCAAGAGCTGATTCGTCCGCCCCGCCATTATCCAATGGGGGTTGAAGGTCCAGGTGCCATATTTAAGTACCTCCCGAACACACGCATTTCACTCTCTCCAGTCCAGCTGTCTTCCAGGAGGCCTGTAGAGATGTCTGAGCAACAGAAGAAGAAGGGCTGCCCAGAGGTTTGGGCATTGATAAGAGGAGCACGCCAACACCTGGATGTGCTTTACCCGAAGGATGGCTCCAGGAAGCACACCAGCCTCACCTCTCCGTCCTGGGAGGCCAGACCAAGTCAGGTCAGTACCGCTGGCGACCGCCCCCCCACAACACCATCCAGTGCAGAAAGAGGATGAATAATCTCATCTGCTTTGCCAGGGTAATTCAACCTTCAGCGCACTCTGACCTCACAATCTCATCGGCATTATGCACTCAAAGAGTTACACTCTTTAGGGATCGCGCACAACATTCACGGGGAACACATATTCAGCGGTGATTGTCTCACAGGTACTTTCACATCACCTCCATCTCATCTATCGTGCTGCACAAACTTCATCCTCAGCCCTTTCTGGGGAGGTCTCACCACACCGAGGAGGCACGCATCTTCCCCAACCTCTGCTCCATCCCTCCTCATCACATCCCTTCCTTTTGTCTTCGTCCTGTCTAAGCTCGCCCCACAAGGGAGGGAGCGATCCCAGGCGGGAGGAGGGACGGCCAACATCACAGTTCTGTCCAAATTTGAGGAGGATGCCACTGAGCTGGCTGGGGAGGACAGGGATCGCTCCTGTGGGGAAGGCGAGATCGGCTTCTCCCAGCATCCTAATACAGATGAGACCTCGATGAGCTGATTACCTCCTGACATTCACAGTGAGTGACGTGCAATCTTGTATTCTGCCTGCTCATGAACAAAATCTCTCCTCCCTCTCTTACAGGCACCAGCAGATCCAGGCAGAGGAGTAGAGTCAAGATAAGTCCCAGCCCCCAGCCCACCTTAGACGAGGAGCCATCCGGGGAAGATCAGTCATTGCATTCACCCACATCCTCCACCAGTGCAGAGGCACACGCCTCAATGGATCATCGTTCTACATTAGGCTCGGGGGAGGGGTGGGTCACTTCCTGGGGAACACCTCACTGACATGTTTCCACAGCTGTTGGAGGCAGTGACATCCCAGGCCTCTGGAACTCGGAGGACTGCTGGAGATCAGGCAGCCACTGAGCCCGAGTTAGATGATGAGCCACTGCGAGTGGTCACCAACCCAATGCCGGGGATGTAAAGACAGGCAGAGGAACATCAGGTAGAGATGCGAGAGACTAAAGCGAAGGATGGAGGAGACCATTCGCACTCTGTCTGATGTCATGGCTCCGACATGCTAGCACCTCAAGGTCATTATGGGAAGGGTGGCCTTGGAGACCTTGGTCCAGCAGATCTGGATGGATTTGTGCACGGACCTGCACTCCATGGCTATAGACACGTGGAATCCATCAGTGGCTAGGCGAGAGGGGGGTTGCGGGGTACCTTGACCTCCCTCCAGGTGTCCCTTCTCAAGGTATCGAGGAGGGGCCCTCGGGCACCCGCAGGGAGGATGAGCATCAGCTAGACACCCCGGGGGCCTCCACATAGGCCACTCCAAGGGTATCCAGCCGCTCAGAGTCCCCTCTGCCTGTGACCCCATCGACTCCAGGTGGTCAGGCCAAGGAGGGTCCATCTGCCCCTGAGCAGGAGACCTTTATCAGGACGGGGTCCTCCAGGCCTCGGGCCACCAGAGGACGTCTGCCAAGGTCAACGCAGACAACAGGGCATAGCAGTCAGCAGGCTGCCTCCACCTCTGCTGCGGATGTCGGGGCTGCACCCAGGAATAGTGTTAGCTTGAGGAAAATTAAGAAGTATTAACATCACTTCTGGGTGTTCTTGCAAATCTTGCACTTTTGTAAATACATTTGATGTCAATGAGAATGGTTTGGTCAATTGAAGGCATTGTGCATACTCATTTATGTGTCCTCTTATTGTGAGGCTGAGTCATCCTCCCCACTCAGTGATAGTCTCCCTTTGTGAACCTCACATTCATGTGATGTGAAGCCCGCTCGAGATAGTTACCAAACCCTTGTGTGATGTCGGGGAGATGTGGCAAAATCTTTATTGGAAATGTGAGCTAGATGAACTTGTAACCTTGACTCTTGCAAGACAACATTGTGTGAGGGTTGCTATTGGCCTGAAGGGATAGCTGCGGCTGTGTCTCCGCTGTGGTAGGGCCAAAGCACAAGACCTGGCGAAATGGTGATATCTCCCACCCAGCTGTAGTTTCTCATTAAGGTGGCCACGGCTGCTGGAGGTTCCTTGATGCACCATTAGCGCATATTGTGTTGACCTTCATTTTCCAGAGTACACACATACAGTGCTCACTGCTGACCTTTCCACAGATCATGGCCTGCTGAATCATGAAGATTGAAGGTACAAGTGCAAATGCCAAACTTGCTGTCGATGTGACTCTCATTGTAAATCCCTTTCAGAGTAATGGCATGGCACTAAGGTACAGGTGGAGTGCAGCTGTCTCCTGTTGCCTGCACCTTACTCCTCCTGGAATCTTGTGGCTATCAATGTGTTTCATGCACATCTTCCACGTCGTGTTTCTTCAATGGCGTCCTCACGTGGAAGCTGACCCTCATCTCTCCTGGCCCTCCTGCTCTTCATCGTCCAAGGAGCTCTCAGCCTCCTCCATGTCTCCCTCTGGCAAGGGATTCCCCCCTTTGAGGCACCAGGTTGTGAAGGGCACAACAGGCCACTATAATGCAGGACACCCTCTGTGAGGGTGCTGCAGAGCCCCACCTGAGTGGTCCCAACACTGGAAGCTCATCCACAGGATGCCAATGGTCTGCTCGATGATTGATCTTGTGGAGCCATGTGCTTCATTGTAGCTCTCGTCTGAGTGACTCAGAGGACGGCGCATGGGTGTCATGAGCCATCGTTTGAGCAAGTACCCCTATCCCCTAGCAGCCACCCCTGTAATCGCTGAGGCCCTTTGAATATGTGAGGCAGCTGGAATGACTCAGGATGTCTGAGTCACGGCAGCTTCCAGGCACAAGGATGCATTATGTGGTCCCGATGGTCACACACCAGTTGATCATTGATGGAGTGGAACCCTTTCCGGTTGATGAACATCGGGGGCTGATGCCATGGAGCTCTCAAAACTTCACTTGTACAGTCGATTGTACCCTGAACTCCTGAGGAGCCTGAGATAACTGCAAAACCATTAAATCTAGCAGCTTGGCTAGCTTCATCAAGTGTGAACCTCACACAATGGCAAGCCTGTCACATCCTTGATGCATTTTATGTGTGACGGCCTGTGAGATGCAGCACAGCTCCCCGGTGGATCCCTGGAATAAGCCGCAGGCAAGAAAATTGAGCACGGCGGTGACCATCAGGGCCACGGGCAGGGGGTGTCCTCCTGCTCCACAGGGTGTTAGATCCTCCCGCAGAATGTGACAGGTGTGATCCACTAGATCTCTGTGCAAGTGCGGACGAGCATGGCATTGTCTCTCGCTCATCCACAGATAGGAAAGCCTTCGTCGGTAGACCCCTGGTCGAGCGTGGTGTGGGTCTAACCTCCTCATCTTCTGGTTCTTGCTGGGGCTCCCCTGGACCCTGGACCTCAGGCGTGACCTCCTTCCAAAGCTGTGCTTGACAGCGCCGAGCCCTTCTTCTCCTCCTCCATTCCATGAGCATCATCAAGAAGACAGCATTGTACCCTGGCTCCATTCTTGTTTGCTCCTTCTCTCTGTGGAGCGATAGACATAACAGCTTACTGAATCATGGGGAAAGATGACTAAGCTCCCATTTGCAAACAACATGCCAGTCATGACCTCGAGCTGCGCCTGTGCTATTAGCCTCGTCGTTGATCCAGCCTTGTAGCTGAGGTGCAAACGTCCAGAACAAGGTGAACAAGATGCCAACCCTGACACTTACCATCTCAATCCCACAGAGGCTGGAAAAGGTCTAAAGCTATCAATGACATGTGCTACCTTATCCAACTCACTCCTCCAACCTCAGATCTGATATATTGATTGCACTTAACCTGCACATGAATTATGACTAGATGCCCTTTGGGCCATTATCCATGCCAATTGGAGAAAGCACATTAAAAGCTTTCATTGATGATCTGGCATATACGCAGCACCTGTGCCTTCTTAATGGTTGCATGCATCCCCATTTTTCACATTCCTGTGTGTTAATGCTGAAATGGAGCAACTGAATTGTGAAGCCCATGCCTCTTGCAGTCTCTTGTTATAGTGCTATAAAGGGCAATGGCTTCAATGGAATTTTCTCAAGGAGATCCTCCACTTTTCTCTCAACTCTGACTATATTTCAATGTTTTGACTGTAAGGAGGTTGAGGCTCCCTGTGAAATGGGGCCCCAGAGTGCAGCCCTGGGCTCCTCCCATGCTGACTCTAATCCTTCCCATCCAGGTTCTTTTCCAGTTTCGATTTCTGCCTGCACCATTAATTCAACTTTACAAGATGATGCTGCTCAGATTCTACTTCGAGACCAGCTTTATCCCTCCCTCCATGTGTCACTGTGCCTCCAATCTTCCTGGAACCCCATGCTGTGCAGACAGAGATGCATCCCGCCCCAATAATCCTGGATCCGATTGTCATTGTTGTAGATATTCCAACCCTCCCATAAGTGTAGATGTCCCCATGCCTAATGTGGACCTCACCCCTCCCTATTTCGAGGCTGCGTGTATGGTTACATATAGAGCCATCCACCCGCACATCCCCAACGTCCAGGAAAGCTTCACATGCCCCTTTCTGTATTACCTCTTCTCCCTTTGCAGGCTGCAGATGCTTCCCCTAACCCTGCCCATCCCATCAGCAGCCCAGTACCAGGCAAGACAAGACCACGGGCAGCAACATTAAGACCATGAACACGCCCTGCACCCCAAGCTGTGCTTTTTCCCAATTTTCCCCCACTTTTGCCCGTTGTCCTCCATTTCTCCTTTCCTCCTTCCCCCCCCTCCCTAACTTTGCCCATTGTCTCCCGTCTCCTTCCCTCATTCTGCCCCTACCCCCCCCCACCATTCCCTGACCTCAGTTGCCATTGCTAGTCTCTGCCTAGGTTCCTGCCCTGCCTGAGCCCACAGAGAGCACGCTCCTGAACTACAAAAGAAGCCAGTGAGGGGAGCAAGCCTACACCCCCCCCACCACCAGTGCTAGTGTCTCACTGGCTTCATTGGGAACATGGAGCAGCGCTGCTGCAGGTAGGTCCTGAATGGTGCACTCACCTCTAAGTCGTGAGCGAAGTGAGGGCCGCTAGCTACACGCCACCTATTTCAAAACGTGTTTCCGACTGGTCTAATTTCCCGTTGACGTTGCTCGTAATTGGGAGGGGCTTCGTGATTCCGGCGAGCAACATTTTTAATGAGCATCCATGAGATGGTCAAGCGTGCAAGTGAGGTTGTTGTCACAGATGTGCGGGAAACCATCAGCCTGCCATGAAAGTGGTGAGGGGAAACTACAAACCCGATGGCGGCTTTTCCAATTTTTGGTCTTACTCCAAATCCCCCCCACCGTCAGCCTGGGAACCCGTCGCGGGCTGGATGGGAAAATTCTGCCACTTGGGTCGGCTCATTCTAGCTGCTGTCTGATGATCAGATCAAAACGTATTTTGTTGGGGTATAAAGAAGGGAACTCAGTTTTGCATTCGGTCCACAATTTAGACATACTGATGCTGACAATAGGGTGCTAAAATTGATAAATCTATTCCATTGGTCCACATCACCCTACGATGTCAGCTGTGGCTCAATTGGCAGTGCTCTTGCTTCTGAGACCGAAGGTTGTTGTGTTCAAATCCCACTCCGGGTATTGAGTAGAAAACCTAAACTGACGATGCTGTGCCGTCTTTCTGATGAGACCTTAAAACTATCTGGAGAAAGGGCAGGGGAGTTACCCCTTGAGTCCTGCCCAATATTTATCCTTCAATCAACTTCAAAAATATCAATTGTCTGGTCGTTACCACATTGTTGTTACTGGGGGCTTACTGCCTGCATATTGTTGTGTTTCCTACATTACAACAGGTGACACTAGTGCACTTTATAAAGTGTTTCATTTGCTGCAAAGCACTTTTGGATGTCCTGAGGATGCGAAAAGTGCTATATAAATGCAAACCTTTGGGTTTTGAAGTTGAGTTCAAAATCATCTGAAGTGTCTGCATTTAAATCTAATTTGCAAATTAGATTTAATGCAAAAATAATGCAAACTGACCTGAGGAACAGAACACCGATGCATATAATGATGTTCTTAAAACTGTAAAATTATACTTACCAAATGGGATTCTTTGCTCTAGAAAAGAGAAGGCTGAGAGGTGGATGCTCTTTAAGACAGTGAAAGCATTTGATGGGGCAGACATAGAGAAAATGTTTCCACTTCTAGGGGAGTCCAGTACTAGTGGTCATAAATATAAGACAGTCACGAACAAATTTTTTGTCCTCAACGAGTGATTAGAATGTGGAACTCGCTACCACAAGGAGTAGTTGAGTTGAATAGGATAGATGCAATTTTGGGGAGGATGGATAACACAGGAGAGAGAAAGGAACAGAAGGATATGCTGATAAGGTTGGATAAAGATGAGTGGACTGAGGTTTGTCTGGAGCATAAACATTGGCAAAGAGCAGTTGGGCCCAATAGCCTGTTTCTAAACTGGAGATTCAATGTAATGTATAAACATTGAACATCAATACAAAGAAAAAGATAGGATTCAGCTCAAGTTATCAGTTAAAGGAAACAAAAAAAAGCTGATTGTGGAAGTCTAGGCGTCAGTTCAAACTAAGGGTGATGCCACATCATCCAGAAGTGTTTTTATACTGTGTCCAGACACAATGCTACATTTTGGCTCACTCAAAGCCAATTCACTAACACAGCATTAAAATTGGGCCCACGGTCATGCGAATGGGAAGGGTTCAGCTTCTAACGTTATGCTTGCAAACCCAGAACTTCAGTGCCATATACAAAAAAGATTTTCACCCCAGGAGTCCTGACTAAACTGGGTAGAAGGCCAGCTACCGGACATGAGAGTACAGTGTGCCAGATCGATGTGCCTCCAGATCACTGTGTGTTCAGATGGAGATGGAGGGAGAGAAAAGGCACCCCCACTGTTACAATGTAATTGTGTTCCAGATAAATGGGCCAGCTAATGGAAGCCAAGTTGTTAAATAAAATTGTTCCTTGCACCATCCACTTTTGTAGTGGGGTTTAGTTTTACTTTTGTATGTCTTGTGTACACACGCTATTAACCTCTGCTCTTTATCCTTGAGACCTTGCTCTGCAGTAGCAGGAAATCAGGGATGAAAGGGCATGTCAGTAATATGAATGCCTTTCTTTAATTGCTTTCTGCTGCAACTTGGGTTCGCTTCGCGATTTGTTTTCTTTCCAGCTTGTTTCACACTTGCTAAGTTAGGCCTCTCCCTGCAGAGAATGGGTGAGGTAGCAGGTAACATGGACATCAGCCTTGGCTCTGCAGATCAGAAGAGTCTGAATCAAAAGATTGTGGGTCCAAGCCCCATTTCAGAGACTTGAGACTGCCAAAATACAGCGATAAAGGTCCATTCTACTCACTTATGCCTCTGCAACTGTAATGAAGGAGTGCTAAACTTTTCAATGATACGTTAAACCCGTCTGCCTTCTCAGGTGGTGGCGAAAGACACCACGGCTTTACAGGGCCATTACGGCACAGAAGGAGACCATTCATCCCATCAAGTCTATGCCAGCTTTGCTAGAAGCAGAACCCATATAAAAAATTCTTGACGCCCACATCAGGAAGTCAACCGGAAGAAGAGCAAAGGAGTTCTGCCTAGTGTCCTGGCTAATATTTATCCATAAACCAATTAAAACAGATTGCTTGGTCATTTATCACATGCTGTTTGTGGGATCTTGCTGTGCACAAATTGGCTGCCATTGTTCCTACATTACAACAGCAACCTTTTTTTTATATAATTTATTCTTTCACGGGATGTGGGCATCACTCACCAGGCCAACGTTTGTTGCCTGTCCCTAACTGCCCGTGAGCAGGTCATGGTGAGCTGCCTTCTTGAACTGTTGCAATCCATCGGGTATAGGTACACCCACAGTGCTTTTAGGAAGTGCTAAATTTCAGAAATAATTAATCGGTTTCAGAAGCTCTTTGGGACATCCTGAGGTCATGAAAGGTGTTATAGAAATGCAGATCTTTCTTTCTTTATATGTCAAAGATTACCCTCCCTTGATAGATAGCATTTCATATGGTTTTAGTGATGATTTTTCAGTAGTCTGGGGCAGTTATTTAAGTGGGAGCCCATTACATGACATTTCTTTTTGCATCTGACTTTGTGTTTAAGCGTCACTCCCACTGTACACATATGGATGGGTGGATTTTAATGAACCGATGATGGTGGTGTATCACACGTCACATTTTCCAACACTTCTGACTCTGTAATGCTTGACGTTAATTTGCTTGTGTACAGTCAGCTTTGCTCAATGCCAAACATGTGGAAAAAAAACTTAGGCCTGAATCTTCAGGTCAGCGAGGGGGGGGTGGTGGGCCTGGGGGGGTGGGCCCGGGGAGAGGGCCCCACTTGCCGACGTGTAAAATGACGCACAGTGACGTCGGGCGTGCGTCCCGATATCACCGCGCGTCATTCCGATCTTCAGTTCGGCGGGCGTGCACCAGAGTCGGCTGTGCACCCGCCGGACTGTCAAAGGCCTTTTAAGGCCATTTAAATATCATTTAAGAATGAACAGAGCTGCACATCCAACCTTAAGGTTGGCGGGGGGGGGGCAGGAGAAGAGCCCAGGCGGCCTTCACATTTAACATGGAACCTCATCCACGGGCGGGATGAAGTTTCATGAAGGTTTTTCAGCTTTAATAAAAATAATTTTAGTAAAATTCGTAGGGATGTCCCAGCTCATGTGACACTGTCACAGGAGGGGACATGTCCAAATATTTTTTTAAAATCTTTTATTGACTTTTTGATAATGACATTAAACTTCCTGGGGTAGCTCCTCAGGGAGAATTCTGCGCGAACGAGCGCAGACCCCGACTCAGCCTCCTCCCCCCACCCCCCCACCCCCCCCCGGCCCGCACAGTGCGCGCCACACTGGACGGACCTTAACTGACCCGCCCACGTAAAATGGCGGCTGTGCGCCCACCCACGCCCACTCCCGCTCAGCCCATCCCCCCACCGACAGGGAGGAAATTCTCCCCTTAATGTCCATATCAAGAAGTCAACATGACAGGGAGACTTTGGATCGCTAATCCCAATGCTTTCTTCATTGAACTTTTTTTAATTGGGGGCAACAACATTAATCTTGTTTTGGAGTCTGCCTGACCTCCTTTAACAGCTGCAGATGGCTGATAGTTGCATCATTGATTTGAAACCAGTTACGTATTTGGGCATGGGTTTGGAACTGCGTTTGAGTGCTCTCCTGTCGCCTCTTGGACATGGATTTGAATATCGTTCACAGCTGACGG
The DNA here is from genome assembly GCF_964194155.1 of Cetorhinus maximus. Lineage (NCBI taxonomy): Eukaryota > Metazoa > Chordata > Chondrichthyes > Lamniformes > Cetorhinidae > Cetorhinus > Cetorhinus maximus. The sequence continues at coordinate 5,031,067 of NC_135892.1, forward strand.
AGCCAATTAATCGCTCATAAATTGCTAATTGGGGTTCAAGTGGTAAATTCACTCATGGAGGAAGCCAAGAACATTGATATATTGACAACAATTACAACATATTAGCACCTTTTAACATAATGAAGCACCCCAAGGCACTTCATAGGGGTTTAGTAAAACAAAATATGACGCTGAACTGCAAAAGGAGATATTAGGTCAGATGATCAAAAGCTTGGTCAAGGAGTGTCTTAAAGGAGTAAAGAGAGGTAGAGAAGTTCCGGGATGGGTTTGAAAACAAGGATGAGGATTTTAAAATCAACAGCAACGATGGAAATGGAGCATGCACATCGGTGCATTAGGAGTGCTTACCTGAGAATTTTACTCCGCCTTTGATCTATAAACTTTACCTCACCTGCACCTATCTCCAATCTTTCCTTTCCTACTCCCCTCACTCTTTTGTTGCACTCTGCAGTTGCTTGAAATTAGCTCATCTCCAGCACTTGATGGAAGGTCATCAATCTGAAACATTAGCTCTCGTTATCTCTCTCCGAAGATGCTGCCTGACCTGCTGAGTTGCTTTGCACTGCTTTCTCTATTTATTTCCATGAGGCTTTAATACCTGGAGTACTGAGAGTTCCAGTCCCCGTTACTTTGATAAGCACTGTGGTGAGCTGTCCTCTAACTCTTGCCACTGTCTTGTCTCGATATAGCTTTCTTTTGGGGGCCTTGCCAGTAATTTGTAGCACTCTGTCTGTTTCTTTTTCTCTAATGGATCATGCAGAAATCACTGTCTGAAAGCTGAAAAAAAAAATGACAATTAGCCTGAAAAACAAAAACTGATACTATGCCTTTGATTTGAAATCACAGCTCATTTTGATTAAACATGGAAACTTCCAACTCGGAGAAGGGTTGTTGACCTGCAAGTTGTTGGTCAAAAACTGAGCACAATGTCCTCTTGGCCCAGCTGCTGAGTGAAAGGGTATTGAGAGGTTATTGTACACATCATGCATCATATCCAGTATTATACTGTGTGTGGTCTTCGGAAACCAAAAACTAACATCTATTCAATAGCATCTTGGCTGGGACTCTTTGCTAAAGCTCTCAATGCCAGACGGCAGAAAGAGGCAACATTCATGTGCTGTACTTGAGACCCTATGGTTCACCTCACTGGTGCCAGGTTTCATGTCCAAGTTATCCCAACCCCACATTGTCCAGCTGCAGAAAACAAAGATAAATTCAACCTACTTAACGTAAAGCATCCTAGTAAAAGATGTATATATTTTTAAAGCACCAAAATCTAATTTATTACTGAAGTTTTAAAGGGCATCCACTTTAAACATGCAGCAACGACTATATGCTTAGTTCAATATCTCGCAATGCAGTGATATGTCTCTGCGGCAAAATCCCTGACACTGTCCCCTACTAGAATGTAGCTAGGTTAGGATATACAGTTGCTACTGTACTAAAGGCGATTCCAGAACAGGGACAGGCACCTGACTGCATCACCATATGATGTCGGACATGACTCAGTTATAAGACCAATCAAGTTTCCCTACAGTTTAGTGGGTGTGGTATCAAAAGCTCCCAGAACAGAAATTTATCCTGAGTTATCTTGGCTGTGCTGGGAATTAGCTCACACAACAACTGGCTTCATCGCCCCTGAACTGGGGAAGTGAAGGATCAACAAGGATTTCCAGACCTGATTGCTAACCAATGATTGCTGTTGAAAAGTGCGAATGTGTGGATGTTGCCCAAGGACAGATTTGGACTAGTTTGTTACGTCTTCCATGCTGTCAAATACTTCCGAAGTTCAAGCATGACAAATGGTCATTTTCAGGAGGGACGGAAGGGATGTCAGTGCCCATAGAACCCATCACCTAAAAACCTTCAGAGAAGAAAAGCAAAAAAAGCATATATTTTTTAAGAAGCCTAATGTAAGCCTCGGTTGATTAACTTACAAATTCCATTCTGTTGCTTTTTGTGTAGGTGGATGCTGAAGAACTGGCTATTTTAGTGAGTTTTTCCCTCTGAGAGAGTCAGTTTGGATTGGTGGGTTAAGGTTGTCTCTCGCCGATGCTTGTAAACTCAATGAAATGAGTTTGGGAAATGCCAACCCAGAGGGCAGGAGCTCATAGGAACATACAAAACTGACTGGCAGCTGACCTATCAAGCCTGTCATGCATAACCGATGGCTGAAGCATCACGACAAAACACTTCCTTACTCCGTCACCCCGCCCTCTGCCCCCACACTGCACACCACCTCCCCGAACCCCATTCAGCAGACTGGGAGAGGCAAAAAAGGTGAAAAATGCCAGGCTTTCACCAGTTATAGAGATAATGGGGGTCATTTTGACATTGGGTGACAGTGTAAAATGACTACAAATCAGCTTTTGGTTAAACCTCTCACCCAAACTTTAATTTCCAATGAAGCCACTAAGGGATATGTAATGAGCAGGTGATCCATTATCACCCATTACATATCCCAGAGTCAAAATTATGTCCAGTGTCTTCAGAAAAGGAGTTTTTGTTTTATATGTTGCAAAATTAAAACCTGCAATTAGGTCCCATCTTGAGCATGGACATTCATAGCCCCACATCAAAGACATATAACCACTTGGAAATGTCAATCAACCCGTGAGCTTACAGGCCCCCCACTGTGATAATGATAGGCTGTGGAAGCTGTCAAACAGCACTAATCCGATAATGATAACCCTTAGGCTTATGTCAACAAATATCTATTGAAATTGCAAGCATTAATTTTTTTCAACTGAGAGACAAAGCAGGCTTTATTTTCCCCAAAATTTAAATGGGCAGGGGATTTAAATGTCTTAATAGTTTGACAGTTCCACAGAGCTTATCCACCATTTATGCACCTTATCATTTACTGTTAACAATCCTGGACCTCTCCAAAAGAATACCTGTGCTCTCCAAAAGTGTACCTGATCTCTTACAAAGAGCTCCGGTAGCTTTAGTCCTTTTTCTCAAATGTCTAAAGCACATGAGTCACAATACAGAGACTTGGGTGATGAAAGCTGCTTCTGATTCAAGGCAGCTGCACTTTTAAGTCCTTCTGCATTGTTGAAAATTCAGGCTCAAGAGAGGCAGGGAGCAGCCTAGGGCAATGGACAGACTCTGCGCCTTTCCTGAAGTTTTGCAGGGCCATTTCAAGATACCAGGCAAAGTGCCTTTGTTAAGTTCTCTGACCTGACCTGAGCCTCGGTGATGGTAGGGATGCTACAGCTGATTTCAGTTCCCCTGGGCCTGGGAGGAGAAAAAAATGCTAAGGTTCCCATTTCCGACCACTGTCTAGTGAATCCTTTTGGGCAATGCAAGTTTGTTTGCATCAAATGGGCGTTGGATTGGGTTCATTCGTGATGCCGCCTAAGAGCAAATAGATATCAACATCCATAATACAGACTCGCATGTGAAGAATCATCATTATGATTGAAACATAGGCATGGTAATTGGCACCCGTGGGTTACTGACTTCAAGAAAGGAGGGGAGAAAATTATCCAAACACCAATGAAAGCACTTTTTACCAGACTTCATATCTTTTTTTTCCCTGATTTTCCTGAAAACATTTTTAAAACTTGCCTAAGGGCCCATTATATTTATCCAGTGAATACTTCAACCATTAAGGGCATAATGATTCTTGGCTTGATTCCTGCTCTGTGTTAAATGAGCGTGGCTGGTGTAATTAGTTTCGTAGCCCAGTTTAAAAACGAAAGAACTTGCATTTCCATAGCGTCTTTGATGTCCTCCGGATGCCTCCGAACACAGAACAGAAGGTGAAGGGTTTTTGAGGAGATACTTATCTGAAGTAATGTGGACCAAATAAGAAAACCCATCTCGGAAAGTAGTGTGAAATGGGCTAAACATTAAATAAACAATGGCTTGCTTTGCATTCTGTCTAAAAGAAAATTGGGTGGAACTTAAACTGGTTGCCAATTCACAAGTTCTAATTTTGTGCTCTCAGTGGGTAACGCTGTCACCCTCATGCTGGAAGGTTGTGGGTTCAAGTCCCACTTTGGGACTTGAGCACCAAAATCCAGGCTGGCAGCCAGTGCTGTACTGATGGAGTGCTGCACTGTTAGAGATTGGCTGAGATGTTAAGCTGAGTCCTGACTGCCCTCGCAAGTGGATGTGAAAGATCCCATGGTATTATTCTGAAGAAGAGGAGTTATTGCTCGTTCCTTCTCCAATATATATCCCTCAGCCAACATCTGAAAAACAGATTGCCTAGCCATTATCACTTTGCTGCTTGTAAGAGGTTTCTGCACACTAATCGGCCATTGCATTTTCTATATTACAATCGTGACTAGACTTCAAAAGTATTCCATTGGCAGTAAAGCACTTTGAGGTGTCCTGTGGTCATGAAAGACATATGAATGTAAGTCTTTCTATCTTGCTTTCTCCTGCTCAAGATGAATTTTAGACATCAAATTTCCCACTCTTGATCTTTCTGTTTTATTAGTTCGCAGGGTGAGGAAGATGCTGGTAATGCTAGATTTCACCTGTTCCCGTCATTCCTGCAGACGGTGGGCAAAGTACACTGCCCGAAATGTCGAGGCCTACCAGTTCTTCTAAGGAACCCTTTTAACCTAACTTTGCAAAGCAAATTTTACACGGTGCAACCATAAAATCATCTTACTCAATGTTACTGCTCTCACCATGAAAATCTTCAAGCAACTTTTAAGGTTAAACTCATTGTCCAGCACTCATTCCACAGAGAAGGTGGTATTTAGAAAAAAAACTCAGGAAGAGAGAGCAGAGGCCTTGCTGTCATATCTAGTAATTCATTGGAAAAAGATGTAGCGTCTGATAACTAACGTAATGATAGCTAATGTAAATCCTTATATTTAAGAAGGTTGGGGGAGGGGGCTGACCATGTCCATAGAATTATAGACCAGTCAGCTTAACATCAGTGGTAGGAAAAATAATTGGATCCTTACTAAAGGAGAGAGTAGAAGAACATCTAGAAATGAGAAATACAGTAATGAATACTCAGTGTGGATTTCAACAGGGGAAGTCTTACTTGACCAATCTTATTGAATTATTTGAGGAGATAACAGAGAGAGTAGACAATGGTAATGTAGTAAATGTAATTTATCTGGTTTTTCAAAAGGCCTTTGATACGGTGCCCCATAATAGACTAATGAAAAATGTCCGATAATCTGCAGCCAGGGGGCACATGGCGGAATGGATTGCTAACTGGCTTCAAGTGGGAATAAAAGTTAGTTGTTGCCAGTGGCAGAAGTTGGAAAGTGGTGTTCCAGAAGGCTCAGATCTGGGACCACTGCTGTTCGCAATTCACATTAATGATTTGGACTTTGGAATCACAGACACAATTTCTAAATGCGTGGAAGACACTAAATTGGGGAAAGAAAGTCAATACTGAGGAGGACTGCAACAAATTACAGGAGGACATAAGTATACTTGCAGAATGGGCAAATAACTGGCAAACAGAGTTCGACACAGATAAACGTGAGGGAGTACATGTTGGTAGGAAGAATAGGGAGGTCACTTGTTATTCAGAAGGTGCGAGTCTAGTTGGAGTACAGTAACAAAGGAATCTCGGAGTACAAGTACATCAATCACTAAAAGTGGTATCACAGCTCAACAAGGCCATTATAAGAAATCAAAGTATGCACTAGGCTTTAGTTATAAAGGGTTTATATTGAAAAGTAGGGAAGTTATGCTAAGTCTGTATTGAGTCTTGATTGGAGCACACTTAGCATACTCCGTGCAGTTCTGCATATTATAAAAATGATATAGAGGCACTGTAGAGGGTGCAGAGAAGATTTACGAGGATGATACCAGAAATGTGTGGGTATACATATCAGGATAACACTGAAGACTGGGTCTCTTTTGTCTTGAAAAAAGAAGGCTGAGGACGTGATCTAATAGAGGTCTTTTGAATTGTGAAAGGTTTTGATAGAGCGGATACAGAGAGAATGTTTCCTCCTGTGGGGTGTAGCATAACTAGAGACTGTCAACATAAGATAGTCAGCAAGAAATCCAATAGGAAATTCAGAAGAAACTTCCTGACCTAAAGAGGGGTGAGAATGTGGAACTCGCTACCACATCAAGTGATTGAAGCAAATAGTATAGATGCATTTAAGGGGAAGCTAGACAAGTGTGTGAGGGAGAAGGGACTAGATGGTTATAATGGTAGATTTAGATGAGGAAAGATGGGAGGAGGCTTGAATGGACCATAAACACCGGCATGGACTGGTTGGGTCGAATGGCCTGTTTCTGTGCCTGCCGTAAATCCTTTGTAATCCTATGTGGTGGCGTGTCTTCACCTTGAACCACTGTAGCCCTTGTGATGATGGTGCTCCCACAGATATTGGAGAGAACATTTGCAAGATTTTAAACAAAGTGGGGATGAAGGAATGGTGTTACAACAACAACAACAACTTATATTTATATAGCCCAACCAGCTCAAGCCAATGTTTATGCTCGACTCAAGCCCCTGCCCTCTTTCTTCATCTAAGTCTACCATCGTAGCTACCCTTCTCCCTTGTGTGCTCATCTAGCCTCCCCTTAAATGAATCTATACCATTCATTTCAAACATTCCCTAAGGTAGCGAGTTCAAGTGGGGGAATGGGACTCGCTGCAAGTTAAGCCACAGGCAGCAGAATTTTGGATGACCTCAAGTTTATGGAGGGTAGCGTGTGGGAGACCAGCCGGGACTGCGTTGGAATGGCCGGGTTCTAAAGGTAACAAAGGCATGAGTAGGGGTTTCAGCAGCAGATGAGCTGAGAAAGAGACAAAATGCAGTGATACGGAGGTGGAAATAGGCAGTCTTAGTGGTGACGCAAAAATGTGAGGTCAGAGGCTTATCTTGGGATCAAACGTGAAACCAAAGTTGCCAGGATGCTGACTGTTGCCAGGAGTGGGGTGGAGTCAGTAGCTATGGAACGGAGTTTGGAGGGGGGAACAAAAACAATGGCTTCGGTCTTCCCAATATTGAGTTGGAGGAAATTTCTGCTCATCCAGTACTGGATGTTGGATAAGCAGTCTGATAATTTTGCAACACTGGAGGAGTCAAGAGAGGTGGTGCTGAGGTAGAGCTGGGTGTTATCAGTGTACGTGCGAAAACTGATGCTGTGCCTTCAGATGATGTCACCAAGGGGCAGCATGTAGATGAGAAATAGGAGGGGGCCAAGGACTGATCCTTAGGGGATGTCAGAGGTAATGTTGCAGGAGCAGGAAGAAAAGACATTTCAAGTGGTAAAGGCAAAAGCTCTGAAGAAGAGTCATACAGACTCGAAACGTTAACTCTGCCTTTCTCTCCACAGATGCTGTCAGACCTGCTGAGTTTTTCCAGCATTTTTTTGTTTTTGTTTCACATTTCAAGTGGTTCTCTGGCTATGATTGGATAAATAAGAATGGAACCCCATGTGAGAGCAGTGCCACCCAGCTGGACAGCATTGAAGAGGTGTTCGGAGGAGGATGGTGGGCTCAGCTGGTAGAGAAGGATGAGGAGGGAAAGTTTACTTTTGTTACAGTAAGATAGAATGTCATTTGTGACTTTAGTAAAAGCTGTTTCCCCTCTGTATCATGACAGAAACCTGACTGGAGAGCTTCCCATATGGAGTTCTGGGAAAGATGGGAATGGATCTGGGAAGCATTAACACGTTCAAGGACTTTGGAGAGGAAAGGGAGGTTGGAGATGGGGGAACAGCAGTTTGTCAGGATTGTGGGGTCAAGAGATGTTTTTTAAGGGGTGTGGGAGGGGGCAATGATGGCAAATTTAAAGGGCAAGGAGCAACACCTGAAGAGAGAGAACTATTAACAATATCGGCTAACATGGGGACCAGGAGGGGAAGCTGGGTGATCAGCAGTTTAGTGGGAATGGGATCGAGGGAACAGGCAGTGGGTCTCATGGACAAGATGAGTTCAGAGAGGGCATGAGGGGAGATAGGAAAGAAGCTAGAGAAAGATGCCAGTTCAGGGCTAGGGAAGGAGGGGGTATGAAAGGAAGTTTGGGCTAGTGGAAGGAAGTGACGTGGCAGAGACAGCTGATCAAATTGTTTCATTCTTAGTGACAAAGGAGCACATGAGTTCCTCACACTTATTGTTGGAGTTGAGAGTGGATGGGACAGGGGAGCGGGGTTTAAGAAGACAGTATTCAGTAGAGAAAAGTAGCAAGGGTCTATCCTTGCATTCCAAAATGACCTTGGAATAGTGGGCAGTTTTAGCAGATGAGAGAAGGACCTGATAATATTTTAGGTACTTGTCCAAGTCAAGATGGTGGGTGACTGGGAGGGTTATTTCTAGGCTGTGGTGTCTCATGATGTCTCCACTCTTGGCCAGCTGGAGGTCACAGGGCTTGAGCATACAAACATAACAAGAACGGGTGCCTGGACAAACTTCTGGGGGCCACTTAAGCGATCATGGAGTTATATCAAGCATTGAGTCAGCATCTCCGAGAAAGGAGAATGTGGAACAAAATTGCCAGAGAAAAAGGATGAAGGGAAAAAGAAAGCAATTAAAAATGATTTTAAAAAGCATAAACTTCAATATGACATCTCTGAATTTTCCTCCCCTGGGAAAGTGATGTCAGCTTCACATGCAGGAGTTAAAATTCCTCTTATAGAGTAAAGCACTCTTTACCCTGGATCAATAGTGTTCTTCAGGTCAACCTCAGAAGAGCTCCCTCTACTGCCCCAGTCACTCAGGGCTGGTTCTATGTACTAAGTATTACATATTAGTATGTGAGCTTACAGCACAGAAACTAGTGATTCAGCCCAACCTTGCCAGTGCATATACTCCACATGGCCCCCGCACCTTACTCTATCTCACCCTGTCAATATATGCATTTGTTCATTTCTCCGTCTAGGAAATGCAGTAGGATATTATCTTAACCTGTGGAATCCCTGCCGCTTTTGGTTACTTGGGAACTCAACAGTTGGGATTAAATCAATTATCAAACATGATTACATGAAACTGTAAGTGTAGAACAAACCAAAGTAAGACACATTGAATGTGAAGCCAGAATAAGCAGTTCTTAAGTGCTCCCGTTAATCTTAGCAAAATCGCATTAGCCCTTGTAAAAAATTACCTGTAAAAAGGGATAATTAGACAGTCGATTGGCAGGAAAAATTAGAAATTGTTCTATCACCCTGCAAGATACAATGGCACAGAATTTCTGCTGCATTTCTGGCAAAGTAATGCCCACAAAGCACCTTTAGTTCCGAGGAATTTCGCAAACAATTTCTTTTTACAATGTCCAATGCACCAACATGCGTCTTAAAAACTATACCCCTAGACGCTGCAATTTGATTGTTCACGAAAATGGTTAATATCTAATGTTAAGCAGCATTTGTGTTGTTGAAGGTCAGTAGCTGCAGAATTCATTCCAATTACGCTGTATTGTTAATACTGCCTGCCTGCAACTTAAATGCTCAAGACTAAGACAGAGCTTTGTGCATGTCTGCTTACACATGTCTACGTGATTCTGCTCTCGACTGGTAACCTCACATGTTTGGGGATGTGGTCATGAGTATTCACACTCTCAAAACGTTTAGAACAGTGCTGGTTTCCAAGAACTGACAGCAATTCCCTCAGGCGAACAGTTTACAAAAAACTGCAAGAGCTTTAAGGGACTCACTGAGCCTTTAGTAAATAAAAGCAAAATACTGCAGATGCTGGAGATCTAAAAAACAAACAGAAAGCGCTGGAAAGACTCAGCAGCTCTGGCAGCATCTGTGGAGAAAGAAACAGAGTTAATGGGCAGGGTTTTACCGCACCCGCCCGCCACTGGGATCTTCCGGTCCCGCAGCAAGTCAATGGACTTCTGGCTGGGGCACCACCTCGCCCGTGGCGGGTCCCACCCATGACGGGGCCGGAGAATCTCAGCCAACATTTCAAGCCCAATATCACTCTTCTCCAGAACTCATTTTGTGAACCTCACTGATGGTCAAACTGACTTGGACTCCATGCACATCCCAGTGTCATGTGACAGCCTGAAAGGGACCACATATTCCTCCCCTCCAGAATCAGAGTTGCGTGTAGGTCAATTGAAAGTTTCAAAACTAAGACTGATAGATTTTTCTTGGGCAAGGGAAAAGACATGGAACCATGGCAGGCATTTAAAGTTAAGATACAGATCAGCTAGGATCCAGTTGAATGGTGGAACATGCTTGAAGGATTTAATAGCATACAACCGTTCCTATGTTCATTTTTTTATTCTTTCATGGGATGTGAGCATTGTTGGCAAGGTGAGCATTTGTTGCCCAACCCTAGTTGCTCTTGAGAAGGGGGCGGTGAGCTGCCTTCTTGAACTGCTGCAGTGCATTTGGTATAGGTACACCCACAGAGCTGTTAGGAAGGGGGTCCCAGGATTTTGAGCCAGCGACAGGGAAGGAATGGTGATATAGTTCCAAGTCAGGATGGTGTGTGGCTTGAGGGGGAACTTGCAGGTCTTCCCATGCGCCTGCTGCCCTTGTACTTCTATGTGGCAGAGGTTGCAGGTTTGGAAGCTTGGTGAGTTGCTGCAGTGCATTTTGTAAATGGTACACACTGCTGCCACTGTCTGCCGATGGTGGAGAGAGTTAATATTTAAGGCGGTGGATGGGGTACCGATCAAGCAGACTGCTTTGTCCTGGATGGTGTTGGGTTTCTTGAGCGTTGTTGGAGCTGCACTCATCCAGGCAAGTGGAGAGTGTTTCATCACTCCTGACTTGTACCTTGTAGATGGTAGACTGGCTGTGGGGAGTTAGAAAGTGAGTTACTCGCCTCAGAATTTCTAGCCTCTGACCTGCTCTTGTATCCACAGTATTCATATGGCCGGTCCAGTTCAATTTCTGGTCAATGATAACCCCCAGGATTTTGATGAATGTGGATTCAGCAATGGTAATGCTTTTGAATGTCAAGGGGAGATGGGTCGGTGCTCTGTTGTTGGAGATGGCCATGGCCTGGCACTTGTGCAATGTGACTGTAACTTGCCACTTATCAGCTCAAGCCTGAATGTTGTCTAGGTCTTGCTGCATATGGACGTGGATTGCTTCAGCATCTGAGGAGTTAGGAATGGTATGGAATACTGTTCATTATGATCTGACTCTTGAGCTAGATGACCATTTATGTGTCACTGTTAAAGTAACAGTGTAATTATATCTTTAAAGACATGTGCCCTGAAATTCCATGTCCACTGTGAGAAATGCATCAAGGTGGGATTTCCATGCACCAACATCCAATGGCACTGACCCCATTAGAAATCCTAAAGTCAGCGACTTCACATAACACTGGATGGGAAATGAGTGCCTTCAGTAACAGAACGTGAAGCAGGTGAAAATCTTAAGAGAAGAGGAGCATGGAGGCAACAGCAAGATTCAAAGACCCTCTTCAATTTAAAGGAGTGAAAGAAATGACATTTTTAAAATTCTTTCATGCGATGTGGATGTTGCTGGCTAAGCCAGCATTAATTGACAATCCCTAATTGCCCTTGAGAAGGTGGTAGTGAGCCACCTTCTTGAACTGCTGCAGTCCATGTAGTGTAGGTAGACACATGTAGATACACTTACAGTGCTGTTAGGAAGGGAGTTCCAGGATTTTGACCCAGCGACAATGAGGGAATTGCAAAAGAGTTCTAGGTCAGGATGGTGTGTGCCTTGGAGGGGAACTTGCAGGTGGTGGTGTTCTCATGCATCTGCTGCTCTTGTCCTTCTAGGTGATAGAGGTCACGGGTTTGGAAGGTGCTGTTGAAGGAGTTTTGGTGAGTTGCTGCAGTGCATCTTGTAGATGGTACACACTGCTACCACTGTGCATCGGTAGTGGAGGGAGTGAATGTTTAAAGTGGTGGATGGGTTCTAATCAAGTGAGCTGCTTTGTCCTGGATGGTGTCAAGCATCTTGGGTGGTCTTGGAGCTGCACTCATCTAGGCAAATGGAGAGTATTCCATCACACTCCTGACTTGTGTCTTGTAGATGGGGGACAGGCTTTGGAAAGTCAGGAGGTGAGCTATTGAATTCCCATCCTGCTCACTCTTGTAGTATTTATATGGTTGGTCCAGTTCAGTTTCTGGTCAATGGTAACCCCCAGGATATTGATTTTGAGGGATTCAGCGATGGTAATGCCGTTGAATGTCAAGGGGAGGTTGTTCGATTCTCTCTTGTTGGAGATGGTCATTGTCTGGCACTTGTGTGGCACGAATGTTACTTGCCACTTATCCGCCCAAGCCTGAATGCTGTCCAGGTCTTGTCGCGTAAGGACACAGACTGGTTCGGTATCGGAGGAATCACGGATGGTGCTGAATATTGTGCATTCATCAGCAAAAGAAGAAAAACAGGGAGCAACATTTCTCAGACTGTGAGGGTGAAGTTGCTTGATTAGAAATATAACAAAAGAAGATGGTCATTCAAAGGTAGCTGGGAAGAAATCATAGGGAAGTAGAAGGAGGAGGCAGTGGCAGTAAATGGTACCTTTAGATTTACAAAACACTTACAATGCCAGAAGAAGTTAAATGATCTTACAAGCCTAACAAAAGTAAGAGAATTGCCAGCTAAGTGTCAGAACAACTGAGAGACAAATGGTCATTCCCTGTCCTAGTATTTAGTCAATGCCCTACAGGGTTCCATATTAGATATTTTATTCCCCATTCCAGCAATGTTCTGATATAGAATTACTAATTTCCCCTTCCTGCATACTCTGCAGTTCATTTTAGCCCATTGAAGCTTCATATCCAATGTCCTTGATCCTTTCCTGCTGCTATTGTTATCATCCATTCCTGGAATCCTCAATAATCCCATGAGAGTTGTCAGCATTGGCTCAGTGGTAACAGTCTTAGGTTCAAGTACCAATGCAAGTTTTCAGCACATATTCTTTGGTGGCACTCCAGTGTGGTACTGAGGAAATGCTACATTGTAGGAAGGGCCTTGTTTGAGATGAACAGGTAACTGAGGTCCAGTTTACCCTCTCAGATGGACATTAGAGATTCCACTGCATTAAAAGAGCAGGGGAGATCTGGTATTCAGGCCAACATTAATATCATGAATATAATTTTGAAAACCTTCATGTGAGAAGCATGGGCATTTTCCTGTTTAGTCCTCTCCCTTGTCTTCTGGGTGATTCCAGTTTTGCTGAGATGACACGCAGCAATGCAATGTTGAATTCTCATCAGTACTCTCACTGTGCTGTTCCATTGTTTGATAAGTATATCAACCACTTAACTGTAAAATAACATGATGATCTTGTAGTGCTTCCTCCCATCCTGATAAAACTGATTGAAGAAAATATGTACATAATGTTTAGGGTCTTGAAGCTAAAAGTCAATGTTTTAATAATGTATAATATTTCAGTTACAGCTTTAGTATACAGTAGATGGTAGTATCAGTGCAATAATTATCTGGATTGATAAAGACTCGCTTTTATGATGTGTAGAGAATTATTTGGATATTTTGAAGTGCTATTAAATAGTATCAGCTTGTGAGTCGATATCAGATATCTCAAATAACCCTTTGTTTTTATAGCACAAGACAACCTCCAACCATTGTCCTGTAGTCTGTACTCAAATCCAAACTCCCTGTACTCAAATCTCTGAATTATATATATATTAAAAACTTTCCTAGCTATCTTAATTGAAATTTTAATTGCAGACTGCTTTAATTGACAACATCCAATGGCTGTTCAACCATATCCTTGATTTTAACAAGGGATGGGTATAGGTTTTTCATGTTCACACCAGAGACGGGCACATAATCTAGGCTGACGGTACAGTGCAGTACTGAGGGAGCACTGCACAGTTGGAGATATCAACTTCCGGGTGAGATGTTAAGCCAAGGCCTGTCTTCCTGCTTTGGTGGACATAAAAGATCCCGTGACAATATTCAAAGAAGAGTAGGGGAGTTCTTTCAGCATTCTGGCCGACATCTATGCCTTAGCCAATGTCAGTAAAAAAGCTTAATTAGTCATTTATTTAATTGCTGTGTGCAGGATCTTTCCTGACACGGTCTCTACATGACAACAGTGACTACATTTCCAAAGTTAATTGGCTGCGAAGCCCTTTTGGACATCCTGGAATTTTCTGAGACACTATACTAATACCAGTTCTTTCTTTACATGATCTAAGCAATGAAGGCTTTTTCTAATATGTGTTTTTAATATGGGCGTCACTGGCTAGGCCAGCATTTATTGCCTATCCCTAATTGCCATTGAGAAGGTGGTGGTGAGCTGATCTTCTTGAACCGCTGTAGTCCATGTGGTGTAGGTACACCTACAGTGCTGTTAGGAAGGGAGTTCCAGGATTTTGATCCAGCAACGGTGAAGGAACGACGATATATTTCCAAGTCAGGATGGTGAGTGGCTTGGAGGGGAACTTCCAGGTGATGCTGTTCCCATGTATCTGCTGCCCTTGTCCTTCTAGATGGTAGCGGTTGTGGGTTTAGAAGGTGCTTGGAGCTTTGGTGAGTTCCTGCAGTACACCTTGTAGATGGCACACACTGCTGCTACTGTGCTTTGGTGGTGGAGGGAGTGAATGTTTGTGGACGGGGTGTCAATCAAGCGAGCTGCTTTGTTCTGGATAGTGCCAAGCTTCTTGGGTGTTGTTGGAGCTGCACTCATCAAGGCAAGTTACAGTAGTTAAAATGTGTGAAAAAAAATGTGATAGCCTTGGGTATAAAAATAGAATTATTGGAATAGTTCCTTTGATCCAAAGGTTAGGTATGAACATTAAAGAGACATAATTTGCTTTTTTGCACAATTTAATGGGCTTGCAAAGCACGTGGGACAGCATTTACCACAATCTGATTCTTAATTAGAACACAAATGTTGGTCTTTTTTGAAAAAAGAATTCACAATCATTATTTGTCTGTTAAATTGTATGGTTTTCAAAGTGGTGATGTAAAATAAATATTTGTTTTGATAGGTAGCTATATTGATGCATTTAAATTTAGACCTTTGATCTGTGTTCAGAAGCATTTATGCTTCAATCTTTTGATGCTGGAAGAAATGGAAAAGTTGAAACTGGCACAGCTAGGGTTCAAATTTTGTCTGAATTTGTACCCGCCTCCGAGGGCAGCAGGAATTCCTAACAGCACTGTGGTTGTACCTGCACCACGTGGACTGCAGCAGCTTGATAAGGTGGCTCACCACCACCTTCTCAATGGCAAACTGGGGATGGGCAACAAATGATGGCCTTGCCAGTGACAACCAAATCCCATGAAAGAATTAAAAAGAATGCACCGAAATATTTACACCAAACCCATTTTGTAGTTTTGTAAAAGCCCACACAAAATTGATCAAGGTACACTCTCTCTAGCTTATCCTCATGTCCCCCAATTTCAATTTCACTGAGATCTCTTGGTCTTAGATTCAGCAGGCTGAAAATCTGAGGGAATTCCACAAATTTAACACCAATACAAGAGGAGGCCATCATCAGTTGACCCTAATTTGTAAACACTGCCCTTCCATGCTAGAGTCCCAGTGAGTTTCTGTGTTGGTTATGATGCTGAATTGTAAGCATTTTAAGAAATGGGACCTTTAATAAATGCTACTTTTCAGAATAAGTATAGAATTAATGTCGAATTGGTAGGCATAGCATAAGGCCACCTTGGCAGAGAAACTGTTTTCTTTCTCTCGTTGGAAAAACACGTTAACAGTCCCCAGAAATAATGTTGAGGCCTCCTGATCCAGGCTTCCACGTTGACATTCCTAAGTCAATGGGCTGACATCTTGTACCCTCTTATCTATACATGCGTCTGGTAAGGGCTAGCAAATGGCCCTCAGCATGAGATAAACTAAAAAGTGACTTCGAGCTAAATTGATGGTCAAGGGGAAGGTGACCACCCTGACATCTTGAGTACCGGCCCTGTATTCATTGGCTAGCAGGGTCCGAGCAAGTGATTGATGTAGGGTAAACAACTAGCTCCTGGAAATAAAGTATATTAACGGGTGCTTGAAGCAGGTGGAAGACCTCGTCAGGCAGCAACCTTCTTCAGATGGAAGATGGACCAGGAAAGATGGTGGAAGACCATGGGAGAGTGAGGAAGACTGGGAGAAGAGTTTCCTAACACTTCGGTTACAGAGTGCAGAATGCTGTCATCACAAGCTACTGAGATCAACACACTATGGTCCAGCCATCCATTCGTCTTCTGAGTTCAGTGAACCGCTCTCAGCTGTCTTGGGTCATATGATTTTCCTGTCTATTTAGCTAATGCACCTTATCTAAACCATTGCGTCTTAAGAAACTTAATAAACTACTTTAAATTCACTTGTCTTTCATCGCCTATCTTAGGTAATCTGTGACTCTTGAACCTTAAATCTTATAGTATTGCAAAACATCCCATTGTATTTAGATGTATCTGCAACTGAAGGAAACCCTATATACAGTTCAAGAATGTGGGCTGGCAAATTTGGATCATCACCCCTCAAGGTTACATGGCTAATTATTGTCTTGTTGGGGATGGCCTTTTCCCCGCAATGGGGGCCTTAACATCATGGGCCATACTATTGCACAAAAACTGGTGCATTCCAACTGAGACCCTCAGCCATGCTATGCCCCAATAAGCTGTCTCCTATTTCAATGCCATATTATAATAATGATGACTGTGTGGTTTTGAGACATTACAATGATGTAGACTTGAATGAATGTGGTCGCAGAAGAGATGCTTTTGTAGTTAAAGCAGCTTTGAATTTGATCACATATTCCTTCAGCGCTACATCCAGCATGCTGAAATGACTGACTGCACCACTCTTTTTTCAAAGTTATTTTGGTTTTAATTTACTCTAAAATAACAATATTGGGCTGTATATTTTCATTGTAAACTTGAATTCTGATTTTAAATGTAATGTGTTAACACAAGTGTTGTTGATGAATCCTAGAGCTGAGGACCACAGTACAGCATTGTTACCTAATGTGCTTAAATTTTAATGATCACCTTTGGACCAGATTAAGGATAACCTGTATCCTGCATAATCCTATAACCTCCTATTTGTACGTTACTGAGGCCTGGAAGGGCTGTACACTAAGTAGCTGTATTGCAAATCAACCTTATTTCTTAGTGTAAAATATGATTTTAATTTGGGGGTTCCATTCATTTTTACATGGTTTCCAGTAAATCTTCAAAAATAAATTGCTGTTGTCAAATTTCTCCCAAGCAATTGAGCCAAAGTGGGGAGCTAAATGGATAATATCCGGAAAATACAATTTACAACTAATAAAGCTGCTTCTGTGTTCTGGCTGGATTGAATCTCACCTCCTGCGACTTGCGTTATCAGCTCGATCTGTGACCGAGATCAGTGGAACAGTTCAAAGCAATAATAAAAATAATCTGCACCATAATAATTTTGATTAAAATTTACGGTGTTGATCCTAGATAAGCAACCCATTAGCTGTCAGCTTTTAGGGTTGTGATTTGTTGTCAAATTTAAACTCTTACCTTCAGTATTTGGCAAAAGGATCGAGCAACAGCAGCTGTCACAGCTTCATGAAGTGGAGAGGCAAGATGTTGTTGCCTTGCGTCAGCCATCGTGTGCAGAGGTGCCCAGTGTGGGAGATGTGGCACCCACACAACTGGAAGAAGGGAAGTGCTAAGATGGAGAAAGTCTACCCTCCTGCCTGGAGAAGCTGACTTTTGCTGGGCTATGATTGCAAGGAGTGCCTTATCTGAGGGCCCATTTGTCACACATTAGCCTCGGCCATGAGCCTAGTGGGTTACTGGATGGCAAGAGGTTATTATCGTTGAACCTGATTCTCGTTCAATTTCTCTGTAACCTCCTCCAACCCTACAAATATCTGTGAAATCTGCACTCCTCTGACTCTGCCCACGTTTCCATCCCTCCCCTCATTCACCCACCATTGGCAACCATGCCTTTCGGCCAAAACTTCTAGGATTGCCTCCCTAAACCTCTCACCCTCCCTCCCTCTCCCTTTTCCATCCATAAAACCAATTTATTTGACTAAGCTTTTGGTCACCAGTCTTATAATGTCTCCTTCTTTGGTGTGATGTCAATTTTCATCTGATTGCCTTACTGTGAAGCACCTTGTGATGTTTTACAATGTGAAAAGCACTATATAAAAGCACATTGTTGTTACTGTATGGTGGAGGATATCTCTACTCTGATCCTATTCTCAACTAGTCATCATATCAAGAGATCTGGGTGTCCTGGTACATGAAGCACAAAAAGTTAGTCCACAGGCACAACAGGTCTGTTCGATTAGGAAGGCAAATGGAATGTTGGTGTTTATTGCAAGGGGAATGGACTATAAAAGTAGGGATGTTTTGCTACAATTATATAGGGTACTGGTGAGATCATATCTGGAGCGCTGTGTAAAGTTCTGGTCTCTTTATTTAAGAAAGGACATAATTGCATTGGAAGCAGTTCAGATAAGGTTCACTTGACTGATTCCTGGGATGAGGGGGTTATCCTATGAGGAAAGGTTGGACAGGTTGGACCTGTGTCCATTGGAATTTAGAAGAATGAGAGGTGATCTTATTGAAACATATAAGATCCTGAGGGGATTTGACAGGTTGGATACTGAGAGGATATTTCCCCTAGTGGAGAGACTAGAACTAGGGAACAAGGTTTAAAAATAAGGGATCTCCCATTTAAGATGGAGATGAGGAGAAATATTTTTCTCTCAAACGTTGTGAGTCTATGGAACTTCCTTCTCCAGAGCATGGCGTAGGCAGGGTCATTGAATCTTTTTAAGGCTGAGTTAGGTAGACCCTTGATTGACAAAGGAGTCAACGGGTATAAAGGGTAGGAATGAAAGTGGAGCTGACGCCACAATCAGATCAGCCATGATCTTATTGAATGGTGGAGCATGCTCGAGGGGCCGAATGGCCTACTCCTGCCCCTAATTTGTATGTTTGTACAATCTTGCTTTTCACCACTGCGCACTGGATAATAATCAGGAGGTGGACTGTGATAAGTCATTTTGCTCACTCTCTCCTATTGCAGGGACCATGAAGTGAAATGTGGCACACCATCAAAGTTACCTCAACACACACTAAGGTTGGGAGCTTAGCTTCCTGGTTACTACCACATATAAGGCACTGCTGTTATTACCAAACCCTTGTGGAAACTCTGGGAAGAAACACTGCAGCTAGAACATTTCCCACTCCAGTGACAGAAAACGAGCTCGATTGGGGAAAGCTCACTCCTGAGTTCAGATGTTGTCCTGATCAAAACCTGTGCAAATAACATTGACCACAACTTGAATTAACAGACATCAAAAATGGCTGCCCTCTATTTCTCTAAACGAGTCATGAAAAGGACATACATTATCCAACTAAGTTTTAAAGAAAATAATAAAATTATCAGTTTTGATACGGCCTTTGCTACGAAGGTTGAGTTTGAGTTGAAGACAATGGCGATTCCTAACAAGCCAACATTCGGGGTCCAGTGTAAATTGCGAAACGACTTCTCTCTAACCAAATAACTCAAACCACTGGGTATTTTGGAGGGGGGCAGGGATATAATCGATCTGTATTTCTGAAACCTTTAATTGATTTTCACGAAATCACAGTTTATCCTGTTGGGATAAACGTTCCGCCTGCCCAAAACCTCGTGAGCGAGTCTGGACTCAATAAGGTTGAGACCCACCTCAAAGGTGACTTACCTTGGGCTGGAAGGACTATCGCAGACAAAATAATCCCAACAGCAAATCCGACAGAACAGGGAAGTGATCTTGACCTGTGTTTTGGTTTTAATTTAATGTTTCATTATTTTCTGCCCACGCTTTTTATTTTGCCAGGTGGGAAGTCTCTGGTTTGCTGAGTGACCAGCAAGGCGCCCAGAACAAGACGCGGTGCTTCCTGCGGATCCCACCAGGCACTGGAAACCGACATAAAAGCAGAAAACGCTGGGAATACTCAGCAGGAGAGAGAGAGAGAGAGAAATATGGGGCCACATTTCAGCTCCTCTATCATGAAAGGTCAACCGACCTGAAACGTGAACTCTTGTTTCCCTCTTCACAGACGCTGCCTGATCTGCTGAGCATTCCCACCGCCTTTACTGGATTTTATTTCAGATTTCCAGCATCTGCAGCCTTTTGCTTTTTTTTTAGATGGACAGTAAACATTTTTTGGAGGGATCTGCAGCTCAACGAATAATAAAATAGCCCCCTCCAGGGGGTTGGGGAGAGAGATAAAATAAAGTTTTGCATGCTGACTGGGAGCATTGCTGAGCGGAGTAAGAATGGGGACAGTTTCTGGGTCTTGCAAGACCCGACCAGGTTGTAACGTGTGCCATTGCATCTTTCAATAAAGTCCATTTAACCCTGTGTATGTCCGCCCTATAGGTGCCGGGTAATACAGAAATGTCGGCGAGTGTCTGGAGAATTGTTGGGGACCAGTAATGCACAACATTAACAAAAACAAAAATAAATGCTGGAAAAACTCAGCAGGTCTGGAGAGAAAGACAGAGTTAACCTTTCGAGTCCGTAATCAGAGCCTTTATCCACAACATGATACCCAGCATTACTTTATTGGAGTTAATTAAAGTATTTTTTAAAAAAAAGATAGAGAGATATCCGTGATTCCAGTCACGTTGGGAGTTTCCCAGTTAACTAGACGTAGTTTAAAGATTTGATTATTGGCGGGGAAAATCCATATCATGTTTTATTTTCCGCCACCACTTAGGACTGGGAGCGAGTAGTTTCTTTTTTAAAACCAGTCCGCTTTGTAACACTTCTCTCTCTCTCTCACTGACAGAGAAAAAAAACCTGTGACAGTGTTTAGGAAACTCCCTGTGTCACAGACACAGCATCAGTCACCCTGTTTACACTCTCAAACAGGACCTTTTTTTTAAAAAAAAATACAAAAATCCTCTGTGATGTAATGACGTTAGATGAAGATCGCCTCTCGACATGAGTGAGTCATTTCAGTGCTGTAAACATTCCCGGTGCCAGCCACAATATAGGGAGGACGGAGTGAAGTGTGTGAGTGAGAATGCGCTTTGCATGAGCGGCTGTGAAGTCATCCTCTGGAAGAACTGACTTGCTGTTGCGGATCCTTTAAATCGGGCGCCCGGAGCCTCCTCTCGCGTTTGTTGCGTGCACCCAGGGATAGATAACCTCTTGTGCCTCCGAGATTGATCACCCAGTGAAATGGTTCGATTCTCCTTCCCGTTCTGCACTTTCTCATCAAACCCCGCTGACAGGAGCAGCCGGGTTTTTGCTGCAGCTACCTGATCGAATGCAATATTCTTAATCAGGTAAGGGGGTGGGGGGTGAGGGTGGGTTTCTGAGATTTAACTCATTTTCTTACTTATTTTAAATGGATTGATCACACCGAGCCAATTGCAATGAATGATTATTACGACTACAGGAGGACTGGGTCCTTATAATTGATACACTTTCAATTGCTTTTAACTTGTATTTTTATTATTAGTCACATGTCTTACTGTTCTTTCTGACCAGAGTTCCCTCTTTGCACAGCCATGCCCCATAAGCATTGTTTTATTCCCTCTTATCATACACTTGTTCTCCTCTCTCTCTCTGGTTTTGAGATTCTGTCTCTCTCTCTCTCTATACCTTTTCACCACCTCTACTTTTCTGTCCAAACCCCGCTCGTCACGGTTGCCCCCAAATGATTTTCACACCTGGGTGATTTAATTTGTTTATTAAAAATATATATTATGTGTTAAGGTTATAAATTGCAGCGGGGAGGTGTTGGGGGGTGGGAGAGGAGGAGAACCGGATCTGTGTTAGCGGGAGTGTAAGGGAAAAAAATTGATCTGACTCTCCTGCGTTCGAGAGCTGTACAAAGGAGCCGTTGTACATGGAAGTTTGGAAAATTCAACCCCTCTGCTCTTTCGCCGTCTTGACCAGGGGTTGGCGCACTGTTTTCACGGAGAGCTCTTTGCCTTGTCCTCTCCTTTGCAACATGTCAGACCTCACCTTGTGTTTCGTTGGGGGGGGGAATTTCTCCCCAAATCTCACCCGGACCGGACCCGTGTGCTTCTCCGGAGCGCATTCCCGCTCCGATCACCAAGTCTTTTAACTGATGGTTTGCTGTTATTTTATTTTGTGTGTGTGTGGTGGGGGGAGGAGGAAGAAAAGTCACACTGGTTGATTAGCTATAAAAAAAAACTCTCGTCCTGTTATTAAAACTTCTATATATATATATTAAAAAAAACCCCAAGGAAGCTCTTTTCCTTTGGCAACGCTGCTCCCCGTCCCTCCCTTCACCTCTCGGACTAACCTATTCGCGTGTAGATTTGTAAAAGCCCCGTTTCTGACTGTCCCAGTGGGAGTTCCCAGAACCATCGCTGTAAGCGCCTAAGATCATATCTCCAGATTAAGAGTAAATAAATCTCGCACGTACTGTAGACGAGAGCCTCTTGATTTATGGGTCGCCTGAAGAAATGTTTTAAGCAACAACTCGGGCCCTACCTTTTTAAAAAGGAAAAAGAAAAATAATAATAATTGGAGTTAAGCGTGCGGGTGAGGTTAGGCTTATTCCCCGCGATGGCTTCTACGCAACAAGCAGGCCATTTATAAATGGATAAAATGATCTGTCCTTCAAAACTACCGTCCCATGGAATAATTATAGGCCAATATATCATCAGTCGAGGAGTGAAGGAGAGTTGGTTGTTTCGGGGCGAGTTCGGGGTTGGAAAGGGTTAAAAGGCGGTATTTAAGAGGTGTGTGTGTGTTTTTTTTAAAAGTGTATTTGCAGAGATTTTTCCTGCACACTTTCCGCGTTTCCTCCTCCCCTCCCCTCCCCTCCTCAAACGCGAAGGGCGGTTTTACTCTTGCTGCCTGCCGGCTGCCACATCGCAGGGACTACCCATGCTCTTTTCCTTCAGACTGCTCAGAAAACCATCTATTGCAATGATCTGAATGTCGAGACTGTGTCAGGAATCATTACCGCACTTGATTGGCAGAACGCCGCTTTGTAGTGACATCAGAGAGCAACAAAGGACGTGTGTGTGTATATATATATATATATATAAACCTCCTTCAATTACTATGCAGCAGGAACAGGAATCACATCAATAAAAATCCCACCGAAAATACATGCTGCAATCTCCTGTGGATTTTCTATATATATATATATATAGAAGGACCCATCTTGTTAAGAAATGATGGATTTTTCTTAATCGCTCATTGTTTAGGGTTTCGCGAGGAAACCCAAGTGATTT
Organism: Cetorhinus maximus; assembly: GCF_964194155.1. Lineage (NCBI taxonomy): Eukaryota > Metazoa > Chordata > Chondrichthyes > Lamniformes > Cetorhinidae > Cetorhinus > Cetorhinus maximus. The sequence continues at coordinate 5,054,141 of NC_135892.1, forward strand.
GTTTGGATTCCGACCCCTTTTCGTGAGTCGTGTACGTTTAAACGCGTTTTAACATAGATGAAAAGGAAGTTTGCTCCCTCTCCGCCTGCTATTGATTGGTGTAGAAAGGTGCATCGCTCTCTGGACATCTTTCCTCACGCCTGAACTAGAGAGAGAGAGAGAGAGAGACAGGGAGTTAAAAAGGAGTGAAAGAGGATTGAACAGCGAGCAATGTGGGTGACAGGGAAGTCCTGAGCGGACCCAGGGAGCCTACACAAGGTAGTACCACTCTGGTCGCAGGACACATCGACTCATTGGCTCTCACTGTAAAGGCTGGTGTGTGCGAGAGAGAGAGACAGACAGAGAGACACACACACACAGGCACAGGGGACTAATGCGCTCCAGACACAACCCCTTCTGGATGTGAAAGCAGTCGAAAAAGGAGAGAGAAAAGAGTGTGAACATTCCCACACCCCCACACCCTCCACCCCCTGTCCCTTCCCTTCCCCTTCCCCTCCCAAACCAGATGTTTCGGCGTCTTGCAAGCCTTGATTTTCTGGAGGGGGTAGAGAGAGGGAGAGGAGCTCACCGGGACGGAGCTGACAAGAGTGCGGGGACTGCAGGCGGTGCTGTCAGGGAGGAGACAGACAGGATTTCATAGCTCCCCCAAGACCTGTTGCGCCTGTTCCAGGCGCTGCTGCTGCTGTATCTGAGCTGTGGGGTGGGTTGGGGGGGACGCCTTGTTCAAGTTGAAAGGTAAAGCGGGGAGGTTTGGGTTGGGGTCGGGGTGGGAGAGAAGGTTGCATTTGGCTGTAGTGAAGTCCAGGCACCAGCAGTGCTGGAGCGAGCACCTGTCCGTCTGCTCTCTGATCTGGTCCCATTCTCCACAGACACAACAGCTCACCCAACATAAACAAGGCGGCTCACATCCACACACGTGTGTGTGTGTGTGTGTGTGTGTGTGCTGGGTGCTGGGCTCCCTTTCTCCTCCTATCCACCCCCACCCACCCACTCTCTCCCCCCCACCCCAAAAAAAACACTTTTCTCCTTCTCACACCATTTAAAATTAAAGCAGATCACCCCCCCTCCCCTTTGACTATATCTATCATCACCAAACTGGGGGAGGGAAATCCCTCTCACTTCTCCACTGCGCTCTTACAATTTCCTTATCTTCTCTCCCCCTCTCCTTATCTCTTGGCTGTCATTGTATTTCCCTCTTTGCCTGTCCCCTACCCCCTCCTCCCCTCCCCTCCTCCTCATTTCTGTGCGTGTCTTGTCTGCCTGTTGCCATTTGTGACCCTTGCACGGATTAACATCGCCTGTCCACCCCCCCTCACCCCCTCCCTCCCTCTCCGCAGAGGCACGATGACCGCCGGCAGACGATCCCTGATGGTGCTCCTGCTCTGTCAGGTCCTCTTCGGAGGTTCGGCCGGGCTCATCCCCGAGGTCGGCCGGAGGAAGTTCGCCGAGCAGCGGGAGGCCAACTCGGGCCGGGCCAGCCCCCTGCAGACCGAGGACATGCTCCAGGAGTTCGAGCTGCGGCTGCTCAACATGTTCGGCCTCCGGCGCCGCCCACAGCCCAGCCACAACCCGGTGATCCCGCAGTACATGGTGGACCTGTACCGGCTGCACTCCGGCGAGGGAGGGCGGGCTGGCTCGGTCCTGTCCCGCTTCCCCGAGAGGCCAGCCAGCCACGCCAACACAGTCAGGAGCTTCCACCACGAAGGTAAGACTCAGGGACAACTAACCTTTGCAGGCAGCCGAACATCCCCAACTGCATTAACCTGGGGGGGCGACAATCACACACATCATACCTGGACACATAACAGCACACTCCTTCCCATGCATGTTAGACACATACACAGAGAACACGTTTATACACAGTGTCCCGTTCTTTATGCATTTAATCGTGACCCATTGGCTCTAGGACCGAATTCAAAAGCGCACTCATTTCATTTTGGCTCTTCTTCACGTTGCATTTCCTGTTAGTTTGTCACTGGGCTCACACAGTACAGTCAACTGCTAGCAGGTACAACTCTCCCTCTCTCTCCCTCTCTCCCTCTTTCTCCACCCACTGAAATTCTGCTGCAGTTACCAGCTATCCCGCGCTGAGTTTCTGCCCCAGAGACCTGGGTGGGTGGGTGAGGGGAGGGGAGGGAGGTAGGAGTTTTTGCTGTGAGGTCAAAATACATGGCGTTCGTTATCGTGGAATGACGACCTGGTGAATGATTTGCTATTCTTTATATATACAGGTGACGCGGGCACATTTTTGCATTCCAAGATTAACTGTGCAACTACAATGGCCATAAATATTTATCCTCCCCGTAAGCTTATCTTATCTGGGGTTTTGCCTCTTGTGTGCGGAGAGGCTGCAAGATTTTGTTTCATTCGGGATGTTACATCTCTTTTGCAGATCTCTCTCTCTCTCTCACACACACGCACACACGTACCTGGGACTTGATACTTTAATAGTCTTCACTGACACGCTAGTGAACGAATCCTTTGTCGCTCACACAGATCTTTTGAATTATTGATATTGGGTCTCTGTAGAGTTTAGACGATGCATTGTTCTTGCATCGATTGCATAAAGATAGTCTGGGGAACCCTGCCTGCAAACCTCTCCTCAGGTGACACAAAAGACAGTGAAATCGTATTTACGTGTCTTGAAAGTTTGCAAGACTGAGATATTAAACATTAAATAGAATTCTCATGCACATCTTTATTGACAAGGATATCGAATCAGCTCTCCCCCACCTCCCCCCCTCCCCAAACAAAATACCACTGCCAGTCTTAATAAATCCACCGTGTTCAGAGAGAGAGAGAGAGAGAAAAGTATTTGCATCTGATGCCAATCTTGTACCGTGGTGTTAAAGTGGCTTCGAGGTCCTAAGGCCCGCACTCTACACCAGTCCTCACTGGTGAGACACTGGAGTTTAATTTAAACCGGCCTGGTTGAATCCTGCACAAAAGCTGCAGCCACATTCCGGCTCTTCAATATTGTTTCGAATCCATTTAACTTTTAGTTACAAGTAGGCAAACATGCTTCATTTTTTTACCCCCACCTCCCTCCCTCCCTCTCCCCCACCCCCAGCAACCTGCCCCCAGCTGAAAATAAATATGAAAATTGACCATGTTATGAAGCATGGGGTATATACATTCTTGGAACAGGAGCAAGTCCTGAGATAGTCATAGCGTTTTTTGGCCTGTGTTAATATCGCCACAACACGTTTGATCAAATAGATAAAAGCAAAAAAAGCTGCGGATGCTGGAAACCCAAAACAAAAACAAAAATACCTGGAAAAACTCAGCAGGCCTGGCAGCATCTGCGGAGAGGGACACAGTTAACGTTTCGAGTCCGAATGACCCTTCAACAGAGTTCTTCTGTTGAAGAGTCATACGGACTCGAAACGTTAACTGTGTCCCTCTCCGCAGATACTGCCAGGCCTGCTGAGTTTTTCCAGGTATTTTTGTTTTACGTTTGATCAAATGTACAGACAGGCACATTGACAGAATAAGACAATGCAGCGTGTTTAGAATGTGAATGGGACTATCTGCAAATCACTTCAGGGGCTAAATCCTGAAAGGTAATTACAGAATATGATGCTATCTCTTGAATAAGCCAGTGTTTGCAAATGGCACAAGCATGTGGTGATCTAGGGACAGTGTGGTCTGGTGCAGTTCTGTATTGCACTGGCAATAAGGGACCCTTGAGCACAGTCAGGTGTGACAAAGTCCCCTTCCCGCCCCACCCCTACCCATACAGTTCTTTGCACCTTCAGTCTGTGCGTGGCATCTCAGTTCTGGGGTTGCAAAACATTAAAATGCATCTTCCAAACAACTCAGCTAAGCTGAGCGAATGAACACTTTGCAGTTTTGCGAGTGGAGTTCTTGATGATTCAAACATTTCAGGTTGGATCCTCAGCATGGGCCCACCACTTAACAATTTGGAAGCATTCCTGTGACGAAGGACATTGCTGCAAAAATAAGGACTTCAGTCAGATTACCAGGCGCAGGAGTAGCACGGGTCTATGTTTCTTCTGCCTAACAGTTAAGGTTTAAAACTAAAAATAAACAGGTTGATTTCAATACCTTTTGTTTACAACATATCCCTGCCCTAAGATGGCTGACATGCAAATATCATTTCAAAGTTTACAGCCTGATCAAGGTGGGAATTTGTCTCGAATACAATATAACCAGTTGGACTATTTCCTTTTACACATTTCTCAGGTTGGGAGGATCAGATATACTGCAGGGTTAATATTTTGTCAGTGAAACGTGGAGCACAAGGGAAAGGAAATCTTCTTATTCAAAGCATCCTGTGATGGGGTTACTATTTATTGACCATTTATATTGATACTGTAACGACTACACTATGTCATAATTAAACATTGAGCGGTTGTATTTCATGTATGTCAACATGATGTCAGGTCACCTTTACCAGTGAGCCTTGCAATGTGGCTAACGGTGGTTCTGATACCTTTCTCATCATAGAACCAATGGAGGAGCTGCCTGGGGCCAGAGGAGAGGCAACCTACCGATTTTTCTTCAATTTGAACTCTATACCGAAGGAGGAGCTCATCACCTCGGCAGAGTTGAGGATCTACCGCGAGCAGGAGCGGGAAGCCTGTGTGAACGCCAGCGGTGGTTACCATCGCATCAACGTTTACGAAATTCTCAAAGTGGCAGCGACCTCTGGCAGCGATCCCATCACGCGATTGCTGGACACAAAGCTGGTGCACCACAATGTGAGCAAATGGGAGAGCTTTGATGTCAGCCCTTCTGTTATGAGGTGGACCGTACAAGGGCAGCCCAACTACGGGTTTATGGTGGAAGTCATTCACTTGGACCAGGAGTGCAGACATTCAAAGCGACATGTCAGGGTCAGTCGGTCCTTGCACCAAGATGAAGAAAGCTGGCCCCAGAGGAGGCCTTTGTTGGTGACGTTTAGCCACAATGGCAAAGGACATACTCTTGAGAAAAGAGTGAGGCGTCAGGCCAAACACAAGCAGAAGAAAAGGCACAGGTCTAGCTGCAAGCGGCATCCTTTATACGTGGATTTCAGTGACGTGGGGTGGAATGACTGGATAGTGGCACCTCCGGGATATCATGCCTTTTACTGCCAAGGAGAGTGTCCCTTTCCATTGGCAGATCACTTAAACTCAACGAACCATGCCATTGTGCAGACATTGGTGAACTCTGTCAATGCAAACATTCCCAGGGCGTGCTGCGTCCCAACGGACCTCAGTCCCATCTCAATGCTTTATCTTGATGAATACGACAAAGTTGTATTAAAGAACTACCAAGATATGGTTGTGGAGGGTTGTGGATGTCGTTAAAGCAGAAAAAGATTTATCAGAAAAAAACCTTGACACTTTACTATTTCCCAATGAAGACACTATTTATATTAAAAAAAATTAACAAAATAGAAACATCTATTTTGAAAATATATTTATGGTTACTTAAAAAGAAATTGGGAAAATAAATATTTTAATCAGAGAATTGTTCCTTTTAAATGTTTAATTGTATTTCAGATGTACATGTTTATATGGGTTTCACCCCCAACACATGAAGTATAATGGTCGAATTCCTATTTTGTATTTATTGCTATTGTAACCACTTTTTAGAAAATAGCTAATTTGTATTTATATGTAATCAAAGATAAATATAGGGTTTGTACATAAATCGTCAATCCACATCTGTCTGAAGTATATGTGCTTGAAAGAAAACTCGCAATGAAACCTTTTTTCTCAGCTGGGGGCAGGCAGACTAAGAATCTAAAATGTTTCAGAACGTGTACCAACGTGAGTCCCACCATTTCAAAGCGCTTTCTGACATGTGGCACATTAAAATTTTTGGCATAGCAATCTTGAAAAGCTTACCGATAATAAGATGAAGGGTTTTAGGGACTGGAATGCATACAAAAGTAATTGTTGTGAGGTCCAAATAGCAAACAGTGTAAAATAACACTGGGTTGCTCCTTGTAGTTTACAGGTGGTTAAATTAGATAAAGGCCAGAGGCAAAATGGACCCGTTATTCAACTTCTAGTGAGATGAAGCGTGAATGCTGGGAAAAAAAAATCTTAAATCCCATTTTTAAAAGGAAGAAAATGTGCCAACAGAGAGCTTCATAAGCAAGCGGCAGCTTGGCCCAGTGATGATACTGAAATCTCTGAGTCAATAGGGCGTGATTTCAAGATTTGGCCATATAATCTAGTTTCATCATACTGCGAGGGACCTCCCTCAGCTTAGATCTTTAACTAAAGGTCTCACCTGCTTGTGCCCCATTTAAAGAAAAGCACGAGGGTTCCGCTGGTGTCCTTCCCAACCTTTCTTCCTCAAGAAGAGCAGATTATCAGGTCATTTGTCTCATAGATATGCGTAAATTGCATTTGCCTACGCACCAACAGTACTGAAAATTCAAAAGTAATTAACTGAACAGGAAGCACTTTGAGATGCCCTGAGTACTTATGTAAGGTGCTATTTAAAGGCCAGCTCTTTTTCCCATGAAAATGCCTTCATTGGCGACTGAAATGGAATTGATTTAAATCCACAACACCGATTTAGGTTTAAGTACTAATTTACAAAACATACATAATTAATGATCGCACTGCAATAATTAAAAGTTTCAAAGGAGTCAATCGAACTTTTTGCATTAAAAATGTGAAATAGATTTAGGCTATAACCCACACTGAAAAATAATGGAAATTCTCCATCTTAATATCTACTGGAATGGCAATGATACAAACTAGAACCACTAAGATATAATTTTTAAATTTTTCCAATCTTTCTTCCTTGAACTTTCACAAGCGGGGGATGTGACATTATTTGCAACTGACATATAAAAAAAAACCTTAAAAGTAAAAAAGCACTTTGCAAAATATTTCTAGCCATAGACACTGGGAGTTCTCTTGCAAAGAATTCATTAATATTTACCAGATGTGACAAACAGCATTGAAAGCGATGCAATGTTCATTACTTTGCTTCAGTTCCATCCCCACCCTCCTCTGCCAAGCTCATTAGGATGATTATTCCTTACTTCTCACAGAAGATATATACATTAAATAAAATAGATGTTTAATATTATGAGGCATTATGTTTCTAAATGGGTTTTAGTGTAAGTCAGCAAGAAGGTTAGCATCACCTTTTGACCCTGCCACAACAGTGACTGCTTATCCACTGAATGAAAATAGACGCACTTATCAGTTTTCTTGTTTACTATGAACTTTAGTGCTTCCACAATTTACCTTCAGCCCTTAACATCATTAAACACAGATTAACAATTAAGTGTCATTTCAGATGCCTTCTCTTACAAGACTTACAAACAGTTGAACCTTCTGACTGCACCACTTATTGACTATTGTGGATTTTATTATTTCGATGTGAAGAGCAACATAACTTTATCCACTACCTATTGAAATATTTTATCAAAATCAGATTCATCTACAGTTTTGAAGAAGTTCGATGTAAAATCCAGTCCAACTTCATCAGCAATCTCCTATGTTTTCATGATAGTCAGCCTAACAGACTGATTTTAAATGTTGTCTTCTACCATTACATTAAGTAACATTTCAATTCGGATGATTGTTTAAAAGATTACATTGTCCATTTCCTCCACAAGTTCCACTATGACTCAGATACAGATTCCTTTCACCAAGAGAACAAAAGCTTCCAGGTTTGGTTCTTGGACTGTGTGGAGTTAACTGATCTCAGTTGAGGTGGCAGCATGAGTGCTACAGTTTAGTCGCAATATTCCTGGGCTAGAAAGTGGAAAGCAATCGATGGTTCCCACTTCTGATCATTTTTCAGAGCCCCTGCTGGAAAATGTGGAAGACGAACATGGAGGAAGAGCTCAGGCACAGTTGCAATGCTCCCAGAAGTTGAATAGCCTGCAAACAGTTTTCACTTTGCGCTCACACATAAAGAATGGCAACTTGGGGTCCAATGAAATCTTGGTCTCCATCAAACTGAACCCCATGAGTAGCCAACAGCTGTGCGAGACGAGAAGGGAAAATTAGCCAATTATCAATAATATCGGTGTGTGTGTGCGCAACACTGGCATCAAATAATCATCAATCAATCATGTGTCAACCTGTCTGATAGTGCAGCCAGTAAATATTTCTTATACTGGATCACTGAGTTGGGAAAACTCCTAAGTCTTATGCTTCGGCTGTTCTGTTTGGTTACCTCAATAGGTCTGACTGTAAGGAAACTATAACAGTAACCAGGTTAAACCATTTGCCACAAAGAGATGCCATTGCTGACACGCATGAGTCAGAGCTTTCAAAAGAGGAGGGGTGAAAACCGAAGACAAGCATGTCCAGTGCAAGACAAATACATATATGTATGTATATATATCTTTCACTGTTTTCAGTTCACTTTGATGCTAACAGTTGGCAAATTGCTTTTTCCTTGCTCCATAATTCTAGACTGGTGTATGTGATTTTGAATTCTGAATTGTCCCTTTCCATTAACTGGGACAATGGTAACACCCAGCAGCATTGCAGTGTAAAATAAGGCCCACTGACTAAATGGGGCCCTCAGATGTCCCATCAGCAACTCTTGGCAGACCAACTGGCCAATCTCTCTATTTTACTTGCATGACATTGACATGTAATTATTTGGTTGATTTCTAGGTTTTGAGTAAAGTTAAGTGTAGGACTTGATGCCTTCAACAGTAGCAGCACTGGTGCTGTCTTGTAGGCTTCAAAAGCTACTCTGAGTTCAAGGTTAGAGTTAAAGATATGGTTAGAATTATAGTTAAGGCGCATGTCTGTTGAAGTCTACTGAACGTTGCTCTATCTATAATTCAACAAGTGTGACTTATTGTGTCCGATTGCACAATCTGTTGTAAATATGATGTCAGACATTTACTGGATTATGCAGTGCCTTCTTGACTTTTGAGTCTCAAGGGAAGAATTTTCAGCAATCTTTATTTCAGAGTTCTCTCCTTTCTGTTAGCGGAAGGTGCTGAGTTTCTGGTACAATAGCTTAACAAATTTAATTTAATGGAGACTGCACAAATTGCAGATTTGCACCTCAAATTCTGTTCCCAAAGCTTTCTGAGAATTGTTTAAGAAACGTTCACATGCCTGTTCTTCCATAACATATCATGTTCTTTCTGATTATTCATACCGTTGTAGAGTTAGCCTGACATATCCTTTGGTAACATTTCACATTCTTATGATGCCACAGACATGCTGTTTTGCTGCAGTTTTAAGTTACTAGATATTTTTGCGTTTCTACTTTTGCAAAAAAGAAACGCTGGTAATTGGTGCCTCAGGCAGGAACTCCTTGTTTACTTTGCTGAGTTTATTTTTTAATTTATACACAGCAAGCTATGTGTAAACTCTTTCAGTGCTAGCTGACTTCGCACTTGACCTATAGATGGCAGGTTTTGTTGCATTGAGTTCTCAAATGTGAAAAGAGACTGCTTCGTGGCTAAAGGTTTTGTGGTTGTGCAAGGGCACACGGGAGCAGCAGGATTTTGTGTTGGATTCCTGGGTTGTGCTGAGTTATCTGATTTCAGCTGGGTCAACAGAACAAATGCTACAAACATTCTCAGAGCCCATGGGCTGGAGGGAAATAAAATCTTCTGGGTTTTTCTCATTGCTGATTATTGAATGAGGATTATCCTCAACTCTAATCCAGGGCGGAATATGTCTATGTTTGCAACGTGAATAAAGACGACTTTTGTGAGGGCGCACAATTATGAGATGAGAGAGGCCATTCAGCTCATTTTGGTTCGGAGAGATGCTAGCAATCCAGTTGTTTCTTAAACGACCCCTGGGTGTTTCCCTCCACGACTCTATCTGTATGTTTATTGCACACATTAATCATACTTTGTGTGAAGAGGTTATTCCTGATATCAGTCCTAAAGTTTCCTTCTCCTGTTTAAACATGAGTTTCCAGGATTCAGCTGGGCAGCCCATCATCCACCAGTATGAACACAATGGGCAGAATGGCTTCCTTCTGTGTTGTAAATTTTCCATGATTTCTGCAGTTTAATTGGAAGCGATATTCTGGGGAATTTTCTCTAACTGTTTAACAATCTATATCTCTATAGGATCACCCATCAGATGCTCCCTTTCTAGAGTAACAAGCCTAATTATCTCCAGTTTGTCCCTCATAAGACAAGTGGCTCTTATCTGCATTTGAATGCCTCCCTAGTCTCTGGTGATCAGAATTGGATGCAATATTCAAGGTGTGGCTGCCACATTTTAAAGTTTGATCATTATCTCCAATGACTTATTTTCTAATGGTTTGACTATGCCATTAAACATCCCATTGACTTTTGTGCTCTGCACTTGTTGGACATGTTTAGCGTTGAACCCATTGAGACACATCAATCTCACTTCAGTCTCCAGTACGCCCACTGTGGCTCAATTGGTTGCACTCTCATCTCAAAGTCTATTCTCAGGATTTAAGTCCCCCGACTCCAGATCTTGAGCACAAAAATCAAGACCGACACTCTAATGCAGTATTGAGGGAGTACTGCACTGTCTAAGGTGCTGTCTTTTGGATGAGGCATTAAACTAAGGTTCCCATCTGTGATCTCAGGCAGACGTAAAAAATCCGAATGCATTATTTTGAAAATCAGTGGGTGAGCTATCCCAGGTGTCCTGGCCAATGTTCATTTCTTAATTAACATCGCAAAAACACATCTTATCTGGTCAGTGTCACATTGTTCTTTGTGGGAGCTTGCTGTCCACAAATTGGCTGCTGTATCTCCTACATTATAACAATGACTACAATTCAAAAAGTTCTTCATTGGCTGTGAAGCACTCTGGGACGTCATGCAATCATGAAAGGCGTTATATAAATGCATGTCTTTTCTTACTTGACAATGTCAACACGCATCAGGGAGTGAGTGTGCTATCTTTTGCCCCTTTATGTACCACCCTGAAATAAAGCTGCAGGCATTTGTGGCACTCCACCCCATCAGGTCGCTGCATCTTCAGAAGAGGGAAGAAAATTAAAGGAAAAAGTGATTTCAAATGGGAGCAGTGTTACTACAAAAAAAAGTTCTCAAATAGACACTCAAGTTTATGATGTGCTTCAGCTATAACTCCATATCACTAACTTCTACCCTGTAATGCTGGCAAAGTAAAAAGGCCCATTTGTGCTGTAATCTATCACACGGTTTATTTGAAGCTTCTCATTTTGTTCATTTCTGTGATTTTTTTTTTATAAAAAGGCTCATCTGGTCTAAATTTAAACTGAAACAACTTGACCACACTAGCAGAAGTAAATTGCTGTGGAATTACCCTCTCACTGAATCGTTGCCTTCATTCGTTTCAGAAGCAGCAAGTCGTTATGTCCCCCGTCCAATGTAAAGTTCAGTGAAAGTCTGACAAATATTTTAAAGGAAAGCTTGCTGCGGAACAAATGCTAAATTTCAAAGGGCAATTTCACTTCCCGATAAAGTGAGGCTGTTGCGAGCGTAATGGTTTGTTTTCATTACTAAACTGTAAAAACCTTACATTAATCCCAGTGTGGAAATTATACACTCATCCATTCCAAAGATCTCCTGCACTAGGCATTACTCACACATAACTTTCCTATCTGCTGAGTATAATCAGAGCATTTCTATTCCAACTGTGTGCACTTACAAAATGCACACTGTATTCTCACTGTACTGGAATTTTTTGTTCCACTTGAGTGCAGAGGCTGGGGCCAGTGCCTGTGCTATTTGGCTTTGTGCAAGAAATAAAAGAAACCCCTTTTATCTTGGTAATGTTATAACGCACATGCACCTTGATGCATGCCAAACATGATTGTAAAATCAGGTCTGCTAGAGTTATGAAGGATATTCTGGGGCAGCTAGGTATATGACAACGCACACACTCACATGCGCAAACAGTCACCACCCTCGCTATGCTTTTTCAAAGTGCATATACTGGGGGGAAAAAAAAAATTAAAACGACTGTAGAATTAGAGAAATAACTGCCCCACATACGTACCCAAGCTCATTACTACATTGAAACTTGATGAGTGAACTAAATCCACCACAATCCTGCTGTAACAGAAAATAATGCTGTGCAAATAGATTTTTTTTTTCATAATTTAAGGCTGAAAAACATTTTGAGTCCCATCGCTGCCAAACACTTTATTCGCATATGGCCTTTTTAAAAAATTCTGTAACCGCTTGTACATTTTCTGCGGTGTTGGTTTTTACTTAGAAACCAAAACAATTATTGCATCATATTATTAAAGACATTGCAAAGATTTTCCCATATGTGCAGTAAGAATTTGGTTTATGCTTACATAAAGTCTGTCTTTGCATTTAATCATTTCAGTAGTATATTGCAACTGTTTATGGAATCCCATAAAATGATGCAATGCCGACATAGAATAATTGTTCAAGTGTTTAATATTAAATGAAGGGCAGTTAAAAAAATTCAAACCTTAACCCCTTCCTTTGAATTGTGGTATGTTATGCTTTAGATTAACTCAACTGTTCTCGTAAAACCACCTGTGCCCCTAATCACCACATATAATATTTGTCAATCTTTTGCACTGACAATCTCTGTTTGGTATTAAAGGTATTTGCTCAAGTGTCAGCCACTAAGAATATGAGTAACCAGGATTGTTTAAGATTAAGGCATTGTTTGTAATTAAACGAGTGCTTGCAAGTTAAGAGTATCAACCACTGAGTATCTGCTACTATGTGAATCTGCCCAGAGTGCAACACCTGCCACCACAAGTATCTTTATTTATATCTGTGGCACCATCTTAAACATCCACTCATTTTACCATTGGTTTACCATGGCGGCTGTGTGTACCATCTACAGGATGTACAGCAGCAATTTGCCAAAGTTTCTTTGACAGGACCTTCCAAGCATGTGACGAGAGCAACAGGTGGACAGAAACACCATCCAAGTTCCACTCCAACCAACACCTTTATGACTTGGACGTATATCGGCATCGTTGCTGGGTCAAAACCATGGAACTTCCTATCTAACAGTACCTCAAGAAAAAGGCTTCGCTGCCACATTTACAAGGGCAACTAGGGTTGGGCAATCAATGCTGGCCTTGTTAGCAATGGCCATAGCCCAAGAATGAATCAAAAGTAATTTGAGACCTTTTTGCATGTAGGGTACTAGTAATCACAAAAAATTATTATGTTTGCTTATAAAAGCAAAAACTGCTGGAAATGCTCAGCATCTCTGGCGGCATCTGTGGAGAGAGAAACAGAGTTAACATTTCAGATCTGCGTCCTTTCATTAGAACAGGCCATAAGTGTCTCCTCAGTTAGGATATCAGTCACTACAGTGTCTGCTTAAACAATCTGCTCACATTATTTAGAACTGTCACCAGTGAGCAAGGCAATGAGTTACTTTAGGCTTTTAAGTTTACTCCAGGTTTTTTTTTTGCCATGCTTTAGTTACTGAGTAATCTTTGGGAGTTTTTAACATAACAGCCTTAAAATAGCTTAGCTTCTTGTCATTACGCTGCTGATAAACTGACAGGTAACTGATCGGGAATTTGGAATTCCCTATTATGGGAATGTTGGCCAACAACTATGAGATGAGCAATCATCATTCCATTCATAACCAGAAGCCTAGGCTGTCAGCAATGTCTTAAGCGATTTTTAGTCAACACCTTCCACTTTTGCAAACTAAGCTTTGCTGAGTCGCTAAACCCACATTGTAAGCAGCTAGCTAAATATTATTGAATTGTTAACTGAATTTAGAGATATTTGCTCGATTGTTGCTGCTGCAATACCTCAAATACAGCACGGTGCACTGTGCAATTATTTTTATTGAAGTTTTGAAATGCTCTTTTTTTTTTAAGGCCCTTTAATAACCTTTTTCACTCTATCCACACTATAGTGCTTTGCTGAGAAGACGGCACAGTTCAGCCTGCTGATATCTTCAGAGATACCATCAGTGATATTCTTTAGTCAGCCTGTCACTCAAGGGCGGCAGGAAGGGAACTCCTCCCTGCCCATTTATCCTTCTGTTCTCAAACAACGCAGTTCATACTGTTAACTCCCCACCTCCTACCACTAAACCCCCCCCACCCCGCCCCCCAGGGAAAGGCAGTCGAGACTGGGATTGAATTCTGACTTTCCCAACTGAAAGTCTTATCGACAGACATTCTATCTACTGTACATTCCCCAAGGCTATGATGCTTCGGAAGATGAACTTTGCATTTAAATGCTTTCATCCTTTTCCTTTCTTATGCACTCCTAACTTATTCCTAACTCCTGTACTCCTAATATAATCTGAACATTTACATCTGTTTTTGTGCATGTCAGATTGTCACGAGGAATTATCAGAAAGAGAATACTTTCATGTTTAGTGATGTGTAAGCTTCTTTATCCAAAATTTTTTGTGTGGTAATTCTGATCTCCTGATGCCTTGGGCTTTGATTCTACCGCACTGAGCTTTGCAAAAAATGTGGCTAAGAGTAAGGGTATAAATAAATGCAAGAGGGAAGTATGTGTTAAATGGGACAATAATACAACATGCTGATTAGGAAAGAGTCTGTAGGCGGTTATTGCTGGTTAGTATGGAACTGTCAACCCAATATTTAGTGAGGTAGACGAGGTATCAGAGAGCCCACTCCACGAATATTAATATGAGGTGGATGTGAGTGAATAGTTGTGCAATGCCAGTAGAAAGCAGCAATGGACTAATTGTGGTGCCTTGAGGCTTAACAAACAGTGGGAACTGAGAAATGGGCTGAGTTTTACTGGTGAGACCTTCCTTGGCAAAGTCATCAATGAAATTCCCCCTCAGTGGCAGAGTCAAATTGTTACATGAACATTTTGCTCCAGGTCAGACACAGAGTTAGTGATTTTAACAAAAGAAGCAGAAATTTAAGTATCAAACGCAGCAATGAGAGAAGTGAACAGTCCTTTAACCCTTCCTTGGACTGGCTGTTCTTGGGCTGGGTTTTATGGTCCCCCCGGCATGTGTTCAGCAGGAGGGGCATGTAAGATATGAGGGGTGTCCAGCCTACCACCTTACCACCCCCCCCACACCCCCCCCCCCCACCCCCCCCCACCCCCACCACCGCCCCCCGCCCGGAGCTGTCCTCATAATAGGGCAGGTGGGCAATGCCAAAATCGGCAGCCCACCTGCCATTTTAAAATAAATAATGAAGGGTCAGTTGAGGTTGTTGCCATGCCGATTGGCTGGGATGTTACACTGCCCATGCCGTAACACAGTTGGCAAGGGCAGACAGGCAGGAGTGGACCGCCCTCTTTTGAAAAGTTGAAAAGAGGCGTGAAGGAATAGGGGGAGACACATTGTTCAGGGGGGGCGCGCCTGTGTTCATTGGCAGCATTCCCCCTCTTCCAAGGTGTCACCCCCCCCCCCACTTCATTCCTTGCCACCCGCCCTCCAAAACCTGGTCCCCCAACCACTCTCCCTTCCCTTGGTTCGCAGGTCCCTTCCCACCCTAAAAGCCTGGGGCTTACCGGTCTTCGGCAGCCATTGCTCCTCTTCCTGCCCCTCTGCGCAGTCCCAGCAGCGCCCACTACTGAGCCCTGGCGCTGCTGGGAATGCGAGAGGTGCCAGCCAATCAGATAAGCTGGCAGCTCTCGAGGGCTAGACTTCCACTGAGGGACAGAAGTCCCAGTGTGTGCTTGTTTAGCCCGCCGGCAGTGTCTTATGACAGATTTGCTTTCCAGGAACAATACTTTACTTGGATAATAAGGGGCTCAAAAGCAAATATCCTTTTTTTTTACAGGACAATATTGAATAATATAAATTCACACATATTATTACAGAGAAAATAAACCAGCACTTTCCATATACAAAATATGTTTGCTCTTTTGAAGATGGTTCTCTGGGAAAAACGGGGATGTAGCAAGACACATAGGAGGGCATTAGGGCTGAAATATGTACTTGGAAATAGAGAGTGGGAAAGTGTAATTCAAAAAGGACCGAGGGCAGGAGTGCCACAGAATTGGCAAAAAAAATAATGTCCCACTTGTTATATTAAGGGGTTGGCTAGTTCTGAAACAACATAACAATGTCTTACTGTACTTCATTATTGAGGAGGAAAGTCGGGATGATCACTATTGATTTCAAAGTGGTGTTATGAATAAAATTGAATATTTTCCTTCAATTTATGCTGAGGCATTTATCACTAAAATCTGCACTCCAGAGCTGAAATAATGAACTTTGGAAATTACAGCATTTCATTGGTTGCTTAGTTGCTTGAGAAGCAATGGAGGAACATTTTTACCGAAGCATTTTTTCTCACTGATTTACTGTTCGCTGCTACTACTGCACTTGTGCTCTCATCCATGGCTCAGTGGTAGCACTCGCGCCTCTGGATGTGCCCAGTTGTGCGTTCATATCCTACCGAGGGACTTGGGCACAAAATCTAGGCTGATGCTTCCAGTGTAGCACTGAAGGAGTGCTGCACTTCTGAAGATGCCATCTTTCGGATGAGACATTAAGATATCTGTCCTGTCAGGTTGATGTAAAAGATCACAAGGCACTATTTTGAAGAGGGCCATGTCTCCCTGGCCAGTATTTACCACTCAACCAACAGCATTAAACTAGATTACCCGGTTACCCATCTCTGTTGGGGGTAAATTGACTGCTGCATTTCCTATAACATTGACTGTGCTTCAAACAGTACTTCATTGGCGGAAAAGCACTTGGGAATGTCCTGAGGTTGGCAAATATGACAGATAAATATGACCTTTCTTTATCAAGAAGCAGATATTTTGTCAGCAGGTTGTAAATGAAGGTGAAAAATGGGCATTGTACATGTTTTTCAAGAAAAGAGGACCTGGATTGAATTAACAGATGGTTGGAGTGTAAATCAAAGAGGCTGTATCATTGCCATATAAGGCACTACCCTCCGGGATTATTATGTGCAGTCAGAGTCACTTAAACACAGGAAGGATATTCTTGCCTTGATAAATAACATAGGCAATTAACCAAGATGACTCCATAGATCAGGAATTAATGAGTACACTTACATGCCACCAGTTGTTCTAAGAGTGACTTGCTTCTGTTCAACTTTGGTTCTGGCTCTTCCCAAATCCAACCTGACTTCCATGCTTTCAAAATGGTCTGAAGCCTGTTCATAGAGCCTGAAAACAAGGAAGTTATGGTGAACCTGTATAAAACACTAGTTTGGCCTCAACTGGAGTACTGTGTCCAATTCTGGGTGCCACACTTTAGAAAGGGTGTGAAGGCATTGGAGAGGATGTAGAAAAGATTCATGAGAATGGTTCTAGAGAGGAAAGACTTTGGCTAGGTGGTTAGATTCCCAAAGCTGGGAATGTTCTCTTCAAAGAAGAGAAATTTGAGAGGAGATTTGGTTGAGTTCTTCAAAATCATGAGGGGCCTGGTCAGAGTAGGTTGGGAGAAACTGTTTCCATTGGTGGATGGATTAAGAACCAGAGGGCACTGACTTAAGGTGATTGGCAAAAGAACCAGAGGTGACATGAAGAAATGTTTTTTTTATGCAGTGAGTGGTTAGGATATGGAATTCCCTAGCTGAGAGTGTGGTGGAGGCCGATTCAATCATGGCTTTCAAAAGGGAATTGGTTAATTACCTGAAAATAAAAGATTTGCAGGCTACAGGCAAAAGACAGGGGAGTGGAACTAGCTGAGATAATTTTGCAGAGAGGCGATTCGGACACAATGAGCCAAATGGTTCCCTTCCACACTGTAACCATCCTACGACTGATTGCACGATAGTGTGTGCATGATGACATTGGGGTAAACTAAAGTCTTCACCCAATCTTCACCCAATGGAAAGTAAAGATGGAGTGAATATCTGACCATTATAGAACCTACCTAATTTTCATTCGCATTCTATAACAGGTAGGCAATCCATTCTTCTGGAGTACTGCCCATTCAGTTAAGACAAAAATCTATTTTTATGGCTTTGTATGCAAGCACATTGGACAATATATGAAGATTAAGAACAGTGGCATAGCACTTCATAGGTTGTTCTTAGGCGAATTGCTGTCCCTGTTTATGAATCACCTTAAGGGTTTGGGGAAGCAGAATGTTGCAATGCTAAGGCTAATGTGTAAATGCACCCAAGGCAAAAAGGTTAAGGTGGGCATAGTGTTCAATGGTTTAAGTGATCTGTGTTTGATTATGTGAGTCTGGTAACTGATCTATGTTCACTGAGCTTGAATAGTTACGCTTGGGCATAGACTCAGAGCTAAAGTAAATGCGGCTGCGAGAAAGACCTAGAAGCTGAGCTGTAAGCATTTTGAGATTGCAGAGATATTTTAAAACTCTTGTTAACAAACCTGCTGCAAACTTAGAAACTAGTGTCATCTCTGTATTGTTCTGAGATGTACAAAATATACAACAAACCGACGAATACACAATGATGGGCTTGTTCCCCTTGGAAAAGAGAAGGCTTTGGAGTTATGTAATTGAAATTTTCAAGTTTATGAAAGGGGAGTTATGGAGCTCCTCCAGTTAAATTGTTCATCACTGTGAAGGGCTCAAACAGCAAGGGATACAATTGATTGATTGATTGATCAATAGATAGATAGATAGGTAGATGGATAGGTAGATGGATAGACGTCAGTATTTAAGTCAATCATTGAAGCCTTGAAAAATCCCTCCAAAAGGATCGGTACGGATGGGGGAAGGTGGTTTGTCGACTTATACGCTGCGTATAAAAGTAAACTGCCAGCATGGGCTTGGGTGGTTGCCATTTTGAAATGTCATCGGCATCTGACGCAAGGTGGGGACGTGCCTTAAACTTCTGTGCATCATTGTAACACTGCTCATAACACCCGCTTGATCCTCTGTGCCAGTTATAAGGTGCCCGTTAAGTAAGTCATGCCCGTGGGGTGAAAAATTGAAGCTGACGACTAATATGAGCATAATATGCTGTGGCTGGAATGTTAGATGGGGTGCGGGCGTGTCTACTTATACACTGAGTATATGCAAAAACATGATTTTTGGGTATGAATAAAGGGGTCATATTATATGCTGTGATTTACGGTAGCCATTTATAAGTTTTAGAACAAAGAAGGACTGCTGTTACATAAAAGATGGTCACTTTGTGCAACAGGTCATTGGGGAAGGACATTAGTGTATATAGTACAAATGGGTTAAAGAACTGAATAGGTGTGATTTTGGAGACTGATTGAATCAAGTCCCCGTCCCTAAAAGATTTTATGTTAGGTAGAAAATAACTGAACTAGAAATGAATAAGCTGAGTACTTGTAACATCTGGACAGTTGCACTGGAGAGCACTCGAATATTGGCCGGCTAGACTTAGCAGGTGCAAGGACTAACACTGCATCATCTTATTACCGCCCGAAAGTGATCTCAGTCTGCTGTGCAGAAAAATAACGATTTTAATAAGGTGTTAAGTCAACAGTTGCAAGAATTAGCACAATAAATTGTAGCTAAGGCATTACAACATTCGACCATATTCTGTAACTGTTGCTGGAATTAAGTGCACAATACTAGGTGTCTCAGAGTGTTGGCAAAGCACACATACTGTCAAGGAGGTTCACTGACATCATAAGCCATGACAGCATAGCTCAAGCAGTTTACAATGCTTCGTCTTAGGGCCCTGTGTAATGACTCTGAGCTCATTAGTTGCCATTTGTTTTTTTGTACAGGACATACACAGTGCTGTGATTTAAAAAGAAAACAGCACTTTGCTAATTCATCACCCACTCACTCGATGAAAGCATTTCCCCTCGCAGTGTGATGTAAGCAAATATGTTATCCATTTGCCAAAGTACTTTGATTTTAGCAATTGCAAAATTACTGATTTTTGTGAACAATATGAAGGCAATAAAAAGTGAGGGAAGGGGCGAAGGGTATACTGTGGATGTGGGTTTCATTCCACGAGTGGGATTGACCTGACTGCTTGTTGTATTCTTCAAAGTGAGGATTAAGTGTTTTATTCACAGCGATAATTTGGGCCCCATTATGACTTGTTTCACTAGTAATTCATAGAAGTAACTCAAGAGAGTTGGGGCGGAATCGTCCTGGGTTTGCACTAAGTGTGGTAGCGGGTGGGATAAAGGACGTTTTACCTGCCAGCCACAATGGCGGCTTTTCACTCCGTAACATCCCAATCCCACCTCGTTAATATGCATTCCTGGGAAACACACACTGTTTCGATGGCAGGAAGGCTCTGATTTGCCCACCACGCTGTCACCTTTCTGCTTCCTCATGCCGGGCGCCACATTTAAAATGCAGCCGCATGAACACCTCTCAGGGCTTCCAGCCCAGGACTGCTGCAAAGAAGACATGGTCCCGAAAGGCAAGAAGACTGCAGCCCTCCAGTTTAGGGACGCACCCCTCGAGTGCCTTTTGGACACCATGGAGGCCCACCATGATGTCCTTTACCCCAGCTCTGGCCGCAGGAGGGGCAGCAACATTACCACTCTGGCTTGGTGGGTGATGACAGTGGTGATCAGTGCCAAAGCTGCACAGAAGATGTTGTCCATTCAATGCAGATAGAAGGTGAATGATCTCATCCATGTTGCCAGAGTAAGGCAACCATCTCATCACTCTAAACTTACTCACTCAAGCCCATCACGCATTCACTTGCATCTCATTCACTGACACCTCAAGGGACATCACCACTCATTCTCTCACACAGACCCTCACATCTCCATCCGGCCTGATCTCCTCTGAAGACTGCCTCTTCAGCCCTCGCTATCTTGATGCCACTTACACACACCCTGGGATAGCCCCTTACCCTGTACAGCCCTTGCCCTGTAGCCTCTTCCCTTGCCTGAGGCCACTTCTCCCCATTGCTCAAGCAAGCCCTAGCCCTGCAGCTGTTGAGAAGCCACCCCCAACTTAGGGCTGGTCTGGTAGGTAGAGACCTGCCCGTGAGTCCCCCTAAAAGTGATGTGGTGCTGTCTGTGAAGCCTGGCGCTGATGACTGTGAGTGCTGCCCGAAGCAAGGTAGGCAAACAAACCCCGAAGTCCTGAGTGAAGTGCAGCTCAACAGGCGCTTATGTACAGTTGTGAAACACATCGTGCCAGGATGATCCAGCCTGGGGGGGGGGATGATTCCGGCGAGCTGGCCTTATAGTGATATGCAGATATATTACAATGAGGTTCCCAACGTCTGACAGCAGAAACGCGGCCCACCATTGGCGGGTAGAGCGGATGATCACAAACTGGTTTCACAATGATGTGAAACCGATTTTTGGCCTTCTCACCATGTTGTCCGCTCACGCCACCAAACACGCCTGACGCCAGCGGGCACAGAAAATTCTGCCCAGAGGCTTCCTATAAGTAAATGAGGATGAAAGATCAACTCAAGAGACTTGGGGCGGAATCGTCCCAGATTTGCACTAAGTGCGGTAGCGGGTGGGAAACAGGACGTTTTACCTGCCGGAATGCCTTTCCTCCCACTGTGAAGGAAGTTGAGAAACACAGCTTCACGTTCATCAATCAGACTGCTGCTTTGAAATGTAGAGAATCCTCAAATCAGAAAACAGTTACAGCACCAAAGGAGGCCATTCAGCCTGCCGTCTCTGTGCCGGCTTTCTGCAAAAGCAACTCAGCTAGTCCCATTCCCCTGCATTTTCCCCCTAGCCCTCCAATTTTTCCTCTGCAGATAATTATCCAAAACCCATTTGAAAGCCACGATTGAACCTGCCTCCACCACGCTCTCAGGCAATGCAGTCAAAATCCTAAGTACTTGCTGTGCAAGAGAGCTTTTCTCATGCTACCTTTCGCTTCTTTCCTCAATCACCTTAAATTGCTATTCCCTGGTTCTTGACCCTTCTGCCAATTGGTACAGTTTCTCCCGATCTACTCCATCCAGACCCCTCATGACTTTGAACACCTATTAAATCTCCTCTCAATCTTCTCCAAAATTAGGCACAATACTCCAGTTGAACCAGTGTTTTATATATCTTCACCATAACCTGCTCGTCTTTGCTTTTGTTCAGAAATGCCGACAGAAGCATTTTTTATTCAGGTTTGTGCTCACAATTTCCACAGACACCAGATAATGGCAGCCAAATTCCTCAAGACCAGGCAAGGTGCTTTTGGTCAAAGGTTTTTCTGATACATTTCTGGGATTTGAACTTTACTGGCAAGGTCAGCATTTATTGTTCACCCCGGATTGCCCTTGAGAAGGTGATGGTGGGCCACCTACTTTGTCTTAAAATTCTTACATTTTTTAAAAGCATTTTGAACCTGCCTGGCCTGATGGTAATCTTGCAATTTAATTTAAAGTAAAATTGCTGAAAAAAAAGAGACATCCTGTCGACACTTTTTGTCCTGCACTCATCAGGACAGATTCGCAAGGATACCAAACCTAGAGGCAACAACAATTTATGCTACATGAGAAGAGGGTGCTGATTGATTGGCAAGTAGACTGTGGTCGAGGTTGCCATGAGGAATGAACCATGGCAATGCCATGACCAATCAGTGTCAACCTGCCTGGTTTGAAATTAGGCAAAAGCTTGGCAGTTAACTGTTTCCTGGTGCATCCTTCTAGGCAATGCCACTACCAAGCAGAGCCCTCTTGCCAACCAGTCAGCACCCTCTTCTCATGCAGTATAAATTGTTGTTTCCTGTGAGATTTGGTAATTTTTTGAATCTGTCCTGATGAGTGCAAGATGAATAGCTCGACAACCTGTCTCTTTTTTCAGCAATACTCAAGTTCTGTACTACCGAATGATTCAAGTAATCTCTTGAACTTTCTTTTTTGCATTTCCACCTGTTATAAATCTAGATCTCTATAAGATTACCTCTCAATTGCCTCATTCCCAAACTGAAAAGCACACGCTTTTTCCTTGGTCTTTTATCCCAACTCAGGCTCTTGACCTTAAGAGTTAACTATGTGGCTCTTCCCTGCAATGCTTCCGACACTTGAATATCTGCCTCTGTTCCTCAGTGGCCAGAATCGCACACAGCGCTCAAAGTCATGTCTGGCCAGAGCTTGGTATGGTTTTCATGTGAAAATGCAATGTGGTGATTGGCATGCTTTTTGAAGAAGTACTATGGTTTGTCAGCCGTTCAGATATCTTATTTGTACCATCAGATCTGTTGTCCCAGCTCCCTGTTGGAATGGAAACCTCTGTATAGATTAATACTCTGCATGGGCACGTCTGACTATGGTGGTAGGAGTATTAGGAAGGATGGGTGGGGAGTGCAGAACATCTCTTGTGTAATCTGTTCTGCTTTGTATCTCTCCATTGGGGGTTGCCAACCTCTCCTTTCAGAAAAGGGCATCGAGAAAACCATTAGTGACACTAAAGCTGGTACTTGGAGCGGAATTAAAAAAAACCCTGACACCATTGTCCCAAATGCCAAAGCAGCATCAGTTAGGAAAATGAAAAAATAACAAAAAATAGAGAAGCAGTGAAGAAAAGGCTATAAAACTATTGAATGAATCTTTTTACTCAACCTTTTAAACTTAGTTCGGTGTAAACCACAGTGCCTGGCAACCCTGGGTAGCTACCATACATGGGCATGATGAGGAAAATGTCTGCTTCCAGTATTAATGCTGTTAACAATTATCTCATTTCCTCCTAACATGACTATTGTTGTGAAACCTTGTTTATTTCTGATGGGAGCATTGACTGACAGATATGTATGCACCTTTAGAACTACCACGGTGATGCAAAATTGCCTGGAACTTGCACATCTGCGGCAGAAGTTTTAGTTCGGTGGGCCCCAGGAGCGGCCGGGGGACAGACCACCAACCGCGATCGGTCCCCGGCTGCGATTTCATGCCAGCTGGCCAATTAGCGGCCAACCAGCGAGAAACCTGCAGTAACAGGCTCAGCGCTGCCGGGGTGGGGGCGGAAGGAGGGGAAGCACTGAAGTCAGCATGGGCACGGGCAAGCGCTCAGAGAAAGCTCCCTGAAGGCAGAGAGCTGCCTCAGAGAGCTGAAGGAGTTAAATGCAATAAATAAAGATTTTAAAATCCGGCAAAAAATACCCACGCATCAGAATCAGTCACCTGAACACATACATGATGAAAATTCCACCCATACATTTTTTTTTGTGTAATAACAGAAACCCCGTTCTGCCCGTGAATGAGGTTTCCTGAGAAATGCAAAAGCCGCCTGGCCGATTTGACCCCACCCCCCTCGGCCAACCGTTACACTGGATGGGCAACGAAAAATCTCCGTTAATTACAACTTTAATGGCCTTATTAGGCCTCTTAATTGTCGGGGGCCCGCTTCCGACTCTCGCGCAAGCCCACAGGCCGAAATATCGCCCGATGTCATCACGCGCTATTTCACTCTCGAGCAGGTCGGGTACGCCAAGCGAGAAATTCTGCCCCTGATCTCTGTCCTTTTTGGTATCCCATTACCCCCCAGCTACATGCACCCATTTAAAAGTGGCTGGCTGGTAGAGTGGGGCAATTGTATGGGTGCTCAGTGCTTTTTTCACCGAGGTAACCATCCCTCCTGTGTGAGCCTGGGCGTTTTTTATTCCCTGGGTGTGTGGGTGTTGTTGGCAAGGCTGGTATTTATTGCCTGTCCCTCTGGTGCCCTTCAGAATAGAGGATTGATACAGGCCACTTCAGAGGGGAGTTAAGAGTCAACCACGTTGGTGTGGAGCTAGAGTAATATAAAGGTCAGACTGGGTAAGGATAGTAAGTTTCCTTTCCTAAAGGCTACTAGTATTTGATTTTATGACAGCCATAGTCACTTTTACTTATACCAGTTTTTAAAACAAACATCTGAATTCAAATTCTCCATCTGCTGTGGTGCGATTTAAACTCATGCATTGAATTACTAGTCCAGTACATAACCACTACACTACTGTACACATCAAAGTCAAACCTCACCCTCTATATACATATGCCCAATTTCCCGCAGAGTTCATTGGATAGCAGTCATAGAGCCAGACAGCACAGGAGGAGACTATTTGGCTCATCGTGCTGGTGCTGGCTCTTCGCAAGAGCTGCCCAGTTAGTTTCATTGCTCTGCTCTTTCCCCATAACTCTATAATTTTTTTCCCTGTCAAGTATATAACCAATTTCCTGCTGAAAGCTACTATTGAATTTGCTCCCACTATGCTTTCAAGCAGTTATAACAACTCACTGTGCAAAACAAATTCTTTTCATATAGTCATTTGCTGGACAGAACTTGAGTGTTGCTGACAAAAGACATGTTGTCAAAACTTTTTGTCTCGCACTCATCAGGACAATTCATAAGAATACCACATGTGAAAGGAACAACAATTTATACTTCATGAGAAGAGGGTGCTGATCCAAACCATTCAGCACTCTCTTGTCATGAAGTATGAACTGTTGTTCCCTTTACATTTGGCATTCTTGCCACGTGTATTTTTTTCAGCAATACTCAAGTTCTTTTCAGTTCTATCTTGGTTCTCATACTCGCCAATTTGACAATTTTTCCTTCCCTTAGCTATTATTAGGGATCGACTTCCTTTTTTGTCTTGTTGTTCAAAGCTGTCCAGATGCAGGGAATGAAGTCTGGGATTCTCCCGATTTGCATTCCTCAGTTCCTCACTCAGGATTGCAATTTTCCAGCTGAGCTATTGGGAGAGCCACAAGGATGATTTGCAAATTATTTTCCCACAAGCGGTGACACCTACATTCGAGAATGACCTAATGTTTGCGGCGGGCAGTGACTTTCAAAGCCAACTACTCTTTAGCCAACAAGAACATACACTGGATCCATGCTCTCCTACATATCTGTAATAAGTAATTGTTTTGATCACTTATGCTTCAGTCTAGCATGTCCATGCAACAAAGCTTCCATTGTTGAATTGTTCCCTCAGTTAAATTTTAGCCGACATTTTCTTTATTTTCATGTTCACTGAATTCAAGTCGTTCAATATTTAGAATTCCTTAAGTATGATCAACACCACATTCCTGACAGGATTAACTGTGATAACTATTGTTAGGGCAAAAGATTGATCCAGTAATTCAGTGCAATGTTTCACTGCACACATGTATGTTTTTGCACTGATGGTTCTGTTGAACTCCCATTTGTACAGGTCTAAAAACCTCTGTGAAAGTGCAACCTGTACACTGAATTTTACGGCATAATGAAAAATAACAAATACCACTGAGTAATTAAGAGGCTGTAATCTTATCTAATGTCAGGGGTTCAGATGACAGAGCCAAGCTTCTCAAACTTAGCTCTGATAGCTTATGACATCATCTGAACCCTTCAATTAGATTACTGCCTTGTAATCACTCCCAGGTGTCCATTATTTGATGAATACTCCAAAACATTTTTTCCTCATTAACTTTTCTTCACTCCTTGAGTCCTTACTGAGATATAATGGCCACCCTGTGGGATCTTAATCAAGCGGCTATTCTGTCTCAGCTCATCTGCTGCTGAATCCCTCACCCATGCCTTTGTGCTCCCTAAAATATTCCAATGTATTTTTGCCGGCCTCCCAGCTTCCAACCTCCAACAAACCTCCACAGTCTACGGTTCTAACTTACACCAAGTCCCATTCGCCCATTACCTCTCTGCTCACTAAACCACATTGGCCCACGGTTAAGCAACAGACTTTAAAACTCTCATTGTTTGTTTACAAATCCTTCCATGGCATAGGCTCTCTCTCTATCTCTGTAACCTCCTCCAGCCCTACAACTCTCCGAGATCTCTGCACTCCCCCAATTCAAGCCTCTTGTGCATCTCCTATTGTAATCGCTCCACCATTGGTGACTCTGCCTTCAGCTGCCAATGGCAAAAGCTCTGGAATTCCCTTCCTAAACCTGTCCGCCTCGCTACCATGCTTCCCTTCTTGAAGGCTCTGCTTCAAACCTATCTCTTTGATCAAGCTTTTGGTCATCTGCATTAAAACCCCCTTATATGACTTGGTGTCAAAATCTGTTTGGTAATGGTTCTTTGAAATGCCCTGGAACTTTTTATGACAT
Organism: Cetorhinus maximus; assembly: GCF_964194155.1. Lineage (NCBI taxonomy): Eukaryota > Metazoa > Chordata > Chondrichthyes > Lamniformes > Cetorhinidae > Cetorhinus > Cetorhinus maximus. The sequence goes on from NC_135892.1 coordinate 5,080,937, forward strand.
TAAAGGGTGCTATGTAAATGCAAGTTGGTGTTTTTCTTGTGTTTTTGTGTGAGACTAGATGGTGAGAGTTGCCATGATGTCTTACCAAAGGGGAGTTTCATACCAGATCAATCCTATTCTCACCTGATTTTGACAAGTGCATGTGTTAGGATGGGACGCTGGATGATGATCAGGAGTGGAAGCCAAGGTTATTTTTCTTTTTAACTCTTCAATAATCCAGGGAATCTGTAATGTCTGAGCGATTGAGAATTACAACAGACATTTTAGTAATTTTCGAAAACATACTGTTACCCCCTAGGTTGACTGCAATTTGATTGGATCCAATATGCCTAAGATTGCTCCTACGCCAGGAGGACTTGCTCGTTGGTGGTCTCACTCCCCAATAGTGCTGTGCCGAAGGGTTCTTAGCCTCCCTTTTATCCTTTGATCAGTCTTTGATTGGTCCACGTTGAGTTTGACTTTAGTCCAAAATATCATGCATAGTTGGTTTTCCCCCTAGTCATTTCCCTGGCATGCTTAACCAGAGGATATATGATGCAATCGGTGAGTTTTCCCTTCATTGCTTTCAAAAGGGGAGGCAGTGGCATAGTGGTATTGTCACTGGACTAGTATTCCAGGGATCTAGAGGAATATCCTGGGGGCCCTTGCTCAATCCCACCATGGCAGATGGTGAAATTTGAATTCAATATAATTCTGGAATTAGAAGTCTGGGGATGACTGTGAAACCATTGATGTAGGAAACCCACCTGTATCACTAATTCCCTTTAGGGAAGGAAATTGGCTGTCCTTACTTGGACCTGACCTACATGTGACTCCAGACCCACAGCAATGTGGTTGATTCTTAAATGTCCTTTGAACAAGGGCAATAAATGCTGACCTAGCCAGTGACGCCCACACCAATAGAAAAGTTTTCAGCTGTGTCTCAGGTAGGTGTGAGATCACCCAAGTTATGAATATCAAATGCCGTTTGAGAAAACACAATAGTATGACATCATCCTGGACCATGACCATGACATTTGTCTTCCTGATGCTGATGGTCAATCCAAACCATTGACAGGTGTGAAGAGAGCCTGTCCATTTGCAGCTGAAGGTGTTCTTGGTGTGAAATGCTAATCATCAGCATAGAGCAACATTCTGAGAAGGACTTGGCATATCTTTATCTTGGATTTCAGGTGGGCAAGGCTAAACAGCTCTCTGTCAGTTCTGGTATATAAGTAGGCTCACTCTGTAGATGACCTCAAGGCATACGTCAACAGCAAAGAGCAGTGTCAACACCAGAATACTGTCGCTGGGTGAAAATCCTGGAACTCTCGCCCTACCCGCACTGTGGGTGTGCCTACACCACATGGGACTGCAGCGGTTCAAGAAGGCGGCTCACCACCACCTTCTCTAGGGGCAACTCGGGATGGGCATTAAATGCCCGTGAAGAATACATTTGTCTTTAAAAATCGAAAAGACAATTTTTTTTAAAGCAAACCACATGAATGATCAGCCTCTTTCCATTACACCCCTTGCAGCAATTGTAAGCCTGTTCTTACAGAATTTGAGATGCCAGTATTAGTGATCCCTGCTGCTACCCTTTCTGAGTGCTGACCCTGGACAGGGCCGGCGTTATGTGTCCGTCCAGCCTGGCTGTCTCATTATCCATTAGCCCATGTAAGGAAAGGAGATGAGGGGGAAGGAAATTTCAAATATGACAATTATTAATCAATAATGATGATCCACACAGCAGTACTCGGCAATTCTGTCTGTGCAGGGCAGCTTTGCTAAAGTGACAGATTTTGCCTTTCACACACATGATTGAATTCCTGTTGTCTTTTCTCATTATTCTGCCGCATAATTGTAACAAAGCACTTTCAATTTTAGTTTTGTCTACGTTTGTCTTACACTTGGCAGCTTCTTCTCTCAAACTTCTTTTTCATAAAAAAAATATAACAGATTGTCTTGTTTCGCCAAGTTCCAGTGTTCGGGGCATGGATGATGTCAGTCACAGGTGTATTGGCACAGTCCGTTCACTGAGCTCTGGGATGGCTGTGTAATTACTTCGAGAGCTCATTAGGAGACTTTCAAAAAGGGGGGGGCGGTGGTGGGGGGCGGGTGCAGTTGGTTGGAGAATGAATGTGGTACATTAAACTGTAGTGAGGGCATTGGGTGGGAATGGTCAGGTATGCAGTGATTGGGACAACACTTTGACATTTCTCTGATCGCAAAACACTTTCCAAATATTTAATTTTCATAGAAGGGTCATATTTTCTCTGGAGTAAACAGTTGTTAATCATACATTAAAGTTTCTCACAAAAGTCCAAGGCTTTTAAAAAATTTTATAAACCTGAGTTATTTCCTTTTCCAAATTATATCCTGTCCCCCACACCCTCTTCCCCACACCCTCCTCCCCTACACCCTCCTCCCCTACACCCTCTTCCCCACAGCCTCCTCCCCTTCACCCTCCTCCCCACCCTCCTCCCCAATCCCTCTTCCCCTCCACCCTCTCTTCCCCACACCCTCTTCCCCTCCACCCTCCTCCCCACACCCTCCTCCCCACACCCTCCTCCCCACCCTCTCTTCCCCACACCCTCTTCCCCTCCACCCTCCCCCCCACACCCTCCTCCCCTCCACCATCCTCCCCACACCCTCCTCCCCACACCCTCCTCCCCTTCACCCTCCTCCCCTTCACCCTCCTCCCCACCCTCTCTTCCCCACACCCTCTTCCCCACCCCCTCCTCCCCTTCACCCTCCTCCCCTTCACCCTCCTCCCCACCCTCTCCTCCCCTTCGCCCTCCACCCCACCCACTCTTCCCCACACCCTTTTCCCCTTCATCCTCCTCCTCACACCTTCCTCCCCTCCACCCTCCTCCTCACCCTCTCTTCCACTTCACCCTCCTCCCCACCCCTCTTCCCCTTCACCCTCCTCCCCTTCACCCTCCTCCCCACCCCTCTTCCCCTTCACCCTCCTCCTCACAGCCTCCTCCCCTCCACCCTCCTCCTCACCCTCTCTTCCACTTCACCCTCCTCCCCACCCTTCTTCCGCTTCACCCTCCTCCCCACACCCTCCTCCCCTCCACCCTCCTCCCCACCTCCTCTTCTCCTTCACCCTCCTCCCCACACCGTCTCCCCTTCCACCCACCTCCCTACCCGCTCTCTCCCCTCGTCTCTGCCCTCACTCCTCTCTCCACCCTGGTCAGAACCCCCTTTCCCCTTCCAACCACCTCCCGACCAACTCTCCACCCTTCTCCTCACTCCCTCTTCCCCTCCATCCTCCTCCTCACCCCTTCCCCCTCCACCACGACCCTCCTCACCTCCTCCCCTCCTCCCCTCCTCCTTGCTCCTCACCTCCTCTTCCCTTCCACCCTCAACCTCCCTACCCCCACATCCCCTTCATCCTCCTCCCCAACTCCTTCTCCCCTCCACACCCTTCTCACCCCTTCACCTTCCACCCTCTTCCTGAACCCCTCTTCCTGCTCCACTCTCCTCTTCACCTCCTCTTCTCCTCCACCCACCTCTCCACCTCCTCCTCCTCTCCACCCTCCTCCCCAACCCCTCTTCCCCCTCAACCCTCCTCTACACCCCCTCTTCTCCCTCCACCCTCCTCCCAATCCCCTCTTCCCCTCAACCCCTTCCCACCTGCACCTCCCCACCACCCTCCTCCACATCCCCACATCACCGTTCACTCTCCTGCCCACCTCCTCTTCCCCTCCACCCTCCTCCACACCCCCTTCCCCCTCCACTCTCCTCCCCACCTCCTCCTCCCTACCACCCTCCTCCACATCCCCACATCACCGTTCACTCTTCTCCCCACCTCCTCTTCCCCTCTACCCTCCTTCCCACCTCCTCAGGTGTTTATTCAATTCCCTATTGAAGGTCCACAATTGATTCTGCCTCCACTACCCTTTCAGACGGTGCATTCCAGACTCTAACCAGTCTCCGCATTAAAAAAAATTCCTTTTGTCACTCATGGTTTCTTGGCCAGGCACCATAAACCAGTGTGGTCTGGTTCTTGACCCTTAAATGGACTTTCCATCCATTAAAGAGAAAAATAACAAATTTATATCACGCCTTTCAGGTGTCCAAAAATGCCTTACAATGAATAATGTCCAGATGCAGCAAGACCTGGACGATATCCAGGCTTGGGCTGACAAGTGGCAAGTAACATTCACGCCACAGAAATGTCAGGCAATGACCATCTTCAACAAGAGAGAATCCAATCATCTCCCCTTGACGTTCAATGTTATTACCATCATTGAATCCCCCACTATCAACATCCTGGGGGTTACCATTGACCAGAAACTGAACTGGACTAGCCATATAAATACTATGGCTACAAAAGCAGGTCAGGGGTTAGGAATTGTGCAACGAATAACCCACCCCCTGACTCCCCAAAGCCTGTCCACCATCTACAAGGCACAAGTCAGGAGTGTGATGGAATACTCTCCACTTGCCTGGATGAGTGCAGCTCCCACAACACTCAAGAAGCTTGACACCATCCAGGATTAAGTAGCCCATTTGATTGGCACCCCATCCACAAACATTCACTCCCTCCACCACCGATGCACAGTCTACAAGGTGCACTGAGGGGCACACCAAGGCTCCTTAGACAGCACCTTCCAAACCACGACCAGTACCATCTAGAAGTACAAGGGCAGCAGATACATGGAAACATCACCAGCTGCAAGTTCCCCTCCAAGCCACTCAGCACCCTGACTTGGAAATGTATCGCTGTTCCTTCACTGTCGCTAGACCAGAGAACTTGTTTTTGTAATATTGATTGAGGGATAAATATTGGCCGGAACACTGGCATAAGTCTCCTCTATACTTTGACAGAGTGCCATGGGATCTTTTACATCCACTTGATAATGCTGAAGGGGCCTCGGAGTGACAGGTTTTCACATCCACATTATGTATATAAGTGCAAGTTGATAAGTGAGCTGATATTTATTTGTCCACACGATATAACTGATGTACAACTTCTCTATAAATGGATCGATTTTCATTATCACATGGTATTCCATGTCAGGAGGGCTCAGTACCACAATGGGGCTACCTGAATTTTAGAGTTACGCGCGTCACCATGGAGTTGTTATTTTCTTCCATCCATTAACTTTAGTGGGAAAGCAAATCGATATAGAAATTCCTGAAGTTCCTCAGTGAGAAGCAGACACAGAAACACAGGGGGGAATTATCTCCCCATCGGTGGGGGGCGGTGGGGCTGAGCGGGAGCGGGCGTGGGCAGGAGTGCAGCCGATTACTGCCCGTGATCGGTTGCGCGCCGTCATTTTATGTGAGCCGGCCAATTAAGGACCGCCCAGCGTGTTGCGCACCCGGAAGCGCCGAGCGCTCCTTGTGCGGGCGGGGGGGAGGAGGGAGAGTTGGGGCCTGTGGTCTTTCACGTACGCATGCAGAAGAGCGCAGAAATCTCCCTGAGGCACAGAGCTGCCCAGGGACTTTCATTTCATTGTGAAAAATTTAAATAAAGAAATAAAAAATTTCCAGACATGTTCCCTCATGAGCTGGGACATGTCAATGAATTTTAACGAAAAAATTTATTTGATTTATAAAAAATCGTGAAACTGCATCCCGCCCGTGGATGAGGTTTCATGATAAATGCGAAGGCCGCCTGGGCTCTTCGCCTGCCGCCAACCTTAAGGTTGGACGGGCAGCTCTGTTAATCCTTTCAATTAGTTTTTAAATGGCCTTATTAGGCCTTTGACAGTTCAGCGGGTACGCAGCCGATTCTGGCGCGCCCGCCAAAGTGAAGATTGGAATGGCGCGCGGTAAAGTTGGGACGCACGCCCCGATGTCACCGCGCATCATTTTACGTGTCGGTGAGCGGGGCCAGCCCCCACATGCCAACCCGAAGACTCTGGCCACAGATGTCATGATGCTCAGGTTGTGTGTGTGCAGCCTGCACTATGGTGGGGTTCAGAGACATAAAGGATGGATATGGACAGTATATTCAAGCTGAGGGCAGGAAACATATAACAGGAACATCAACTTTTATTTACTCTTTCATTGGACGTGAGCTTTGGTGGCAAGGCCAGCATTTGTTGCCCATCCCTAATTGCCCTTGAACTGAGTGGCTTGCTCAGCCATTTCGGAGGGCAGTTGAGAGTCAACCACATTACTGTGTGGGTGTGGAGTCACATATAGGTCAGACCATGTAAGGACAGTAGATTTCCTTCCCTCAAGGGCACCAGTGAACCGGGTGGATTTTTACAACAATTGGTGATAGTTTCATGCTCACCATTACTGAGACTGGCCTCCAATTCCAGATTTATTAATTGAATTTAAATTCCACCAGCTGCCCTGATGAGATTTGAACCCATATCCCCAGAACATTAACCTGGGCTTCTGGATTACTAGACCAGTGACATCACCACTACGCCACCATCTAACCCCTGTCCCACTGAAGATGTGTAACTTAGGCCGATAAACAAGTCATACGTTTACCGCTTTGGGTGAAGTCTTCCAACAATACAACAGTGACTAAACTTCAAAAGCACTTCATTGGCTGTGAAGTGCATTGGGGCATCCTGTGCTCATGCAAGGTGCTATATAAATGCAAGATGTTCAGTGCTTATGTCTCTGGTATATCAAAGCAACATTTTCATATTTTATAAGATGGCTCTCTGTCAAGCAACGTCTTGATTTTAAAATTCTCATGCCTGTTTTCAAACCCTCCATGACTGGGTCCCTTCCCGGCTATGTAATATCTTCCAACCCCAGAACCCTCCAAACCCAAGACCACCACCATCTAGAAGGGCAAGGGCAATAGACACATGGGAACACCACCACCTGCAAGTTCCCCTCCAAGCCACTCACCATCCTGACCTTGGAAATATGTCGCTGTTCCTTCACTGTCGCTGGGTCAAAACCCTGGAACTCCCTCCCTAACAGCACTGTGGGTGTACCTACACGACATGGACTGCAGCAGGTCAAGAAGGCAGCTCACCACCACCTCAAGGGCAATTAGGGTTGGGCAATAAATGCTGGCCCAGCCAGTGATGCCCACATCCCAAGAATAAATTAGAAAAAATTACCTGTGCTCCTTAAATTCTGGCCTATTGTGTATTCGAAATCATTATTGCTCCAATATTGGAGGCCATGCTTTCAGTTGCCTAGGCCCCAAGCTCTGGAATTCCCTCCCTACACCTCTCTGTCTCTCTACCTCGCTTTCCTCCTTTAAGACATTTCTTAACCCTACTTGTTTGACCAAATGTTTGGTCATCTGACCTAATATCTCCTTACATGCCTTGGTGCCATATTTTGTTTTAGGATGCTCCTGTGAAGCACCTTGGGATGTTTCATTCTGTTAAAGGTGCTATATAAATGTAGGTTGTTGTTGTTCAACCTACTGCGTGTATTTTAACAGGTGTGGAGGAGGGCTTGGGGGAACCATCCTGTCCTCACCTGATGTTTACACCTCAACACTTTCCAGTAGACCTCGATGGGCAGCAATCGGGAGAGGGAACCCCAGCTGATATTTTCTTGTCCTTAGCCCAAGGCTGCTCATCCCAACTGGAGCCCTTCCTCAGGTCACAACAGCTGAGAGAGATTGACCGACTCAATACAGACTAGAAGCTGCGCATTGAACCTTTCAGGTGTACATGGCTCAGTACATGGGGGACTTCATTCACCGATTGAGCATTCGGGGCAGTTATACCGAGTATTAACACCAACGACATGTAGAAGTAGTTCCATTTTGCTTCATTCCTCCAATCCCAGCTTTTTCGAAATGAAACATTCGCAATTTAATTTGCCGGCATCATTTTCTTGTGCAACCATATATAACTCTGTGATATTGGTGCTTTTAAATTGCCGCTATAACATATACTGTAATTTGCAGGAGCCCTAGACTTTTGCTGGCCACAATCACAACTAGCCTAGACCTTTAATCAAGAAAGGTGAATAGTGATAGAATGCAACAATTTCATAAGGACAATTACTCGTTTAGAAGCAATTGTATGGAAACATGTCTGAAACAACCCTTGCTCCTTTGAACACATTCCTCACAAAGCTAGGATCAATCCTACATACTGAGCCTATTATATAACTAATATAGAACATCTATTAAGTTCAAAACTGAGACAGACCATGTCCAGCAGTAGATGGCAGCACTGAAACCTCAAATTACCACATTTTTGGTATGCATTCGTGTTGGAGTCTATTTGTAATTAAGTCAGGGTCTCATTAAAATGAAACATGATAAGACACATATAGCTGTCTTATAAGTACTTTGTAGTCACAATTAATGGTTTCTGAAGATCAAACTGCTGGATAACAAAAATCACCCCATTCACAAGCAGAAGTGTAACACTGAGGGTATTCATGATATACGAATTAGGATTGTGCTGCTGCAACATTTTACAATATTAGTTCAAGTTGTCAGTGTAAGTTTGACTCTGCCGCTAAAATAGTACAGGCAATATTAACGGGAGGGACCTGATAAAGTTAAGTGCATTCAAATATTATGAAAAGTAGATTGTACTTTTTAACAGCCTTTGCCTATAATGCCTGTAAATATTTCAGCTATATCTCAGAAGATTATTAGTTGAAGTTTACAGCACATGAGGTGCCTGACAGTGCCTAAAGATTTAATACAAAGTGCTCCTTCCAAATGGTTTTTGCTCCCCCCACCCCATAGTACTGAAATAGCCCTAACCAAAGTCCTGAATGGTTTGACTCTGACCTTAGTACATGATTGTGGCTCATCCACTTTACCTTCTCTGCAGCCTTTGACACAGCTGACCTCACCATCTTTCTCTTCCAATGTCTAGCTTAATGAGATTGGCCTCACTCTCAGCAATCCTATCATAGCCAAAGCATATCCAGCAATGGCTTCTCTTCCCAGTTGTGTACTGTTACCTTCTAAATCCACCGAGGAGCTTTCCTTTGCCTCCCACCACCTTCTTTCACATCTACCCGCCGCCTATTAGCATTACTGATATAGGAATGACTTCCACATGTACAGTGATGGCACCCAAGCTTTGCCTGACCACCATTTCTCTCAGCTCCTCCTGTTCCTGTGCTGTCACATTGATTCTCTGGCATTGAGTCCGTGCGAGCTGCAATTTCCTTCAGCTAGACATCAGGAAAACAAAAATCAACATCTTTGGCATCCGTCACAAACTTTCACTTGTATCCTTAAGCATGGTAACTTCCTGCTCCGCAATGGGAAACTGATCACGTGAAACCCACCGTGTGTCCCCCTTCACCCCCCCTCCTCGCCCTCCTCTCCACCCCCCAGGGAACATTTTATTTTACAGGCACTATATAAATACAAGCTGTTGTTGTAAGTGCCAATAGACTTTTATTAAGTGGATTTAAATGGCAGCACCTTTGCCTCTCAATCAGACAGTTATGGGTTCACGCCCTAGTCTTGAAACATGAGCATGTTTTCTAAGTTGACACTCTGGTAGAATAATGTGGGGGAGTGCTGCTCTTTCAGCTGAGGGCTAATTTAAACCAAGGCCCCGTCAGGTAGGCCACCAAGAAAATTAGGGATCGAGGTTGGGGCCCAAGCTGTGTTCATTGTGTGCAGCAGGTCCGAGGCGGGGAGGCGCTGAGTGAACAAGGGATGCGCTGAAGAGCAGCACTCCCTGTGGGCCTGGGGAAGCCTTCGGCCTCCTCCATCCCCCAACACGATCCCAGTGTTCTCTCCTTTTCTTCTTCCTGCTGATGGTCCTGACGTCTTTGCTCCGTGTCCCCCAGTCCCGATCGTGGCCCAGAACACCCAGGCTTTACTGACTGCCAGGGAACTTTCCCAAGGGTTCCATGCACCTGGCTTCCTGCCACTTGTTTATTTTCCTGCCCGGCTGTCAATTTGGCCACCTGTCCAGCGGGAGTTTGCAACAACTTATTTAAATGAGGACCTCCACATTCTTGTTGTTGGGTATTTCCTCTCACTCCCCGTATATTCTCTACCCCCTTGCAAATACTGAGGCCAGTGTCCCTCGGGTCAAGTGCAGTGTTCGTGTCCCTCTACCCATGGGCTCTAACTGTTTGACTTGTATTCTCCCTCTCCGCTCAGTCTGTCTGAGGGCTATGCCCTGAATGTGCCAATGCTGTGCTCTATCTAACCCAGTGACTGCTGACTGCCTCTGCAATGTTTGGGGCAAAATTGTTCTACTTTGGTGTGTTAGTTTGCCTCTGGCCTTGAATCGGAGGATTGTGGATTCAAGTCCCATTTCGGAGCTGGAATACCATTGTTCAAAGTGGCATCTTTTGGATGAGATCCTAAGGCCCTGCCTACCTGTTCAGGTGATTAAAGAACCCATGACATTCTGCGTAGAGCAGGGAGTTGTCTCAGTGTCCTAGCCAGCATTCCTCACTCAACCAGCACTACCACCAACAGATTAAATGATTATTGATCTCATTGTGCTGCTTTGAGGGAAACTGCTGTATGCAAATTGGTTGTTTTATTTGCCTGCATAACAACAGTTAATTAAAGGTTAATTAGCTGGGTGTGAAATGCTTTTGGCCTGTCCTGAAGATGCGATGGCATGATGTAAACATGGCTTCTTTTCTTTCCCTCTTACTTTGCTACCATTGTAATAAAGAGTTTTTTTTTTGTCCTGAACTTTTCTGAGGTTCTCCCAATCTCCTGCCATATCTTTGGCAGAAGATGGGTGGAAAGCCTGGAGATATTGCTGTTTTTAGCCAGTTATACCACATTTCTGGGAATGATGCCAATATCCTGTCAGAGAGGCACCACAAGTAGAAACTTCAAGTATTTCTCAAGAAGCTGTTAATTTTGTAAACGATCTTTCACAATCTGGTCAGATATCTAAGTAAAGCTATTCTGTACCACAGCATATGCAAGTACAGAGGAATTCCTCCTCTTCTTTGAGGTACTGTACTCTAAGCAGACATTGACAACTATGGACTTCTATTGGATTGGTCCATGATTATGCTTGGCAAAGTACTGCTGTGGTTTGCTTCTGTAGCATGGCTGACCAGGAAACTCTCCTGCCCTTACCGCCTGCCAGCAGGCATAATGGAATTTACAAGCTGATAATCAACCGATTTAACCATGTGATGAACACACCTCCTGTGACCATCAAGTCCAGAAGTGGGACTTGAACCCAGGGCTTCTATGCCTAGAGGTAGAAAGGTTACCATTGTGCCACAGGTCTACAATGGAGTTGCTAGGTTAAAAGAAGGCCAATGTCTATCCAATTCACCTTCGACCGTACAGGTAGAATGATGTAAGGATAATGGAGTTATTGATGAATCACAGCAATCAATCTCTATCAACTCGTCTAAAACAGCCCCCGACAGGACATGAGGAAAACTCCAGTGGTGGAGGACTTTGGGAACCACAGTTCCAAGGTCACCTGTTCTTCCCAAGCTATACTACATAACTTAGAAGTTACAATTTGAACAGTGGGTCAGTTTTCCTTTCTCCTCTAGTGAAGGTTTTACCACATACTGAGGCACCATCAACAGACAGCACAAGCTGACCTTTGCTCATGGTCATTGAGTAGTCAGCACATTATTCAACTGTGGGAGCATCATAGTTAGCTATGGTCCTATCCTAATCAGTGCCAGAGCAATTCCAGTTATGTAGGCCATACATTGCAAAGATTGGCTGATCAAAACAAACAACAAGTTACTTTGTTTGTTTATAACAGGCAACTGAGACTAACTTCTTGGTCCAGGTTGATTTAATGAATTGAAATTCTCCAACTGCTGTGATGGGGTTTGAACTCACATCTCTGGATCATTAGGCCAGCTCTCTAGATTACCAGTGCAGCGACATAACCACAATGCTACTGAACCCTATGGCTAACTACATGACCAGGAATCAGATGTACCAGTTAGGTCATCTGACTTTGCTACTCCTTTATCATTAAGTGCACCAAAGCTGTTTACAAACATTATGATTACCAGCTTGCTATTAAATAGCCAAGGGAATAGAACGTACGACCTGTTCCTTCATGGTCAGGGTAAAGGGATACTCCTTCTGTCATAAGACTATCTGGGAAAGGAATGTCTATCCATCATATAGATCCCACCATGAGTGTCAGGAGAACAGAATTTATATCCCATCACTAGATTCTTATGGAAAAGGAGCTGTACCTGAATATTCAACAACACAACAACTTATATTTATATAGCACCCTTATCTCTCTTCCTAACAGCACCGTGGGTACACCTACACCACATAGAATGCAGCGGCTCAAGAAGGCAGCTCACTACTACCTTCTCAGGGGCAATTAAAGGTGGGAAATAAATGTGGGCCTAGTCAGCGATGCCCATGTCCTGTGAATGAATAAAAAAAAATGTAATGAAATGTCTCAGGGCCGTTCATGGGAGCATTATAAACCAAAGTATGACATCAAGTCACATAAGAGGATATTAGGTCAGATGACCGAAAGCTAAGTCAAAGATGCCGGTTTTAAGCAGTGTCTGAAAGGAGGGGAGAGATGTTGGGAGGTGGAGAGGTTTAGGGAGGGAATTCCAGAGCTCGGGGCCCGTGAAAACACGGCCACCAATGGTGGAGCAATTAAAATTGGGAATGCACAAGAGGTCAGAATTGGAGGAGCGCAGATATCTCTGGCTACAGAGATAGGGAGGGAACAAGGTCATGGTAGGATTTGAAAGCAAGAATGCAATTTTTAAAATCAAGGTGCTGCTTGCCCAGGAGCCAATATAAGTCAGCGAGCACAAGGGTGATAAGGCAACGGGACTTGCTGTGAGTTAAAACTGGGCAGCAGAGTTTTGGATGATCTCAAGTTTAAGGAGGGTAGAATGTGACCAGTCAGGAGAGTGCTGGACTTGTCTAGGGGTACCAAAGACATGAATGAAGGTTTCAGCAGCAGATGCATTGACGCGGGTAAAGTTGGAGATGGGAAGAGGTGGAAATATGAGGAGAAAAAGCCAGGTATCACATCACTAGGGAAAAATGCCACGTACCCTATCGCTAGACCAACCCTCCAGGATTGGCCTGGACTCTCCACGAATTGAAGATCAATCTCCAGGTCACTGCTGTGTACAACACTGTAGAAAAATCATCGGGACATTCAAAAAGATAGTTTCCAAAAAAAAAAAAATTCTTTGAACATTTCTCTTTACCAGATATAAAAATATTGACAATGGAAAAAATAAGGCTGTTTGGCTGATAGTCAAGAATCATGTGATTGGGTAATGAGTCTTTTTGCTTTCCAGTTGGCAGAGGAAGGCAGTACATCACAAGGATGGATGTGTTGGCCGACTAATGGCTGGAGTGTGGGGGCAAGTCATGTGATTAAACCTTTAGGAATACATTTAATCACAGCCGGCAACCCTACTAGATCTTTAAGATAAAGGGTCCTACATCGAATGAGTAGGTGAAAGGACTGGGTACTCCACCATTAAAAGTTATAGGAGAAAGATCCATAATCGTCACTAGGCTGTCATGGAAATGGGTGTGCACCACGTCACTAGACTCTCAGGGAAAAATGATACACACCCATCATTAAGCTTCTTGGAAAAAGGGTTGTGTCAGCTATTATTGGATTGTCGGTGGGAAGGGTTGGTGCCCCATCAATTTCCTCATTCTTAGTGAACATTCCCTACTTTAATATGAGACCATGTTCACTTGCTTAAGAATTTGCAGAGAAGCCCAAGAAACCAGCAAGGTTTTGCCAATCTGACGACAGGTTTAGCTCGCGACAACAACAGAGGAAAGCAAGAAAATGGATCACTGTGAATTGTGGAATGCTTAGCGATTACATCAACATCTTGTAATGTATTGCTCAAGCCTTGCTAAATTGGTTTGATTTAAGAGTGGATCATCCCGTGTTGCTAACTGAATAATGCCATAACTTGCCTTCCCACTTAGCTAGGTTGCTGCCTTTGTCACGGCTCCTACTCAAAAGTCATTTTAATTCCTGTGGTAAATCACAGTGAGTTTAAGCAGCAAGAACCAGGCAAAGCCTGTAGCATCATTTCAGAAGCTTTCTATTAGCTGTTATTAATATGAAGGATTGCCTGCAATTTGAACTGAAATTTTTAGACTTATTCGTCTAGCAGTTTTGGCATCTTTTATGTATGCCAGTAATTATCCACAATTTTCTGATTTGTAATGTCGATCCTTGAGCACAAAATGGTTGATACTGATTGGAAATGGAGTTCGTCATTCCAAATATCTGCCTCTGTTCCCCATTATGTGTACATCTCCCATAAGGGCCGTGGAATTGGCATTGGAAAGCGATTTCTGAGATAGGCAGGAACTCATCTGAGTATGTTAGTGAAATCCTGCTAATGTAATTTGGGCACATGTCTGTCAATGAGACCATCTAGCTGCTCATAAAGAGTGGACGCTCAGGGTTGTGAAGCTGTATGTACAGAAATTCAAGGACCACCCTCTGGTGCTGCTGCATAACTTTGCCCTGCGAGGAAGTACTGTCATGGAGAAGGCAGGCTCTCAGCTGGATCTCAGTTAGTCACAAAGAGGAACAGGAGGAGATTGAAGAACAAACCCAGGACCTCTACCATCTACAGGGACAAGGGCAGCAGACGCCTGGGAACACCACAACCTGGAAGTTCCCCTCCAAGCTCACACACCATCCTGACTTGAAACAATCTCGCCGTTCCTTCACTGTCACTGGGTCAAAATCCTGGATCTCCCTTCCAAACAGCGCTGTGGGTGTACCTACACCACACGGACTGCAGCAGTTCAAGAATTCTCAAGGGCAATTATGGATGGGCAATAAATGCTGGCCTAGCCAGCGACGCCCATGTCTCATGAATTAATAGGTTAGAAAAAACTATCCAGTTTTAGCTGTTCTGAGCAATCTCATAAAGGGTACTCTCTCCTAATTGCAAATGTGGACACTCCATTAATGATGAAGCTTATATCCTTCTACATCCATCCCCAAAACCCTTCACCTTCAATGTTTTAAATGTTACAGGAAAATCACACATTTCACACAGGAACATCGGAATTGCTAGACAAGAGAAACCAAAGTTTTGGCCCAGGGGAATCTGGCACCTCCCGTATGTCTTGTTATTTGAGCCCTAGCAAGCACTGGGGACCAGAAAGTGTCAGGGATATTCCAAAAGAAATAAAAAACATTTTAGCCCATGGACTCATAGACGTTTACAGCACGGAAGGAGTCCATTCGGCCCATCGTGTCCGCACCAGTCAACAAAGATCTGACGCCACTAATCCCATTTTCCAGCGCTTGGCCCATTGCCTTGGAGGCTATGGCAATGCAACTGAATATCTAAATACTTCTTAAATGTTACGAGAGTTTCTGACTCAACCACCCTTTCAGGCAGTGAGCTCCAGACTCCCACCACCCTCTGGGTGAAAAAATTTCTCCTCATCTCCTCTCTTAGCCTTCTACCTCTTACCTTAAATCTATGCCCCCTGGTTATTGACCCCTCTACTAATGGCAAAAGTACCTTCCTATCCACGCCCCTCATAATCTTATACACCTTGTCCTTGTACACCTTATATACCTTAGCTTGTCCAATTGATTTGAATTTTTGGGCTTGAAGCACAGAAGAATGGGGAAGGAAGCTCAAACCATAGCACTTCCATGTTACACAACATGCTTTCACACAAATTTTCTTATTAATGCACAGTAGATTAAATTGGAAAGAATGAAACATTTACCCTTGCTCCCTTATTATCCCGCGCATTGTTAATGAATAGAATATTATTTATGTATTAGCAGGATTGATTGCAAGCCAGGTAACCTTTGTGTTAGAGCCAGATACAGATACCGATAGATAGATATTTATGTTGAAACTCCTCCCACTCGATCTCCCCGAGCTTCCACTACACACTGCCCTCCTTGGCACCGAGCGTGAATTAGTGTCCATGATGCCACTTTACTCAGGTGCCATCATTCGCAATGCTTGATCGACTTCCTTACCAGCTGTTCTTGGGTAATAATTTATGGGACAACTTCTCCCTAGGTGCTTTGGCCTGCTTTGCTTCCTGGGAGACATTGAGGGGAAAATACCTTTCCAGGTGTTGCCATCTGCTTTTGCATCCCACTGTAGGTAAATTAAACGTTTAATCGCATTTAATCTGTTGCTCAAACCAGGGCTGGAAATTGGGTTGTCAACTCTGGCGAGGCAGAAGCCGGGAGGCGCAGTGAGAATGTCACGGAATCCTGTCGGCGTGGGGCAAGCGTTTGAGCCCATCCAGGGTGGGGCAAAGTTCAAAGCCCTGAACACTAGCGGGGCGGGTTGGGTTTCTGTGATACACATAAATGAACAGAAGTACTTTGTATCCTTGTTTGGAATTGGCTAGTTCAGGGTACTCGCTGTAAGCACGATCGTGTGTTCCTGCTGAATACGAACATACGAATTGGGAGCAGGAGTAGACCACTGGGCCTCTCGAGCCTGCTCCACCATTCAATAATATCATGACTGATCTCTCCCGCCTACCCCGATAACCTTTCACCCCCTTGTTCATCAAGAATCTATCTACCTCTGTCTTAAAACTATTCAAAGACTCTGCTTCCACCGCCTTTTGAGGAAAAGAGCTCCAAAGACTCACGACCCTCTGAGAGAAAAGAAGTTCTCCTCACCTCTGTCTTAAATGAGCGACCCTTTATTTTTAAGCAGTGACCCCTAATTGTAGATGCTCCCACAAGAGGAAACATCCTCTCCACACCCACCCTGTCAAGGCCCCTCAGGATCTTAAAGATTTCAATCCTCGCCCCTTTGGCTCAGACTCCAGACTTTCCACTTGCCCCCCACCCTACACATGCACACCTGGTGGCTCCTGAAGGATGCTCCCCCGAACATACACACACAGAGGGCACACAGAGGGCACCATCCACACTGGGTTCCAGTGGCGGCTCTGGCCTGTGCCCTCATGATCTTTACATTGGCAAACTTGCGCGCTCTGACCCCCCGGGGCCTTGGCATCGCGGCCCATGCCTGCTTCCTGCAGAGGTGCCGATTCCGCTTCTGCCTCACACTGCACTCACCTCAGGGCTGGTGGGAGAAACACAGGCAGGGCAGCAAACAGAAATGTCCATGGGCTCAGTACATGAACAGGGCTGCGATGAAATGTGCCATGTCGTCACGCTGGCTGCGCCTACGCACAAGTGCTTCCTATAGCCTGCCGGTGAAATGCCGTTCAGTGAAGTGGAGTCTGTTGCTGCTGGGACGGGAGTCGATCAATTAATGGGGACCCCATCATTTTAAAATTTCCCACACTGCTTTTAATAGCCGCCGGGAGACAGGGGCGTTTCTGGGAGTCTCCCGGCCATTCTGGGAAGGTTGGCAAACCAGGCTGGAAATGATAGGTAGATAGAGAGACAGATAAATAGATGAACAGATAGATAGACAGACAGGCAGGCAGGTGGGCAGGCAGAGCTAGACAGAAGCTAGACAGAAGCTAGACTGAAGCTAGACTTCATATTGGACCGGTGCACAGACCGCCTGGAGGACCCTCGCGGACCACACATCGAGAACCCACTACCCTAAAGTGTAACTCGGCAGTGACATTTAGCTTGTCGCTTGATTTGGGGAAGTGCTGATTGTTCTCTGGAAATACTGTACTCTAATCTGGAATATTTAAACAAAGGGCTATAGCTGCCTTTCAACATCTTCAATCGTTTGGAAAAGTTGCAAAAAAAATCCGTTTTTGCACTTTAACAGTATGGAATCCAAAACATAAAGTCACATTGTCTGGCTGAAAGTTTTCACTGAACAGCTCAACAGGAAGTTTCAGCTGCAAGAATTTAAAATTAATCTTGAGGGTGAAGATAGAAAATTGCTTGTGGCTTTCTTTATTGTTTTAGTTTGTCGTTACTTGACTGTCATGATATTAAATTAGCAGGAATTCATGTCTGTTTATTTTATTGTAAAACTTTCTGCGTTGTGGGATATTCCCCGGTGGTAGAAAATACTCCAGGGGAAGGAGGATGCTCCCAGTATAGGATGTTTCAGGGAGGGTTAGTGTTGGTTTCATCCCAGCTATCGTCAAGATTTCACTGGTCGTGCCTGGATTAGACTCAGACATTGGGAAAGTGCAATTTTTTAAATGCTTTGTGGGTTTGAGTTGTTCTTTTGAGACTGAGTTGTCTAAGGATCCAAATTCCTCTGGGTGTTCTGCAATCGTGTGCCCTGCTGGGTGTTGTCACATGCTTTTGCATCCCACTGGAGGTAAGGTTAAATATTTAATTGTATTAACTCCGTTGCTCAAACCAGAGCTGGAATTGATAGATAGATAGACAGACAGACAGACAGACAGAGAGACAGACAGGTAGATAGATAGATAGACAGACAGACACAGACAGATAGATAGATAGACAGACAGACAGATAGATAGAGAGACAGCTAAATAGATAGACAGACAGACAGACAGATAGATAGATAGATAGATAGATGAAAGTCACCGTAGTCCCAGAGGACCATAGGCTGCTCTCTCATCAGAGAGCGACGACTGGCAGTGAGTTTAACCTGAGGGTCACCATACCTCAGTTGAGGGGCAAGGCTGAGGAGGCGGGGCCTTCATGGATGACCTCAAACAGTATGAGGATTGAACCCATGCTGTTGGCGTCAACTCTGCATCACAAACCAGCTGCCTAGCCAGATAGACAGACAGAGAGTCAGGTAGACAGACAGATAGATAGACAGACAGACAGAGAAAGAGAGATAGATTAAACAGACAGATAGATAGAGGGATAGATAGAGACAGATAGATAGAGATAGATAGAGAGAGATAGATGGATGGATGACAGACAGATGATGGCAGACAGATATAACTGAATAGAACCTAGATAGACCAACAGGCAGACAGACAGATGGAGAGAAAGAAAGGTGCAATAATAATTTTACATATTGTTACTACCCAGCAAAATGGGCAACAGCTTAATTTTGATATCATGATGGATGTTAACGCTTTCCGATGCAATTTTTGTCCTTTTAGGATGGGATCACACTGTGCATTCTGCTCACTCATCTGGAGTGGGTCTAAATAGTAGACCACAAGGTGGATTTTTCCACTCCACTCCTGGGGCTTGAGCCCAAAAATCAAGGTTGACACTCCAGTGCATTACTGAGTGAGTGCTGCACTGTCAGAAGTGCAGTCTTTCACATGAGATATAAACCAAGGTCCCATCTGCCTGTTTGGATGGATGCAAAAGATCCCATGGCACCACTTTGAAGAAGAGTGGGGGTGTTATTCCTGGTGTCCTTTTCAACCATTAAAAAAAAACCAGATTGTCTGGTCACTATCATATTGCTGTCTTTAGGAGTTTGCTGCATGCACATTGGCTGCTACTTTTCCTGCTTTGCAACAGTAACTACACAACAAAACTTAGTGGCAGGAATGGCCATTGCCACTGGGGCAACCCTTTGTGGGCCATGGAGCACCCATCAAGGAGGGCCCCACACAACCACCTCCCCCGGGTACCCCAGGGAGGCTGCCAATGTTTACCTCCAGATGTGAGAAAAATTCTACTGGGGACAGGGAGTGGCCCTTTATCAACCGCTCAGTGGGCGGCCATGTTAGTGAGGTGCCCACCGTTGGTAATATGCCATGGCAGTGAGAAGAAGTCGGGCCCTCCACCCTGTGGCTTCCCCCACCAGACTGCCAGTCCCACAGCCTCCTGGCTGGTCGCCACAGGGTTGGTAAAATTGAGCCCATGGTTTGACCACCTCTATGGACTTCTCTGCATGGCTGCTTCATCCGATCCCCGCTGGTGATTTTTAGAATCAACTCATCAACTTGCGGTGGTTATCCCTTGTCTCCTGGCAGCCAGCCTGGGACATGCTGCTCCTCGCTGGACTGAGGGTTGCTAGAAAGCAGGAATGCACCTACCCGAACCGCAGTCGCGGCTAGAAATCAAGGCAATGGTTGTGATTCGGGAAAGTGCCCTGCTTGTGGGAAGGGACCCCAATGGAATGGCTGTAACAGCTGCAAACACCCATAGCTCTTTCTGGCTGAGGTCTATGGGAACACAGTGAAATCATTAGCCCTGGCAAACACTGTGTCTGTGGCCTGCTTTGTGAAGGAATTCACTGATATTGCCTCTCCCCAGCTACAGCCTAAATGACACCAGATGCGTAGAAATTCAGGGCTACAGTGACCTTAACAGCGACAGGTCCTGCAGATTTCTAACTGCTCCAGCAATTAGCACTCACTAGCCCCCATTGGGTGAAAGTGCCATTGGGTTCCGATTGATGTCAGAAGATTGTGATTTACATATTTTAATGAAGCTCCTGCCTGTTTCAGGCAGCTGCAGTGGCCGCCTATGTTTAGGCCCTGATGAAAATGGCGGCGAGGGGATTGGCGATGAGAGTGCGTTTTGAGCCTTGTGCTCTGAATTTTTTGAGCACCCTCGCCCCAATCGCACCCAAGAACAGTTAGGAAAATTGGCCCCTCCACGTGCCAAGAGGCAGAAGCATTTTTTGCCCGATTTCCATAGATTCCTTTAGCTTTTTTCTCAGTGGTGTTTTAGTGCCGGGTTTCTTGGCGTCAGAATGGGTAAGGAATATTTGTGTAGAAGTAAAAATAGCGAAACATTGTCCTCAAAGTTACCACAAAACAGACTGTAATTGAGGCATTTACAAGCGTTCGGCAGAACAGGAACAGCATACAAGGTGAGGGGATATGAAAATGGGCTCTTACAATTCAAACCTTCATTGCAGCTCAGGGAGCGCCAAGGCATGTAACTGCAAGGTACAGAGCCCCATGCCAGTTGGCAAGCTGAGTTAAAATTAATGATGGGGCATGTTTTTAAAGTGGAGAAATGGAATATTTCATGGCTAAAATAATCCATGAGGAATGATGGCCAAGGATGTTATCCATACACCACAGCCTGCACCAGTCATCATACCAGCAAGCGAATCGAAAGGCCCTGGCACACCCTGTCTGGCAAATAACCACGTGAAATTGGTTCCATTGGCTTTTGAAGGCATAGGCGGAGCTGAGACGTCTACTGCAAGAGCACTTGCCCCAAATCTGCAACACAGGATTGGCATTGCCAGTGGTTGCCAATGTCACACCCTTCCTCAACATTTTTCATTCTGGCTCCTTCCAGGCTAGCATAGGGGTCACCTTCAGCATCGGCCAGTATGCTGCCCATGCACGCATCAAACCTGTGGCTGATGCATGAATGCAGTCATCGCCTTTTCTTCTGAATAGTCACAGCAGCTGGTTTCACCAGATTACTGCAATTCCCAAACAGGTGGGCAACATCGTGACAGCGATAGGGCTAACTGGGCAGCATATTTGTGTTGCTTCGCTAGCACAACTACTTGATGCTCCTCACTACTACTAGCACGGCTACTTGATGCTCTTCATATTGTACCCCCACCCCCCCTAAAAAAGCTGCTTGCAAACTTCGGGCATGTGGTTCCGTCAGGTGGCTCTTGTTGGCATGCAGCTCTTCCAGACCTATGACAGAAAAGGAACAAATGTTTGAATGCCAGCTCTATGATCTCTCTTCAGACAGAGCTTGCATTTTAAGATACCGTGTGTGACCTTTGTGTGTCTATGTTCATGCCTGTTCATAAGTGAGAAAGGGGACAACACATAACAAGAGGAAGGCGATACCATTACCGTGTTGCGTAGATGGAGTGAAAATACAGAGCAGCCATGACCTAATTGAATGGCAGAACAGGCTCATCAGACAGAATGGCCTCCTCCTGTTCTTGTGTTCCTATGTTTCTATTCCCTGAGCGTGGGAAAAGTATGGTAGTTTTACCTTCCCCAACTCCTTCAATATTCTTCAAAGTAACAATGCGGAAGGCGAACTCTTCAAAGGGAGTGAAAGGTTTCACATTTCTGTCTTATCTTCCAGTTGGGTGCGTTGCCCCTTGTATTATGATCCAACTTGTTGCAAAAGCGAAAAAAAAAGTAAGCTTGAGATGTGGTAAGTTGAAGGAGCACATGCACAATGAAAAACATGTGCCCAGTCTGCAACCCAGACTGTGTGCCAGTAGCTGCCAATGCAACATGCAGTGTTTACTGTAGAATGATTTGCTGTGTGACATTGGTGTAGTGGAGGTTTCAGTTGTAAGCTGGATCATGAAGTACCTTGCCGGAGTACAGGCAACACGGTAAGGTGCAATTTTGTGAGAGTTTGGCATGGGCCAGCACTAAAAGTGAAGCAGGTTCACTTTTCAGGAATCACTGGAGTCAAGGAGGGTCCCAGGGGACTGGAAAATCGCTAATGTAACCCCCCTGTTTAAGAAGGGAGTGAGGCAAAAGACGGGAAATTACGGGCCGATTAGCCTGACGTCGGTCGTTGGTAAGATTTTAGAGTCCATTATTAAGGATGAGATTTCAGAATACTTGGAAGTGCATGGTAAAATCGGGCAAAGTCAGCATGGTTTCATCAAGGGGAGGTCATGCCTGACAAATCTGTTAGAATTCTTTGAGGAGGTAACGAGTAGGTTAGACAAAGGAGAGCCAATGGATGTTATCTACTTGGACTTCCAGAAGGCCTTTGACAAGGTGCTGCACAAGAGGCTGCTCAGTAAGATAAGAGCCCATGGTGTTAGAGGCAATGTACTAGCATGGATAGAAGATTGGCTGTCTGGCAGGAGGCAGAGAGTGGGGATAAGGGGGTCCTTCTCAGGATGGCGGCCGGTGACTAGTGGAGCTCCGCAGGGGTCAGTGTTGGGAACACAACTTTTCACTTTATACACTAATGATCTAGATGAAGGAACTGAGGGCATCCTGGCTAAGTTTGCAGATGATGCAAAGATAGGTGGAGGGACAGGTAGTATTGAGGAGGCGGGGAGGCTGCAGAAGGATTTGGACAGGTTAGGAGAATGGGCAAAGAAGTGGCAGATGGAATACAACGTGGGGAAGTGTGAGGTCATGCACTTTGGTAGGAAGAATAGAGGCATAGACTATTTTCTAAATAGGGAGAGAATTCAAAAATCTGGAGTGCAAAGGGACTTGGGAGTCCCAGTCCAGGATTCTCTTAAGGTTAACTTGCAGGTTGAGTCGGTAGTTAGGAAGGCAAATGCAATGTTGGCATTTATTTCGAGAGGACTAGAATATAAAAGCAGGGATGTGCTGCTGAGGCTTTATAAGGCTCCGGTCAGACCACATTTAGAATACTGTGAGCAATTTTGGGCCTCGTATCTCAGGAAGGATTTGCTGGCCCTGGAGAGGATCCAGAGGAGGTTCACAAGAACGATCCCAGGAATGAAAGGCTTAACATATGAGGAACGTTTGAGGACTCTGGGTCTATACTTGATGGAGTTTAGAAGGATGAGGGGGGATCTGATTGAAACTTACAGAATTCTGAAAGGCCTGGATAGAGTGGACGTGGGGAAGATGTTTCCATTAGTAGGAGACACTAGGACCTGAGGGCACAGCCTCAGAATAAAGGGAAGACCTTTTAGAACAGAGATGAGGAGAAACTTCTTTAGCCAGAGAGTGATGAATCTATGGAATTCATTGCCACAGAAGGCTGTGGAGGCCAGGTCATTGAGTATATTTAAGACCGAGATAGATAGGTTCTTGATTGGTAAGGGGATCAAAGGTTAGGGGGAGAAAGCAGGAGAATGGGGTTGAGAAACTTATCAGCCATGATTGAATGGTGGAGCAGACTCAATGGACCAGATGGCTTAATTTCTGCTCCTATGTCTTATGGTCTTATGGTTGATAGATGCCATTTTGCAGCATGTGTATTTCAGTTTATGGTAATGTTGTGCAAAGAACGAAAAGAAACAACTTCCATTTATATAGTACCTGCTTGTCCTTAAAATGGCCCAAAGCAATTCACAACTAATGGAGCATTTTTCTCTGTTGTTATGTAAGCAATCATGGCAACCAATTGGCAATTAGAAGGCTCCCACAAACAACCAATGAGCAATGATTAGTTAACATGCCCTTGGTGGTGTTGGTTGAGGATTCGTGGTTAGCTCGGAAACTGAGAAAACTCCCTGCTCTTCTTTGTACCGTACGATGCAATCTTTAACACGAGAGAATAGATTGGGCCTGAGTTTAATGTCTGCATTTTTAAGACCTGCAATGGGCTTTGAGCTCCTGATCGGCTGATTCAGATGTAAGAATGCTGCCAACTGAGTCAAAATAAAACTTGCAAAAAATGAATAAATTGGGCTACATGGGACAAATAACACTTTGTTGTCTGTTAATTTCAACAAAAGTGGAAAAACAGAAGATGCTGGAAACAATGAGCAGGCGGCCCATTAAAAGAATGAAAGGTGCCACGCAGTGGGGGGTGGGTAATTGGACTGAAGAGCGTCCTTTACGTTGGCTCAGGTGAAGGATCCATAAGCCTGAAACGCTATCTTGACCTTCCCTTCTGCATGGATGTTGCCTGGTCGGCTGAGGGTTTCCAGCATTTCCTGTTTTAATCTCAGATTTCCAGCATCTGCAGTGTTTTACTTCTGCTTTCCCTGTGAAAAAGGTCTGTTAAATGAGGGAAAGATTTCCTATATTTGCTGTGTGATGCAAATGTGAGTATGAAAAAACACCCTGGTTTCACTCTGATCACTGAAGTGAAATGTCATTCCCTTTCAAAAGTACATTGTGAGGGAATAATGAAGCTGCTGAAGTAGCTAAATGTACTGCTTGGTGTGACATGGAGATCTAACATTGGAAAGATTTTAGATTCAATCTTTGGTCTTTGCTAAGTTACTTGATCCCAATGGTAGCCGCAGTGCTACAATTGGTCTTAACTTTTACTGGCCGGGATTACTATTGTCAATGTGTTAGAGTACTTTCCAAATTTATGGTCTTTAGAGAATAGAAATGATCAGCTGCAAGCTACTCTCGTAGTTCTGATGACATTTATAATCAACTTTTGCTTTGGTTTTTTTGATTATAACATCATCAAAATTCCTTAATTACATTACAGCAAATTAGCTACTCAGAATCTAAGAATACTGCACAGAAGGGAACCATTTGGCCCATCATACTGTGTTAGCTCTTTCCAATCTGTCAAATCCCCCTGCGCTTTCTTCATAGCCCTGCAACTTTCTCCCTTCAAGCATTTAATTGCAGTTGGTCAACAGTAGTATCGATTGTAATAGTAACGGGCAGTATCAAGAGTAATGTTAATCCAAAGTACTTGTTAGTAGTATTAATCTGAAGTATTGAATTTAGAATTGCACCTATATTTTACTTGTCAATTACGTGTCTTGGATGAACTTGTAATCAGATACCAGCTTCTGTGCGTTCACAAGGTAATCAAAATTATTCCTTTGTAGTTTTCCACAAACAGAGACATATAGGAGTGTGTAGCTAATGTGTGTGTGCATGTTTCTAGAAATCTATTAATATTTTACACCTTGTTGCCAAGTTGCCATCGCCTTCAGGTTACACAATACATAATAAGCTTTTGAAAAGTACTTTCTCGTCAAGTTCAGGTCTCTGTTGGAAAGGGAGGACACTTTTTGATAAAGTTAGGACAAATTAAAGTCCCAGTCCTTAAATTTGCAAAATATGATTTATTGACAATCTTCTCATCAATTCCAAAGTTTGAACCTCTCAATTTAAGACAAGTGGCACTTCTAGAAGCTGAAGGAGAACGAATGGCTGGGGATTTATTGCCAAGGCGTATAAACGGTTAGTTAAGGTAGAAAGCAAGAATGTGCAAGTCAATGGAATTCCAATTTCATACACACTCATAGTGCATCCCAATCAGGAATTGTTTCCAGGAATATTGCCATATAATTTATCATGTCTTTTTTCGCATAGCCTGATTCTAAGATAAGATGCTTTCTCCTGCGTCAGAATGAGTAGATGGTTTTGGTTACATCAGTATCAGTGGCTTCCATACTAAGTAGGTGTCTTTTATTGCATCAGAGCGAGTAGACTATGAGGTGGTAGTCTACAGTGCTTTGTGCAATCAACATGTAAAGCCTTACATCTTACGTGAATAATACAGTATTACTGGTGGGAGCAGGCATAGTTATTCCATCGACCATACAATAGCGGCAGTGGTTTGTAAACCTTCTGGAATTGGAGAGCCGACCAAAGACCTGGGACAAAGACCTTGCAGGGGACAAATGAATAAAAGAAGATCAGGATAAAATCAAAATACTGCAGTTGCTGGAAATCTGAAATAAAAACAGAAAATGCTGGAAATGCTGAAGGCCACTGATACTGATGCAACCAAAGCCATCTAACTCATCCTGATGCAATAGGAACCATCTTTTCTTAGAATCAGAGCTCTGAAGAAGGGTCATACGGACTCAAAACGTTAACTCTGTTTCTCTCTCCGCAGGTGCCGCCAGGTCTGCTGAGCTTTCCCAGCTTTTCCTGTTTGTATAGCAAAGATCAGGGCATTGAAATGGAAGTTAGGTGGTCTTAACCGGGGAATGGTGGAATTTCAAAGTTAGGCTTTGCTATGATGCACTACACAGGCCGCATTTCCAGCCATTAGATGTCAGGAACCTCATTGTAATACATCAGCACATCATTATAAGGCCAGCTCACTGGACTCATCCCTCCCCGCTGGATCATCTGCCCAGGTCAGCAGGAAAACACACCAATGTGTTTCACAACAGTACATAAGCGACGTGCACCTTATGGGCTGCACTTCACTTGGGACTTCAAGGTTTGTTTGCCTACCTTGCTTTGGTCCGCACTCGCGGTCATCAGTGCCAGGCTTCACAGATAGCACCATGACACCTTTAGGGAGGCTCACGGGTAGGTCTATACCTACCAGATCAGCCACATGTGGGGGGCTTTTCAATGGCTGCAGGGCTGGGGCTTGGTTGGGGAAGGGGGTGAGGTGGCCTCAGGCAAGGGAAGAGGCTGCAGGGTGAGGGCTGTACTGGGGAAGGAGGGTATCCCAGGGTGTGTGTGGGGGCACATGTTGATCTGTGCAAGTGGCCTCAAGATGGTGAGGGCTGAGGAGGCAGTCTCCAGGGGAGATGAGGCCAGATGGAGATGTGAGGGTGTGTGTGAGAGAGTGAGTGGTGATGTCCCTTGAGCTGGCAGCGAGTGAGATGCCACTGAGTGTGTGAGTTTAGAGTGATGCCATATCCTGGCTGCACGGATGAGATCATTCATCCTACATCTGCATTGGATGGCCAACATCTTCTGTGCAGCATTGGCACTGACCACCGCTGCCACCACCTGCCATGCTGGGTTGGGGATGCCGCTGCCCACCCTGTGGCCAGAGCAGGGGTAGAGGACATCTTGGCGGGCCTCCATGGCATCCAAATGGCATTCCAGTGATGCTTCATTAAACCTGGGGTCTTCGGTCTTTTTGCCTTTTGTGGGCATTTCCCTGCAGTAGTCATGGGCTGGAAGCACTGAGATGTTTGCAGATGGCTGGACTTTAAATATGGTGCCTAGCAGGATGAAGCGGTGAGGTGATGGTGTGGCAGGCGAATGAGAGTCTGCCCGGCATGGAAACGGTGTGTTTCCTGGCAATGCATAAGTAATGCAGTGGGTTTGGGATGATACGGAGTGGAAACTTGCCAACGCAGCTGGTGGTAAAACATCATTGTACCCGCCCGCTACCACACTTAGTGCAAACCTGGGGTGATTCCTCCCCTAGCTCCATTATTCATACGTTTTAGGAAATAACTTTTATTTTGGGGATTGGAGTTTTATTTTTAATGCAGATCAATAGAAATGCTTGAGAAACAGGTAACAACCCGAAGGTAAATGCAAATCAAACAAGCCTGGATTAATTACAGTTAAAGGTAGCCTATGTTTACTCAGCAAGATCAGCGTTGGTAATGGAAAAACCTTAAACAATGGATGAGCCATCATTGAGCTTTTGGTAGAGTGAGCATGTCTACAGTTGTTCCAGTAAAGGATTTAAATTATTCATGTAGTCCCAGATCAAAAGCAACGTTGTAAATATGGGGGTTTCTGTATAGAACCAGCGAGTCTGGAAAAAAGGCAATTATATCCATCAGAAATATAAACTATTCATGTGGGTTACAGAATCAAATAGTTATGCTGAAGGTAAAAACAATTAGATTACATTTCTGTTTGGAGCATTCCAAAGCATGTCATTGTAGCCATGGAGATGGGCTGTTGGGGTTAGGAAGGTTCCTTTGTTTAATTTATGTGTATGTGATGCTCACTGAGACTATCAGTTAGATTGGAAGCAGCCAGCTTGATCAGTCTGCAGTCAGTTGTGGGACCAGAAGCTGTACAGAAACTGAAGGAGCAGACTGGGAAAAGCAGTCTTGGTCTGTCCAAAGGACAAGGAGCAAAGAGGGCCATTAGGAACCGGGAGTGTTCCTAATTCTTAAATCACTAAGCAAAAATGCGAGTGAGGTCATGGTTGAACTGTGGAGTCCACAGTTTTGAGGTCTTAAAGGAAAGTGGTACGCAATGACCATCTCCAGCCAGAGAGAACCCATTCCTCTCCATTAATATTCAATGGCATTACCATCGCTGAACTTCCCACTATTAGCATCCTGGAGGTAATCATTGACCAGAAACTGAATGAGGCCAGGCATATAAATGCCGTGGCTACAAGAAAATGCGAGAGGCTGGGAATTCTGTGGTGGGTGACACACCTGCTTAATCCCCAAAGACTGTCCACTATCTACAAGGCATAAATCAGCATTCTGGTGGAATACACTCTACTCGCCTGGATGAATGCAGCTCCAACAAAAGTCAAGAAACTTGACACCATCCATGATAAAGCAAGCCACCTGATCGGCACCCCATCCACCACCTTAAACATTCACTTACTCCGCCATCGGCGCACAGTGACAGTAACGTGTACTATCTTCAAGTTGCACTGTGCAACCTGGCAAAGCTCCCTGAGCAGCACCTTCCAAACCTGTGGCCTCTACCACCTAGAATGACAAGAGCAGCAGATGTATGGGAACACCACCACCTTCAAGTTCCCCTCCGCACACCATCCTGACTTGGAACTATATCGCCATCCCTTAATCATCGCTGGAACGAACTCCTGAAACTCGCTGCCTAATGCATTATGGAATTTCATTCACCAGGCCGCAGTGGTTTAAGAAGACGGCCCACCATCACCTTCTCAACGTCAATTAGGGATGGGCGTTAAATGCTGGCCTTGCCATGAATGGATACATTTTTTTTTAAATGTTACTAAATAGAGCTGTGTTTTGCAGTCTTGAAGGCACCACTTTGCTGTGCTGAAACATGTTCTGGGCACACTGTAGGAAGATCCCCACAGAAAACATAAATAGTCACAACTTGTTCAGTCTTTCCCCAGACAGCAGACAGATAGGTCTGTCCCTGACAAGATTTAATTCTGTTTTAGCTGCAATATGGGTAACAATTGAGCAAATGAAACAAGCTAAAATATGCTTCTTCGCAGGGACATTCCCTTTTACGTATGGCTGTAATAATTCAAAGCATGTAGTACAATAACGCAATGTAATTGGCTCCCAGCACACACCCGGTTTGCAAAAATCATTTAATGAAGCAAATTAGATCTCAGCAATGAAATATTCTAAAAGATATTTGTGTTGATTATCTTTTCCCAACGCTTGTGAATCTTCTCCCCATTACAACCCCTTTATAATTAGCTTTTGGTTACTCCACAGCAGATGGAGGAATGGGTGGTGTGCTATACCTCTGTGGATGTTGGTTGAAGGCAGGGTTGGGCTTGACTGTTGTACTCTCACAGTGGAAAAAACTTGTTGCTACGCACTGTTTAGACTTAACATACATACAAAGATATGAATTAGGAGCAGGAGTAGGCCCTTGAGCCTGCTTGGTCATTTAATAAGATCATGGCTGATCTGATTGTGGCCTCCACTCCACATTCGGTCTACCCCCGATAACCTTTGACTCCCTTTTAGTCAAGAATCTATCTGCTTCTGCCTTAAAATTATTCAATGACCCAGTCTCCACCACTTTCTGGGGAAGAGAGTTCCAAAGATTCACAACTCTCTGAGAGAAAAAATTTCTCCTCATCTCTGCCTTAAGTGGGAGACCCCTTATTTTTAAACTGTCCCCCCCTAGTTCTAGACTCTCCCAACAGTGGAAACATCCTTTCAGCATCCAGAAGAATGGCAAATAGCAAAGTCAGCTTATTTAAAGTAATAATTTGATCAGTGTGCTCATCACCTTCAGACATCTTTTCTTTGGACCCCTCCTCTTGCTGATCTTCATGCTGCCCTTGGCGACATCATTTTAAGATAGTGGGGAGAGCTTCTGAGGTGTGGCCAGGAGAATTTTCTACATCAGTGTGTTCCTGGGCCAAGGAGAAAGGGAGCATTGCTGGGTCTGG
Organism: Cetorhinus maximus; assembly: GCF_964194155.1. Lineage (NCBI taxonomy): Eukaryota > Metazoa > Chordata > Chondrichthyes > Lamniformes > Cetorhinidae > Cetorhinus > Cetorhinus maximus. The sequence continues at coordinate 5,111,071 of NC_135892.1, forward strand.
TTCTAGGGAACCAGCTAGATCGAGTGTCAGTAGGGGAACACTTAGGGGACAGTGATCATAAGCATCACAAGGTTTAGGTTAGCTATGGAAAAGGACAAGGAGCAATCCGGAGTAAAAATGATTAATTGCGGGAGGTCCAATTTCAATGGGGTGAGAACCGATCTGGTCCAGGCAACTTGGAATCATAAAGTGGCCAACAATCTCTTGGATAAGTGTGGCTTAATCAAGGGAAGCCAGCAAGGATTTAAGGGCAGGTCATGTTTAAAAAAAAACTTGCTCGAGTTCTTTGATGAGGTAACAGAGAAGGTTGATGAGAGTAATACTGTTGCTGCAATGTACATGGGCTTTCAAAAGGTGTTTGATAAAGCGCCACATAACAGGCTTGTCAACAAAGTTAGAGTGCTTGGAACAAAAAGGGCAGTGGCACCCTGGATACAACTTGAGGTTATCTTTGCATGTATGCTATTGACATTCAACTCGACTTCTCTGCCAAGTCTCCTCACCCCTTCACGACAGTGTTGTCATAAGATGTTATCTCCTCTCCCTTCTAGAGAAATTTAGTTCCGTGGGTGCTGGTAGATCTTCAATATCTTCCCTAAGTTGCTATTCTTCAGAAGTAGCCTCTACAGAGAGTGTCAATAGCTATTACAGCTGAGATTGCCATCTCTACAAGCACACATGCACGCACACACTCCTGCACCTTCCAACAGGGGCTACTTGAGAGCAATCAGCAGCTTGAACCCTGGATATTCCTTTTCGCAGCCTAGGGAGAGTTGAGATCAGTTAACTAAACACCCTTACAGGCCGCAACTGACACCAGGGCCAGAATTTTGATGTTGGTGTGCGGGGGCGGGCCCGACGTGTAAAATAACGCGCGGTGACATCGGACGCTCACCTGACGTCACCGCGCATCATTTAGATCTTTCGCTCGGTGGACGCACACCAGAGCCGGCTGCGCGCCCGCCAAACTGTCAAAAGCCTGTTAAGGCCATTAAAAAACTAATGAAAGCACTTGTCAATGCTGCCCATCCAACTTTAAGGCTGGCGGAGAAAATGTTGGGTGAGATGGTGTGCCGTGCCCGTCATTTGGTCAGTGGCAGTAAAGGTGGCAGACGGCATGCCTGCACCCCCACACACCCACCCTCCCCTCCCCCCACCGAGCCCAACTGAGCCACTCGTGGCAAATTAAGGGCCTCTTCTCACCACCACTCGCTAGCATTTTGCCAGTGGTGGTGGGAGTCCACTGCCACATGGGGAGTCTGCCAGGCAACTGCTTCCACTGGGCTCTGGGAAGGGACCCCTCTTTTCGGGCACTCTATGGTTCAACGAAGCCCCCTCCCCCCACCTCACCTCATCTCACTTGTGACCATCCCTGCAGCATTGGCATCGTCTGCCCTCAGCGACCACCAATTCCCTATTCCCCACCTCACTGAGGTCGACCTGGCTGACCCCCATGCTCCCAGACCCCACAGTATTTTACTTTGAGGGTCCATCAATGCTTCCTCTTGCTCCAGGTGGAGCCCCAGCACTGGCCACCTATAGTGATGGCGCTGCTGGCCCTCTGACTAGGCTGGCAGCTCTTGAGGGGAAAATGGCAGCCCCAGTGGCAGTATCTTAATTGGCTCCAGGCCCTGCCATCTGCTAAAGCTGCCTGTGAAGTTTTTGGGACAGAAAGAGTTATATATTCAGCCAGAGACATATAGAAATAGAATTGCATGAGCTGTTAAACATGGAGCCTTTATTTATTATTATCTTCCTAGCAGATTCCCTCTGCTGGTAAATGTGTGTACGGTAGCCTCAAGTGGGCAAGATGCACAATATGCACATTGCAATATTCAATATACTACACTCCTTCTCCCATCCATTTCTCAAGCTAATGGTGGAATTTCTGCCACCTTTGAAAAATTCTGGCCAACATTCCAGGTTGGAGGTGAAAGTGTTAGCAACGTAGCAGTTTTTAAGCAGGATTCAGAGGCAGAGAATGGGAGAGGAGGAAAGGGGAAAGGGGAAGGCCTATGGTAGAGTGGAAGGCAGAAGAGATTAAACAACAAAAAGGATGAAAGTGATGGCGAAAGGGAAAAGAGGGTGGTAATGGGACAAGCAAAAGGACAAAAAGATGGGTCCAGAGGATGTATAAATGGCAGCAAGAGAATCATTACCGGCACCAACCGTCTGAAAAAAATGGGAGCAGTGGTTATTCCCTGAAACTGCTGAACTCAAATTGAGTCCAGGAGGCTGTAAAAGTACATCATTGAAAGATGAACTGCTACTCTTCAAACTTCCAGTAGATATGGTGCAGTTCTACACCAGTGCTTTTATTAACTGAGCCATCAATAGAGATTTTCAAACAAAATAACACTGAGGTGGTTGATACAACTTATTATACTTCCCCTGCATCTCAACAGCAGTGAAACACCAGATCCAAATACAATCAAGGTGTTTTATTAGAACATATTCTTAAAGGCAATTTGGTTTCATTGTCTTTACAGGAAGATCTGGGCCCTGCGCTATGCACAACACATTGTTGTCTAAATTCCAGTTCAAGGAACAGTTAATAACTCTTTTATGGTTAGAGTTAAATCTTTGAGGTGGGGCACCATGGCACTCACATTGCTGCTCTTTATATTACAAATCCAAAAGTTTGCCAGTGCCTGCAGCCTGAGCATAATGCATAGATTGTTGTGCATATGAGTCACACCTCGGTCAGTTTAGAAAGAGCGACACCTTTATTAAAAAGGACTATGGCATGTACAGCCACACTACAGGCAGAGTGCACCACCACAATCTTTATACTAAAGCCATTGAAGTGCACCATGATGGCTGACACCACTCTGGTTATGCACCACTTAACTAACATAAGAAATGTTGGCAACAGAGAACCTGCTCTGGAGATCTGAAACAATCAAAAATTGGCCAGCTTTGATGTGTTTGAACCAACATTTTTGAAGAACAAATTTTCTTTTATTTAACCAGTTTAAGACTTCAGTTGAGCTCATAACATTTACGCTTGCTAGAAATGATATACATTCAACTGCAGGGACCCATTCTCTGCAACATAAGGAATACGTTTAAGCCTTGCACCTTTTTGAAATTACAAAGAATCATGGGAGCCTATAGTTCCCTGTTGCTTTCTCCATGGCAACGGTCTGGCTAATCAGAGTTGACTTGCCAACCAATCAACACTCACTTTTTCTGTAATACAAATTGTTGTGTTGGTTTGAAATTTGATATTCTTGCTATTGTCCTGATGAGTAAAGATGAAAAGATTCAGCAACATTTTTGGCAAGTTTCAAATTGTTTTCTACATCATTGTTCTCAAAGGTTAAAAAAATAAAAAATAAATAGCAGAATTGTACTTTCTATTAGCAGTTAGGTAACTTGGTTCAATCCAAGATAAAATAGCTGCTATTCCATATGTGAGAGGTTTCTTCAGTCCTATTCATCCTTTGGTATCAGTGACTAACTAAACTGGCAAAAGGAACTTCACCTCAGCTTCTCACTCCTTCTTTCATTTTAAAAAAAACATTTTGCATACTTTCTTGCAGCTTTTCTATTGGTAGAGTACATAGTTTATATGTGTTGTGTCATTTTAACAACTTGCATTACATGTGGTGTGAATCCTCTGGGAACTTGTATTGGTATATTATGCATTTGCCAGCCAGGAGATATTGTAGGGAATATTAAGCAGGTTGGTTAAACCGCATAGGAATAGCAACTTGCAAGAACAGAGGTGGGGGAGGCAGTTGGACATGGAGCAGGGAGCAGTAAGATAGGTGCAACAGAACAGGTAGGCAGCTGGGGAGAGAAAAAGAGCTGTGGATATATTCGAAAGTGAAAATCAAGTTCTTGAAGGTGGTTAGGGTTAGGGCATACTATAGCTTGCTGCATGAACTGAAAGATATGAGGGAGTGAAAGCAGGGCAGCATTTGAGAAATTGCGTTTTGAGGTGATCAGTTCTCGAGGTGGGAACAATCAGGATGAGATTTTAGCACTGGAGGATTAAGACCAGGGTAGCAGCTGAGAATGCACCAAAGGTGAAAGGAAGGTGTTTCAACCAACTGGATTCCAAGTAGAAAGCTCTGCTTGGGCTAACTAGAACCCTGAGCTCATAGATCATAAGGCTGAGCCAGAACAAAGAGTCAGGGAGGTGGAGCTGAAAACAGGCAGCTACTCTTCAGGACTGAATAAGAGGCAATTAGTTTAGTTGATATAAAATAGTCCAAGGGTGTGACTCTTCAAGATTCAATCTTTGACAGGGGCTTCAGTTAATACAGCAGTAGTCCTCGAGACAGTCATGGTGACAAAGAGGTAAAATTGGATGCCATCAACCTATGTGCTTATGGATAGCATCACCAATGAATAACATCTAGATATGAATGGTAAGGTAACAGTGGCACCTCAGATTTTAAAAACTTATTTCACAGGATGTGAGCGTCACTGGCTAGGCCAGCATTTATTGCCCATCCCTAATTGCCCTCGAGAAGGTGGTGGGAGCTGCCTTCTTGAACCACTGCAGTCCATGTGGTGTAGGTACACCCGCAGTGCTGTTAGGAAGGCAGGTCCAGGATTTTGACCCAGCGACAGTGAAAGAACGGCGATATATTTCCAAGTCAGGATGGTGAGTGGCTTGGAAGGGAATTTGCAGGTGCTGGTGTCCCCATGTGTCTGCTGCCCTTGTCCTTCAAGATGGTAGTGGTTTGTGGGTTTGGAAGGTGCTGTCAAAGGAGCTTTGGTGAGTTCCTGCAGTGCATCTTGTAGATTGTACACACTGCTGCCAATGTGCATCGGTGGTGAAGGGAATGAATGTTTGTGGAAGGGGTGCCAATCAAGCGGGCTGCTTTGTCCTGGATTGTGTTGAACCTCTTGAGTGTTGATGGGGCTGCACTCATCCAGGCAAGTGGTGAGTATTCCATCACACTCCTGACTTGTGCCTTGTGGATGGTGGACAGGCTTTGGAGAGTCAGGAGGTGAGTTACTCACCGCAGAATTCCCAGCCTCTGACCTGCTCTTGTAGCCACAGTATTTATATGGCTAGTCCAGTTCAGATGTGACTGTGTGCAGGAAAAGGAGAAGAAGTGAAGGGAAGGTAGTGACACAGCTCTTGACTATGAAGGGGGAGGAGCAAAAGTGAATGGAGTGGTCAACAGTGCTACTGATGCCAGAACACATAAGAAGAGGAGAAAAGGGATTAATCATTTCTGGTCACAGTTACACATGACATCATTGGTGACTAGAACCAATATGATCTTGTTTTCATGGGCAGATGGGAAAGAGCATTGGAGAGGAACTAATTGCCAGGGTAAGTGTAAAGTGTGTTGAGGAACCTCAGAGAAAGGAAAGATTGGAAATAAGGTGGTAATTTATAATGATGGTGTAGTTCAGGTCACCTTTATGTTGAGAAGATAACAGTGGTGTTACCAAGGCCTGACATAGTTTTAAATTAAACCTTCAGGCGTCATGACTGAAAGACACCTAGGGCAGAAATTTCCTGTTGGGGTGGGACCTGATGCTGACGTGTAAAATGACTCACGGTGACGTTGGGCGAGCGTCCCGATGTCACTGCGCGCCATCGCAATATTCCGTTGGGCTGGTGTGCGATGATATCTGATTCACGGCCGCCATTAATTAACAGGCCAGTTAAGGCCCTTGAGACGCCAATTGATGGCGATTTTTAGGCCCCGGTGCAATCTTCAGATCATCGTACGGGCGCAACTGGCAGGGGTATAGGAGACATTTGTATAAACCTCATCCACGGGTGGGATAAGAGGGCTCAGTGGGGTCACGAGTGCGCTCTGTCAAATATTTAATTTGCAAAGTTACTGACACTTGCCTGTGTGAGCTGCAGTACTTCAAAATGCATACCAGCTGCCTGGACTGGACTCACAACCTTCAGGTCAGCACTCTGCAGTGAAGAATCATTTTTGGGCCTGCAGGCTTCAGGAAGCCTTCCCTTAGCCTGGGAATGGGAGTTGTGTTCTCCACTGGAGGCACCTCTTCTGAGGAGGAAGGGAGGGCTAGAAGGGGGAGGAGGCCAGGAGTGCACATTCAGCCTCCAGGGGAGCCATCTTTAGGAGGACAGGTGCAGCCACAAGGGGCACAGGGCCAAAAGGAAGTCCAAGGTGGAAGGGGCCACAGAAGATGCCACTATCCTGCTGCCAGGGTTTACAGGTGGTGAAGCAGCTACCTCAATATGTCTGAGGTGCAGTGCCGAAGGAGGCTCCGTCTCTCAAGGGAGACAGTCAACTATATCTGTCAGATGATTGGGCCTGAGATCTCCCCTAACTGTGTGGGCGGACACCCCATGCCAGTGGCTCTGAAGGTCACAGCTGCCCTCCACTTCTATGCCTCTGGCTCCTTCCAGGGCTCGGTGGGTGATCTTTGCGGTTTCTCCCAATCAGCTGTCCACACTTGTGTCAAGTAGGTTACAGACGCTCTGTTCAGACGGGCATTGACCTTCATCCACTGCCGTTAAGACCAGACAAGTCAGACACAGCGAGCCAGAGGCTTCGCGGCCATTGCTGGCTTCCCCCGTGTCCAGGGTGCTATAGACTGTACACATGTGGCCATCAAGGCACCAGCAGGTGAGCCCGGTGCCTTCGTCAACAGGAAGGGCTTCCACTCCATGAACGTGCAGATAGTGTGTGATCACAGGATGCTGATTCTACAAGTCTGTGCAAGGTACCCAGGCAGCTCCCACGATGCCTACATCCTCAGACACTCCCAGGTGCCGGGGCTCTTCAGTGCTCCAGCCCGGCTGGATGGATGGCTGCTGGGAGACAAGGGCTATCCCCTCAGAAGTTGGCTCATGACGCCTCTCCGCCATCCAAGAACAGAAGCTGAGCAGCGGTACAATAGGAGCCAGGGCACCACAAGGGCTGTGGTGGAGAGAACCATCGGTCTTCTCAAGATGCGCTTCCGATGCCTGGACCGCTCAGGGGGCGCACTCCAGTACCCCCCAGATCGTGTGTCGGTGATAGTGGTTGCATGCTGCGCTCTCCACAATCTTGTGCTGGAAAGGGGGGACGCTGTGGACAATGAAGACGTTGACGCAGTGTCTGCGGCTGCACACGATGAGTCCAGCAGTGAGTCCGAGGATGAGCACACACAGGGAAATGCTGAGGGGGTAGACACTGACCTGGGCATACTGCAGGTAAGTAAGGACACCCAGAAGGCTTTAATCCAATGAACCTTAAGCTAGCATACCATTTATGGACCTCCAGGACAAGCCTGGGCTACAGGCTCCATATTCGATAACTGAGAGCAAAATCTGCCTGGATAGGAACATTAACTAAGGGCCTTGTTAATAAAGCTGAATGTCCCACAAATTACTCATAACACTATAGATAACCGTCCACTTGCAGAAGAAAAGAGGCACCCTCAGCCGTGGTGACATGTCTGAATTTAATGGTATAACAAAAGGAGTTTAAGAGAACAAAATGACAAAGGTGTTCAACATCACACCAACTCATAAGACCTAATTGCGGGCCAACACAAAAGCACCAGTGATAAACCCGTGGTGTGCCTAAGGTGCCTCATGTTTACGTTTCCGGGTCCTATGTCTTGGTGCTGCCCCATCGCTGGGAGTGGTATCTGAGACAGCTGCTGACTCTGCTGTCCTGTTGGCCTCGATGACCTTGGCGGTCGTCCTCTGGCCCGTGGAGCCTGTGCTGGCCCCGCCTGGGAGGGAGCTGCCAGTTCCACAGCTGGCACCTCCCCAGTCATCGCAGCCTCACCGGATGCAACGGTCACTGGCGGAGGGGCGGAGGAGCTGCCGCCCTCATCCGGAGCATCCTGAGAGGTGCCCACAGAGACGCCAGGCAGCTGCTGCGCCGACGTGAGGTCAGTTCGGACCTCCCTGCTCACCGTGGATGGATGAGCACCAAGCTGGGAAACTTGGTGCCCAGACCATCACCCACACTGGCACTGACCAGCTGAGGGCTTGCTGGTCTGAGCGCATCCCCAGGAAGCCCTGATGGGTCTCCTGAAGGAGCCTCTCCACGAGAGTCGCCACTCTCTCCATGGAGGACGCATGGCGCTCGGACATGAGGCTCATTGTTTCGGCGAGCGTCCGCGTAGACTCCTCCACCACAGAGACCAAGACAAGCATAGCCTCATGTATCTCCCCCAGATGCTCCCACACACCCGGTCGCATTTCCTGCAGCTGCTGCATCGCGGACGACTCCAGAGGTACATCATCAGGCACCGACCGAGCATGTGCCTGGTCCCCTGCAGTCCTCCAACTGCTGGCGCCAATGGGCACTCTCTGTCTCTGCCAACTCCTCAGCGACTGTGAAGTGCCCTCACCGCTGTGCCCCGGGACACTAGCTGATGTTCTATTTCCCACCGAGGTGCTAGTATCTGTGCTGGTGCCTGCCTGGCAGAGATGGTGTGACGCTGGTGAGACTTCAGGCCCCTCAGGTGTGAGAGGGGGGTCTCTGCTGCTCCTCCTCCCGGCCCTGCTCCGCTGATGCTGAAAGGAAGAACAAGGATATTGGATCAGTTACCGTGGAGACAATGTCAATGTACATCCCTGTCCCCCGGATCATTATGAGCTCATCCTTTCATAAGCAATGGTCAAGCCATGTTGCAAACTTCAATCACTGAACATTCAGCACTGCCATGGCTGTTGGGAGAACAATGGTGCCCTCACTGCTGGGCAAACATACCTGCCCGTGGCACCCCAGCCTCACCGACACCGGTGGACCTGGGCACATGGCACCTCTCCAGATCCAGGGCCTCCTGCTCGAAGCAGCTAAGCATCGCCACCTGGGCTGGCCCTCCGCCAGTCCTCACCCGCTCGGGGGCATCATGTTCATTCATCTCCTGGAAAGGAGAGAAGAGCATTGATTAGTGCGACTTGTACCTGGACTCTCTTCATGGACGGCCCACCCCAACCAGAGTGGGACATTGCAGGGCTCCAGTGCCTCCTCACCCCGCTGCTGCCCAACACTCACACAAAGATGCCAGGCCTGCTCCCCACCACCCCCCACCACCTCGGCCAAATGCTGCCCACATCACATTAGGCACCACACGGTCTAACCTTCCATAGCCAGGAGGCACAAGCACGTGGAGCGCAGAGGACAGCAGATCGATCGGTGCCAACGCCACCTTGAAGCTCCCCTCCCAGCATCACCCTGACTTGGACATGTCCTGGAGTTCCAGCTCTGTGCCTAGGGGCAGGTCCCAAAACAGTCATGTGGGTCTCAGTGTACCACATGCTGCGGGGGCACAACCCATCTCTTCACCACCCTCTCAGGATGACCTCGGCATGGGCAATATCTGCTGGCCCACCCAGCGAAGGACACATCCCGTCAATGATCAAATGCAGTCACTACACTCAGACTTGGGGGGAGAGGCGGGCACCGGGGGGGAAAGCCGACCTGCTGGGTTAAGTGACCAATGTCAACATGGTCCTCACCCTTCCTGAGCGCAACAGGTCATTGAAGCGCTTGCGACACTGGATCCAGGTGATCCGCACGACGTCATGGGAGCTCACCACCTCCTCCCAGGCAGGTTTGGTCATGTGGGGGGGTCTCTTCCTCCCATCTTGGGAAACCAGCACCTCACCCCGTGCTGCCACCTCCTCGAGGAGGGCAGCAAGGCAATCATCAGAAAAACAAGGGGCACAGTCCTCCCCCTGCCCCACCCTGCTGCCCCCCTGCCCCCCCTCCTGCCCCCCTGCCCCCTGCCCCCCCTCCTGCCCCCCTGCCCCCCTCCTGCCCCCTGCCCCACCCTCCTGCCCCCTCCTGCCCCCCTGCCCCACCCTCCTGCCCCCTGCCCCACCCTCCTGCCCCCTCCTGTCCCCCCACCCCACCCTCCTGCCCCCCCGCCCCACCCTCCTGCCCCCCTGCCCCACCCTCCTGCCCCCTGCCCCCTTCCTGCCCCCCTGCCCCTCTGCCCCACCCCCCCTGCCCCACCCTCCTGCCCCCCCTCCTGTCCCCCCACCCCACCCTCCTGCCCCCCCCGCCCCACCCTCCTGCCCCCCTGCCCCCTGCCCCCCTGCCCCACCCCCCTGCCCCCCTGCCCCACCCCCCCTACCCCCCTGCCCCACCCCCCCTGCCCCCCTGCCCCACCCTCCTGCCCCACCCTCCCCCCCGCACTCTGGGCTTCCACTGACCGGGATTCACAGCCTTGGAAAGGCTGCAGCAGCTTTTTAAACAGGCGGCCGGGTCACCATTGGACCCAGTGGTCACTGCAGTCCCACCACCGCCCGCCCACTCCCGCTGTCCTCGGGAGCCGCGATCCACGCTGGGAGGGCCTTAATTGTCTCGTCAGCATAAAATGCTGGCAGGGACCCGATCGCGGGCAGCAATCGGGTCCGCACCCGCTCCCACTCCCGCTCCACCCGCCCGACAGGCTGAAAATTCTGCCCCTAAGATTGATCAACAGCAGCAGCCTGGCATTTCCTCAAAGATTACATAGAAGTGACATTGAGTATGGCGTAATGACGATTTTTGACATAAAAGATGAAGGAAATTTGAAGATGAAAGATAGATGCCAAATTTTACACTGCACCTCAGTCTTTTTCTTGGAAAATCCGCATTACGTTGTGGTTTTGTTGTAAGCTTTCAGGAAATTGGTGGATAGTACAGCTCTATAACTAGGATCTAGCTAATTCTAACTGTGGCTGCTGAGGGGAGAATGTGTTCAATGTCTGATAATATGCAGAGGTATGAAAGTTGCAAACAATCAAGGATATAATACTATGTACACAGTAATGTACCCTTATGTTGGTGTAATTACAAACTAGCAGAAACTGAAATCAGATATTTACCGCATCACCACAGATGGCAGTTCATGCAGAAATTTTAATGAGATTTAAGAGAAAGTAAAGGGAAAATTGAATCAGGACACTGTTCTTCAGTTCTCTTAAATAGTGTTTTACATTGTGGTGTTTGTGGCATGTTTTTATTCCTGCGCGTACCAAAATTATTTAGTAACATTTCGAAAAAACAGATGTCGACAGAGGTCAGAAACATTCCAAGTATAACCGAAACATCTTCCAAGCCTCTCTCCCGGCAGAAGCTGGGATCTGACCCCCTCAGAGCGCGCTATAGTTGCGCTTGTCCCACCTCCCCACCCTCAAGCCCCTGGGAGCCGGATAATTCGAGTGATCTAGAAAGCTCATTTTCAGGGATAGGTTTTCCCTGTAAAGGTGAAGAGCAATCAAGTTTTAACTATATTCGTTCAAAACGTACTGAAGGTTATGGTGCCCCTGGTGCACAGAGTAAATCCCCCTTCGTCTTTCAGCTTTGTCTCTCAGAAGAATCATTAAATTTGGCCTGGTAGCAAAGCTGTAGTGGTTTCTCAGCTCAGGTTCCAATTAAAATGCCATCGGGGTCCTATTGATACCAAAGGACATAAATTCCTAAGGCCCCCACCTGCAATTTTTGAACTGCCCACCTGCCCTGTTTATAGCTGTAGGAAGGATTAAAATCAACCCCTTAATCTTCGCCACACGTTATACATTCTCTGCTAGCCTTTCCCATCAAAATAGATATTCCACCAAGAAAATACAGTTACAGTTTTTATGTTTCCTGTTCTGTTGGGGGTAAAATGATCAAACCATACATTTATCTTGTAAAAGAGTATGTGTGCTCTATTGCATACTCTAGGAGATACTGGCTCCTGCAATATTCCTCTAACTGCAAATACAGATTCACCCAGTCCCTCCAGTGTTCCATCTTGTCAAAAGACAAACAATGATGCTTTGCGGCCTCTTCATATTTCTACGCGATATCTCGCAGGATGGTCAGGGATTCCAATACAACACAACCAATGCACTGGATTAACAAATGCACCAGAATAAAAACAGGGAATCCTGCATACACTCAGCGGGTCAGGCAGCGCCTGAGGAGGGAGAACCAGCGTTAATGGGTGGAATTTTACATCCCTGTCACGGTGGTGGGGGGAGGGGGGGTGGGGGGTGCGGGAAGTGGGTGGAAAATGCGGCAAGCTGTTCAAAAGCCCAATTTCGGCAGGACCGGTAAATCCCACCGGCGGGAAGGGCCGCAAAATTCCGCGGAGCATTTCGGGTCGCTGACCTTTGATCGGAACTGCGAACTCTGGAACGTTAACCCCGTTTCTCTCTTTACAGGTGCTGCCTGAGCTACTGAGTATTTTCAGCATTTTCTGTTTTCAATTTCAGTTTTCCAGGATCTGCAGTATTTTGTTTTAGTGAATCCACCAATTTTGTCCTCTGATGACCTTTCCTTCCCTCCTCTAACGAAAGCTGGGGTGTAGTTCCTCATGGAACTGTTCCTTCCGCCTTAGATTTTCCCAATTCCTGGTAAGCCCAATGAAAATTCAGGAGAAACTCCTTTACCCAAGGAGTGGTTAGAATGGGCCACATGCTAGCACAAGGCTGAGGCAAGTAGCATAGATGCATTAAAGGGGAAGCTGGATAAGCACTAAGGAGGGAGGAATGGAAGGGTATGTTGATGGGGTGAGGGGAAACTGGCATTGAGCATAAACACTAATATGGATCTGTTCGGCTGAATGGCCTGTAAACACTAAGCAGGACATAATGCGTGAACCTTGAGATGGATGTCCGTAAACTACTTTTATTCATTCATGAATAAACTCATGGGTGTCACTGGCTAGGCCAGCATTTATTGCCCATCCCTAATTGTCCTTGTTCAGGAGGCATTTATGAATCATCCACATTGCTGTGGTTCTGGTAAGGGCAGCAGATTTTCTTCTACTGTCCAGGGATTTTCTTTCCCTAAAAGGGGCATTAGTGAAGCAAGTGGATTTTCACAACAATCGACAATGTGGTCTTCATCAGACTTTTAATTCCAGATTTTTAATCTGCTGTGGTGGGATTTGAACCCAGGTCTCCAGAGCATTACTCTGGGTCTCTACAATAACACTATGCCACTGCCTCCCCCCATAAAGATTGTATACTCAAACATCAAAAAGAATAATACGGAGAGGCTCAGATACTGGAATCCTGAAAGATGGAAGGACCCATTGATAACATTTATAACATTGACAACAGAGAGTTCCTCGGTTTTATAAACAAGGCCATCAAGGACAAACCTAAAGAAATAAGGCAAGTCCTGGACAAGTCATTGGTCAGGCTGTGGCTGGAATATTGTGTCCAGTTTGGGGCACTTTTATGCCTTCTCAGTGGCACTGCTGTGCAATCGAGCTGCCGGCCTCTGATTGGCCAAGAGCTCTCAACAGGTGGGACTTCCTTTCTTCGGCCACTCATTTTAGTTAAACGGTTTAAACCAAGGCCTGCATTAAATGAGTGGACAGAGGAGTATGATGCAAATACGTTAAGCACCAAATGCCATTTGGAAACGCAAAGGCGTCATTGCTTAATTGAGTGCTCTGGGTGAGGCAGGGTGTGAACATGGAGTGTAGTATAAGATTTTTCAGCCCATTGAAACAAAAAGACAGCAACATGGACTGTGCACCCCGGTTTCCTGAAGTACACTCCCTGCCAGTGCTGTTTTCCTCTGGGAATGCTGGATAATGGAATTGACCGAATAAATGTCAGCATATCTTTAACTGTATCATCATCAAGGGCAACTTACTTTACTAAACTGTTCTGCTGCAAGTCAAAAAAAAGCATTGGAATCCCTTCACAATAATTCAAGAGCAATGGCATAAAAAGTGACATATCTGAAAAACAATTTCAAATTTTCATATTGAAGTTTTAAAAAATGTACACAATTCCCCAGGGACCTTCAGCATCACACAGGAAAGAGACACTATTACTTTATATCTATATATGTATCCAATAAGTACAGTAAATGAAATGAGTGATACTTTCCCTCTGTTGATCAGTGAAATTTATTTGAGGGTCCATAAAGCTTTCTCTGAATGAGATTTGTCAATTATTTCTGTATGCTTTTTGCTTAAATGTTTTATATTTATTCCAAATGGATCTTCTAAAGGTTACTAAAGGCAACAAAGTAAATATCAGATTTTTTAAATTAAAAAAACCCTTCAGTTTGTTACTGGTTTTTGTGGTTGTGACTTTTTTCAGTACTGTTTTGCTTCGTTTTAGATTTAGAAAGAACACATGGGTCTAATCCTCTGAATTGACTTAAAATATGCAAGACAAGCTACCAGATGCAGACAACATATAATTTGAAAATATACTTGATGTGGTACATTAACCATGTGAGCACTGTGGTAGCAATCTCATGTTAAAAAAAATTTAACAAAGTTCATTCTTTTCCATGAACTTGAGAGGAACATTCCGATGAAAACGTTTGCTTCTGTTTAATCTAGCTTCATTATAGTTGTTTTCCATTCCCAGCTGTTTGTTTGTCAACAGCCCTTTCTCCTAATCCCTGCTTCCCTTCCTTGTTCTCTCAAAATGCCACTTTGTACCACTCCCGAGTCAATGTCATGCCAAACTGAGACATAACTCTACACTCAGGGTATGGTTGGTTAGTCATAGGGTCATTACAGCATCAAAGGAGGTCTTTGGCCCATTGAGTCCAAGCCAGCTCTCTGTAGAGAAATCCAGTCAGTCCCATTCCCCTGCACTATTCCTGTGGCCCTGAAACTTTACGTCCCTCAAGTGCCCATCTCATTTCCTTTTGAAATCATTCATCATTTCCATTTTACCACCCGCTTAGGCAGCAAGTTCGTGGTCATCACCAATTATTCTTTTTTAACATCCTCCTGCATCACTTGCCCAAAAACTTAAATCTGTGATTTCTCCCCTAGTCCTTGTACCATCAGCTAATGGGAACAGCATTCCTTTGTCTACCTTATCTAAACCTGTCACAATCTTGTAGCCCTCTATCAAATCTCCACTCAATCTCCTTTGCCCCAAGGAGCACATCTCTGGCTTCTCCAGCCTAACCTTGGAGCTAAATTCCCTCGGCTCTAGACCAGTCTGGTAAATCTCCTCTGCACCCTTGAGGACCCTTGCATCCTTCCTAAATTGTGATGACCAGAGCTGAATGCAATACTCTTGTTGTGGCCTAAACAGATCTTCAGGAAGTTTCAGCATAACTTCCCTGCTTTTGTCCTCGATACCGCTATTTATGAAACTTAAAGTCACATATGTTTTGCTGACCACTTATAATATTCTTAGAATACATATAATATACTAAATAATATATCATTAAATATTACATTCATTATATTATATATTATATATTGTATTTACTAAATTATAACATTCTTATACTACTTACAATATGCTCTACTAGCTTCTATGCACATGAGCCACCAGGTCCTACTTTCCCTGTGCACCTCTTACAATGGCGTCATTTAGTCGATATTGTCTCTCTCTCTATTCATTCTGCCAAAATGTATCACCTCACACTTCTCTGTATAAAATTCCATTGGCCACTTGTCTGCCCATTCTCCCGGTCTATCTGTGTCCCATTGCAATCGATTGGCATCATTGTCTGCCATACCTCCAAGTTTGGCATTATTGGCAAATTTTGACATTTTCCTCTGTATTCCAATATCCAAATCATTTATGGTGTCTCCGTTTGATGTGCCAAGTGTGTGCGGTGTCCAACCTTCTTGTCACCTCTTGCTTCCAGCTCCCACTGCTGGCTAGCAGTATAACTATTGCAAAAAGAGACCATATTGTGTAAGCCTCTCCCGCCAGTACATAGCCTCTTCATCAGCAAGCCCTATGTAGTGCCTCCCCATGGTGGCATATGTAAACATGGTACCTCGCAGAGCCAGGCTAAATTACATGGAACTTGGAGGGGCCCTGGTCCCCAGTCCCCAGACGCGTAGCATGGAGGCCCACCGGCATGTAGTTACGCCCCGGAGCCCATGAGCCAGACCCCCAGTTATAGCTAAATAGCCCCAGTGCCTTTGCGGATGCCTTGGGAGATAAGAAGGCCAAGGGAGTAAACCCTGACAGAAAACCTGGAGTGGAGTCCTGCATGTGGTAGTCTATCAACTATCGGGCAGTTTTCCAGCAACTCTTGCAGCAGAGCTGGTACCAAACAGTGCTGGTTTCACCCTCCCCATTAGACAATACTAGCAAAGCCAAGAGGGGGGCACTGATGCTTGGGCAACTCAGGAGCTGCATATTATTTGCCCAGGCCTGTGCCCTGGAGAGGACACTCCAGCTTCGTGGTTAAGTTGGCACAAGACAAGAAGGAACAGTTACTAGTTATAAGCTCTCACTTGATTGGCATAGAGCACGTGCGCCAGGAGTTACAAAGGGCAGTGGGAGAGATCACCACATCTCAGTTGATAGCTATCATTCACCTCAGGCTTCCCCACCACAGGCTGCTTGCCTCAATGGGTGTTTGGAGCTTAGTCATCTCTTGACAGGCAGGTTGTTAGTCAATGCACCAGGCAAGACAAACTCAACAAAGAAGATGCCAATCTTTCACATTGCAAGTTGGAATGTAAGGATCTTGTGTCCTGGTTTAACAATGACCTTCTGCAGGTTGATGACGCACGCAAGACAGCTTCAATACGGAAGTGACATTCACCATGGGTGCAGTCCATCATCTCCCGAGACGGACAGATGCCAAAGTTTATATGCATGTTAGGAAAGATTATTTGGTCAAATGTGCACCTCAACCGGAAGTTGGGGTGTGAGGGGTGGGGAATGGGAGGGTGGCGGGGGGGGCAGGGTGCTGCTATAAGAAGGGAATATGCTCTTTTAAAGTGCTGACATACACCCTGGTCACCTTGCTGTATTTCCTGGATCAGCTGTTTCATCATCCTGTAGCCCCGAGTGTGAAAACTACCAATGATTGGGAGCCAATTGCTGGACAGGAAATCAGTTGCAGAGTTTAAGAAAAAGCAGGCAGGAGCTCAAAGGGAGCAGGAATTGGAAGCTCGCAGATTTTCTCTCAGTTTTTGGAAAATACAGTACACTAAATATGCATGGCCCCATGCAGTTATCCTTCCCTCACTTTATCATTCAAACGTAGGCATAGATTTCCACTATGGAGCTGGGTGGAGTTTGTTCCTCCCATCTTGCCCTGAACGCGTTCCTCCAGACACATCCTTACAGGTTTAGGTCTTAGACTTAGGAATTTCCTTGTGTACTGGGGTGTTAGTCATTTGTGTAAATGGACTGTGCGTCTTACATTAGGGGTGTAACTGCCCATAAACCCAAAATAAAACCATGCAATAGTGTAACACAGGGGTGTGGTGATTGTGCTCCCTTGTGATCTGAAGCAGATATCTGTGTATATTACTATCAGAGCAGGGTTAATAACTGGTGGATGATTCGCCAGTGCCTGTTCTATGCTCAAAGTTGAATTTCTCTCCTCATGTGCCTATTTCTTAAATCTAAGGTGCTAAAAGTCTTCCTATAGCTTACTTACACTTTCAAAGGATTATTTCTTTGCGCCCCTTGGTCTATCCATTCCCACACCGCCTGCAGCACCTTTCCTTTAATTAATGTTTACATTTGCATTTCAATGGCTCCAATTGTTCCGTCAAATGGCCCTTAATGGTCATAGAGTAAGATGGGGTACCCCCTTACCTGGCATCCCAATATTCAACCACGGGTCACCCATTTCTTAAGCTGGGATTTGAATGACTTCCTCACTGGGTCAAGCTGGTCTGTGGTTCCATGGACCTTGGTGACCCTCTTGTGCCTGATCCACTGGCCGTTCACCATTCTGTTGGAGTTGGCGATGCCAGTGGGATGCTTCGGTATTTGAATGTCTTCAAATGTCAGGTGGTGGGGGAGGGGGAAAGAATTTCTGCAGTGCTCCCATTCCTTGATGATACAGTCAACAAGGCTCTCACAGGGAGGTGGCTATGCGGTTCTGATTCATTTCCCACCCCCCCCACCCCTACCCCCGATCCCCCAACGCCAAGCAAAACATCAGCAACTTCTGTGTCCCTCTGTAAAGCGGATCACTGTAAAACGCAGAGAGGATTGCTTGGCCGATTCTTATCTGGAGCTCAAGCTGCAATCCCACCCGACACCCACAATGAACTCCCGGCTGATTGACCGGGAGCCTGGTGTGCCTGTAAGTCTTAGATCGCTAGGTGTTCTGTGAGCCAAAGGTATTGAAGGACATGGAGCCAAAGCAGGCGAATGGAGTTGGGATACAGATCAGCCATCACCTCATGAATGGCTTCATGGGCTGAATGGCCTACCCCCATTTCTATATTCCTACAGCTGTCTAGATGTATCAGCACCGTAAGTCCCAGCATGGCTTTCAATACAGGAACTCCTACAGTGTCCCTACCTCTTGCCCTGGCCTTGGTTCTGTCCCTCTTATGTCGTTGGTCTTATAAGGAGGGGGTGAAGTCTCTATCCCTTCAAGGTTCCCCCAGAAACCCCCAGCATAACCAGGTCCCACTAGTTTCTGATCATTTTTCTGGACTTCCAGCCATGTTACAGCAGGGAGAGCATTGGAGTCTTGGAGCCTCGGAAAACTAATCCAGTAATTTGTGCACATTAAGTTTGACCCAAATTTCAAGCCGTGTCGAGGGACCCTGTGGTTAGTTTCTTAAAAGCTACATTGCACTATTTAATCTTTGTCTACCTATTGTATGAAATGACTGCATGCATATGTAATACCTTAGCAATTTTACCTAGCGTAGTGCTTAGTAGAGCTAAATTATAGATATTCTAATTTATTACTGCATGCTACTAGTTTGTATTTACAGTTTTTTAAATACAGTAATGTTAATGGGTGTAACAGATTTAGTGCCATTACTTCATGAACCCATCCATCATCATTACAAATGATGTAATCCTGCTTCTGAAATATTTTCCTTGCCACTCAAAAGTGAACAGCTAATCAAACTCAAAGGAATCACTTGAAATGATATGGAAGCATATCCTTCTATACGGTGTAAGGCAAGTGTGTAGGCACCACCTGTAGTTTAAACTGCATGTTTGTTGGAGCTACTGCATCTGAAAAGTGTACACCAGCGATAGTTATTTTGTGTAGCAATACTGATGAAGCATCAGCACGTTTTGTCTATGTAACTAAATTTGCTGAGTAGATGCTTGTAACACGGTGCAGGAATCCATGGATCATATTTTCTTGAATTTGGTAATATTGGTTTATTCACTGATTAGATCAAAAGTCCCAAAGTCAATGGGTAGATGGGACTTTGCATTCTCAGAGAAAATTTCATGAGGTTTCCTTCAGGTCAGGCAATTAGACAACAGTGTATGATCCATAATAAAATAATCTGTACACTGTCTATAAAAGGTGTAGAGTCCACAAACTGAGTCATCATTTCTCATTCCATTCTTTCTCAACCAGAAAATTGAATAATTTGGCCTGGTTCTGAGTAGAGAATGTTAGTCAATTGGATTTGTGTCATTCAAAGTATTGGTCACCATATAATAAGAAGTTTCAGGTTGGCTAATTCTAGAGTTTTCTGACATTTAGGAGGTATCATTTCATTTGGTTAGACACTGGAAAATGTTCTTAGGCAAAATTCTTTTGAGCATCATTTTAACAGTTATTAAATAATCATAGGTTAAAGACTGCATTAAGATAGTGTCAACCTATGTGTGACCAGGAAATGCTGAATTCTCGGCAACACACATAGAATGACAGAGGCAAATAATGTCTGCCACAAATAAAATCTATCACTTCTAAACTTGCCTCAGGGGAGGGCATTAAATTCTGCCCACTAAGTTCTAGCTATGTTTTTCTTTTATATTCTATTCCTCTGTTTATAAACCCATGCCATGATTCTGCCTATTTGTCCCTGAATGCCTTCCACTTCTCCGTTGCTGGGTTACCCAATCTACCTGTGCTAGGTCCCTTTTTAAATCACTGAAATTAGCTCTTCCCCATTCGAGCACTTTTACTTCCGATATTTTCTTCCCATAATTACTCTACTCGAAATTCTGTTGCGCTGACTGTTGGTTAAATGATCTCTTCCTGTAACACACTGCACTTGCCCTAATTCATTTCCCAGAACAAGACCTAACATCCCCTTCTTCCTTATTAAGGAAGTTTTCCTGTACGCATATCAGAAATTCCTCGCTTTCCATGTCATAACATTTACCTAGTCTATATTAGAATAATTAAAGATTCCTTGTTACACACATTTGAAATTTGCTAACAGATTTGCTCATCTATTTCTGTCACACTCTTTGAAACGCTATACATTGTATAAATATATATATATATATATAATATATACATATAAGCAGCAATGTGACAGTTCCCCCTCTTCCTAAAGGCAAGCCAAATAGATTCAGTCTAAGAACGATCTAGAATACCCTTTCTATTTAGAACTGTAGCATCATTCTCAATCAATACTGCCATCTGGTTCCTCTTTTTCCTTCTCTATCATTGCTGAGCTCTTGCTAACCAGGAATATTAAGAACCTATTTCTGATCTTGTTTGAGCCATGCCTCTATTAATGCAACCATGTGATCATCCCATATTAAGAATTTCCGACTGCCGATCGTCAACCTTATTAGTTACTCTATGGACATTGACATCTATACAGTTTAATTTTTTAAAAATTTCATTCATGGGGTTTGGGCATCGCTGGCTGGACCAGCATTTATTGCCCATCCCTAGTTGCCCTTGAGAAGGTGGTGGTGAGCTGCTTTCTTGAACTGCTGCAGTCCATGTGGTGTAGATACACCCACAGTGCTGTTAGGGATGGAATTCCAGGATTTTGACCCAGCGGCAGTGAAGGAACGGCGATATATTTCCAAGTCAGGATGGTGAGTGACTTGGAGGGGATCTTCCAGGTGCTGGTGTTCCCATGTATCTGCTGCCCTTGTCCTTCTGGGTGGTAGTGGTCGTGGGTTTGGAAGGTGCTGTCGAAGGAGCCTTGGTGAATTCCTGCAGTCCATCTTGTAGATGGTACACACTGCTGCTACTGTGCGTAGGTGGTAGAGGCAGTGAACGTTTGTGGATGTGGTGCCAATCAAGTGGGCTGCTTTGTCCTGGACGGTGTCCAGCTTCTTCAGTGTTATAGGAGCTGCACTCATCCAGGCAAGTGACAAATATTCCATCACACTCCTGACTTGTGCCTTGTAGATGCTGGACAGGCTTTGGGGAGTCAGGAGGTGAGTTACTCGTCGCACGATTCCTAACCTCTGACCTGCTCTTGTAGCTGCTTTAATACCGCCTTCATCATTTTTTTTAATCCCCTCAATCTGCTGCCCGCAATTTCTGGGATGGTTCTAGTTTTATTCTTCTTTATGTTTCTATGTCCTCTGATTTCATTGCTGTTCCTTTTTTCTAGTTTCTAGCTCCCCTCCCCTCCAGTCAAATTAGTCTAACCTCTCCTCAACACTACTAGTTAACCTGTCAGAGAGAACATTTGTCCTGGCTCTGTTCAGATGCAGCCCCATCTTGTACAGGTACCCCTTCCCCCATATCCCAAGAACTTGAAACCCTCTTTCATGCCCCCATTCTCCAGTTACAATATCTTCCTGCTCTATCTTCCTATTTTCTAAACTCATTATCACATGGCACTGGGAGTAATCCTGAGATTAAGACACTTGAGGGCCTGTTTTTGTTAACCTGTATCCGATAGCTTCTAAAACCCTGCCTGCAGGACTTCAACACTTTTTCTACCTATGTCATTGGCTCCAAGGTTGACCATAACTTTTAGCTGATTCCCTTTCCCTCACAGAATGGCCTGCAGCAGCTCAGTGATATACTTTATCCTGGCTCCAGGAAGACAACATGCTATTCAGGAACCATATTTACGAAAAGCTCCAACTATTGAGTTCCTTACGACTACTGCATTTCTGCAGTGTTTTCCCCTGTGTGCAGTCAAATCTCCCTCTTTTCCAGGGATTTGATTCTTACTGCACTCCTCCAAGGAATCTTCACCCTCCCTGGTGTTCAGACCTGAAAACTGTGTTTGCCGGTGGCCGTGTCTGGCGTCACCCATTGCCCCACCTTGTGTGACAACGGGGTGACCATCTTCTGGAAAACTCTCAGACCCCCGGTCAGACTGTGGTGACTCCAGCTGTATCTCCACCCCACCCTCCCACCCCCACCTCGCCTCCCCAAGCAGTTGGTGGCATGTCCTGTGCACATGGTTGCATGAAGTGTCCTAGAGTTCCTACAAAGAACAATATCCACAAGCAGCAGGTGTCAGGACACCTAATACTCTCGACTCGGGGGTGAAATGGAATCTATGCCAGAAGTGCAGAATGGGTTAACAGTGAATGGGCAGCACCACCGCCCCAGTCCCACCCTCATTTTCACCAACAGAATGGAAAGCCTGACAACATATAAAGCGAGCTGCTGATTCTGCTCTCATCCAATTTCACACTGCTGCCATGGACCAATTTCACGTCTCCCTTGGATTCTGGAGTTCACCACGAATGGAACATGTGCGCATTTTCGGAGGGAGGTTAATTCTGAAAAGGCAGTTTTGGGAGCTTCAAAATGAATTGAATAATGTACGCAGGCGTGCAGATTGATGGCAGGTGAAATTCAATGTGGACAAGCGTAAGACACTTTAGAAAGGAAATGCGAATGGGGGTATTGAAATAACTGGCAAGGTGAAAGAGATCTGGGGGTTTCAATGGATTCAACGCTCAACGTATTCAATCACAGCGGAGCACCTATCGACAAAGCAAGTAAAAATGTGAATCGTATCGCCAAAACCAGAGAGGACAGCTCGGAGGAAGTCCACGTCCTGTGTACTGTATCCCACTCTGGTGACTGAGGCACAAAGAAGCCATTCAGGCCGTGGAGGCAGTTTAGGGAAGAACTACAAGGCTGATTCCTAGGAACAGAGAACAGAGAAATAAAGAAAAGCTGGAGAACCTTGGGCTTTTCAGTTTGCAAGGGATGTGACTAAGAAGCAGCACCATGGAGGGATGAAAGATCATAAATAAATAATAGAGGGAAAATTACTTAAAGAAACACTTGCATTTAAGGAACACTTTCTATGACCACCAGACATCTTAAAGCACTCTACAGTCAATGAAGTACTTTCTGAAGTGTAGTCACTGTTGTAATGTAGGAAACATGGCAGCCAATATGTGCACAGCAAGCTCCCACAAACAACAACGTGATAATAATCAGATAATCCGTTTTTTGCGATGTTGGTTGAGGGATAAATATTGGCTAGGACACTGGGGCTAATTCCCCTGCTCTCCATAGCAGGGGAGTTAGCCCCTTCAGGATCCTTCACATCCACCTGAACAGTTAAACAGGGCCTCAGTTTAATCCATTAGACAGCACCTCTGATGATGTAGCACACTCTCAGTACTGCACTGGAATATCAGCCTTGATTTTTTTTATTTGCACTTATCCCCAAAGTGGGACTTGAACCCAGAACCTTCTGACCTAGAGGCAAGAGCGCTACTAACTGAACCACAGCTGACACTCAAACTTCAAGAGTGGGCCAAAGAACGTCGGTTCAAACTAGTTAAAGAAAACTTAACATTGACGTAAGAAAGCTCTTCTCTGTAGAAGAATGACTGACACATAAAATGGGCGTCTGTAGCAAAGTCAAGGTAAAAGTGCCGCAATCATTTAAGAAGCAGTTGGTTGTCTCTATGGTCTAACTGGACAGTGTTCATAGATGGATGAGCTAAGATGGATGCAGTGACCCACGGTCGTGTGTATGTATCTTATGACCTTGTGACCTGATTGATTAACTGTCCCACTGACAAAGCGTTCTACCGCTGAAAACATCGTTATTGGCCCCCGCCACGATTCTCCTGTTTGTCACTGATTCCACTGGCCTCACCCTATCCATTCAGGCTTATTCATTCAGGCTGTGTATGAGCTTGGCATTCTGGCTGACCCAGCTTCAAAACCCACTCAAAAACTACTTACTGTGACAAGATCGCTTTCCTCTGTCTCTACCTTACCCCCCACCTCCCCCCCATGATTGTCAAAACCCTTACTGACACTTGTCATCTCCTGATTCAATTTCTCCAATAGCCTCCTTGCTGGCCTCCGATCCTCCAAATTAAATTCCAGAATTTAGCCACCCTTATCCTGACCCACATCAGGTCCCACCCATTCACCAACTTCAGCGTCACTAATTTACATTGTCTCTCTTACTGCACTGAATTGAAACTCCACATCTCCACCTTCAAATGCTTCTTGTGGTCTCGCCCCACCCTACCTCTGAAATCTCCTCCAGGCTTATGCCTCCGCATGCAATTTTCAGCCCTCCCACTCTGGCCTTTTGTGCAATTCCCTGCCCCTTTCTTCACTCTACATTGACAGTAAGGCTTTCAGGTGTCACCACCTTGATCTTGGAACTTCGCTATCTAAAAACCTATCTTTCCAACCAGACTTGCAGTCACCTGTACTAACGCTTTCATTACAATTTAGCCTCTGTTAGGTTTACATTTTTTATCTCTGCATATCTGTCTATCTCTCGTAGGAACAGAGGAAAATAGGAGCAGGAAGAGGTCATTCAGCCCATCGAGCCTGCTCTGCATTCAATATGATTATGGCTGATCATCCACTTCAATGCCTTTTTCCCACACTATCCCTTTACGTCCTCGGCAATTAGAAATCTGTCAATCTCTACTTTACACATACTCAATGACTGAGCTTCCACAGCCCTCACTTTATCTATCTATCTATCTATCTATCTATCTATCTATCTATCTATCTATCTATCTATCTATCTATCTATCTATCTATCTATCTATCTATCTATCTATCTATCTATCTATCTGTCTGTCTGTCTGTCTGTCTGTCTGTCTGTCTGTCTGTCTGTCTGTCTGTCTGTCTGTCTATCTGTCTGTCGTTCTCTCTCTCTAAATTACACCCTCTGTAAAGCCCCTTGGGACATTTTCTATGCTAAATGTGTTATCCCATGACTCTGACTGGACAGAGAATGCAATCAATGACAGATTGCGGGTGAGGTTAAAATCAGGTTTCACAGTCGAATAGTTTTCTGGCATTCATTGGCTAGCCTCACACACACTGTGCATCTGCTGGGGTGATGGAGTGGGACCAACATGAAGGGAACCAGGATTACGAGTCTACATGAGCAATGGGAGGCAGGAGAGGAGAACATTGGAGGGGAAAACCGCTTGGAATTTTATCTTACTATAATGTAGCTACCATCTCCCACAACCAACGGATCAGATCTAAGCTTTGCAGTCCTGCTACATCCAATCGTGAATGGTGGTGGATAATTAAACAACTCACTGGAGGAGGAGGCTCCACAAATATCCCCATCCTCAATGATGGGGGAGCCCAGCACATCGGTGCAAAAGATAAGGCTGAAGCATTCGCTACAATCTTCAGCCAGAAGTGCCGAGTGGATGATCCATCTCGGCCTCCTCTGGAGGTCCCCAGCATCACAGATGCCAGTCTTCAGCCAATTCAATTCACTCCACGTGATATCAAGAAACGGCTGAAGGCACTGAATACTGCAAAGGCTATGGGCCCTGACAATATTCCAGCAATAGTACTGAAGACTTGTGCTCCAGAACTTGCTGTGCCCCTAGCCCTGTACTGTTGTTCCAGTACAGGCTACAACACAGGCATCTACCCGGATATGTGGAAAATTGCCCAGGTATGTCCCGTACACAAAAAGCAGGACAAATCCAACCCAGCCAATTACTCTCGATCATCAGTAAAGTAATGGAAGGGCTCATGAACAGTGCTATCAAGCGGCACTTGCTTACTGATGCCCAATTTGGATTCTGCCAGGGCCACTCAGCTCCTGACCTCGTTACAGCCTTGGCTTAAACATGGACAAAAGAGCTGAACTCCAGAGGTGAGGTGAGAGTGACTGCCCTTGACATCAAGGCAGCATTTGACCAAGTGTGGCATCAAGGAGCCCTAGCAAAACTGGAGTCAATGGGAATCAGGGGGGAAACTCTCTGCTGGTTGGAGTCATATCTAGCACAAAGGAAGATGGTTGTGGTTGTTGGAGGTCAGTCATCTCAAGCTCTAGGACATCACTGCAGGAGTTCCTCAGGGTAGTGTCCTAGGCCCAACCATCTTCAGTTGCTTCATTGATGACCTTCCTTCCATCATAAGGTCAAAAGTGGGGATGTTCGCTGATGATTGCAAAATGTTCAGCACCATTCGCGACTCCTCAGATATGGAAGCAGTCCAAGTCCAAATGCAGTAAGACCTGGACAATATCCAGGCTTGGGCTGACAAGTGGCAAATAACATTCGCGTCACACAAGTGTCAGGCAATGACCGTCTCCAACAGGAGAGAATCCAACCATCACCCCTTGATGTTCAATGGCATTACCATCACTATCCCCCACTATCAACTTCCTGGGGGTTACCATTGACCAGAAACGGAACTGGACTAGCCATATAAATACTGTGGCTACAAGAGCAGGTCAGAGGTGAGGAATCGTGCAATCAGTGACTCACCTCCTGACTCCCCGAAGCCTGTCCACCATCTACAAGGCACAAGTCAGGAGTGTGATGGAATATTCCCCACTTGCCTGAATGAGTGCAGCTCCCACAACACTGAAGAAGCTGGACACCGTCCAGGACAAAACAGTCCTCTTGATTGCCACCACATCCACAAACATTCACTCCCTCCGCCACCAATGCAGAGTAGCAGCAGTGTGTACCATCTACAAGATGCACTGCAGGAATTCACCACGGCTCCTTCGACAGCACCTTTCAAACCCATGACCACTACTACCTAGAAGGACAAGGGCAGCAGACACATGGGAACACTAACACTTGGAAGTTCCCCCCCAAGTCATTCGCTATCCTGACTTGGAAAAATATTGCCGTTCCTTCACTGTCACTGGGTCAAAATCCTGGAACTCCCTCCCTAACAGCGCTGTGGGTGTACCTACACCACAGGGACTGCAGCGGTTCAAGAAGGCAGCTCAGCTTCTCGAGTGCAACTAGGGATGGGCAATAAATGCTGGCCCAGCCAGCGAAGCCCACACCCCGTGAATGAATAAAAAAAATCTCATTCCAGCCTATGCATACCAAATACATTTCAATTTAATTAATTCAGAAAAAAGGACCACAGTTACAGATTCTAAAGGGTGGAGAACTGGACTTGATTTCTTTTTATTTCCCACATTTTGAAATGCTGCCTGCATCAAAACTGAGGATCGTCTGCCCACTGCATTTGCCTGAGAAGCATGCCAGCTCTTGAGGTATTTGTTGTAAATCCCTGCTCTGTAGAAGCATGCACATGCAATGTGTCATTAAGAAGCGCATGACACTAATTGTGTGGAAACGTTCCTAAATCATTACCAAGGTGGGCTAATTAAGATTCATTAAATTGTAAATTGCCCTTGGAGTTTACTGCTGAAGAAAGAGAGGTTGGAAGGCTTGACTTTTCTTTTAATAATCCTTGTTGTGAAAAATAGATTGCACAGCAAGCCAAACCGCAAAAAGCAAACTAGATTGCTCCCACATCTCGAGTCTAATTGTGTAAAGTCATAAGGAATGCATATTTACTCCTGTTGCTCTCTTTGTCATTGCTAGACAAAGGCAGTTTATCAGTCACTGGAAATTAAGCCACCACATTACTCAGTCAAACAGGACAAAAATAAATGTCCTATATATAAAACTTAATGACCAGGAAATTTCACATATTACAAGCTAAAGGATAATTCCTGTAGCTTGCTACAATCCAAGCATAAAACCAATTTTCATTCCTTGCCTCAGCATTGGTTAGGGTTCATAACACTTATTAGAAAATGGAATTTGCCAAAGGCTGGATGAATCCTGTTGATTTGTTTTCTCCTCCCCATAACTGGCTAAAGTAACAACATAGGAGAATTGAAATTTAGGGATGAGTGAAACCAATTCATGATAATAAGCACTGAGTTACTCATCCTCTGCTCAAAACCCAAAACAATTAAATAAAGCCTCATGAACTTCTTCAATTTGCCAATTGGGGTCAAATTAATGTAATGCAGTTTTCCTTAAAAGAACACAACAGTCTAGTACCCTCAAAGGATTTAAACCCACCTTTAGGGGTGAGGCATGATCACCCCCATGACATGACAATGCAGTCAAGGGGGTGACTGCATTGGGAGTTGCATTGACAAGATTACCGCTAAATCTTACATTAAACTCTGAAGTTGCTTTCATCTAAGTATACCTCCATTGGATGAATAGTCTTCAGCAGAGAGCAATGAAATTGCACAGGGGGAGGGAATTATCTTTAACATGGCAATTAGACAATCTATCTTTATATACAAGTAGCAAGTGCCCGCTGCACTTCAAAGTATAAAAGAGGCAAAGAGAGCCTGTCATTTCTTTTTATTTTTTTCTCTCCTCAGGATGTGCCTTGTTAGGCGCCTCGCCTACAGACGACTCAAAGAGTGGCCCTAAAGGCACAGGCCAGATTGAACAACAGTTTTGTCTTTGTGTGTCCCATGAGTGCTCCCAAGCTTTCATGTCATGGGAAATCAGAATGCGCTAATCCCATAAATTCTCAAAATAGCCAGGACTAGCAAGGCGACAAGGGTCATTGATTAAATGTATGTAATCACAGGCATGATGCTCAATTTCAAGTCACTTTCATGGCCTCGAAACCAACAAAGTTAGAATATGTGTAGTTTTTAATGAATGTGAGAAGTGTTAAGTATAAATGAGTGCTCTGAGTCAACAAAGTCCAGAAAGGGACAACACTCTTTTTCTTTATAAATGATACAATTTAACACCTTATCTAAATGAGAATGCAGTTTAATCAGAATGGGATTGAGGGAACGGTTCTTCAGATTCCAAGTATCAGTGAAACCAATTCATGATAATAAGCACTGAGTTACTCATCCTCTGCTCAAAACCCAAAACAATTAAATAAAGCCTCAATAACTTCTTCAATTTGCCAATTGGGGTCAAATTAATGTGATGTAGTTTTCCTTAAAAGAACACAACAGTCTAGTACCCTCAAAGGATTTAGTTGACCCTATGATAGATGTATGACTACACATTGAAGAAACATTTAATCAGATAAAATTGCTGAAACAGCTTCATGTGGTAGATGCATTTGTGCTTGAGGCCTCTTGTGTTTTATTGAGTCAAGTTTTATCCTGGACGCTGCAGGTTTTGCCTTCTACAGGATTTGTTATTGTCTTCTCCTTTCTGAAGAGAAAGAAGCCAGAAGGAATACTTACTGTTGCTTTCTTACCTATTCCTTCCTTAGTACTGATGTCAGGTGAGAACAGGATTGGACTTGCTCTGATTCTCTCTGACAACACCCATTTATTTAGGCTCACACAAGAAGAAAGGGAAAGAAGAGAGGCTTAGATCAATAAAGCGATATATTAGCAAGAGCCAATGGGGGCAATTTTTTGGGGGCCCTTCCGATCTCTTGCCATAACCTTTGCAGAACATTCATGAAAACACTGTAGAAATAGTTCCTTTCCCCTAGGTTTCCATCAATATCTTCTGCTGAAGTTGCAGTGAGAGGTCAGGAGAATCCTGTGCAAATTCCAGCTGAAGTCCACCAAAATTCCAAGTTGAAACATTCCCAAAATATAAGGGAAAATCAGGGGAAAGTTTGTAACAGGAGAAAGGGTAAAATTTGGGTATGAGAAGTCCTGCTTGATGCCTGATGTGAATAGGGTTTGAGTGCAATACGTGGGCAAAGTAATTACAACTGACATATATCTGGTAAATAGAACGAATTTGTTGTCATTGAATAAACATGTACCATTACTCCCAGAATGAATGGCATAAGTGTTTAAATGACTCCAATTAGTGGGCAACTAATATCGATAAAAACGTATGCAATACCATCACTCGAGAAGAATCCCATCATTTTTTTGCAGTAATTGCTCTTCCTGTATTATGGGGATTTTGGTTAAATCGTCACCTACAGAGAACTGGAGTCATTGCATTTGACTGAAGTATGTATGTTCTTGACCGTTCAGCTCCTGCATGTGAAAAAACAATAGTTGGCAAAAGGTAACAAAGAAAGAAATCAAGTGTAGGGAGATGGTTGTAAAGATTTCAGGAATAGCAGCAAAAAATTGAGCGCCAAGTGAGAAAGCAGTGAGTAGAAACATGAGCAAACCAGGCGACTGGCATGAAGTAATACTAGAAGAGACATCATAAACAGAAACTGACAATGAAACAGATGTTTTGGTGAGGAGATATCAGTGAATAGAAACTAACAGTAAAACAGATGATGGTTTGTAATACAAAAATGTACATATGTAGAAAGTATTGGTGAAAACTACAGCAGTAATGGGTACACCATATGAAGAGCCCCTGATACTTCATTAAACACTGCTGACTTATATTTACATAGGGGAGTGAAATTAGTCTACACCAGTAGCACAAAATAGGTTCATAGCAAATTGGCAGCACCCTTTTCACTCTTGGTGCTCTGTAGTGTGGGATACAGACAGAGACAAACATACAACCCCACTCTCACACATACATGCACACAAAACATATGCAAAATACCATGGGATAAGTATCTGCTGCAAGTATCAATCATCAACAACCAAAACCAGGAATTTCCAATTACGACATTTCTTCATTGCACAGGATTGATTTGAATATTTTTAATATTTCACTGATGGCAAATTGTAATGTGGCATAGCCTTCATAGCTGCTTGATTACAACACAATAAATGATAGACCAAGTATGGAACTCTCATATGCTTAGACTAACGTCGGCTTGGGTGTGCTGCGAACTCTGTTTTACTCTCTAGCCAGAGCAAATACACTGTGTATTGCTTACATGTAAGAACTCCACTCAATCACATTCCAATGGCAGGGAGGTTTTAGTGTTAGTAAAGAGCTGGTGGTGCAATCGACTCTGTGGGAAGTATTCAAAATAGTATTTGGTGTGATCCCAAAACCAGTGCACGCTTCTGAGAGGCAAAGGCTCCACCCTATGGTGGAGCAACCATGGCCAACAAAAATTAAAAGCTAAAGCTTAGACAATTGCACAGAAAAGTGGATATTCAGCAGGAGGGAGAGAGGGAGAGACATGGAAAGTACAGTTCAATACTAGTTGTGGGGAAGTTACTGGAATCCAGCATCAAGGACAGAGCAACAGAGTTGATCAAAGAGAACCAGCATTGATTTCTGAAGGGTAGCTTAATGTCTGACTAATCTGATTGAATTCTTGAGGTCGGCACTTGCATGGTGAGTGTCGATATGGACTTACAGAAAGCATTCAATAATGTTGAGTGCCACAGCTTATTAGCAAACACATACAATTGGAGCTGATCTTGTGGCATGGGTTGGCAAATGGTTGGAAGGTAGGAGACAGCAAGCAGGAATGGAGAGAACGTTCTCTGACTGGTGGAAGGTGACAAATGGTGGTCCGCAGAAATCTGCGCTAGGACCTCGCCTTTTTACCATATACATGAATGAAATGGATAAAGGAATAGTGAGTTGTATGTCTAAGTTAGCAGAGGAGACAAACAAAGGGGCATAAGAAGATTGGAACAGGAGTAGTCCATTCAGCCCCTTCATGGAATCATAGATTCAACAGCATATTTTGCCGTTCAGTTAGATCATGAATAATCTGTACCTTAACTCATTGTATCTACCTGTATTCCATATCTCTTACCTAATAGAAATCTGATCAGACTCACTTTTGAAAATTTCAATTGATCGAGTAGGCATAGCGTTTTAGCGGGGAGAGGGCTGGTCGAAGAATTCATTACCATGGTGATAGAGTGCTTCCTGATTTCACTCCTAAGTGGCCTCATTCTAATATTAAGATTATGACTGGATTCTCACACCAAAGAAAATAGTTTCTCTGTATCAGCACTATCGAATCCCTTTATCATTTTCATTGTTCTGTTAATATATGCTCTACCATCTGATCTAAGTGTCTTTGATCCTATCTATTACTCTGTGCAATTTACCTTACAGTGAAATTAGCAGCTCAATGATTTAACCCAAACTTTGTCTCATCTAGTTTAACTTTGTCCACCTTCAGAATAACTGAAACAATACGCATACGAAGCAGATGAATATCTGATCCAGAATTTCCAAGGGATGCCACTGGGTTATTTGACCAGAAACATGGATAGTGGATGGCATGACTTAACTCCCATAGATGTGAGATACGCAGTCCAGATGATGCCACTGAATCTAAGAAGGCATCTACAACTCACCCAAATTCATTACAATCTTAATGAGATTGCTCTCAATGCAATAACTTCATTGAAATTTGACTCTTAAATGTGCGCTGATTATAAGAAATCAGTTTTGCTTCACCAGTTTGAACTATTTCATTTGATTATTGCTTTTGGCATCCATTTATTCTTCGGAAAAGATTCTATCTGGCAGTCAGTGAGTAATTGGAAATTGATGATCAACAATTTAAATATAAAATCAAAATTCTACATCATTTAAAGGTTATAGAGTAAGTCGTGCTTTTTGTGTGGTTGTTCAATGTTAAAGCTGATCCAGTGGTTTCCAGATTTCATTAGGTACGAGGCACTCAGCAAGGACATTTATTCCAATGTTCTTTTATTTGGTAACAGCTCAGAAATGGACTCCAATAACGAAGCCAATGTAATTAAGGTTGGTGTAAGA
This sequence comes from Cetorhinus maximus, assembly GCF_964194155.1. NCBI lineage: Eukaryota > Metazoa > Chordata > Chondrichthyes > Lamniformes > Cetorhinidae > Cetorhinus > Cetorhinus maximus. Next base: position 5,143,436 of record NC_135892.1, read on the forward strand.
GGTTTGTCTCACTTGTAGCAGGCTCACTTCTGTGTCAGAGGGTTGAGAGATCCTCATTTCAATGACTAGAGCATGTTACCTTGGCTGATATTTCAGTACAGCACTGAGGGAACGCTTCTCCATTCAGAGATGCTGCGTTTTGGGTGAGTTGTTATAGAATCATAGAATCACAGAAGACCATTCAGCCCCTTGTTCCTGTGTCAGCTCTCTACAAGAGCAACTCCGTTAGCCCTATTTTCCCGCCTTTTCCTACAGCCCTGCAAATGTTGTTTCTTCTGATAATTATCCAATCCTCGTTTGAAGGCCTTGATTGGATCTGCTTCCATCACACTCTAAGGCATTGCATTCCAGATCCTAATCGCCCACCGTGTTTAAAAAAAATGTTCTTCCTCATGTCGCCATTGCTTCTTTTGCCAAACACCTTAAATCAATTCCTCCAATTCTGGATCCTTCCATCAATAGGAACAGTTTCTCCCTATCTATTCTGTCCAGGTCGTTCATGATTTTGAACACCTCTATCAAATCTCCTCTTGAACTTCCCTTCTCCAAGGAGAATTGCCCCAGCTTCTCTGAGTGACCCTCTGTCCTCTCAGGTGGAAATAAAAGATCCAGTGGAAGTATTTGAAGAAAATTAGGAGATCACCAGGTGTCTTGGACAACATTTATCCCTTAGCCACTGGCACCAAAATCAGTTTATTTGTCCATTTGTCCTATTGCTGTCTATGAGACACTGCCATGTGCAAATCCCTACATTATAACAGTGGCTGCACATCATGGATAATTAATTTGCTAAAAAACACTTAGGCTGTGAAAGTCGCTATATAAACACAAATTCTTTTTCTTCCATCAGCCTCCTTTGGAACCTTCTGCCACTCTTGGTCAATCTGCAATACATAAACCTATCTGCCATGGACACAGGTGTGTGGTTACCACTGGATACCGGGAGCGGAGCACTATGGTTTAGGTACGTACAGTGGTGGGCAAGTATTTCAAATTTTACTCAGCATATAATAAGAAAAAACAACTCGCCCAAATCAATTTTTATCTGTTAAACAATTTTTATTTACATTTTAAGCACAGGAAATTAGTCTTGAGATGGAATACCATTTATCTTGATTAAAAGCTGCTCAGTATGGTTTTTTATATTCAGCTGGATGCTTGGTATGTGTGAAAATTCCCTCATCATGTTTAACAGTCCCTGAGCCATGTCACTGGGAATCTATACCCACCTGTACTGTTTATGTTTACCCTGTATGGAATGCTCAAGTCTTCCGGCGTATATAGAGCCAATTAGGAAGGATCTCATACCTCATTGACAGGTCCACCATTTCAGTTTCTATTTGTCACCTAGACAAATAGAAAATTACCTAACGATGAGCTCTTTATCTACATTAAAGATTGGCCTTTTCATGACTAATTTCCTGTGTTCAGCAAATAACCCAGGAACACTGTGGACCTGCCTGGTTAGGTATCACCTAATCAAACCTACCACAGAAGCTTGACTCACTCTGAGTATTCATCGGCAGGAATGTCATTTTGGAGCCTGCTTGACCTCAAAAGATCATGTTTGCCTTCCCTGCAAGTGTTCATTAGATGTTTGAGTTTAAACTCTCACTCAGTAAACATTGGGTACCAGGAACTCTTCATGAGCAGTGTGAGTGAAATGTGTGTGAGCATTGCCATTATCCTCCTGATCACAGCAGGCATACATACACTTTTCCACTGAGTGGCACGGAGTATTGGAAGCAGCTCCACACCTCCCTGTAAACCAAGCATGAAAAGCACTGACCCTCAGTAGAATTTCATACAATCAACCTACAGGTGCTGCATTCTAGCAGCTATCTTGCAAATCACAGAGCTTAGTCATTGGCTAATGCATGGAATCTGCTTTGCAAGTGGTGGAACTTTCAGCCAATCAGCTTGATGTTGTAGATATCCACAGCTAATGGCATGTATCCGGATTACTCGTCACCAAGTATGCAATCCCTGCCTTTAATAATGAAACACATCACGATGATGCTTTCCTTCCTTTCCAGTGTACACAAGACCAGGTTGGTGTAGAGCTGAGCCCTCTCTTCTCCAGACAATTAACAAACTTTTTTGTCATCAATCCATCTCACTCTTGGTGCTGCATTTTACAGATGGGTCAGATGTAACCCTCCCAGTTTAAAGTTTAAATGAGGACTATTTGGATGCATGTCCTGCATGCCTGGACAGGTCAGCGATGGTCTTTACAATACAGTCTGCTACCATCAACACGATCATTGCTGACAGGGGACCTGATAGAGGTGTACAACATTATGTGGGGCATAGATAGGGTAGATAGGAAGAAATGTATCTCCTTAGCAGAGGTGTCAATAACCAGGGGGCATAGATTTAAAGTAAGGGGCAGGAGGTTTAGAGGGGATTTGAGGAAAATATTTTTCACCCAGAGGGTGTTTGGAATCTGGAACACACTGCCTGAGGGGGTGGTAGGGGCAGGAACCCTTACAACATTTAGGAAGTATTTAGATGAGCACTTGCAACGCCATAGCATACAGGGCTATGGGCCAAGTGCTGGAAAATGGGATTAGAGTAGGTAGGTGCTTGATGGCCGGCACGGACACGATGGGCCGAAGGGCCTGTTCCTGTGCTGTATAATTCTATGACTCTATTGCATGTCCTGTATGCTTCATGACTTTACTATCTAAAGAAGCCCAATTATAGAGCAGGTGGAAGACAAAGTCCGTAACAGGGCAAGACAGGGGCTGATCATGCGGAAGCTAACCCCACTGAAACACTTCTACATTGGAGAGACCAAACGCAGACTGGGTGACCGCTTTGCAGAACACCTTCGGTCTGTCCGCAAGCATTACCCAGCACTCCTGTCGCTTGCCATTTTAACACTCCAACCTGCTCTCTTGCCCACATGTCTGTCCTTGGCTTGCTGCAATGTTCCAGTGAAGCTCAACGCAAACTGGAGGAACAGCACCTCATCTTCCGACTAGACACTTTACAGCCTTCCGGGCTGAATATTGAGTCCACCCCCTTTCCATTTCTTCCCCCTCCCTTTTGTTTTTTCCAATAATTTATATAGATTTTTCTTTTCCCACCTATTTCCATTATTTTTAAATGTATTCCACCCATGGTTTATTTCACCCCACCCCCACTAGAGCTACCTTGCTTTGTCCTGCTCTCCATTCTTAATTAGCACATTCTTTTAGATAACATCACCACCTTCAACACCTCTTTGTTCTTTTGTCTGTGACATCTTTTGGTTATCTCTACCTATCACTGCTTGCTTGTCCCAACAACAACCCCCCCCCCACCATCTTCCCCCCACCCCCCCTTAAACCAGCTTATATTTCACTCCTTTCCTATTTCCACTTAGTTCTGTTGAAGGGTCATGAGGACTCGAAACGTCAACTTTGCTCTTCTCCGCCGATGCTGCCAGACCTGCTGAGTTTTTCCAGGTATTTCTGGTTTTGCCCACTGAAACACTGTTGGACAACATGGTCAGCAGTGCCATAGGGTGCAGTGGCAGACCTGTCCGCATGCACAGAATGCAGCGGTAAATGTTGGTTATTGCGCTAAACCAATGGCCCAGGATGCCTATCCTTCAGTCTGCTGATGCATTATTCTGTAGCATGATAGAGTTGATGTAAAATGCAATGGGCCTTTAGGGAATTAAAGTCATTAGTGTATGTGGCAAGTAATGGTTTACCCCGGTACTTTCCCTTAGTGATAATGTATGTTTTGTGTTTTCTATGTCCTAATCTAGATTTGGTTATGGGTGTTTTCCTGGTGGTCAGAAGGAGCGAGTTCAAACATGTCACCTAGGGTCTGAGTAAACAAGCTAAACAGCTGTGCTTTTCCTTAGCCAATCGCTGTGAAAGATTGGGAGTTTAACAGCATGAAGATTGAGAAGAAAAGAGAGATTTGCATTTACGTAGCACCTTTCTCAACTGTGGGAGATTCCAAAGTACTTTACAGCTAATGAAGTACTTTTGCGCTGCAATGTTGCAGTGTAGGAAACACAGCTGCCAAATTGTGCACAGCAAGCTCCCACAAACAGCAATATGATAATGACTAGATAATCTGTTTTACTGATTTTGATTGAGGGGTAAACATTGATCGGGACACCAGGGATCCTGGTCTTCTTCAAAATGGTGATGGGATCTTTTATCTCTGCCTGAGAGAGCAGAAGGAGCCTCAGTTTAAAGTCTCATCGAAAAACAACACCTTCAACAGCAGCAATCCCTCAGTCCGGCACCAGGAATGTCAGCCTAGATTTTTGGTGCTCAGATCTCTGGAGTGAGAATTGAACCCATAACCTTTTGACTCAGAGGCAAGTGTGCTACCCACAGATCTATAGCTAAATTGGAGTGAGTGAATTCAATGCCAAAATCAGGTATAGAAAGAGAAATGTAGAGATGGACAGAAAGACTGGATTAAGAGAGAATGAGAAAAGAGGCAGAGAGGAAAAGGTGATAGTGTGGTGGTGTTTTTACTGGACTAGTAATCCAGAGACCCAGGGTAATGTTCTGGGGATGTTGGTTTGAATCCTACCACAGCTGATGGCAGAATTTGAATCCAATAAAAATCTGGAATTAAAAGCCTAATGATGACCATGAAACCATTGTTTTAAAAACCCATTTGGTTCACTAATGTCCTTTAGGGAAAGAAATCTGCCATCCTTACCTGGTCTGGCCTACATGTGAGCCCAGACTCACAGCAATGTGGTTGACCCTTAAATGCAAAGCTCACACCCTGTGAATGAATAAAAAAAGTGCTTTTTTTTTTATTTAAAAGAAAAATTACATTGTTAAAATCTCCTACAATTAAAACCTGAATAAATGGGACACAATGTTTGTAATGGTTAATTTTCAGTGCCAAAGAGGGTGATTGGCAGTAATAACATTGTTAAATGGGTACTTAGAATGGAATGGATAAGACTTTACTTTCTGTGGCGAGTTTAATTTGTATCTACTATGCAGCACTTTACACCACCCAATTTCAATGAGGCAGAGAGCGAAATGCTCTTTTTGCAAAGTTAATGCTGGAGTGACACACCTTAGACTTTTGGATATCTGTGTTTAACATTGCATCTGCACCTTGCCTGTTGCTGCTGTACTAATCATGTTTAAATAATGGCAAGTGCCATTAGCCCCTCCATTACTTTGACAGGAAGACCTGGGCCAATGTTCCAATTACTCTGTGTACCAGGGATTTTAAAGTATGGAATTTCATAAACTAATTCCAGGAAATTCCAAGCAGCTATCTTATATGTGGGACCCGCCACACTTTCTACTTGGAAAGGAATTAAGTAGAGGTGTGCCTATTTTCTTGTCTAATGGACATGCTGAAGCTCTGAAAATTCATTGGTTTAAATGAGATTCCTCACACTTTTTGGGTGGATCCCAAATTTTATTCACCTGGTGGTGTTGGATCTAATGACTGAAACAAGTGGGAGTGAGCGTCTTCTGACTTACTCATTCATGAGTGGGATAGGTAGTAATTGTGATGTGTTTTAATGATAATGCAATGTGGTGTGGGAGAAACAGCCCACAAATATTTGGTATTAAAATATTAAGCATACCTTGGGCAATAATTATTTTGAAACCCTGGTACTTATCTTTGAAAACTAGGTGTTATATATGAATTTCGTATTTAGCGGACTGGCAATATTATCAGAACTACATTTTCAATATCAATGATGTTCAATTGCACAGCTATTAATCTGCTATCTATAGATTTAGGTGACTGACTAGCCATAAACTAATTGAACTTCTTTCACAGACAGGCAGGGACCATTACGGCAAATGTTATACTGTGATTTTTGACAAAGTCTCACCGCATTTTAGAAATGACTGTTGGTGATGCTAGCAGTTGAGGCTTAACACCCACTATCTTAATTTGTTACTTTAAATGGATCAATGCCTGTTCTAGATAAGAATGCCATTAAACCCATAATATAACACAAAATCTGAAGGAATGAAAGTCAATGCTTGTAAAATTTAATTTTCAGTACAAGAGAGGCTGATTGGCAGTAATTAATGCTTAACACCTCATTCAAAATGTATTTAGGATTGAAATGACAAGACTTAACTTCATGTGGAGAGTTTAGTGTTAAGCGACCACACTAATGCAGCAATTTAATCACGCCATTCAATGAATTTCAATGGTGAGCCAGGCAGCGGGATGGCATTTCCACAAACGGTAGAGCGGTGCAATTCAGACAGCAATATTTGGATATCTATCTTTAATCGGCCATCAGCCCCTTTCCTGGAGTTGCTGTGCTATTTGCGTATTAATTATAGTGAGGTATTTGGTGCTTTCCACTGTTGGCCTCATCATTTTGACCACAAATATCTGATCCAATGTTTCCATTAGGACCTCAGTTAAGTGTTAAACTACCAAGTTTGACAAAAACGGTTTCTAGCCTTTGGGTGGAATCGTCCCAGATTTGCACTAAGTGTAGTATTGGGCGGGTTACCTGCTGGCCTCAGTGGTGGCTTTTCACGTTATATTGTCCTAAACCCGTCGCATTTAATTATACATTCTCCAGAACCGCGCCGTTCCCATGGCGGGCGGGCTCTCATTCGCCCGCATTGCCAGCACCTCGCTGCTTCATCACGCCGGGCGCCATATTTAAAGTCCAGTTGCATGCACACCTCTCACTGCTTCCAGCCCACGACTGCTGCAAAGAAGACATGGCCCTGAAAGGCAAAAAGACTGCAGCCCCCAGGTTCAATGACACGTCCCTCGAGCGTCTTTTAGACATGGTGGAGGCTCGTCGTGATGTCCTTTATTCCCTCTGTGGCCACAGGATGGGCAGCAACCTCACTAGCCCAGCTTGGGAGGCAGTGGCATTGGTGGTCAACGCCAATGCCCTTCAAATAATCACTGCAGCCACCCAGTGGCGTAAGAGGATGAATGATCCCCTCCATTCTGCCAGGGTAAGTCACTCCTCTCATCATTCTCAACTCACACACTCACAAACCCATCACACATCCACAGGGCCCTCACTCACTGCTGGTTCAAGGGACATCACCATTCACTCTCTCACACACACCGTCATTGTCCTCATCCCGTCCACGGGACCACTCACTACCCACACATGCCAGGCATACTTATCACCTGACCTGGCAGGGGTCCTGCTTACACTCTCTCCATCTCTATTCGTGCAGGACAAGCTGGCACACAACAAGAGGGAGAGGTTGCAGACCGGTGGAGGAATGCCTGAAATCCTCACGGACTTCGAGAACAGAGCCATCCAGTTGGCCGGCGAGGATCTGGACCGGTCCTATGCTGATGGTGAGGTCGGCGGTGCTCTACCAAGTGAGGGTCCAGTAATGCAATATCCATCAGATAACCATGCTGTGAGTGATGTGTCCTGTTTCACAGGCCACCGCCATGCACTAATTATCTCTCCTTGCTTCCGAAGACACAACTGGGACATAGCCGAAGGAGTCCATAGCCCAGGGCCTCCAATCAAACCCCAAAGAAATCTCTGAAGAGGAATCTGGAGGCACCCTCCTTGAAGTCCCATCACAGTGGTCAGACACACCCTTCAACAGCGAGTTTGCTTTGTGGGTTTGCCATTCCATTAGGGCAATACAATAGTTCCAATTTGATGTGGCAGCAGTGAAATGTATTCTGCTGCAGTAGGGGGGTGAATGTGAAACTTGAAAAGACCTTTTCCCCTCGAGCTTGAAAACATTGGTGAAACAGGATCAGAGGAGCCTTAGCAACTAGCAGAGTTTGCCGATCAACTACAATAGTGTGATGCTGACTAGACTTTCTGTGGCAGATAATAAACTAGTACCTCATCTGCTCCTTTGAAATACACTCACTCTCAGTGGTAGTCCTGAGTTCAAGTTCCACATTCAGAGGCTGGAGGACACAATCTAGGCTGACACTCCAGTGCTATTCTGAGGGAGTGCTGCACTGTTGGCGCTGCTGACTTTCAAACAGGATGTGGTACCTTTCCGGAGGAAAGCAGAGGAGGTCTCCCTTGTGTTGTGACCAATATTTATCCCCCAACCAACATCACTAAAATGATTTTTTGCCCATTATCTCAATGCTGTTAGCAGCAGCTTTCTGAGTGCAGACTGACTGCAGTGTTACAATTGCAGCTGGACTTCAGAAGTCCTTCTTTGGCTGCAAAGCACTTTGGGATGTCCTGAGGTAGTGAAAGACGCTATAGAAATGCAAGTGTTTTTTTTTTCTCTCTTTCTGGTTTCCTCCTCCTGTCAAGCAACCTTTGATATCATTTTTGTAAAGAGAGCCTTGGCATGCCAACGCAAGTAACCCTCCTTTGTTTCATTTCTTGTTGAAATTCACCATCTGGAAATCGAAGTGCTGTAATTCTTCATCATTTATCACTACCTTGCTGCTTAACGAAAATGTAATAAGCATTTAAGAAGGGCACCCGTGGTCTGGTGTCAGCTGTGGCTCAGTTAGTAGCACTCTTGCATCTAAGCCACAAAAGGTTGGGGTTCAAATCCCACTCCAGGACTTGAGTACATAAGCCAAGGTGGATACTCTAATGTAGTACTGAGGAGCTGCTGTAGGATTGGAGGTGCCATCTTTTGGACGTGATGTTAAACCAAGGGCCATCTTCTCTCTTGGGTGGATGTAAAATATCCCATGGCATTATTCCAAAGAAGAGCAGTGAAGGTAACCCTGATGTTCTGGTATTTAGTTCTCAATAAACATCATTAAAAAAAGATAATCTGGTGATCACCACTATCTGTGGGAGCTTGCTGTGTGCAAATTGGCTGCTGCATTTCACAACAGTGACCACACTTCAAAAGTACTTAATCGGCTGTAAAGTGCAATTGGGATGTCTGGCGATTATGAAGTGTGCTATATAGATGCAAATCTTTCTTTATATAAGAATATTTCTCACTCTTGCTGATTACGAACACTTCCAGCTAATCTGGGCTCACTATACAAATAGCTATTGAGAACTACCTTGGAGAATCCAATATGATATTGGCTGGTTTTTCTCTGGTCTTACTACAGTGGTTTGCATATTGAAAAATTAGCCTTCGCTACTTTAAAAAAAAAATTGTTTATGGGATGAGGGCATCACTGGCTAGGCCAGTATTTATTGCCCATCTTTAATTGACCTTGAGAAGGTGGTGGTGAGCAGCCTTCTTGAACTGCTGCAGTCCATGTAGTGTAGGAACACCGGTAGTGCTGTTAAGGGAGGAGTTCCAGGATTTTGACCCCGCGATAGTGAAGGAACGGCGATATAGTTCCATAACCGATTATAGATTTACTCAACAACATGAAAGATCAGCCTTCAAAACACAAATCAGGATATTCTTATTTGGTTAATAACATTTGATTTTTTTTTTTCTTCACAGTCTGCCAGTTAGATTGAGAACACTGACGGTGGGGAGATTGGGCAGTCGGCAATGCCTGGTTTTCTGGTGTACAGTGCTTGGCTTATCTAACTGACTGGGGTCCTTTGTCAATAGTCTATTGAAAAGTACCACATGGTGTTCTTATCGTTGGTGGCAATGTTTATCAGCAGACAGTAACCTAACTGGCACTCAGTAAAGAAGAGAAAAAAAAATCAAATGTTATTAACCAAATAAGAATATCTTGATTTGTGTATAGAAGACTGATCTTTCATTTTGTTTGGATGCCAATGAAGCCAAGCTAACCGGGGGTATGAGAAGTGCTTCCATATTCCAGATACAGCAAGTTTCCACAGGAAAACCACTGATACTGCAATACACATACCACATCAAAAGCATGTAAGAATTAACACATAATGATCACTCTTAAAGAGCTTGTAGACCAGCACATTTATCATGTTCCCCAGAACGTGGAACTGTGAAGTTTGATAAATTGACAGAGATTCTCAACAGAATTGCTTCATTCAAACTGTAATGCGATACTGCCTGGATCACTAAAGATTTAGAATTTGAACATGCACACAAAATCGACTAATATCTTGTAACAGAAATAACTGTTGGTGATGTTATTAAATGAACCTATCTAAGTTGTATCTAACTCCTCTCCCTAACATATTAATGAAAGTTTAATCCACCTATTTTATATGGGTTAGCACCTCCAGTGCATTTATTATGAGCTTGCTAAGTTTTCAGTATAATATAAATATCGCTGACAGTAATTTCTTCCCTTTTAATTTGATTATTAAAAGTTCATTAGGGGATATGTTTCCCATTGGCTGAAGCATGCTCAGGTTAGGTATAACTTTGGTTGAGCGCAGGATAAAGATGCCTTTACACTAGTCTAAAACAGAGGTAGTGAAACAATTTTGGCTGAAGAACCCCTTTTCAAATGGATTAGTCATCACGGACTACCCATCTAAATTATAAAACTTTATAATGCTCATAATATGAAAGTGTTGCATGTAATGAGTGTTTTAATAATATTTTTAAGGAAACAAGGGGTAGGGTTTTGCTCTTGAGTTAAGAGGAAGGCAGGGTCATATGGGAATCTAAACCCTGCATAATGTGGAGGACAGTCTCCTGACAGTGATTTTCCCTGAATTGGCCAATTAGTTGCCAGAGGGCAGGCTTGCAGTCCAGTTAAGGATGGTGGGCGGGCATTCGAAGTCGGAGGACCCTCAGCTCAGAAGGAGCAGCAGCCTGCAGTTCAGGTAAGTGAGAGCGAGGGTGCTTCTATTTTGAGGCGCCCTCTCTCCAACTTTTTAAACTTTGAAATTTAAGAACGTCTTTAGTAGCTGGGCCACCGCTGTGGAAGCAGCCGGTGGCTGGAGTTGAGGCCACACAGGCAGGGAGGGCTTCAGAGCCTGTCTACAGCGCTAGAGCCCCAGTCTGCTGCTGGGGTGGCCACCTCCAGACTTACTGGTCTAGTCCCCTATGCCTTCGAGGGGGATGGGAAGAGGGGACCAGAAGGCCGAAAATTCCTATCGGCCTCTGACAAAGGCCTTACTTGGCCTTTAACTGCTGTTAATTGGCTGCCTGCCACTCGTAGACCCCAGTAAGGAAAGCATCACTGGGGTGGTGAGGGACTGAAGAATTAATCAATTTAAAGTATCCTCCTGGAAAGAGTGGAAAAAAATAACCTGTTGTGCCCTATTTTCTGTTTTACCTCTTTCAGCCTCGATTCTGCACTTACTTTGGGTCTTGGCCCTTCATCTTGGTTTCGAAATCATCATATTTTCTTAAGTAGAATATTAAAATTTTGTAGCATATGGATTGTCCATTAGTAATGCACACAATGACATACCCAGGTACAAGGAATCATTTGGCCTGAAAGTGACTTTCCTTATTTCAAGAGTTCAGTTTTATGTTACAAGTATAGAGCCTGCATTCTGCAGCATTACATCATTTCTAATGGACTGGGTCTTTTGTTCTGTAAACTTTACATATTGTTATTGAAAACTTTCAATGGTTCCTCTCAAGCCTTGCGAAATATTGAAGTAGAATTTTTAAACTTCTTTCGAAGGCGATTGTGCTCCCACCATTTTGTGCCATGGTGCAATTTTATTCTAACAGGTTATTGAGTGAAGTATAGTTGGGGAACCTTAGAAAAGATCAAGTGAGATCCTTTGGGGGCTTATACTCCGATCTGCATCGTTTATAAGATGTTCTATTGGCTGTATGGTTGTAAAAGGTTATTTTGTGCTATGAAAACTTTGTCTTTATAAGTGACTGAGCCACTTATAGCTGGCGCTTTGGGTAACGATATTCTTTATCCGCACATGCTAAACCCATCCATATTTTAAAAATGTTTTCGACTTTCTCAGACTCTTATTTTTGGCAAGATATTTGAATTTTTCTCACCTTCAGAGCAGAATTTGATTGTCATGGCAGGGGGCCGTCCACCAGCTGGAGTGTCAGTGGTAACCCCACTGTGGTCATTCCGGGCCCCTCTGACCTGATTTAATTCCAATCAGCCAGCTACCTGGTTGGCAACAGGGTCCTTGGCATCTTCAGGGGGAATTTCCCGCCTCTGAGAGTCGTTGGCCAATCAGCGGCTGGCAGCTCTCCAGCATGGCAGTACCGCTGGGAGTGGTGGCCACTGCTGGTACTGCAGTAGGCGCAGGCTGAAGATTGTCACTGGAGCCCTGGAGGAAAGGTGGTTGAGGAGGATCACCGGGAGCAGTCAGGGAGGTTCCACTGAGGGAGGGCAGGCGGGGGTCTTCCTGTGAGGACAGCCCTTGCCATCAGTGGGTCTTTTCTTTGGGCATCAGCTGCCTAAGTAGGAGAGACGTGCCCCCAACTGAGCCTCAAGCATATCCACCAGGGTTTACCTGGCAGATTGCCAACATGGAGGTAAAATTAGGCCCATAAGTGGTCATTAAGTGGCCTCTTGGGCTTCAATAGGCCTCTGGTGGGATGGCCGTCCTTGACCCTCCGCATCCTGGACTTAATCGAGGGTGGTGTGCTGGAAAGGCAAAGGGGGTTCCAACCCACACCTTTCCACCAATTGCACTGCACTCCCCACCCCGCACACCACCTGCCCACCACCGCCTCCCAGCCCATTTCCGGGGTAGCATTATCTCTCCTGTGCAACATTGCACCTATATAAAACGTGGAAGGATGAGAAACATTTCCCTAAACATTTGGCTGTGAACCAGTCTACAGGAGACATGTTTGACTGACCTGGAGGTATCCTCACTTTCAATTACCCCATCCCTCCTTTGCTACCAGGAAGTGTCTGCTGCCCAATTAGTATCATCCTACAGCAACACAACTGAGAACTCAGCATAGCAGGGAATCAAACTTCTCCCTACGTCCCCATAATGAAGGTTCAATGTACTGCACATCACCCACACTTCTATTCTCACTTCATATCAGCCTCATAATACTTGTTTATTAAACTGACACCGCAAAAGTGATTATGATACCCTTCCTGCTGCAGATCCTCATTCCATTTTAGACCCAAGCACAATGATTATCCTGTTGTAAAATGACAGTCATAGTTTCTTCATGCATCATTTTCTTTTTCACCACGTTATTCAATTTCATTAGCATTCATTGTCCATAGAAAGGAAGAAGTATTGTTTTTATCCCTGGTCCCCTTCATTGACCTCTTGCTACTTCTTTAAAGGAGATCCCACAAGGCAATGCAAGCAGTAATGGCTGACACTCTGAGGCAGAGTCAAATGAAGAGAAGAATATGAAAGCCAAATTGTACTTGAACAATGCTTGAACTTTGGAAAAGTCCCAACCTGGAAGGTGTGGGGGTTAGCACTGAGCTGGAAATGGGAGATGGGTTCGGGAAGGGAGGAGGGGGGTGTTGCAGGGGTGGTAGGTTTTTTGGTGCAGTGGGTAGTGTCCCTGTCTCTGAGCCAGAAGCTCCAACTTTGAGTTCCACTCCAATACTTGATGGCCACAGAAGGTGCATTCATGAAGTGGCCAAAAAGGTTGATTGTCACCTTGCAAATCCTTCCAACAAATGCCAGTGGCGGGTGATAAGAGCAGGAGAGATTTCTGGTCAGCCATGTGTTGGAAAGAACACTGGAGCCTCTACCATCACTATCCATAGCTCCAGGCTACAATGTGCATGTTACCACTGCAACTCAGACTCCCTGAGTGAACTGATTCCTGGGATGGCGGGACTGACATATGAGGAGAGATTGAGTTGTTTAGGATTATATTCGCTGGAGTTCAGAAGAATGAGGGGGGATCTCAAAGAAACCTATAAAATTCCAACAGGACTAGACGGGGTAGATGCAGGAAGGATGTTCCCGATGGTGGGGGAGTCCAGGACCAGGAGTCACAGTCTGAGGATACTGGATATGACTGAGATGAGGAGAAATTTCTTCACCCAGAGAGTGGTGAACCTGTGGAATTTGCTACCACAGAAAGTAGTTGAGGCCAAAACATTGTATGTTTTCAAGAAGGAGTTAGATATAGCTCTTAGGGCGAAAGGGATCAAAGGATATGGGGAGAAAGCGGGAGCAGGCTATTGAGTTGGATGATCAACCATGATCATAATGAATGGCGGAGCAGGCTCAAAGGGCTGAATGGCCTACTCCTGCTCCTAGTTTCTATGTTTCTATAATGCTCACAAAGGGAAGGTGGCCAAAGTTTGGGTTGAAAAAAAAAGTAGGTTTTTGAAGGGGCTTTTGAAGGTGAAGTCAGGCAGAGCAACACAAAGGGACTCAGGCTGAAAATTTAGGCTGTGTGAAGTCTAAACGCTTTGCCATCTATGATGGAGTGAGTCAGTACTGTCAGTAAAGTGAAAAGTGACGGTTCAATCAACGGATCGGAGAAGATGCAGAAGCTGGAAGAACCAAAGCTAAACAAGGCCTTGGTATAAAGTTACTGGGAAATGGCACCCAGTGAAGGTGGGGTCGGATTAAAAAGTGAGTGAAACTTAGTCGAGAATATGGTTTGGGCATTGCAGTTTTGGACAAATTGAAACTTAGAGCTCAGAGAAAGTGTTGGAGAAGGTCAGCCTGGAGGTGACAAAAATGTAGAACAGGATTTCAGCATCAGTGAGGATGAGGTAGGGACCTAGTTCTCCCCAGTGTCTTGGCCAACATTTATCCCTCAGTCAACCACAATAAAGTATTAAATGAAAACAGAAAATGCTGGAAAAACTCAACAGATGTGGCCGCATCTGTGGGCAGAGAAACAAAGTTAACGTTTCGAGTTCAATATGTTGGACTCAAAATGTCAACTTTGTTTCTCTCTCCACAGTTGCCGCTCTGCTGAGTTTTTCCAGCATTTTCTGTTTTTATTTCAGATTCCCAGCATCCACAGTATTTTGCTTTTACATTAAAATATTACATTGTCTGGTCAATTGTTTATTCTGTGGGAGCTTGCTGTACCCCAATTGGCTGCCATATTTCCTGCACTACACCAGTGCCTACACTTCAAAATTATTTCATTTCGCTTCTGGATGTCCTGAGGTCATGAAAGGCGCTATCTAAATGCAAGTTCTTTCTCCTCTACCTTTCCATCATAATATTTAAGTTATCTAGATACAGGATCGGATGTGGGGTTTGAATCTCGGTCCAGGTTTTGAGAAGGGCTTCGAGTTTCTGGTTGGCAGGTTCACCTTTAGACAGAGTGGGAAGGTGGTAGAAACCAGGGACTGGATGAACAGTTTCTGTTGGGACCCTAACCTGTCAACTTCAGTGTTACCAGTGATCAGCTGAAGAAAATTCTGCCAGTAAAAAGTCATGAATTTGAGGGCGATGGTGGAGATATAAAACAGGGTGCCATTGGAATACATTTGGAATCTGATCCCAGGCTCCAGGCACTGTCACTGAGAGGCAGCCGTGCAGACGGTTAATAGGGTTCAGGGCGGAATTTGGAGACGAAGAGAGGAGGAGGTGCAGGAGATGTGCTCGCTACATTGAGATGCTGCAGGATGACAGCATTATGGAGGTAGATCATGGAGTACAGATAGAGTGTAAAACTATATTGACGGCCATACAGGGAGGTATAACATGCCACAATTGCAGTCACACAGGTTATTTTTGATAACTTTGGCCAAAGTAACTGTTTGCACTGTGGGTGAACAGC
Organism: Cetorhinus maximus; assembly: GCF_964194155.1. Classification (NCBI taxonomy): domain Eukaryota; kingdom Metazoa; phylum Chordata; class Chondrichthyes; order Lamniformes; family Cetorhinidae; genus Cetorhinus; species Cetorhinus maximus. The sequence continues at coordinate 5,158,909 of NC_135892.1, forward strand.
GAAAAGCTGAAAGAATTTAATGGGAAGTGGTGGAAGAGTTAAATGGGGCATTAGGTGGGGGGGAAAGAAATGATGGGAAAAGCTCCTGTGTATGAATTATGAACTAAGACAGTAATTGAAGGTTGGATCTGAAGTTCAATGCATTAGTCCTGTAGGCTGCAAAATGCAAAAATTATCAAAGTAATAATTAAATAGTAATTAATCAATGTGAAGATAAGCATTTCTCTTAACTTTTATCTGGCATTAAATTTTTGTTATCAGCTTGAGCCAACTATGAAACCCCAGATAAGCTCCTTGAACTCAAGTCATTAAATGCTTGTAGATTATTGGCTTTTGCAAATATAAGTCTATAAATTTCCGAAAAAGTTGCTAAGTATGTATATTATTGGTCCATGCCCAATTCATAACCTACCGGAATACCAAATTACTTCACAAGCAAAAGTTCCACTTATTTTTCGAAAAGTGTTAATGGCTAAAAGGTATTTTAATGGATTTAATGCAAATTTTTCAGAATCTTTTGTTTAATGTTCTCCTTGCACAAATCAGTTTAATGATTTGAAAGGAAGAAACATAGACTGTGTTTCATATTATTTTCACAGGTCTTTAGCAGTAAGTGGCAGAAGATTATTCCAGGCTAGAAATTTCTGATGGTATTAATGGGTTATTGTTTAATGCATTTTTATGGTATTATTAAAGGTTCACAGGAACAAGAGGAGTCTATTTAACCTCTTGATCCTTTTCTGCCATTACACAACTAGGAACATGAGTAGGCCATTCGGCCTCTTGAGCCTGCTCAACCATCCGATAAGATCATGGCTGATCTGATTGTGGCCTCAACTCCACTTTCCTGTCTGCCGTCATTACCCTTGACTCTCTTAACAATCAAAAACCTATCTAACTCAGACTTGAATATATTCAATGATCCTGCTCCTTGCTCTCTCTAAAGACTAATGACCCTCTGAGAGAAGGAAATTCTCCTCACCTCCGTTATAAGTGGGTGACCTCTAATTTTTAATCTGTCTCCCTAGTTCTAGTCCCTCTCAGAAGAGGAAACATCCTTTTAGCATCCACCCTGTTAAGTGCCCTCAGGATCTTCAATAAGATCACCTCTCATGCTTCTAAACTCCAAAGGGTAAAGGCCCTCCTCAACCTTTCCTCATAAGATAACTCCTTCATCCCAGGAATCAATTAACTGAACCTTTATTGAACTGCTTCTAATGCAATTATATGCTTTCTTAAGTAAGGAGACAAAAACTGTACACAGTACTCCAGATACAGTCCAATTATGCTCTGTACAGTTGTAGCAACTCTTCCCTACTTTTATATTCGATTCCCCTTCCAATAAACATCAATGGTCCATTTGCCTACCTAATCACTAGCTGAAACTCTTTCGAGTTATCAACAGTCACAGATTGCAACTCTTTCGAGTACAATCACAGTTCTTGGTTTCCGGGAATCACTAGCTGAACTTGTATGCTAACTTTTGGTGATTCAACGAGATCATGGTGATCTGTGACCTAACTTCAATTACCCACCTTCATCTCATATCCTTAACTAAAAACCAATCAATCTCAGATTTAAAGTTAACAATGGATGCAGCATCAATTGTTGCTTGCAAAAGAGTGTTTGGAACTTCTACTAATCTTTGTGTGAAGAAGTGTTTCCTAGTTTCATTCCTGAAAGATATGGCTTCTAAGTTATGGCCCCTATCCCAAAACTCCCCAACCAGCAGGAGTAGTTTCTCTCTATCTACCCTATCTTAACTGCCCCAATTATCTTGAAAACTTCAATCAATTCACCCCTTAACCTTCTGAATTCTGCTGCACGTTAATGGTGGCATTTTTTAAAAATGCGTTAATGTTCAACTGTTAATACTTTCAACAGTAATTTCTAGCCTTCTGTCTCAAATGACTGAGTAGCAAAAGGTTGGATTGAATCTTACTGCTTAATCAATATGAAAGAAAAACTTGCAACTAGATTGCACCTTTCACAAACTCAGAACTTTCCAAACCAATTTGCAGCCAGTGAACTACTTTATAGGGGAATCTGGTGGCGGTGACAGGCATCTTAGCTGCCGGCAAGACCTCCCTGTCATCTCATTTTGGCAAGGCCCACTGCATCATGTACCAATCAGGCACTTGACAGGCCATCACCTGGGATCAAGGACCCAGGGCAGAAGGTCTGCCCACTAAGAGCTGCCGGCCAATCAGGGTCCGGCAGCTCAATTGCACGTCAGTGCCACCGGCAGTGGCTGCTGCTGGTACGACACCCAGCCAAGGCCTAGGATCATCTCTGGAGGTTGTAAAACCTCATTAAATCTATGTAAACAAACCCAAAAGACTGACCTTTCAGCCACAGGTCCACCCAGACTTCTAGGCACCAAGGCTCATAAAATACCCAAGTGAAACTGGAACCACTTTGACTTACTGAACACAAAAATACATATATTTAAAAAATCAACTTAAAAATTATACATTGTTCATCACAACTCCCTAAAGGAAAATAAACAAAAAGACATCTTCAAGAGGAGTTTTAATTTTCTATTAAACAATCCCGCCTTCTTAATCTCTATCTTAATTATACAGAACAATGTATTTATATTATACAATGATACTTGACTATTCAATAATAATTATATTTCACACAAGTCCATTCTGATTATGACATCTATGTTCCTCCACATTTAAACTCTTGATAAGGCATCGGCGATAATATTGCCTCTTCCTGCTACATGAATAAATTTCAAATTATATGGTTGTAGCATTCAAGTCCAACAAAACAGATTCTTGGTAAGAAATTTCGCTAGAAAGGTCAATGGATAATGGCCTGTATAAATGATAGTCTCTGCAGAGTTGTTAGAGATGCAGATTTTAAAATGTGGTAGAGCCAACAGCAAACTCAAAGTCTCTTTTCCCACTGTTGAGTACTCTTGCTGGCAAGAATTGAACCCCTGAGAAAAGTTGCTAATTGGCCGTTTGATTTCCATCCCATCTCTTGTAACAAAACTGCACCAACACATACATTGCTGACGTCGACAGCCAGTTTAACTGGCTTAGCATAATTCGGCACTGCTAAAACTGGTGCGGTAGTCAGTACAGCTTTCACTCTGTCAAAGCACTTTGACACTCCTTTGTCCACTCAAATCTCATGCATTTCTTTAACAAGCTTGTCAGGGGAGCCACTATGCTGCTGATATTTGGAACAAACTTCCGATAGAATTCACTCGTGCCTACACACCACAGAATCTCTTATTTTTAAAATTCATTTTTATGGGATGTGGACATTGCTGGCTAGGCCAGCATTTATTGCCATTCCTTAATTGCCCTTGTTCAGAGGGCATTTCAGAGTCAACCACATTGCTGTGGGTCTGGAGTCACATGTAGGCCAGACCAGGTAAGGACAGCAGATTTCCTTCCCTAAAGGAAGTCTTAGGCATTGGAAAATCCAAGATAGCCCTAATTTTTGCTTTTATAAGCACTACTTGGCATTGTCCCACAGTGTGGCCCAAATAAGTTACTTTTGCTTTGGAAAATTCGCTTTTTCCCAAGTTTATGACCAAATCGGCCCTTTGTAACTGATCAAACAATTGATTCAAGTGTTGTAAATGTTCCTCCCAGGTTTGGCTGAACACAACCAAATCATCAATATATACAAGAGTGGCACAATCCTTCAATGGCCTTGTTGGTTAATCTCTAGAATGTTGCTGGTGCACTTTTCAATCTGAAAGGCATGACTTTGCATTGATGAGGTCCATCCGGGGTTACAAAAGCTAATATTTCTTTGACTGTATTGGTTAATGGAACTTGCCAATATCTCTGCAATTAATCAATTTTTGTAATGAACATTGACTATCCAATCTTTTCAATACAATCTTCGAACCAGGGAATTGGATATAAACCTGCCTTTGTTACCACATTAAATTTGTGATAATCTGTACGTAATCGCTGCACTCCATCCGGTTTTGGTATCATTACAATAGGTGAGCGTCAGCTACTGTGACTCAGTTCAGTAATGGGAGGAATCATCCCAGATTTGCATTAAGTGCGGTAGTGAGCGGGTAAAACAACAACAACAACGTTTTACCTACCGGCCGCAATGGCGGCTTTTCACGCTGTATCGTCCCAAACCCGCCGCATTAATTATGCATTCCTGGGAAACACGCCGTTTCCATGGCGGGCGGCTCTCATTCGCCCGCCACGCCATCACCTCGCCGCTTCAGCACGCCGGGCGCCATATTTAAAGTCCAGCTGCGCGCACACATCTCAGAGCTCCTAGCCCATGACCGCTGCAAAGAAGACATGGCCCTGAAATGTAAAAAGACTGCAGCCCCCAGATTCGATGACGCGTCCCTCGAGCGCCTTTTGGCCGCAGAGGCTCGACGCGATGTCCTCTGCCTTCGCTCTGGCCGCAGGATCAGCAGCAGCATCACTAATCCAGCTTGGGAGGCGGTGGTCAGCGCCCACGCCCTTCAAAAGAGGACAGCCACCCAGTGCCGCAAGAGGGTGATTTATCTCTTCTCATCACTGTCAACTCACACACTCACAAACCCATCACATATCCACAGGGCCCTCACTCACTGCCAGTTCAAGGGGTGTCACCATTCACTCTCTCACACACACTGTAACTGTCCTCATTGCCATCCATGCCTGCCAGCCATACTTATCACCTGGCCTGGCAGGCGTCCTGCTTACACTCTCTCCATCTCTACTCGTGCAGGACAAGTTGGCACACAACAAGAGGGAGAGGCCGCAGACCAGTGGAGGAATGCCAGACTTTGAAAACAGAGCCATCCAGCTGGCTTGAGACTGTCTAGACTGTTCCTGTAATGACAGTGAGGTCGGCAGTGCCCAACCTAGTGAAAATCCAGTAGTGCAACATCCATCAGCCATGGAGACCTTGGTCCAGGATGTTGCTCCTGCACTGCTGTACGGGCTCAACTCCATTGCTGACGCTATAGTTGGCCTCCAACAGTGTGAATGCGAGAGGGGTGTGGGGCAGCTCGATCTCACTCCAGCTACTGCTTCTCCATAAAGAATCAGCCTGGGGCCCTTGGGCACCCATAGGGAGGAGGATCAGCAGGTGTACCTCCCGGGGCATTCCATCCAGGTGATTCCAGGATTGTATGGCCCATCCGAATCCCCTCTTCTTTTGACCTCAGCAACTCCAGCTCCACAGGCCAAGGAGGGTGACATTCGCTCATCGCAGGACACCGGAAGCAGGCTGGGGCTCTCCAGGTCTCGGCCCTCCAGAGGACGCCCACCAAGGTCATCACAGACAGGGCGTAGCAGTCAGCAGGCTGCCTCCACCTCCACTGTCGATGTCTGGGGAGCACTAGGACGTAGCGGCAGGGTTAGAAGGTTAAGAAGATGTGGTTGCACAGCCTGGGCACGGGTGTTAATGACTTGTACATACTGTTCACTGTTGTCAATAAACTCCCAAGAATGTCTCCCTCCTTGTTCTGATGAGCAGTGTTCGTGTCACTCAGATGTGAAACCTTTCTGCACAAAATAAAGGCAGGTGTCTCAGTCCAGGGCCTCTTCCCTGTGCTTTGTGCAGCCTTCAGACCACAGTGATGGTCCAGCCTCACACTCCCTGTACACATTACTGATACCTGCACCTCGATGGTGCTGGTCATTGCTGCCAGAATGTAGTGGGCAAGCGTCACAGAGTTCCCTCATTCTCTCTGTGTGCTCTCAGCACCTTTAAGGTGGGGCTGGCCCCCATCTCTTCAGCATCTGTGACTGGTGACGCTGTGTTCCTGAAGGGGTCAGGTGCTGAAGGTGGACAAAGGATCAGGTGTATTTAGAGTTTCATGGATGTGTCCCTATGATGTGACCCTGTTCACAGAGCGCAAGCGAGGTGCCCTCAGCCAGACAGGAGTCAGACATTCTCAATGGCTATGTGAAGATGTATGGTGTGTCGTCACTGCATATCGTCATTATCCTCCTGCAATCGAGCGACTATTAGGGCCTCCATTGCATCTCCAGGAGCATTATCACAGGGGGTATTCGTGCTGTCATAAGTCAGACTGGAGTCAAACATTCATAGATACAATATGGGGATCTATGGTGTCTCCTTACTGCCTGTTGTCATCATCTTCCACAAATCTAGCAGCTATGAGGGTTGCCCGAGTGCACCTGCCTCGTTTGGTCAGTGTGAGGGCCTCTTCCCCATCATCGCAGCCTTCGAGGACCTCCTCACCCTCATCCCCTTCAGCGTCTTCCTCATTGGAGAAGACCCGCAGCTCCTCCTCAGCCAGTTCCTCTTTCTATTGCAACGTCAGGTTGTAAAGAGCAGAAGAGATGATGACAATGTGTGACACCCTCTGTGGACTGTACTGCAGGGCTCCACCAGACCGGTCCAGGCACCGGAACCTCATTTTCAGCATCCTGATGGTCTGCTCCACCAAGTTGCAGCATGAGCCTCGTTATAGCGTCGCTCTGCTGCAGTCTAAGGCCATCGCATGAGTGTCATTAGCCATGGCCTCTGCTTGTCCCCGAGAAGCCAACCCTGCAGCTTCTGTAGACCCTGGAAGACATCAGGGATCTGTGACCGACTGAGGATGTAGGAGTCGTGCACACTCCCTGGGAACTATGCACAGACCTGCAGGATGCGTTTGTGGTGGTTGCACACCAGCTGCACATTCAGCGAATGGAATCCCTTGTGGTTGACATTGTTGACTACGTATTACGCCAGAGATCTGAGCACAGCGTGAATGCAGTCGATGGCACCCTGCACCTGTGGGAAACCTGAGATCTTGGCACATCCAGTCGCTCTTGCATCCTGGCTGTCCTGGTCCCAGGTGAAATGCACAAAATTGTGTGTCCTCCCGAAAATTGTTACCGTGACCTCATGGATGCATTTGTGGGTGGAGGCTTGTGATATCCCACAGAGGTTACCTGTGGAGACCTGAAAGGAGCCAGTGGCATAGAAATTGAGAAATCTCAGTTTCATGGCCCCTGGCAGTGGATGCCCTCCATGTCCCCTTGGCGCCAAATCCTGCAGCAGCTGGCAGATATGACTCGTCAGTTCCTTAGATATGCGCAGTCTTTGGCAACACCAGTTCTGGTCATCTGCAGGAATGAAAGGTGATGTCTATAGACCCTGGATGTCGCTAAGCACCGAACAACAACGGCTTGCCTTGGCTCTCCAGTGGCATGTGCAGGAGCCCCAGCTGCCCCTTCTTCCAGAGGTTGCTGCTCCTCCCTCTGCGCAGCCAGGCACCTCAGTCATTCTCTTCTCTGTCATCTTCGATCTCTGTAAACCACAAGGTCACCAGGCTCCATGCTCCTGATGTACTCCTCCTGCACGACGAAAGAGAGAGATGCCTGGTTTAGCACGGGTGTACTAAGAACCTCTCTTGGTTCAGTCTGAAGGCCCCATAACGCACCCCGGAGAGTGCCGGCCACCACTTGGATGGCCAGAGTTTAGTGCGCTGCATGGCTGCCCGAAACCTCACCACCTCTGCCCCCACTTCACCCAACCGATTGGCAGCAGCTTTGCCCATTGGACTGCAGGCTATGCTCTCAGCTCAGGCACAGGCATTCTCCTAACTCACACTGCAAGGCTGCACTGTTAGCTTGAACCATGGGGGAGACTGGACCAATCAGGGATGCTGACATTGCATGGGGCTGTGAGCATCTCCACCAGTGACTGCTCCATGACCAGATTTAGCGAGGAGATTGTACAATGTGCCCAATCATTCAACTGCTCTGCAGTGCACAAAAACACTCATAAGTTTGCAGTCTGTGCTCGAGGAGTGAAAAGCTCTGGAGCGCTTGGTGGCACTTTGATGCCTCTGCGTTGCTTGAGTGGGCAGATAAGCTAGAGACCCGACTCCAATCATATCAATGTGGCTGCGTCTGAACTGTCTCAGCTGCAGAGGAATGGTCACTTTATACAGGGTGTCCCTAATGTATGGCCGCTTCCCTTGTCCACCCCACACCCCCATCCCTTGTGCTTGTGCACTACCTTCAACCTCAGGGCAGCCCTTGCCTGCCCACCAAACACCCCCCCCTAAGTTGCCCCAACCGTAGGGCAGCCCTTGCCACCACCACCCCCATGCTCCTCAACTGCAGACCAGTACTTGCCATTCACCCACCATCGTGCCTCAACCGCAGGGCAGCCTTTGCCACCCCCCCACAACGCGCGTCAACCTTGAAGTCCAACAGGCATCCCTCATGAGTACTCCGCAATGTTACTATGCACTCACCTCCGCGTTCCCCTCAAAGTGCAGCCTGCCAAGTGCACGCCTTTTATACGCTGTAGTGAAAGACCTTGGCGTGCAGTCATGATGACTTGGGCGAATGATCCAGTGGAGAGCGGGGACGACTCTGGGGGGCCGGCCTTATAATGATATGCTGATGTATTACAACGATGTTCCCAACATCTGATGGTGGGGAGAGTGGCCAGCCATCAGTGGGTGGAGCAGACAATCGCAAACTGGTTTCAAGTCGACATGAAACAGAACTTTGACCTTCTCGTCATATTGTCGCTCACACCACCGAACACGCCTGACACCAGGGGGCACAGAAAATCCTGGCCAGTGTCATTTTCCACCATGAACTTGATCTCTTCCCTCACCTGGGCTAACTTGTCCAGGGTTAGTCTGTAAGGATGTTGCTTTATGGGTGATGCACCCTTTACATTAACATCCTGTATGGCAAAATGTTTTCTTTGGCCTATTCACATAAAATGATTCATGAGTTTGTAATAACTTTTGTAAATCACCTCAACAATTTTCTGGAAGGTAGCTTAATATTACATCTAAATTTTTACGCACCCCTGTATTGTTCAATCTGATCATTGGAGGATCAATTTTAGAATTTTTGACTTCTGATTCATTCTCCAGTTGCTCAGGTATTTTTATTTCACTTCCTACATCGTTTACCACTCTTATCTTGACTATCTTCCTTGTCATAATATTGATTTAACACATTGTCGTGACACACTCCCTGACTTTTCCTCCTATCTAGAGTACTCACTATATAATTTACGTCATTGAGTTTCTTGTTAATTTGGACGGCCCAGTGAGCCACACTTTTAATGGTTCACCAGAGATAGGAAATAATACTGACACCTCATCTCCAGTGATAACATTTCCAGCTTTGGCCTTTTTTTCTGCTCTGGCTTTCATTGCTGGTTGAGTGATTTTCAAATGCCTTTTGGTGAACTCTCACGCTTTGGTTAATCTCTCCTGGAAATTTGACACATAGGTTGTCTCTGAGCTTTGGTTTATAAATTTTTCCTTAATTAATTTAATGGGTCCTCTGGCTAAGGAATCCTGTGGATTCATTAGGGACACCCCTAATGGCCAACAATAAAAATGGAATTCCTTTATCTCAATCATTAGGACATTCCTTACAATAGGTTTTAATCATGGTCTTTAAAGCTTGATGCCATATTTCTAATGCTCCTTCTGACTGCAGAATGATAAACTGAAGACTTAAATTGTTTTATTGCCAAACTGCTCATTATTTCTTTGAACATTGACCAGGATATATGACAACAGATCAGCTGTGCTAGCTAAGCCTTCTGTAAACTATGGTAGCGAGTGTTTCACAATAAATGCTTCTGCAAGCCAACAAATCTCCTGGGGCAGGATTTTGCCCTTGGCGGGGTTGTTCGGCAGGGGTGGGTGGGCCAATTAAGGCCTGCCCTGCGTGGACTGCGAAGGGCAGTGCTGCCTTTGTGGGTGGGGGGAGGAGGGAGAGCTGGGCCTAGCAGTTGGAGCATGCACAAGAAAGAGTGCTTCAATCTCCGAGGCACGGAGCTGCCTCAGGGAGTTGAAGCGCTGTGTAAAAAAAAACGAAGAGAATAAAAACTTAATAAAACATGTCCCCTCATGTGACTCTGTCGCATGAGATTGGACATGTTTTTAATTCAAAAATAAAGTTTTTATTTAATGTTTATTTGCTTTGGGAATCTCACACCGCTAGCGGATGAGGTTTCCTGAAAAATGTAAAGGCCGCTTAGCCTTTTCGCCCGCTCGCTAACCGTTAGGTGGGACGGACGGCGTAAATTTGAAGTTAATTAGATTGTTAATGGCCTTAATAAATCTTTTAATTATCGGTGGGCGCTCAGCCGACTCTGGCGCACACCCGCCGAATGAAACATCGCGAGACTGCGCGATGATGTTGGGATGCACGCCTGACGTCATCATGCGTTATTTTATGCTCAGGCGTGTCAGGTGCGCACCCACACACCCAGCATAATATTCTGCCCCTGTGCAGTTGTCGTACCACACTCCTGTCCTGCAGCGAGAACTGGACTATGTATCAGTGACACATAAGAGCGCTAGAGAAATTCCATCAGCAATACCTCCACCACACCTGCCAAATTCAATAGGAGGACCATCGAGCAAATGGTAGTGTCCTTCTTGAAGCCAGCTCCACCAGCATTCAGACAAAACTCCTTCAAAATCAACTTCCATGGACTGGGTACTGTGTCGACATGGCTCAAGATCATCTGCCCTGGCAGGTCCTGTTCTCTCAACACCGAAATGACCAGGGGAGGACAAACAAATACTTCAAAGACACTCTGAAGCTCTCCTGGAAGCACGGCAGCCTTGAATTTAATGACTGGGAGGAGCTGGCGACCAATCATTGAAATGGCCATAACTTGTTTATCAAGCTTCAAGTCCCAACACCTTAATGAGTTTCCACCTAGAGCCGTGAATAGTAACGTGAATGAAGGTAGACGAGAAAATTGATTAGCCTGCCCATAATGGACCGGCAACGGTCTCAAAATGGAGGTCATTAGATTTACCACCCTGTAAACATCAGCAAATTGGCTGTTTCTGTTTTGATTGCATAATTAATGGAAAATGATCTAACTTCATATATTTACTGACTACATCAATATTGAATTGATCTAGACTACATTGTGACAATGCTGCTACCAGAGTTCTTGGACATCAATGTTTTGCAGACATATATAATATAATGAAATAGATGTACTTCTGAAACACTAACAATGCTGATTTGAAGAACACTTTGAATAAGGAGTGAAAACAAATAAAAATGAATTTCCAAACTAAAGTGAAGAGAGGGGTGCATTTAATCTTCCCTGCTCATTACTGCAGTGGTGCAGCAATGCAGTGAGTTGGAGGCCTAAGAGGACAGAATGGTAGAGCCTTGCTTTGTCCCTCCATTCCTCTACACTCCTACTTGGTGTTTTCCTAAACTCAGTTGTGCTTTTGTAAGGGAGTGCTGCAGGGGATCAGGTGCTCCTCTCCTTAGGAGGGAGGAGGAATCCAGAGGAATAACTAACCTCAGGCGGTTTTTTTTGATACACATTTCCTAGTTATATAAATAGAGGAATAAGTTACAAAGGCAAAGAGGTTATGATGAACATGTATAACACACTGGTTTGACCTCAACTGAAGTGTTGTGTCCCATTCTGGAACCTACACTTTCGGAAGGACATGAAGGGATTGGAGAGGGTGCTGAGAAAAAAAAATCCACGAGAATGGTTCCAGGAACGAGCGGCTCTCTACGTGGATAGATTGAAGAAGCTGGGGTTATTCTCCTTGGAGAAGGGAAGGCTGAGAGGAGATTCGATAGAGGTATTCAAAATCATGAGGACAGAGTAGATAGGGAGAAACTGTTCCCATTGGTGGAAGGGCCAAGAACCAGAGGACATCGATTTAAGGTGAATGATGAAAGAACCAAAGGCCACATGAGGAAATCATTTTTTTTTAATGCAGCCAGTGGCTAGGATTGGGAATGCTCCAACTGAGAGTGTGGTGAAGGCAGATACAATTGTGACTTTCAAAAGGAAATTGGTTGATTATCTGAAGAGAAACATATTGCAGGGCTACAGGGAAAAGGCAGGGGAGTGGGACTAACTTAGTGGGAGATGGTGGCGTAGTGGTAATGCCACTGGGATAGTCATCCTGGGGCCTAGACTAATGATCTGGGGCATGGGTTCAGATCCCACCTGGTGGAAACCCAGTGGGAAGTTCCACCAGCTGGTGGAATTTAAATTCAATTAGTTAAAGAAAAGTCTGGAATTGAAACAAGCCTCAGCAATGGTTACCATGGCAACTGTGTTTGGTTGTTGTAAAAGCCCACTAACGCCCTTTAAGGAAGGAAATCTGGTCTGGCCTACACGCGACTCCAGATTCACAGCAATGTGGTTGACTCTTAACTGCTGTCTGAAGTGGCTCGAGAAAGCCACTCAGTTCTAGGGGCAGTTAAGGATGGGCAACAAATGCTGGCCCAGCCAGTGACGCCCACATCCTGTGAAAGAATAAATTTAAAAGAAAACTGAGTTGCTCTTGCACAATGGGTTGAATGGCCTCCTTCTGTGCTGTAACCAGTCTGTGAATCCATATAGCAGCATGGGGATACTGTCAGAAGTGCACCAGGATGCCTAACCTTCTTGACTGAAGACACTGTTCGGTCGGAGATGAACAAAGAGGAAGAGGAGGTTATATTAATTGTTATCTTACAACAAAGCCATTCGCCTACAACTGCGGAATATTAATTTATGGAAAGCTGGACATAAAGGCTTTGAACCAATAAGAAAAGAAAGCTAATCTTTCAGTTACCTTTTATGCGGTATTATATCATGTCATGGCCAGTTTCCTGACTTTATTTTAGTGGACTTTTACAGTTTGCGTTAGACCAAAACCTGAGGTTGAATGGCTCCAAGTGTCTCATCACAATGAGAATGAACTAGCAGGAACACATTGCCGGTGAATAATGGACAATTTTCCATCATTGCTCAACTGGTATCTAAAGCATTATTATTAAAAATGCCTTTACAAATGACAATGCTTTAAAAAATCCTAAGAGTTTATTAGAAGTTGCACAATGACAGATAGTGGCTGGTGTACTGACACCTAATGATATGAAATGTGTTCAGACATATTTTGCTCATTAAAATTCAGCTTTGGTGTAAGTCTGTGTTGTATTTTGCCTGCTGCAAGTCATTTCACTGTGTGATCTTTGCACAGGAGCAGCCCACTGTAATATACTTTTTTTTGAACACTTCAGTGTTTTTTTTTCGGGTTCTGTATTATTAAGCCTGACGGATTCCTGAGGCATCTATGGCTGCGCACATTCTACTGGTCGACATCTCTGCTGCAGGGTTCATGGTCAACTGTCTAGCAAAATACCTGGCATAGCATGAACGCACCCTGCAGCAGGGGCTATTTTACCCAGAACAAAACCTTTCTTCATGTGAACATAAACATTGGGCATGTGCAATGCTATTTCAATATCTGATTAGCGATGATTAATAACAGCGCCACTTGTTCTGCCATTCACAGACATGTTCGCAATGTAGCACCACAATATTATGTTACACATGTCACAAAGACTGCTCCCAAAAAAAGGAAAAACAGCCAGAAAAGGTGCAAATTAAGGTGTAATTACATTTTGAAAAGAAACATAATTATGGTTGATTAAAAATTGTTCTGATCTGTTCCAAAAAAAATCCGTGTAATTATACCTTCCATTGGAGAACATCTAAAAGTTTTCACAATTACCACAAATATAATATTTAAGGAAGTTTTGACTGCCCAAACCCTCTATACGCAAGTAGATTTGCATGGTGTAGCATTGCAATACGTGTGTGTGTGTGTGTGTGTGTGTCTGTGTGCGTGTATGTACAAAGGTGGGGGGGGAGGCGAGGGGAGGGTTTGTCAGTAGGTGATGGCTAAGTATATTTGTACTGTTTGCTGTTTTAATAGCATTTCAAATACAGTTCAACCCAGACACAGGATTTCATTGTCATGAACTAGGAAGAGATGAGGAAAAAAAAGCAACAGTAAGCAAACAATGTGAAATGGCATTTGAAGAGTGCATGACTGTTGGCTTTTCCTTTAACCCGAGGGTGACTTCTCACATATAATCTTTAAATAACAAGCAATGTTTGTGTGTTCTCTCGCTGCTGTTTCCTCCCGATCTAAAATGCCTCCCCTTCTCTCTCTGAAGGATTCAAGCTAGCACATAGGTTGTGCACGCACTGGTAACCCTCCAATACCTTTATTCCAAGTGGATTTCTTCCAATATGAGTTTGGACAGTGAGTGGATAGGGCACATGAACCTGACCCTGTCCTAACCGACCATTAGCACTCGCATTTTCCAGCAGAAATTGGCGGATAAATCAGGAGCGGCAAATAGTTTATCAAAGTAAAATACTGCAGATGCTGGAAATCTGAAACAAAAACAGAGACTGCTGGAAAAAACTCAGCAGGTCCGACAGCATCTGTGGAGAGAAAAACAGAGTTAGCGTTTCGAGTGTGTATGACACTTGAAAGGCTGATAAACATAATTAGCTGGCATAGTAGATCTTTGAACCAATTCTAATAGTCATACAAATTAATTGGAGATTCAATGTTTAATGTTTCCACCGAAGGATTTATTCCTTTCATTTTCATCCCAGAACCAGAGCCAAGATGGCTACCTGGTAGCCATTCCCCAGGGTAGGACACCAGAGCTGGTACCCATCAATGGCCCATGGACAACCCTCCTTCTAATACCTCCATCCCATGCTGCCTTCTTCCCTCACATAAAAAGGCATTATCCCTCTTTTTGGCACCTCAGCACAGCAATAAACTGAAGACTGGGCATTCAGTGGAGGTGGGTGGTGGGTGGGGGGATGGTGCTGGTGGTGGGTGGGGGTGGTCAGTGATATCAGACTTACATTACAAGGCCCCCAAGCATTAGGGATTTAGTGCATTACCTATTCAACTAGGTGCAGGAGAGTTCTTCCTGACATCCTGGCCAATATTTATCCCTCATTTTGATAGGAAGAACACGGAGAGACAATGTAAGGGGTACAATTTTAAAGGGGGTGCAAGTGCAGAGGGACTTGAGTCTGCATGTGCTTAAGTCAATGAAGGTGACAGGGCAGGTTGAGAGAGTGGTTAATAAAGCATACTGCATCCTAGGCCTTATTAATAGGGGCATAGAGTACAAGAGCAAGGAGATTACAATAAACTTGTGTCAAACACCAGTTCGGCCTCAATGGGAGTATTGCATCCAGTTCTGGGTGCCACACTTTAGGCAAGGTGTGGAGGCATTAGAGAGAATGCAGAAAAGATTCAGGAGAATGGTTCCAGGGATGAGGAACTTCAGTTGCGTACATAGAAGTTGGGACTGTTTTCCTTAGAGAAGCTGAGAGGAGATTTGATGGAGGTATTCAAAATCATGAGGGTCTGGAGAGAGTAGATAGAGAAAAAGCATTTCCACTGGTGGAAGGATCAAGAATGAGAGGACACAGGTAATTGGCAAAAGAAGCAATGGAGACACGAGGAGAAACTTTTTCATGCAACGA
Organism: Cetorhinus maximus; assembly: GCF_964194155.1. Taxonomy (NCBI): domain Eukaryota; kingdom Metazoa; phylum Chordata; class Chondrichthyes; order Lamniformes; family Cetorhinidae; genus Cetorhinus; species Cetorhinus maximus. Next base: position 5,174,197 of record NC_135892.1, read on the forward strand.
ATGGAATGTGCTGCCTGAGAGTGTGGTGGAGGCAGATTCAATCAAGCCATTAATGAAGGAATTGGATTATTACCTATGAACATACGAACATATGAATTAGGAGCAGGAGTAGGCCATTCAGCCCCTCGAGCCTGCTCCACCATTTAATAAGATCATGGCTGATCTGATTGTAACTTCAATTCCACATTCTCGCCTACCCCAATAACCTTTCACTCCTATGCTTATCAAGAATCTATCTAGCTCTGCCTTAAAAATATTCAAAGACTCTGCTTCCATCACCTTTTGAGGAAGAGAGAAAAAAATTCCTCATCATCTCTGTCTTAAATGAGCGACCCCTTATTTTTAAATAGTGACCCCTGGTTTTAGATTCATCCACAACATGAAACATTTTTCTCACATCTACCTTGTCAAGACCCCTCAGGATCTGATGGCCAGAATTTTCGGTTCGGCGTGAGGGGGCAGGCCCCGCATGCCGATACATAAAAGGACGCACAGCGACATCAGGCGTGCGTCCTGATGTCACCGCGCATCACTCCGATCTTTCGTTCGGCGGGCGTGCGCCAGAGTCAGCTGCGTGCCCGCCCAACTGTCAAAGGCCCTTTAAGGCCATTAATAAACTAATTAACCTAATTGTCAGGGCTACCCATCCAACCTGGAGGTTGGCGGGGGGGCAAAGAGCTCAGGCGGCCTTCGCATTTTTCATGAAACCTCATCCGTTTCATGAAGGGTTTATTAAATTAATAAATATTTTTAAACATTTGATAAACATGACCCAGCTCATGTGACACTGTCACATGAGGGGACATAGTGTAAATGATTTTCAACTTTTTTTATTTTGAAGTTTCAGATGAAACTTAATCTCCCCGTGGCAGCTCCGTGCCTCACGGAGGTTACTGTGCTCTTTCACGGGCCCCGCCCGCACAGGTATCGCTGAGCGCAGCCCGGCCCACCTCACACTGGGCGGGCCTGAATTGGCCTGCTCACGTAAAATGGCGGTTTGAAGCCGATTGCGGGCGGCGATCGGCTCCGTGCCCGCCCGTGCCCGTTCTTGACTGGCCTGCCCGGCAGGGAGAAATTTTTTCCCCTAGATGTTTCAATCAAGTCACCTCTTACACTTCTAAACTCCGGTGGATACAAGCCTAGACTGTCCAACCTTTCCTCATAAGACAACTCACCCATTCCAGGTATTAGTCCAGTAAACCCTCCAATGCATTTACATCCTTCCTCAAATGAGGAGACCAATACTGTACACAGTACTCCAGGCGTGGTCTCACATGTATAACTGTATAACTGTCCTGTATAACGGAAGCATAAGCTCCCTACTTTTGTGTTCAATTCCCTTCACAACCAATGATAACATTCCATTAGCTTTCCTAATTACTTGCTGTACCTTTTGTAATTCATACACTAGGATACCCAGATCCCTCTGTACCCTTGCCTTGCATCATCCTTGCATCATCAGCAAATTTAGCAATCATACCATCGGTACCTTCATCCAACTCATTTATATAAATTGTAAGAAGTTGAGGCTCTAGAACTGATCCCTGTGGCACACCACTCATTACATCTTGCCAACCAAAAATTATCCATTTATGCCTACTGTCCATTTCCTGTTAGCTCGCCAATCTTCTATCCATGCCAATATACTACCCCCTTACACCATGAGCTTTTATTTTCCACAATAACCTTTGATGTGACACTTTATCAAATGCCTTCTGGAAATCTAAGTACGGTACATCCACCAGTTCCCCTGTAAACAGAGAATATGTGACTTCTTCAAAGAACTTCAAAAAATTGGTGAAACATGATTCCCCTTTCAGAAAACCATGTTGACTCTGCCTGGTCACCTTGAATTTTTCCAAGTGCCCTTCTATAACATCTTTAATAATAGCTTCTAACATTTTCTTATGACAGATGTTAAGCTAACTGGCCTGTAGTTTCCTGCTTTCTGTCTCCCTCCCTTTTTGAATACAGGAGTTACATTCACTATTTTCCAATCAAATGGAACCTTCCCTGAATTGAGGGAATTTTGGAAAATTAAAACTAATGCATCAACTATCTCCCTAGCTGCTTCTTTTAAGACCCTAAGATGAAGTCCATCAGGACCTGGAGATTCATCAGCCCGCAGCTTCAACAATTTGCTCAGTACCACTTCTCTGGTGATTGTAATTTTCTTGAGTCCCTCCCTCTCTTCCATTTCCTGGTTTACAGCTATTTTTGGGATGTTACTTGTATCCTCTGGAAATGAAGACTGTGCAGGGTTATGGGGAGAAGATGCGTGTGTGGCACTAGGTGAATTCCTCTGCCAGAGAGCCGGTGCAGACACAATGGGCCGAATGGCCTCCTTCTGTGCTGTAACAATCCGGTGATTCTGCAAAACCAATGTCAATAAAATCAATTAACTTGGTACTGTCACATTGCCTTTTGTGGGAGCTTGCTGTGCACAAAATGGCTGTTGTGTTTCCTATATTCCAACCGTGACTACACTTCAAATGTACTTCACTGGCTGTAAAGGGCTTTGGGACATCCTGAGGTTGTTAAAGGTGCCACAGAAGTGTAAATCTTTCTTTCACAACACACCTTTCTCAAACAGTTAAACTTTGTTTTATTAATAAACAAATGTACTCAAATTTTACATGGAAGGCAAAACATCAGATTATTAAATATAGATTCCTGTGCACACAGTGATGCCATTGTTGAAAACCAACTTGTGTGATCCCTGTTCCTATTCTTTGTTTCCTCTCCCTAAGCACCTAAATCAAAGACTACATCTCACTGGAGTGACAATAAAATGAAGATTGTCCCAAGGAAACTCTAATCAGTGAGAGATGGTGGGTGTTAAACCTTATCACTTAACTTTTCCAGTTTGATAGGCAAACCTTTGACTGTTCTTAGTCCAATCTCCCCCTCTTTGGTTGTTTAGAGATAAAACAATTAGACATTTACTCCTCTGCACTCTAAGGCATTTGAAGAGGTTTACTCCCTAACCAGTCAGAGAACCATGTAATAATCTGTCAGATTGCAGGGCATTGCAGATTTAGTGCTAAGTAAGAGGTCAATACTCAGTGATTTATCAGCACATAATCCATTCATTAAGGTTGATGGGAAACTGATATGTCTGAAACCCTGGACACAAGCAGCATGCAAAATTGTAGGGCGTCTAACAAAGTGGATTGTGTTATCTTGTTAGGAAAGATCCTGCTACCTTGTAACTCACTGTTTTTAGATTAGTAACTGAAAGCTGAAATATAAGCACAGCAAATGGGAAATAAATTAAATGCGCTGCCAATTCTAACAGCTAAAGGATTTCTAAATTGACCCAGTGCTCTCCAGTTACTTTATAAGTTAGGTATGTCCCCTATAGACTTGGATTCAAATTAATTTTCCAAAATTGCATCATGCAAGCAAAAAGAACGAGCTAAAATGATTGTAAATTCAGGCAAATAGAATGTAGCTACTTGCAAGCAAACAGCATTCCTTGAATCTACACTTGTGACTATTTTGGGTAACAGTATTGGGCGGAAGAATTGCTTTCGTTGTGTAACTGTATAATGATCCACTGCACTATAACTGAATGTAGAATATATACAGTGTCCAATGCTCCAGGAGTATTTTAAAATTATGTTGGAGAACCCCTTCAACTGAGCATCATTCCCCACATTGAAAAACATTTGTGAATGAGATTTCAATATGTTGTGATGATGGCTGCCTGAAGACATCAGGAGGATCTGAGTGACACAAGCCACATAGGACTGCAACCTTTAATAAACTCACCTGCACCTTCAATTTATCGCTACCTAGTCTTTATCTTGAAAAAATGCCGTGGAATCTTTTGGTTTTAACAGAATTCTCATACAGCACACATCCGCATTTCCTTTGGCTATGTCCTGCCATCTGGTGGAGACATTTGTTTCAATGTGCTCATCTATTATTAACACAATATTCAATCTTCTGATTAAAAGTTCCTTCGATCTTTGCTGTAGATTGCAGAACTGTCCTTACTCCTTTATATTAATCTTAGTTCCTGTGGCATTTGTTAGTTGTGCTATTTAAGCGACAGGAAAGCAATTCTTCAACACAAATACATAAAAAGTCGTTCGGTAGTCCAGAACTTGAGCGTCGTTGAAAAAAGAGACATGCCGAAGCTTTTTGTCTTGCACTCATCAGCACACTTAGCAAGAATACCAATCTAAGGGGAAAACAACAATTTATACTGTATGTGAAGAGAGTGCTGATTGGTTGGCATAGACAGTGCACCAGTGATGGTGACTGACAGTTAACAGCCAAGTAAGTCACTATCACTGGTGCATTCTCCATGGCAATGCCACTTGCCAACCAATCAGCACTCTTTTCACATACAGTATAAATTGTTGTTTTCCCCCTATATTTGTATTCTTGTGAAGTGTGCTCTGAGTGCAAGACAAAAAGCTTAGACATGTTTTTTTCAGCAATAGCCAAATATTTAAAGCTCTCAACTGGTGTCCAGGAATCTTCTGTCCTTTCTAGAAGAAGTACAAGTTCTTGTTAATAAAAACAGAAAGTGCCGGAAGAACTCAGCAGGTCTGGTAGCACCAGTGGACAGAGAAACAGAGTTAACGTTTTGAGTCCAATATGACACTTCTTCGGAAGAAGTTCTTGTTACTTGGTTGATGCCACTTTCTATCATGACTGTCACATTTCAATTTTGTTTAGTGTGTATAGTTTCAAAGAAACACTTGATAATATCACTCGATCATATCATTTTATAGGCACACTACATCAAAAGCAACCATTCTAGCCAACACTGCTACCGAAAATAATATTTAGATAATATCTAAAATTAAACCCTTTGTGTTTCTATTTCATTGATGGTGGTGTCTTACAGTTCACTCAGTAAGTCTGAGTTGCTGTGGAAACATGCACTCATGTTGTAGGTTGGAGTTATGGATAGTGATGGGAGAGGCTCCAACGTTCTTTCCATCACACGGCTGACCAGGAATCTTTCCCGCTCTTACCACCTGCCATTGGTGTGTGTTGGAAGGATTTTCAGGTTGACATGCGACTTTTTTGGCCATGCTATGAATGCGCCTCCCTTGGCCATCAAGTCCTGGAGAGGGTCTCCTACTTCATGCAGTGACCATTAAATAATATATAAAGACCTTCTCACTACCTTTGGGTCTCCCTATACAAGCAAAGAATGAGGGAACATTATCCTCTTAAGGTTAATGAAAGGGGTGGAAAATGCTTCATGAGGCTGTCAGGAAGACAAGGTAAGTGTCCAGTCACCATCTGGTGCTGGCAATATACCAATGACCGTGCCAACTCCCATAGCAAGAGCAGAGTGCCTCTTCATGAGCTCCGTGGCCTTTTCCTCAGAGGGCATGAGGGGTTTAAAGCTGGCAATGCCCTTACCTGATGACTCACTCCTGGTGGGGATTGTGAAGCCTTCTCTTCTGCAAGAAGAATGAGTAAATGAGGGTGAGGCTCAGTCGATGAGGAGTGAGTGACATCCTCCTGTGGGCTAGGGGAGAGCTGAAGTAAAAGATGTGGAGGTACCAGCCTGTTAATTCAAAGAAGGCCACCTGGATTTGGGTGCGCAAATATTTACTGTTGGGGAGCTGGGTAGCTGAAGTGCAGTATGTCAAGTTAGAACCCTCAATCAGAGCCCGTTGTGATGCATTCATGATCCAAGTGTTGCTTAAAGAAGGGGAAGAGTTTGCTGAGGCCTCAGATCAAGAAAGGAAAAGTAGAGTGTCCAATAAGTGCAGGGGAGACCTACACTTCCCTTGTGGGGCCTGAAGGGAGGAACATGGAGCCGACAAAGGTGTGCCTTAACCATACCTTACAGGGCCTCTCCATCACTCTGATTGGGTTGTTGCTGGCGGACCAGCTATTATGGACCCAACTTCCTTCCGGATTGACCATTGGGGTCCTATTGACTTAATAGGACACCCATTTACAAGAATGTATGATGCCTAACTGGGATCCTGGAAAATCACGTAGGTTAAATGCTAGCGAGGGGGAATGGAGTGGGTACTTCTCCCACTCTATTTTAACTGCCCCACCCTCACCCTGGCCCATGGAGGTAAAGTTAACCTCACCCCCACTCCTACTCTTGAGTCTGTGAAAGTTAACTCGACCCAATTGGTTCTATAATGAGTAAAGACTGGGGAGTTAAGCTGGACGAGGTAAGAAATCTGTGTGGTCAAGAGTTTTCCTGGGCAGCAGTAATTCCCATTGGCCGGCAGAATTCTGCTTGTCATTTCTGCCGTTTCCTGCCACTTAGGTTGAGAAAATTTAAACGTTGGTTTTGAGAATCTAACAAAGAAATGGGATGACTGATTAAGAGCAGACATTCATCAAAGATAACAGGCAAGTTTATCTGGGTCAATTGCATTTTGAGTCTCGGGGCAACTGTAAATCGAGGTGGCTGGAGCCAAAGGTGAAAATATAGGCCCGATTCACCTTTTATACAATTCATTAATAATTCATTGGATAAGGTGTAACTTAAGTTTAAAATATATTGTAAATGAGTCAGTTGCTATTTACTCCAAGGAAGATGATTGTTTTAGTGCCAGTTTATTTGTATTGGAGTGACAAACAGCACATTGGAATCAATTAGAGGAGTCATTAGTGATTTAACTTTAATCAATTCTAGCCTCTTGTGCATCCTTGATGTTTATCGCTCCATCATTGGTGCCTTCAGCTTCTGGGCCTGAAGCACTGGAATTCCCTCCCTAAACAGCTCCAACTCTCTGTATTTAGAAGAAGAGTGAGGGTATTCTCTCTGGAGAAGAGTCATACAGACTCGAAATGTTAACTCTGTTTTTCTCTCCACAGATGCTGTTAGACCTGCTAAGTTTGTCCAGCCTGTTCTGTTTTTGTTTCAGATTTCCAGCATCCGCAGCATTTTGCTTTTATCAGGTTGTTCTCTCTGTTGTCCTGACCAATATTCATAGCTCAGTCAACATCACTTAAAAAAAAACAGGTTATGTAGACATTTTCACATCTCTGTTTATGGGAAACTGCTGTGTGCAAATTCTTTCAAAATTGTTTTGCAACACTTTCTTTCTTATTCCTCTCACTTCATTATACTTCTTTTGTAGTGGTTTGGTATAACTGAATGGCTTGCTAGGCCATTTCAGAGGGCAGTTCAGCCACACTGATGTGCGTCTGGAATCATATATAGGCCAGACCAAATAAGGATGGCAGATTTCCTTCCCTAAAAGACATGAGCGAACTGGTTGGATTTTTATGACAATCCAATAGCTTCATGGTCACCAATAGTGTTTTTATTTTCTAATTACTATTCCAGTTATTTAAAGTTATTATCATTTCTATCACTCCTTATTGCTGTTTTACAAAAGGCTGTTCAATGTCACATGTTTTGGAAAATTGGGCGTGATAATAAAATATCTTCCCAATATGTTGGTATTATCTATCTTCTTTTTCCAGGGATCTAAATTAGATAAGGGTTGCCAGTGTAAACTCTGTACGGCATCAAGAAATATCTTGAGTTAGCTTTGTTTACGTTCTGATATGCTTTGCTTCTTGGGTGGCACTTACTGCTTAAAACCTAAAGGCCTCAATTTTAAAACCTCATATATCCCACCACAAGTTGAGCAGAATTCAAATTCATACCTGCAATGTTCCCTGAACGTTGCAGATTTTCCAATTTCAGCACAGCCCTGAGGTGGAATTTGTATCATTAATAAGCACAATAATGATGCTAAGGATGACTTTGTTATCCACCAGAGACAGGGAGGAGTACTGTATAAGGTACATGGAACAGTAAGATTGCATTTTACCAGCTAGGAAAGCAGCAATCTTAAAATGCCGTCAAAACTAGCCCATCTAGGAATTAGCAGCCAGAGAATTAGAACTCCTATTTACGTTGGAACACCTATGAAATTTCAAATACCTGGCATTGTTTTCCAAGGCTGCAGCACAAATTTGGAAGGGTTAATCAAAACTAGTATTAAAAAAAAGCAATCGGGCTGGATTCAATGTTTGTCGCACAGTGATATCACCACAGGCAGATCAGTGTCAGTGTGAGTGGCCATTGTGCAGTCTGTCTTGATGTATATTCTGGTGCTTGTTGCTGCTAAACTGTACGGTGATAATGCAGCACAAACTGGGCAACTGCTAATGGTTTTGCTTGGTAACTGAAATGGGTAAACAGTAGAATAAAAGCAAAATACTGCGGTTGCTGGAAATCTAAAATTAAAACAGAAAATGCTGGAAAAACTCAGCAGGTCTGGCAGCATCTGTGGAGAGAGAAACAGAGTTCACATTTCGAGTCTGTATGACACTTCCCCAGAGCCTTACCTGTGGTAGTAGGGTCTGGTACATAAATGGTTAATGTGGGACTGAGTACAGTACTGCCCACACAGTGATGTAAGGCTGCTCATGACCCAAAGCCAGGGGCAGTCCAGGGATGGATAGAGTTGGGTAACGGCCTAGACTGGAGTCAGCTCCATACTTGCACCTTCTACTGTAAATATGTATATAGTTAAGAGTTGTGAGTAAAAATTTATCATTAATATGTAAAGATTTGCCATTAAGACTACAAAGTCTACTTCATGGTGTCCGAAGCAGGCTTCTTCTATATTCATGGGTAAACAGCAGATCTGGCATTCTCGTATGATTTTAATTCAGTTCTTTTACCTTTTCGTCATTTCTTTTCATAAGGCTGTTCAGCATCATGCAACAATAAAACTGGCAATGTGTAGTCATTATAGTTTTGACAAACGTAGGACTGTAGCTTTAAGAATAATCCAGTGTTGTAAGATCACATGAACTGTGTAAACCTATGAGTTAAGAGCACGGGGAACCTCTAGGAGAGAGTTTCTCTTTAGTTGTAGAGTTTGATGCATGTGTCTGCTGCCGTCTTGTAAATAAAGTTCAATGTTTCCACCAAGAAAAATTGCCTGGAAAATCAGCTCTATAACACTGATAACATGCAGGGAATGCGAAATGGTGAGAGCAAGTATCAGAAAATGCATTGTTCAAATTTAACATTCTTTTACTTCTCTGAAAAGGATTAAGAAAAGCTAGAAAGAGAAAAAGATCAAAAGGGGTTAATTTAGCTTGTTAAAGCTCTTTAAAAAAGGTTATTAATTACAGGCTCATGGAGCTGCAGATCCACGTCCAAAACAGAGCATTTTCCCTCATTATGTTCGAGGAGTCAATGGGCAGCAGTAGGTTAATTGTATGTTTTACCCTCTGCCCAATGTTCCTTATCATTGAGCAGCTGCTGCCTGGTGAGCACAATCAACCCCTTGGAGTTAAATTACATCCACATCTAGCACTGAGAAATCCAAGGCATTCAAGCTTGGAAATGCACCCCATTATACATGTATATGAGTATTACAGCCACATTGATTGAAATGAAATTGGAACAGAAAATGTTGGAAATACACAGCGGGGCCTGTCAGCATCTGTAAAGAGAAAAGATGGCTTCATGTTTTTGGTTGTAATTATTCCTCATAGGAACAGAAGGAGGCCTTTCAGCCCCTCATACCTGTTCCACCATTCAATTAGAACATGGCTGATCTGTATCTCAACTCCACTTAAACACCTTTGCCTCCATGGTCCTTCATATCCTTGCATAACAAAAATATACCTCCCCAAGTTCTGAATTTTTCAGTTGATTTTTTGAAGGAGAGGGTTTCAAATTTCCTCTACCCTTTTTCTGTGAAGAAATGTTTCCTGACATCTCTCCTCAATGGCCTCTAATTTTTAGGTTATTGTTCTAGACTCCCCCGCCAGAGGAAATAGTTTCTCTCTATCTACCCCATCAAATCCTTTAATGATCTTAAACACCTCAATTAGATCACTGCTAAATCATCTATACTCAAGGGGGTACAAGCCTAGTTTATGCTCTCATTAGTTAACCCTTTTAGGCCCGTATCGTTCTGGTGAATCTGCACGTTCCTCCTCCAATCGGCCATGATGTGCAGGGCCCAGAACTGAACACAGTACTCCAGATATGATATAACCACTTTGCCAAGCATAATCATGGACCAATCCAGTAGAAGTCCATGGTCGGCAAAACTGTCTTAGAGCATGATACCTAAAGGAGAAGGATAACCTCTACCCTTTATTAATCAGAGCACAATGTGCCTGAAAAATCTGCAGGCCTTTGATTGCAGTGTAAATGCCAGGGTAGGACTCTTAAAAAATTATTTCGTGGGCCGCTTTCTTGAATCGCTGTGGTCCATCTGGGGCAGGTAAACTCCGGGTGCTGTTAAGAAGGGAGTCCCAGGATTTTGATCCCGTGGCAGTCCACTGGGAACCTCTGCTGAAGACCCCGCTGGAGCCTTTGGAGTTAGGCGGACCATTCCTCTTGTGCAAGAAGCTGGTGGGCACAGTTCTGCTATGGGTGCATCTTGGGTGCAGGATGGTTGGTATTGTGGCACTGGGCATCCACTCAAGAGTGCGCCTGTGCAACTGCGTGAACATTAGTTTTTGGCACACGATGGGAGCCAGGTCGCTCAAAAGGATGGCCATATTTCTTCAGGAGTCCAGTCACCAAGTAAACTCTTTGAAATGCTAAACGCAGTTCCGCTGGTTGGGCTGGACAATAGTGGTGCTCTGCAAGATGCTCTAGCTACAGTATGGAAAAGGAAGGAAAAGTGGAAGCAGACGGTGAAGAGACGGAGATTGAGGATGATCCATGGGATTACTCTATTCTTGGCCCAAAAAATGTCAGAAATGCTCTGATAAGACCCAATTATGAGAATAACTAATGCATATACATAGTCACGGACGCACCCAAACCCTAATGCATGTACTTGACCAAACATCCCCACAACCTTCAATCGTCAGCTTTTACCACTCTGGCAATTTCCCATTAACCCAGCACCATCCCCTTTCCCATAACACTCCTCATTGACAAGAAACTAAAAAGAGAAAAATTGTCTCACTCCATTTTATTGCATTAACATGTGTCATACTGTACAGAATTTCCTCAGTCTTCACCAGGGTTCTTCTCCCTTGGTGCCTCCATGTGCTTTACAATCTTTTGTTAACTCCAAATATCGAGGGGCCACCCGAGTGTCCAAGATGGAAGGAATGGTGGGCTGTTCTTTGTGTGTCTGAGCCTCACAGCACTGAGGAGGTTGTTGCCTCTGACAGCCACTGCCTTGAGAAGGACCAGCTTTTAAGTTGCGTGTCCAAACCAGCTCATTGTCCAGCTCTTGTCCGGCAGCATATTCGGGGATCAGGCACCGGACCTGGACTCCTGAGAGAATGCTAAACCCTGTGAAAACATTGCTGCCAGCGAGTGGTCTTCACTTGGCCAGTGACAGTGGTAAGCCAGACAAGATGGCCTCCATCAGAGCTCTCTCAATGTGGGAGCTGAAGGCTTCCATGACACGAGTGCAAGTTGCCTCTGGGGAAGCAGATATTCTCTTGAGAGGTGTCACTCTTCCACCGATGGAACCAGGGCAGCAGAAAATCTAGGCTGTAGTGCCAATATCAAGGTCTTGCAAGTTGGGTGTCACAGCCAGGTAACGATTAAGTTGCATAAGTCTTTTAGCTCTGAAGAAGAGTCATATGGACTCGAAATATTAACTCTTTTTTTCCTCTCCGCAGATGCTGTTAGATCTGCTGAGTTTTCTCAATTAAGTTGCACCTACTTTGCCCTAATAATGCACCACAGCCTCAGATAAATGTAGCAGTGTGATTGTTTGTCCCACTTCCCACAGCAGCTATCTTGGTGCTCTCTTATGTGGTATTAATATTGAATGAAGGACAGTTTGTAGCTGTAGACACATGCTCACTGGGATTGGATTGAGAATGTCCAAACTCATTTCACAAAAACTGGATTGGGGGTTTTAATTCATTAATCTGGGCTAGAATTTAAACTAGCTTCAGAGGTGAGGGGCCAGAATTTAATCCACTGATCAATGTTTTAGCTTCCAATTAAGCCAGCACTCACAATGAACGAAAATCTCATGCAACATTTCAACCAGAGGAAATTGTTATTGGGTTAGTTTGATTTCGCAGCCAACCAGCAAAATAATGCTGTTTTCAGACTTACAAACCAGAAGATTTTCCACTGCAGAAAGTGAACTCAGATAGTTTTGGCCCAACACTTTCTGAATCTCTCATAGGATCTGGCTCATTCAAGAGCTGGCAATCTTTGGCTTTTATTAATTAAAATTAGCATAATCTCTCATGCCTTCACAAACTTCATAAAGTATGGTGCCCCAGAATTTGATACGATATTGCAGTTGAGGTTGACCCAGTGTATTACAGATGTTTGCCCTAACTTCCTTTCTTTTGTACTCTATGCCTCTGTTCATAAGGCCTAGGATCCCATAAGCTTTATTGACTCCTGTCACCTCAGTCATTTTTGCACATATACCCCAGGTCCCTCGTGGCCAGGCCCTGGCGAGGGAGCATAGGAATGCTTGAGGACTTCCGTGACTGGTGAGCGCTGTGGGGGCTAGGGTGCGTCCTCACCCCCGGGGATGATATTTTGGTTCAGTTAGTTAAGTTTCCTTTAATGTTTTTGTTTTAGTTACAGTACCCCCACCAGGGACTGTCACCCCGTTTGATTATTATTATTATTTGATTATTTGCTTTATTATTAAATTTTATTATTTACTAAAAGAGAGTATACCCCAGCTCTCTCTGCTCTTGCACTCCCTCTAGAATTGTTTTAGTAGTTTGTTGCTGAACAATGTGCTTTAGAGACATTACCCCTGTCACTTGCTCCACTTAGGTAATAGGTTTGTTAGACTCTCATATAAGAAAGTTCATACTGAGGTGCTGATTCACAAGTCCCTTAATCTCCGTGCAGATAAATGTACCAAACGCCTTGGCTGACAGCACAGATATGTTACAGCTTTTGCTTCTTTCTTCTTTGTTGAAATCAATTGACAGAAAAAGAAATGTGAGCACATGATGCAAATTCATCTTTTCTTTACTGCTGTTTTCAGAATGTTATTTTTTTCCTGCAATTTTTAGCTGCCAAGAATAAGCGATAAAGGTATAGGAGCCCGGAATGTCAGAAACAAAATGTGTAATTGCATAAAGTGGAAGTCCTAGTTCCTATGCAGCTATTAGCACCATCCGTTGTGAGCCCTACTTGTTAACTGATCTGTTAACATGATGTCGAAGTTCCCTCTAATTACCAGCGAGACCTCTAAATTGGAACAAAAGCTAAGTAAGTGCAGTTAGAAATGGGCCAGAATGGAAAAGTTCTTAAGAAGGGAGGAGCATAAGGATTTTTTTTTTTATATATATAAAGGCTTAATATCCTATCAGCCTGCTCTTTCTAGCAAATCATGTCCAATTTTTACTGTCATGGATTGCCCTGAACATACTTTATTTCTGATGTAAGCAACTGACTTCAAGAATGGAACACTCTGTGAAATTCCTCCCAGGTCCCCAAGGCAATTAAATGTAAAACTGTGGGTTAGCAATCTAACATTCTTCACTGTAGTGTGCGGCCCTTTTATGGTTGGAACAGGGCTGGTGCCATATTGGCCTAGAGAGTATTTGATCATCTATATATCTCAATACATCCGAATAACCTCCAATTCCTTTCATAGACAGATATTTATCCAGCTGCTTTTTAAAGAGTTCATGAACATAGCAATCATTCCCAACTATTTACTACACAATGGGAAAAAAATCTGCATTTTTCTAATCTCTAATCTTACATGAAGTTTGCCAATTTTTCACTCATTTCCTGTAGTTCTGTAGCCTTAGATATGTTAAATAACCCACCCAAATGCCTTTTAGCATTTTAAGGACGCAGGTTTTGTCATCTCTCAGCCTTGGCTGTGTGATTCGCACTCTCATCTCTGAGTCAGAGGGTTGGGTGTACAAGTCCCATTCCAGTGACTTGAGTACATAATTTAGGCTGACACTTTAGTGCCATACTGAGGGAGTGTTGCATTATCAGCAGACATTAAATCAAAGCCCTGTCTTCCCTCTCAGGTGGGCATTAAACCCCACAAAGTTATTCAAAGAAGAGCAGGGGAGTTTTGCCCAGTGTCCTGGCCATTATTTATCGCTTGACTAACATCACTAAAACAGATTATTTGGCAATTTGTTTCTTTGCTATCTTGTGACCTTGCTGTGCACAAGGCTGTCTCTCACATTTTCTAGATTACAACAGTGACTACACTTTGGAAGTATTTCATTGGCTACGATGTCCTGAGGTCATGAAAGGCGTTGTATAAATATAAGTTCTTTCTTTCTTAATTCCAATTAGGATAACTCCAATTCTGTGATGCCCCCTTCATTAATCAACAACTGATTCTTTTCTGTACCCCCTCAATGTAGTCATGTCCTATAGAAGTTAAAGTGACAAAAATTGGTATGTTAAATAATTAATTAAATTATTAGCATCTCCTCTCATATCACATATAAACAAATTTATTTGAGAGATTACATAGAATTGCATAGGAAAAGCAGCACTGAAACAAGCCATTCAACCCAACTAGTCCATATTGACCTTCATGCTCCACTCAAGTCTCTTTCTACTTTTCCTCATTTAAATCTATCATTGTATCCCTCTATTCCCTTCTCCCTCACATTTGTCTAGATTCCCTTTAAATGCTTATATTTTTCATTTGAAGACTCCCATCTGGTAACGAGTTCCACATTCTCACCACTCTTTAGGTAAGCAGGTTTTTTTCTGAATTGCCTATTGGATTTCTTGGTGACTGTTGTGTTTTATGTCCTGGAGATACGCAGAGACGACACTCCAGTTTGCATGTGTGCAACAGAATTTTTTTTAAAAATGTCTGACCTCATGCTTACAACAGCTTGCCAACAGTTTAGTTTCTTTTTCTAAGTAACCATACCCAAGTTCAACAAATTGCACACAGTGAACACAGAACAGATACCAGACACATAATCAAACACTGAACAATTGAACATGATAGTGACTATCTTATATTGAATCACTGATGCCTCTCAATATTGATAGTTCATGTTTAGCAAGTTCATTGGCTGGATATTTTTGGTGTGTGATTGTTATTTACATACATTTTTTGTTTTATTTTCATGGTTGATGGTGATCCATCTATTGTGCAGTTAAATTTCCTAGATTGAACTGCATCACTGTATATTTTTCATTTTAGGAATTAAGTCACTGAGCTCATCTGGTGAATTTGTTCAAATTCTATTAAATACTTACAACTCCCCATGCACTGGCCAGCTGGCCCACTTAGATTGATATTATCAACTAATTTGATGATGATGGGAGTACCCTTTTCTATAGTGTTTGTGAGAAATTTATGAGAATATGAGTTTATGAGAATTCCCTTCTACCCAGTTTTTCCTTCCTATTGCTATGTGTTGGAGTGATTTTCCCCAGGGCATTGTCACCTCTTTGCTCTTGGCATTGTAACTTGCCATGAGCGTTTCTCTGATCCAGCTTCTTTTTGTGCTTTCTGCCCCTTTCATCTCAAATACGTTTCTTTTCACGGGATGATATCTCATTTCTGAAAGGGAAGATGTGCCAAAACATTGGATCTTTTGGCAAAGCTACTGATAGCTTTAACATTCCAGGATACAGTGTTGTTGTTTGCTTTGTGCTGTGCTTTTCCAGAGACCTAAATGAACAGGTTCAGCAGCCCCTCTATCACACTCACATATGTGGGCCTAATAATACTTTACCATACATTCCCTGCAATTAGATTTGCTGTTTGGTGCCTTCCTATGTCCCTGTTTTCCATTGCTTAATTCCCTCATCACCCGTTCCTTCCTGTCTCTTGCACATGATTTCACAATTAAATCAAAGTTAAGTACTCCATGTGTGTTACCTACTTGAGCTGGATTTTTCTCTCACTTCAGTCATGCAGGAGATTTCTTCCCAAAACCTTTGATCTAGGAGGATTTGTTTGTCTGCTTGTACCATATGGTTCCTGCCAGTCTACACATCCTCTGTCTGATGCTTCTTATGGTGAGCACAGGTTATTTTCTTGTCTCTCAACTTTAGTTTATAAAATTACAGGGATATGGGGAAAGAGGAGAGGAATGGGACTAACTGGATTGTTCTTGGAAAGGGTCAACGCAGACTCAATGGGCCGAATGGCCTCCTCTGCACTTTATTATTCTAGAATCAGAGAATCCATTAGTGGAGGGGCCAATAATCAGGGGGCATTGATATAAGGTAAGAGGTAGGAGGCTAAGAGAGGAGTTGAGGAGAAATTCTTTTACCCAGAGGTTGGCAGGAGTCTGGCATTCACTGCCTGAAAGGGTGGTTGAGTCAGAAACTCTCGTAACATTTAAGAAGTATTTAGATATTCACTTGTGTTGCCATGGCCTCCAGGGCTATGGGCCAAGTGCTGGGAAATGAGATTAGTGACGTCAGAGCGTTGTTGACCGGCACAGATGGGCCGAATGGCCTCCTTCTGTGCTGTAAACGTCTATGAGTCTATAATCATTATACACAGAAAGAGATCATTTGGTCCATCAGGTCAATGATGGCTCTCGGTATAACAATCACCTGCTCTACCCCATAGCCCAGTAAATTTATTTCTCTTAAGTCCCAGTACAATTTCTTTTTGAAATCATTGATCGGCCCTGTTTCCATCACCATCATAGGCACAGTTCCAGGACGTTACCACTCAGTGAGTAAAAACATTCTTTCCCACATCACCGACAGCACCCCACCCCAGCCACCCTCTACCTCCCACTCCCCTCATGAAGTCACCACATCCTTTGCCCAAAATTTTAAATCTGTGTTCTTAGGCCTTGTACCATCATACTAATGGGAAGAGCTTTTCTTTGCCTATCTTATCTAAACCTTTCCCAATCTTATGCGCCTCTATCAAACCTCTCCTCAATCTCCTTTGCCCCAAGGAGAACAATTCCAGCTTCTCCAACCTAACCTTGCAGCTAAAATCCTTCATCCCTGATAAACTATCTCTGCACCCACTCAAGGACCCTCATATCCTTCCTAAAGTGTAGCGACCAGAACTGGATGCAATACCCTGGCTGTGGCACACTCTTTACAACGGTGCCATCACACTGAATTTTACCAGCCTCGCAGGCTGCACGCCTCGAGGAGATGGACAACCGTGGGAAACTTCCACTAATAGGAAGAGTTCTTCCTTGTCTACCTTACCTAAGCTGTAATAATCTTGGAAGCCTCTATGAAATCTCTCTTCAATCTCCTTTGCCCCAAGGAGAACAACCCCAGCTTCTCCAACCTAACTTTGTAGCTAAAACCCCTCATCCCTGGAACCATCCTGGTAAATCTCCCCTGTACCCTCCCAACGACCTTCAAATCTTTCCTAAAGTGTGGCGACCAGAACTGGATGCAATACTCCAGCTGGAGGCCTAACCAGAGCTTTATGAGCCCAGAATGCTCTAAATCTAGCATGCGACAATTGCCTGTATTCCTTGATTAATGGCTACTATTTGTTTTTAATTAAGTTTTATTTCGGACAGCCTGACCTAACTTGTTCCAATCTCAGTCTAATCACGTTACCTCTTTTTGTCAAGGCTGCCTGTACCATGTTCTTGGGATACTCAAATGCCTTTCTCCTTCTAAACACCTTCAGTCTTTCTGCTGCAAGCAGTACTCGATTGGAAAATAGCTTGTTTTATGTAGGACCCATGCATACAGCAGAGAGAAATTACTTTGCTTCTGTTAGACTGGATACAGCCAAACCCAGGGGTCCAGAGATGAAAGGACAGTGTCTTGACCCATGACACCACTCAGTTCTGTCCAACAAAGGATCGTATTAATTCACTTCCTCAAATTTTCTGAATTTATTATATAATCTCTTCATTCAGACTTTAGTGTAATTTGGAATTTCAAGTTTCCAGATAACATATAGCACAGTATGTTTCTTGAAGAGCCAAATGCATTTAATGAAGGAAGTCGTCTTCAAAGTGTAAGCTCAGTCCCTAGTGCTCTTGCCTCTAATTCACGAGTTTCTGGGTTCAAGTCCCACTCCAGGACTTGAGCACAAAAATTAATGCTGAGACAAAAATGTAGTGCTGAGGGAGTGCTGCACAGTTGGAGGTGCTCTCTTTTGGGTGAGATGTTAAACCCTCTCTGGTGGCTGTAAAAGGTCCCATGGCACTGTTTCAAAAAGAACAAGGTGCCTATCACAGAAAAAAGACTACCTGGTTATTATAAAGTTGTTGTGGGAACTTATTGTGTGTAAGTTGCCTGCTGCATTTCATACCTTACAGTGGTGACTTCAAAAGTACTTCATTGACTGTGAAGCACGTTGAGACATCTGGTGGTTGTGAAAGGCACCATATAAATGCAATTTTTTTTTATGCTTAATTCAATCATGTGACCCCTTTGTCTTGGGGTCGCAAAACTATAGTCGTGGCTAAAAATTTAAAAAAACTTAGGGCTGTATTCAGAGAATATCAGGAGTAGGGACTTAGTGGACGTGTTCAAAATTATTGAAGAGGTAGGAAGAAAATAATTCCAACTTGTGGCAAACAATTTATTTCCTCACTTTGCTCTGTAGGGCTTTAACATTTTATGATTTCAAGCTGCACAGCAGGACATAAAGCCTTAGATTCAACAGCCATCTAGAAATATTAACTGGATTTCCTATTCTTTGTTGTCAAAACTGTTAAAATGGTTTTCATGGCAGCAAAAGGTAACACCAATGCAAATAAAACAATTCACTGTGAAGCACTAATAATCAAAACGCCAGCAGGCTTTTCTCTCACCATGTTGTGCTGACACATCAGTCAAGTTTTGGAAGGCATCTCCTTCCATCTTCAGGGCAAATGTTTGGCACCAAAGAAGGAAGAGATACATATTCTAAAAAACTCAACCAATGCACCAAAGAGCCCCATGGTGGGGAGAAGTCCACCTACATTTCAACTGAGAAAAGGTGTTCCAAGCAAAATTAGAAATGAATACGTATGCGTGTGTTTATGTACATGTTCAAATCGTCGTTTGGTAGCGTAGAACTTGAGTATTGCCGAAAAAAGACATTTTGTCAAAGCTTTTCACCTTGCACTCATCAGAACAATCGCAAGAGTACCAACGTCAGGGGAAGTAGTGACTTTATACTGTATGAGAAGAGAGTGCTGATTGGTTGGTAAGTAGACTCTGATTGGTAGCGGCGTTGCCACGGATAATGCACCAGTTAATGGTGACTGACAGTTACCTGCTGAGCATTTAAATGAGGCAGCTTGACTCTGATTGGCCAAGGCATTGCCCTGAGGAATGAACCAGCCGTCATAAAGAACGTGTACACACATCATGCCTGTTTCAGCTAAACAAAATAAGTGATAGCCATTGGCTGGTTCATTCTTCAGGGCAATGCCTTGACCAATCAGAGTCAAGCTGCCTGGTTTAAATTTCAAACAGTGCTTGGCAGTTAACTATTAGTCACCATTAACTGGTGCATTCTCCATGGCAATGCCTCTACCATTTGCCAACCAATCACCAATCTCTTCTTATGCAGCACAAAGTTGTTGCTTCCCTTGACATTGGTATTTTTGTGATTGTCCTGATGGGTGCAAGACATAAAGCTTCAACAAAATGTATTTTTTCAGCAATACTATGTATGTGTTCATTTGTGTGTGTTTATGTGTGTATTTTCTACTCCACTGGCAAAAATGACTTCTAGTAAAGTTTTAGCATCGAATATAACAGCTCCTTTAAACATCTGTTTACTTCCCAATTTGCGACTTCTCGATGACAAATTGAAGACGTAATTTGTTGTTTTCGATAGCTTGCACAAGTTGAATTCTGTGGATAATTTACATAACTTCTAATGCTAGTTTTCATGTAAAGAACAATGGTGTGGGCTTTGAACTATTAGTACAGGTGAGCTATAGTCCCCATGTGAAGATCGCAAAACTAATTTGACATTTGAAAGATTAATAGCACCAGCCATTATGCAATAAGTCAAAAGTGTTAGCTCAAATGCCATAAAACAATGGCAGTACATAAACTACTCATGTTCCAAAGCTGAATTGTCTGACAGGAACTCTTGTATCCTTGGCCTTGCTTCAGTTACAATATTTCTTCCAAATGTTACTACTATTCCTTCAGGCTCCAGATTGCATAAACTTTTGACACCTCACTCCAAGTACCACATGTTTTTTTCCCCTTCACATATCCTCCACATATCAAATTTCTATTCCCAGCCTGATATCTGTGTGCTTGTTAGGAGACACCTCTAACCTTCAACTAAATCAAACATCACTTCCCGACACTCAAACATTTATTTTAATAGCTGTGATTTTTGCCGATGAAAGATTATTTTGACTAACAGAAAGTAGACAAAATCACTTCTGCTTTCCCAATGGAAAGAACACTCAACCCTTGAAAAGCTAGATTTGCAGTATATTCATAGGACTTCTGATTCAATTTGCATAATAATAATGGTATTTTGTTTAAAAAACACATTCACAGCCCGAAGACGGAATTGCAGTGCGACTAACATTAAAAAAAGCGCACATGGAGTAAGTAATCAAGTTAAGAACATACAAACGTGTAACAATCATGTAGTAACAAAAAATGGACAAACACATTCAGCGGGTAACAGGGAAATGGTGGATGGGATATTAAAGAAAGGGTAATGTTGAATTAAAATTGCAAACCAATACACAATTCCTGTATTACAGATGCTGAGGTACATATAAATTTAACCATTCAAGTACTTCATTGAGGATCTGAACCATAGGAGGAATAAGGCTACATCAGTACCTTTCTGTCCTCTGTCCATCGGAATTTCATCAAATTTAGACGGTACCTATCTGTAATAAATTAGAACTTATTTCCACTAACTTGCAACTTTTAATTACCACATATTTTAATACGCTCTTCGCTGAAGTACTAAGAAATGTTTTGTATTCCAAATATGCTAAACTGTCAACATCAGGAAGCGCTTTGCCACATAAAGGGTCGGTGAAACTCCATCAAAGCCTGTAGGTGCTAAGTCAATTGAAATGTTCAAGAGTGAGGTAATTGTTAGCTAAGGTGTATCAAGGGATATGGAACAAAGGTAGGAAAGTGGAGCTGAGGTAGAAGATTAGCCATGATCTTACTGAATGGTAGTGTAGGCTCCAGTGCCTACATGACCCACTTCTGCTCCTATTTCTTATGTTCTTGTGGGGTCCAGATCATCCATAACCTAATTGAATGGTAGGACAGGCTCGAGAGGTTGAATGGTCTCGTCCTGCTCTTAATTTTTACTGTTGTCATCAGAAGCACTTGCCTCAATTTTGAGAACCTTGCCTGAAGTGTCCAACAGACACAACTGCAAATTTTGCTTTTATCTTGTGCAAATCATTTAAGTTGTTCTATAGGACGCGATGGAGTCAAGAAAAAACATCTTCAATACAGTGCCTTGTGTCTCCAAGGGCCTTTAAAAAGTTTCAAAAATAGTATCAAATCTTATTCAATATTCATAAATTTAATGGTCACACATCCACTTCTCTATTGTCCTCCTTATTGCTATTCTTTCCTAAATTGTTGACTCTTGTTCTATCGCTTGGTATACAGAACTTGAATACTGCTGAAAAGAGAGACACTTGCTGAAACTTTTCATCTTGCACACATCAGGACAAATGCAAGAATGCCAAACTTCAAACAATCACAACAATTTATACTACAGGAGAAAAGGGTGCTGATGGTTGGCAAGTTGACCCTGATTTACACTCATTTACGCTTGCTAGAAGTGGCAGATATTCACCCACAGGGACCTGTTCTCTGCAAGCAAAAGGAATATGTTCAAGCCTAGTGCCTTTTTTGAATTACTTGGGAGCTTGGGGACCCTATGGTTTCCCATTGCTTTCTCCATGGCAACGCCTCGACCACTCAGAGTAAACTTGCCAACCAATCAGAATCTTGTTCAGTTAGTTTCCACAAGCACTGGTAGCTTATCCATTTGCCCATTTGCATCTGCAAACCTCGGACATGAATATGGACAGCTATTCAAGCATGGGAGCCAACCCAGATTTTATTGTCACCTGACAGCTGCCCAAAGGCATTCGCTAATGGAGGGCTGTGATTTGAGGTGGATTTTTGGAAAATTTATCCCCCTTCTAACCTGGTGACACTGAGGGTAATTGCCGCAATTGAACTGCTGCCATAGTTGGGAGCAGCTAACTGACCATGGTCCAGAAGGCAAATCCAAAGAGCTTTAGTTTGCTACCACTCCATGTAATGTTTCTTGCTCATCAGATGAGCACCCATCACACATTTTAAATCATTATAAAATATTGGGATTAATGACAATTTGGAGGTTCCCTTCCCTGTCAGATACGCAGGTGCAGACAATTGGAGAGTACCAATTCCATCCTCTCACAAAAACACAACTAATTCTGGGTTGCTTGTTGATGGCCTTTTAGTTATTAGCTAGGACTGGAGTTTGGTTTTTGCAAGCAGTGGGATTCCTGCCAACAGTACCAGTGGACAACTCATCTCTTACCCGAATTATTAATCCGACCGTTTTGCCATTTGCCAATAGTTATGAGTCGCTAATTGTTCACTTACTTCAGAATTTTTTAGCGGTCATTTCCTTGTCTGTTAATGTGGGGAGAGTGGAACATTCGAAAAACAATGTTTTGATCCCCTCTGATTGTCACTGGAAAACAGTACAATATTGGATTAGAACCCTACAAATCCATGGCACAGAAGGAGGCCATTTGGCCCTTCATGTCTGTGACAGTTGTAAAAGAGGCTTCCAGCCTAATCCCACATCCCAGCTCTTGGTCAGTCACCTCTTCAAGAGCACATCCAAGTGCTTTTTCACCTGCAAAGAGAATTTCTGCCTCTGCTACCCTATCGGGCAGCGAGTTCCAGACCCCTGCCACCCGCTGGCCGAAAAAATTCTCCTCAACTCCCCTCTACTCCGTCTACCAATTACTTTAAATCTGTGCCTCCTGATGATTGACTTCTCTGCCAAGAGAAATAGATCCTTCCTATTCACTTGATTGAGGAATGCCCATTCGGCTGAGGGTAGCATTCCAGTCTAGCAGAGAGGTACGGTGGGAATAATTCTTTGAAGATATCATGGTAGGGACACTGTTGATCTTATCAATAGGTATAACCAGGTACCCTGCCTGCAATAAGCACCCATTTTCTCAATGCCCATGGGAAGACCCCCTCCTCCCCCCCAAACACAATCCTTTGGTGTCTTTGCTGTCACTAGAATAAAGATGCTGCAAATGCTGGTGCTTACAATTCTGTCAGCATGAAAATCCAGGCTTTAGTGCCATTTATCTATAGTACTGAACTCTATTAAGCTGATTTAATGCCCCAAAGTGTAGTTATCTGCTTCTTTTACAGTGCTCTTGTTCGACATACTTTGCCGTTTTATTAATCCCTGCAAGTAATTTATTCCTGTGCTGTGTTTCTATCTGTGAACATTAACTTGTCAGCTGAGTAACTTAAATCCCCTATATACTGTCTGATCTTGGTCACAGCACATAAAACTAGGGAGGCATTTACAGCTCTGTCATGTGGTACACAGACAGCTCTCCCGAAACCCAGAAGGTAATTTAGTGCAGCTGGTAACAGCGCTGATAAATAAAGAGAGGTCAATAAGAAGAAAAGAGAAAAGAACGGACAAAAAAAATACAGGAAAAAGTCAAATTAACCACTTGTTTCTTTAAAAGCTGCCAACCATTTGTGAGAAGGAACATTAATAGGCCCACCATCATTATACCCCATTAATAAAATCAGAACATTTGTCATGTTAACCGGGGAAGCATTTATTTCCATTTGCCGTAAAACTTTTCTAGGATTTTCCGTGCCCGCTGGTGCCGGGCGTGTTTGGCGGTGGGAGCGGGCAATATGACGGGAAAGCCAAATATGGGTTTCATGGAGTCGTGAAACCAACTTGCGATCGCCCACTCTGCCCGCTGATGGGTGGCCGCATTCCCTACATTCGGACATTTGGAGCCTCATCACATCAGCGTATCATTATAAACCCAGCCTGGCAGGACTCATCCTCTCCCCTAACTCTGCTGGATCATCCGCCCATGTTGGCGTGATTCCACTCCGACGTGTTTCGCTGCAGCTCACTTGGCGGGCTGCACTTTGAAGGGAACTCGGAGGTGAGTGCACAGTAACGTTGTGGAGCACTCGCCCTGGTCGCCTGTCGGACTTCAAGGTTGAAACGCGTTGTGGAGGAGGGGGCAAGGGCTGCCCTGAGGTTGAGGCGCGTTGGTGCGGAGGGAGAAAGGGCTGTCCTGCAGTGGGGTACCTTGGCTGCCCGGTGGTTGAAGTGCTTTGGGGGGTGGAGCAGGGGCTGCCCTGAATTTGAGGCATGTTTGGGGGTGGAGTTGGGTGGGGGGGGGGAAGTAAAGGCTGCCCTGCAGTTGAGGTGAGTTGTGGGGGGGGGGGTTGGGTATAAGGGCTGCCCTTGCCCCCACCTTCAAAGGGCAGCTCTCCCCTCAAAGTGCCACCAAGTGCTCCAGAGCTTTTCACCCCTTGGGCACAGAACAGTTGGATGACTGGGCACATTGTACAATCTCCTCGCTAAATCTGGCCATGGAGCAGTCACTGGTGGAGATGCTCACAGCCCCTTGCAATGTCAGCATCCCGGATTGGTCCAGTCTCCCCCATGGTTCAAGCTAACAGTGCAGCCTTGCAGTGTGGGTTAGGAGAATGCCTGTGCCTGAGCTGAGAGCACAGCCTGCAGTCCAATGGGCAAAGCTGCTGTCAATTGGTTGGGTGAAGTGAGGCGGAAGTGGGTGGTGTTTCAGGCAGCCATGCAGCGCACCAATCTCTGGCCATCCAAGTGGTGACCAGCACTCTCCGGGATGCATGAAGGGGCTTTCAGACTTGACCAAGACAGGTTCTTAGTACACCCATGCTAAACCATGCATCTCATTCCTCCATCCTGTAGGATCAGTATCTCAGGATCATGGAGCCTGGTGAACTAGCTGTATGCCTCATGGCGTACAGAGAGCAAAGATGACTGAGGAGACAGTAACTGAGGCTCCTGGCTGTGCAGAGGGAGGAGCAGCACCCCCAGGAAGCTGGGGCTCCCACACATGGTGCTGAAGAGCCACAGTGAGCCATTGCTGGTCAGCGCCTAGCTAGACCCAGGGTCTATAGACGCTGCCTTTCATTCCTGCAGATGATCAAGAACCAATGTCACCAAGACTGTGCATGTCTAGCGAACTGGTTGGTCACATCTGCCACCTGCTGCAGGATTTGGCACCACGGGGACATGGAGGGCATCCATTGCCAGTGGCCGTGAAAGTGACTGTGGTGCTCAAGTTCTATGCCATTGGTTCCTTTCAGGGCTCCACAGGTGGCCTCTGTGGGATATCACAAGACTCCACCCAAAAATGCATCCATGATGTCATGGATGCCATCTTAGAGAGGGCACACAACTTTGTGTATTTCGCCCGGGACCAGGACACCCAGGATGCAAGAGTGATTGGATTTGCCCAGATTTTGGGTGTCCCACAGGTGCAGAGTGCCATCGACTACACTCCGATCTCCGGTGTAACATGTGGACAACAATGTCAGCCGCAAGGATTCCATTCGCTGAATGTACAGCTGGTGTGCGACCACCACAAACGCATCCTGCAGGTCTGTGCACGGTTTCCAGGGAGGGTCCATTACTCCTACATTCTCAGTCGGTCACAGATCTCTGGTGTCTTCCAGGGTCCACTGAAGCTGCAGTGTTGGCTCCTCAGGGACAAGGGCTACCCACAGAGGCCGTGGCTGATGACACCTGTGCGGCGGCCTCAGACTGCAGCAGAGCGACGCTATAACGAGGCTCATGCTGCAGCTCACATCTTGGTGGAGCAAACCATCGGGATGCTGAAGATGAGGTTCCAGTGCCTGGACCGGTCTGGTGGAGCCCTGCAGTACAGTCCGCAGAGGGTGTCACACATCGTCATCACCTGCTACGCCCTTTACAACCTGGCGCTGCAATGGGGAGAGGAGCTGGCTGAGGAGATGGAGGAGCTGCACGTCTCTTCCGATGAGCAGGATGTTGATGGGGATGAAGGTGAGGAGGTCCTCGAAGGCAACGATGATGGCATTGAGGCCCTCGCAGTGGCCAGAGGAGGCAGGTACACTCGGGAGGCCCTCATAGCTGCTAGATTTGTGGAGGATGATGATGACATGCAGTGAGGAGAAACCATAAAATCCTCACATTGCATCTATGAATGTTTGACTCCAGTCTGGCTTATGGCAGTGCACATACCCTCTGTGAGAATGCTTCTGTCATGGAGACGCAGTGGAGGCCCTAAGAGTCACTCAAGTGTGGGAGGATGCTGACGACATGCAGTGAGGACACTCCATAGATCTTCACACTGCCTCTGAGAATGTCTGGCCGAGGGCAGCTCGCTTGCGCTCTGTGATCAGGGTCATATCATAGAGATGTGGCCGTGAAACTTTAAAAGCATCTGATCCTTTGTCAGCCTTCAGCACCTGAATCCTTCAGGAGCACAGCATCACCGGTCACAGATGCTGGTGTGATGGGGGCCAGCCCCACCTTAAAGGTGCTGAGAGCACACA
Organism: Cetorhinus maximus; assembly: GCF_964194155.1. Taxonomy (NCBI): domain Eukaryota; kingdom Metazoa; phylum Chordata; class Chondrichthyes; order Lamniformes; family Cetorhinidae; genus Cetorhinus; species Cetorhinus maximus. The sequence goes on from NC_135892.1 coordinate 5,200,628, forward strand.
GAGAGAATGATGGAACTCTGTGACACCTGCCCACTACATTCTCGCAGCAATGACCAGCACCAGTAATGTTTCCAGGGAGTGTGAGGTTGGACCATCACTTTGGTCTGAAGGCTGCACAAAGCACAGGTAAGAGGCCCTGGACTGAGACACCTGCCTTTATCTTGTGCAGAAAGGTTTCACATCCGAGTGACATGAACACTGCTCATCAGAACAAGGAGCCATAGGCAGGGAGACATTCTTGGGAGTTTATTGACAATAGTGAACAGTATATACAAGTGATCAACACCCGTGCCCAGGCTGTGCAACTACATCTTCTTAACCTTCTAACCCTGCCGCTACGTCCTAGTGCTCCCCGGACATACACAGTGCAGGTGGAGGCAGCCTGCTGACTGCAATGCCCTGTGTGCAATGACTTTGGCAGGCGTCCTCTGGAGGGCCAAGACTTGGAGGGCCCTGGCCTGCTTTTGGGGTCCTGCTATGTGGCAGAGGCACTCTCCGCGACCTGTGAAGCTGGAGCTGCTGAGATCATAAGAAGAGGGGATTCAGATGGGCCATACAATTCTGGAATCACCTGGATGGATGGCCCAGGGGGCGGTACACCTGCTGATCCTCCTCCCTTTGGGTACCCGAGGGCCCCTGGCTGATTCCTTGAAGAGAAGTGGTAGCTGGAGTGAGATCAAGCTGTCCCGCACCCCCCTTGCGTTGATACTGTTGGGGGCCAACTATGGCATTGGCGATGGAGTTGAGCCCGCGCAGCAGTGCAGGAGTGACATCCTGGACGAAGGTCTCCATGATGGCTGCCATCCTGCCAGTGTGGACCTCGGTGCGTTGGCATGCCGGCGCTATCACCTCAGCCTGAAGGCGGACAGGCTGTTCCATCGTGCCTTGCAATCTGTAGAGTGCAGCCGGCATCCCTTTCTGATGTTCCCAAGCCTGCCTTTGCAGCTCCAGCAACTGTAATATGACCGAGTCCAGAGGCTCATCATCTGACTCAGACTCAGGTGCCGGGGACCTGGGAAGTCCCTGCCTCTGCCTGCTGTGGGTCAGACAGTGCGATGTGCTCACCAGATTGTGATCCCAAAGCTACTCTAAAGCTCGATCCCAGTGAGGTGTGTGTCTCTGTGCTGGTGGAGGGTGTGGGTTAATACTGTGATGGGACTTCAAGGAGGCTGCTTCCATCTTCTTCAGAGGTTTCTTCGGGTCTTGATTGGAGGCCCTGGTTCGTGGACTCCATCGGCTGTTTCCCAGATGTGCCTGTGAAAGCGCGGAGAGATAATTAGTGCCTGGCAGTGGCCTGTGGAACAGGACACATCACTCACAGCATGGTTATCTGATGGATGTTGCACTGCTGGATCCTCACTTGGTAGAGCACCACCGACCTCACCGTCAGCACAGGAATGGTCCAGATCCTCACCGGCCAGCTGGATGGCTCTGTTTTCAAAGTCCATGAGGACCTTGATTTCAGGCATTCCTCCACTGGTCTGCGACCTCCCCCTCTTGTTGTGTGCCAGCTTGTCCTGCGTGAGTAGAGATGGGGAGAGTGTATCAGGATGCCTGCCAGGCCAGATGATAAGTATACCTGGCATGTGTGAGTGGTCCCATGGATGGGATGAGGACAATTACAGTGAGTGTGAGAGAGTGAATGGTGATGTCGCTTGAACTGGCAGTGAGTGAGGGCCCTGTGGATGTGTGATGGGTTTGTGAGTGTGTGAGTTGAGAGCGTTGAGAAGAGTAACTAACGTTACCGGAATGGAGGTGATCATTCATCCTCTTGCGGCACTGGGTGGCTGTCCTCTTCTGAAGGGTTTTGGCACTGACCACCGTTGCCACTGCCTCCCAAGCCGGATTAGTGAGGTTGCTGCCTATCTTGCGGCCAGCGCGTGGGTAGACAACATCACGGCGAGCCCCTACTGCGTCCAAAAGACGCTCGAGGATTGCATCATTGAACCCGGGGCTGCAGTCTTTTTGCCTTACAGGGCCATGTCTTCTTTGTAGCAGCCGTGGGCTGGAAGCTCTGACATGTGTGTGCGCAGCTGGACTTTAAAACATGGCGTCTGCTGTGATGATGGCGAATGAGAGCCCGCCCGCCGTGGAAACGTAGTGTTTCCCGGGAATGCATAACTAATGTGGCGGGTTTGGGAAAAGCCGCCATTGCGGCTGATGGGAGAAACGCCGTTTTAACCACCCACCCGCCGCACTTAGTGCAAATCTGGGGCGATTCCACCCAATACGTTTGCATGAATATTCAAAAAATCTAATTGCGTAAAAAGTCCGGTCTGCTTTGGTGGCTTTTGATTTTCTACCTGCTCTCACCTTCTGTGGGCATTTTTTTTGCTTTGCTGCACCCTGACCCATCTCCGTGCCTTTTCAGCACACATTGACAAGTTCTTCTCTGCATACCTGACGAAATGGTAAACTCGTTCCTCATAAAGAGGTTTACGATTCCGCGACGCACAGTGCAGGGGAATTCTTCCCCCCTTCCCATTGCTCTGGAACTTCTCCAATTCAAATGCATCCTTCCAGATAATGATTATGATTCCTGCAAGTACTATGTCCTATTTTACGCCAGATCTTAACACCCAGTCATTAATTCGTTTTAGATTTCATATTTTAGTGTGAGCTGAAGTTTATTCATTTCGCTATATACCTGTAACACCCCCGCCTCCTCCACACAGGCACCACCATTTTTCCTGGTTACCCAGTGTTTCCAAATGTACTTGCTGTTTGTCACCAGCTGTTGGACACACTATCCAACATGATAAACAAAGGCTCCAAGGAGAAAAGTTATACAACATTGAATGGCTGCATTTCACATGTGTTTGTAGATATTTCTTGGCGAGAAACCTCTTGTTCCATTCTTGAGCCGGAGCACATGAGAAGCTGGTTCAACATTTGCATGGCTATCCGATGAGATGGCGAGATTTCAGCTGCATTCCCATTTTCCTGTTTGTTGAACACAGAATTGCCTCTCACCAAACCTGTGAACCTTCCCTTGTCTAGATACAAGGAACATGGCTTAAACATTCATGGTTTCCCATTTAAGACGAGATATGGAGAATTTTCTTTCTCTCTCTCTCTCAGAGGGGAGTTCCATTCCCCAGAGAGCAGTGGAGGCTGGGTCATTGAATGCATTCAAGGCCGAGTTCGATAGAATTTTGACTGACAAGGAAGTCAAGGGTTATGGGGGGGGTGGTCAGACAGGAAAGTGGTGCTAAGGTCCACAATAAGGTCAGCCATATCTTATTGAATGGCAGAGCAGGCTCGATCAAGGGGCTGAATGGCCTGCTCCTGCTTCTAGTTCTTGTGTTATAACTTTTCGTATAATTGAGTGGAATATGCTTATGCTTTAAGTCCTGCTTGAACAAAGTGTGCTGCCTTCTCAATAAGCTTGACTTTATGTGTAGCTAAAAGCACCAATTTTACTGATCTTCAAAGTAAAATATGATGGCAGTTATTCTAACAATGGCAAATCCTTCATGTTACACTTCCTGTTTTATGCATGTGCAAATAACAATTTGGGTTATTGATTCTAAATCCTAGGAAGGTGTGAAATGAATTCCATGCATGCTCGTACAGTAGGTAATGTCTCTGGAAATCATTCATGTGTATTGTAGTAAATGAAGGTTAGGCACAGGAGGCGGCTAGAGAGGATACTGCATTACATTGATCTTTACTTTCAACAAGCCTTTTCTCTTTTGGTGACTGACGTCTTGTGAGTATGCATTGCACATCTTGTCAAGGATAGGGTCACAAAATTTGGTTGTTCAGTCAGTTTGCAATGATAGTTTAGTAGCCTTAATGGGTGATTGAAATGCGATGAATAAATTGAGCTACAATTTCTATCAATTCGCTTTGAGGTGTCTTTCAATACCTGTACTCTGAAATATTTCAAAATACTAAGTAATCAAACCAAAATTTAATTTGAGATCCTTTTAAAGTTAGCCTTAGTTCAAACTTCCAGTGGAGTTGATTGGTAAGGCCTTTTTGGAATTAACTCAGTAGAATCATTGGTATCTTTAATCCTGTTTGAGCTGTAATCTTGTTACAATTTCAGTCTTTATCGAGATGCATTTTTGAAGAAAGTCTCAACATTAGGCAGTTCTTAAGAAAACGATAATCATGTCCTAATCTCTAATTCAATTAGAGATACCAACAAATATATTAACCTACTGAAGGATACAATTTTCACAATGTTATCAGCCATGCTTGCAGGGCAGAAGAGAGGTAAATTATAATCCAATCACACCAAACTATTGCATGGTATTCCTGAATTTTATTCTATAAAAGCAAAAATTCAATGACAATTATAAATGAAATAATTGCCAGATGGAAGTAATTACAAAGAGAAAAGATTACTGAAGAGTGTGGGCAGGGATTTATTATCATCACACTCCTGCCTTGAGATTGCTTTCCTTGAATAGTATTTTCCCCTCCAATTTTCCACCCTTACTACCTTTCACTTCAGTGACGAGTGATTTATGATTCCACAACATCGCTTCAGCATTTTTCCAAAGTGCCCGTTATTCACACGTGAATCCGGACCAGTGTTTCCCAAAGTCTTTTGTGATGTGATGTGACATTTTAATGCCTCAGACTCCGTGTGGCTCCAGAGTGAAAATTTGGGGGTTACAAGAGTTATTGGGCAGGGAGAGGAGGAGGCTTCACTTGTTGAATGGGGTGGGAAGGGCTTCAGTTGTTGAGCGGAGAGGTGGAGGCTTCAGCTGTTGAATGTGGGAGGGAGGGAGTAAACAGGAGTTGAGCGTGTGGGGAGTTGATGAAAAGGCAGGGTTTCTCCAGAACAAAAACGAACACCTCCCTATTCATAGGCCTTTTTTTGGCAGCAGCAATTGGGCCTCAGAGGGCAGTCCATTAGGCTACGCCAACCAACAAAAAAAAATGCAAGCATTTAAAGGGGCCTCACAGTTGTCAGAAATCAATTCGAGCTCCACGGCAACCATTGCTACCTCGAAGCTCAAGACCGCAAACTCTCATCTCACAACCCTACTTGTGGGAGGTGTGGAGGGGGTGGGGGAAGTCGGGAATGGGGTGGGGGGTGCAGTGGGTGGGGGGTCACAACCTACAGTTTGGGCAGTCCTAATCTAGACCGTGTGTGTTGATCCGGGCAATCTGGTCATGGAGGGGGAATTACATTCCTACCCTGCCCTCACTGAATAGGACAATTGTAACTTTGGATGATAATGAAAAGCAGGTGATATCGGATCAATGCCCATCATGCTTCTTTGCAGAGAGAAATGAAAATCAGGAGAGATGTACAACAAGAGGCTGATCCAATATTGCCCTCATTTTACGCTGTCACCCATAGTCAAAATCACTCCTAAAGTCGTTCATCAATGTTCATGCTTGCACATTTTCCAGCAAGGGTCACTGTTACAGTGGCTAAACAATGAAATAACTTTCATTGCTACAGCACCTTTCATGACCTCAGGATATCCCAAAGCATTTTACAGCTAATGATGCACTTTTGAAGTGTAGTCCCTGTTGTAATGTAGGGAATTAGGAAAAGGAATGCCAATTGATGTTATCGTCTAGTTCAGAGGCCAATTGTGTGACCCTATTGCTATCCTGACCAAAATCAATTAATTTCCCATTGATCAAGAATTGAACCTACAGATGTCCATGCAGTATGTTTGCTCAGGCAGCTATTGGGCAAAAGTAGTTTTCATTGAAACACTTCCACCATTTGTTGTTGCTATGAGGAACTATGCTAACTAACATCAACAAAATCTTCTTGTGGGGAGAATTTTAGCTGTGGACAATGTGACAGATATTAGTGCTGCCTTCAGATGACATCATCTGATGATGCAGTCAGCCTGTAATAATGTCAGCTTTGACTCAGTTGGTAGCATTCTTGCTTCTGATTCTCAAGCTTCAGATCCCACTCCAAGGAATTGAATACAACACTAAAGAAAAAATAATTGCAAGTGCTGTCTTTTAAATGAGACGTTAAACCGTGACCCCCATCCCCCTGCTTGGATGGAGGTAAAAGATCCCATTGCACTATTCAAAGAAGAGCAGGGGAATTATCCCCAGTGTCCTGACCAACTTTTAACATCACTAAAAATAGACTATCTAGTCATTATTACTTCACATTTGCTCTGCGCAAATTGGCTGCTGCATTTTCGACTTTGCAACAGTGACTACACTTCAAACAAGTGCTTCATTAGCTGTAAAGCACTTTGAGATGTCTGGTCATTATGAAAAGCACTAAGAGAAGCACAAGTTTTTTTTTCATATCCAGAACTTAATGTGTTTTAGTTTACTCTGAAATAATCCTGCTGTGAACATTACAAAGTAATAATGAAGTACCCACAAAATTGTCTGCCGTCAGAATTTCTTCCTTCATGGGATGTGGCTGTCGCTGGTAAGAGCAGCATTTATTGCCCAGCTAGGCCATTTCAGAGTCAAGCACATTGCTGTGGGACTGGAGTCACATGTAGGTAAGGATTGCAGATTTCCTTCCCTAAAGGACATTAATGAGCAAGATGGGTTTTTACAACACAACATGGTCACCATTACTGATACCAGCTTTTCAATTCCAGAATTATTTATGAATTCAAACTACCAGCAACCAGGGTGGGATTTGAACCCTTGTCCCCAGAGTATTCACCTGGGGGCCTCTGGATTACTAATCAAGTGATATTACCACTGTGCCACCATCTTTCCTTGCCCACCCCTGGTTTTGTTAATACTAATTTGTTAATTAACTAATTAGCATTTGTCAATACTAATGCTAAGACTGGAGTTCCACAGGGAACATGTTACTCGAGATTAATAACCTATTCATTTCCACGTAAATGAAGCAGATGCAATACCATTTCATCGAGAAAGTAATGGCGGATCACATTTTACAGTCGAGAACATAAGTCAGTAACATAGACAAGAGTAGAAAAGGAGGCAAGGCAAATCATGAGGGTAGCAGCGAGGTAGTGGCTGAATTTGGTGTTAATGGTAGAACATGAGAGGAAGCAAAGTCTGAGTGAGGTAAGAAGATTTGAAGTTCTGTGGTAGAATTAAAGCGGGTAGCAGCTTGATAAGTCTTGATTTCGATGCAGTGAGGGTGCGGAGAGTAGAAAACCATGAAGAAAGTGTATTTGGGACATAAGAGGAACATGAAAGGAAAGTTCTGAGAAGTAATGCCATAGCAGTATCAAAAACGCTTGGGCACAAGAAAGGTTGTGATGGAGAAAGGTATGTTGGAGATTAAGGGTAAGAAAAGGATTGTCTATAAAACAACAAGATTTTTCCTGTATTGCTTCCAAGAGTCCGGGAATTTGTTACATAGAATTACACTGTGGAGTGGTTCCAGGAGAATAGAAGTAATGGCACATTAATAATTATAACAAGACAATTATACTGTTATTCTTGGAGCTTTATGCATTCAATAAAAATACTTAATTGAAATTGCTCACATTATGGTTTCCTTTTCCACTTTTATTACTGAGTTTAAAGCTGCAATATGCCATAATTAAAATCATGAGTGATTTGATGTCTAAGCCCTGCTTAAAGAAAAAAAAAGTGCTTTTTTTTTAACTATAAACAACAACAAAAACTTGTATTTATGTAGTACCTTTGAAGTAGTATAATATCCCAAGATGCTTCACAGGAGAATTATCAAACAAAATATGACACTGAGCTCATAAGAAAATCTTAAGGCAGATGACCAGAAGCTTGGTCGAAGACGAGGTTTTAAGGAGCATTTTAAAAGAGGAAAGAGGGGTTTAGAAAGGGGATGCCAGAGTTTAAGACTCTAGCAGCTGAAGGCACAACTACCAGTGACGGAGCTATTAAAATCAGGATGCTCAAGAGGCCAGAATTGGAGGAGCGCAGGTATCTCAGAGACTTGAGAGAGCTGGAGAGGATTACAGAGGTAGGGAGGCCATGGAAGGATTTGAAAGCAAGGACAGGAGTTATAAAATCAAGGCATTTCTTAACCCGGAGCCAATAAAGGTCAGTGAGCACAAGGTGGCAAGTGAACTCGGTGTGATTAAGGGCATGGCAAAAGACATCTGGAAGACCTCAAGGTTTACGGAGGGTAGAAAGTAGGAAGCTGATCAAGGGTGAGTTGGAATTGTCAAGTCTAAAGGTAACAGAGGTCAGGATCAGGGTTTCAAAACAGGCGAGCTGAGGCGGGACAATTTGGAGCGACGTCACAGGGTGGAAATAAGCGGAGTTAGTGATGGCATTGATAAGTGGAGAAAAGCTTATCTTGTTGTTAAATATGACACAAAAGTTGCAAACAGCCTCAGGCGGTCTGAGTTGCCCTTTTAGGCCTCAGAAAGTAGTTCTTTTGAAAACAGGATGTAGTGAATGCTCTTTGCTCCTCTCCTGCTGGTGGTGAAGCGGCGTGGATAAGTGTCTAAGGGCATTAGTAACATCCCAGTGTACATGCCGTGGCCATTCATCATAGGTGGGCATCAGCACATTGTTCAACATTCTCAAATCCACTGCTGCCTTCAGTTGACACGGAATCACGTGTAGTCTCTGGAAGGAAACTTCACACAGCAGCTAAAGAAGTGTCATTCCTAGCCAGGGAAAAGTGATGCTGATTGGAGCTGAAATCAGGTGATAGCCCGACCCCAAAGACAGGAGCCTGGGACTTACCTGGTATAAAGGATTCAGTATCGCATATACTCACTGAGCCTTTGAGGGCGTTTTAGAAAATCTAATTATTGATCTGACCATTTGCAAATGTTACAAAAACAGTCATTTAGAATCAAGCCTTTAACAGGAGGACAGGAGGAGGCCAATCAACCTCCTGAGCTTGTTCCATCATTCTATTAGATTATGGTCAATCTGTAACTCAACTCTATTTGCACACTTTTCTCCATATTCCCTATTGCCAGACAAAAATCCATGGACCTCAGTCTTGAAAGTATAATTTAACTCAGCATTCATAGCCCTTTGGGGGAGACAGTTCCAGATTTCCACTACCCTTTGTGTGAAAAAATGCTTCCTGATCTCACACGCACAACTGGCCCAATTCCAGTTCTAAAATAAAGCCTCCTTGTTCTGGATTTTCCCCACCAGAAGAGGTAGTTTCACAGTATCTGCTCTGTCAAACACCTTTACCATTAAAAAAAAATAGCTTTGGAAGGTATATGTTATGGACAGGGTCAGGAGAGGACTTAAACCCTCGTAACCTTTCTCTTACTGTCTGTAATTAATGTGGTGTTGGGAAGGAAGATGTGTGTGTTTCTCAGCCCCCAATTTAAATAACAGCAGCATGCTTTTGTTGATTTAAATGAAGAGGATTATTTACTCGTGCATTCACCCTGAAAATCTAAAGGCTAAATCACTCATGCACACACACACATACACACACTTGAGGAAGATACAGTTAAAGAGAATAGTACACTTCTATAATTGATAAACAAAAGAATAGTTAATAGTTTGTGTGTTTGGCTTGTCATAGGAAAACAGTCATTCTGGGCCTGGTATTGTAGCATTTCATTCCAAAAAAACAGTCTAGGTGGGTTCAGTAGCTGGAGTTGTAGATCGGGATTATTGCAGGATTCCCTCGAAGAGATGGAAGTTCATCACGTCGCAAATTTAGACACTTATAGATTTTCTTACCAGGAGGTCATGTTTCTTTACAGGTTGACTTGGATTAGGAATCAGGCTGGGATGTTTATAAGATATAGCAGCCTCCAAGTTTTAAAAGGTTTCGTTATTACTGCCTTGTTCGGCATCTGGTATTCTGCAGTGGTGTTCTTTGCAGGGTACTTGTTCTGGTCCTTGGGATAATAAAGGATTTTGGTATCAGAAGGCAGTTTTGGTCACATGATCAACTGCTACTGTCCACTCAGAATGGTTTAAAGCTGAATGCTATTGCTATACAATGAAGATAGATGATGGTCATTCACACCTACATGTGGTTGACTGGTTTTCTGAAGTTCTCCTTCAGTTAAGTTGCCAACTTGGAGACCTGAAGTCTGGAAGTCCACTGATTTTGAGTTTGAGTCTGAACAATGGCAGGCGTGAATTCCACAGAGGGGTCCTGTCTGGGTATGTCCATTCATGAGCGAGCTCCCCAACCAGAGTGATTCAATTAGGAACTTTGTGGAATCTTGAGGATAACCTGTGTTGAATTAGGGAGAGTCACCTGATCATTGGTGACCATCTTAGCCACCTTGTTATGTCCATTTTAAAACATAAAATACAGTTGTAGAAGCTCCCGTACAACAGAGTCTAGGTTTGAAGTTATGAATAGAACAGTCCTTCACTGGGCATGGCTGTATGAAACAGTAAAACCTTTTGGCCTTATCTTAGCAGTCACCATATGCAAGGTGCCCAACCATGGATTCTATCTCACCGTTTAATCAGCTAAGGGAGCTCACTGCTAACTTTCTCTATGGTATTTCCTCCCATCTAAAAGAGTCAAATTAAACTCCAGCCAAGTGTGAGATATTACATTTTTTAAAGAAAAATAAGGAAATCATTTACGTCATAGAAGTTAGCAATCAGGAGAAGGAGAAAAGAGATCTTGAAGTACAAATCGATAATCACTTAAAGCCGCAATGCAGGTCAATAAGGCCAATAAAAAAAAGGCAAACCCAGCATCGGAGCTTATTTCCAGAGGGATAGAGTAGAAAAGTAGAGAGGTTAAGCTAAAACTGTATCTTGTAGAGTTAAAGAACTGTGAATGGTTCTGGTCACCATATTATATAAAGGAAATCAAGGCACTGGGCGGGTGTAAAGATGATTTACAAGAATGATACCAGAACTCTGAGGTTGTACTTATCAGGAAAGGATAAACAGACTGGGTCTCGTTTCTCTTGAAAAGAGAGGGCTGAGGGTGACCTAATAGGGATCTTCGATAGAGTCGGTACAGAGGCTGGTATTTTACCACCTTAGTTTTTAACCATGGGCAGGAACCATTTCTGAGTCCCGACCTCAAAGGTTTCTGAGGTGCCCCGGCCTGTGGGTTCCACCCAGATTTGGCAAATTAACCGGTCACTTCCAGGAGCCCTGTTCAATATAGGGCTGGCAGCAGGGGCGAGAGGACCGATGGGGATGCCCGGGCCTGTGAGCAACCTCACTGGGTGATGTAGGGAAGTGGCATCTCAAGATGGAGGTGCCCATTGAAGGCATGAAAAATTGGTGAAAGTAAGTGTGGCCACAGCTGCCAGGCCATAATTATGGAGGGGCTTTGAGTGGACGGACGTGGTGGGGTCAGAAATTAAAGGAGGACTCACTGGCTCCCTCCAGCCTGCGGCCAGGAGGCTGCCTCCAGGCTATGGCCTGAGCGGATAGGTCCATCTGTCACCAGTAAATTCTGGCGGCATCACCAATTTGTCCCTAAGGGGATATAATTGCTGAATTAGCTACCCACAGGTGTTGGGAGCAGCACGATTGCTCAGAGATGGGTACATGCTGGGGACCCTCCCATAGTGTGGGTTTCCATTTATCGGGGAAAACAAAACTCGAGATCATTAATATCAGGCGGTCACCAGGAGATCAAATAGGGAATTCAGAAGAAACTTCTTTACCAAGAGAGTTGTTAGAACTCCCACCCAGGGAGTGGTTGAGGCGAATAGTAGAGACGCACTTAAGGGGAGGCTAGATAAGTGTATGTGGGATGAGGGAATGGAGGGTTATGCTGACATAAAGTTAGATGAGGAAAGACAGGGAGAGATGAGAATGGAACATAAACATCAGCATGGGCTTGTTGGGCTGAATGACCTGTCTCTGTGATGTATATCTTATGTAATCCTATGTAACTACTAACCACCCTCTGATAGCCACGATTGATTACCTGTTTTATAATCCCCACAAGAGCAATTGTGCAACATGAAATATTTACCGATCTGGGTTTATGTTTATCTTTCCCATTGTCAAATAGATATAAATTATTCATAAAGATTTTTGAAAAAAGACATGCAATATAGTGTCTGCTATTGAGGATGTGTTATTCCGCTGACCCAATTACCTTATGGCAAAAATACTTTCATCTCTACTTGAGGTTCATTAATTTTATGGTTGAGAAATTCTTGGCAGATATTACATAATTTAAATATATTAGCTACATTCTCACTTTAGCATTTTAGAATCTGAATATATCTTTCAGCTACATAGTAGCACTGATGCAAAATTTAATCTTGTATTCAGTTACCTGGTTGTGTGAAGATTCTATTAATTCCACTTAGATCTTTAACACACCACATTATAAAGATTCTATCATGACTGTCCTTTGAACCCAAATGAAAAAATTGTGATATTTTTGCTTTTTCCTTTAAAGTTATAAAGCTTCTTCTGAACTTCTCCTGGGTCCTTCTAGTAGGAAACGCTGAGCCCCACCTGGTCAGCAGTTTCCTTCCCTGTTCCAACACAGTAGACACAGAACCATTTCTGTGCCCTGACCTCGATGGTTTCTGAGGCGAGGACCAATGCGGGCGCCTGGGCCCATGAGCAACCTCACTGGGCGATGTAGGAAAGTGGCAGCGAGCCACCTCAAGATGGAGGTGCCCTCTAAAGACTTTAAAAAATCAGTGAAAGTAAGTGGGGCCACAGCTGCTAGGCCATAATCATGCAGGGGCCCCGAGTGGAGGGACGTGGGGCAAGGGGTGGGGAGGGGGGAAGGTATAAAAGGAGGACTCACTGGCCACCTCCAGCCTGCTGTTGGGAGGCTGCCTCCAGGCTTTAGCCATCTGAAAAGTTTAACATCTCTTGCCAGATGTTGTCTATCAAGACTTTGATGACTTGCCCATGAAACGAGCTTGCCAACCTGTTCACTAACTTCATAAAGCTTTGAGTACTCCGCTGTCAGACAAATGAACTATTTGCTATTTAGATATCTTTATATTCCAGTTTGGCACTCGGGGTGTGAGTGAGAGCAATTGGTATTCTTTCATTCTCATGATCAAATTCAGAACTTGGGACCAAAATGGCAATCACCCATTGATTTGGGTTTATTATTTTCCATCAAATCAGGGCAGTGAAATTTTTAGTTAGGAGTAGAACACAACTTGTACAGGGGTACAGAAATGAATCAATAATTTTGATGCCAACTATGCGTGGCTTGTAATTATTACTGTTCTTGGCTCCCTGTATAAATGGGTATTATCTATTTTCTTCAGGCATATTATCAGAGGGAATTTTCAAATTCCAAACCATAAAGGAAAAATATCCCTTGATATGATTGGTGTATGTTGGTGTGTTCTCAAAAATATTTGAAATGTCCAAATAGTTAGCTTTAGCTTACTTAAATGTGATGCAAACATATGAACCAGGAGCAGGAGTGGGCCATTCAGCCCCTCGAGCCTGCTCCGCATTTAATAAGATCATGACTGATCTGATACTAACCTGAAATCTGCAGCCCACCTACCGCCGATAACCTATCACCCCCTTGCTTACCAAGAATCTATCCACCTCTGCATTAAAAATATTCAAAGACTCTGCTTCCACCGCCTTTTCAGGAAGAGAGTTCCAAAGATTCTCAACCCCCTGAGTGAAAACATTTCACCTCATCTTTGTTTTAAATGGGTGACCCCTTATTTTTAAACAGTGACCCCCTAGTTCTGGATTCTTCCACATCCTCTCCACATCCATCCTGTCAAGACCCCTCAGGATTTTATATGTGATTATTGACCAGTTGGCCTCAAAACAATAAAAAGATTTGGTGGGGGCAAAATTCCAACTGGTTTAATCATCTTTGGGGTGCTCTTTGATGGTAAAAGTGTCTTTCTCTCTCCTAAATGATTCATGGGGATTCAGCTCCCTCATATCTGTTTTCAAGCAGCAGCAATTAAGCTTACTGAATATCACGAGCAACAGAATGACACTTCCTCTGTGAAGAATGAGGGGCAAAGGCCAATAGGCACATTCTAGAAACAGCATTATGTAACACATCGCATTCACTCCTCACAAATCAAAATGATACGTTGGGTCCTGTGGGTCACGTGAAAAATCAGGGCTTTGCTAATTTTGATGTTGTACCTTTCATTTCCAAGAGCCCAACTTTGGGAAAGATTTGGGCCTAATTGCATGTTAGGTTAGGTGTAGGTTATAATACTTTCTGCCTTGGAAGAAATTACATTGTTGTCAATCGATCCTTCTTTGTGCATCGAGGTTTCAGTCTAAGATGTCTCTCTTCCCTCTCATTATTTCCTGAATTGGAATGGCCGCATAGATTGATTGGTGCAGTTTGTAAGGTTATAAGGAATCCAAATGGCTCTTTCATGCATCCCCATGACAGGGATGCCAAAATCATCCTTCCTGTGAATAGTCACTGTGTTTCTCATACCAAAAGAAACAAAAAACCCGCTGAGAGATTAATGAAAAATTGCTCACACGTGAAAATGATCTTAGTGTAAGGCATTCTAAGCCACAGCTGCTAAACTTATTTACTTTGGCACAACCTACCACCACTGTTATACAGATAATGGCCCACACGTTTTGTAGATAAAGCCTCATACTGCTCGAAGCAGACACTTGAGGCTGCTGTCCACATTGAACAAAATGAACATTCTTCTGGCTGTTGTCAAATCTTTACAGATGTTTGTTTATCCTTCCTTAAAATAGATGCCGGAGCCTCTCTGCGCCGTCTGCAACTACACTTCAATCATCAATTACTGTCCGTGGTTTATCTCTCTACCATTGCTCAACAAGTCAGCTCGTTCACTGCTAACAACATCACCGGATATAATCTTAAGCATTCTTTGTAACTTTTCTTTAATTGATCTACAGTATAGCACGTCATACAACATTGCAGATTGCCAATATGCACTATACATGGAGCAGTTTGACACCCATCTGTAATACAGCTGTGAATTGCTTGCATATGACCCTCGCAATTTGTGCGCAAGTCTCATAATATGTTCTCATTGTCTGCCCTTTTTTTTAACCATAGCCTATGGTCCATTTTCAGTCAGGTAGCTTAACCATGCATTTTTCCACTTTAGTGTTTGTATTTATGCGTATGAAAAGGAAGGTGTCTACCAACAATAGGCAAAAGCCAGCAATGGAAAGTGAATCCTGAAGAACGCACAATTCTCTCCTCTTCACGTGATCTCTCTTTGCCTCATGGGGGCGTTTACTCGAGCAGTTTATAACAGGAAGTCACTGGACTCCGTTCGTACAAAGAATAGTGGAAATCTGGAACTCTTGTCCCAAAACCCATCTTGAGAATGGGCTGCTAGTGAAAATTTCAAAGCTGGGATCGATAGATTTTTACTAAAGTCAGAAAATGCTGGAAATATTCACCAGATCTGTGGAGAGAGAAATAGAGTTAACATTTCAGGTTGATGACATTTAATCCAAAAAGGTTAATTCTGTTTCTCTCTCCACAGATGCTACCAGACCTGCTGAGTATTTTCAGCATTTCCTCTCTTTGTTTCTGATTTCCAGCATCTGTAGTATTTTGCCCTTGATAGATCTTTGTTAGACAAGGGTATTAAGGGTAATGAAACTGAGGTGGGTGGATGGAGCTGAGATACATAAGTAGCTGTGATCTAATTGAATGGTGGAACAGGTTCAATGGGCTGAATGGCCTTCTGTTCTTATATCTGAATGTTCCTATGACTACAATCACCTGGCAGTTTCCCTCCATTCTAGAGTAGATGCAGTGAACAGAACTGGAGCATACATGCAAATGGTCAAGAGGTGCTAATATGTACCAAATGTTGAATCTGAGTCATTCAGGGTTTCAATGGCTTAATACGGCACCAGTTTACCGATTGTGGTATGAGGAGCCCTGGGCACCTTGTTAGAAGCCCCTTTCCAAAACTCATCTCACCTTTATCAGGAAGAACATTTTTAACATCAATGTTATTGGGAATCTGGAGTCATGGATCTAATGAAAATATCATTCTTGTTCAAAGAAGTGCAAAGAAAATGAAGTGAAGTCATTCTTACATTGCTAAACTACAAGTAGTTTCAACATTGAGCATTTAAAGCAATATGGTCACAACAGCTGGAAGTATTGGCAGCTTATTCATACCTGATCCAGGTGTGCCAAGAGTGGTTTCAAATTCTCAGCATTGGACACTTGAAAGAGGAAAGATATGGGGGGAGAGATCCAGCTTGGGCCCTAGACAAGTGTAAAGTCAACAGACCACCATGCCATGTCTGCCCGAGGATTTTTAAAAATTCATTTATGCAATGTGGCCATCACTGGCTAGGCCAGCATTTATTGTCCATCTCTAATTGCCCTGGAGAAGGCGTGTGAGCTGCCTTCTTGAACCAAGTTCAGTTTTGGGCCTTCCACATAAATACCACCTGTGAACTGCAAGTTGCTGCCCCACTGCGGCTTTGGGATTGCAGGATAACACCTGGCTCCTGCACTGAGCTAGCTGGCAGGTTAGGTCTGTAGGCAGGTCCAGGAAAGGCAATCCCTGGAGCAGCAGTCCCTTCAAGGATCGCACGTTAGTCAGCTCGATGGCTGGTACAACTAGATGGAGTATGGAACAAGCATGTTCCACCATTTTTGAGCTGAATTCTCATTTAGCATTGGTGTGGGACCTCAGTATGCCCATATAAGGAACCTAACCCTTGTTCCAGGCGGGCACTTTAGATGACTAAAAGTTGCTCAAAACCAATATGGCAACTGGCATGGTTTAGCCAAACCAGATCACGACGTGAAATTTAGATTTCCAACATCAATTTCACACTGGAAAAATAGATAGTTTTGAATTTCTCTCCCCCATAATTATGTATATACTTCCTGAATTAGACCTTTACTTAAATGCCAAAATTATGATGTTTGATTGTATGGTCATTGGATTTCTTTGGATGTTGCTTCCCACATCTAGTATCTCAATACTTTTAACCCATTCATAGAGATTCCCTGATAAATAACTAGGATAGTATGCTGGACATCAAAGCGAGAGTCTATCTATTTCTATTTGGCCAAATTATTATTCTTTAGCCAGTAGAACACCTTTTATAATACTTTTATAATATAATAATTCAAAGTGAAACAAGACTAGATTCAATTAATTCCCTGGTATGTCTTAGGCCATCATATTTGGATTGGGTTCATGAGTTTAAAATCTATTCATTGAACAGGAGTATCACTCAAGTTGCCTCATCTTGCTACCAGATCTTTAAAGGGTCCTTTTTCTGTCCATTGTTTAGCCTTTTTTGAACTTTCTCATTCAGCACTTCAGAATCACAGAAGGAGGCCATTCATCGTGTCTGCACTGGCTCTCCAAATGAGCATTATGGCTAAGTGCCACTCTCTTGCCTTTTCCCTATACCCTTGCACATTGTTTCTATTCAAATAATCATGCAATGTCCTCTTGAATGCCGCGATTGAACCTGCTTCCACCACACTTCCAGGCAGGGTATTCCAGACTCAAATCACTCGCTGAGTGAAAAAGTTTTTTCTCACATCACGTTTGCTTCTTTTGCAAATCATTTTAAATCTGTGCCCTCTCGTTCTCGATCCTTTTACGAGCGGGAACAGTTTCTCCCCATCTACTCTGTCCAGCCCCCTCCTGATTTTGAGCACCTCTCTCAAATCTCCTTTTAGCCTTTTCCTCTCCAAGGAGAACAGGCCCAACTTCTCTACTCTTATCTTCAGAACTGAAGTTTCTCATATCTGGAACCATTCTTCTAAACCTCTTCTGCGCTCTGTCCAATGAGTTCACATCCTTCCTAAAGTGTGGTGCCTAGAACTGTGCACAATACTCCAGCTGAGGTCTAGCTAGTGTCTTATATAAGCTCAGCATAACCTCCTTGCTCTTGTACTCTATGCCCGTATTGATAAAGCCCAGGGTACTGTATGCTTTATTAACTGCTCTCTCCACCTGTCCTGCCATCACCAATGATCTATGCACATATACACCCAGGTCCCTCTGCTCCTGCACACCCTTAAGAATTACACCCCTTATTTTATATTGTCTGTCCATGTTCTTCCTACCAAAATGCATCACCTCACACTTCTCCACATTGAACTTCATCTGCCACCTATCTGCCCACTCCACCAACTTGCCTATGTCCTTTTGAAGTTCTACACCGTCCTCCTCACAATTGACAATGCTTCCAAATTTCATATCATCCACAAACTTTGAAAGTGTCCCCTGCACGCCAAGATCTGTATCATTAATATATATCAGGAAAAGCAAGGGTCCTAATACCGACCCCTGGGGAACTCGACTACAAACCTTCCTCCAGCCCAAAAAATACCCATTGACCATTACCCTCTGTTTCCTATCACTCAGCCACTTTTTTATCCATGTTGCTACTGTCCCTTTTATTCCATGAGCTATAACTTTTCTCACAAGTCTGTTGTGTGGCATTATATCGAATGCCTTTTGAAAGTCCATGTACATCACATCAATAGCATTGCCTTCGTCAGCCCTCTCTGTTACCTCTTCAAAAATCTCCAGCAAGTTAGTTAAACATAATTTCCCCTTTCGAAATCCATGCTGGCTCTTCCTAATCAATCCACATTTTTCCACGTGGCTACTAATTCTATCCCGAATAATTTTTTCTAGAAGCTTCCCCACCACTGAAGTTAAACTGACTGGTCAGTAATTGTTGGGCTTATCCTTACAACCTTTTTTGAATAAGGGCGTAATGTTTGCAATTCTCCAGTCCTCTGGCACCTCCCCTGAGTCTAGGGAAGACTGAAATATTATGACCTGTGCCCTGCAATTTGCACTCTTACTTCCTTCAATATCCTTGGATGCATCTCATCCGGCCCTAGTGCTTTGTCAACCCTAAGTACCGACAGTTTATCCAACACTTCCTCCTTAACAATTTTGAATCCTTCCAGTGACAGAGTTTCCTCCTCTGTCACCGTGGCCTCAGTAGTACTTGCTTCCTTGGTAAAGACAGATGCAAAGTATCCATTTAACACCTCAGCCATGCCCCCTGCCTCCATGTGTAAATTCCCTTTATGGTCCCCAATCGGCCCTATTCCTCCTTTTACCACCCTCTTACTATTAATGTGCCGATGGAAGCCTTTGCAATTCCCCTTTATGTTGGCTGTCAGTCTCTTCTCATAATCCCTCTTTGCTCCTCTTTTTGCTTTTTCACCTCCCCTCAGAACCTTCTATATTCCAATTGGTTCTCAAATGTATTTTCTACCTTACACCTACACTTTTTCTTCTTCATCTTAATTTCTATCTCCTTTTTCATCCAGGGAGCTCTGGGTTTATTTGCCCTACCTTTCCCTTTTGAGGGAATAAACATTGAATGTGCCCGAACCATTTCTTCATTATTCAGCTACAGTTTTTCCCGCCAACCTTTGGTTCCAGTCTATCTGGCCCAGCTCCATTCTTGCCTAGTCTAGTCGGCTTCCTGCCCAGTTAATTATTCTTACTCTGGATTGCACATTGTCCTTTTCTACCGTCATCCTAAACCTTATGATACAATGATCACTGCCTCCTAAATGTTCCCCCACTGACACTTGATCTACTGGGCCCACCTCATTTCCAAGTACCAGGTCCAACAGTGCATCGTCTCTTATTGGACTGAACACACTGCTGTAGAAATTACTCCTGAACATAATCTAGGAACTCTTGCCCCCTCTCCACCTTTTACACTCCCACTACACTGCTGCATTCAGGTAATTAAAATCCCCGATTATAACTACTCTATAACGTTTGCATCTCTGTAATTTCCCTGAGATTTGTTCCACTACATCCTTTCCACTAGTTGGCAATCTATAGGCTGCATTGAGCAATGTAATTGCACCCTTTTTGGCTCTTAGCTCTAGCCAAATTGTTTCTATCCTTGAACCCTCTGGGACATCCTCTTTCTCCAGCACTGCAATGCTCTCCTTGACCGATACCGCCACCCCTCCTCCTTTTCTTCCTACCCTATCTTTCCTGAACACCTTGTACCCAGGAATATTTAACACCCAGTCCTGCCCTTCCTTGAGTCAAGTTTGTGTTATTGCCACATCATATTTCCACATGGCAATCTGTGCTTATAACTCCCAGTCTTATTTACCATGCTCTGTGCATTCACATGCATGCACAGTAACCCTGGTTTAGACTTCATGACTTTCTCCCTTACTCCGACTCCACCTATTAACTTACTATTCTTAATTCTAGTGCTACCTGTCTCTCCCAGTATTTTGTGCATCCTGGTATTCCTCTCTAATGCTCTCTCCTGGTCCCCACACCCCTGCTGAGTTAGTTTAAAGCCCTCCCAGCAGCATTAGCAAACGCCCCACAAAGAAGTCAGTCCCAGCTCTGTTCAGGTGTAACCTGTCTGGCTTGTAAAGGTGCCATCTTCCCCAGTGCCAGTCCCAGTATCCTAGGAAGCTAAAGCCCTCTCTCCTGCACCACCTTTCCAGCCAAGCATTCACCTGCCTTATCCTCCTATTTCTGTACTCACTTGCATGTGGCACTGGGAGTGCTCTGGAAATCATTAGATTTCGGGTCTTGCTTGTTAATTTTTGACCTAGCTCCCTAAATTCTGATCACAGGACTACATCCCCTTCCTACCTCAGTCATTGGTACCAATGTGGACCATGACCTCTGGCTGATCACCACCCCACCCCCCACACCCCCACAGAAGAATATCCTGCAGCCACTGGGTGACATATTTGACCCTGGCACCAGGGAGGTAACATACCACCCTGGAGTCACGTCTACAGCTGCAGAAACACCTGTCTGTTCCTCTAATGAATCCCCTATCATTATTGCTCATCCTTTCTTCTCCCTACCCTCCTGTACAGCCAAGCCGCTTGTGGTGCCACAAACTTGGCTCTGACTGCACTCCTCTGAGGGACCAACACCCTCACCAGTATTCAGAATGGAAAACCAATTAGTGAGCGGGACCCCAGGGTACTCCTGAGTTACCTACCTGGTTCCCTTGGACTGCCTGGTGGTCACCCATTCCCTTTCTGCATTAATGCTCCTAGCTTGCAATGCGACCACCTCTCTGAACATGCTATCCATGTAGCTCTCAGCCTCATGGATGCGCCACAGTGTCTCCAAAACCCAGAGTTCAAGTTTTTGTAACTGGCAGCACTTCCTGCACATATGGTCATCTAGGACATCTGCAGTATCCACGACTTTCCACATATTACAGGATACGCATTCCACATGACCAAGCTGCCCTGTTATGTCCTAACTTTACTTCCCTTATGTGGGCCCTGAGCCCCCCTCTCTCTTTATATCCTCACTGTTTCCTGTGCGTTCTCCAACCAGATTCCCCTTTCTCAAGTTGGCCATGTGTGGACATTGATAATGAGTGACAACTTGACAATGGGGTGTGTCACGACAGAACCCCAGTCTATTCTCACCCAGAAGCCGCACGTACGCACTTCCAGTAGGATCACCAGATGCCGATCCAGATTAGTCCAGTTTTCCGTTCACCCTGGCAGAACTTTTAACTTTGGCAAGGGCACAAATGGGCTGTAGCCATTTTCTAAGAACACACAACTAAATAAGGGAGTGGGTGGGGCAATAGATTTGGCCAAAATTCTTCTGTCCTGCAGGGGTCCAAGCCACTCTGCAGCCTGAATCCCCTGCAGGTCAGTCCCGTTTGCATCGTTTTGCAGGCTGAGATGCTGGTCCCAATGGACCTTCTAGCCTTCTGTTGTCTTTCTATGTCACTGACCCCTGGAGGCAATTCCTATCGCTGGGTCCCCATCTCCAACCATGACACTTCTTAAAGCCCTGGGCCTTTCTTAGAGCTTTTCCCTTAGAAAGATCCCAGGGAAGGCTGTGATCTTGCCTTCCTGTGTCCTGCCTAAATTTCTGACCCTTCCACTGCACTCCTGCCAGATCTACAGTGGGAGTGCATCTGATTTTTGGCTCCATTGCCGTTAATGCATTCCTTTGGTATTGGGAAGAATTTTCCTTGCGTATGCAGTGAACCGTGGAATTTTAACAGTTAAAAATAAATATTGAAAATAGCCCATGCAGCTGCGTTGTTAAAAGGTATGTTATTTTGCTGGTCCATCATTACAATTCTCTGAGTCATGGTAACCTTTGGGTTTTATGACCAGTACTTGAGATATATCCTATTTAGAGAAACACCCATTATCACTTTTGTCAACATTTTTAATAGCCTGTGGCATTCAGCAGAATGACAGTTGCTGCAAAAATGCACAACTAAACGGATCAAAGTGCTTTAAAGTGGTAGATGCTGATCACCTGAGGGAGAAAGCTGGGGTAATTTTATCCCCCGCTTGGGTAGGAAACCGGCCAAACAGATCATCCACCGAAAAGAATCTGACAATTATTATCTCTATTTCAAAAATGGAAACGAAAATGGGACATGTTCTATAATGGTTGGGTGATTGGCTCCACCCATTCACCACCCCCCACCCCCACCCGCAAACAACAAGGGTAAAAATCATTCCCATTGTCTTCGTATAGACGTCATCATCTGTGCCTTTAAGGCCATTTGGTCCTAACACTGTGCCCTCTCAGTTATCTAGCCTTCCAACATAATGTGACCCAAGTACAAACAATCACCCCAGTGGCAAAGATCTGTTTAAACAAAGTCTCACGCTACACTCCACATGGTAAACATTAAATGCAGACCATGTTTTACAGGCAAAACTATTTACTTAGAAATAGACATATGGAGCATGAACTTCAGCTAGCGACCATAATGCAAAACAAACATGCGAAGAGCCCATTATAGGTTAAATTATCCTTCATAAAAGCATGTTTGTCTGTGCAAATAAAATCCTGACTGTAAAGTGTTCTGCCTCTGAGTGACAAATTTCATGTTTTCTTCTCAAACTAATTTCACTGGCAGCTGAATCTTGTTGAAGAAATGGGCCATAATTTGCTGTCAAAATAGCATTGGGGTCTAATGATGCTCACGTTATCAATGCTCAGATTAAATGGCAACTTCAGACAAGAGGCAGACGTGCCAAATATCCAAAAGCTATTGTTTGAGTTGCGCTTTGTGAAAACAGCATCTCGATATCGGCCTCATCATTGACATGCTGCAAATGGCATGAAGTTGCTCTCTTTTCATGGTAGATGCAAACTAATCCTGCCACAGTAATTGCCCATTTCAGGCTAAGAGCCCTTTTAGCAATGTGTTAAGTGTTAATTATCAGTAATCTATCTCTCTGTCACTGAAAATCAATGATCTACAATTGTGGAGCCTCATGCCTTCAGATATCAATTGTTGTCAGAAATTTTTTTTTAACGTAGATTTTTCTAAACTTTCACTTCTTAACTTTTACTTTGTCTCTTTTTTCTCTCTCTTTCCCCATTTCTCTCTTTTCCCCCCTGACTTGACATTGAATTCACTCATCTTAACTTCCATTTCCTTCTCAGTCCTTGCTCTGTTCCTTTCCCCAGCCTTCAGCCTTGGTTCAGTTGCTTGCCCTGTTCACTCATGCCTGGATGCCTGGATTCCCTCCTTGCAACGTTAGCAGTTCACATTTTCAGCAACTTGGCACGCCAAAGAAAATGACCAAACATGCGAGGGGGCACACCTAACTAACAGCTGGTGTCATTAGATCACCCTGCCACAAGAAATCAAGGCCCTATCACTAATCATGCGATGAGTTAACATTAACGGCAGAAATTTTAGCTCAGCGGGCGCACGTCCAACCCGACCGAGTATGAAATGACGCGTGATGACGTTGGCCGAGTGTGCTGACATCATCGCGCAGTCGCTCCCGCCGATAATGAAAAGGCCTATTAAAGCCATTAAGCAATCACTTAAATTTAATTTTTCACTTGACCATCCAACCTCACGGCTGACGGGCAGGCGAAAAGGCCAAGCGGCCTTTGCATTTTTTTGGAAACCTCATCCACGGGCGGGATGAGGTTTCCAAAAGCGAATAGAAAGAAAATAAAAACTTTGATTTTCCATTAGTAACGTGTCCCTGCTCATGTGACAGAGTCACGTAGGGGGACATGTTTTATTACATTTTTATTTTCTTTATTTTTAAAAAAATATTTCTTCATCTTCCTGAGGCACGAAGCTGTCTCGGGGAGATTATGCAGCGCTCACTCGTGCACATGCCCAAAATTCGCAATCGGCCTGCTCGCACTCCCACCTCCGCCACCGCAGCACCCCCCCCCTCCCCCACCCTCACCCACCCCCCACCTCCAGCCGTGCAGGCAGCACTGAGCACTGCTGCTCGCATTTCACGCTGGGCGGACCTTAATTGGTCCCCCAGTGTGAAATCGTGGTGCGGTGCCCATCACGGGCAGCATCCCAGCCAACCCCACCCACCCCCGCCGAGCCCGTCTGTCACGGGCTACATTCTGGCCTAAGCCTTGCATTTAATCAACCACAAAAAATAACGATCACTGCTGCACTATAAAAAAGCTCCCTCTTATTAACCCTTGGGGCAACATTTTCCCCCCATCGGGTGTGGGGAGGGGGGGAGTGCGGGAGAGGGCGTGAGTGGGTGGCCTTCCGATTGGCGCCCCTGGTCGGGGGGGGCGGCACCGCCATTTTACGTGGGCGGGCCACTTAAGGCCCACCCAGTGTGACGTCCGCCAGGAAGCGCCATGCGCTCCCTGTGCGGGAGGGGGGGAGGGGGATTCCCTCAGCCGGGAGTGCGCTCTTCCATGCATGCGTGTTGAAGAGCACGCGGATCTCCCTGAGGCAAAGCGCTGCCTCAGGGAGATCGGCTCTGATTGAAAACTTCAAATAAAAGTGATAAAAAAAATTTCCCTGCCAAGTCCCCTCACATGACACTGCCACATGAGTTGGGACGCGTCCATAACTTTTATTGAAACATTTCATAAAAAATTAAATACCCTCACGAAATCTCATCCCGCTGGTGGATGAGGCTTCATGTTTTTTCTGAAGCCCGCCAGGGCTCCCGGCCTGACCGCCAACCTTAAGGTTGGACGGGCAGGTCCATTAATCATCTTAATTAGTTTTAGGCCGTTGACAGTTCGGCGGACGTGCAGCCGATTCGTGCCCACCGAACTGCGAATCTAAATGACGCGGGGTGACATTGGGACGCACGCCCGATATATCCCCGCGTCGTTTTACATGTCGGCGAGTGGGCTCTGACCCCCACTCGCCGACCGGAAGATGCTGCCGTTGATTTCTACTGAAGACATTTTCAGAGGAATTGATATTATATTGAAATGTTCCAACTGGTGATCTTACTTACATTGTATACCTAAAAATGCATTGGACAGGTAGGGAACTCAATGCACTCCCTTCAATCATTCGGGTATTATATCTAAATCTGCTAAGTTTTAAAGCGCATTAACATGCTTTCAAATGAATATCAGCTAACATGTAACCAGAGAGTGGACATGCTCATTCAGAGTACAGGAAACAGCTGCCAGTCAAATTGAGGTGACCATCAGCAATTTGAAACAGCTTGATTTAAGTTCAAATGATACCATCTGACTCTTTATTTAAAATGAAATGAGGCAAAGATCCAAATTTGGACCCCATTTAACCTGATCCAGACTGTAATCTGTGCTATTATGGATTCAAACCACCCCAAAGGAATGAAAACTGCGGTAACATTTCTGCAAATACCATGTGGTGCTATGTGTTACAGTTCACTCAGGGAGTCCGAGTAGCTGTGGCAACACGCACTTTTCCATGTTGTAGTCTGGAGCTATGGTTAGTGATGGCAGAGACTCCAACATTCTTTCCATCAAATGGCTGACCATGAATCCCTCCCGCTCTTACCTTCTGCCATTGGTGTATGTTGGAAGGATTTGCAGGTTGATGCTCAACCTGTTTGGCCGTGTTATGAGCACACCTTTCCTTGGCCATCAAGTCCTGGGGTGGGACTTTAACCTGGAGCTTCTGGCCCAGACCAGAGGCAGAGAAGCTACCCAGTGTAGGGCGTAGTGAAATAAGCTTTCAGAAAGCATTAAGTTCGCAAAAATGCTTAGACAAAAGAAAAATACTGAGGATGCTGGAAATCTGAAGAAGGGTCCTACGGACTCAAAGCGTTCACTCTGTTTCTCTCCCCACAGACGCTGCCAGACCTGCTGAGTTTTTCCAGCATTTTCTGTTTTTGTCTCAAGACTGTTTTCTTGCTTTCCTTTATTATATAATGAAGTAAGCTCTTACAATACAGTGAATTAAATTTTTTGTTTTGTTATGGGAATCTTGTTATAAAACATGGTTACACTGTAAGTGAAAACTAGATGACTTGGGTCAAAATGCAGACTCTGAGCTTGTTGCCAAGATGGAAAGCAGGGAACATCTGCCAGGGGTACACATTCTGAACTGTTAACAAATTTTGGACTAATGACAAGGTCAGAGTGAGCCAATCAGATTGCCTGATGGGAAGGGTATTGGCTCCTCAGAGGAGAGGAGAGGAGAGGAGAGGAGAGGATAAAAGCAGGAGGTTTTTGGACGTTGTTTACAAAATTTGGAAACGTGGGGAGGATGTTTCCTTTTGTGGGAGAATCTAGAACTAGGGGCAGAATTTTACTCTCGTTGTGCGGGCATGTGCCCGACCCGAACGAATGTAAAATGACGTGCGATGGCGTCGGGCGAGTGCCCCGATGTCATTGTGCACTCGTGTGCTATTTGGGTCAGCGGGTGCGCGCGGGAGTTGGCAGAGCGCCTACCGACAATCGAGCGGCCTATTGAAGCCCTTAACGAACTAATTGACTCAAATTTTTCGCTGTCTGTCCAACCGCTCGGTTGGCAAAAAGGCCAAGCGGCCTTTGCATTTTTGGCGAAACCTCATCCAGTGATTAAAACAAAATTTAAAACTTTTAACACTAATAATTAACATGTACTCGCTCATGTGACAGATTCATTTTTCATTATTTTTAATATCTTTAATTTTACTGTTAAAAATCTTCAGCTCCCTGAGGCAGCTCTGTGCCTCTTGGAGCTTTTACAGCGCGCATCCCTGCGCATGTGTGAATGTCCGTGCTCACGCTCCTCCCGCCCCCACCCCGGCAGCGCTGAGCGCAGCAGCGGGCGTTTCGTGTTGGCTGGCCGTTCATTGGCCAGCCAGCGTGAAACCCATGTCGGGGTCCGATCGCGGGTGGCGGTTGGCTTTGCGACTGCTCCTGGGCCCGCCCGCTGCGCCCGCCCGCCGAGGGCAAAATTCTGCCCTAGGGGGGTCACTGTTTTAAAACAAGGGGTCGCCCCTTTAAGGCAGGGATGGAGGAGAAATTTTTTCTCTCAAAGGCTGGTGAGTCTTTGGAACTCCCTTCCTCAAAAGGCGGTGGAGGAGAATCTTTGAATATTTTTAAGGCAGAGGTAGCTGGATTCTGGATAAACAAGGGGGGTGAAAGGCTATCAGGGGTTGGTGGGAATGTGGAGTTGAGGTTATGATCAGAGCAGCCATAATCTTATTGAATGGTAGAGCAGACTTGAGGGGCCGAGTGGCCTCCTCCCGCTCCTTATTCGTATGAAGATGAGTTCTGGGACAGGGCAAGATGAGAGAGATCCAGAAGACCCAGGCCAATATATTTCTCTCAACTAGCCTCACTAGATTATCTAGTCCTTATAACATTGCTGTTTATAGGAGCTTACACTGCACACATTGACTGCCACATTTCCAATACAACCGTGACTACACTTCACAATATATCATTGGAAGTAAAGCACTTTGGAACATCCTGAAAGGCGCCAGAATACTTCCTTTACACTTCTACTGAGCTGGGGCATGTGGTTAATTAAAGGACACTGTAACTTAAAAGCAAGTGTTTCTAAATCATTCCTGGATTTTATTGCTTTATGGCATTGTTTTTTCCCTAATGGGCAGATAGATACTTCTCCGTCTTTGTATCGATCATTTTGTTGCTGATTTCTCTCCCCACTAGCATCAACACTGCCAAAGATGGACCCCCCAATGAGTAACCCCAGCTACATTGGAGGTGGAAGAGATGGACTAACAGAGAGATGCCAAATAGGGCGAGTTCTGGCTAGAAAACAGAAAACGGAGAGCGAGGGTTAAAGGTAGTTATTTGGACTAGCAAAAGATGGGAAGTGGTGTTGCACGAGGGTTTGCTGCTGGGAGCACTGTTATTCATCATTGACATAAACAACTTGGACTTGGGAACTTGAAGTACAATTTGTGGATGACGCCGAATTACAGGGTCTGGTTAATGTGCAGGAGGACAGAGTGACAATAAGGCAGGAAAATGTTAATAAGCTTGTAGAATGGCCAATGAATTTTAATGTAGATGAATGTGAGTTGAGAACTTTGGGTGGAAGTATAAAGAGGTCATTTACTCCTTGGAAATAAGAGTCTAAATGGACTGAAGTAGCAAAGTAATCTTGGGATACAAATCACTAAAAGTAATGATGCAGGTTCCTAAGACCACATTACAAAAAGGATACAGGAGCACTGGAGAAAATATGATTTACTAGAGTAATACCAGGCCTGAGGAAAAAGCCCCTCAGGAAGTATAGAAAACAGAAACGGATGACCTAATTGATGTCTTTAAGATTATGAAAGAGATTGACAGGGTAGAATTAAAGAAGGTGATTCCACTTGTGCGGGGATGGCCAGGAGTTGACGTGGGGGATGAATGATAAAAACTAGAGGCTATAAATATAAAGATAGTCATTTCATTTTGGCCCTTCAGCCCTGGGGAAGGCTACAATAGCTTGGAGTTACTTATGAACACTTTCTAAATCTGCAAAGACTTTTTTTCCTTCCCTAAGTACGCTGACTCTTACGTCGTTTAATTGCATCCCTTTAAATTTCATGTATACGCATTTTGCTCCTGCTGCTAGTGTACTCCCTGTACGTGTTCAAATCTGCACACTTCTGGTGTGGTCCATGCCGGGTGCCATTTTGGTAAGAGCATTAGTCCAAGTACAGGAAGACTGGAAATAATGTAAAAGAGCTGAGGTCAGCAGGGTTCTCAACCAGGAACAAAGAGTTGGAAAATTGCTTCTTTGGTATATGTTTATGGTGCAACTGATTAGAGTTCAGGGATTACTCATTTTGAGCAAACTTTGCTCCCATTGTTAATTATTCAGTAAGAAATTGCGTCCGTATTGGAAAGCCTCTCCTGGTGATGGTTGGCAGTTTATTTGTTGAAGGAGCCTATCACAGTTGGACCCTGTTCTCCAGCAGTGTCTTTGCATGTACATGGGGACCACTGGATAACGATTAGAAGCAAGAACCCGGGTTTCTTTTCCCTTCCCGAGCCAGGTTCAACAAAATCAATTGAACTGTTACATGAACCAGGAAGTGAAGCCGATGCCTATTGACGTCATAGCTCAGCTAGTTCTCCCTTATCAGTTAGACTTTGTGTGAGTCACCAATCCTAAAATGCACACCCACTGAGCTACCAGGAAAGTTCCACTGGACTTTTATATGTCAGAATTTCTCACCTGGGCATAAAAACTGACCAGAAAGGCCCTTCATCCTTTCCACAGTTCTTAGGTCTGTTGCTTTATAGGCAGCATGAACAATACCCGTTTTCCAACTGACCTGCCAGCTGCAGTTTACCATTTCACATAGCCAGCGATAGCTGTGTGAAACCTTTAACAATACTTGACTAAAATCACAAGCCAGTAATGTTCCACTCCGGTCGCATGGAAATCCAAAGCTGAAAGGTAGGGTAGCGGGGGTTGGGGGAGAGTAGTGTGGCTACCCAGAAAATGTCAAGGGTGGGAAGGACACAGCTCCACATGACAGGCCAAACTTTAGGAATTACTGGCGTGCAATGTTCTGCTCCTTCAAACTGAGGAAAAACTAGCTTCAATCAACCAGATTATCTGGTTTTGGCAAGCATACAGTGTTGGCCATTACAACCCTGTGTCGTAATAGATTCTGTAGCCCTTTACATGTGTTCAGGCTTGAAATAAATGGCTGCTGTCTTAAGATGTGCCAGGAGTAATTACTAGGCTGTCGGAATTCATAGTTACTCTTAAACGTGAAGATCTAACTTAAAGTAAAATATGTGTTGATATACCCAAGTGTGCAGAAATTAAATTATCACTGTGCAGTTTAGATTGTTCTAATGCCTGAAGATAATATGAAAAAGAAACATATAATGAAAGCCATTCTGCCTAAAGCTCATGAAGAATTTCTGTTCCAAAAATCTTCATGCCGTGTTTTTGATGATGTCAGCACAATCATTCTGCTCTTAATGCTTTCAATAAAGGCAGCAGAAACCTGTTTATTATTTACCTGTTATATAAAGGCGTTTGGAAACTGCTGTAAGAGTTGCTTGGATGTCTTTAGTGTAATAAGATGTAGGAGACAGCTATCTTTGAATGTGTAAAGTGTCCTGCGAGCAGGGCATAAGTGATATGCTACAGAAATAGTTCAGGTGCTCATGATGTATGGACAATGCCACAAACCCATCCAATTCTCCACTGCATTATACGCAAGTTGTGTCTTCATGGTAGGCTAGGGAAGCTGTTGTTACTGCTGTTGACTGGGTTCATGGAAACTCAGTAGAAGCATGTTGGATAGCTCCAACTCCGAACAATGTTACTGTCTGCACATTTCTGAATTCATCAGTTAGTTTGATGGGGTGCACGGTGATCACATATAAAAAAAGATTGTATTTGAACCGATGTATCTGATATGTATGGGTTAAAAAAAACTGTGAATATTGGAATATGCAAATGAAACCAAAGAATGTTGAGAGTGTATATCAGTGGTATGGGCTACTCCTGAGGTGCCACATATTTACACTTTGATTGTGTGCATATATGGTCCAAAGGCTAGCAACTCTTGAGGTCACAATTACTGTCAATGCTGAATTTATTCTTCATTGGTTATGTTTAAAAGTCATTATGGAGCAGGAGAGTCAGAGTGTACTTTAATTCTGGGAGGGATATAAATAATTGTGGACTAAATAGTATCAATGCCCAGACAATGAACCTACAGGAATTGTTTAAACAGGAAGATGGTATCCTAAACCTCATTGCCCACAATAAATACCGAAGAGTAAGGATGGAGGAGGGAGCAAAGTGGGAAGGGATGTCCAGGTGGACGTGCAAGGGAGGGGTCTGTGGAATCAATGACTACCTCCTGGGGAGCAAACTGAGCGTGGCCATGGTGGGAGGGAATGGTAAGTATGAGAGGGGGCAGAGGGAGCTGGTAGGGTGGGAGGGTAAGAGTTCGACGGTAGTGATAGAAGGGACGGCGAGGGTGGTTGATGGGGACTCAGAGGCAGACACTAACCCTGTGGGAGGGAAGGAGGAGGCCGGGGAGGTCAATGTGGATGGGGTTGGGATTCTCAAGAAGGTAGGGAATGTGCACATTCAACTGCCCATCCAGGAATGATAAGGATTTGGGTTGGTATGTGATGGTGGGGAGGTGGATGTTGATGCCAGGGTTGGGGGGGTCGACAGTGTTGGGAGAGAGGACATGGATGACCGGGGGAGGGGAGAGGATGAGGGAGCTGACAATGTGCTTAGTCACCACCATGGTTTTTGAAATTGAAAGTGAGCGGAGCCTCATGTTGGACAGGTACAGGTGTTGCATGGGAGTGGGATCAGGGGGTGGGCGGAGATGCAGCTCAGCTCAGATGGACAACTGAAAGAGAACCCCAGCAGGCAGCACAGACAAGTAAATCGTGAAGAGAGAATAAGAAGTCTGCAAAGAGATAGGTCAATTGAGTGTTCATCTGTGCAACCACTTGTGGTCAGAATTTCTAGGCCTACCACCTCTTCCAGGTGCTGCCCTGGCATCTGCAGCAGGGGTGGAGACAGCCTGTTATGATCAGCATGTCTCTTCCAGAGAGCTGAGGCCTTGAAGGCCCCGGTTTTCTTTGGCTGACCTCCTGTGGGCCAGCTGCTCCTCCTGCAGTGGCAGAGGATGAGGTTGAGGGGCTCATAGGCAAAGGAGACTCGTAGGGAGAGGACAGCCTCTGACATCCCTAAGTGGATGATCCAGGGGTGTCCAGCTGACGCTCCTCCTCCCTTCGGGTGGCTGAGGGCCACGGCCTGACTCCTTTAGGGGGAAGAGCACCTGGAGGGACATTGAGGTGCCGCGTTTCCCCCTCGTGTTGCCACTGCAGGAACTCACACATGGCCCACTCAATGAAGTGCAGGTCTGCACGCATCTCCACATTCTGCTGGACCAGGGTCTCCATGCCGTCTGCCATCCTCCCCATGGAGACCTCCATACGCCCACATGTGGGCACCACTTCATCACAGAGCAGACGGACGCACTCCTCCGACTTACGTGCCACTCTGTTGAGGGCTTCCAATACCTCTGCGTGATGTTCCTCTGCCTTCTGCTGACTCTCCAGGATGAGTTGAAAGGCCAAATCCAGAGGCTCGTCATCTGACTCGGGCCTCACAGACGCCTCTTCCCCAGCAGCCCTCCGAGTGCCGGGGAGCTCAGCTGAACCTGCCTCCTCCTGCTGCGGACACGTGTCCGAGGGGGTGACACGGACTAGTTCTACATCTAGGTCCCACCAATGTGTGTGATTTTGCGCTGGTGGAGGCTTATTTCCATCTCTTCATTGGAGGTGAGGACGTGGATGGAGCTGAGGGACTGGCTGGCTGATGCTGTCGGTGGCTTGGCAGAGCTCCCTGTGAATCAAAGTAAAGATAATTAGTGCCTGGCAGCAGAGTCAAAGCAGGAGAGAGAGACACTCACAGTTGTGTTGAGAGGGGGATGGTGTGGTGCAGGATCCTCATGCGGGTATTCGCTGCCCACCTCACCATTACCACAGGTACGGTCCACGTCCTTACCAGTCAGCGCATTGCCATGCTCCTCAAAGTGAGTGAGGGGTCTAATCAGGACCACTCCACCCTGGCCTGGGACCTCTCCCTGCTGTTGTGAGCCAGCTTCTCCTGCATGAAAACAGACGGAGAGATTGTGAGCAGAACACATACCATGGCAGATGGTAAGGATACGTGGAATGTTTGTGTGGTGAGCGGAGTTATGGATGGGAAGAGAACATGAGCTCCAGAGCTTATGAGCCTGAGTTGAGAGCGATGAGGATGTTGACTTACCCTGGTGGAACGGATGAGAACATTCATCCTCCTCCTGCACTGAATAGCTGACCTAATCTGTGCTCCGATGGCGCTTCCCGCTGCTGCCACCACCTCCCAGGCAGGATTAGTAACACTGGTGGACCTCCTGCCGTCAGAGCCGGGGTGGGTAGAGGACATTGCGGTGGCCTTCCACTGTGTCCAGCTTGTACCCCAGAGAGGCGCCACTAAATTTGGGGGCCGCCATCTTCTTTGCTTACAGGGCCGTCTGTCGCCTGGAGCCGTCCTGGTCTGTAGACACGAAGTAGGCAGCGCTCTGGTGCACTTTAAACATGGCGCCCGGAGCGAGGAAGCGCTGAGGTCACAGCGTGGCGGGCAAATCCAAGCCCACCCGCCAGCGATCCGGAGTGTTTTCCATGAATGCCTTAATAATGAGGCAGGATGCGCCGGGAAGGGGACTATATGGCGTGAAAACCCACCGCTGCAGCTGGTGGGTAAAACGGTTACTGCACTCGTTGCAAATCTGGGACGATTCTGCCCATTGACTCTGTTCCTCTGTTTGCAGACGCTGCCGGACCTGCGGAGCATTTCCTGTTCTTGTGAAGAGATAATAATTCCCAACAAAATAGGATGGGGGAGGGTCTTAGAGGCAACGAATGTGACGCTCACGGAAAGTGCACATTAAAAGGAAGATTTAGAATATGGTACTAGCAGACCCTCAAGGGGTTTGTTTATAGGGCTAAGCTTCACCTTGTAACCTTTTCATCAAAAGACTGGCGGCTGGGCAACAAAATCATCGCGATCAAACTGAACGTGAATGCACATGCAAATAAAAAGTGCAAAGGTTGCCTGGTGCTCACCCTGCTCAATATTCCATTCCCCTGACATCCAGAGGTCTAGATACCAGGAGTGTTGTGTCCATTGCATTGATGCTCATATCTGATCTCCCCTCCCCTGCCCTCCTCTGCTCCCCCACCGCTAAAACCAGGAGGATGGAAGCGGTCAGTTTTTCAGCTGCTTGTGGAGAATTCATAGTGTAGGCGTTGATATTCCAGTGACCAAGTTTTAAATGATGATCGGAAAATGGTGAGGAACGTACAGCAGTGCTTCCGATATGAACCCTCAGCAACAAAGGTTTCCCAATGGGAAAATATATTTGGAAAATTACGTCTGTGGCATGATTGAATTGATTACAATTCAGGGATGGCCCACAACAGGAGACCCACGATGCAAGGCACTTTTCAATACATTGCTTAAAACTGCCTCTGTTTCAGCCAGGCATATGAATAGGAAAGCACATTCCTTAAAGAAGGGTGAAATGGTATTTTCCCAATTCTGTCTTTGGCCAATCGGAGTACCAATTAGGGAAATTGAAATGACCTTTCTCTTTCCAAGATTCAAGCATCCTTTGATCATCTAACCAGGAGTAGTTGCTGACAGTCTAGTAACACAGCAAATCTAGAGATACAATGTGAAAACGAATTCCAAATCTAAAATGACATGAAAACAAATGATGAGGTGCACACAAAGTGCCACTTCATTTCAAGTATCCCATGGCTTTATTTGGTAATAAATATGTATGCGCTATTTACAGTTTGAACCATTGCAGCAAATATGTGGCATTTACAATTGAGGAAAAAGGTAGCTGAAGGCAGGCAGTCTAATAACATAATAAACTTGACATAGTTGATTTATTCATTCTTGCATGGGATGTGGGCATCACTAGCAAGGCCAGCATTTGTTACCCATCCTTCATTACCCTTGAACTACTTGCTGGCCCATTTCAGAGGACAGTTAAGAGTCAACCACTTTGCAGTGGATCTAGAGTTATATATAGACCAGACCAGGTAGGGATGGCAGATTTCCTTCCCCAAAAGGACATTAGTGAACCAGATGGGTTTTTATAACAATCATGGTCACCATTACTGAGGCTAGGTTTATAATTCCAGATTTAGTGATTGAATTTAAATTCCACCAGCTGCCATTAATGGGATGTGAACCCACATCCCCAGTAGGCCTCTGGATTACTAGTCCAGTGATCTTACTGCTGCGCCATCATTGTCTTCCAAGGTGCATTCATATATCTCAGGATGACCCAGAGTGCTTTACAAACATCAAAGCACTTTGAAATACAGTCATAGGAAATATGGTGGCTAATTTGCAGGCAGCAAGCTCCCACAAACAGTGATGTGATAGTGGCCAGATAATCTGTTTTGATGATGTTGGTTGAGGAATAAATATTGGCCTGGAATCCCTGCTCTTCTTCGAAATAATGGCATGGGACCTTTTAAACCCAGGTAGATGGGGTCCACACTTTAACATCGCAACTGAAATCAGACAACGCCTCTGACAGTGCAGCACTCCCACACGTAAAGATACTACAATTACTGCTAATCATTAACAAACTGAGTAGACTTCTTGATATTGGAATGCTGACTCTGTGGCCTTGCAATAATGGTACATCTGACTGTTACACTCCAGAAAGCCAATTGCTGAAGGATAGAACTGGAGCCTAACTTTAGATAATTTTATAATAACTTATTTTCAGATTATATTACAACACGCCTTCCTAACCCAGCAACCATAGTTTCAGCCTGTGTCTTTTTTTAGGGAAGGTTCCTGGGATGAGGGGGGTTATCTTCTAAGGAAAGATTGGGCAGGTTGGGTCTGTATCCATTGGAGTTTAGAAAAGAGAGAGGTGAACTTATTGAAACATATAAAATTCTAAGGGGATTTGACAGGGTGGATGCTGAAAGGATGTTTCCCCCTGTGGGAGAGACTAGAACTAGGGACCACCGTTTAAAAATAAGGGGTCTCCCATTTAAGATGAAGGTGAGAAGAAATTTTTTTGAGAGTCGTGAATCTTTGGAACTCTCTTCCCCAGAAAGTGGTGGAGGCAGGGTCCTTGAATATTTTTAAGGCAAAGTTAGATAGTTTCCTGACTAACAAGGGAGTCAAAGGTAGGTGGAATGTGGAGTTGA
Organism: Cetorhinus maximus; assembly: GCF_964194155.1. Taxonomy (NCBI): domain Eukaryota; kingdom Metazoa; phylum Chordata; class Chondrichthyes; order Lamniformes; family Cetorhinidae; genus Cetorhinus; species Cetorhinus maximus. Next base: position 5,236,381 of record NC_135892.1, read on the forward strand.
GACCACAATCAGGTCAGCCATGATCTTATTGAATGGCGGAGCAGGCTCGAGGGGCTGAATGGAGGAGGCCTTTGCCCTCAAAGCCTCTGTTTGGCGACTGGTGAAATGAGGTGTTGCTGCATGAGATGATGGAGAGGACCATTGCCTCTCTTTGCATTCCAAAAGACAGCAGTGTCTCATGCCTTCAGGCAGCCATGGTCCAATGTGAAGTGAACCCTTTGGGTTTTTACAGCAATCCAATAGTTTCATGGTCACCATTACTGATACCAACTTTATATTCCAGGTTTTATTCCATTAATTGAATTTAAATTCGCCAGCAGCCGTAGTGGGATTTAAATTCATGGTCTGGATTTTACGTGCTCTTGTTGGGTGTGTTTTTGGTGGAAGGGGCAGGTAAAATAGGTCAGGTGGTTAGCCCACCCGAGCTTGCCCCATTATAGGCTAGGTGAATGGGCACTGAAATCGGCTGCCCGCCCACCATATTTAAATAAATAATCGCTGGTCATTTAGACTTGTCAACAAGCCTATTGACCTGAATAATACGCTCCCACACTGAAATACGGTTGGCATGGGTAGTTGAGCAGGGGTGAGAAGGCCACTTTTAAAGGTCTATGTGAGAAATGATGGGAAGGAAGGGGGGTGCAAAACATTCGGAGGGTGCCCTGCGTGCATTGCTGGCACGCACCCCCAACCCCCCCTCAAAAATGTCACCCATTCCTTCCTTCAGTGTCGCCTGTCCCAACACCTGGACTTCTACCTCCTTCCCTACCCTTCCTGGGCTCTGGAATACCTTCTCACCCTAAAACCCCAGGACTTATCTTCTCAGGGCAACCAAGGCCTTCGTTGGGCCTTCTTCCTGCTGCCCCATCAGCGCCCACTATTCAGCCCTGGTGCTGCTGGGACTGATGGAACTGCCAGCCAATCGGATTGGGTGGCAGCTCCCGAGGGCGGGACTTCCTCCAAAGTGCAGGGCGGAAGTCCCATTCTTGACCGATTTAGCCAGCTTGCAGCGTGTTATAGCTGTGGGGCGGACTGGCATGTAGGCAGACGATTTCCAGACGACTTTACATGTGGGGGTAAGAGCAGTCCGGCCCTCAGTAAAATGCAGCCCCATGTCTCTAGGTTATTAGCCCAAGCCTCTGCCTTACTAGTCCAGTAACATGTCTGTTGTGGTGTGATGTACATGCACCTTTTAGAGGCCGTATCTTAAACTGTTGTCTGTCACCACCCACCATGAGACAGGATGTGATGAACAATTCCATGACTTTGTAGACAGAATACAGCAGCAGTCTTACAGGTCAGATGTGTCTACATAGCCTCCCAGTTACGATTATCTGGATATAGTCTTATCTTCAAATGCTGGCTATGCTGGCTATGAATCTGTCATCCGTTCTTAATGCTTATGCACTGCAGATCGTTCTATTATTAGCCTGGAAGGAGAAAGATGCAACAACGTGAAAGAAAGAGGTGACCTAATCTGCCATTGACAGTGCCACCCCAATGGTGCAGTTTTGCTACAGGTGTTTCCATAGTAGATGACACAGGCTTGCACTTTACTAACCCTGACCCTGCCGGGTCAGTGCCAGGTAGGAAATGGAGGAAAGTGGAGTGGAGGATTATCAGATCAGCCATGATCTCACTAAATGGCGGAGCAGACTCGATGGGCTGAATGGCCTAATTATGCTCCTACGTCTTATGGTCTTCTGGTCTATAGGTAGGTGCACTATGGTCTGCAGACAGCATTAATGGTATGATGGTAGGTGTGGGCACTCTGGCTTTGGTGCCTACATGTCTTCCTGCCATGCTTTCTTTTGCCTTGCACCATTTCAATCCTGAAATAATATTTTGATGACATTTTATAAATGAATAATCCTCTTTAATTCCAACAGCTTCCAGACTGCTACAGGACTCTCTATTCAGATGCCATGTTGCTCTCTGGGTTTTCCTTGTCCACGTCCCCTTTTCTTTTAGTATTTTTTTGTTACGCTGACATCAATTACTATAGGCTTTCTGGTGAATTAACCGACCGAGAAATTGGTCTCATGCGTCGATTGATTTAGGAAAATGTTGTACTCAGGATACTAAGCATTTTTTTTGCAGTTTCTCAAAAACTTAATATTTTGTAAAACCTCAGGCCAAGTGAAGGCCTGCTTCTTTTTTTTACATCTGATTCATAAAATTCTTCCCTTTTATCATTATAGGTCAGAACACGGTGCTAGAATTTGCTGGAAGTGAGCCCTGATATGAGCGAGAGCAACAGGACAGCTGGGACCTTGCAGACTGATAGGACCAACATCTCCTTCACCAATGGGATCCAAAGATTGAAGAAGAAACAGAGGAACAATGCAGAAGCAAGGTGAATTAGAGTCGATTCAGGTACAGAAAGAGAAACAAAGAGAGGGAAAGAAAGATTGGATTAAGAGAGAGGAAAAAGAAAATTAAGAAAAAAATTGAAACATTTTGAAATTTGAATTTTTAAAAATCAGCAAAAATGATTTGCTATATGCAGGAATGAGGCTCAACAGTTTAAAATTGCTCCCTTTCTGGGTCGGCGGGGTTGATTGGCATTACATTATGTTAAGAAACCTATACTTACCGTCAGAGGTTGGGAGCTCCCAATGCACTTAGGGCCTCCTGCGCATGCTCCAGCTAGGAGCTTGCCGCACATATGCAGTCTGCGTACTTCACACTCTTCAGGCCGAGGACAGGCTCTGCATTACAGCCCAGAAGAATGAAGATCAGTGCAAAAAATACAGGTCAGATGACCTGATATAGAGCGCCATTATCTCTTAAGTGTCCCCGGGAGCAGGACATGGGAGGGGGACAGGGAGAGGTCCCAAATCAGGGGTGGGACAGGGAGAGGTCCCAAACCAAGGAGGGGGACAGAGAGAGGTCCCAAAAGGAATTCCCAAGCAAGGGATAAAAGACAAGGGACAGAAATAAGCCCCATTAAGCCAAGTTAAAAGAAAGAAGCAGAGGCATAAGCTCCAAATACAGAAAGAGCTGCAGGGAGTGAAGTGGGCATGAGAGAAGCCCTGAAGATCTAAGGAAGCAGCTGAATGTTGGTGACTCCATGCTGTGGGCCGTTGGGGCAAAGGTACCCCTTTGGGGCAGTGGTATTCTGCTTGGCATGGCTGAAGATCTGAAATTGTGTTTGGAAGGTGAAGCTTGAGTGTACTCGGAGATCCAGGGGAAAGGAATCTCAGAAGCCGAGAATGAAATGAGATTGAGGTTGGTCATTATCGATACTGTCTGAGTGGGAGCGACTTTTGGAGAGAATTCCAAGGCGAGAACTTTAAAAGTGGAGATTGGAAACCCTTGTGAGAAAGACAAAGTTCCAATGAGTTTGGTTGGCTCACAATTTGTCAAACATCTGGGGAGTTGTTGAGAAATCCAAGGAATCATGTTTGGTCACATCTGTCATTTATTGTGTGGTGTGATGTGCTTGGCCCACTTTGCCTGTTAATTCACATATGCCTCATTCTTATCCTGAATGTTAGAGCATAAGATAGATACGAAAAATTGTTTTATCTTTCTGAACTTGTATAGTAAAGTTTATTTTTGTTTATTCCAAACACATGGAATCTTGTGTCTTTATTCACTTAGTAAGAGTCTTGAATCTCAAATTTAATCTGCATTAAACAAAACATTATTGGTCCCTAATTGGATCTTACCAACAACTTAGGGGTCTGGCCAAGGTTCATAACAATTAACAATTATCACATTATTCGAAGGGTACTCACACTCTTAATTACAAGCCATGACTTTTCTGCAGTGAGTGTAATGGGCAGTTGATGTGCAATTCTAGCAAGTTCTTAAAACTAATGGTGGAAGCTCAGAACAAGATTCTGTTTGTACAAAATAAATGGTGGGACAGTGTAGGTCAACCAGGAATTCCTGGAGATTCCCAACTCACGGGGCAGGATTTTCCCCTCATCAGGCGGGCGTGGCGGGCGAGCCTGGGAGTAGCCATGAAATGTTCCACTGCCCGTAATCGGGCCCCAAACGCGATTTCACGCTGGCTGGCCAATTAACGGACAGCCAGCGCGAAATGCGCGCTGAGACCCTCAGCGCTGCCGGGGTGAGGGGGCGGGAGGAGCGCGAGTGCTGAGGTTTGCGTGCGGGGGGGTGTGCTCACTGAAAGCTCCCTGAAGGCACAGGGCTGCTTCAGGGAGCTGAAGTTTTTAAAAATGATAAATGAAAAATCTACAAATAATAGTTCTATTTTTTTTTATTCACGACTGGAAACCTCATCCCGCCCGTGGATGAGGTTTCGCAAAAAATGCAAAGGCCGCCTGGCCTATTCGCCAGCCCGCCAACCGTAAGGTTGGACGCGGCGAAAAATTCTACTTAATTACCTGCTTACGGGCCTTAATAGGCCTGTTAATTGTCAGTGGGTGCGCTGCTGACTCTCGCACGCACCCGCCGACCGAAATATCGCATGAGCGGCGTTGATGTCAGACCGTTCGCCTGGCATCATCGCGCGTTATTTCATGTTCAGGCGTGCCGGGCACGCGCCTGAGAATCCTGGCCCTGGCGTACATCCCCTGAACCTGCTGGCCGATTTGTGCATTAATGGCACTTTGAATCATCTTCAGCGTTGCACAGCAATTCAAAACGTTACACATTGGATGTGTCATTACAACTGCCGCAGTGGGTACTAATGAAGCTGCCCAGACCATCGTTTGTGGCACAACTCACCATGCCTGTGGCTGTCAAATGTGCCCCCAGAGCCCTATCTGCAGCTTATCAACTTCGGGAAGCTCCAAGAGCCAGAATAAGAGAGGGATGCGGATATACAACAGAAATCAGGACTTTGCAAAGGGCACTGGGTTATTCTGACCGCAGTTCCCTCCCTTCTGTGTAGAGCCAAGGAGGAATTTGAAAGGAAGGGTGATCTGACAAGGTGTTTGCAAGTTTATTAATTCCACAGGCAAAAACAATTTATAAGGTGCTGGGACAAGTTGTATCCTGAATGAAATAGCCATTTTATAATGAGTCACATTTTACTCTAAGCTCCTGGTCTGGAGTCCTGCACACTCACATCGTTTATTCATGTGCTTCCTTTCCTGACTATTTCTTCTGAGGGTGGCATTCTAGTTTAAAGTTATATTTCTGTGCATTGTTCTTGTTTGATCTTTTGAGGCAATCAATATGCTGCGCTTTTATAGAAGATTCTCCTGTTCGTTGTTTGTGCAGAAACACATTGCCATATTTAAACACATAGAAAAATATCTGTCATATTAAATTGTAGATTCCGCTCATACGTGCACTCTATTTATTGCCACTTCAGCCTTCTGTAATGGATTATACTTAAAGGTTGACAATAACAATGAACTCAAACGATGTTCTTTTCCCCTTCTATACACAAAATGAAGCTACCCAATTAATTTTTGCTCTTCGAGAATCCAAGATTCCTGGTAAAACTATATTTTCTCTGACTATCTCCCAAGGGTTGGGTTGGATCATTACTGTTGTACGGTAATCCCATCCATCCTCCTCCATTTTTTGCCAAAGTGAAGAACAACACACATATACTGAGATTTTTTTTTATTACTCTTGAAATGTAGGTATCACTGGCAAGGCTGGCATTTTATTGCCTACCCTGAGTTGTCCTTGCAAAGGTGGGTAATGGGACTTCTGCAGCCACTGCAGTCTGTGTTGTGAACGTGCTCCCACAACGCTGTTAAGTAGGACGCTCCAGTATGTTGACTCCACAATGATGAAGGAACAATGATCTATGTCCAAGTCATTATGGTGTTTGCCTCCAGGTTGCCTATCTAGTCAATGGTGTTCGCATACATGTGATGCCCTTGTGTGCGAAATGGTGGAGGTCGTGGGCTTGGGAGGCACTGCCGAGAGAAGCATTGGCGAACTACCATAGTTCATCATGCAGATAGTAGACACTGCAGCCACTGTGCCCCAGTGGTGGAGGGAGTGGACATTTAAGCTGGTGAGGTGCTAATCATGTGAATTTCTTGGTCCTGGATGGTGACGAGCTTTCTGATTGTCGTTCTAGCTGCATCCATCCAAGGTCCACTAAAGCAGAGGTCATGAGATATTTTTCCCCTAGTAGCTAAAATAGACTATAACACTTCAAGAGTATGGAGAAAATCACTTGGTGATGATGTCATGTAGCTACACCGTGAAACTTCTCTGACACTATATGGAACTGGTGTGAGCTCCTCGAGCACACAATATGTTGGCTGTCGAAATATATTTGTCAGAGTTGACCTCATACAAAATAGCTTTGCCCAGAATACAAGATGTGTCTCTAGTTTTACTGTAGTTAAAAGGTATTGCATTGAATTTCATTGGGAATTGATATCATCACATGTAACACTGCAAGCAGAATTATCTTTCATTCTGCAATAACTCCAAATAGAGCGAGTGCCGCAATGTAGAGGGCTGATAATACTTAATGACACCATTTTGTAACTTCATCAGTCCGAGCACAGGAACTTATGCTATTATGGACCAGATGTCTTTAATGGTCAGCACCGTGAATAACATTCACATTTTTCTTTTGTTGTCACAGAAAACAGCCGAATGCTATTAACAATGACACTTTGGGTAAACTTTCGTCTGGCTTTGTTTTTGAGTCCAGACTTGGCTCGTTTCTGACTAATTTCTGCATGGTATCCTTCAACAAGCCAGCGGCCAATAATTTTGATATTTAAGGGGCCCAATGCCTATGTTAGGTGTCCATCCAAGACTCCCAAAAAAGGCCCCCAACAAATTAGCAGTGGGACCAATGCCCGCACACATGGGCACAGTCCATTCCCACTCTAAATTGACATGTTTACATCCATTTTACATCTGAGAAATTAGCTCAATGCCTACCAATTTCTACCTCAATGTGCCAGAGGCAGTACGCTCATCTTTGATATTTTGTATAAAGTAATAGCACAAAGCCATTTGAGAATTGTTAATTTGAGGAGGTATCTTATGTACCTTTCCTACATCACAACAGTAGCTACACTTAAAAAGTACTTCGTTGGCTGCAAGCGCTTTGAGACGTCCAGTGGCTGTGAAAGGTGCTATATAATTGCAAATCTTTCTCTCTTTTATGTGACTTGCAAGGATGTGACACCACATTTAATTCCAAGCACATTCATTTCTCATCAGTACACTAATGTTATAGTTGCTCAAAAACAAGTGGGAGTGAAATAAATGTTTCAATACCTATTCAATAGTGGATAATTATGTTTTCTTGGTTTTGTTTTTAGAGGCATCAGCAAAGGAAATCTTTTTTTTTTACTCATTGTTTGGGGGCATCACTGGCTAGGCCAGCATTTATTGCCATCCCTAATTGCCCTTGAGACCTGAGTAGCTTGCTAGGCCATTTCAGAGTTAACCATGTTGCTGTGGGCCTGCTGTCAGACCAGTAGATTTCCTTCTCTAAAGGACATTAATGAACCAGGTATTTTTTTTTATATGACATTCATTTCATGGTCATCAATAGGCTTTTAACTCCAGATTTTTTATTGAATTCAAATTCCACCATCTGCTGTGGTGGGATTTGAACCAAGGTCCTCCAGAGGGTCTCTGGTCTGATGACAATACCAGTACACCCAGCATAGTGGGCTTTAACACTGTGTTGGAGGCCCAAAGGATGCGGTGTGGAGTGATGAGATGTACATTTGCAACTGAAATCAGCACAAGATACTTAGGAATGAGGGCCGGTATTCATCCATACAGAAACACCCTCCATTGCAATATCTAATTGTTTCTTACATACATCCAGGGTATCCACCCTCCACCACTCCATCTGGAAGACTTGAGCACTCTACAAATAAGCAAGAATTTCTTAATATCGGCCCAAAGTCACTTTATATTGGTTCGAACCCAAGACTCCATGAGTTACTTTCAGAATTTCAGTTAATGCTTAACTTTTCCTTTTATTATTTTAGTCGTTTGGTGGTACAGAACTTGAGTATTGCTGAAAAAAAATTTTTGTTGAAGCTTTTTGTCTTGCACTCATTAGGACAGTTCACAAGAATACCAAATGTAAAGGGAACAATAATTTATACTGTATGAAGAGAGAGTGCTGGATTGGCTGGCAAGTGGACTCTGATTGGTAGAGGCATTGCCATGAAGAATGCACCAATTGATGGTGACTGACAGTTAACTGTCAAGCGTCGTTTGAAATTTAAACCAGGCACTTGACTCTGATTAGTCAAGGCATTGCCCTGAGCAATGAACCAGTGAATGGCTGTCACTTATTTTGTTTAGCTGAAACAGGTGCAGTGTATGTACATGTTCCCTCTGTCTGCAAAGAACAGGGCCCTGTGTATTAATATATGTAGCTTCCAGCACATGCAAATGCACCACATTGTGAGCCTGACTGATGATCTTAAGTTGGTTATCAGCATTATTCTTAGCATACTGAGGATTATTTAGCAATTGTTGTTTTGCTATTTTACGTACCCACATGTTCAGTTCTCTATCTTAGCCGTGCTCAGAGGTACCAAGTAAAGGGCACATGCTTCAAAGAAAGCTTGTTAACACGCTCATTTTACACACTTCCTTGCAGCAGTGGCCTTGCCATTCCTGCGATCTCCAGGTGATTAAATTTGATTTGTGAGTCAAAGCATCAAAGAACGAGACTCACACCTAAATGGCAAGTGCTGGCAATCCCATAATCGCCGGTCTTGGAATGTCATTTTGGAACTGGTCACTTGCCAATGCTTTCTGCTGGGAATGAGGGGTCAAAATGGGGAAAAGTTGAAAATTTAAACGAATCTTTCCCAACATACTAAAATCTCTGGAACTATCTGCCATCGGTCGACTATGACACAATCAATCTTAAATGGAATAGTTGCTACCATCCAAATTCTACAAGAATCATAATACTGTATTCAGGACCCCAGTTTTAAACTCAGGCGTGGTTGTGGTGGGCATATGGCGAGAGGGAGACTCCCGTGGAGCGTTCAACGTGCAACCCCAGTCATTGGAACACCCAGCTGCATTTGCGTGGTGCAGTCCTGTTTTCTGTCCAAAGTCGGCAGGAATTAACATTACAGCCGGTGACTGGGAGCAGGAAATTGGGTGGGAGGCTAATGCAGCTGAGAACTCAAGGGAACGGTCTCCACCACAAGGCTGACGTTACTGGCGGTGGGAGGGAAGCAGGCCTGGAAAAGCTAAAAGATTCCTTGCTGCTATTGGGCCACAAGGAATCCTCGTCATTTGTGCTGCTTCCCACCAGCTTTCTCTGGAGGGTTTTACCATCACAAGGGCGTAAATAACTTAAGCAGTAGGAGCAGGAATAGGCCGTATGGCCCCTTGAGCCTGCTTCGCTATTCAATACGCTAACGTCTACACTTTTCCATCATCTCCATTTTACCTCCCTACCCCCATATCGGTTACCCTCAATGCCCAAATATCTACCGATGTCAGTCTCGAAGATAACTCAGTGACTGAACATCCACAGCTCTCCTGCGTTAAAACAAAATCCAAAGATTCACAACCTTCAGCGTGAATAAATTTCCCCTCGTCTTTTAACCTGAGACTGTGACCTCTACTCCGAGTCCCTCCAGCCAAGGCAAATGGCCTCTCAGCACTTGTCAAGCCTTAGAGAAGAGAATGTTGAGAGGAGATTTGATAGAGGTATTCAAAATCAAGAGGGGCCCATTGGTATAAGGACCAGAGGTCACAGATTTAAGCTAATTGGCAAAAGAAGCAATGGTGAAATGAGGAAAAACTGTTTTTCAATGCATCAAATGGCTAGGATCTGGGATGCGCTGCCTGAGAGTGTGACGGGGGACAGGTTCAATCGAGGGTCAAGAGGGAATTAGATTATTGATAAGGAAGAATGTACAGGGGGATGGACAGTGAGGTGAAGGCGTGGGAGTGGCACTAGGTGAATTGCTTCTTCAGAGAGCTAGCAGGGGCATGACGGGTCGAATGGCCTCCTTCTGTGCTGTAACAATGCTATGGACAGAATTTTACAGCCTACGGGTGCCCGACCTAATCAGGCATAAAATAGCACGCAGCGACATCGGGCGAGCGACCCATCGTCATCACGCACATGCACGATATTTCGACCGGCGGGCGTGAGCGGGTGTCGGAGCCGCTCTCGCCATTAATTAGCAGGCCACTTAGGTCCATTAAAAAGCCAATTGATGGCAATTTCCCGTTGCCTGTGAGATTTTGCATTTGCCGCACGGGCAAAACGGACAGGCGGGCAGCCCACAATTTCAAAAACCTCATTGGGTCAGCAGTATTGTCATTGTGAGTAGTGGGGAGTATGGTACATAGTTTGCTGCTGGTGACTTATTGGTACTTGGCAGCTTCATCTCTGTTAGGGGCTTCATTCTCAGCATTTCCAGGCTCCATTTCAGGGCTCATTGGTGTCTCCAAAGACCTCCTGGAGGATTCAGACCATGTGGACCTTTCCAGGTGTCAGACAGCCTTCCCTTACCCTGGTAATGGGGATTGTGGTCTCCGCTGATGGCACCTCCTCTGATGAGGAAGAGAGGGGCAGAAGGGAGAGGAGGCCGGGTGTCCCAATGCAGCTTCCAGGGGAGGGACCTGTGGGGGGAGAGGTGCAGGTACAAGGGGCGCAGGGCCAGCAGGTAGTCCAAGGCGGAAGGGGCCGCAGATGAAGTCACTATCCTGCTGCCAGGGTTTACAGGCGGCAATGCAGCTACCTCAATATGTCCGAGGTGCAATGCTGAAGGAGGTTCTGCCTCTCAAGGGAGACAGTGACCTCCATTTTTCAGATGATTGGCCCTGAGGTCAGTTCCGACTGTGTGGGTGGAAACCCTATGCCAGTGGCTCTGAAGATCACAGTGGCTCTCAACCTCTATGCCTCTGGCTCTTTCCAGGGGTCAGTGGGGGATCTGTGTGGAGTGTCCCAATCAGCTGTCCACACTTGTGTTAAGCTGGTGACAGAAGCTCTGTTCAGGCAGGTACCGACCTCTATTCTTTACTGTATGAGTGAGGCCAGCCAGGCTGAGTGAGCCAGAGGCTTTGCCACGATTGCTGGGTCCCCCCGCATCCAGGGTGCTATAGACTGTACACATGTGGCCATCAAGGCACCAGCCAGTCAGCTGGGCTCTTTTGTCAACAGGAAGGGCTTCCACTCCATGAACGTGCAGATAGTGTGTGACCACAAGATGCTGATTCTACAAGTCTGTGCAAGGTACCCAGGCAGCTCCCATGACGCCTACATCCTCAGACACTCCCAGGTGCTGGGGCTCTTCAGTGGCTGGATGGATGGCTGCTGGGTGACAAGGGTGATCCATTGATAAGGTAGCTTATGACGCCTCTCCACCACCCAAGAACAGAAGCAGAGAACCGTTACAATATGTTTCTTGCCTCCACAAGGGCAATGATAGAGAGAACTAAAGGTCTTCTCAAGATTCGCTTCTGATGCCTGGACCGTTCAGGGGGCGCATTCAGGCTGTCGTCCTCTGGCCAGTGGAGCCTTTGATGGCCCCGCCTGGGAGGGAGCGGCCAGTTCCATGGCCGGCATCTCCCCAGTCGCCGCCACATCATCAGATGCCACGGTCACTGGCAGAGGGGCTGCCATCATCCAGAGTGAACTGAGAGGAGCCTGCAGAGATGTCAGGTAGCTTGTGCACCAATGTACGGTCACTTTGGACCTCCCTGCTCACCATTGATGGACGGGTACCTAGCTAGGATACAGGGTACCTCATCCATCTCCCACACAGACACTGACCACCTGAGGTCATTGCCTGTGTGAGGGCTGCAGGTCCAAGCGCAACCCCAGGTATCCCTCATTCTGTCCCTGGAGCTGCCTCTCCATCAGAGTCACCACTCTCTCAATGGAGGAGGCAGTACACTCGCCCATGACGGTCAATGCAGTACTCATGCTCCACATGGACTCCTCCATATCGGACACCATGGCACGCAGACCCTCATGGATCTCTGTCAGATCCTCCTGCACATCCCGTTGTACATCCAGCATCTACCGCCTAACGGGTGACTCCAGAACCTCACCATCTGCCTACAACTCAGCATCGTCCTGGTCTCCAGCAGTCCTCTGAACGCCAGTGCCCTGGGCACTCTCTGCCTCCACCTGCTCCTCAAGCGAGTGTAAAGCGAGTGTGCTCTGACATTCTAGCTGAAGATCTAACACCCACCGAGGTCCTGATATCTGCACAGGTGCCTGGTTCAGAGAGCGGGTGTGACGTAGGTGCACCTAGAGCCTGGTGAACCCCTGGCATCAGGGGCGGGTCTTTGGGGTCCTATGGTTGGGTGCGTGGTGGAAAACCTAAGGGAGAACAACGACATGTCATCAGTTTAAGCCATCACACTGTCACTGTTCATGCCAGGCACCCTGGTGAGACAATGGAGATCTGCATCATGGTGCCATCATCTTTCAATGATCAGTGGGGAACCCAGTTTTGAGGCTCCCATCAATGATGAGACTACACAAGAATGTTTGCAGCATCTGAAACTCTCACCTCTGTGCACTGCACTCTTACCTTCGTCTGACACACCAGCCTCTCCACGACCGGCTGACCGAGGTGCGTGGTGCCTCTCCAGGTCCAAGGAGTCCTGCTCATATCTGGAAAGGATTAGGAGGTTAGCAGGGCCTCTGCTGGTCCGTGGCCTTTCAATGTTGTTATGGGATGTCTTCTCCTGAAAGGACAGAGGAGCATTGATTAGTCCCCTCTCTACCTGCAGCGCCATTGCAGCCTGACCAACCCCACCTGAGGAGCACCTTGCAGGGCACATCTGAGTTGTGGCCCTTGAGCCGCAGGTACTCAGTCCAGGCAGCCAGGGCTCACCCCCTTGGCCAGCTCCAGTGTCATTGACAATTGGCACTCCGACTCTAACACCCCTGAGCACCATGGGGGGACAGCCAGACCTTAACACATCTCCACACTGATCCATGCCAACACGGTACTCACCCTTCCCGAGCGCAGCAGGTCATTAACCCCTTATGGCACTGGACCCACGTGCACCGCACCACATCATGGCCGCTGACCTGGGCTGCCACCTCCTCCCAAGCTCTTTCTGTCAGTTGCGGTGGCCTCCTCCTTCCATCTCTGGGGATGAGGGTGTCCCTCCTGGCAGCCACCTCCTCCAGGAGGACCGCGAGGTACTCATCAGGAAACCGGGGTGGGGGGCCGAGTGCCCAGTGCCCACCTGACCTGCCCTCCTGCTTGGCATCTGCAGCCGCATTACTCTCCATAATTTAGACCCGCCTGCTCACAACGCCGGAGTTTCCCTTGTTGCCGGCAGCCGCCCAGGGCCTGACTGTGCCGCTTTTAAACCGGCTGCCATGTCGCTGTTGGACCCAGCGATCGACAGGCCCCCACCCCCGCTCCCACCCCTGTCCCCGCCCCCACCCCCACCCCCACCCCCGCCCCCGCACCCACCCCCGCCCGCCCCCTGCCGGTCAGCGAAGAGCCATGTTTCACGCTGGGAGGGCCTTAATCCACCCGGCAGCGTGAAACCACAGTCAGGGGCCGATGGCGGGCAGCAGACCGTTTCCTGGCCGCTCTCGAGTCCGCCCACAGCACCCGCCCGGCAACCTCAAAATCCTGCCCTATGGTCGGCGAAACCCTCTAAGCATTTTATGGATTTCAATGAGATTACCCCTCATTCTTTTAAACTGGATAACATAGACCTATTCTGCTCAATCTTTCCTCATGGGACAACCCTCTAATCCCAGAAATCAATCTAATGGACTTTGGGTGCATCCCACTAAGGCAAGTACATCCTCCCTCTGGTAAGGAGACCAAAACTGTACACGTGTGGGTCCCCTGCGAGCTCGGGTAATAATTGCGTAATGTTTTTGGTCATATCAGCCTAATAAGGTCACGGTCCAAAATATCCATCGTTAAACTGGTGGCCAGGGAGCATGGGAAATCCTCTCCCTCCCTGACTCCCAACTTGGATTTTAATGACATGCCCGGCATCGCCCGGCAACAACGCCCAGCAATTATCCCATTACCGTGAGATAAAATCGAGCTCTAAGTAACGGGGATCCCCATCGCGCCTGGCCAGCATCAGGTGCAAATATTGATCAAATGTTCTCGAAAGTGAATTGAAGGAGCAGAGAGGGAGGGAATACTACTCCTACCTGCTGAGACCATTACACTTTTCATTTCCAGGCCTGTTGGGCCCAATCTAGTTATCATCTTTGAAAGGAAAGCAAATCAGAAGGATTAGAAAATGCAAAGTAAAGTCCACAAGAGACGTTTGCCAACATTCAGCTGAGGATATCCATGTACATCATGTAAGTTACTTGCGAGCTTTACTAACTATAAAAACTGCGGGTAATCCTTTTTCTCTTCGAGAATTAAGTTCACAACAGCATAAATAAAAGTGCTCTGTCCATATTTCCCTTACATAATCTCTTTAACAGTGGAACTGTGGGGAAGGTTGACATTTTTCCAGGTGCCTATAAAAGAGGAATAATTTTGTTAATGCTTTATGAATTCTTCTATTCATGTAAAAGGTTACATCTGTGCTGTAGCTCCCATTAACCACCTTGTGTTGAAAAGAGTTACAGTAATTTTATTAAATTACAATACAGATGCCATGAATCATATTGAATGAGGTCAGGCAGTATAATTTATTCTCCTATGAGGTAGTCAATAGTAAGAAATTAAACACAGCTGCCTCCTTTAAGGTTTCACATATTTTAATTATAAATCATGTTTTTGTTCATACAGAAAATTAATAGCACAAAGAACCTGATCTTGGCATCACGAATCAACAGATTAAGGCTCTGGCAGTTTGAAAGATCTGGGTTGAAGCTTAACATTTGGCTCAGACATTTAAACTCGAACTTTCCTTTGTTGGAAATCACCTTCGGGATGACATCATAGGCTGCACACATGGCCTGAAAATCAGGCCGGAATGATGTCATTCATCATTGGAAAGGGAGGAAAGCAGCATTGTGATCAGTCAGCACCACCTCCCCTCTCCCAAGCTCACCCCCCCCCCCCCACCCTCCACCACCCTCCACCACCCTCGATGGGCAGTTAGGAATTGCATTCGCAAGTGCAGAATTTCACACATCTGTGGAACCTGCAGCTAAAGAAAAGAGAGACCCATATTTGTGTAACGCTTTTTCATGATCAACGGATGTCTCAAAGCACTTTACAGCCAGTGATGCACTTCTGGAGTCTGGTCACTGTTGTAATGGAGGAAGTGTGATTTCGCACAAAGCCAACTCCCACAATCGTCAATGTACTAATGGCCAGATAGTCTGTGTTTTGTGCTGTTGACTGGGGGATAAACATTGGCCAGGACGCTGGGGGATAACTCCCCTGCTCTTCTTTGAAATAGCGCCATGAGGTCTTTTATGTTCACCCGAGTGGGGGCCTCGATTAAACAGACGGCACCTCTGACAGTGCAGCACTCCCTCAGTGCTGCACTGGAGTGTCAGCCTTGATTTTTGCAAAAATGGCAGCATTGAATTACAATAACTCAGAGAGCAAATTAATACACTACTATCTGAAAAGAAAGCAGCGTGTGAGGAAATATAAGGCCAGAGCAATTGAAGAAGCACTTTGGTGTTCTAATGGGAAGAACTAGGGTGACAAGAACTAAACATGGGAATTGTATTAGAGCCTTAAAATAAGGGGTAAGACTGAAATGGGGAGAAGTTTCTTCACTCAAAGGGTTATGAATCTTTGGAAGTCCATAACCCAGAGAGCCGCGAATGCTCAGTCCTTGCATGTGCATATATAAGACAAACGTTGATAGATTGTTGGGTACTAAGGAAATTAAGGAATATGGGGATAGTGCAGGGAGATGGAATTACTTTAGAAAATCAGCCTATTCCAGCTCTTATTTCTTATGTTCCTTTTATCTCATGTTCCTATTACCTCAAGTATAGCAGGTTTAGGGGTGATCTGATCAAGGTGTTTAAAATGGTTAAAAAAAATCAGTAAGGTAGATACAGCGAAACTACTTCCTCTAGTCTAGAGTCAAGAACGAGGGGGGCTGGGGGATCATATTATATGCCATTTAGGAGGGAAATCAGGAAGCATTTCTTTTCATACAAAGCAGAATAGAAATTTAGCATTCTCTCCACAAAAGGCTGTGGATGCTGGGACAATTGGAATTTCCAAGACCAATATTGATAGAGTTTTGTTAGGTAAGGGTGTCAAGAGATATGGAACTAAGCCATTTCAATGGAGTTAAGATTCAGATCAGTCATTACAGGTGGAGAAGACTAGAGGTGATGCTGTAGTCCTCCTGCTCTTCAGCATCTATGTAATGGACTTGATGGACCAAATGTGCTGTAATGCCTCTCTAACTCTATGATTAACATATCTTCACGATGGCATCCTCATTTTTCAAGTATGTCCAAGCTATAAATGTATCTTACAGCCCTGTGATTACCAATAATGGGAGCGAGATCGGCTGAGATGTTTTGAGAATGGAAAGAGGAATATATTTGCCCCTCGGGCATCCCCAGTTGGCCCACAGATGGGTAAATGGGGTTTCTGCCGCTCTTTCACCAAAGCAACCGTGGCTTTTCAGGAGAGTCCCTCTCCCCGCTGCTCCCCATCAGAGGGAATTTATAGCATGTGTGTGCAGTCAACATTTTTCGGAACAATGAGTTCAGGAATGTACAAGATAAAAATTATTGATGTATATGAATTCGCTGGAGAAGTGGGAGAAATAATTTACAGCACTGATATAACCAGCCCTTGACTGTGATAAGACCCATAACCTTTTACAAAGTCACTAGTTTAGCCAGCATAATATATTAAAGACAGGAACTTTGGTTTGCATAAGCATTAGTGTCACATATAAAATAGCGTTCTGCAAACAGAAAAAGGATGTAGATAAGAAAACTATGTCGTTGACACGTGCTACTGTTTTCTTAAAGAGACAGGTGTTTTTGAAACTGCATAGGCCAAGTTAGCCCCAGACCTCTGCTTTTATTTCCAAATGTAGCCTGGACATTGCTGGGGATGATTCTAACCATCAAAAATTGAATGTACTTGTGACAAATTCCTCTCTCTTTTTGACTAAGACTTTAAATACATTAACACCCTCATTATAATAAAGGGGAGAAGATTTTCAGCGGAGTGCAGCAAATGGCCTGTCACTAATATTAAAAACTGCAATTTATTGACCTCCGATGTGGAACACCCGAGATTTTATTTTAGCTCAAACTCAGTCATGATCCAGACATGCCTTATGTCAAACCTGTAAAGCTCAGAGAATGTTGAACCGGGGAGGGAGAATGCCTTCCGTGTTGGAAGTGTTTGTAGAGGGGGGGAGCATCTTTCCAATTCCCCCAAAAATGTCATCCAATCTCCCACCAGGGAGCTGATTGGAATCTGGGTTTTGGTTCGATGACCAGCAGCCTGAATCATCCACTATTTTCCTATGTGGTGGGACATTTTGCTACTCAGTTCTGAATGTCACCAATTCACTGTTTTTTTTTCAGATTGAGAATCCAATAAAATTAGCAATCAGTCAGACTGTCCATTATGATTCAAACCTTCTGCCGATGTAGAATTTAGTCGTTCTCAGAGGACGTTTACAAACTGCACTGCATACGAGGCAAAATTAAGTTTGTATTCTGAGGACCAAGACTTACTAAACACAACCACATATAAATATTGTGCAGCTCAGAGGCTGGGAGTTCAGTGGTGAGCAACTCACCTCTTGACTCCTCAAAGCCTATTCACCATCTACAATGCACAAGACACTTGCCTGGATGAGTGCAGCTCCATCAACACTCAAAAAGTGCAACACCATTCGGGACAAAGCAGCCTGCTAGACTGGCAACCCATGCACCATCTTAAACATTCACTTCCTTCACCACTGGTGCATAGTGGCAGCAGTGTGTACTAAATACAAGACATGCTCCTCCAACAGCACCTTCCAAACCCATGGCCACTACTACCTAGAAGGACAAGGGCAGCAGAGAGATGAGAACACCATCACCTGCAAGTTCCCCTCCAAGCCACTCACCATCCCCACTTAGAACTACATCAATGTTCTTTCACTGTCGCTGGGTCAAAATCCTGGAACTCCCTCCCTAACAGCACTGTGGGTGCACCTGCACCACATGGACTGCAGCGGTTCAAGGAAGGCAGCTCACCACCACCTTCTCAAGGGCAATCAGGGATGGGCAATAAATGTTGGCCTAGCCAGTGACGTGCATGTCCCATGAACGAATAAAAAAAATTCATTGTACCAGAGGCATTTTTCCTCCATTATAAAACTTTATGGTAGTAAAATTATAGCTGTTGTATAATCTTCACATGCCATGTCAGCATACTCAATCATCACAATAAAGAGGTTTTTTAAAATTCATTTATGGGTTGTGGGCATCGCTGGCTGGGCTAGCATATATTGCCCATCCCCAATTGCCCTTGAGAACTGAGTGGCTTGCTAGGCCATTTCAGAGGGGCAGTTAAGAATCAGCCACATTGCTGTGGGTCTGGAGTCACATGTAGGCCAGACCAGGTAAGGATGGCAGATTTCCTTCCCTAAAGGACGAAACAATGGTTTCATGGGGCTGGATTTTGCCGTCGGTGAGCAGGGGACAGGGTCGGCTCACTGAAGGCAAAATGATGCGGGGTGACGTTGGGGAGGAACCCCCGACATCATCCCGCCCCGTTTAAATTTTCAGGAAGTCGGGGGCACAGCAAGATCATCCACTCGCCCACCTGTCAATGGCCAATTGAGGCCATTGACAGGATAATTAAAACAATTAAAGGCCCTGCCCGTCCAACCTTAAGGTTGGCAGACAGGCCAGGAGCCCCAGCGGGGAATAGAGAAAACACGAAACCTCATCCAGCGGCGGGATGAGGTTTCATGTCGGGTTTAAAAAAGTTTATTAAAGTTTCAGTGAAATTTATTAACATGACCCATCTCGTGTAACATTGTCACATGAGGGGGATATGTTAAGGATTTTACTATTTTTCTATTTTTAAAGTTTACTCAGCTCTCAGCGATCTCCCCGAGGCAGCACTTAGTCTCAGGGAGATGTGCGCTCATTCGTGCGCATGCGTGAAAGAGCGCACTCCCGCATTTGGGGAATCCCCTCCCCACCGCCCGCACAGGAAGTACATAGCGCTTCCCACCGGACGTCACGCTGGGCGGCTCTTAATTGGCCTGCCCACTTAAAATGGCGGCGGGGCCCACTTCTCCAGCGGGGATTGGCTCCCCGCCCACCAGGGATTGGGTTGGGCCCGCCCGCCTGGCAGAAAATTCTGCCCCATAGACACGATTAGACTTTAATTCCAGATTTTTTTTTTATTGAATTCAAATTTCACCATCTGCCGTGGTGGGATTCAAACCCGGGTCCCCAGGGTATCACCCTGGGTATCTGGAATACTCGTCCAGTGACGATACCACTATACCACCGCCTTCCAAATGTCAAGTGTAGTTCAACTGCTACATACAGGCGTTCTTTAGGCTTCTCAAAATGACATTTCTCTCTCCAGGAAGCACCCACAGCAAAGAAGGACTGAGTCAACATTCTGACAGAAGGTATTCGGCACGACAAGAGTCATTTTCACCATCGTGGCTGGGGCAGTGAACTAGTGGAATGGAATAGCAGCCCAATACAGAACCCACCACTGAAATTAATGGATACTAAAGTCAAGCACATTCCTAGTGCAAAAGCAAAAATACTGTGAATGCCGGAAATCTGAAATAAATCAGAAAATGCTCAGTGGGCCCGGCAGCATCTGCGGAGAGAGAAACGGAGTTAACATTTCAAGCTGATGACCTTTCATCAGGGCTGTATAATGGGCATATGCGATCCACTCTCCTAGTTTACTGCTCAAGTAGTGAAAATTAACCCCGATATATGTGGTGGGACAACCCCAATATGTATGGCGGGGCAATCACCCCAGATGGGTTACTGTACTCCCATTTTATGTGATTGAAAACCTCACAAGAATGCAAAAAATCATAGCAGGAAGTGACCATACAGCTCATCGAGCCTGCTCTGCCACTCAGTATGATCTCGACTGTTCTCCTGCCTTAACTCCGCATTCCCGCCCACTCCGCTTCTCCCTTGATTTCCTGAGGGACCAAAACCCTGCCTTAAATGTGTTCAACGATGGAGCATCCACAACCTTCTGGGGTAGAGAATGCCAAAGATTCACAGCCCTTTGAGTGAAGAAATGTCTCTCATTTCAGTCCTAAGTGAGTGGCCCCAATCCTGAGGCTGTGCCTCCATGTTCGAATTCCCCGGGGTGAGTATAGAACAGGGGCTAGACTTCCCCTGCATGTCGAGGACCGGGCCCTGTTCACATTGGCTCAGTGAGTTGTTGGCAAAAAAGCCTCAGCCACGGCCGCCAAGAATGGGAAAGGTTAGCCAGGAGGAAAGATTGGATACGCTGGGGTTGTTATCTTTGGGACAGAGGGGAGATTTAATTGGGGTGCACCATATTATGAGGGCCCTAGATAGAGTGGGTAAACAGAACCTATTTCCCTTACCAGAGAGGTCAGTAACCAGAGGGCATAGTTTTAAAAGTAATTGGCAGAAGGGAGTTGAGGAGAAAATCTTTCACCCGGACAGGATCTGGAACTCACTGCCTGGATGGGTGGTAGAGGCAGAAACCCTGATCCCATCTAAAAAAACACTGGGATAGGCACTTCAAGTGCTGAAACCCACAGGGCTATGGGCCAAGAACTAGAACTAGAACTAGAGATTAGACTGGATAACTCTTTTCTGCAGGTACAGACAGATGGGCCAAATGGCCTCCCTCAGTGCCTTATATTTTTTAATGCTTTTATGCTTCTGAATTGAGACCGTCAGGGGAAATCTGTTGGCTTTGGTCTGCTGTAATAATAGACAACCTGACCCGTCTTCTGACCAGGCGCATAGGGTGGGGTGTGTGTGCGAGTGGTGGTGGTGGGTGGGTGGGGGGGGGTGGTGGGATTTGCTGAGGGCCGGTGTAAAGCAGCAGCAAGTCTTGGAATGGGGCAATCTGGTGTGACAATAGCCCTGGTCGCTTCCTCGAGCTTGAGAGAGCTCTGCTCTACCTCGCGGCCTCTCAAAAAGAAATAAAAATGGACCTTTTGGCCTCTGAAGAAGAGTCACAGGGGCTCAAAATGTTGAGTCAGGGCAGAATTTTTCCCTCATTGGATGTGTGTGTGCCCGGCCCGAACGGGCGGAAAATAGCGTGTGATGACGTCGGGCGAGCGTCCCAACGTCACCGGGCACTGGCACAATATTTCGGTCGGTGGGCGCACACGGGAGTCGGCGGTGTGCCTGCCAACAATTCAGAGGGCTGTTAAGCCCCTTAATCAATCAATTAAATTGAATCTTTCCCTGCCTGTCCAACCTTACGGTTGGCAGGCGGGCAAATAGGCCAAACGTCCTTTGCATTTTTTGCGAAACCTCATCCATGGGGTTGGTCCATGGACCAGTGATTAAAAACAAAACTTTTAAAACTCATTTCTAACACGTCCCTGCTCAGGTGACAGAATCGCACGAGGGGGACATGTTTTCCTCACTTTTCAACTCTTTATTTTTAATGGTATAAATCTTCAGCTCCCTGTGGCAGCTCTGTGCCTTCAGGGGGCTTCCTGTGAGCGCACCCCACCCGCATGCGCTGACTTCCGCGCTCACCCTCCTCCCACCCCCACCCAGGCAGCGCTCAGCATTTCGGCGCGCGATTCACGCCGGTGATTGGCCAGCCAGCGTGAAATCGCAGTCGGGACCCAGGGATCGGTCCCGCGGCCGCTCCCGGGCCCACACGTCATGCCCGCCCGACGGGGTAAAAATCCTACCCTCTGTTTCTCTCTCTCTCCACAGATGCTGCCAGACCTGCTGAGTTTTTCCAGCATTTTCTGTTTTTATTTCAGATTTCCAGCATCCGCAGTGTTTTGCTTTTACCTTCTGGGCTCTCCTTTGGCTGAGTTGCTTACGGAATAGGCTGGCATGTCATAAACCCCAGTGCCTTGGAGGCGTTTTTGGTGGGCGGAAAGGCTTCCAAATCTCACACCCCTCCGCCCCACCCCCCCACACAAGGTCAGTCATTCCCTAGTGCTTGGTCATATTTATAATGTGAGTGCAGAGTGTGTGTTCCACCCCAGTTGCCCCAGTGTCAGTAATGTTGTTTCGTTCTCGCTCCCATTCTACTTATAACTTACTACCTATCGGCGTGGACATGATGGGCTGAATGGCCTCCTTCCGTGCTGGACATTTCTAAGATTCTATAATGTGGTCTACTTTCGATCCTCGCTGCAAAGATCTGAAGTTGGGCACTCAGTAGCGTAAGACTGAGTCAGCACTCTCCGCACTGGTGACATCCCTACACGAAACTTCACTGCGGGGAATGTCAAACCGTGTGGAAGCCAGGGTCTGCAAACAATTTTAAAATGAGACTTTACTTTCTGAGCCGGTCCCTGAGTTTGAAATTCTTCCAAATTCCCTGCGGTTTCAAAACCACGGTGGGGGGGAGGGTGGCGGCAGAGATTGGAGGGGGGTAAGATTATGGATAGCACTGTCAAAGAATTGTCCACGAGATCAGTTTGCACTAAAATCTTGCGTCACAAATCACCTCGTACTCACAGCGCCCAGAAAAATTGGCCTATTTCCTTCTGCAGTGTGCAAAATTATCACCCTTTTAAAGGTCCATAAATAAATCTATCTATTTATTTCTGCCTTGGTGCTGTTATCCTTTAAGCTTGATTTATTTAAATACCTTGCGTTTTATGGCGAGGCCAATTTTTTTTCTTTGTAAAACAAAGATGTTCAGTAAGTTTGATTAACGATATTTTTTAAACCTGTACCGGGTGGGTAATCAAGAAGACGACTGGATCATTAATAATCTTCATTATTCCCAGAAATGTTACACATCACTTTTACAAAATCATTATCCGTCTTGATAAAGGAAAATTGATTTTTAAAAAGTACATATACCATTTACTTATTCATAATTCATAAGAGCCCTGACAATTGTTATGGACTTTTTTGATGTAGAACAGAAATATCTCTGCAAACTTCAGACAATTCATCAATCCTCATTTCCACTTGACTAAATCTGCAATTTTCCATTTTACACAATTATCTTGAGTGC
Organism: Cetorhinus maximus; assembly: GCF_964194155.1. Taxonomy (NCBI): domain Eukaryota; kingdom Metazoa; phylum Chordata; class Chondrichthyes; order Lamniformes; family Cetorhinidae; genus Cetorhinus; species Cetorhinus maximus. The sequence goes on from NC_135892.1 coordinate 5,259,384, forward strand.
ACTCCCACGAGCTCTGGATCTGCTCTGCAACTGAACAGGCAGGCCCATCTATCATCAGGATGATAGCACTTTATTAACAGATTAGGGATCAACGAGCGCCCAAGAAAAAAATGGCCCTGTTTTTTAACCTTCATAAATAAGGCCTATTCCTTTCTAACCTCCAGTCGATTGTAGGCAAAATCTCCCGGCACATCCCACCCAAACATTATGAATGAGAAATTCCACTGTATAGGTCTTCCTGTTTCCTTCGGAATACAGCCAATTCACATAGCGATAATAGTTTCTGGATGTCAAAGGTAAGTGATGTTATTAATATCTTTTATCATGGTGTCATTCTAACGCCCTGTAGTGATGGCAGAGATTAAATGAATTGCTATTTAATCATTTTCCATCGTAGCTCGGCCATTATTAATGGCCAAATCCACTGTGCTCATGTGAAATGTTCTGTCCACCATTTTAGAAGAGGCTTTAATCCATTGGAAATGAATGGAATAACGCCATTATTAAATAGAAAGGAGAGAAATGTTGGGTGGACACGCTGAGGGTTCACCTGCTCATTGACACCAGTGGTCATTTGTTGGCTTAGGTGCTAAAGGCAAACCGGAGAATCTTCAGTTCAGAAAGAGTCAACAAAGGTCTTTGCTCTACTTGACAGAGAGGATATGTTTACAGGAAACACTGTCGAGGGGCGGTGGGGGGGTGGTGGGCGGTGGGGTTGTTGTTCACAGAACTCAATAGGGCAAATTTCCCTCTCTGGCTGGAAAGGATCGGAGGGAGCTCCATGAACTAGCGCTACTCCTCTGCCTTCCTAATCTTGTGCTACCATTGTATCTCTGTATCTCCTTTCTTACACTTTGAAGTTGTCCACCGAGCCACCCTATCCTCCTGTTTCATTGGCCTTCCCACCTGATGCATCTGCCAGCTGGTAACCACTCAAATTTGAGGTTTTGTTTTATATAGAATGCACGGCACAGAAATAGGCCACTCGCTTCACTGGTCCATTCTGGTCATGTTCCACAGGGGGCTCCTCTGACCCCTCTTCAGCGAACCCCATTGTCAAAAATTTCTAATCGAATATTGCTGAAAAGAGAAACATGCTATTGAAGCTTCTCATCTTGCATTCATCAAGGACAAACACACGAATGTCAAATTTCAAACCATTGCAGCGATTTATACGACAGGAGAAAAGGATGCTGACTGGTTGTCAGGTGGCCCTGATTGGCCGAGGTGTTGCCAATGGAGAAAACAACAGAGAATTATAGGCTCCCCAAATTCCCTGGTAGTTCAAAAAAAGGTGCAAGGGCTGGAACATATTCCTTTTCTTTGCAGAGAAAGAGTTCCTGCAAATAAAAATATGTCACTTATAGCAGGTATAAATGAGCCGTGTTACCAGCTCGACTGATTACCTTAAATTGGTTGTTAGTGTAGCTATTAGCGCACTCAGGATTGTTCAGCCAGTGCTGCCAATTGTGGAATCACATCTAACAGTAGGCGTTTTGTTTTGGGTTCTGCGAGTGCGGGCTGGTTGAGTATGGTCTGTACTCTGCTTATTACAAGCAACTGAAGGAACCTGGGGCAGAATTTCCCCGTTGTCCTGTGGGGGACAGACCCCGCACATTCACACGTAAAATGACGCGGGGTGACGTCAGGCAAGCGTCCTGACATCACCAAGCAGCATCGCGATATTTGACTGGGCGGGCGCACGATGATGTCCGACAGGTTCCCGCAATTAATTAACAGGCCACTTAAGGCCCTTAAGTGTGCGATCGACGGCGATTTTTTCAGCGCCTGTGCGATCTTCGGGTCAGCGCATGGACGCAACGGGCAGGCGGGAAGGACGCATTTGTATTAACCTCATCCACAGGCAGGATAAGAGGGCTCAGTGGGGTCGTGAATGTGCACAGGCAAGTATTTATTTCGGAAAGTTTTACAAACTTGCCTGGGTGATCTGCAGCACTTCAAAGCGCATCCCAGCTGCTTTGTCTGGACTCTTAACCTTCAGGTCAGCACTCTGCAGTGAGGAACCTTTTCTGGGCCTGCAGGTTTCAGGAAGCCTTCCCTCAGCCTGGGAATGGGAGCTGAACTCTCCACTGGAGGCACTTCCTCTGAGGAGGAAGGGAGGGCTAGAAGGGGGAGGAGGCCAGGAGTGCACATTCAGCCTCCAGGGGAGACACCTTTGGGAGGTCAGGTGCAGGCACAAGGGGCGCAGAGCCAAGAGGTTGTCCAAGGTGGAAGGGGCCACAGAAGATGCCACTATCCTGCTGCCAGGGTTTACAGGCGGCGAAGCAGCTACCTCAATATGTCTGAGGTGCAGTGCTAAAGGAGGCTCCGACTCTCAAGGGACACAGTCACCTCCATCTGTCAGATGATTGGCCCTGAGATCTCCCCTAACTGTGTGGGTGGACACCCCATGCCAGTGGCTCTAAAGGTCACAGTTGCCCTCAACTTCTATGCCTCTGGCTCCTTCCAGGGCTCGGTTGGTGATCTTTGCGGTGTCTCCCAATCAGCTGTCCACACTTGTGTCAAGCAGGTTAGGCATGGTCAGACGTGCATTGACCTTCATCCACTACCGTTGGGACCAGGCAAGCCAGACAGAGTGAGCCAGACACTTCGCAGCCATTGCTGGCTTCCCCCATGTCCAGGGTGCTATAGACTGTACACATGTGGCCATCAAGGCGCCAGCAGGTGAGCCCAGTGCCTTCGTCAACAGGAAGGGCTTCCGCTCCATGAACGTGCAGATAGTGTGTGACCACAGGATGCTGATTCTACAAGTCTGTGCAAGGTACCCAGGCAGCTCCCACGACGCCTACATCCTCAGACACTCCCAGGTGCCGGGGCTCTTCAGTGCTCCAGCCCGGCTGGATGGATGGCTGCTGGGTGACAAGGGCTATCCCCTCAGAAGGAGGCTCATGACGCCTCTCCGCCATCCAAGAACAGAAGCTGAGCAGCGGTACAATAGGAGACACGGCTCCACAAGGGCTGTGGTGGAGAGAGCCATCGGTCTTCTCAAGTTGCGCTTCTGATGCCTGGACTGCTCAGGGGGCGCACTCCAGTACCCCCCAGATCGCGTGCCGCTGATAGTGGTTGCATGCTGCACTCTCCACAATCTTGCGCTGGAAAGGCGGGATGCAGTGGACGATGAAGACGTTGATGCAGTGTCTGTGGCTGCACACGATGAGTCCAGCAGTGAGTCCGAGGATGAGCACGCACAGGGAAATGCTGAGGGGGTAGACGCTGACCGGGGCATACTCCAGGGAGGCAGGGACACCCGGGCGGCTTTAATCCAACAAACCTTCAGCTAGCACAACATATATGGACCTCCAGGACAAGCCTGGGCTGTCAACTCGACACTCAACACCTAAGTGCAAAATCTGCCAGGTTAGGAACAGCAACTAAGGGCCTTGTTAACAAAGCTGAATGTCCAACAAAGCACTCATTACAGTTTTGGAAACCATACACATGCAGAAGAAAAGAGGCACCTTCAGCCATGGTGACAATACCTGAATTTTATGTGTCAAGCAAAGCAACTTATTACAAAAAAAAGACCGAGTGTTACAAATCAAATCAAACCATAAAGACCTCATCTCGGGCCAACACAAAAGCACCAGTGATAAATCCGTGGTGTGCCTAAGGTGCCTTATGTTTACGTTTCCGGGTGCTACGTCTTGGTGCTGCCCCCTCGCTGGGAGTGGTATCTGAGACAGCTGCTGACTCTGCTGTCCTGTTGACCTCGATGACCTTGGCAGTCGTCCTCTGGCCCGTGGAGCCTGTGCTGGCCCCGCCTGGGAGGGAGCTGCCAGTTCCACAGCTGGCATCTCACCAGATGTCGCTGCCCCACTGGATGCAACGGTCACTGGCAGAGGGGCAGAGGAGCTGCCACCCTCATCCGGAGCGCCCTGAGAGGTGCCCGCAGAGATGACAGGCAGCTGCTGCGCCGACGTGAGGTCACTTCGGTCCTCCCTGCTCACCGTGGCTGGATGGGCACCGAGCTGGGAAACTTGGTGCCCAGACCATCTCCCACACTGACACTGACCAGCTGAGGTCAATGCCGATGTGAGGGCTTGCTGGTCAGAGCACGTCCCCAGGAAGCCCTGATGGGTCTCCTGGAGGAGTCTCTCCACGAGAGTCACCACTCTCTCCATGGAGGACACATGGCTCATTGAGGCTCATTGCTTCGGCGATGGCCCACGTAGACTCCTCCACCACGGAGACCAAGCCAAGCATAGCCTCATGTATCTCCCCCAGATGCTCCCGCACACCCGGCCGCATTTCCTGCAGCTGCTGCATCGTGGACGACTCCAGAGGGACATCATCAGGCACCCACTGAGCATGTGCCTGGTCCCCTGCAGACCTCCAACTGCTGGCGCCATGGGCACTCTCTGTCTCTGCCAGCTCCTCCAGCGACTGTGCAGCGCCCTCACTGCTGTGCCCCGGGACACTAGCCGATGTTCTAACTCCCACCGAGGTGCTAGTATCTGCGCTGGTGCCTGTCTGGCAGAGATAATGTGACGCTAGTGAGACTTCAGGCCCCTCAGGTGTGAGAGGGGCCTCTGCTGCTCCTCCTCCCAGCCCTGCTCCGCTGATGCTGAAAGGAAGAACAAGGACATTGGATCAGTTAACGTGGAGACAATGTCAATGTGCATCCCTGTCCCCCAGATCATTATGTGCTCATCCTTCCATAAGCAATGGTCAAGCCATGTTGCAAACTTCAATCACTGAACATTCAGCACTGCCAAAGCTGCTGGGAGAACAATGGTGCCCTCACTGCTGGGCAAACATACCTGCCCATGGCACCCCTGCCTCACCGACACCGGTGGACCTGGGCACATGGCGCCTCTCCAGATACAGGGCCTCGTGCTTGAAACGTCTTAGAATGGTGATCTGCGTCTGGCCACCGCCAGCCCTCACCCGCTCAGCGTCATTATGTATATTCTTCTCCTGAAAAGGAGAGAAGAGCATTGATTAGTGCCACTTGTACCTGGACTCTCTTCGCGGACGGCCCACCCCAACCAGAGTGGGACATTGCAGGGCTCCAAAGCCTCCTCACCCGCTGCTGCCCAACACTCACACAAAGATGCTAGGCCTGCTCCCCACCATCTCCCAGCACCCCCCTTCACCACCACCCCCCACCACCTTGGCCAAATGCTGCCTACATCACGTTAGGCGCCACACGGTCTAACCTTCCATAGCAAGGAGGCACAAGCACGTGGAGCGCAGAGGGCAGCAGATCGATCGGTGCCAACGCCACCTTGAAGCTCCCCTCCCAGCATCTCATCGCCCTGACTTTGACATGTCCTGGAGTTCCAGCTCTGCGCCTGGGGGCAGCTCCTCCAGGTTGCCCCCAAAACAGTCATGTGGGTCTCAGTGTACCACATGCTGCGGGGGCAGAACCCATCTCTTCACCACCCTCTCAGGGTGACCTCGGCATGGGCAATATCTGCCCACCCAGCGAAGGACACATGTCGTCAATGATTCAATGCAGTCACTGCACTCAGACTTAGGGGGAGGGGGTGGCACCAGGGGTGAAAGCCGACCTGCTGGGTTAAGTGACCAATGCCAACATGGTCCTCACCCTTCCTGAGCGCAAAAGGTCATTGATGCGCTTGCGACACTGGATCCAGGTGCACCACACCACATCACGGGAGCTCACCACCTTCACCACCTCCTCCCAGGCACGTTTCGTCATGTGGGGGGGCCTCTTCCTCCCATCCTGGGGGACCAGGACCTCCCGCCGTGTTGCCACCTCCTCAAGGAAGGCAGCAAGGCAATCATCAGAAAAACGAGGGGCACACTGACGCCCCCCTACCCTCCGGCCTGGCCTATCCCACTGCCCTATCCTCCGGCCTGGCCTGTCCCACTGCCCTACCCTCCAGCCTGGCCTGTCCCACTGCCCTACCCTCCGGCCTGGCCTGTCTCACTGCCCTACCCTCCGGCCTGGCCTGAACCACTGGCCTACCCTCCGGACTGGCCTGTCCCACTGCCCTACCCTCCGGCCTGGCCTGAACCACTGCCCTACCCTCTGGACTGGCCTGTCCCACTGCCCTACCCTCTGGCCTGGCCTGAACCACTGCCCTACCCTCTGGCCTGGCCTGCTCACCAGGAGCCCTCTGCTGTGGCCTTGCATTTGCCATTGTGAGCAGCCTAGAAACGACTGCCAGACTTTCATTTAAACAGGCTGCCGGGTGGCCATTGGACCCAGCGGTCTGTGCACGCCCGCCGCTGCCCACACACTGCCACTATCCACGGGAGTCGAGAAATATTCTGGGTGGGCCTTAAATGGCCTGCCTGCGAAAAAGGCGGCGTGGACCTGATCAGGTCTGCGCCCGCCCATGCCTGCTCTGGCTCCACCCCCCCGCCAACCGGAAAATTCAGGCCATGATGTTTGATTTGATGAGCCAATCACTCAGACATACGGCCTATGTACCTGGCATCACACCAGCAGTCAAATTCTTACACAAATTGCTCTATTGTGTGGTCGGCAGAATGTCTATTTTGACTGATGGCAGCATCCTGTTAGTGGGCCAATCCCGTAGTATAAATTGTGGTGATCATTTGAAATTTGGCATTCTTGTGTTTGTCCTGACGAGTGCAAGACGAAAAACTTTGACTCTCTCTTCTCATCAATATTCAAGTTCTGAACTGCCTACCCCTTTTTCCTCATATGTTTTTCTAACTTCCACTTAAAGGCATCTATGCAGCAGCAAGTTCCAAATGTTCACCATCTCTGAGTAAAGAACTTTCTTCTGAATTCCCAATTGGATTTATTAGTGATTATCTTTCTATTTAAGGTCTCTAGTTTTAGTCTCCCATATAAGTGGAAGCATCTCCGCCATGTTGACCCTATCAAACATTTTCAGAATTTTGAAGGCCCCAATCAGGAGACTTCTTAACCCTCTCTTTTCTACAGGAAAGAGCCCTATCCTGTTCAATCAGTCCTGAGAGATATAAAACCTCAGTTCTGCTTTCATCCTTATAAATCTTTTTGGCACCTTCTCCAGTGCCTTTTATAATATCTTTTTAATAAAATGGAGGCCAGATGTGTACAATGTACACAAAGTGTTGTCTAAGCAAGGTTTGATACAAGTTTTAACATCGCTTATTTTCAGTCCCCTCGCAATGAACCCCAGGACTGTGCTTACTTCTTTAGCTTGTCTTGCTGTTTTTAATGATTTGTGTATCTGTAGCCCAGAGCCATTTGCTCCTTTACCCCTTTCACACATGTGTTTTTTTAAGAAGTATGTAACGTCCTTATTTTTCCAACCAAAATGCATCACTGCACTCTTACCTACAATGGAATTCAATCTGCTAATCGCCTGTCCTGCCTTTATTCTTTCACAGGATGTGGGCGTCGCTGGCAAGGCCAACATTTCTTCCCCATCCCTAATTGCCCTTGAACTGAGTGGCTTGCAGTTAAGAGTCAACCACATTGCTGTGGGTCTGGAGTCATGTGTAGGATGATAGATTTCCTTCCCTGGAGGACATTAGTGAACCAGATGGGTTTTTAACAGCAATTGATGATAGCTTCATGGTCACCACTATTTTTTTCTTTATTCATTGGATGTGGGCATCACTGGCCAGGCCAGTATTAATTACCCATCCCTAGCTTAGAGGGGTCTGGAGTCACATGTAGGCCAGACAACAACACATGGACATCAGATTTCCTTCCCTAAAGGACATTAGTGAACCAGATGGTACAACAATGGTTTCATGGGCATCATTAGACTTTAAGTTCCAGATTTTTAATTGAATTCAGATTCCACCATCTGCTGTTGTAGGATTCAAACCCAGGTCCACCAGAGCATTACCTTAGGTCTCTGGGTTATGAATCCAGCGATAATACAACTGTGCCACCGCCTCCCCTAGCTTTCTATTTCACATTTTATTAAGTGAAATTCAGCCACCATGGTATGAATTGAACCTGTGTTCCCCAGAGCATTAGCCTGGGCCTTTGGGTTACTAGTCCAGTGACATAACCACTAAACCACCGTCTCCCCTTGAAGTTTATTAATGAGAAACTGTTTTGAGGTTGTGCAAGGCTCTTGCTGAGTTAGGGAAGCTGTGTAGCAATTGTGTGGGATAGCAAAAAGTAGGTACCCGTAAGTAAAGTGGATTGTGAAAGGTTGGTAGTGGCAATGTTACTTTAAGAGGGTGTAGAGTAACATTTTGCCCAGGTAAGGAAGGGGCAGGGTGCTATAAACCATACTTTGTCTGTCAAGTTGTAAATTTGCTTGTGCACTGTTCAGCAGTTTTTGGTTTGAGGGAGTTGGCAGGCTATCTCAGTGCCACTTCCCTCCAAGCAGCATGGTTTTCTGGCTCACCGGCCTAGCAGTGTGCTCCTCCTGTCTCCCACCTCTTCAGGAGGGCTTACAAGTCTTCCTCTGAAAAGCTTGCTACATTTTCTTTGCAAAGGAAGCATTCCAAAGGAAATTGGATGCACACTTGAAGGAAATGAACTTGTGGGGTTCTGGGGTAGAGTGGGGGAATGGGACTGGTGGGTTGCTCCACAGAGAGCTGACATCGACTCAATGGACTGATTGGCCTCCATCTGCACCGTGAATGACTCTGTGACTCAATGAGATGCTCTGGCATGAAGCCCAGTGGACAGATCAGGCATCGACAATGGACTGAGGATGGAGGACACAGATGTTCTGAAGTGATCTGTGAACTACAGCTTTGCCACAAGCCTCCTTTGTTGTCCACAAGCATTCTGTTGAGGACAGGAGTCGAGATGCTGTAAAAGCTGCACCACTCCAGTTTGCAGCCTATGCTATTCTTTCCATTTCTACACGTGATTTATACCACAGCTTACACCAAATGCAAATGATCATTCCCAGGAAACCTGCGTGTAACTCCTGCAGAAACTTAAAAGCAGCGTAACTAAAATTCCAGGCTTTCTTTTCTCAAACTTTCGTGCTCATATTCAGAGGTCCTGGTCTCAGCTCTGACCTGGACCCTCTAGTGGTTTCCACCCAGTGCCATTTGGGAGAGAGGGAAAGCTGCTCGTCACAGACCTTCTGCTTAGGGTTATCAACTAACTGTGATTCAATGTATAGCTGAAGGTTTCATCACATGATTTGCCCCCACACTCCAGCCATTTGTCAGCCAACACACCCATCCTTGTGACTCACTGCCTTCCTATGGTAATTGGAAAGCAAAAAGACCCATTACTCAATTGGATGATGCTTGATTGTCAGACTAGCTGCCATCCTGACACTATTTTCAATCTTTTTATAGCTGGTAATGAGAAACATTCAAAGAAAATTTACAAAAAAAAATCATTTTTAAGGTCCTGATGATTTTTCTCCAGGGTTCCATACGGCAGTGTCCTGGAGATTGATCTTCAATTCTCGGAGACTCCAGGCCAATCCCGGAGGGTCAGCAACCCTACGTTTGGTGTGTCCCAGAAAAGGCTGGTGGAAGGAGAGCTGCGGAGGGAGGCCTTCCTCACCCTCTGACCCTTTACCCCTTAAGGTGATGACCATTTTGGGTAAAGGCTGGGGAGAATGGCCAACCCCAAATGCCAGGGTGGGATTTTGGGTGAAGGCTGGGACCTGGTGGAACTTGGCCAAACCAGGTTCTGGCCTGGTTCACAGCAATTCCAATAGTGTCCTGGTGAAGTAACATGTTGGAACAGCTGATATTGTGGGGGCCTTGTGCTAGGTAGTTGCCACAGATCCTCCTTTACCAACAGAGCAACAAAATGTTATTCATGAACTGGGATGACAGATTTTGGAGAACACGGTCTGAGTCATTATATAGGATGTTCATTTGGTTCCTGTTTCATGAAACACAGCAGATAAGGGGAAAGGGGTTTTACTCAGGGAGGTGCTAGGGCTTCCAATTTACACAATAGAAACAGGGCCTTCCATCTGATCTCACAGAGCACTGTGCTGATCACAGAATCACAGACTTATTACAGAAGGAGGCCATTCAGCCCCATTGTGTCTGCCCGACTCTCCGAATGAGAAATTCACCTAGTGCCATTCCCCTGCCTTCTCCCTGTACCCCTGCACATTCTTTCTTTTCAGATAACAGTCTAATTCCCTTTTAAATGCCTCGATTGAACCTGCCTCCGCCATACTCTCAGGCAGCCCATTCCAGACCTTAACCACTCGCTACGTGATAAAGATTTTCCTCATGTCACTTTTGCTTCTTTTGCCAATTGCTTTAAAGCTGTACCCTCTCATTCTCGATCCTTTCATGAGTTATTTTGAACACCTCTATCTAATCTCCTCTCAGTCTTCTTTTCTCCAAGGAAAGCAGTCCTAACTTCTCCAATCTATCTTCGTAACTGAAGTTCTTCAGCCCAGAAACCATTCTCATGAATCTTCTCTGCACCCTCTCCAATGCCTTCATATCTTTCCTAAGTTGCGGCAGCCAGAACTGGTCACAGTACTCCAGCTGAGGCTGAACTAGTGTCTTACACAAGTTCAACATAACCTCCTTGCCCTTGTACGTCCCTATTTATAAAGCCTAGCGTACTGTATGCTTTATTTACTGCTCTTTCAACCTGTTCTGACACCTTCAGTGGCTCATACACATATACACCCAAGCCCCTCTGCTGCTGCACCCCCATCAGAGTTGTATCCTTTATTTTATATTGTCTCTCCATGTTTTTCCTATCAAAATAAATTTCTCCGCATTGAGCTTCATTTGCCACTTGTCTGCCCATTCCACCAACTTGTCTATGTCCTTTTGAACTTCCTACTCATGGTTCACAAAGCTTCCAAGTATTGTATCATCTACAAATTTTGAAATTGTGCCCTGTACACCAAGTTCCAGATCATTAATATAGATCAGGAAAAGCAAGGGTCCCAACACTGATCCCTGGGGAACTCTACTACAAACCGTCCTCCAGCCTGAAAAACATCCATTATTCGCAACCCTCTGTTTCCTGTCACTCAGCCAATTTTGTACGCATGTTGCTACTTTCCCTTTTCTTCCATGAGCTTCAAAACTTTGTTCACAAGTCTCTGTGTGGCACTGTCTCAAATGCCTTTTAAAACTTGTTGTCACAAAACACCGCACTGATGTCACAAAGCCCCACGCTGATGTCACAAAGCCCCACACTGATGTCACAAAGTCCCACGCTGATGTCACAAAGCACCACGCTGATGTCACAAAGCCCCACACTGCTGTCACAAAGCACCACGCTGATGTCACAAAGCCCCACACTGATGTCACAAAGCATTGCACTGATGTCACAGAACCTTTCTCATGACATCATGAAGCAGTTTCAACTCCTTCCACACATTGCTGCATTTGCAGTTTACATTACAGCGGGTGATTATCACTGACGCATTCAGGTGCTAAAGAGCCTCCAAAGTGGCCAAGTTGGGGTTTTGAGCTGACACACTAGGTTAGCCGGTGTTTAATGTAAGATGCCAACTTGGTAAACTAGTTGGGAAGTGTGTGCTAGGAGTAGCTGCCACATAAGACTCTTTAAAAGGGCTGATTGATAGTTAAATTGTCTGCCAGCTCTCCTTAAAGAGGCTGCATGGCATTGTGGTGTCTAGCCCTTATCCCAATGCCCTCTCCTTACGGCAACCAGGCGTTTGGGAGTAAATTAATCGTTGCTGAGGATTCTGAATGTTGAGGTATGTCAGTTTTTACTGTCACTTGCTGCTGGAATTTGAAGGAGGCTTCTGAAATGGATCAGAAGACTTTCTGGGACACTCTGTCAAGGCTTCACCAACTTTGTATCAACATTTATTCCAGAAATTCTCCGAGGACATTCCCTAAAGGGGGTAAGTATTGTGCTACTCTATATGGTTGGACACCTTAGAAGAGTTTCTTGGGGAAAGGAAGGGCTTACCCATGCACATCTTGCACAGGGTCTCTCTGGTCTGGAATGCGAGGAGGGCATGAGGTCAGGTGTGGCAGCACCAGCTGCTGCAGGAGAGAGGGGCGGGAGCATGAGGTAGACTCCTTCCTCCCTTAAGGGTACAGGATATCCCTCCTCCACTGGACCTCCCCCACCAGGGCCTCCTGGTGCTGAATCTGATAACCTTGGTGCCTGAACCATCCTCAATTGTGCCACTGTGTGACCCTTCCACACAGGGAGCTCGCATGCCATCCGGGAGGAGGGCGGAGGACGGGTTCGGAGTTGAGGGCACCAGCAAGCTCTGTTAATGTCATGCCTCTGTGAGCCTTATCCTTTCATCCACATGGGCTCACCGCTCGGGGGGTGGGGGGTGGTGTGCTGCTCCAGAACCCTTGTGGACAACCTGGAGTGCATCAACCGCAGGGCGCTATCCTGAATTGTGCCACAGTGTGTCAGCCAGGGCACCCCATACGTTCAGTGGGTTTGGGTGAGTGGAGCTGCCAGGTTTCAGTTTTAACAACTCTCGGCAAGTTCAAATGACAATAATCTGGCAATCAGGACCAAACCTGCATGCGAAAACCAGACTCTCAAACAGATTTGGCTTATTATCACAGCACCTGTTTAGCACCTATTTTCACCCTTTCACCAAAATAACCCCACAACGTCCAAAAGTAACATCCAAAGAGGATCACCTAATTCCTTATTTCAATAGAATGAAAATTGAGCAATTCCTATAAAAAGTGAATGATCGGCTCTACCTGGACAATGCAGATTCTGAGGTCTAAAAACTACCCACCTGATTATACTGTTCTGAGAATTATTAAATCATTCTTTCTATGAACATGCAAATGACATTGCGAATGATATTGCAATAAATTGAGACTATTGTACTGGAATAACGCATCCGCAGCAGGATGGGGCAGGGTCAGCATAGTTCACCGGCACTCGGAGGACTATTGGGGGGAAGAGACTTCTACAAAGTCCACGTCAAGTGACCAGCCTCTGGGATCAGCTCTGCACGAGATACTGGAGCAGCTGCGAGAGGCAGGGAACATCAGGCAGAGAACATCAGGCAGAGTTGGTGGAGGCCCTCAGCAGAGTGGCACATGAGGCAGAGGAGTGCGTCTGCCTGCTCTCTGAGGAGTCTGTGTCTGCGTGCATGGAGACCTCCACGGGGAGGTTGGCGGACACCATGGAGATCCTGGCCCAGCAGAATGCTCAGCTTCTGCTGGAGGTGCGTGCAGACCTGCACTCCATCACTGTAGCCACGGGTCAGACTTTGCGGCGGCTATGCTAGAGGGGGAATGGGACACCTTATTGTTATCATATTTTGCCATGGCCTGTTTCTCATATTCTAAACAAGAGAAGGTCAAGAGATGCCAGACGCTTTATTTTCAAAAAGATTTCAAACTGAATTTGTCGAATGAATATCTCTGTCTTTCATTTTACGAGCAATGTCTGTCCTACTAAACTGTTTCTGCATATTTTAGCATGGGTAATTTGAAAGCATGTACTATTTCGGGGTCTAAGTTAATGTCAAACAGCTGCCCAACCAAAAATGGCTGCATAGGGTTGCAATTGTTCCCTTTGTCGGGCATATTCTGGATGGGGGACTGACTGTGTGTTAACACTCACCCAACTTGAACTACACAAACTGCTGGCAGGGCTTATATAGGCACTTGAGTCAGGGCTTACATCACAACAGAGAGATTAGGTCACCTTGCTTCACAATTAAAACCATGACAACCCACAGGTGTTGACATTAAACAGCAAAGTGGGGGAAAATGTGCACCTTCACAAACGAAACACAGCTCGTGTTTTAAAAAAAAACAACCGAGCTTCTCAAAATCATCTCCATTTGAGAAGATTGCTGGAACGTGGATCAGAAATACTGTTGGAATGGGACAGCACAAGAGACAAAGTTATCCAAGGAGTGTTCAGACTGCGAGGAAGTCAACGATGGGGGGCTTTAATTTATAATTATCCAGCTATGTGGTTCCGATGTTGGCTATGTTCCGTTCCGGGCCTAAGCCCCCATGGCAGGGGCGGGAACCGGGAATGTTTCCCGCCATGGGGGCCAATGGGAATCTGCGCCGAGTCGCGTGATGCTAGACTAATTCATTATGCAGTTGGAGGTTTCCCGGCTTATTGCGTGGCGTGTCGAGGCGGGCCGGATGAAGTCCTCCCCGCCATCACATCCAGGTGCCATGTTGAAAAGGTGCCCGGACATCAAACCCTTTATCACGTACCCGCCATTGAAGGAGGAGCCTGGCCTGCCGACCTGAGGGAGGCTCCAGTCCCCAAATTCAGCCACAATTCCCCTCGATGCACTGCCAGTGTGAGGCAGAGGCCAGGTGGGGCATCACCTACCCCGAGGATGGAAGGAGGAGGCCAGGCCGACAGACTAACCGGGCATGGGGGGAAGTCTCCAGGGTGGCCAGTGCCCATGGCCTCCACCAGAAGGCTGCCAAACAGATGAATGGCTTCACCCGCGCTGCCAGGGTAATTGAACCTTCAACTGCTCACACTCAACTGACTGAATAGTAGAGGGGGACATGAGCCTCAGTGGCAGGGGCATCATCTGTGCAGCCCATGCATGAAAGAACTACTCAATGTGATAAGGTGATGCCTCATAGCCCCACTGCAGTCCATCTAGTCTGCAGGTAGAGAGGCCACTGTGGGTCCCTAACCCTTCCACACAGAGTGGTGTCTGGGAGGGGGCGGAGAAGGGGGTTAGGTGTTGAGGGCACCAGCAAATTCTGCTCATGACATGCCTCTTTGAACCTTATCCTTCTATTAATATGGGCTCACCGCTCTGGAGGGTGCTTCCCCAGAACTCTTATGGATAACCTGGAGTGCATCAACCACAGGGCACATGATCCAGTGGGTTATTTGTAAGAGTTGGAAGCATGAGAAAGGTACCTGAAGCCCACTTGCTCTCAGCCCCAACTTCTCTCTTTGCGCAGGAAAAGTTGAGGCACAACAGGAGAGAGAGAGAGAGAAGACAGGTGGTGCTGGCCTGAGCGTTTCTGAGTCTGAGGAGAGGGCAGCCCAGCTATCATGGAGGAACTGGACTGAGCTTGTGCAGATGGAGATGTCTGTGGGCAACCTCCATCCAGTAAGGATCCAGGCACAATGCAGTCGCATAGAAACCTAAGAACCATGTGATTCTCCATGTTGGAGGCAGCTCATGCAGTCACTTGCTCTCTCCTCTCTCACTTACAGGTGTCAGCAGGAATGGGGGAAGGCCAGAAGAAAAATCCCTGTCCAGCAGGTCCTCCAACCCAAAGACATTGGGAGAAGGAAGAAAGTGCACCTGTAGAGGCATCACAGCAGTCACCTGCACCCTCCACCAGCGCAGTGACACACACCTCAGTGGGCGCTAGATGTAGTTCAAGCAGGCTCTCACATTCTGGTGGTCACCGCATGTGTCCACAGCTGGAGGAGGCAGGATCAGCCAAGCTCACCGGCACTCAGAGGACTGCTAGGGAGCAGGCATCTACAAGGCCCGCGTCGAATGACGAGTCGCTAGGATCGGCCCTGTACGAGATGCTGGAGATGCAGCGAGAGGCGGGGGAACATCAGGCAGAGGTGGCGGGGCCCACAGCAGAGTGGCACGTGAGGCGGAGGAGTCCATTTACCTGCTCTCTGAAGAAGTGGTGCCAACATCTGGGTGCATGGAGGTTGCCATGGGGAGGCTGGTGGGCACTGTGGAGAACCTGGCCCAGCAGAACGCCCAGTTTCTGCCAGAGAAGCACACGGACCTTCACTCCATCGCTGTAGCCATGGGTGAGCATTTGCAGTGGCTAGGCGAGAGGGGGGTGGGGCACCTTGACTCCCCTCCAGGTGCCCCTTCTCCTCAAGGAATCAGGCAGGGGCCCTCGGACACCCAAAGGGAGAAGAAGCAGTTGTTGGACACCCCTGGAACTTCCACCCAGGGCTTCCTGAGTGTGTCCGGCCCTTCGGAATCCCCCTTGCCTGTCACCCCTTCAGCTTTGTCCTCCATCACAGCAGGAGAGCCAAAGTAAGCCAGGGCCCTCCAGGCCCCAGGTGTCCAGAGAACACCCACCAAGGTCACTCAAGACAACAGAGCAAACTGGTCAGCAGGCTGTCTCCACCCCTGCTGCGGGGACTTGAGGAAGGAAGGGAATGGGTGACCATCAGGCAGTCCAAGAGAAACAGGCAGGTGGTTCAGGAGTCCCCTGGGGTCCCGCTCGCAAATCAGTACTCCATTTTGGAGGCTGATGAGGGCACTGGTTCCTCCAGAGAGTGCGGACAGAGCCAAGCTTCTGGTACTACAAGCAGCCTGTCTGTACAGGAGGGGAGGGAGAGAGGAAGAGCAATAGTAATAGGGGATTCTATAGTCAGGGGAGCAGATAGGCGCTACTGTGGCCATCAACGTGACTCCAGGGTGGTATGTTGCCTCCCTGGTGCCAGGGTCTGGGGTGCCATTGAACGGCTGCAGGGCATCCTGAAGGGAGAGGGTGATAAGGCAGAGATCATGGTACATGTTGATACCAATGAAATAGGTAGAAAGAGGGATGAGGTCTTGCATCAAGAATTCAGGGAGTTAGGAAGTAGACTAAAAAGCAAGACCTCTCGGGTTGTAATCTCTGGATTATTCCCAGTGCCACATGCTAGCGAGCTCAGAAATAGGAGAATAGCGCAGATGAATATGTGGCTTAAGAGTTGGTGCAGGAGGGAGGGTTTTAGATTCCTGGATCACTGGGACTGTTTCTGGGGAAGGTGGGACCTGTACAAGTGGGACGCTCTACATCTGAACCAGAGCGGGACTAACATCCTTGCAGGCAGGTTTGCTAGTGCTGTCTGGAGGAGTTTAAACTAATTCAGCAGGGGGAGGGGACACAGAATGTTAGCAGAATAGGGACACATCATAATACAGTAAAACAATCAAGTCAGAGGGAGTGTAGCTGCATTAAGTTTCAAGGGAGTAAGGCAAGGCTGGATGGCCTCTAGTTTAATGCCAGGAGTATTACAGGTAAAACAAATGAGTTAAGGGTGAGGATCGACACGTGGAATTGTGATATAGTAGCCATCACTGAGACGTGGTTGAGGGAAGTGCAGGATTGGCAGCTCAACATTCTGAGATATAGAATCTTCAGGCGAGACAAGGGAGGAGGTAAAAGAGGAGGAGGCATTGCATTATTAGTTAATGAGTCAGTTACTGCAGTAAGGAGAGATGATATCTTGGAGGGGGCATCGAATGAAGCTCGGTGGGTAGAGCTTAGGAATAAAAAAGGGGCAGCCACATTGTTAGGTGTTTATTATAGACCCCCAGATAGTCAGCGGGAAATTGAGGAGCAAATATCTGCACAATTTGCGGAGGTGTGTAAAAACAATAACAATAGGGTAATTATATTAGGTGATTTCCACTTTCCAACATTAATTGGGATAGACATAGTGTTAAGGGCTTGGATGGAATGGATTTCTTGAAATGTGTACAGGAGAACTTTTTAGGTCAATATGTAGAGGGTCCAACAAGGGACGGCGCATTGCTGGACCTAATTCTGGGGAATGAAGCCGGACAGGTGGCTGAGGTGGTGGTGGGGGAGCATTTTAGTGATAGCGACTACAACATGGTACAGTTTAAGTTTGTTGTGGACAAAGAAATAGACAAGTTACAAAAAAATGTTTTGGATTGGGGGAGAGTGGATTTTAGTAAAATAAGGCAGGATCTGGCCAAGGTAGACTGGGAACAGCTACTTGTGGGGAAATCTACAGAGGAGCAGTGGGGGTGTTCAAAAAGGAAATGGGGAGGGTACAGGGTCAACATGTTCCCTCTAGGGTGATAGGAAGGAGTAACAAGCCCAGAGAACCATGGATGAACAGAGATATTCAGGATATGATGAGAAGGAAAAGAGAGGCTTTTAGCAAGTACAAGGGAAGCAAATTAGTAAAGTACAGAAAGTGCAGGGTGGAGTCTAAGAAAGCAATTAGGAGAGTTAAAAAGGGGATATGAGAAAACTCTGGCTGGTAAAAGTAGGGAAAATCCCAAGATATTCTATAAGTATATCAATGGGAAGAGGATAACCAGGGAAAGAGTAGGGCCCATAAGGGACCAAGGGGACAATCTATGGGTAGAGCCAGATGACATCACTAGGGTGTTGAATGAATACTTTGCATGTGTCTTTATCCAAGAGAATGAGGATGAAGGTATTGAACTCGGGGAGAGAGACTGCGAGGTTCTTAAGCAAATTGATATAGGGAGTGACAAGGTATTGGAGGTGTTGGCAGGCTTAAAAGTGGACAAATCTCCAGGTCCGGGTGATTTGTGTCCCAGACTGCTGAGGGAGGCAAGGGAGGAGATTGCCGGGGCTCTGACCCAAATTTTTAATTCCTCTCTGGCCACGGGGGAGGTGCCAGGGGACTGGAGAACAGCTAATGTGGTTCCGCTATTTAAGAAGGGTTGTAGAGATAAGCCAGGGAACTACAGGCCAGTGAGTCTCACGTCAGTAGTAGGGAAACTATTGGAGAAAATTCTGAAGGAGAGAATCTATCTCCACTTGGAGAGGCAAGGTTTGATCAGGGATAGTCAGCATGGCTTTGTCAGAGGGAGGTCATGTCTAACAAATTTGATTGAATTTTTTGAGGAGGTGATCAGATGTGTTGATGAGGGTAGTGCAGTTGATGTAGTTTATATGGATTTCAGCAAAGCCTTTGACAAGGTCCCACATGGGAAACTTATAAAGAAGGCAAATGCACATGGGATACAGAGTAATTTGATAAGGTGGATTCAAAATTGGCTTAGTTGTAGGAGACAGAGGGTGATGACAGGAGGATGCTTTAGTGACTGGAAGCCTGTGTCCAGTGGCATACCACAGGGATCTGTGCTGGGTCCCCTATTATTTGCCATTTATATAAATAACATAGATGACTATGTGGGGGGCAGGATTAGTAAGTTTGTGGATGACACAAAGATTGGCCGGGTGGTTAACAGGTTGAGTGTCTTGGGCTACAGGAAGATATAAACGGGATGGTCAAATGGGCAGATAAGTGGCAGCTGGAATTTAACCCTGAAAAGTGTGAGGTGATACACTGGAAGGAGTAATTTGACAAGAAAGTATTCAATGAACGGCATGACACTAGGAAGTTCTGAGGAACAAAGGGACCTTGGCGTGTGTGTCCATGGATCTCTGAAGGCGGAGGGGCATGTTAGCAGGGTGGTGAAAAAGGCATTTGGGACACTTGCCTTTATCAATCGAGGCATAGATTACAAAAGTAGGGAGGACATGTTGGAGTTGTATAGAACCTTGGTGAGGCCACAGCTGGAGTACTGTGTGCAGTTCTGGTTGCCACATTATAGGAAGGATGTGATTGCATTGGAGGGGGTGCAGAGGAGATTCACCAGGATGTTGCCTGGGATGAAACATTTAATTTATGAAGAGAGGTTGGATAGGCTTGGGTTGTTTTCGTTGGAGCAGAGAAGACTGAGGGGCGACCTGATCGAGGTGTACAAGATTACGAGGGGCATGGACAGGGTGGATAGGGACCAGCTGTTCCCCTTAGTTGAAGGGTCAGTCACAAGGGGACATAAGCTCAAGGTGAGGGGCAAGAGGTTTGGGAGGAATGTGAGGAAAAACTTTTTTACCCAGAGGGTGGTGACGGTCTGGAATGCACTGCCTGGGAGGGTGGTGGAGGCGGGTTGCCTCACACCCTTTAAAAAGTACCTGGATGAGCACTTGGCACGTCATAACATTCAAGGCTATGGGCCAAGTGCTGGTAAATGGGATTAGGTAGGCAGGTCAGGTGTTTCTCATGTGTCGGTGCAGACTTGATGGGCCGAAGGGCCTTTTCTGCACTGTGTGATTCTGTGATGTCGGGGGAGCACCTAGAAGAAGCGGGAGGGAACACAAGATTAAGAAGTTATGATTTCACATGTGGTTGTACGGATGCGCTGTGATTGTTAAATTTCTTACTTTTTTGTAAATAGACTACACTTGTACTTCAATTAGGTCTGATGTGGTTTATTTGCGATTTAAAAATTTTTTTACTTCATGGGATGTGGGTGTCACTGGCTGGGCCAACATTTATTGCCCATCCCTAATTGCCCTTGAGAAGGTGGTGGTGAGCTGCCTTCTTCTTGAACCGCTGCAGTCTATGTGGTGTAGGTACACCCACAGTGCTGTTAGGGAGGGAGTTCCAGGATATTGATCCAGCGACAGTGAAGGAACGGCGATATATTTCCAAGTCAGGATGGTGAGTGACTTGGAGGGGAACTTCCAGGTGGTGATGTTCCCATGTATCTGCTGCCCTTGTGTAGGTGAATGTCCACATCCCCTACCTTCCCAAGGAGCCCATCCCCATGACAATAGACAAGCACCCCCCCCTCATCCTGCCTACCCCCAGATTCCAGTTTTACTTCCATGTCCCCTCCAACAGCCCTTAGCGTCCCTTCACCAGTCACCACAGGACCCTCACCCTCCCAC
The DNA here is from genome assembly GCF_964194155.1 of Cetorhinus maximus. Lineage (NCBI taxonomy): Eukaryota > Metazoa > Chordata > Chondrichthyes > Lamniformes > Cetorhinidae > Cetorhinus > Cetorhinus maximus. The sequence continues at coordinate 5,279,655 of NC_135892.1, forward strand.
CTTACCGGCTCCCACTGCCCCCTTTAACCTTCACCATCCTTTCCTACCAACAATTCCCTCAGCTTGTCCCCCCCAGGACTCGTCAGTTGACACCACAAACTCCTCCCTCTGAACTCCTTTCCCCCTCTCCCCACCCCCTCAACCCCCCCCAATGCTGGCACACACCTGCACATCCCGGCCTCCCACATTCCCCTGCTGCCCGCAGTCCTCCATGGTCCTGCCCACCCTCTCACTCCATTAGCAGCTCACCCACCTCCACGACCCTCGCAGCATCGATCTTGTTCCCCTACCACCCCCCAACTTTTCCCCACCGCCCTTCTAGGCCTCCACAGCCGCCCCACCTCTTCATCCCTCCCCTCCCCCATCTGATCCCAGCCCCCTTTAGCACAGGCTATCGCCACCCACTCACACAGCCACCCACCCCACGCTGAGATAACCCCCCAGCTGTGCTGAGAGTCTCCATGTGGCTGATACCCCGCCCCACCCACTGCTGCACGCGCCGTCCCAGGGCACACAGTTGCTAGGCTGCCCCAGGCCTTCTTCCAGGTGAGTTCCGGCATATCTACGCCATGTTTGTAAGGACGTGTTCCGGACCGTAGTGATAACCCACTGGCAACACAGATAATTGAGCGGACAGGGGGGAGGGGAACAATTCTGGCCGGGGCTTCATCTGCGTCCCTTTAAGGGCTGACTTCAAGCCAGACTTTGCCAGGAATGGCGACCCGCCATTGATTTTTCTGCTCCTGCCACATTGTTACCCCCCCCCGCCACCTTCCACCACTACTGGAAAATCCTAGCTGTCAAAAACATACAGAGGTGCAATGGGGGTTGCTTTTCAGAGTTTGGTGCTGAAGGTACATTTTTTGGAGTTTGGTATGGAGGATTTGCTGCATAGCGGAACAACGGGCAGAATATTATAGGTGGCGGAGGGCTCCTCCCACACACCCCAGCCCCCGGAAGCAAAGTCAGTGTGGGGGCCAATCCGCTTCGCGCCAGCCCGCCCCCTCAGCCAGAACGTGCGCTGCGGGTGGGCTAAACAGGCCGCGAATGGGACTTCTGCCCCTCACTGAGGAGGAGGTCCCACCTCCTTCGGGAGCAGTCGGCCAATTGGTTTGCCCGGCCGCTCCGCCCGTCCCAGCAGCGCCAAGAGAAAGACACAGGCTGAACGGATCCCGGAGACAGGCCGGTTTGGGGTCTTTGGGCAGAGAAGGTTTGGGCTGGGGCGGGAGTGGTGGTGGTGGTGAGGTGTTTAACAGAGCAGGCAGGTAGGAAGAAAGTCGGGGGCGGGGGGCTACTGTCTTTGGGGGACTGCCCCCTAATGCACAAAGGACCCACCCAATACCCCCCTCAGAGATAGTAACCCCCTCCCTTCCCGACCTTTGCTAAATATTTTTTAAAAAGCAGTCTGCCCACTCCCACCTGACTGCCCATGCCAACTGTATTATGGCGTGGGCAGTGTCGTATCGAGGTCCACTGACTTGTTAACAAGCCCGATTGACCTCCGATTATTTATTTAAATACGGCGGGCGGGCTGCCGATTTCGGCACCTGCCCATGTTCCCCACCACCCCCCTCCTCCCCGTATTATGAGGGTGAGCCTGAGGGGTGGGTGGGAAGATGGTGGGGTGGGCATCCTATTTTAGGTGCCCCCCCCCTGCCAAAAACACGCCCGGCAGAGGGCACGTAAAATGCAGCCCAATGCTACACCTGTGCTTGAAACTGGTTGAAATGAATAAATGGCCCATTTGCTGAATGCTAAATCCTTCGGGACATGACTGAGTTACACAGTTGCCCACGGTCATCATTCTACCAGGTTGCACGATGGCTGACAATATTAAAGATAATATTTGGTCATAAGACGGACTTGAGAGAAGATTTTCCAAGCCCTCACATGGTGCAGGAACTTATCAGGAAAGCCCCGGACATTCTGTCGGCAATTTTCCACGCTTTGAGACCAAAACTCTGAAGATCACTCAGGCCGTATGCTCAGCATTTTCTCCTACGTGTCCGCGGCAGGCAATATGATTGGGGACTCAGGAAATAAACCCCTGTCACACCCATCAGTTGCCCAGACTATCCTCAGTTTGTCAAGCCAGTTGCGCGTACACTGCAGCTGTTGGTATTTAAGTGCCTCACAAGAACTGTCCAAGTGTATCCATGTTTATTTATTTTCTTTTCTTTCACTCTTTATTCTTCAGAGCTTGTCACCATGTTTCCCTCCATCCAGGATTTCTGGTGTTCTGAACCACTCATTATTCTGAAAGAAAGACTTGCGTTTATATACTGTCATTCCCAATACCATCCCGAAAGCTTTGCAGCCAATGAAGTGAAGCCTCTCTTGCAGCGTGGGAAACATGACAGCCAATTTGCACACAGCAAGTTCCCACAAACAGCAGCGAGATAACAATCGGATAACCGCTTTTTTCCAGTGATGTTGATTGAGGGATAAAGTGTTGGCCAGGACACAAGGGTTAACTCCCATGGTCTTCTTCAAAATAGTGCCATGGGAGCAGTGCGAGGATCTCTTAACCCAGCCATTTCCACGTTTTCCCAATGCGGCCACATTTTAAGGCCTCAGACTTTGTGTGACATCAGGATGAACATTTGGGGGGGGTTTACGAGACTAATTGAGCAGGGAAGGCGAGGCTTACCCTGTTGAATGGGGTGGGGGAATGGCTTCAGGTGTTGAGCAGGGGTGGGAGGGACAAGAGTTGAGCGCGGGGAGAGTTGATGAAAAGGTGAGGTTTCTCCAAAAAACACAAACATCTCCCTGCTCACAGGCTTATTGGCAGCAGCAACTGGGTCTCACCAAGTAGTTCATGAGGCCACGCCCACCAGCAAAATAAAACCCAAGAGTTTAAAGGGACCTTGCAGCTGTCAGAAATCAGCCTGAGCTCCACGGCAGCCATTGCTGCCTCAGAGCTCAAAATCTCACCTTGCGACCCCAGTGGGGTCACGACCCACAGCGTGGGGGAACCTTGCCTCAACCTGTGAACCAGGCAAAGTTGAGTTACTTTCTAACAGCTGGAAACAGAGGCATTGACAAAGTGTACAGGCAATATTCACACGTCCAACTCAAATATCAGCTTCCTTCCCTTAGCTGAAGGTCTCATCTCGCTGATTAGCAAAAGTATCCCAAATTGATAAAAGGAGCTTTTAACTTCTGGTAGAACAGCTGGCGGAACAGATGAGCAGATCTACCAAGAGGTGCAGCGCGTGAGATGACTGAGCTCCATTTCAATGGAGTCAGCGAGTGGTCCCACTCAAAACAAAGAGTCTAGCTGTAGCTTGTTGGCTTGAAGTCAGCACAGTGCAGGACTTGCCAGCAAACTGCCCAGCTGGCAGCAAGGCTATTCAACCAGGGGAGGCTGAGCTCAGGGAGGTCGCATGAAGGTTAAATGGACAGAAACGTTCTAGAGGGGTCCAGGGGAGTTGTTTTTTTTTTTGCTTATCTTTGAGGGCTTCCATTTCTGATCCCACTGCCTCTTGCTCTCCTCAATGGGTTGCAAGAGTGTCTTTGGGGCCCTACCTATACCTTTAGCATAAATCCAGGGGGCTATGGCCTGAAGTCCCTTAGGAGTTCAGCTTTCCGGCAGAAAAAGGGTGCTAAATGATAGGCCCTTTCAATTTTAACTCCCACATCACCCATTTTCCACCAGCTCAAGGGATTTAAAGTCTCCCCGTTCTTCATTCTGGATGTATACTCCAAGTTAAATATTTGATAACTGGGAAGCTAATCCTGTTGAACTCAATAAATAAGCCTGACTTTCCTGATGGCGGGTGGTCTCGAAGCATTTGACGCACTGCCACAACCTAGCATTCGATTGGAACCACGGTTAAGCAGAAATTGGATTTCAAAAAGGAGTGAGATGGAACGTCTCCATTTTCCCCCTTCCTCAGGTGGAATGCTAGCCTTTCGGGTCACCCAGCACCTGAAATCCTTATTCAGCTTGCAGCCAACCCATTAAGTTGATCCCTGGAAATTTAAGTGGCAGCATTATTTCACTCCGGACTCGCGTCGTCCTGGTAAAGTTTCAAGCGCTTAACTCTTCAAGTGTTCAGGCTGTGTAAAACCCAATAGCTCTTAAAAATAAATTCAGGCTCCCATGAGAGTGTTATAGTATTCGGTGTATTTAGGGTAGTGAATGGTTTGCCATAAACCTGTCAGATTTTGAAGCTGTTAATTCAGCTCCATAGACCCACTGAACGGACAGAGCACTTCCAGCTCTTGCCAGTCTAAGATGTAGGCTGGGGGAAGAGGCCGCAAGGTGCCGGACTAGGGCAGCAGGTTACAAACATGCAAGCAATGATGCACAGGGAAACAGTCTCTACTCCATCCAGCCTGTCCCACACAGTCGTGATATTGTTGAAAAAAGGAGACATGCTGCCGAATCTTTTCGTCTGGCACTCATCAGGACAGATGCAAGAATGCCAAATTTCAAAGGGGGGGCGTCTGCAACAAGGGAGAAAAGGGTGCAGATTGGTTAGCAAGTTGGCTTTGATTGGTTGAGGGTGCTGCCATCGAGGATACACCAGGGAGCTATTGTTCCCCAAGCTTAAAGGGAGAGATGGTGGAGGGGTGGCTATGGGTGAATTTTTCCTTCAGAGAGCCAGCACAGATATGAAGGGCCAAATGGCCTTCTTCTGCGCTGTAAGCATTCTTTGATTTCAACTACTGGGCCTCAGTTCTAATATTTCATGTCTTGCCTGAATCCAGCAGGAGTGATATCATGGGAAGCAGGGCTGAGAATTGAAGTATGAACCAAACCTCATCAAGGACCCAAGGAAATAGTCTCAGCATAAGTTAGGTGTTGGAGGGGGTGAGGTTCAAACAAATATGCTGATGTGGGGAGGGAGCGGGGAAGCAGAAACAGGGAATTGAAGGAGTGCTCCTGCACCTTCTAGACCCCAAGGCACCTCCCCCTGCCAGACAAGCCTTGCCTTGGCCTCCACTGGCCATTCTGCCACTTCCTGCGAAGTTTCCCTGGCAGCTGTGCTATCCAGTGGACTTCTGTCACAGGACTAGGAATTTGGTTATGGTCCTGTTATGGGCAAAGAGCTTCAGGTTTTGAATACTGGCTTACTGGCTGAGCTATTCGGTCACCCTTCTGTAATATACAGGACACCTCAAAGGAACATACAGAAACATGTAACTCCTGTGAACTGTTTCTATCCTAGAAAATAACAGTCAGCGGAGAGCTTAATTGTCACTTCGAAGAAGTCGAAACTGTAATCAGCTGCAGTGCAAAGCTGATGTGGTTTCCATCCCCTCCAATTCCCCCCGTGTGGAAATGAAGGGAGCCCTTGGATAGAATGAGGACTCTCTGGTTCTCGATGTAAACAAGCTTGTAAGCAAGTTCAAACCCCTGCATCCACTCAGGCAAGTGCTTACTTGTCAGACAGCAAACGTACAAGCATTCCGTGGGATGAGTTGGTGGCGCTGTATTAATTAGGTCCAGGTCAGAGGTCACCCACGAGGGGGCTGAATATATGCCTTTCTTTTTTATTCATTCATGGGACGTGGTTGTCGCTGTCAAAACCAGCGCTCGTTGCTCATTATTGCCCTTGAGAGCGGTTGAGAGTCAACCACCATCGGCCATTGGTGTGTCACCTGGAGGCCAGACCAGGTAAGGACGGCAGATTTCCTTCCTGAAAGGAACATCGGTGAGCTAGATCGGCTTTTCTGACATTTGCCGACAGCTTCCTGGCCGCCATTCCTGAGATCAGCTTTCAATTCCAGATTTAAAAAACAAAAATAATTGAATTTAAATTCCACCAGCTGCCATCATGGGATTTGAACCCTCGCCCCCAGAGCATTAGCCTGGAGCCTTGGGAATACCGGCTCAGTGACATCACCACTATGCCACCACTTCCCTATTTGCTTCCTTGTTGAATAGGGAGGGTGGAGGGCACCCATCCAATTTAAGTAAAAGTGGCAGGTATCCAAACTACTCGGGTTACAGCTCAGGTGCTTATCTGCCCCAAGAGGCCAGGGAAGGAGGGTTAGGAGTTAGACCCACAGTTTCCTGAATGATTTAACGATCTTTCTCTAGCTTTTTAATTGGTTTTAATTGGCTGCTTTGAACGCCCTTGATGCATACGATGTTTGACCTGCCATCAGTTAAAGCCACCCAGGCATGCCCAGCTCTGCTACATTTGACTGACTTTTTATTCATTTGAACTTGAATTAAGTCATTTAAAGTAATCGCAGCAGGAGAAGCAAGCCTGACTTAGCCTTCAACGGACCACTAGTTAGTGCAGGTAAAGGGGAATCGTGCTGGGCTTATACAACCGCTGGTGTCTGTACAGCCAAGCATATGGGCTCAATATGGTTACCTCTCTGAAAGTACATAATCAGTGAAAAATCACCATTCCAAAGTAGGGGCAACTCTTTGTGGACAAAGACTGTTTCAGACAAATGGACTTTTCAACCAATACTAAAAGAAAGGATATACTTGCCACAAAGCAGGTGCAGCAAAGGTTCACCAGACGTATTCCTGGGATGGCAGGATTGTCGTATGAGATTGGGCCGACTAGGTCTGTATTCACGGGAGTTTAGAAGAATGAGAGGGGATCTCATTGAGACACATACAATTCTGACAGGGATGGACAAACTGTGTGCAGGGATGATATATTTCCCTTAGCTGAGGGGTCTAGGACAGGATACGGGGTAGACCATTTAGGACGGAGATGAGGAGAAACTCCCTCACTCATAGGGTGGTGTACCTGTGGAATTCTCTACCACAGAAGCTGTGGAGGCCAAGTCACTGAATATACTTAAGAAGGAAATGGATAGATTTCTGGACAGGGGAGAGCATGGGAGTACCGCGTTGAGATAGAGGATCAGCCATCATCATATCGAATGGCGGAGCAGGCTCGAAGGGCTGAATGACCTACTCCTGCTCTCATTTTCTATGTTCTTATGTCATGGATGCTCCTGTGTAAAGTGGCCATGGACACAACAAAATTCCAGGATCTTTATTGACATTTTATTCGATTCTGCCCAGATTATTGTTGATATCTGGGCATAAATCATGCCAAAAACCCCATACCACATGAACTAGGAATAATAGACTGTATTATTTTTGTTTGATCCACCCATTAAGTTAATGAGTTTCAGAATTGGTTTAATTGGTGATTTAATTATTAATAGTCATTTGCTAATACAGAGCTTGAGAATTGCCGAAAAAGAGACACTTTTTGTTGAAGCTTTTCGTCTTACACTCATCAGGACAATTTGCAAGAAAATACCTATGTCAAGGGAAGCAACATATTTATACGGTATGAGAAGAAAGTGCTGATTGGTTGGCAAGTGGACTCTGATTGGTAGAGGCATTACCATGGAGGATACACCAGTTGATAGTGACTGACAGTTAACTGCTTGGCACCTAAAAGGACAAGGGCAGCAGGTGCATGGGAACACCACCACCTACAAATTCCCCTCCAAGCTACACACCTTTCTGACTTGGAACTATATCGCCGTTCCTTCACTGTCGCTGGGTCAAAACCCCTCCCTAACAGCACAGCGGGTGCAGCTACACCACATGGACTGCAGCGGCTCACCAGCACCTTCTCAAGGGTGATTAGGGATGGGCAATAAATGCTGGCCCAGCCAGCGATCCCGTGAAGGAATAAAACAAAAGAGTGGGGTCATGGGGCTGATTAGATTGCTCTCCAGAGAGCCAGCATGGACTCGATGGGAAGAATGGCTTCCTTTTGTGCCGTAATGACTCTGTGATTCAGTGATGCCTAGCTTCAGATCAAATCAAGTGCAATATGTGTAGCAACATAGAGTTTTACCTTGAGAGCGAGAGAGGGGAAGCAGACACTCACTTTACCCATAAGCTGAAAACAAAATTGTTTTGAGGATTGGAGCAAACTTAACTTTGTGAGTGTAACTGTTCTGACAGCCAGAATGCAGTACATGGATCTTTAACAAGAGTTCAGCAAGGGCTCGTGGTTACTTAACGTTCACCTTTGGTGTCAATGTGCAGTCCCTTCAAGTAACATGAGCTGTAGGTACAGTTGATCGATGTGTCCCTAAGAAATTAAGATTTAAACTTATTGTTGGAGGGCGGCTAAGAAAGGAATTCTTGACTTAATGTCAATTCTCTGTGATGTCAGCCGTGGCTCAGTTCACAGTTCTCTTGCCTCTTAGCCAGAAGGTTGTTGGTTTAAGTCCTACTCCAGAGTCTTGGACACGAAAGTGCACACTGCTGTTCCAATGCAGTGCTGAGGGAGTGCTACACTGTCGGCAGGAGCTGTCTCTCAGGTGCGGCATTAAGCCTGTCAGGCAGATGTAAAAGATCCCCTGACATCATTTCAAAAAGAATAGCCAAAATGTATTCCTCAACCGTCATCACTAAAACAGGCAACCTGGCCACTATCCCATCACTGTGGGAACTTGCTGTGCACAACTTCTCTGCCCACTTTCTTACATTGCAACAGTGACAACACTACAAAAGTAATTTATGGTTGGAGAACCCTTTGGGAAGTCCTGAGGCCACAAGAGGTGCTATATAAATGTAAGCCTTTTTTTGTTTATATACGCAGGAGATTCAAGCTGCAAATTGCCTGAGGGAATGCCCTTACTGCTGAAGTACTGGCCCAGGCCTGTGTCCAGTATAGTTCAGCAAATGCCCCACAGCTAAAGGAGTTCACAGAATGCAGGGGAATGAACTGTTATCCTGCCGCAGCCTTCAACTGGCAGCCACTCCTCTCGGTCAGCTGTCCATTACAATATAACACAGATAAAAGGTGGATTACTTCAGATCTGCCTTTGACCACCAAGGTAGCTGTCTGTATATAGGTCTTTCCCCGGAACAAGATACCAAAAGTCACCAAATACTTTGATGAGCGGCCCACAGACTGTGTTTCTCTCCCCCAGGGCCCCCCCCCAACATCCCCTGTCACTCTTAACACAAATTCTGATCGGAAAAGGGGCTGCCCCTAAACTCTGATAGAAATAAGGTTCCAGGTGAAAGCTGGGCCTGCAGGATTGCCAGACGCGTCACTGAGAAAACAAAGAATCTGCCAAAATTGTGTACACAACCTGAACATAACTGAAGTCATTAAAGACCTCGTAATCCACATGGAAGCACTAAGGGAGTGCACTAACACTCAAATGAGAGCTGAGACGGCCCATTTGGAGGGCGAAAGTTTAAAATAAACCTGTCACGTGTGACATATATATTTTGTGTCTGGGAATCCCTGAGCCTTCATGAAATGGGATCAGGAGTTGTTTGAACCAGCCTGTCGTTTCCTATTAGCAAAAGCCTGTTTGTGTCTTTTCTCGGCTCAGGTTACCTGCCTGGGTGACGCAGGTAAACCTGATTTTCCCAGAGCACAAAGTGCTCTTTGATTCCCTCGCTTGACACAATGCGGTTGTCGGGAAGTGAGTATTGAAACGTTGCGACGCACATACACACACGCACACAATGGCAATTTCATATCGAAATACGTCAGGTCTCGTTGGCGTCGGGTCTCATTGGCGTCGGGTCCCGTTGGCGTCGGGGGTCGTGGCAGGCGGGGGTTGTGGGTGGGGAGACCATATGGCGAGAAGGTCAAAAATCAATTTCACGCCAGCATGAAACCAGTTTGTGGTCGTCTGCTCCACCTGTCAATGTTAGGCCACGTTTCCTGCCACTGCACCTAATTTCAATACTTTAGCCTCTCGTTATAAGCCCTGATCGCTGGACTCATACCCCCACATCAAATTTACCGCCCATGTTGGCTTGACTTCAGATCAGTGCCCTTCACGACTGCCTCTAAAAGGCGTGCACCTGGTGAGCTGAACTTTGAGGGGGGCTCGGTGGCGAGTGCACACCACCTCGCCCAGCGCTCACCAGCATCGCCCGTAGGACGTCAAGGAAGAGGATTGTACAGCTTGCCCCTTCGGCCAATTGCCCTGCTGCCCCCTTAAAACACACATTCACTTGCAGCCTGCGCCCCCAGGGGGTGAAAAGTTCTGCAGCATTCTGTGTGCCACCCCACCCCGCATTCAGTGGGCGGGCTGGGACCCGGGCAGGTCGCTTTTCCCCGGCTGGCTTTCAGTGCGGTGCTGGGACAAGGGCTCCAGTGCGGGTCAGACTGGAGATTGGGGGGGTAAGGTAGCGCAGGCTAAAGGAAGCTCACAAGCACATGCCAGGGGGCAGGGGTAGGGGTGGTGGGGGTAAGGTAGCACAGAACAAAGAAAGAACTCAAACACAAGCGGCCACCCATTGGAAAAGCTTGTCAAAAGTGAGCATTCTCCCACAGCTGAGACCTTTCAGTGAGCATTAACATGCTCGGAGTCGGGCCTCTGAAACTTTTCTGCCCATTCAAGCAATGCAAAAGCATGAATGTGCCACCAAATGCTCCAGAACCTTTCACCCCCTCAGGGCGCAGACTATAAATTAATGTGTGTTTTAGGGGGCAGCAGAACAATTGGCCGACTGGGCAAGTTGTAGAATCCCCTTGCGAAAGGTGACCATGGCGGAGTCACTGGTGGAGGCACTGACAGCCCCTTGAAATGTCTTTATTAAGGTTTGGACCAGACTCCACTATGGTTCAACCTAACAGCGCGGCCTTGCAATGCAGGTTAGGAGAATGCCTGTGCCTGAGCTGAGAGCACAGCATGCAGTCCAATAGCCGAAGCTGCCGCCAGTCAGTCAAGTGGAGTGGGGCGGAGGTGGGTAAGTTTCGGACAGCCAATGAGCGCGCTGCACACTGGCCATCCAAGTGGTAGCTAGCACTCTCCTGCATCCGTGAAGGGGCCTTCAGACTTAACCAAGGGAGGTTCTTAGTACACCCATGCTAACCCACGTGTCTCTCTCTTTGATCCTGCAGGAGGAGAACATCAGGATCATGGAGCCTGGTGATTTAATGGTATGCCTCATGGCTTACAAGGAGCAGAGAAGATGAAGAAGAGAGTGGCGGAGCTGCCTGGCTTGGCAAAGAGAGGAGCAACTCACTCAAGCTGAAGGGGCGGCAGGGCCCGCTGCACATGCATCTGAAGATCCACAGAGAACCGTCGCTCGTAGATGCCTCCCTAGACCCAGAGTCTATAGACTGTGCCTATCATTCCTACAGATGACCGAGAACCAGTGTCGCCAAAGACTGTGCATTTCTAGGGAGCTGGTCAGTTACATATGCCTCTTGCAGCAGGATTTGGTGCCATGGGGGACATGGAAGGAATCCACTGCAAGTGGTCGTGAAAGTGACTGCGGCCCTCAATTTATCCGCCACTGGCTCCATCCAGGGCCCCACAGGTGACCTGTGTGGGATCTCACAAGCCTATATGCACAAGTGTATCCAGGAAGTCATGGACACCATCTTCACGAAGGCACAGAGCTTTGTGCATTTTGCCCGGGATCAGGAAAGCCAGGAAGCAAGGACACTGGGATTTGCACAGATCTCTGGTTTTCCACAGGTTCAGGGTGCCATTGACTGCACTCACCTGGCACTTAGATCTCCATGGCAACAAGCAATAAACTACATCAACCACAAGGTCTTCCACTCACTAAATGTTTAGTTGGTGTGCAAACACCACAAACACATCTTACAGGGACCCCAGGGACCGTCCACAATTCCTACATCCTTAGCAGGCCTCAGATCTCTGAGAACTTCCAGGGTCCACAGAGGCTGCAGGGATGGCTCCTTGGGGACAAGGGCTACCCACAGAGGCCATGGCTGATGACACCCGTGCGGCGGCCTCAGACTGCAGCAGAGCGACGCTATAACGAGGCTCATGCAGCGACCTGGAGCAAACGATAGGAATTTTGAAAATGAGGTTCTGGTGCCTCGCCAGATAGGTGGAGCGCTTCAATACAGTCAACCAAGGGTGTCGTGCATCATTGTCACTTGCTGCGCGCTACACAACCTGGCGCTGCAACCGGGGTTGAACCTGACTGAGGAGGAGATGGAAGAATTGCACGTCTCCTCCAATGAGTAGGGCATTGAAGGGGATGATGATGATGAGGCCCTTAAAGGCGGGGATGCTGGCGATGAGGCCATCGCATGGCCAAATGAGGCAGGTGCACCTGGGTGGCCCTCATAGCCGCAAGATTCGAGGAGGATGATGACGAGATGCAATGAGGACAATCCTGACATCCTCACCTTGCATCTGTGAAGGTTTGCCTCCTGTGTGGCTGATGGCAACACACATACCCTCAGTGATCATGAGACGCAGTGGAGGCCCTAATAGTCGCTAGATTGCAGGAGGATGATGACGACATGCAGTGAGGACACTCCATAGATCTTCACACAGCCTCTGAGAATGTCTGACTCCTGTCCGGTTGAGGGCAGCTCACTTGTGCTCTGCGATCAGGGTCATGTTTTATCCCCACCTTTTATCCTATTTTCCATCTTTTTTCCCACCACTGTCCCCTCCCCCCACCCCACACCCACAAGGGCCATCTGTCACTTGTTCATGTTGTTCTTTCCAGAGTGCTTATCCTTGTCCTGCTATTATCACATTCTGCTTCCTGACCTTAATGCCACCATCAGCACCTCCTTTAGCCAGTACCATTATCATTAACACCCCTTTGTCCTTTTGCCCATGACATTTCTGGCAACCTCTCCTTTGCCTCCACCTATCACAGGTCTTCAATCCAGCTTCACCTGCTCCACCCCTCCTTAAACAGTACAAATTTCATTACATTTTTACTTCTCTTTAGCTCTGAAGAAGAGTCATAAGGACTTGAAACGTTAACTCTGTATTTTTTTCTCTCCATAGATGCTGTTAGACCAGCTGAGTTTTTCCAGCATTTTCTGTTTTTGTTGCAGGCATCACTTGATGTGTCCAGGGAGTGTGAGGCCAGATAATCACTTTGGCCTGTAGGTTACATTACACGCTGCACAGGGAAGAGGCCTTGGACAGAGACATCTGCCTTTACTCTGTGCAGGAACCAAGGTTCCACATCTCAATGACATGAACACTGCTCATCAGAACAAGGAGCCAAAGGCAAGAAGACATTCTTGGGAGAAAAACAGAAAATGCTGGAATTGGATTAAAAAAGTGGGTAAAGATGGAGTAGAGAGTTCATGGTCTGCAGTTGCTGAACTCAATATTCAGTCCGGAAGGCTGTAAAATGCTTAATCGGAAGATGAGTTGCTGTTCCTCCAGTTTGTGTTGAGCTTCACTGGAACAATGCAGCAGGCCAAGGGCAGACATGTGGGCATGAGAGCAGGGTGGAGTGTTGAAATGGCAAGCGACAGGGAGGTCTGGGTCATGCTTGCGGACAGACCGAAGGTGTTCCGCAAAGCGGCCACCCAGTCTGCGTTTAGTCTCTCTAATGTGTTCTGCAAAGCAGCCCATTTGATCAGTATCCCATCCACCACCTTAAAAATTTACTCCATCACTGGCGCAGTTATGGCAGCAGTGTGTGTACCATGGTGAAACTGCACTGCAGCAACTATGTTCCCCCCGACCGCGATCGGCCCCTGACCATGATTTCGCACGGGCTGGCCAATTAACGGGCAGCCGGCATGAAACGTGCCTGGAGAGAGGATCAGCATTGCGGTGTGGTGCGGGGGTGGGGGGGTGCTGGCAGGAAGATGGCAAAGAGGGCGGGGGCCGACGTCACCGCGGGCGCTGGTGAACACTTCCATTGAGCTCCCTGTAGGCAGACAGCTGCCTCCAGGAGCTGCAGGACCTCCAGATAATAAAAGAAAGCCCAAAAGTGCTGGAAAAAATGCCCACGCACCTGAAGTCATACCTGATAAAAATGCTGTCCCCAAACATTTCTTTTTATTTTAAATCCTAACGGAGAATTCATCCTGACCTTGGGTGAGGTTTCATCAAAAATGTAGAGGCCGCCTGGCCGATTGGCCCATCTGCCAACTGCAAGATTGGACGGGCTACGAACAATTGCTTACAATTGGGCCGTTAATGGGCTTAATTGCCCGCTTAATTGCCGGTGGGCACTCTTCTGACTTTTGCACGCGCCCGCCAAGCGAAATATAGCGCGAGTGCGGGATGACATCGTGATGCTGGCCTGATGTCGCCTGGCACGATTTTACGCCCGTTCGGGTTGGGCGCATGCGGAATGGGTGTGGAATTCTGGCCACATGGAATCATAAAGTGCATCTGAGACCCACTCCCTATACCAGGTGTCACTCCTACGTTAGCACACTCGAACCTTCTTAGTTGTGCTCATTTGCTCCATGTTGTTGATAGACATCAGTTCCTTCGAGGTCCTTTCGCGCGTGCAGCTAAAGAGAGATTTCCTGACTTTTCACACATGGGGACCTACTATTACCCTATGCTGATCAACTTGCCTGAAAGCCTTGTACTCGTTGGCTGTACATGAAGCTGTGAATGAAGTGAGAACTTCACTTTGCTGCACTGTGTTTGAATAGTGGGCTACACCATTCAAATCACAGTCAACCCATGGGTGAACATGAGGTGATGAGACTCCAGCTGGAGATATGCTCGGGGAATATACTGCACTCTGACTCTCCCAGCATTTAAACTCAAGTTTCTTGGTAAAAGTTAAAACTGTATTAAAAAAAGATGATTATATTCGTAATCAAGCATCAACTGTAGGACAATGCTGCATAGTCATCACTTCTTATGGATTTGGGGTTTAAATATGACCAGATCAAAATAACCATCCTAACCCATTTTTGTCTTTAAACTGAGCTCCTACACATTATGATGGTTAAATCTGAAGTGGCTGAACTGTAATAATAACCTTGTCTTTGCCAGGATTCCCGTCTGCAATAAATTGTGCCCTCATTTCAACGCATTGATGAAAAGTCATCGACATGAAGGAACTTTGTTTCTCTCTCGAGCGTTTTCTGTTTTCATCCCAAACCTCAATGCCTCACAGATATCAGGTCAGCGGAAGTTATCAGTTAACAATATTCCTAATTAACGGCGTTCACAGAATATAAATAATTGGCTTAAGAGGAACAAAGATTTGCACCAACGAGTTTATTAATTCACTAGAGTGTTTATTTACTCTTTGTCAACGTACTAACAGTGCACACACGAGGTGTGAGGATGTGTTTGCTTTTCGCTCTTCCTACCTATTTCTTTACAGGTACAAGACTTGACACATCACAAAGTACCTAGCGTCCTGCATAAAGCAACTCAAATATACGCTCTATCAACAGGAGCAGAGGAATGTACAAGAACTTGCATTTGTTTAGCACATTTAAAGTAATAAAGCAACCTAGACACTTGTCTGGAGTGTTACGAAGCAAAAAAAGCTATTAGGACAGCTGGCCAAAAGCTTGGTCAAACAGGTAGGTTTTAGAGAGAGTTTTGGGAAGGGAATTCCAGAGTTTGGGGCCTTGGCAGCTGAAAGCACGGCCACTTAAAGTGGGCAGATTGCAATATCACTCACACGCCTTTGCGATGCAATGGGGACTGTTAAAGGAAGAATGGGCTTCCATTTCTATAAAGCCTTCCATGTCCTCGGCACAAATCCAAAACAGTTCAAAGCTGAAGAATTACCTTTGAAAGGTAGTCACCATTTGAATGTAGACTAACACAGCAGCTAATGAAGAAGTTTGCCAATAATTTCCGTTAGGGGATTTTCTCAATTCTCTTGTTTCTCTAGGGTTTCCACTGATCTTCTGTTGAAGGTACCTGGACAATCAGGGAACCCTTGTGGTGATTCTACCTCTTGACTCCTAATTGCTGAGGGCCGGGTTTTGCCCTCCAGTATGATACTTTGGTGGTCATTATTCAGGTGTGAGGTTTGATTGTGACAGTTTAAATGTTGATTGACAATTCAATTGTGGAGAGACATTACGAGCTCTATCCTGTCCTGACCAGGCCCCTAAACTTAAATTCCATTTACCCCACAGATATTAATGACCTGCAATCAAAATCATGGATAGTCAAGTTATCAATGATGATTTGGTTTAATGTGATATCATTTGTGGGGTTGACAGTATGCTAGCCAAGAAAGAAAATATTTGTATTTATAAAATGACTTGCATGCCCTGACAGCATTCCAATGTGCTTTAGAGTGAATTAATCTTCTTTAAAAGCATAATCACCATTTCAATAAAGGCAAACAGCATTCAAATTACATACAGCAAAGTTCCACAAACAGCCATGAGATAAATGACCAGGTAATCTGTTTTAAATGGTATTGACTGAGGAATTAGTTGGCCATGACTATCCTGCTCTTCCTTGAATAGTGCCATGTGGTCTCCAACTGCAAGGGAAGACAAGGCCTCCGCTTAATGTCTCATCTGAAAGACAGCGCCTCTGACAGTGTCGCACTCCCTCAGCAGTGCACTGAAGTGTTAGTCTTGCTTCTGTGTTCCAGTGGCGTGGAGCTTAAACCCATGACCTTTTGACTCAGCAGCAAATGTGCTCCCATTGAGCCAAGGTTAACACTTAACAATAGTCCTTTAACACTCCTCAAGCAGTTAATGAGCCGCTTAACCAATATAAATAATGAAAAATTTGTGGATCTAGCTGTGAAGTACACAAAACTTTACAGAAAGGCTCAGTGGCACATTCTTAAAGCCTGTTTCATGACCAGACCTTTTAGACTGCGTAATGGAGAAAGTGGAAGATGTTTGTGGTCTGGGAGAGCAGCCCACAAGCATGTTCCAGAGGCAAGCTGCATGGCAATACGTTACAGATGATGTGAATTCAGGGTCCATTACTGCAAGTTGTTGAAAGGAGGCTGGAAGACGTTTTACAATTCAATAAAGAGCAGCAAGGTAAGGAAGGAGGCTTACAACATAAGCACAGATATCAAGATGAATGGTAGTCAGTACAGGCATTCGCAAAAGAAATTCAGAGAGAAGTGTTGAGAAGGCTGAAACAAGGGATGTACTGCAAGTGAAAGTAGAAGATTAACTTCGGTCACTTTACACATGCCATATGGCAAAGAAAATTATTGCACTGCAGGAAAGAATTTCCATGAGCCAAATTATGATGATTTATTCGCTACTATGCTTATGTTTAAAGGTAAAAATGGCAAAGAGTCAAACAGGCAGTGGGAGAAACCTTTCACTGAATGTGAAGTGAGAATTGAAGAATTATTGGGATATTTTCAGATTGGGGAAATGCCCAGACCCATTGCTATCTACCATATGAATCAGGTTCTTTGTGATATGCATCTTACATTGTATCAATTTGCCCATATACGCTGGTTATGCACATGCTCAATAGTTTGTGCTATGACAATGCAACATTTGAATGGACAAATGTGTTTATGCATTAAAAATCTACCATATAGAATTCAGCATGTAGTCACAGAGGAATATTCATGAGATTACCAGCCATTTGAATCAAGCAGCATCACATATAGAAGCACTCCAGATGACAATGTGGATGAGGAAACCCAGGACAAAACACGATGCAGAAGATCAAGGGTTTACCAAGGTATAGGGTTGATTGGAGACCAGAATGTGGAAATTCAATGTGCTGACTGCCTCTCCTGAACTATCTCAAGATGAGTTCTTATGGGTTTATTCCCTAACGGAGCATGTTAGTGTGGGCTAAGTGAGAAATAATTTTTTATTTGTTCACGGGATATGGGCATCAGTTTAGCATTTATTGCCCATCCCTAATTGCCCTTGAGAAAGGTAGTGGTGGGCTACCTTCTTGAACCGCTGCAGTCCATGTGGTGTAGGTACGCTCACAGTGCTGTTAGGGAGGGAGTTTCAGGATTTTGACCCAGTGACAGTGAAGGAACGGTGATATATTTACAAGTTAGGTTGGCGTGTGGCTTGGAGGGGAACTTGCAGGTGGTGGTGTTCCCATCTATCTCCTGCCCTTGTCTGCCTAGGTGTTGAGGTTGTGAGTTTGGAATGTTTTGTTGAAGGAGCCTTGTTGAGTTGCTGCACTGCACCTTGTAGATGGTACACACTGCTGCCACTGTGCTTCGGTGGTAGAGGGAGTGAATGTTGAAGGTGGATGGGGTGCCAATCAATTGGGTTGCTTTATCCTGGATGATGTTGAGCTTCTTGAGTGTTGTTGAAACTGCACTCATCCAGGCAAGTGGAGAATATTCCATCACACTCCTGACTTGTGCCTTGTAGATTGTGAACAGGCTCCTGGGCGGCAGGAGGTGAGTTATTCGCCACAGGATTCCTAGCCTCTGACCTGCTGTTGTTGCCACAGTGTTTATATGGCTGGTCCAGTTCAGTTCTTGGTTAATGGTAACGCCCAGGACAATGATAATGGAGATTCAGTGATGGTAATGGTATTGAGTGTCAAGAGGAGATGATTAGATCCTTTCTTGTTGGAGATGGTCATTACCTGGCACTTGTGTGGTGTGAATGTTACTTGCCGCTTATCAACCCAAGCCTGAATATTATCCAGGTCTTGCTACATATGGACATGGACTACTTCAGTATCTGAGGAGTCACGAATGGTGCTGAACATTGTGCAATCATCAGCGAACATCCCCACTTCTGACCTTATGATGGAAGGAAGGTCAGTGATGAAACAGCTGAAGATGGTTGGGCCAAGGACACGACCCTGAGGAACTCCTGCAGTGATGTCCTGGAGCTGAGATGATTGACCTCAACAACCACAGCCATCTTCCTTTGTGCTAAGTATAACTCCAACCAGTGCAGAGTTTTCCCCCTGATTCCCATTGACTCCAGTTTTTCTAGGGCTCCTTGATGCCATACTCGGTCAAATGCTGCCTTGATGTCAAGGGCAGTGACTCTCACCTCACCTCTGGAATTCAGCTCTTTTGTTCATGTTTGGACCAAGGCCATAATGAGGTCAGGAGCTGAGTAGCCCTGGCGGAACCCAAACTGAGCACCAGTGAGTGGGTTATTGCTGAGTGCTGCTTGATAGCACTGTTGATGACTCCTTCCATCACTTTGCTGATGATGGAGAGTAGACTGAGGGGCCATAATTGGCTGGGTTGGATTTGTCCTACTTTCTGTCCTCCGTATACTGTTGATACATTCCTGGAGATATTGGAGAATCATCATTTTGGATTAAAATGTTAGCTGCTTCTGCTGATGACGCGAGGCACTAACAAACTATATGTAGCTGAGAGCTTGGCAGCACAAGGCTTTAACTTGAGGTCAGTGGCAATTTTAAAAAATATATACCTGAAGACTATTTGTGACCTTCCTCTTTGAGTTGCAATCAGATTGGCTGGCAGCTCCCTAGGGAAGGACTTCCCCCCAAGTGAGAGGCGGAAGTCAAACTCTGACCAATTAAGGCTATTCCAAGTGTAATACCGCTTCGGGGCAGCTAGATTTCTGATTGGCGAGGTGCCGGCTGACTTTTAGTTTGGTGGGGGGGGGGGATGTGGTCCACCCCCCATGTAATTCTATGTAAAATTTTGCATCAGTTTGCGTCAGTCTTCAACTGTATCCATAAAGTGCATGATGACGCACACATGAGATTCCAGTAGCTACTTCTCCATTGCTGATCCCTGAGTCATACTATTGCCCAACTAAAGTTTGGAAAGAGAAAGGCAATTTCCAAGTCTGTGTGGGAGGTAAGGTCCACTTACAGGAATAACTGGTGCTGTTAAAACGAGAGAATGTCGAGCGCAAAACCCACAAACCTGTAATGACCGTTAACTAGAAATTAAAACGTTCAAAACTTTCACTTCCTCAGTCATTTCAATGAATATACAGTAAAGAGAACATAAAAATGGCCATCCATGGCTGCTTTCTCTTGGTTCCGGACTCCTGAGGAAATTATCGTCCCTTGGTAAAAGAAAAATACGACATATCGGGGTAAATTCCACCTTCAGTGCACAGTGTAGGCTGGTGAACTGGACGCCCTTTGTAGAGCTCCACTTCTCCGATATTTCCATTTTAATAGGATGAAAGTCAGGGATGTTTACAACAGACAGGGAATCTGCTCCACCAGACATCAAAGGTGAAAATGATCCCCATCAGAAGTTATCCTTTGTCAACTTGCTTAAACCAATTGACAATATGTGTGCTCTACTCTGAATATAATTGTGGAATTAATGGTTTTTTTTATATAATGCTGTTTCTGAGGAAATTCCAGTCACATTGACATCCAGTGCATTTTGCCAAGGATTGAAACGATTACCACTAATTGCACACTTGAACAGACAGAGAGGCTCAGCAGTTAAACATCCCTGGGAAACGATTCCCTGTGAAACTGAGACAGAACACCACGGGCAGAAGGAGATCTGTCTGATGGGAACTGAGTCAGCATCAGGGGAAAGGTCAACTTGCTGAAGGAGGCTGCACAAGCCACATTGTGGTGATGGGCTCTGTATCATGTAAGTTAAAATGATGGCCTTCTCGATAAATCTGTCATCGGCAGTCAAGGAGGGGAATCTAGCTGAGTATCTTTAGCGACACCACACTGGTATCCTGGAACTCCCTCCCTAACAGCACTGTGAGTCTACCTACACCACATGGACTGCAGCGGTTCAAGAAGGCAGCTCACCGCCACCTTCTCAATTAGGGGTAGGCAATAAATGCTGGCCTAGCCAGCATAGCCCACATTCCATAAATGAATTTTTTTAAAAATGATACCATGGTATACTTCCTTAAGGGTCGTTCAAGAGTATTTTCAGTAGTGAGCTTTTAAAGCACATTTCAGACCAAACTCTTGGGGATAAAAAACCCTTGTGGACCAGTGTATTGCAAGAGCTATTTTTCCTTCACATTTTCAAAACCCTCAGTTAGATTAGGCAGCATCTTCTGTTCGTTATTCAGTCCCTGATTTATTACCTACAAAATATTGCTAAATTCACTGACACAGGCCATTGCTCAGTTCATCAAATGGGCAAGATTAATAATACTACCCCTTTGGGTCAGAAGATCATGTATTTGGGTCCCATACCAGGATCCAAGTTCTGGGGATGATACACCAGTGCAGTGCTGAAGGAGTACTTCATTGTCAGAGGTGCTGTCTCTCGGATAGGGTGATAAATTAGGTTCTTCGTTTGCCTTTTCTGGTCATTGAAGATGATCCACTGTGTGTAGACGTATAAGTTATTTCTCCCAAACTGTGGTACAAATTTATCATCAGGAATTAATTGACCTTATTCATTGATGATAAAACAGTGCAGTGGCCTTTATAACCCCCTCTTACCATCTGTTTTTCTCTCTCCACACTTTCTGCCTGACCTGCTGAGTATTTCCAGCATTTTCTGTTTTGATTTCAGGTTTCCAGCAGCCGCAGCATTTTGCTTTGGTCCCAACAAAAATATGATTGGCTGGGTCGTCGTCTGATTTCTTTCTGGGAAATGTTGCTGGCATAGAATGACTGCATTTGCTTAAATAACAAAAGTCACTGTACATCAAGAATGATTCTTTGTGTATGAAGCATGCCATAACATTTTTACAAGTATAAATTGAAGTTTTTGTGTGTTTTAAAGTTCATTCCCTAATGTTAGCTCTTCATGCATTTGTAAGATCCATCTACTGGCATTATACTTGTCAATGTCTATTGGCAAGGGAAATCATGAACACCAGAATCCCTATGTGACTGAACCTAAAATGAATGACTTTTATATTCATTATGTAATGTGAAAAACTCCACTAATTCAGCCCACTTTGGGTTGCAGCAGTAAAGAATTAGCTTTCCATGAAGGTGTTCAAGATTTTGATCTGCTGCATTGCAATTCTAAAGGCCTATCGATTTTAGCAACATATGTGTTTACCTGCTCTCACTTCTAGCTGTTATAACCTTCTAATAGTGTCCATCTCGGAGAAGACTTCCTTTCAGAGTATCTTTGCCAAACTTTCTGGATTGATGGTTTCTACACTTAGCACAAGGATTTTCTAAATTAATGAGTACAAGTATACAAATTATTTATCTTAAAAAGATCTGCATTTATATAGTGCCTTATACTATATATAAGTATATAGTATACTATATACTAAAAGAAAATTGAAGGATCCCCATGAAATTTGTACCTCAAGGAATAGCTGGAATAACTAAGGAGACTTAAAGTAAATTCCAGAGGACTGTGGCATCCCTTTGGGTTGGTCCCAGGAAAAGTGAATGAACCCTTGTGGTTTCAAAAGATGAGGCAGGGTGTCCCAAAGCACTTCATAGGCAAGCACTTTCCAAAATGTAGTTTTACAATCCGGTTAGGGACCGTTAAGGTTTAAAAAAGAAATTGGAACACCAAACAATTGACCACTAGAATTATGCCACAAACTTTATTGTACATCAAAAAAATTAAACAAAGTAAGCACTATTAACTTAATGCTATGGTTTACAACTATGTATATTATGAACTCAGTTTTACTTTTTACTTCTCCTGCAAAGAGTTGCCTCATCTTTTGAAACCATAAGGGTTCATTCACTTTTCCTGGGACCAACCCAAAGGTATGCCACAGTCCTCTGGAATTTACTTTAAGTCTCCTTAGTTATTGCAACTATTCCTTGAGGTACAAATTTCATGGGGATCCTTCAATTTTCTTTTGGCTAAGTGATCTCCCAGTTTCCTTTAAATGCCTCACAACAGTGGATTCTTCAGCTACTTGTCCTGTTTCTGCTAGTCTCTTCCCACAGCTTCTATACAGTTCTTTCAAAGCTAACTATTTAATCAAGCCGACTGCTTTATGCTGCAAGCTCTGTGAGGACCACTGTAGTTTTCTTCCACTACCTGCTAGCTATGCTAGTCTTCCAGCAAATCTAAGAAAATTTTCTAGTTGCTTTTACCTCAGGAAATCCAAACTGCGATTGAGCTCTGCCTGCCTTCCATGCAATGAACAATGAAGTTAGTATTTTCTCTGCTTGAAATGTAGGTCTAACTGACCATCATTTCATGTTGGCTCCCTCGGTCTGGTGAGATGCAGTCTACACCACAGCAAAACTACATTTGGCTCTGTTTGTTCTCCAAACTGAACTGCCTGCTTCCGCCAGCAAACACACACAGATACATTAAACAAAAGAACCTTCTAACCAAGGCTCCACCCTGAGTCACTATCTCTATGACAACATGGCATGCTTTGGGATGATTCAAACAGAAACACAAATAACTTATTTTCCCTTCATCACAATTCTTTGATTCTGCAACCCAAATTTCTATTTCTCATGGAGTTTTATGATGTTCTTTCCCAGAATTGTTAGCTTTTAATTTTGTTTATGGAGATAATAGACATGCTGGCTCTACCAACAGGTCCAGAAATAGATCACCCATTTCTTAAATTGTTTTCTATCAGCTGTGACCTTGCAAGATAAACACAGATTAGGGTTTAACTGTAATTAACTCCAAGCTTGTTTGAATTACATTTACTTCTGGGTTGCTTATCAGCTTCTCAATCACATGCACCCATTTTTCTATAGTTTAAACTTTAATTCCTAAAAGTAAAAGCTATATTCTAAAACCTATGAACTATGAATCAGATTTTCACGACAGTAATCATGGTTGTAACATTGGAAACACTGCAGCCAATTTGCACACAGGAAGCTCCCACAAACAGCAATGTGAAAATGACCAGATAATCTGCCTTTGTTTTAGGAACATAGGACTGAGAAGCAGGAGTAGGCCATTCAGCCTTGAGCCTGCTCTGCCATTGAATAATATCATAGCTAATCTGGTTGTGGTCTCAACTCCACTTTCCTGTCTGACACCATAACCCTTGACTCCCTTGTCTTTCAAAAATCTGTCTAACTCTCTGGCTTGAATAAATTCAATGACTCAGCCTCCACTGCTTCCTGGGGAAGAGAATTCCACCGACTAATGACCCTTTGAGAGAAAAGATTTCTCCTCAACTCCATCTTGAAAAGGAAACCTTTTATTCTTAATGTTGAGTGTTATTGATAATTGATAATAATTATGTTGATTTAGGCATAATTCTTGTCCAGGGCACCAGGGATAACTTCCCCGCTCTTCTTTGAAATATTGCTATGAGATCCTTACCATCCACCAGGAGTGTGATGGAATATTCTCCACTTGCCTGGATGAGTGCAGCTCCAACAAGAAGCTTGGCACCATCCAGGACAAAGCAGCCCGCTTGATTGGCACCCCATCCACAAACATTCACTCCCTACGCCACCGACGCACAGTGGCAGCAGTGTGTAGCATCTACAAGATGCACTGCAGGAACTCACCAAGGCTCCTTAGGCAGCACCTTCCAAACCCATGACCACTACCACCTAGAAGGACAAGGGCAGCAGACACATGAGAACACCACCATCTGCAAGTTCCCTTCCAATCCTGACTTGGAAATATATCGCTGTTCCTTCATTGTCACTGGGTCAAAATCCTGGAACTCCCTCCCTAACAACACTGTGGATGCACCTACACCACATGCAGTGGTTCAAGAAGACAGCTCACCACCACCTTCTCAAGGGCAATTAGGGATGAGCAATAAATGGTGGCCTAGCGAGCGACGCCCATGAATAAATAAAAAAAAGATGAGAAGTCCAATGAGGTCTCAGTTTAATATCCCATCCAAAAGGAAACACCGACATTCCTTCAATACTGTCCTGGAGTGTCAGCCTGGATTTTTGTACATAACTCCTGGAGTGGGTCTTGAACCCACAACCTTCTGACTCTGAGCCATGGCTGCCATCTATTTATATAGCCAGTGTGTTTATTGCATTTATATTTGTGCTGAACTTTGACTTTGAAAATTAAAATCAAAAGCCAGCCCAACAATCATCGTCCTTGCTACTTCTCCCAGAATGATTAATGAATGAGTTATGAGACAAATGTGAGTTGTAATTACATGAGTCAGAAACGTGGCAGAAATTGATCATCCTGAACTAATTTGTCTCAAACACATGGGACTTGAGGGAAGACATAGAGTTTTATTTTAGTGAGGTATGGTTTGGAGCATTTCCATACCCTGCCACTAAAAAGTATTAGCGGAGAGCCAGGGTAAGATTGTGAAAAGATATTTGTGAGGTGAGTGGGTCTGATTTTACATTGGCATTCTGCATTGCAATAATTTCTCAGGCATTTTTTTTCCCTTATGCCTTAGACCTATCAATACCCATTGATCGAGAATGTCAAGGTCTGATTTTAATGTAATACCTACAGAACTGTCAAAAAGCAAACCACAATGGTAACTGTGCTTTGCAAGAATCGACTCAATTCCAATCCTTTGACTGCAGAACCAGTGCAAGTCTGTCGTCAATTGGGCCTCAAGTGTTTCCAAATGTTTTGTTAGAGAAGAGAAGCTTCTACCAATGTAGCAGTAAGGAAGATGCAGTACAGATATTGGATAAGATAGAAATGGATCTCTTGGTAGTACTGAACTTGAACTTTGCTGAAAAGGGAGACATGTTGCTGAAGCTTTTCATCTTGCATTCATCAGGACGAATGCAAGAATGCCAAATTTCAAACAATCTCAACAATTTATACTACAGGAGCAAAAGGTGCTGATTGTTGGCAAGTCAACTCTGATTGGTCATGTCATTTTCATGGAGAAAGCAATAGGGGACTATAAGCTCTCCAAGCTCCTGGGTAATTCAAAAAAGACACAAGGCTTGAACAAATTCCTGGGGGGTCAGGCCCATTTTGGGGTCCCAAGCCCCCATGTCATCAGCATGCCCTGCAGCACAATGCTCCAGGAGGTGGACTCCTAACCAAGGACAGCAGGTGGGCTTCTGATGCTACAGACCCAAACAGAGGTCCCACAATGATCTCAGGCCACCACCCCCACCAGATGAGGTAGGCACTGCTGAGCCAGGCAGGCGAGCCAAAGGGACCTTGGCTGTCTGCATTTGCAGGTATAAAATAAAGGTGCCTGAGGGCAACATGGTCATCTGGTTGGAGCAGAAGCCACTGTGCAGGCCTAATCATGGATGGGACTTCAATTCCCAGAGCCCTGCCATTGGAGGATGGAGCCTCCTGCTCCATTGGCCTTCAATACAGCAGTGGGCTGCTCCAAAGCTGGTGAAATACTGGCGGCAACGCAAAATGGCCCTGAAGTGGGGCCTTAGATTAATTGTCTGCCCACCCCTGTGAAGCAGGCAGCTCACCCAATTCCCAACCCACACCTGGGAAAGACCCCAGGCAAGAAAGTGCATCGGGCAGCCAACCCAACATGGCTCCCCCTATTTTCTCCACTCCTCCACTGCCAACCACCCAGTTATGGAACTGGAAAAATCTAGCCCATAATTCAGGACAGTGTTCACTGGCATTTGGAAAAGTATGGGTGAATAAATGAAAGTGAACATGGCTATGTCAAAGGAAAACTTGATCAAGTTATTTTGTGAAGTGACAGAGAGGGTTAATGATGTTGTTTTAATGGACCTTCAAAGATTGTTTGATAAAGTATCCCATAATAGACTTATTAGAAAAATTGAAGCCAATGGGATTAAAGGGACAGTGGGTCAGAAAGTAGACAACGATGATGAATGGGTTTCCAGATTGGATGGAAGTGGTGTTCTCCAGGGGTCAATATTAGGAGCACCATCTTTTTCTATATTAATGGTGTTATGATTTCGGTAGAGACCAATAATGTGTTTAATTTTTTTTTCAGAATCCAAAAACCCAGGAATTTAGGAAAAGAATAAATCCACTAAGTTCAATTTTTAACTCAAAAGGATTCTACTATATGAACATCAAAGGACGTGAATACTAAAAACTACACACTATCTTAAATAGTCAGTTACATTAAAGATATTAGAAGTACAATGAACACAGTTACTTATTCTTAAACCGCACTTCTTAACTCATATTTCCTTCTACACCCATTGACTTACACTCCCGAAAAACTTAAGTCAGATACTTGTCAAAAATTGGAAGACTAATACTTGGTCTGAGTTCTATGTCAAAGATTCGTATAAGGGTTGAGATTTCTTGGGTCTTCCGCTTATTTCTGGCAAGTTTTCCCTTCAAATCTCCTCTAACCATCCATAGTTGTAGACTCCCAGTTTAACACATGCATCGCTAATGTCTTATGCCTCGCTACTTCGGGCCAGAACTCACCCAGTTCTAATATTCTTTACCTTTGGACTTTTGAATCAAAAACTTTCTCTCTCTTCTCAGCTTAGCTGTCCCCAGAAGTCAAACTCACTGTTAGGAGTCTTTCAGTTAACAAGAGCTTTAAAATCTTTTAGCCAGCACCTAGAATTTTAACTGAATTCTGCTAGAAAGAAATGTTCCCAATTCTGCAGCTAGATTGTTCTGAACTAAATCTAAAATCCTGCTTGAGACCAGAGACACTCCCAGGGACCCACTCACCCCTTAAATTAATTTCTGTTGAACTTATTTCTATTGTTTATCCCCCAGGCAGCTTGGTCACATGATCAGTTCCCAGATGCAAGGTACTTCACAAGAAATCTTTCAGAGCAGCCTAGATCTTAGAGGGACCATCACCCCAACATAAAACACAGGTATTTCCCCCAAAGCAACATGGGTTGTTACAATGATCTGAACTTGCATTTATGTAGGAATAATTTTAAACACTAAGAAGGATAGCGGCAGACTTCAGGAGCACAACGATGGGTAAGATAAGCAAAATGGTTATGACCAGTTCTGACAAAAGGTCTTATACATTAATATAAGGACACAAGGAATAGGAAGAGGAGGATTGCCCTGTAGTGCCAGGAACAGATGAATGACCTCATCCATCCCTCCAGGGTAAGTGCACGTTCAACTGCTCACACTCACCTCACTGAATGGTAGAAGGGACATGGGCCTCAGTAACACTAACGCCACTAACACTGTCCCCTCCAACAACCCTCAGCGTCCCTTCACCCATCATCACAGGACCTTCACCCTCTGAATCCTACCAGCTCCCACTGCCCGCTTTAACCCTCACCATCTCTTCCTGTCAACAATTCCCTCAGTATGCCCCCCAGAAGTCAGCAGTTGACACCTCGGACCCCTCCCTCTGAACCCCTCTCCCTTCTACCCCCAATGACCGCTCACACCTGCACACACCCCCCCATATCCCCCTCGCCTACACTGCACCACAGCCCTTCCACCATTCCACGAACCCTGCAGCATCTCTCTCTTTCCCCTACCAACCCAACCTCCCCCCCTCACCCCCCAGGCCCCCACACTGACCCACATCTTCATTCTTCTCCTCATCTAGTACCCAGCACAGACCATCACCGCCCAACAGTAACTCATGCAGCGGAACACCTGCAGCGCGGAGATCCAAGTCCTGGGAGCCCCTCCAGAGTGAAGATCCACATCCTGGAAGCTCCTGCAGAGTGAAGATCTACACGGTAGATGCTCCACCTACCCACTGCTGCATGTGGTTTTCCAGGGTCCACAGTGGCTGGAGGCCTCCATCTTCCAATCTCCACAGGCTGCCCCAGGTCTTCTTCTAGGTGAGTCCCGACATGTCCTTGCGACACTTTCCAGATGTGTTCTGGACCGATGTGATATCTCGTTGGCGGCATTGATAATTGGATGGCGGGGACAATTTGGCTAGGGCTTCATCATCATTAATGGGATGCAAAACGGCTTCATTCAGACCTCCGGCAGGAATGGTGATCTGTCATGCTGGGCGGGAGTGCGCGTTCCTGCAGCCATTTCACAACGGTGGTAAACCGAATTTTCAGCTCCCACAGCAGTATCCCCCCACCCCCGCTATTAAACCCTGCCACTGCTGGGGCTGGCCTGTGTGTGTTTGGATGTGTGTGCACGTGTGTGTGTGCGTGTTTGTCTTTGTGTCTGTGTGTGTCAGTGTGTGTGTGTGAGTGTGTGTGCGTGATGATAAATCTTCCATTCCTTTAAACTTTTGTGCTTGTGTTTGTGAGTGTGCACCTGTGTGTGTGTGTGTACGTGCATGTGTTTGTGTGTGTGTGTGTGTGTGTGTGCATGTATGTCTGTGTGTGTGTGTATATGTGTGTGTGTGTGTGTCTGTAAGTGTTTGTGTGCGTGTGTTGGTGTGCATGTGATTGTGAGTGTGCATGTGTGCCTATATGTGTGTGTGTGTGTTTATGCTTGTGTGTGTGTTGGTGTGCGTGTGCATGTGTATGTGTGTGTGCGTGTGCGTGTGTCTGCGTGTGTGTGCGCATGATGATAAATCTTCCATTCCTTTAAACCTTTCATTTTCTAATCCCAATCTTAATCACTGATGGCAAGCCTTTTAAATTTGAAAACAAATGAAATCCTCCTTAAAATGAAAATACTTAATTTCTCATGACATACCTTCTACTTAACTGTTAAAACGAGGTTGTTTGCTCTGGCCTGATTGGACATGTCCATTGGCCATAGGTAGGGATTCTGCGCGATCCATTTCACACATGGTGTCATTGGATGAGTTTGTTTGATGAGTGGGATTAATACAGTATTGACAGTTAAGTTTGGAAAGATGGATTTAAGATTTTTAATGTGATTGCTGGATTCTGTTAAGGGATCTGCAATGTATTAGATTTAAAAAGAAAATATACTGTTAATTCGATGACTGGCTCTAGTCACTCACTAGCATCCAGCTGCTGTGCCTGCCAATACAGCTTGGCAGCAGTTGCAAAAACAGAGAAAAATTAGGCTGCTCTCTTTGTGCTGTCAATCTTATCATTGGGCTAAACTCACTAACAAGAATACTGGCATTCTAGCAGGAGAACATCCAGCACCGTATGCCTCTGTCTTCTGGCATTAAAGTGGAAACTCAAGGAGAGCCTCTTTCTATTCTGTCTTTCAAGAACCAGTGACTTGGACAGGAACATTTCTGTCAACGACTGGCAAACGTCTGGTGCCACATAACAGCTAGGGATTTAAGAAGCTTGCAGTGTGGTCAGTTGTGGAGTCCTGAAATATACAAAGTGCTTCAGAGGAAAAAATAGCCAGGCTTGCATTTATTCCCATCCCAGAAGACATTGGAGATATTAACCTATTCATTGATAGCCGGGTAGCTAGCCAGGATTGGTCACTGCTTTCCGCATGAGTCTGTTCTCTGAATATGCTCTTGGAAAGCAGCGAGATGGGTGAGGATTTTCCCCTCGTCGGGCGGGCGGGCGGGCCCAGCAATGGCCGCCCAACATTCCACCACCCACGATTGGGCCCTGACCACGATTTCACGCTGGGTGGCCAACTAACGGCCAGCCAGTGTGAATCGCGCGCTGAAACGCTCTGTGCTGCCTGGGCGGTGGGGGAGGGGGTAGGGGTGGAGGAGGGCGAGCGCGGAAGTCAGCGCATGCGCATGGGGTGCGCTCAGTGAACGCTCCCCGAAGGCACAGAGCTGCCTCAGGGAGCGGAAGATTTTTCACATGAAAAATAAAGTTTTCGATAAAGAAGGAAAACTTGTTCCCTCGTGTGACTCTGTCAACATTGGCAAGGGACATGTTGAAAACGAGTTCTAAAAACTTTTATTTTATTTTTAGATAACATCAGAAACCACATCCCGCCCCCACCATATTGTTTGGCTAATGAGAATGAAACAAAAGCTTTGCCTTACAAGACAAAAGGGAAAAGCCTAGAAGAAACGGAGAACTGGCTGGGGCCTGAATGTCCCCCATTTGATGAGAAGGTGTTAAGTGCCTTGATTGAAGAAGTGAAATATGGGATGGTGTCCATATTGGTGTGGAAGGAAAACATCTTCTATAATCAATGATGCAGCATGCATGTGAAGAGGTGTCCCAGAGAGTGAATGTTATCTCCCAAGCCTGTCGGCCAAGGCAACTGCAACAGCGATTCTTTGGTTTAAGGAGGAGTGTCAATGTCTGGTTGCTAATTCAATTAAATACATGTCAGAAGTACTGTGGCCCCAAAATTGGACAGCATCAATATTAGACCCTGAAAAGCAATGGATCAAGCCTTCATATCTTGCACAGAATTAGACTTCTATGTGTGCAATATTTATTTGTTAAATTCATTCATGTGGGTATTACTGGCAAGATCAGCATTTATTGCCCATCTGTAATTGCTCTGGAAAAGTGGTGGTAAGCCACCTATTTGAACCATTACAAATTTATCATTACCTCTTCACTCAATCTGTGCCGCTATTTGTAAGATGTACAAAGCTGCTGGCTTTCCTTATGGTTTCATCAACTCATACTGTCAAGGAATCGTGCTCTTCACCTGTAGCTCTCTTTGTTCACCCCTGCTTTTTAATGTCTCTCCGTTGAGTCTGTCCTCTCATTCTCTGCCTTTCCTTGGAAAATAGGTTTCTTCAGACTTCTCTATATTAATTTACGTCTGCCACCTCTCTGTGCATTCCATAAATCTGCTCAGACCTTCAGGAAGTCTAGTGCAGTCTTCCTTACCGTCTGCCAATCCTCCCAAATTTTGTGTTACCAGCAAATGTTGTTACTGGCATACCCTTTGCCTAAGTCCAAATCACCTATAAATATCAAGGAGACAAGCAAACCCAATACTTACCTATGAGGTATGTCACTTCCAACTTTCCCAGCCCCATTTATTCAAACTGTTTCCAGCAACTTGCTGTTGCATTTTCCCTTATACCACTTGGATGGATTTTCTAACAAGATTCTTGCAAGCCATGGTTTCTAAGAGTCTATACAGAAGGCATTTACTGCCTTCCATTTATCTATCCAATCAGCCAACTCTTCGAAAAGGCCTATTCAATTTGTCAAAACTAACTTGCCTTTATCAAACAGATGCTAATTGTCCTTGATCAATGTATATATTTCGAAATGCGACTAATTTAGTCTCAGGTCATTAAGTCAAAGGGTTTGCCCACAACTGACATTGGACACCACACAGCGTATGCTGTCATCAAGAGCAAGTGCCAGGAAGGTTAAGATCAAAGTGCAAATGCAGGATATTGGAGCCGGAAAATAAATGATTGGCACTTTCTGTCAAAGTATTGTGCGGACTTACTGTCAGAAAAATCGTGTTAATGTTTCATGTAGTGGCAGTTAGACAGAGGTAGTGGTGACAAGACCATGCGGTTCGTGGGTTTTATAATAATGAAAGGACTGTTGGTGTCAGGTCACACATGCATGGCCGTAGCTACCGAGCTCCCCAGCATCGGATTTGGGGGGGGTACCTCAAGGATGCGCTGGGGAATCCCTCTCGGAACTTCACAGGTAAGCATTTCCATGGCGACTGCTCAGGAGTGCACACTTCCTCTGGACAATGGCACTGCACTGGGATCCATCTGAAAGTGCAGTTTAAATCGCAGACTTCAGATGGTTCCAACAAGGTTACAACAATAGTTACCCAGAAAAAGTTAGAAGAATTTAAACCTCTTCTAACTTCTGGGATAACAATTGTAAAGACCCAGACCCCGTCTCCCACGGGACTATCCCAACACCCCCCCGGCCTCCCAGGGGACTCCCCCTACCTTCATGGGACTCCTCACCTGCAACCCACCCCCCCACCTCCCCCCACCCCCACAGGCTCGACTCTCAACCCCCAACCCGACCAGAACCCCACCCCTGATGTCCAACCAGACCCCCACCCCCCACCCGATGTCTGACCACCCCCTCACAACCCCGAAATTCCAATACCCCACTCCTTCCTAATGTCCGACGCCCCAGCACCCCAACTTCTGCATGTCCAAACCCCCAACCCCCCCCGAAATTCTAGCCCCCACCCCATCCCGATGTCTGACCACCCCCAGGCCCCCAGTCCTCCGCACGTCCAACCCGCCAAACCCCCTGAAATTGCAAACCCGCCACCACCCCGAATATCTGACCCTCTCCCACCCCCCAAATGATCAAACCCCTCCCCTGCCACGGCCCGATGTTTCAAAACACCCCAGACCCCCAAAATTCCAATCCCCTCCCTCTCCTGATATCTGAACCCCCCCTTAGCCCCCACATGTCCAACCCCCCCCCACCCCCCATCACCCCAAATGTCCGACCCCCCCCCCCCCACCCAAATGTCTGGCCCCCCCCCCAACACCACCCTGAATGTCTGACCCTCCCCACCTCCGCCCGATGTCCGAACCCCCAGCCCCGCATCTCCTGAATGTCCGGCCCTCCCCCTCCCACCCCCCTCCCGCATGTCTGACCCCCCCACACCGCCCCGAATATCCAAACCCCCACCACCCTGAATGTCCGAACAGCCCTCCCATCCTCCCCGATGTCCGAAACCTTCCCACTTCCTCACCCAACCCCGTACGCCCCACAAATCCTATCCACTGACCTTCTCCCTCGCCTGCCAACTTCAATGGGACCTTTAAACTTACCTGCTTTACAGCAGCTCGTGCTGTTAAAAAAGGGGGGGAAGTGTGTCCTCTTCCAATTTGATGGTGCTGGGTCGTGAAGCTGGACTTCGGAGACGGCTGTGCTGACTGGATCTCGCCGACTGGATCTGTGCTGACTGGATCTCGCCGACTGGATCTGTGCTGACTGGATCTTGCCGACTGGATCTGTGCTGACTGGATCTTGCCGACTGGATCTGTGCTGACTGGATCTTGCCGACTGGATCTGTGCTGACTGGATCTCGCCGACTGGATCTGTGCTGACTGGATCTTGCCGACTGGATCTGTGCTGACTGGATCTTGCCGACTGGATCTGTGCTGACTGGATCTCACCCGGCCTGAGCTGGAAGGTTGGGCGAGACAGGCATGGAAGACATTTGGTGCAGGTAAGTGGGCACGGGCTGGTAACCCGACGCTGATTGCCACTCCCAGGAAATTACAGCCCTAGAGCTGAAATTGAAGTCCTGTCAGTCAGTGACGCACCAGTCTTCTGGGATGCACCTGAATTTCGGCTTCCAGCTCTTGCCCTTCCATTATTGCATTTATTGGTCCTCTGGCTGAGGTTGGTTCCCCTCTGAATTTTAAAACTGTGAAGAATACAGCTAACCTATATCATTTTTGATATTTTTTTTTATGGCTGTGGAGTAACATCCACACCCCCTAATCCGACCAGATGGAAGAGTTTCTTCAGCATTGGCTAAATTTGCTGATGACACAAAGATAAGTAGGAAAGTAAAACGTGAAGAGGACAGAAGGGGAGCTATGAAGTGACGTGGATAGGTTAAGCAAGTGGGCAAAGACCTGGCAAATGGAGTATGATGTGGGAAAATGTGAAATTGTCCATTTTGGTAGGAAAAATAAAAAGAAGCATATTATCCAACTGCCGAGAGATTACAGAGTTCTGAGACGCAGAGGGATCTGGGCATCCTAGTTCAGGAATCACAAAAGGTAAGTATTCAGGTACAGCACGTAACTAGGGAAGCTAATAGAATGTTATTGTTTATTGTGAGGGTAACTGAATACAAAAGTAGGCAGATTATGTTTCAGAATCGACCCAGATTTGCACCAAGTGCAGTAGAGGGCAGGAAAAAGAATGTTTTACCCAGCGGCCATGTTGGGGCTTTTCACGCCGTATCACCCCAACCCCGCCTTATTAGTCACGCTTTCCAGGGAAACGAGCTGTTTTGATGGCTGGTGGGCTCTCATTCACTCCATGCCATCACCTCACTGCTACCTCACACCGGGCACCATATTTAAAGGGTAGCTGTGTGGACACCTCTCAGCGCTTCCAGCCCAGGTCTGCTGCACAGAAGACATGACCCTGAAAGGCAAGAAGACTCCAGCCCCCCACTTCAGTGAGGCCTCCCTCGAGCACCTTTGGATGCAGTGCAGACCCACTCTGATGCCCTCTACCCCCTCTCTGGCTGAAAGCGAGGTCACCAATCCAGCATGGGAGGCGATGGCAGCAGTGGTCAGCGCCAACGCCTTGCAAAGGACGACACCCACCCAGTGCCACAAAAGGCCGAATGATCTCATCCGTTCTGCCAGGGTAAGTCACTCTTCTCATCACTCTCAACTCACACACTCACAAACCCATCTCACATCCACAGGGATCTCACACCTCAAGGGACAACACCACTAACTCTCACACACACTCTCACATCTCCATCAGGCTCATATCCCCTGGAGCTTGTGTCCTCATCCCGTCCATGACTCCACTCACCACACAAACATTCCACACAGAGCCATGTGTCCTGCTCACACTCTCTCCATCTGTTTTCATGCAGGAGAAGCTGGCTCACAACAGCAGGGAGAGGTTCCAGATGGGGGGTGTGGAGTGGCCCACATTAATCCCCTCACTCACTTTGAGGAGTGTGCCATCATGCTGGCTGGTGAGGACATGGACTGTGCCTGTGGCAACGGTGAGGTTGGTGGTGAACACCCAGGTGGGGATCCTGCACCACATCATCCCCCTCTCAATGCTACTGTAAGTGCTCTTTCTGCTGCTTTTGACTCTGCTGCCATGCACTAATTGTCTCTACTTTGGTTCAAAGGGAGCTCTGCCAAGTGACCGATACCTTCAGCCAGCCAGTCCCTCAGCTCCATCCAGGTCCTCACCTCCAGCCAAGAGGACACCTCCTCCATTGAAGAGCTGGAAATAAGCAGCCTGGAAGACCCGTCACAGCGCTTACCCCCACCCCCCACCAGCGCAGAGACACACACCTCGGTGGGATCTAGATCTAGAGCAGGCTCAGGTTCACAATCTGGTGGTCACCCCTCGGACACGTGTCCGCAGCAGGAGGAGGCAGGTTCAGCCGAGCTCCCCGGCACTCGGAGGACGGCTGGGGAAGAGGCATCCGTGAGGTCCGAGTCAGATGATGAGCCTCTGGATTCGGCCTCCTAACTCATCCTGGAGAGTCAGCAGGAGGTGGGGGAACATCACACAGAGCTGTTGGAAGCCCCCAACAGAATGGCTTGTGAGTTGGAGGAATGCATCTGCCTGCTCTCTAATGAAGTGGTGCCCACATGTGTGCATGTGGAGGTCTCCATGGGAAGGATGGTGGATGCCATGGAGACCCTGGTCCAGCAGGACGCGGAGATACGTGCAGACCTGCACTACATTGCGGTAGCCATGGGTGAGTTTCTGCATTGGGAAAGCAAGAGGGAAATGGGGCACCTCGAGGTCCCTCAAGGTGCTCCTTCCCCTCAAGAAGTCAGACCAGGACCCCTGGGCACCCGAAGGAAGGAGAAGCGGCAGCTGGACACCCTTGGATCATTCACTCAGGAATCTCAGAGCTGTCCACTCCCTCCAAGCCCCCTTTGCCTCCTCAACCTCGTTCTCTGTCACCACAGAGGGAGCACTTGGCCCACAGGAGGACAGCCAAAGCAAGTTAGTCTACAAAGGACCCACGCCAAAGTCATCAGAGTCAACAGGGCCAACCATTGCACAGGCTGTCTCCACCCCTCCTGCGGATGTCAGGGCAGCACCGAGAAGTCTAAGGTGTAGAAAAGTGAAGAAATTCTGATCACGGATGGTTGCAGGGGTGAACACGTTTTGCCACTTTATAATATGAAAACATATTCACTTTCACTGAGTAATGTGTAATGGTGTCTTTCAGCTTCATTGACAGGCTTCGCGAGTCCTCCCCCTGCCTTCCCCCCACTGGCAGTTCAGCTGCACACAGCTGGACCACGAGTGATTCTGGAGGGAGGAGTGTGTGTGTGGCAGGGCCTTTCAGAGCCTCGTGCAAACACTCTCCCAACACACGGAGCCTTCCTCCATCACACTCATCTCAATGTCCTGAGCATTCTCAGTGCTGCCTGCTGGGGTTCACTTTCAGTTGCATCACCTTCCACCTCCACCCCACCCTGTGACCAACCAGCCACAGCCCTTTTCTTTAGGGAATGCCCAGGTAAACGTGCTCATTCCCTACCTTCCTGAAAATCCCACGCCCGTCCATGTTAACCTCCATGACCTCCTCCTTCCCCCTTACTGCGTCACTCTGCCCTCGGTCATTCTCACCATTCCCTCCTACCACACTCACCCTCATTTCACTCCCCAGGAGGCAGTCATCGACTCCACAGACCCCTCTCTTGTATGTTTACCTGGACATCCTCCCCTCTGGACTCCTTCCCTTTTGGAACTCCTTCCCCTCCCCACCGGACTCCGCCCCCGCCCCCACCCCGGATTCCTCCCCCTGTACTCCCCTCCCCCCTTACTCTTTTCCTTCTCTGGACTCCTTCCTGCACCCTTACGTCTTTTACTCCAGCCTTACTTCTTCCTAGAGCCTCACTCCCTCCACAGCCTTACTCCTTCCCCCTTTCTGACTCCTCCCTCCACCCTTACTTCTTCCTCCCCCAAGACTCCTTCTCCTCTCCAGATTCCTCCCTCCCCCGAACTCCTTCCTTTATATCTTCCTCCCCCTTTACGCCTGCCTCCCCAATTGCCGTATTCTTCCCCATTAGCCCCTCCTCCCCCCCCGTACAGCCCCCCAACCTCCACCCAGACACCTTTGTTTCCCCCTCCCAACTTCATCCCCCCCAACACCTTCATTCCCCCCCTCCCAGCCTCATCCTCCCCGACAGCTTCAGTCCCCACTTCCCAACCTCACCGCGCCCCCCCGCCCCACCAACACATTCCTCTCTCAATCGAACTGAGGCTTTTCTCTCCCACCCCCGGCGTATCTTCCTCTCCCACTCACAGCTGGACCTTCCCCTCCACCCCCTCGATAATCACCCATTCCAGACCACGGCCAGGACTATGAAGTTCCACAACAAACCCTCAATGGTGATTTTCCACCTTCCGTGAGCTACTTGGCAGCAGAGCCATGTCCATGAGAATCCACCCAGCATGTCATGGACCTTCCTCCAGGGTCGCCTTGCTGTCGGGCTCCAGCATCTACTGCCCCTCGGGTGTCCGTGATGTGAGGAAGGCCCTGGCGGTCAGTCCCGACTTCTGCACATCACACTTGTCAAGGCATGTTCTGCACCAGCTTGTTTTACCACCAACTTGGGTGGTAAGTTTGATGTGGGGGGGATGATTCTAGTGAGCTGGGCGTTTAATGATATGCAGATATCCGACGGCGGGAAATGCGCCACGCTATTGAGGGGCAGAGCAGACGATTGCAAACTGGTTTCATGATGTCATGAAAGCCAATTTTTGGCCATCCCGCCATGTTGTCTGCTCCCGCCCGCCATGATGCCGACGTTAGTAGACACGGAAAATTCCACCCTAGGGCATTAGTGAGGCCACATCTGGAGTACCATGCGCCATATTGATCTCCTTATTTAAGG
This sequence comes from Cetorhinus maximus, assembly GCF_964194155.1. Classification (NCBI taxonomy): domain Eukaryota; kingdom Metazoa; phylum Chordata; class Chondrichthyes; order Lamniformes; family Cetorhinidae; genus Cetorhinus; species Cetorhinus maximus. The sequence continues at coordinate 5,317,403 of NC_135892.1, forward strand.
AAGGAGGTAAATGCATTAGAAGAAGTTTGGAGAAAGTTTACTGGACTAATACCCGGAATGGGTGGGTTGTCTTATGAGGAAAGGTTGGACAGGTTAGGCTAGTATCCACTGGAGTTTAGAAGAGTAAGAGGCAACTTGATTGAAACCTTTACGATCCTGAGGGGTCTTGACAGGGTGGATGTGGAGAGGATGTTTCCTCTTGTGGGAGAATCTAGAACTGGGGATCACTGTTTAATAATAGGGGGTCACCCATTTAAGACAGAGATGAAGTGAAATTTTTTCTCTCAGAAACTCTTTTCCTCAAAAGGTGGTGGAAGCAGAGTCTTTGAATATTTTTAAGGCAGAGATGGATAGATTCTTGATAAGCAAGGGGGTGAAAGGTTATCGGGGGTAGGCGAGAATGTGGAGTTGAGGTTACAATCAGATCGGCCACGATCTTATTGAATGGCGGAGCAGGCTCGAGGGAACGAGTGGCCTACTCCTGCTCCTAATTCTTATGTTCGTTGGCTGCACTAGTCACATATCAGCCAGACTTCCACCCTGCCCTTGATCTAATGCTGTAGAAAGCTGCAAAATGAAGTTACCATTGCTGTTGCTCTTACTTGCATTGTTCTGTACCTATGGCTTGGCACTGCATGTACCTTGACAGAGTCAAAACCTTTCCTGCTCATATATGCCGCAGATCGGACATGGCATATGTGCTCTCCTTATTCTGTTTTTTTTTCTATGGGAAACCTCAGCAAAAGACTTTTCCCCAAAGAAACTAGGCTTTTGTCACCGGCTGGGCGGATCAGTAGAACAAAGCCCAACGAATTGTGACAAATATCACCAGTGGCGGCAGTAACTGGATCCAGTCAGATAAACATTCACCGCTGTGGTGATCTTTTCAGCATTGGGCAGGCTGTTGATACTTTGGCGTGTCAGGATCCAGTGGGCAACACGAGGGTAGCTAGCACTTTGATCACCTGGGCGGTGATCTGGCAAAGCAAGTCGCCCACACATTGCAAAACCAAGCTGATCATCACCCCAGTGAAAAGTAGGATAAATATTACATGGCGGGATCACAGCTTGCTCCAAAGAAAGGTCCCTGACCTGTAATGTTAACCCTGTTTCTTCCTCTACAGACGCTGAGTATTTCCAGCACTTGCCGTTTTTTTAAAATTTTGATTTCCAATGTTTGTCTTGGTGGTGATAGAAACCCATCTAAAAGAACTCTAACTGATCCCCTTCCACCTGAAAGACAGGGAGAAGAAGGGGTATAAAATTATGATACCACTGCTGACGGCATGGGCATGGAGTGCAGTTCCGTGGGTGCTATTAATCCTCCAGTCTATCTCAGCCATGGCGATCTGGTCTACCAGCTTAATGCCCAGATGATGAAGTTAAAAATGACCCTCCATAGAAGGGAATAGGACAGCTGCAGTGGCCTCCATTGGTGGAACAGACGGTCACCACCTACCATTATACATGGTCATAAATAAAAACAGAAAGTGCTGAAGAAACTCAGTACCATATCCAGAAGATAGCACATCTGATCACCTTTAAGCTGAGTCTCTTGCTGGGCTATTTCAGAGGGCAGTTAAGAGTCAACCACATCACTGTGGGTCTAGAGACACATGTAGGCCAGATCAGGTAAAGACACTTGAGTCTTCACCTTGGTTTTAGTACTCAGGCCCCACAGTGGGACTTAAACCCAAAATCCTGTGACTCAGAAGTTAGAAGGGCTACCAACTGAGCCACAGCTGACAGAATGGAAGCGAGAAGGGAATCAGGTACATGGCTGAGAAGGAAAAATTAGCGGGGTACAATGGTCTGGCAGCATGTGAGGAGAGAGAAACAGAGCTAACGTTTTGAGTCTAATATGATTAGAGATGATCAATGGGCAAGGTGCAGGAGAGTAGTTAGCACCCATAGAATTGTGCCCCAGCCTGAGCCAGTGCCTTCATGAAAGAGAATAAAATACTAGCGTTTTTCTTTTAAAAGCTACCGCCCTTTTGTAATTTCTGTTCAAATGCCTTGTTGCTGAAATGCCTTGAAAGTGTCGGAACTTTTAAATATCTTGAACTAAAACAGGCAACTGTTACAGAATATTCCAGGAATGTGTTAAGGTGTTCGGCAGAAACCTGTCCCTGTCCAGGCATTCACCAATTTGCTAAATTACCCTCTTATTACTTTCAGTTTCAGAGGCCACCCATCTTCCTCTGAAACATGAAAACAAAGAAACCTTTTCTTTTTTTTGCTGGCCATTTCACTGATAAGAAGTTTATACTCCAGGATAAGGCTCTACGATGGCCTGGAGCACTTATGTCAAAAATACCACCCATGACTACTAGAAAAAAACGTCAAGTTAATTTTTTTACACCAGGGTTTGCTAGGTGATGGCTGACCTCATGACTGGGGCTGTTGCCTTTGTAACATTTTAGAGGCTGGATACCGAAACATGACTCTTTTTCCCCTTTACGTCAGCTCCCTGTGACCTGCCGACAGCAATGGACACTGATGGAGAGATGTGAGAAACCAGCCCCCGTTGCAACATCGTCAACATTTATCCAGGGCCAGCTGGTGGGCTCCTGCTTTCGTCAGGAGCTTCCCGGGGAAGCCCGCCCCAAACAGCTAATGACCACCGACCCAGGAAACTGGACTGGGGTCAATGGTTGGGTCAACCCCCACCCCAAGCCTCTAGGGGTGGAAATGGGAATCTGCAGCGTTTCTCATTGCGTTCATCTGTTTTACATGGTCCTCAGACTGGACGAACCTTGAGACCCCATTTACAGAATGATACAGCACCAAAGGAGGCTATTTGGCCCATGATAGCTGTGTTGACTCTTTGAAAGAGTGTCACTCCCCTTCTTTTTCTCCATTATACCCCGCTAATTTTTCCTTCTCAGCTACGTACCTGATTCCCTTCTCGCTTCCACTCTGTCAGCTGTGGCTCAGTTGGTAGCCCCTCTAACTGTTGAGTCGCAGGGTTTTGGGTTTAAGTCCTACTGTGGAGCCTGAGCATGAAAATCAAGGTGAACACTCAAGTGTCAAACTGAGGGAGCACGACACCATCACAGGTGCTATCTTCTGGATATGTTACTGAGACCCATCTGCCCGATTGGGTAGGTGTAAAAGATTGCACGAGCAGGGGAGTTATCCCTGGTGTCCTGGCCAATACTTATCCCTCAAACAACATCACAAAAACAGATTATCTGGTTTTATCACGTTGCTGTTTGTGGGAGCTTGCTGTGTGCAAATTGGCTGCCTCGTTTTCTACGTTACAACGGTGACTACATTTCATTGGCCGTAAAGTGCTTTGAAACATCCAGTGGTCTTCGAAGGTGCTATATAAATGCCAGTCTTTCATTTATCTTCTTTCATAACACTTCACTGCGTAAAACAAATCCTTCCAATCTCATAGCTGCTTCTCTTGTAACTTTGGCTCTTTAAAAGTTATCCTTCACTAATTTTTTTCATTTTTGACCTTCCTATACTGTTTTTCTTTCTTAAAAGTAATCTCTTGGGTTTACTGTTGGCAATTTTCACTCTCGACGAGATGAGAAAGGTTGAATGGCTCATTTGCTTGAGTCCCACTGCCATTTTGCTGAGTCAGCTTAATTTACTGATAGCTGAGTTATCAAACTCATGGACCTGTGCGTGTTAGAACTTGGACAGTCTGTAGTGTGTACTGATGTTTTTGCATTTGACACTCATCCAGTCTGATAAAGGATTGGCCGCAGACAGCGGGAAAGGAAACGTCTGTGTAAACTGAGATCGGAGATCAGAAACGAGGGAGTGCCCAACAGAAAGTGGCCAGTTCAAGCTGTGCTAGTGCAGGCTGTACTGATGTGTCCTGAACCTATATCCATTACAGATGCTACATACGCACAGCAATCTCTGATTTACTGCACAATGCTCTGAATGCCCCACAGTTGGAATCCAGTGAAGTGATGCTGTCCACACTCATTGCGCGCAGGAAAGCCCACATTTTGTTAAACATTGTTACACCAGAGTAAATGTTCTTGTTCACCAGCCCTGATAGTCAGGTGCAGAGGAGTCTTGGCCATTGAAGTCTTCCAAGTCAACTGCCTGAAACATTGAGGCATTGAACTCTGTTTACAAGGAATTACCTAATATACCAGCGTAAAAGCCAATCTCGTGTAAAAGTCCACCCGTGATTTTTGGCTTCAAATTCCATAAATTTTTCACCTCCCTTATGTAAAAGTTGACCTTTGTTTTTTTTAGGAATCAAAGCCCCTCGACTGTCCTGCACCCCTTGTCCACCCCTACCCATCCCCCACCCCCCCAGTCCTCCCGGGGCCCCTTCACATTGAATAAAGGCAGCAGGTAGGCGATGGTGTGGAAAGCCCTGGTGTGTATCTGGTTGTCCACCGGGAGCGTGTGCTGGGGGCTGAGCAGAATCATTCCCGCCCTTTCTTCCTCACCTCCCTCTGGTATGGTTGTCCCTCTCGCGCTCGGTCGCTGTAGCTGCACTCCTACCGCCGCCACAGAAATGGCTGCCAGCCCAACAAACCACTCCCCCCACCTCCCCCTGCCACTTCACATCCTGGCTCGTGATTGGCCCAGCCGCCTTGTCAGCCTGCCCACCGTCCCTAATTGGGTGATGAGTGCTGAGGCAGCCAGTTAATTGGCCGCATCCTGCAAAATAGGACGTACCGCTGACACGAGCAGGGTCAGGGTGCAGAAAATGGTCCCGACGCTGGAAAAAAGTCTGAAGTGGAGAAAATTCCGGCCGATATGTTGGAACATTGTTAAGTTGGTATTGAGGCGGTGGTGGGGAGAGGGGCTTGCAGCATCAAGGAGCACGGTGAGTGGCACCTGTCAATTTTATGAACATGCAGGCTCTTTCCATTACCCTCCTCAGAACTGTACCTCCGCTCTTTCATTGTCGCTGGGCCGAAATCCTGGAACTCCCTCCCTAACAGCACCGTGGGCGTACCCACACCACATGGACTGCAGCAGTTCAAGAAGGCAGCTCACCACCCACCTTCTCAAGGGCAATTAGGGATGGGCAATAAATGCTGGCCCAGCCAGCGACGCCCACATCCCCTGAAAGAATTTTTTAAAATTCCATTGCTCATTGTTATCCTGACAAATATTTTGAAATTCCCTAAAAAGGCTGGAATCTTCCTTGAGCAGTTACTCATATTGCAAATATCGTAGGAGTGATACAAGAATGTTGCCAGGGTTTGAAAGTTGCAGCTATGAGGAAAGATTGGATAGGCTGGGGCTGATTTCCTTCAAATCGAGGAGGCTGAGGAGTGACCTAACTGAGGTGTACAAAATTATGAGGGGCCTAGATAGGGTGGACAGGAGAGACTTGTTTCCCCCTAGCTGAGGGGTCAATTACCAGGGGGCGTAGATTTAAGGTGATTGGTAGAAGGATTAGAGGGGACATGAGGAAAAATCTTTACACCCAGAGGGTGGTGGGCATCTGGAATTCGCTGCCTAAGTTGATGGTTGAGGCTGAAACCTTCAACTCATTTAAAAGGTACCTGGATCTGCATCTGAAGTGCTGTAACCTGCAAGGCTATGGACCAGGTGCTGGAAGGCGGGATTAGAATGGGCGGCTAGTTTCTTTTGCCTCTTTATGGCTGGCGCAGACATGATGGGCTGAATGGCCTCTTTCTACACCCTAACTTATCTATGGTTTTATGGTTCTTGCGATTACTGGATGTCACAATATAATCACTAAAGGGCACTTACAATGACAACACCTTTTTTTTAATTGCATTCCATTTAATGGGCTGGTTAAATGCGCAGATTCAGCCCGGCACACATTTTGCCAACTGCGGAATGTTTGGTCTAGTTTGGACGATTATGTCAACAACTAACATCTGTATTCCTCAACAAGCATTTCCGCTGCTTGAATATTTATTGTTTCTACTGAGAACCTGTTCCAAAATTCTTATTTTGTGGTGATGCAGACTTGCGATAAAAAGATCACTATCTACTTTTTGCATGCTGAAGTATCCGGTAATCTTAAGAATAACACCCTACCCTGTGCAGTGTGTGTGTAAAGAAAAACGTCCCCTCAGCTGCACAGGCTTTTCCAGGGATTAAGTTCAAGAGTTGATTCGACAAATCTGCTCTCCAGCTAGGGAGATTCCTTTCTGGGATATTCCACCAGGAATTTAAGCTTGGACTGTGGCAGGATTCTCTGTCCTTTCATCTGTGGATGGAGAATCTTCTGGAAGTCTCCCTCCCAAAAGGCTGTGGTTACTGGGTGTCAATTGAAAGCTTCAAGACAGATCTATAGATTTTTATTTTCTTCAGTAAAGGCATCAGAGGATAGCAATCAAAGGCACATAAACAGTTGAGGTCAACCGTGATATAATTGAATGGCAGATTAGGTTGGTGGAGGTGGTGGCATTGTGGTAAAGTCACAAGCCTGGTTTTGCAGAGGCCCAGGGTAATGCCCTGGGGACTTGGTTTCGAATCCGACTGTGGCAGCTGGTGGAATTTAAATGCAATTACAGTCGACTCCCCACGTTCGCGGGAGTTCCACCCCCCCGTGAAATCGCGAACGGTGAACTTCCGCATGCGCAGAGATGGCACATGCGCAGAGTGCGCTTTCTACATGGGAAAGATGAGAGTTTAACATTCTAAATCACAGATGAGCAAAGCTTTGGGACTGTGATTTCATGTACATACACATTCACGTGGGTAAATGAATTCACATTGTGATTTAGCGTAAATACACATTCACGCAGGTAAATGAATTCACATTGTGATTTGGCGTACATACACATTCACGTGGGTAAATGAATTCACATTGTGATTTGGCGTACATACACATTCACACAGGTAAATGAATTCACATTGTGATTTGGCGTAAATACACATTCACACAGATAAATGAATTCACATTGTGATTTGGCGTAAATACACATTCACGCAGGTAAATGAATTCACATTGCGATTTGGCATACATACACATTCACGCAGGTAAATGAATTCACATTGTGATTTAGCGTACATACACACTCACGCAGGTAAATGAATTCACATTGCGATTTGGCGTACATACACATTCACGCAGGTAAATGAATTCACATTGTGACTTAGCGTACATACACACTCACGCAGGTAAATGAATTCACATTGCGATTTGGCGTACATACACATTCACGCAGGTAAATGAATTCACATTGTGATTTGGCGTACATACACATTCACGCAGGTAAATGAATTCACATTGTGATTTCACGTAAATACACATTCAGGCAGGTAAATGAATTCACATTGTGATTTCACGTAAATACACATTCAGGCAGGTAAATGAATTCACATTGTGATTTCACGTACATACACATTCACGCAGGTAAATGAATTTACACCATGACTTGGCACTCATACACATTCGCACAAGTAAACAAATTCGTATTAGATGGCATCATAAATGACAGGAATTGACTGTAATTAATCTGTTCAACTAATTCATTTAAAAAAAAATATACGGGGTGTAATTTCATGGCCCCATCATGGTGGGGGCAGGGCAGTAAAATGCGGCGAGCCATTCAAAAGCCCATTGCCTTCAGCGAGATTGTAAAACTCCACCCATGGAATTGAAAGCTGGTCTCAGTAACGGTGATCATGATAACCCTTATTGATTGTTGTAAAAACCCATCTGGTTCACTAATGTCCTTCAGGGAAGGAAATCTGCCGTCCTTAACTGGTCTGGCCTACATGTGACTTCAGAGCCACAGCAATGTGGTTGACTCTTAACTGCCCTTTGAAATGGCCGAGCAAGCCTCTCAGTTCAAGGGCAATTTGGGATGGGCAACAAATGCCAGCCTTGCCAGCAATGCCAACATCATGCCATGAAAGAATAAAAGAACAGTTTGATGGGCTGAGTGGCCTAGACCAGTTCCTATGCCTGCTGACCTTTGCACCTGAGTTCTCAATATATACTCCCGGGGCAGTTGAATCCTTATGAGCAATAGGAATATAAGAAAAATATATATACACTTTGATAAAAGCGAGCATGTGTGGGCAAGAAAAACATAGCTAAAATTTTAAATAAAAGCAGAAAATGCTGGAAATACTCAGCAGGTCTGGCAGCATCTGTGGAGAGGGAAACAGAGTTAACGTTTCAAGTCCATCAGGACTGGGAAATGTTAGAAATGTAATAGGCTTTAAGTAGGTCAAATGGGGGAGGGCGGAAGAAGAACAAAAGGGAAGGTCTGTATCGGGACGGAAGGCAGAAGACATTAAATGACAATAGAGTTGGTGAGGCAGAGCCAAAGGGAGTTGTAATGGGGCAAGTAGAGGGACAAAAGATGTGTAGGGACGAGGTTTGTGTTGTGTCTTCTACCTTTACACAAACACACCCACCACACAATGAGGATTGGTAGCTCAATTAGATGGATTCTCTTATTTGAAGAGATGAAACGGTAGCCAACAATATCTGGAAGTTTCTTTAACGCGCCTGTTAACATCCCGCGGATGGACGCGTGCCTGACCCGTCCGGCTGCGAAATAGCGTGAGATGAGGTGGGGCAAGCGTCCCGACGCCATCGCGTGATATCTCGCTCAGCGGGCGCGTGCGGCAGTCAGGAGCGCGCCCGCCGACAATTAAGCGGGGCAATTAAACCCATTAAAGAGGCAATTGAAAGTGATTTTTTGCGGCCCGTCCACTTTTACGGTTGGCGGACGGGCTAATCGTCCAGGCGGCCTTTACATTCTGGTCAAACCTCGATCCAGGGCCGGGAAATAAAATAAAAAGAGATATCTATAGATTGTTTTTTTTATCAGGTGCCTGATTGTGCTGCATGGACATATTTTGCAGCATTTTTGATGTTTAGTTTGTTCCGTGGAGGCCCACAGTTCCCGGAGGCAGCCGTCTGTCTTCAGGGGGCTCAGTGGAAGCGCTCACCAGGACCCGCGGTGACGTCGGCACCTGCCCTCTTCCTGTACCGCCCCCCACCGGCAGCGCTGAGCCTTTCTCAGCGCGTGTTTCATGCTGGCTGGCCGTTAATTAGCCGGCCAGTGTGAAACCGTCGGGGGCCCATTTCCCGTTCACTCTGGGGCCCATCGATCATGTGCACCCGACAAACAAAAAACTCAGGCCCTGGTATCTAAGGCTGCTCCTATCATCTGCCCAGTGATTATACGTAAGTATATGCATCACGTCCTGGCTGGTGATGCGTAGCTGCTTTAGATAGGCCCTCAAAGGTATCTATCTGCAGCCCCTGCACACCCTCCTGACAATTGACCATGAGGAACTGTCTTCACAGACACTTGGCCAAAAGCCACACCCAGAGCTGTTCCACACACTTAAATAATGTCTGCAGCTACAAAGTAGTAAGGCTGGTATTGCCAGTGGCACTATTGGTCACCTGTGACCTCAAGCCTGCCATCATCTTCCTACAGACATGGATGCCATGTTAACTCATGGGATTGATATTGTGGTGTGGTAAACAGTCACCCTCACCTCAAGCACTTCTTACCTCAAGGGACAAGCAAAAAAGGGACTGGGTGCTGGTCTGCTCAGTCTCTTGGCCTAAATTTTAAGATCGAACAAGTGTGAAAAGCCTTCAGCATCTATGCCTCAAGCTGCTTTCTTCAAAGGGCTGAAGTCAAGAAAACTCACTTTCAATTGGGTTGTTCAGGGTATCGTGTCTCTTTGCCTGGGCCTTTTAAAATCTATGTGTCTGACTGTTGCCTTAATGAAAGTGTAACTAGGGGGTTTAGAAGTTATCATAGTAGTAATTTGTAGATCTATGTATGTATTTAAAAATCATTTCTCTTATTAATAAATGTTAAATCTAGTTTTGTAAAACCTATAAGACTTGGTAGTCTTATTACTACTGAATTCAAGACACACATCTCAATTTATACAAACTGCAAAAGAAATTGTGGCAGTTGTTTCAAGTTTCCCTTTGGGATTTGGACAACTCAGTATTTACCATCGGCGGTGAGATAAAAAGCCTTATGGCTTCACGTAGGTTTTCCACCCCCTTCGTTTTCCCAAATATGTCTTAGCCTCTTCGCCTTCATCCTTGGTAAAAGGGTTGCAACCTTTTTGGAGCATTTCCGAAGGCTCTTTCAGAATTTTTGCTCCCTCCAACACCCAGCATCCCTGCCACACCACTATAAGTGCCTCCATCCCTTTACATGTCACCTACAAGCAATTTTTTGTTACTACCACTAATGTGTTTCCTGAACACATGAAAATTTGTACCTAGATATTTACATAATATTTCACTGCCAGAAAAAGGCTGCCTTTCATCTAGAACCTCAGCTGATAATTGAGGACGAATGATTTCAGCATTTCTGAAAGTTTTTGCACTGAAGGTGTAGTTTTCCAGCTTGCACTGTGGCCTTATCATAAGACAAAGTCACAGCTATTAATTTCGAGGAAGAGTTACTGTGAGATTGCTGTATTTTATATTAAAAAAATGTCATCCAGGAGCAGATTTTCAATGCATACCCGTCATTATTTGGTCTTTAACGTTGATGCAACTCTTACACTACCCTTTAGGCAAGCTCGAGTAATTCCATATCATAGTTTGGCCCTGTTGTATGTTGTCTGGTCCAAATGTTCACAATCTACTGTGAATAAAGAGCAGCCATTCCCAATGAATTGGTGGAACTAATATAGATGAATAATTCCATTAATTTATCAATGGAAACCTTTGTCTTTGACAGACAGCTATTAGATAAGAGGAGGCGTGTTTGTTATTTGGTAGTACAGAGTTTGAGTATTTTTGAAAAAAACGTGCCCAACATTAGGTGTGATTCTGTGTTTGGACAACACTTGCTTATTATGCAGAATTATTACAGAATTACACCGAAAATCAAGTTAAGATTGTCAGTTGGGCTCACAGCTTGGGTCATTTACTCATGCTGGAAACCACATATAGTCACTCACAGGGCCCTGTCCATTGCAGATAGAAGGAACATGTCCACACTTTGTGCCTTTTTCAGCTAAACAAAAGCTTTGGGAACAGCCATTCCCGGGTTTATCCCCCAGGACAATGCCTCGGCCAATCAGAGTCGACCTGCCCAGTTTGAATTTGAACAAAGCTGGGCAGTTAACTATTCCATGCTGCATTCTCCATGGCAACGCCTCCACCAAGCAGAGTCTACTTGTCAACCAAACAGCACTCTCTTCTCATGCAGTATAAATTGTTGTTCCCCCATTGCGGTAGGTATTTCCTGCGGGCTATCCTGATGAGTGCAAGGCGAAAAGCTTTGATACCACCTCTCTTTTTTCAACAATGCTGCGTTTGTTATAGCATGAATTGGCGTGTTAGGATTAATTTTCTGACTTTGCACTTCTAGCGTGCAGCCTTGCCCACTAGTAGGGCATATCAGAAATTGAGCATGCATTGCGCATTTGCAGCCATTCGCATCCAATAATACAAGCTTTTGTTGGGTGAGCTTCACATTTGAAACGTGAAATCAGAAAATCCATGTATTCCCACACTTCAAACGGCTATGCTCTCAGTACTTCTTTCAGCCAGAGCATATTAATCTGGTCACAGTGCCGAGTTGTCAAAGCCTTTTGCCCCTTGGGAATTGGGGTTATAATGTTCCAGCTTGCCTTCTTTGGCTCCCTTTCCTCGTTCTTGGGCAGCTAAACGAGAGTGACATTTAATTCCAAACTTCTACTTTTGTTAGCTCCCAGTGTGGAATGAGGTTTCATCTGAGTCTTATCTTTGTTATAAACATCCTGTGGTCACCAAGATTCTTCTGATAGCTTTGGATGAAAGGCACTTCATATTCCAGTCACTGAGATGGTTCCCAAGGACAGAAAGCAGAAGTAATAAATTGGATCTAGGTTAAAAGGCATGTATATGAAATACATTTTTAATATTCTGCTTATCAATCAATTCCAGATTAACAGAACCACCAAAATATCATGTGTAGGAATTGATATTATTTTAACCTTTAACCAGCACTTTCAGTTTTAACTCAGTTATGGGGTTAGATTACCCGTGGGATGCAGGATAGATCAAGGATTAATTATCCAGTCTACACGCGTTTCGACTGAAACGCTTAATTCTGTAAAGTTTCTGCACAATATTGTAACAGCAAATATGACAAGGCTTTTCTTTGAAAATACTAACAACCAGAGTCTTTTCCTTCACCCTGAGCTGTCTGATGTTCAGTTTAATGTTCCGATTTCCTTCATGCCAACCTAATTGATATGAGCCAGTCAACAGAGCTGGACCAGCGAGGAACTCAGGTTAGTGCCATAGAAATGTCCAAAGCATTGTAAAGTTGAATCTTAGCTCCGTCTGCCTAATTTTAATGCAAACAGAATAAAAGGAACATATTTCAAACTGACAGTCAATTCCACCATAAAAAGTGTGCTAATGTCACCCCGTCTTAGGGAATTTTTTTCCAATGTAATTATTGAGGTCATGTACACAAAAGTAATCCAGATTTACCTAAGGGCATTTCTTTAATGTCATCAAGATAGGTTAGGATGGAAAATGTCCTTGAGGGCATTCGATCTCATCCTTTCAGAATCCTGCCTTTACCACAACCCTCTAAGATATAAGCTAGTTTTTTCATACATTAGTCCAGTGTTCGACCTTGTTTGAGCTGTTGTTCACCTATTTCTCGATCTCTTTCCTAAATTGGCCCCTCGTAACCTCGAACACATGTTCTCACATCCTGCCCAGAACGAAAAAACAGTAAAAACTGGGAGGGCTGAATTGGTCTTGTATACCTTAAAATGGAACACCAGTAAAAACTGGAAAATGAAAGTACTGGGTTTGAACTGTTTTTTTCCTATTGGATGTTCACTCAACATACCTGAAAATATTACTACAGTCAAGAGACTCGAGGTTACATCATTTTTTCAATTTTCTCACCTCCATCTCTTAAAGATGCTCTTATTTTGGCACATAGTTCAGGTATTGACCCTCTCTCTTTATTTTACTCATTCTTCATGGACATTGAGGCTATTTCAATATGTGATTCTGGTTCACCTATATCCCATGAAAATTCAGGAACTTTGGGTGTTTGAGTTTGAGGAGTTTTGTCAACTGCAGATCTGTGGCCTCCTGGCACTGGGTGCAAGTATAAATGATTGGGTCTAAAGACTCCATAGACACATGAAAACATGGAAGAGAATCTAGCATCATATTATAGCTTCCTGTTCCAGCCAATGTAAACATGGGAAGCCATGTGATCTCCTTAAACAGCAACAAAAAGACTTGGCCAAGTAAGTGCACCCATAGGAAAGTCGCAGAATAATCTGGTGCTTTAGTGAAGTCACATGCTCAGTGTGAGTTTCAGTTAATAATCTGCCCTGATGAGCCCCAGAAATTTCCTGAGAGGATTAATGAGATTCACTGAAACACTGACTCTCTCCTAGAATAAACATTCCCCGCTTAGACAGACTCCAAAGCAAAACATTTTGCCTGAGACATTGTGGTATTTTCACAGATTCTATTGCAAACTATAGTATGTATTTGGCCAGAAAACACTATGTGATGGTCACAAAAAGCAGTGCACAATTTTTCACAGTGAGTAGCGTTTAATATCAAAGGCATGAACGAGGACTTCAGCGGCAGATCAGCTGAAGTCGAGCGATGTTACAATGGCAGAAATAGACAATCTCAGTGATGGCACAAAGTCAGCAGCTCATCTGGGGTCCTATGCAAGACTTTCTTTCAGATAATTAGTATCACAGAATCCCAGAATTTTAGTGGTGCAGAAGGAGGCCATTCGGCCCATCGTGTCTGCACTGGCAGGCACGATGAAATTGGAGTTAATAGGAATTATCAACCAGCTTATATAGCTGTGGTGTCAATTAGAACCATAAAATAGCTTACCTTTCAAAAATTACATTGAAAGATGCTTATTTTTCAGTAGCAGAGATCAACATAGGTTTTCTTTTAGATTACCTCTTCCTATTTACTACCCCATCTAAACGCAAAGAAATTAAACCCATGGTTTTATGGCTGTTATGTGTGAATCAGGCAATGGGAGGCTGACCGTAAAAAGAAAGACTTGCATTTATATAGCACTTCTCACAACCACCAGATATCTCAAAGCACTTTACAGCCAATGAAATGTAGTCATTTTTGTTGTAATGTGGGAAACAGGGCAGACAACGTGCACACAGCAAACTCCCACAAACAACAATGTGGTCACAACCAGGTCATCTGTTTTTCATGATGTTGAATATTGACCAGGGCACCAGGGGTAGCTGAAGAAGAGTCACATGGACTTGAAACGTTAACTCTGTTTCTCTCTCCACAGATGCCATCAGACCTGCTGAGTTTCTCCCCTAGCACTTTCTGTTTTTACTGCACCAGGGATAACTCCCCTGCTCTTCTTTGAAATTGTGCCATGGGATCTTCTACATCCACTCAAACAGGCAGGTTTTGACCTTGGGTCAACATCACATCTGAAAGATGCCACCTCCAACTGTGCAGCACTCCCTTGGTCATGCACTGGTGCATCAGCCTTGACATTTGCATTTAAACCCAAGAGTGGGACTTGAACCCAGAACTTCCTGACTCAGGAGTGTGAATGTTACCAACTAAGCCACAGCTGACATGGGGACTGGAGCAAGCATCACAACCACACCTAGTGCTAAACTCACCTGGAGTTGATACACACCAGTAGCCACTGGATAGGAATCCTGAGTGAAATGTTGGCAGATATTTTTTTTCTTACTGGTCCTGGGTCACTGAAAGCCATTGTATGACTCCTGTGTTAGCTTCAACTTAGACCAGAAAACTTGAGATTTCTCTAGTCCGTGTGATCAGGTACAATTCTGTATGATGCATTGGCCAGCAGCTCCATCAGGCTCCATTTGAAAAGACCTTCCATTCTGCTAGTCTGAAATTTTTCTCCACAAATACCTCCACACAATCGTGAATCAGGAACAAGGATTGAGCTTAGTGTCGTAATCAGATAAAACACTGTTTGTGGATATCTATCTCCTCGTAAACAACAAATATTTGTATGATTAATTCCTCTAGCGATGTGATTATTTCCTACTAGTTATCCAAAAGAAAGTCTTGTTTTTGACCCCAGATGAGCTGCTGGCTTTGCACCGTCACTAAGATTGCTAATTTCCACCCTCGTAACACCGCTCGACTTCTGCTCATCTGTCGCTGAAGTCCTCGATCATGCATTTGTTACCTCTAAACTTGACTATTCCAATGTACTTCTGGCCGGTCTCGCTCGTCCTACCCTCCGTAAACTTGAGGCCATCCAAAATTTTGTTGCCGATGTCTTAAGTCGCACCATCTCCCGTCCCCCATCACCCCTCGCTCGCTGACCTACATTGTAGGTAACAGTCACGCAGCATTTTGATTTAAAATTCTCATGCTTGTTTTCAAATTCCCTCCTTGGCCTGATCCCCTCCTTATCTCTGTAATCTCCTCCAGTCCCTCCAAGATATCTGCCCTCATCTAATTCTGGCCCCTTGAGCACCTGCGATTTTAATCACTCCACCATTGGTGGCCTTAGGTTGGCTGGGTCCCAAGACCTGGAATACCCTCCCTACGCCTCCCTGCCTCTCCACCTCGCTTTCCTCCTTTAAGATACTTCTTGAAAACTACCACTTTGACCAAGCTTTTTGGTCAATCAGGCCAATGTCATAGTACATTTTGGAAAGGCGCTATATAAGTATAAGTTGTTGTTGCTGTTATGCAGCAGCTTTCACAATTGCAGGCTGCCCTGTAACACTTTACAACCAGTGAAGAACTTTTGAATTATAGTCTCTGTTGTAACATGGAAACTGGTTATCCACAGCTAAGCCCATGTTGCAACATAAAATAATTTCACTTGTCAATGGACTGCTGTAATTTGGCAGTGGGTTGAATATTTATCCTGATTCTTTTTGAGGGAAGATCTCTTCTGTTGTGTTCATGTCTCTCAGGAATTTGGTTGTTAATTGTATAATGCACGTTGAGCACAATTAAATACAATGACAGAAATTACAGTAATACAGCACAGAAACAGGCCATTCAGCCCAACAGGTCCATCCTATGTTCCTCAAAAGCCTCATCCCATCACTCTTCATCCAACTTTAATCATTCTTTTATTCCTTTATCCTTCATAAGCTTATCTTGTACCCTCTCCTCAAATGTATCTATGTTACCCACCTCAGCTACTCCCTGTGGCAATGAGTTCTAATTCCATTCTTTGGGTAACGGAGTTTCTCCTGAATTCCCCACTGGATTTATGAGTGATTACCCTATATATTTGGCTCTTAGTTTTGGGCATCCCTGCAAAGAATGATTGATTGCTCAGTCCCACGAGTTTTTGACTGTCTGCGAAGAAAAGTAGCAAAGATTATAGTTACAGGTCGGTGTGTCAAACTGCTCCTCACCTGTCTCATTTGCCAGGGGTATACGTTCAAGTTTATTCCATTAACTGCCCAATTCAGAAAATGCAGGAGCTATAACTGACAGGCTGTTGCCAGCTAATGAATACCAAAGAAGGTATCATCAATCCTGTGTCCATTTTAGACAGAGGAAACTTAAGGTGATTAATGGCTTCATGTGAAAATGTTCATGAGCATCATTTATATTCATTGCACTAAATCTTTGTAAACAGACAATTAAAAAAAAAGTTTGGCAAACACTTTGTAATGAAGAGTTACGGCCTTTTAACCCAGAGATGTAATAAACACTTGAAAGCAGAACATAAAATCAACAGTCAGGGGTCAATGGAGTACATGATGGGAGGAATGTGTTGTGTGACAACATCATGGTTTAAGATAGTTCTCTTCCACTTCTCATCCATGGATGGTGCACTCATTAAAGGAAGGTGAGAATTCTTTCAATAAATGGCACCAATCAATGGAACTCCAATGCAAAGGTGTCAAATATTTTTGTATGTGGTAACAGTAACATTTTCAGTGAGTTCTGAAATCTCAACTAGGCTGTGAATTGGAGGGGAATGCAGAGATGATATGGTTCCTATTGTAGCATAGGAGAAAGTAGGGTTTCAACCACGTGAGGCTGCTTTTATGTATCTAGTTGTGACCAGCTACGCAATTTCATTGGAAGACTGGGAGAGATTTTTCTGTATGGCTAAACCATAGTTACACTAATTAGCCAAGTGTAACCAAACAGAATGTCTAGCCTACCCTCTGTACTTAAAGGAATGGGGGATTCCTCCTGGGCAAGGATCTCCAAGGTATGTACCTCAGAAGAAAGACTTCACAAAATCCTTTATTTGAAATGTAGCGACTGTTGTAATGGAGGAAATGAAGCAGCCAATTTACGCACAGCAAGATCTCACAAACAGCAATGAGATAACGGTCAGCTATTACGTTTTCGCTGTTGGTTGAAGAATAAGTATTAGTCGCTGGGAACGCTCCCCTGCTCCTCTTCCAGTGGCGCTGCAGGATCGCTTACATCCCAAGGGCCTTGGTTTAACAAATTATTCAAAGGACTGAACCTCCAATTATGCACCCATTTTTCTGAAGTGGGATGTGGAGCCATGGCTTTGTGACTCAGAGGCCAGAACAATTCAGCTGTGGAAAGGCTGAAAGACACAGGGATGGCCAACAAGTGGCGTCTGACAATGGGTGGAGCACATGTTCGGAGGTTAAATATGTAGTAATGTTATAATATTGTTGCTGGCAGCATCCTGACTGCATTTGTTCAACCAGTAAGTCCCCTCTGTTGTAACCAGAGGTGACTCCAGGCTTAGCAACCAAACAGGAGAGCCTCAGGAGCACCATCAAGTGAAGCTATCAACCAGTGTGCCACCACCTTCCCCTGTGGGCAACCCTGCAAATGCTCTCATCGAATTTATACATTTAATGAGATACACCTATAAAATAGTTATTTGGACTGATTAGTATTTTTGGCCACTGAATGTGATTTCTGATATGATTATTTTCCTTACTTGTTTATTGGAGGCTTTAAAAAATGAATCCGCTGGTTTTATGCACTTCTGAACCCAGGTTGCTCACCCACGTTACCCAAGGTAATTAACATTTCAAATTTTACAAGCATATTAGAGTGTTACACTGCTACAACCACATCTTCCCAATTGATGCGTTTGGCATGTTTTAACTTGTCACGGCTTAATTTTTACCAGTTATATTTGGCAATAAGGCTCGATTGAGACCAATTTAGCTCCTCTCCAATCATTCGATGGAATTTTATGGAACTTAACAACACAGAAACAGACCATTCGGCCCATCTGGCCTATGCCAGTGTACATGTCGCACAGGAACCTCTGATCACTCTATCATATTCTATTAATATATCCTATAAATGGAAAAAGGAATAGGCTGTATGACCCTTGGAGCCGCCATTCAATAAGTTCACAATCTTTATAAAATCTCCATCGATGTTTCATATATATAACAGATAACTTTTCCTTTGCTATGCAGCTCCTCCCCAGTGACTATGATTACACTGGCATATTCTCCACCAGCACCAGCCATGGCTGCGCACACAAAAAGATCTCCATTCCTGCCCCTGACCCTTTTTTTAAAGCTTTAATCTTGGGTTGAGCTGAATAACCTATGTCATTGTCCTGACCTGCCATGGAGTTTCTCAGCTTAATGAAACACTTGAATGACTCTCTGTCATTAAACTATATTTAGGTAATGAAAGGTGTAATTAGCTTTGTTCGCCTGCAAGCTGATCCCCCTCTGCATGCATTATAAAAGGTAACGAAATAGGGGCACAGATATAAAAACCTGAATAAGCATATTATTCAATGTCATTTCATGAGCCAAAGCTAATGAAAGAACACAGGTAAGAGAGATTCAAATGATTCAAAGCCCAGCAAACAGGACTTGTCAGTAGCGACTATGTTGAGGGGAGCATTAAAGTACGTCAGGTCTAAACAGAGCCGATACTTAATCAATCCCTTACTGTGGTGGATTTTGAATAATTGATGGCATTTTTTGATGATTGCTTTCCTATCACGGTATCTTTATCTCTCTTTGTGGATGTTGTGAGAGAGAGGCTTTGTCTCATTGTCTATCAGTGTCCTGTGCCTAACATTAGCCAGGTTATCTTCTTTATGAAGCTGTCGTCTTCTTGTTAATTGTTCTCTCTGGCTATTGTTTCCTGACTGAACCACCTGCTTTATCACACCCCATCAGTTGTCTGAAGAAATGAATGCAGGTGGCAATAAAGGCCCAGCATTAAAGGCACAAAGCACAGGATTTTAACGTGGACTGTTTTATTGCTGTAACATTATTGCTTGCTGGAGGCCAGTCCAAAGATGCAGTAAATGAATGTTTGAATAGCTGCATGCAATTGTGTTACGGCTTGAGGTTTATAGGTTGTAGGAGACGCATGCATTGACTTCCCTGTCAAACTTTTAGAATGGATTCTTTGAGGAGATGGCTGCATTGGGGACACTGTTTACTAAATAAACAGTGTGAACTGTTTAAGTATGTTGCACATTTTATTATTACACTTTGGATTTAAAATGAGGGTGCAGCCATTCAGTCTTTGTAACATTTTTGGCCATAGACAATGATGTTATAACATTGCCCAACCTTTTGATTCAGCTGCCAGTGATTTTCCCTGCTGAGTTGTGTACTCAAATCCCACTCCAGGACTTAAGCATACCGTCAAGGCTGACACTTCAAGCGGTGCTGATGGGAGTGCTGCCTGGTTGGAGGCACCATCCGTTGGATGAGACAATAAGTCCTGGTTGCTTCTCCAGGTAGATGTGAAAAATTGCACAGCGCTTCCTGAAGATGGGCGGGTGTTTCCTTAGTGTCCCAGCCAGCATTCTTCCTTCAACGAACATCAGAGTAATAGATTATTCATCATTCTCCTTATTGCTGTTTGTGGGTCTCTGTTATGTGCTCCTTCTTGGTAACTGTGCAGTTCATCATGTGTGACGTGCTTTGAGATGTCCTGAGATACAATAAGGCGTAAGTTCATGCTCTTGCCTTTCTGATTACGCATCATTATTTGCAGGTTTATCGATGACTCCTTTTTTCCACCAAACTAAAGAGTAAAGAAGACAAAATGCTTAGTAAGATAAAGTAGATAGTTTGGAAAGTGCTGAGCGAACTCAGTCAGTTCCCGACTGCCTCAGTGTACAAGTCCCCTGATTTAATTGTGAGACTCTTTTCTCATGTGACAACAACAACTTATATTTATCTAGCACCTTTAATGCAATAAAGCATCCCAAGGCGCTTCACAGGAGCATTGTAAAACAAAGTATAACGCCAAGCCACATAAGAAGGCGTTAGGTCAGATGACCAAAAGCTTGGTCAAAGGGATAGATTCTGAGGAGTGTCTTAAAGGAGGAAAGAAACAGTGAGTCACTTGACTCAATTGGGAGTATCTCTCCTGATCTAATGTGAAAAACTGCACTGCTTCAACAGAATCAGGAAGTTTGACTGCAATATCTGGGGGTCAGTCTGACACAGATGATTCATAATCCTTGTGCATGATATGTTAAACTGCTTGGGGCTTAGGTTTCTGTGCTGTCATCCAATGGGCCTTCAGCAGCTGCCTGTTCAATTTACAAGTGGTTTATCCGGTAATCCGGAAGTGCTAATCGGAATCAGCAACAGCAACAACAAATTACGTTTGCGTAGCACCTTCAATTTGGTAAAGTGTCCCAGGGCGCTTTTCGGAGCAATTAACAAACAGAATTTGCCGCTGAACCACACAAGGCAATGGGAGGGCAGATGACCGAAAGCTTAGGGTCAAAGGGATGTGTTTTAAGGACCATCTTAGAAAGAACGAGATCTCGTGAAGTAGAAGTCGTGAAGTAGAGAGATGGAGAGAGGTTTAGGAGGGGATGCCAGAGCTTGGGCCCCAGGCAGCTGAAGGCACGGCCCCCCCCACATAAAGATGAAATGAAAATTTGGAGTGCACAATTAAAAGCCCAGAATTGGACAGAAGAGTGCAGGTATCTTGGAGGGTTTGGGGATGGAGGAGGTCACAGAGACAGAAAGAGACAAGACCACAAAGAGATTTATAAATAAGGATAACAATTTGAAGATTCCAGAGCAGGAGGGCAATGTCGGTGACAACAAAGTGTTCTTAATTGTGCAGAAATTATTGGGCAGGAGAGCAGTGATGATCAACTCAGATTCAACTCCCTCGCTGAACCTCCAATCACCAGCCTGAAAGAAATCTCGGAGATGAACAAGGGGATTAAGCTGGCAGTACCACTATAAGAATCCCAATCTATCTGGTCTGTCTGCAGCACTGCAGGCAGGCAAAGGCAACTCATGTAAGATTCTTGGATGTGCATCACCAAACACCTACATAATGACTAAATGGAGCTACCTAGGCACCATGTACACCATCAGATTGACTGTGGGTGATCTTAGCTGCGGGTGAGCATAGCTGAGCACATCCTAGAACTTTAGGGAAGTCAGCAATGGCATGGGATTTTTGTCTCGAATTGCTGGTATCCAGCTCTGTGGAAATGGAAGATACTGTAACCCAATGTATCGATCGCAGGTGGATATGGTTTGTTGTTTAACATCTGAGGTGATAAATCATCCTGCATCAAAACATTCAGGACTGCTGGAACATTCACAGTGACAAATGACACTCACACCTACTATCATTTGACAAAACTCAATAATTACTTCACTTGGTCCCGTCGACCTCATAATGCACCATCCCTCCATTAATCTAGGCTGTCATTCCAGTGCAGTGCTGAGGGAGTGCTGCACCCATGGAAGTGCCATCCTTCGGGTGAGAGGTTAAACCGGGGTCTGTTTTCTCAGGTGGGTGTATAAGATCCCACGGCACAATTTCAAACCGAACAGGGGAGTTATCCAAAATGTCTCAGTCAAGAATTATCTCTCAACCAACAACTCAAAAACTGCTGTTTGTGGGAGACTGCCGTGCAAAGATTGGCTGTTGCATTTCCTCCATTGCAGCAAGCTGATTTTTAAAAGTATCTCATTGGCTGTAAAGAGCTTGTGACATTGTATGGATGTGAAAGGTGCCACATAAATGCAGGGTTTGCTTTTTTTTCTCTCTTCTTTTACTTAATAATAGGAGCCGGTTAGCTCAATTGGCTAGATTGCTGGTGTCTGGTTCAGAATAACACCAACAATTGTGTTCATTCCAACTCCACTCGTGATAGACTCGTGCCTCCTATCCCTGAGAGTGGAAGGCATTGGAAAGCCACCACTGACATAAACTGCCGAGAAGATTGCTCAGGTTGAAAAGCATCAACAGACACTGAGCTAAGGGCCTGCCTTCAGGTAGAGATTGACTGGGTGAATCTTAAATGATCCTATTCCACATTTAGCACTGTTAGATTTGGGCTTGGGGCATGATGGGGAGGAGGACTTGGGATAAAGGAAGACTTCACCATCTCTACGAATCAGTTGCTCCTCATACTACAGCTCATGTGAGGAGTTGGGAGAATGGTCAGGTGCCTGTTTAAGGTCTCCATGCTCCTGTGGTTAGCACCCTGTTTGAAGTCTTGTTGAATCTTCAGATCTTGGACACGTTCTGAGCAGACATGCGCCCATCTCATTGGTTAATTATTGCATTGGTGGTGAGCAAATTAATAATTGATGTCAGGAGCCTTGGCCGGCAAACAGAAGATCTCACTCTGAGTCGAAATTAAGTCCAGATAAACAAATGCAATTTTGTAATAATAACAACATTGTAAAAATGATTTCTCATGCTTGATCAAAAATACAAAGCGAAAGAGCCAAAAAACACAAAACTGGACAACCGCAATTTAAAAAAAATGCTTAAAAGAGATTACAGAACTTGGCTTGCCAAAAGGGAAATAAATCAAGCTAGAAGGAGTTTTATTTGTAACTGACTGCGGTAATGGAAGTTTGTCGACTTGCTTGGAGCTACTTTGCTTCTTGCTGAGCCTCTTCAGCGGAGACCTACAGGAAGGAGGTGTGAGTTTTCTGTTAGACAGTGCGTTGCGGAGGTCATTCCAGAGGATACAACCTCGACACAAATACAGCTACGTCCAAGTAACTTATCAAGTATTCCAAAAATTATTCCAGCTATTTGTGTAAATTAACTAAAAAAAAAATGACCACAATCCCTATCCACTCTTAGCGGAGACTTCAGGTACAAGGCTTTTCACAATGAGCTGATACTATCAGCGTTTACTGTTAAACATCATCCCTGGTTCGTAAGGAATGAAACAAACCTTGTTACAGAGGCCATTTTCAAAACACTCTTCATCGATTGCCATCCAAATTCAAATTCCATCCCTGCCTCAAACCTTCTTTCTCTTCTCCTTGTCCCCCTCTCTAATTCTTAACTCCTCCTAATCTGGTCTGTTAACTACACGGAGAGCCGCATCTCCATTATCCTCCCCCCAATCCCCCAAATCTCTTACTCCCACTTTACAGCCTCTGTTACAAACCCCAGTCCCTGTAGAGAAACAGAAATTACGAGCAGGAGTAGATCATTCGGCCCTTCAAACCTGGGATTCAATATGATCAATGATGATCATGATGAAATTCAATGTGATCGTGGTTGATCCTCTATCTCAATGCGCTTTCCCCATGCCCTTTAAGAGTCCAGAAATCCATCTATTTCTTTCTTAAGTATATTCAGTGACTTGGCCTCCACAGCCTCTGTGTTAGAGAATTCCACAGGTTCACCACCCTCTGAGTGAAGAAGTTTCTCCTCATCTCAGCCGTAAATGTCCTACCCCTTACCCTGAGACTGTGACCCCTTGTTCTAGACGCCACCAGCAAGAGGAAACATCATCCCTGCATCCAGTCTGTCCATCCCTGTCAAAGGATTTTATACGTTTCAATGAGATCTCGTGCAGGTAGCTACAGCACCTGACGTGAAACTGTGGTGAGTAAACAGAAAAGCTATCCACTAGCATTTTTAGCTAAAATCACCTAAAGCAGTACTGCACCTCTATCTCCCTCTCTCTACACACCAAGTTATTTTATTTTGGGTTCATCATGGAGGGCAGGAAGCACTCCGCATCATCTCCACCCTGCCTACTTTCACCCGTGTTTTGTAGGCACGAGGAGCTCATGGGCTTATTTGAGCTCAAGCGGTGTGCTTCACTGCTGCCAACTCACCCTCTCCCATATCTCTCCTCTCCCGTGTTCCCCAATCCCTGCAAACTTCGCCCCCCCCCATCCCAGCACCCCCACCTCATCTAAGCTCTGCAGTTTTCTCCATGACACATCACACTTCCTTCCTTGGCACTTTCCTAGCCCACCTCTTGACTGTCCAGCTTCCCTTTCTTGGTCTCGTGCTTATCTACCCATCTTCGGGCATTGTTCCAGCTCTGAATTTTGCTTCTTTCCTCCTTATCCAGTTTGGCTGTGGCCCATTAGTTTTTTGCAAATGCTCTCAGTATCATTACCGTCTGTCCTGTATGCATCTAATTTTATTCTCACTTCCCCTCTGAGTCTGGGGGTGGGTGCGGAGGAGGGAAGGGGGGGGAGATTGGGTCTGACTGAATTGCTCGACAGACTTCTAGCATGGACTCGATGGGCAGAATAGCCTCATTTTGGTCAAAACGATTCTGTGGCTGGAATTTTACCCCACCTTCGAGAGATGAGCGGGAGGGGGATGGGTAAAATTGGGTGGGATGGTGGGAGTGTGCCATGACGATTGCCTTCCCAGCTCCGCTGCTATTTTACCAGCGGCGGGAGAGGTGGTTCACCCACCCTTGGCCAATTAATTGCCCCCGGCACAGGTGTTTTCCCAGCGGTGGGGCACGTTGCCCCGTGGTGACCTACCCAATAACACTTGCGGCCTCACCATGGGGTGTGTGGTGGGGTTAGGCCATCCTGATCAGGCACCCTGTGGCCCACGGAGGGCCCCCCGCAGAGGTACAGGCTGCCCCTGTGGGAAGGCCCCCACGTCCCTCCTGACTGGCCCTGGTGATTCTTCACGCCACTTGCCTGAACTCCGGGCCTACTCCTGGGCCATTGGTCTGGGGACTGCTGCAGTCCCAGCAGTGGTCACCGCTTCTGGTGGCGCTGCTGAGGCTGAGGAGTTGGTGCCAGTCATCTGACTGGCCGGCAGATTTTGGAGGCGGGACATCCTGCCTCAGAAGAGCAGGGGCAACGGCTCCAGGCAACTAAATGCCCTGAACGATGTAAAAGAGAGTCAAGGCTTCCAAGGCAGGCAGAGGCTGGCTAACCCCTGACAGAGCAGGGGCCACCGGCTCTGTGTTAAATCCAAGTTAATGTAGTCCCTCCAAACTGAACTTGCCCCAGCACTGAAATAGTTCAAGTCAAAGTCACCAATTACCTCCTATGTATCTGCAGCTTGCTGTCACTTCTCATCCACCCTCTTGGGTTTGCTGCTGCCTTTGGCATGGTTGACTTTTCATCCCCACCGATGGTCATCCATGGTCCACCTCTATGTTCGATCACTCCTCCCATTCCCTGGCAGTCCTTTCTCCTGGGCCTGCATGGTTCTTTCTAACTGCACCTTGGTGTCCCAGTTAACACCTGCAGGCTACCACTCAGTGACACCAACGTAGAGTCAGTTTCCCCATGTACTCTGATGGCATCCAATTCCACCTCCCCGCTACTGTCATTAACGTCAGTGCTGTTCATGGACTTTCCCGCTTCCCATGTGAGGTCAAGTCCTGGAGAATTTGTCATTTGTGTAGGTCAACAGAGTAAGGCAGCCTCTTCCGCTTTTCACAGTTTCTATGTTCCGTCAGCTTCTGACTTCATTGACTTTCATGGTTGTCTTCTCGGACTGAACCACATAAGACCAAAAGACATAGGAGCAGAAATTAGGCCATTTGGCCCATCGAGTCTGCTCCACCTTTCAACCATGGCTGATAAGTTTCTCAACCCCATTCTCCCGCCTTCTCCCCTTATACACAACCTCGGCCTCCTATTGATTAAACTTTAAACCCCACATCTAGGCCATCACTATATGTATTTCAGATGGCTGGGGAAGTTCGCTGTTGAGGTTAACAATGCTATAAAAACAAAAAACATTGGATGCTGGAAATCAAAAACAAAAACAGAAACAGAAATACCTGGAAAAACTCAGCAGGTCTGGCAGCATCGGCGGAGAAGAGCACAGTTGACGTTTCGAGTCCTCATGACCCTGCAACAGAACCTTCAACAGAAGGGTTGGGGGTGGGGTGCAGAGGGTGTCACTGTTATATTTGTTGAGGGGGGCTGGTGCAAGGACAGATCCCCGTGGGAGTCCGTTGTTGCTTAAGCAAGGATGGCTGATTTGAACTCCGTCACTAGTCCATCACTAAGTCTGCCTTCATGTCCCTACTGGAACATATTCCGCACCCTACAAACTGACAATAGCCACCTCCACCCACCCCTTGCGATGGCACACCTCCTGGTTGACTGCAGACGCCACCAACCTGGTAACTGACCCAAGTGGTGAAGTCCTAGGTTTCAATCTTCAACAGCCTATCTGGGAAACCCTCAACCGTTTGAAGTCGGGCCGGGGAAGATGTGGACACTTGATCCACGAGTGGAACACGAGGGACCAGCTCTGGAGCACCATTTGTTTACACCCTGGCTTCACCTGCAGAGCTGCTGACATCTTTATTCACCCCTCCAAGCTGGAGAGTATTATAATCGAGATTTGCTGATTGCAGATCTGACACCGTCTCTACTGACAAACAAAAAAATAAATTCACAAATTCTGATTTTAAAATTGTGCCAGCTGATTTTTCCTCAAACTTGGAACAACAGAGTATTGAGCTTCCTCCCTGCTGCTGAAGAATTTAAAACACACTCTCACAATGACAGGTCATGGACACACCGTACTTAAACCCAGAACTGCTTGCTACTTCACTGTCTATTATCCAAATAACGTAGCAATTATTGTACAGATTATCATAAGACATGCATGTAAATCTCTTGCACCTGCTTCAGTGAAAAAGCACAGTCTGTAATTTTCTTCAGATAAAGCCTGATCAATTTATTTTTGTAATTTCCACTTTCATTTCCCTTTTTAGCCTTCTGTAATCTTACCCTCTCCTCTGATTTGTTGGGCTGCGTCCCATTGGAGGGATGGGGGTGTGGGGGTGATGGGGAGATTGTGAAATGTGTAGCTTTTAGATATTCACACATTTGGCATCAACACCACTCCTTCGTTAAGTTGTTAGGGGGTAAGGGCCAAGCAATTTCTTTCTCTCCATGACAGGTGATTTAGCCAGGTGGCTGGTTGTTTTACCTCTGTCAGGAGTATTGCTGTGGGATTCCTTAAGGATCAGTCAATGACCAGCCTTTAAGTGGCATGTGGGAGGCAGCTACTGGACCACGCGCAAGAGTAGTCCACGGTGAAGTATTCTTTAATTTGCTTCCATCACTTCGGGCTAAACCCTACATCCTTGTCTACAAAACACAAGTAGGTGATCGTTACATGTACCATTCAGTGTGTTCAGAACCTCAGCCCGCTTTAGAATGAAGGAAGAGTAAGCGAGCCTGACCCTGAGCTTCCATTTGCTCACGATTTCAATTCTCCACCTTGCTCCCACTCTGACCTTTCTGTCCTTGGCCTGCTGCAGTGACCCACTGAGCCCAAGCTCAAGGAACAACACCTCATCCTTCGACTGGGTGATCGACAGCCTTCTGGACACAGCATCGAGTTCAACAGTTTTCGATCGCCATCTTTGCCTCTCCCCTTGTTTCGTTTATTTTTTTGCTGGTTTGGATTTTCTCGTCCTTTTCTTTGTTCCTTCAACCTGCATTTGGACGGCTGCTAAACTGCCATTCACACCTCATCTGGACACACCTTTTGTTTCTTTACTCTACCCATTACCGTGGAAGTTTTGGTCGTTTAACCTCCCCTGCTCTCCCCGCTATCACAGATCTTCCATTTTGTTCTTCCTCCCCACTCTCCCCTTTCACTTGCTCAAAAGTAGTTATATTTCTATCGTTCCTCATTTCGGTGAAGGGGCTTTATTGTCTTGAAACATAGGATGGAAATTCAGTGCCCTCCGCGAGGTGGGTGGTGGGAAGGTTGGGCATTTAATCGGCCGGAAGACCGGCGGGTGGGAACCCAGACACCTTCCCTCCTCTGCCCCAAAAGAGTCTGTAGTAAGAAGGCCTGTGGGTAGCCTTCCCACCCCTCTGCCTATTGAGGCTCTTAAGGGGACAATTAATACACACTTAAGGGCTTCATCCCGCTGCCACTCATATTCACCCAGTGGCGGGTGGGGCACTGACCGCGCAGGAAGCTTGAAAAGCTAAGGGTGGGTGGGGGGGCTCGATGTCGGGCACTCAGTTCCTGATTGAGGGACCCCAGCATTGGGAAGGGGGTGCCCGCTGAGCACTGCTGAGCTGACCTCCGTCCTCATGTACATCTCCTTATGTGACTATCAAATTCCATTTGATAATCGCTCCTGGGAAGCGCCTTGGGAGATTTTATTTAATTAAAGGTGCCACACAAATGGAAGCTGTTGTTGTTCAGAACAGGCCAAGGACCAGGCCATTTACTTGCCCTATTAGCTGAGGAGTTGGACATTGTGTAGTAAGATTTGGAAAGAAACAAGACAGTAGGTATCAGCATTATAAATAAAAAGCCCGTGGGTGTTTGACGGTTTTATTCCCTTTGCAATGAGATCAGGTAATAGAGAAGAATTATCAAATCCCCAACCATCCCCCCAGCGCCATGCTGAAACTTCAGACCCAGCTCCGGGAACAGGAGGATGTCCCAGACTAGGCCGTGTCTATAGTGTGAGGGTATCCTGGTCTAGACCAGTGCCCGGTGCTGATCGAAGGAGCACAGCTTCAGGGCACTTAGGCCTTGAGCTGCCTGTAGGGTTCAGGAAGCTGAACCCTTAGACTCCAGAAGATCTTGATTAGATCTAAATATCATGCCAAGGTGGTGGATGGGGGGGCAGGAGGGGGTGGACGGAATGGCGGGGTTGGTGGGGGGGGATTCCTCTGAGCTTTCTGTCAGCCCCTCCCTGGTAAGGGGCAGGCCACTGCGCTCTCTGGGCACCCAGTGGGCAAGAATCTGAGTGCAAATCCAAAAAAACCTCCCTCCTGCTTAAACTGTATCTCAGTGATGGGTCTGCACCTACTGCAGCCCAGCTCCATCACCCCTCCACGCAACACCCCACCCCCCCAACCCGCCCCTCTACCCCTACCCCAGGCCCTACCCCCACTGCCTTTCTCTGATCTCTTGAAAACCCCAGAAGCCCTAAGGCAACAGAAAGGCATCATTGCTCTTTCTCCACATCGTTTCCCCTGGTGAAATGGGCACCACACCTGCCACCTGCCACTTCAGCGCCAGAGAAAACCGTGAAATCTTCTCCGTTTGCAATGGCATCTGGACCCTTGGGTGAGATGCCTTTCTTCTCGTTCCCAGAAATCTATCATTTCAAACTGCCGGTCGGTAACTTTTGGTTCTCCATGCCAAGTGGTAACAAAATGGCAGAACAGAGATGAATCGGGCCCCTTGCTCCTCAGGTCATGACTGTCGAGGTATTTCAAAGGGCCACTGTCTTCATAGGTTGCAGCAAACCCTTTATCCAAGTACAGCCACATAACCAAGCCAATACAAATCAGGTTGAGTGCGCGGCTATGTCACTTGCAGGTTGCACGCTTACAACAAGGGGGAGCTTATATATGGAACCTTTGCCACCCAGTTCATGGGGCAGTGAGATTGGTGAGGAAGTTCTGAGGTTCAGATTGGTAAACCATTTTCGCGACTCAGTGATGCTGATAGCTCAATTTGTTCCAGCAATGCTGGTCGAAACATAGGAAACCGCTGGACATTGCCTTCCCCAATCCGAAATACAAAAGACCAAAGTTTAAAAGCCACCAAAAGAATTGCAAGCGGTTTTTGTCCCCCCCCACCCCACCCCCCAGTCCCAAGCATTAAAAAAAAAGTTTGTCTCACACTTTTCCTCGGAGACAAAGGCCCTTTAATAAGAGTTTGCCCAGCCACCTGTACATACGTGATTTACCTTAACCCCCTAATTAAACCCTTTTCCACCCACGGCCTCTTTGAAAATAAGAACCTTCACTGAATTCTCATTCAAAAATAGCACAAATTCCTGGCAAATACCTGGTTAGCAAAAGTTATCTCGACTTAATTAATAGAACCATGTCTTGTTTTCTCGTTGCCTCAGAAAGACAACAATAATTAAGTGAACAGTTGCAGAATATCTGGGAGGAAAAGAAAAGGTTGTCAAGAGGAACCTTATTTTTCTCTCTCTCTGGTTGCACATTGGATTAACAGTGAGGGACACTGTCTGACTCTTGTCGACAAACAAGAAACATCACTCCTGGGAAATCACTGATACACAAATCAAATTTCCAGCTTGCATGTGAACATTGTAATTAACTGTGCCGAGTTCAAAGCATTCACAAACATCCCTGGTTAATCAAATAGTGATGTCTGAAAGTGATAACTCCTGATAACATCTATGTTTTTATCATCAGAGTCCAGGAGGACCTTCATATCCAATTGGCTACTGGTCTGGATTGCTGGGGCCTTCTGCTTTGAAGACATATCCAGCACAAAGAGTCAAACATTCTTTATTTTTGTCCCTTTAGGAAGGATTAATTATCAGAAAATCGTTCAGTCACTTTAAATAAACACAGTAATTATAGAAAACAAATGTATAAGGGGGAGAAATGATTTATCTGAGGAGTAACTCAGTGTGATAAACACAGGACAAGCAAAGCGAAGACAAGCCGGGAGAATTTGCCTCCGTTGGTTCCAGGTTTTTGTTCACTAAACGTTTCTTGGTGCAATTCATGTTTCGAGCAAGCTGGAAATCCACGCAGTCTCTCCCAAGAGGGACCACAATTCTCAACCCAGTCTTCCTAATGCACGGTTATAGCTTCCACACAAGCCAGAAGCGAAAAGGCAAATGTCTTCCTTCAAGCCCCAGATTCTGTTCATCCCCCTCCACCACCATTATGGTGATTGTTAAGAAAATCAGCTCCCATTTTGCAGGACTGGCACTGGCCTTCTAGGTAGTCCTACAGTTCACAAATATTCAAATGTGGCATACTAAACCCTGCTCACATTGACTGATTTGCAATCCCTCCAGATCAGACTTCCAGTGCTCTTCCACTTTCCCAGCATGCATTTGAAAAATGACCTATCTCATTTTTCCTTATTTATCATGTTTTTTGCCTTGGAGGTAGTTCAGAGAAGATTCACTAGGTTCATTCCTGGGATGAAGGAGTTACTTATAAGGAATGGTTAAGCAGGTTGGGCCTATACTCATTGGGGTTTAAATGAATGAGGTGATCTTATTGAAACATTTAAGAGTCTGAGGTGGACTCGACAGGGTAAATGCTGAGAGGACGTTTCTCCTCGTGGGAGAACCTGGAACTAGGGGGCACGGTTTCTCAATAAGAGGTATCCCATTTAAAATGGAGATGGGCAATTTTTTTTCTCTCAGGGTGGTTTTTTTTGGAATTCTCTACATCAGAGAGCAGTGGAGGCTGGGTCAAAGGCTGCGTTAGATGGTTTTTGGATGTGCAAGGGGGTCAAAGGTTATGGTGGGCAGGCAGGAAAGTGCAGTTGAGACCAGGATCAGGTCAGCCATGATCTTATTGAATTGTGGAGCAGGCTTGAGGGGCCGAATGGCCTACAGCTGCTCCTATTTCTCATGTCCTTATGTTCACAGTGACTTTTAGCAGAAGGATTCAATGCTTGATTAAAGTTGGATTTCAGATTTAACTCCAATTTTCCCTGCTTATTTGTTCTGTTCCATTGCTACTCTTCTTTTTTCACATAACTACACAAATTTGAGAGAGAAAGAGAGAGAGAGAGAGCAAGATATTTCTGGGTGGAAGGAGCAAGTCCACAGGTAGAGAGTGTATAAAGAATTAGTCAGACCTCTATTCTTTAGTCTTGCAGGTTTTTTCTGAATTGTAAGGAGCGCATGTTTCCTCGGACATTCTGCCTTCACCACTGCTATCCAAACACTTTGACTCCCTGAGGTCATAGGCAGGTCATGATTATTTCTTACTGGCAGCTACCAAATATAGAGATAACACGTTAAGGCAAGTTCAGGATGGAGTTCTAAGTAAGCAGGTCAAGGACAAAAGGACAGAACATAGGCAAACCTGGAGATGGAAAATTAAGAAGTTAACATATCAGGGGTTGTGAAGCCACGGGTCAACAGATCCAGAAGGAAGAAATAAAAGAAGCACTTATACTTCTGTAGGGATTTTCACAATCTCAGCTCATCCCAAAGTGCTTTAAAGCCAATTAAGTACTTCGGAAGTGTGGTGGCTGTTGCAATGTAGGAAACTCAACAACCAATTTGCATACAGCAAGCTCCGACAGAGAGCAATGGGATTGTGACCTGATCTGTTTTCCAAAGATGGCGGTTGAGGGGTAAATGTTGGCTAGGACACCAGGGCGAGTTCCTCTGCTCTTCTTCAAATAGCACCATGGTGTCTTTTACATCCACCCCAGGGCCTCAGCTTAGTGTCTCACCTTAAAGCCCTGCAGTGAAGGGCCAGCCTAGGTTAAATGTGTTCAAACTCTGAAGTGAGAGCCTGAACCAATAACCTTCTTAGTCAGAGACAAGAGTGTTGTCCACTTAGCCACCTAACAAAACATACACACGACAGAAATTGAATAGATAGGCTGTACGATAGAGGAAGGGCAACCTATCAAGGAGTCTAAAGAACCCCAAAAATGCAAACTAGATTTGAGAAAAATAAATTGCTGAAGGAGAAGATTTCTGTCAGCAGAGTGGATCTGGGCTAAGATATGGAGGGAAAGTGTGAAATGCGATGAGAATGATGGAGATTCAAGCCATACTTTAGCATTCACAGACAGATTAACCTCACATCAACAGGACAATACAAGTAATACAAATAGATTTTTAAAAATTCATTCATGGGATGTGGGCATCGCTGGCCAGGCCAGCATTTATTGCTCATCCCTAATTGCCCTTGTTCAGAGGGCATTTAAGAGTCAACCACATTGCTGTGGGTCTGGAGTCACAAGTAGGCCAGACCAGGTAAGGATGGCAGATTTCCCTCCCTAAAGGATATTAGTGAAACCAGAATAGATACAAAGTTAAATCTTATTGCCAAATTGCAAAGTAATAGAATTAAAACGTGGCAGATCATCCACAGAGTGTGTAATGTTTAGGACTATACAATGTAGTTGTATAAGGGCAAAGGTATTGATTTGTGGATGACTTCTCCTCCATTTTGTTCTGAATCGAGGTCCACACAGAACACAGGATGCACACGGCTGCAAAATTGCTATACAGCATACACCTGCCAAAACCCAAACATCAAACAGCAAAACACTGCTAGAAAGTGTGCTTGATAATGCTTCCCTGATTAAGACCTTGTGCCATTTATTTAGGTCCTGACTGGGTCGCTAGTGTCAAAGCAACATGTCTCTTGGTTACACGAAAGCAGAATACTGCAGATGCCAGAAATCTGAAATAAAAACAGAAAATAATCAGTAGGTCTGGCAGCATCTGTGGGGAGAGGCAGAGTTAACACCCTGGATTTTCACTAAGTCGGGATGGCACAGGAGCCCTTTAAAAATGGCGTCTGGGACCCAATTCCGGGATTCTCAGCCCCATTCCCGGCAGTTCTGATTTTCAGGAGTTCCCTTTGAGGGCGTGGGCTGGTTTGGGTCACACTCCCTGCACTCCCAACCTGACTGGCTCCAATCCAGGGATAGGCATGTCCCAGTCCTCCACAATTTTCATGAAGTCGGGCCTGCTTTTCAATGAGTCATAGTTCATGGCACCTCAGAGGAGTTGTGAGTCATAGTCTACATGAGGGGACCTTTTAAAAAGTAAGTTCAAAAGGTCCTCCTCATGCCTCCATGCTTAGGTATGGCATTTTCATACCTATTCACCCACTATACAATGCATAGAACCAATGAGCCCTATAGTAACAGTAGAATAAAAGCTTTTAAAAAAAACTCCTATCTACAATAGCCCAATAAAAGTGTCAATTATCCAAACCCATTCAAGTTTCAATACCTGAAACTACACCCACTTGAAATTTCTTTATCCTGTGGAAATATTTAAGTATTGGAAGTATTTAGACGAGCACTTGAAATGCCAAAGCATACAGGGCTATGGGCCAAATGCTGGAAAATGGGATTAGAATAGATAGTTGCTGGATGGCTGGCATGGACATGATGGGCCGAAGGGCTGTTTCTGTGCTGTATAACTCTATGATTCTATGACTCTATGACTATTGTGAAATTGACAACATAGATGAGGGAGCCAGAGCTGTCAATCAAGCAATTTTTTTCCCTAGTGGTGCAGGCATTTTAATACTCTAATAGACGTCTGGGTCTTCAATGAAGAATACATAATAAGGATTGGCTGAGAGCCCAGAAATCCATTAGTCTGTTGACTCACCTGAACCTTATCAGAATCATATGCAAAACCCCAAGGACAAATACAAGTAAAGGGAGAAAGAGGGTCATTTTCATCCCAATTATTGTGGAGGATCAGGATAGGTATCTGGGGGAGGAGTGAATTAGTTTTCCTGGCTGTGACGCCAGGCTTCTGAGAAATGAAAGTGTGCCCTCGGCTGCCAAGGAAACAGACGCTAACTGGGTCGAATAACCAGGCTGTCAATTCGGGTTTCACCCTGTGGTCAGAATAAGCAGAGCTAAAAGTTCAGTTTTTCTTCTGCAGAAAGAAAGCAGACACAGGAACCCTTGATGAAACAGTGTGTGGGCTAGCTGAGAGGGCTGAACAAAAAAAACCTGTGTGAGCCGCCCAGCCACGCTGAAGAACCGGGTGTTTTTCGACCAGAGCCAATCATACCATGTACCAGGGTGTTACTGAGTGGTCAGATAAAAGGATTTTGGAAAAGCTATGCCATCAGGATTGGCATGGTCTGAGTGAGAGGACCTTGTTTGGTGATAAGTATCTGTGGACCTTGGATGGAGTAAAGTGGTTGCTGGAGGCTACTTGAGGATCAGATCCTGCATGACAAAGAGTGGTTGGACTCTACCATAGAGCTGGAAAGGACTTTGGGATTTCACATAGTTCCACCTATGCGCTAAGAGCGCTGCCTGAGAAATCCATGAGATTTACTCTCTTATATCAGCTACTTAAAGTGTAATCTGTAGTTCCTATTGAATACAATTTACCTGCTAGTTCATCTTAATTTTTGTCGATTTTAGTTGGACTGTTACAGTAAAAGTTTTAAAAGGGAAATCTAGTCCATCAGCATCTTCCATTGGGGTCATTTGCGAAGGTTATTCTTTCATATTATTGGTCTCCAAGGGGATTGTAACAATGCACAATCAGCTTTTATTTGTCTGCCTGATCTAAACCTGTCATAACCTCGTACACCTCTATCAGACCTCCCCACAACCTCCTTTGCTCTAAGGAGAAAACCCCCCAATTCCTCCAAACTAACCTTGTAGCCGAAATCCCTCATCCCTAGAAACATTCTGGTGAATCTCCTCTGCACCTTCTCAATTCTGCGATATCCTCAAAAAAATGCTGATGAAGTCTTTAATCTCCAGTAACTTTTGTTGCAGTGATTCAAGAGGCTTACGGGAGTGACCTAAGGTAAAACGAGCAAAATAATCTGGGGTAGGAAAATTTGAAGAGACCCCATAAATGCGTCAATGGTTTGCTTCCAGTTTGCTCTACAGGATATCCTAAGAAATGTGGAAGATGTCGTGTTTTATAATGATATAAAAATCGCCAATCGCTCATAAGGGATTGTGCAAACACATTGTGGGTTCATTTATTGAGATGAGGCACAGGGGAACATTTATACAGAGTTATAAAGCTTGAAGACACCAGCAGCAGACCTGCCTGTGCTGTGCGCTGCTTAAAAGCAAACGTGAAACACGACACACTTCCTTTCTAGTGATGCCATGCTGCAATCCCTTAAAGGCATATTACAGCAGAAGAATTCCAAAAGCCATTGTTTTTATTGATTTAACCAAATATGAAATTCCAATAAATGTCAACTGAGGCATAATCAGCATAAACCCAGTCAGAACATCAATTACAGCTGAAAAAATGAAAGCTTTCAGTATTATTCTCCACCGACTACTTCTAGAAATTGGATAACTCAAAGTTTTTTTAATTTCCCCTCAAATGTGCCTTTTTGTGTTCAGTTGATCCATTTAACCAGAGAAATTGGCAGATTTGAAGAGCTCACTGCAAATTCCATCATGCCAAGGCAATTCAACTCGTAAAGCGGCACACCATCCCAAACCATTACTGAAAGAAAGCCCTCAGGTAAAGGAAAGTACCTGACCAAAGTACAAAGCAAAACACTTGCCCTCTTTCAACTCTGCAACATGAGATCTGTACGGTTTTGACATGAGAGGAGATAAAACCCGGTGACAATATTTTCCTGCAATACCTTTCCACCTGAGAACGTAAAAGCTACCCTCAAATTGAAAAAGAAGAAAATGTAAACAAATGAATTATATCAAGAGCACTGGTGTTGTTTTGAAAATTGCAAACTGGTGCCATTTTGACCTTGGGGTGACAATACAAAATGGGCAATAGCAAGTCTTTTGTTTCATTTATTTATTTACAGGACATGGGCACCCCTGGCACTCCAGCATTTATGCCTGCCCCTAACTGCCCTTGAGACAACTGAATGGCTTGTTAAGCCATTGCAGAGGCAACCACATTGCTGTGGATCTGGGGTCATGATTTTTTAATATATTGATTTGTGGGATGAGGGCTTTGCTGGCCGGGCCAGCATTTATTGCCCATCCCTAATTGCCCTTGAGAAGGTGGTGGTGAGCTGCCTTCTTGAGCTGCTGCTGTCCCTGTGGTGTAGGTCCACATTGCTGTTTGGGGGAAGTTCCAGGATTTTGACCCGGCGACAGTAAAGGAACAGCGACATATTCCTAAGTCAGGATGGTGAGTGACTTGGAGGGGAACTTCCAGGCGGTGGTGCTCCCATGTGTCTGCTGCCCTTGTCCTTCTAGCTGGTAGTGGTCGTGGGTTTGGAAGGTGCTGCCTAAGGAGCCTTGGTGAGTTTCTGCAGTGCATCTAGTAGATGGTACACACACTGCTGCTACTGTGTGTCGATGGTGGAAGGAGTGAATGTTTGTGGAAGGGGTATCAATCAAGCGGGCTGCTTTGTCCTGGGTAGTGTCAAGTTTCTTGTGTG
This sequence comes from Cetorhinus maximus, assembly GCF_964194155.1. Classification (NCBI taxonomy): domain Eukaryota; kingdom Metazoa; phylum Chordata; class Chondrichthyes; order Lamniformes; family Cetorhinidae; genus Cetorhinus; species Cetorhinus maximus. Next base: position 5,354,372 of record NC_135892.1, read on the forward strand.
TTTTTATAGGGCAGACTGAGTTAGGATGATAGATTTCCTTTCCCAAAGAATATTCATGAACCAGCTGGGTTCTTACAATAATCCAGTTGTTTCATGGCCACCAAACTAATGCTTGTTTTTTTTATTCCAGGTGTATTTGATGAACTAAAGTTCTCAATGGGGAATATGAAAGGGGATTGTCCTGTGCTCCAGTGCTTAGTGGAACCAATGTTTTTGACACTAAATGATAATGTGTGAGATTTTCTCTCATGAATCCTAATCTCAGCAAACAATCCAGTACAGATACTGAGGGAAGACAAGGCACTTCCCACCCAATATGGGTGGGATTTTCCTGCCCCGCCAGTCGACAGGATCTTCCAGTCCCGCCGGAGTCAATAGACTTTTGGCCGGCTCACCGCATCCACCATGACGGGGTCGGAAAATCCCGGTCTAATAGATATCGGGAGACAAGTCCTGCCTATGGCTACTTACAAAAAGTAAGTTCTGGACTGTGGGGTGTAGGATGCCTGCCTGCAGCCTCATCCAGGAGATAGCAACGATATAGAAGGAGGTGTTACCGGAGCTGGGTAAAAATAAATGAAATCATTGTGAAGCACAAACAGATAGCTTGACACAGAGGGAGATATCAGGACGGATAACAAAATGCTTGGCCAAAGAGGTGGAACATAGGAGTTTCTTCAAGGGGAAAAGTGAGGTAGAGAGGTGGAGAGTTTCCAGGCGCAATTTCCTGAGTTTGAGAGGGGGGTGGGTGTAGGGTACAAAACTGAAAGTACTGCTGGCGGTGGTTTAACGAATAAAATGAGGGGTGAGTAAAATCCTAGAATTGGAGCAGCGCAGAGATCTCGGAGGGCTGTAAGACTGGAGGAGGTTACAGAGGTAGATAGGGGAAGGTTATGGAGGAATTTGCAAACAAGGACGACCATTTTAAGATGGAAACCTGGACCGGGAGCCAAGGATGCTAACAGACATAGGGAGAAAGAGTGAATGGGACGTGGTGCAAGTTCGGACACAGGCAGCAGAGTTTTGGATGACCTCAAATTTATTATTGCAAGTTAGCACCAAACAAAGACAATGGAGGTAAAAGTGAAATACTGCGGATGCTGGAAATCTGAAACAAAAACAAAAATAGCTGGAAAAACTCAGCAGTTCTGACAGCGCCTGCGGAGAGGAATGCAGTTAACGTTTCGAGTCCGTATGACTCTTCAACAGAACTAAGGAAAAATAGAAATGAGATGAAATATAAGCTGGTTGAGGGGGGTGGGACAGGTAGAGCTGGATAGGGGGCCAGTGATAGGTGGAGGCCAAGAAGAGACTGCCAAAGGTGTCATAGACAAAAGGACAAAGGGGTGTTGGTGGTGGTGATATTATCTAAGGAATGCGCTAATGGAGGGCCTGAATTTGAATCACCACCCATCAAATCTGTTAATTATTGTATGCTAGCACACAAACCTGAATCACCTCACAATATTCTGCCAGCAAATTAAACACAAACTATTCGAAATTGAAGCAAATTTGGAACAATGTTTAACAAAATGCCTATTTTATTCTCAGGAAGACAGAACAAGTGACTACACCACAGATATTATCACCACAAACCCGAACTAACAAATGTGCAGTTGACACTTGCCTTTGCTCCGGAAATTCCAACTAATTATCTAGCAATCAACATCATCAACATATGTGCTAACATGGAAAACTCAGCAAGGCTGACAACAGCTTCACAAAAAAGCTTTAAAGACGTATATAATTGAATGAAGAATAAACAATTACTCAAAATGGGGCCTAAATAGAGGCCTGCATGAACATGTCCATTTGGAGCAGAAGTAGGCCATCCGGCCCATCGAGCCTGCTCCCCCATTTGATAAGATCATGGGTGAAGATAGTGGCCTCTACTTTAGGTTTGGCAACCCTCCAGGATTGACCTGGAATCTCCAGGAATTAAAGATCAGTCTCCAGGACGCTACTGTGTGCAACTCTCGAGAAAAATCATCGGGGCAGTAAAAAAGCTTTTTTTTTTGTAATCTTCCTTGAACATTTCTCTTTACCAGGCATAAAAATATTGAAAATGGGAATAAAAGGCTGTTTCACCAACTGCCGAGCATCGTCCAATTGAGTAATGAGTCTTATTGTTTTCCAATTGGAGTGGGAAGACTGTGTGTCACAGGGATGAATGTGTTGGAGTTCTGGGGGCAAGTCATGTGATGAAATGTCCAGGGATACATTTAATCACAGTTAGCAACCCTACTCTACTTTTCCGTCTATCCTTATACCCTTTGACTCCCTTGTCGATCAAGAATCTATCTAATAGATGGATCTATCTAATCTACCTAATCAACAACTTCAGACCACGAGCTCTCTTCTCTATCTTCTCCCCATTTTAATCCCTTTTTTAAACTTTGTTTTTATTTTTTGTTTACTCATTTTTGTTTTTATTCATTTGTTCATTGTTTGACCCCTTTTCTATGCCCTTTGTTATCCCTTTTTCAATCCTTTTCCTCCAACCATTGCCCCTTCCCACCACCCCACCCACTAAAAGGCCATTTGTTACTTGTTCCATGTTGTTTTTTCTCATAGTGCTGACCCTTGTTCTGCTGTTATCACATTCTGCTTTCTTACCTTTCGGCCGCTATCAGTACCTTATTTAGCCCTTAGCACTACCATTAACACTCTCTTTGTCTTGTGTCCATGGAATTCTTGTCAATCTTTCCTTAGCCCCCACCTATCGCTGACCTTCTATCCAGTTTCACCTGCTCCACGCCCCCACTCCTTAAACAGTATAAAATCCATCACATTTCTGCTTCTCATTAGCTCTGACGAAGAGTCATATGGGCTCGAAACATTAACCCTGTTTCTCTCACCATAGATGCTGTCAGACCTGCCGAGTTTTTCCAGCATTTTCTGTTTTTATTTCAGTTTTCCAGCATCCGCAGTATTTTGCTTTTATAGAAGAATCTATCTAACTCAGCCTTAAAAATATTCTGTGACCCTGCCTCCACTGCTCTCTGGGGAAGAGAATCCCACAGACTAATGACCCTCTGCTAGGGCCATTGAGAAAGAGAGAAAGGGATCGCATTTATGTAGCTCTTTTCACAACCGATGAGACATCCCAAAGTGCTTCACAGCCAATGAGGTACATTTTACAGAGTAGCTTACATTGTAATGTTGGGAAATAACTTAAATTACATTTTATTACACTGTATTGTAGGATGTTCACCAGTGGCTTGGGATCATATTTCCCAATTCAAATCTTTTTCCTGTCTGTGATGTGCAAACAAGTGGCCTGCTTGGAATACAATGGAACTCAAACAATTTGTAACTTAATCTAGGAGCGGTCCCCAACATATTCATTACTTGTGCTGCAGGACGAAGGGGAATCACCCAAAAATACACTTTTTGCAGAGTTGGATGGTGGAATTTGTAAAGGGGGCAATGGCACTGACGATCGAAAGTTTATCCCTGAGGGGTGAGGGAGACTGACAGTTAGTCTAGACCCCAAGAAGCTCAGTGTATTTTTCACCATTTTGGATTTCTGCATTTCAGCTTTTGAATTCAAGTGTGATTTATTCTGGAAAGGTTAAAATATTTTAAATGTTAAACTAGCATAGCGGTTATAACTTGGTCATCGCACCAATATTATGGCAACTGTGGCCTAGATATGCTTACACCTCCCCCTCCATTCCCCCCCCACCCAATCCAAATTCTTTGGCCTATCTGGTGTAGTGAGAACGGGAAAAGGGGATACATAGGGCGGAAATTTAGGGCAGCAAGATTTTACGGTCCCACCAAAGACAATGGCGTTCAGAATGGCTCGCTGCATTTTACAGCCCCATCCCCACGGCAACGGGGCCTTAAAATTCCAGCCTTACAATTGTACAGGGATGTGGCCCATCACATCTTTGTCTCCAACAGTGTATCGCCTTTCCTGCTCCCTGGTCCCAGTGTCCTTTAAGACATTTGGCCATCTAAGCATGGGGCAGATTGAAACCAGACGAGAATGAGTGAAATACAAGCTCCTTAAACCAGAATTCATAGGCAGGGTGAGAGCAACGAGGAAGCGTTTTGTTTGACCAGTTCCTCTGCAAGGACTTACAGACCACCTAGCTTTGAAATGTAAACAACCTCAAGGCCGGAAGATCAGGCAGGACTAGGAACATATGAACCAGGAACCAGGTGGTTAGAACTCAAGCCAAGAAAGGCAAGTGGTGCAGGTCTTAATATAATGCTTGTACTAAAGTAACAGCATCCCATGAATATAGTCTTTGAATTTACATAGCACCTTTCATGACTACAGGACATATGTGCGTACTTTGCAGCCAATTAAGCACTTCTTGAAGCATAGTCATTGTCACATATGCCTAGGGAGGCAGTGGCATAGTGGTATTGTCACTGGACTAATATTCCAGAGGCACAGGGTAATGCTTTGGATTTGAACCCAGGTTCAAATCCCACCATGCCAGCTGTGAAATTTGAATTCAATAGAAAGAAAACCTGGAATTAAAAGTTTAATGTTACTTGTTGTAAAAGCCTATATGGCTCACTAATGCCCTTTAGGGATGGAAATCTGCCATCCTTGTCTGGCCTACATGTAACTCCAGACCCACAGCAATATGGTTGACTCTTAAATGCCTTCTGAATTAGGGATGGGCAATGAATGCTGGCCTTGCCAGTGGCACCCACATCCCATGAACAAATAAAAAAGAAATGGTGCAGCAAATTTGCACACAACAATACGATAATGATCTGTTTTAGTGATGTTGATTGAGGAATCAGTATTGGCCAGGCCACCAGCGATAACTCCCCTGCTCATCTTTAAAATCGTGACATGGGACCTTCTATATCCAACTTAGAGAGAAGATGGGGCCTCAGTTTACCATCTTCTCTAAAAGGAAATATCTCTGATAACACATCACACCCTCAGTGCCTGGGCAGGATTTTTCAGCTGACCCGCTTGAGCGATGTTTTGGTCGGTGGGCGCGCACAGACAATTAACAGGCCTATTAAGGCCCTTAAAGTCACAATTGAATGCAATTTTTCGCTGCCTGTCCAACCTTACGGTTGGCAGGCAAGTGAATCGGCCAGGCGGCCTTTGTATTTTACATGAAACCTCATCCACGGGCGGGATGAGGCTTCCAACAGAAATTAAAAACAAGATAAAAATGTTGAAATCTCATTTATAACATGTCCCTGCTCAAGTGACTGTCACATGAGGGGGACATGTTTTTAACATTTGTAAGATATTTGCGTTTTTAAAACTCTTCAGCTACCTGAGGCAGCTCTGTGCCTCAGAGAGCTTTCAGTGTGTGTAACCTGCACAAACGCGCAAGCTCCCTCACGTGCCCACGTCCTGCCCCTACCCCAGCAGCGCTCAGCGTTGCAGCGCGCGATTCACGCTGGCTTCGCAACCACTCCCGGGCCCACCCGGCGGGGTTAAAATCCTGCCCCCTGCATTGAAGTAGCCTAGATGTTTGCGCTTAAGTCTCTGGAGTGGGACTTGAACCCACAAACTTCTGAGCTGGAGGCAAAAGTTCCACCAATTAAGCCCCATCGGAGACGGGTAACTACCCTGGACTATACAGAGCTCCAAACATCAAATGAAAATTGAATCCCTCTACTTTCTAGTAGTCAAGTGCTGAGTCGAGTCAACATAGGACCCTCTTCAGCCCCAAACACCACACGCCCACACAAATATTCCCAAATTCCAAGAGTACCCTACGGTTACCAACCCTCCAGTCATGCCCTGGAGTTTCCAAGAATTCTACATTAGCCTCCAAGGCTCTTTTAATTAAATTGAAGCATTTTCCACTTACGCACAATTTTGATTCTAAGGCAAAAACTGTCACACCTAGATAAAATACTTAGAGCTATCTAACCAGGAGCAAGTGACACACAATGGGTGACTGAAAATGTTAGCAGAACTACAATATCAAGGTATTTGTTGTGATGTCTTTCACACTCCTAAGCTGGAGCTGAAGCCATTAGTCGATACCACCTGAAGAGTCCCGGTAACTTGCAGTAGGGCTGATAGGCCAGGCAGAAAAGGGTGAATGATTCAATCGATCCAGTGAATGTTCAGCTTCAGCTCGATGGTCCATAGGTGTTCACAACCTTCTCCATCAGCTAAATGAGAATGGTTCAGAGGTGAGTGTCTTAGAAGGGTTAGAAACCCGTTGACTATTCCATCAGCCCACCCACCCCCATTATTGAGAAAGCAAGGTGAGGGGCACATATCACAGGATGGCACCAAGGTTCAAAAGAATAAAAGGAATGAGGTAAATGAAGAAGTAATGATTATACAATGTCAGCTTTAGCTTTCAGAAGCCCGAAGACTGGAGGAAGAAGCAAAAACGCATGGCAGTAAGCAATAAACAGAAGAATAATGTCTCTCATATATATGCCATACACACATTGCATCAGTGATGTACAGGAGTTTTAGGGGATTTTTGTGACTGGCTTATATGTTTGTTTTCTTGACAAATTTACACTGCCTTTTTCATCATTAGCACAGCTTGTCCTTCTCTAGTATATGGGTGTGTTTTGCTGAGTACCCAGTGTAGAACAGACAACTGTTGTGTTTTTTATGTTTGCCTCAGAACAGTGCGGAGAAGGCACTAGTTTCTAAGTATGCAGGAGCTTTATTTACATAGTTTTATACAATGCATTAATGCTTCCAGTTCAGCTTCCAGTAGCTTCGCTGGTGTCTGTTTACTTTACTCTGAGTCAGCACCCAGGCTTAACCAATCAAGCACAGTGAGCATAGATTTAGTTATCAGCCTCACATAATCAAACACACAACATCTGAATCGTTGAACACTCGAAAAACCATGAGACCCGACGTGAGCAACTCGTCGACTTTTCCACACTGCACACGGGAGCAGGTGACCGATCATCCTACTTTCTTCCTCAGGAAGAAGCAAAATATTATTGAAAAATGCAGTAGTGTAAACATATTCACAGGATAAGGGCAGTTCAGTTATGTTTGGATTATGCCAAGAGATCAGATATAGTTGGAGAGCGACCTACAGTGCAACATCTGGTGGAGAAAATGCCTGTGTGTACAGCAAGCTGTTATCACCCTGACTTATACACAGAGAATTGGAGTAATTTTCTGCTAAGTTTCTGCATGGTAAAACTTTGCAGTTTGCCAAAATAAAATGGATATACTAAATATTTTCTTAAATTGCTTCATTAGGTAGATAATGAATTGTACCTGCTCTAGTTATATTTGCTTTTAGAATTCATTTAGCTACAATAATGTCCTGTGTTTCACAAAGAAAGTAACCCTCTGAGCTGCCAATACACCAATAGCCAGAGCACATACTCTGGCCAATTCTGCCTTCCACAATTGAAGAAGCTGTGTTGATTAAAGCACGCACAAATAACTATTATTTTTTATTCATTCAAGGGATGTGGGCATCGCTGGCTGGGCCAGCATTTATTGCCCCTCCCTAACTGCCCTTGAGGAGGTGGTGGTGAGCTGCCTTCTTGAGCCGCTGCAGTCCATGTGGTGTAGATATGGCCCTTTGTAACCCAGACCTTAATGAAAACAGGAGTTAAAATTGAGATCTTAAAAAAAAATGAGAGGTACTTGAAAATGATCCTCCTCCACCACAACTTACCCAACCCCCCGCCCCATTTGCGACCTCACTTTCACCTCGAAGGTCTTCAGCAGAGAAATTGTTTACAGTGGCAGAAAGGTCAGTAACCAAAGGAAACAGATTTAAGGTGATTGGCAAAAAGCAGAGAAGTGACATGAGGAAATAAGGGCGGAATCATCCCAGATTTGCACTGGGTGCGGTAGCGGGCGTGCAAGGAGACATTTTACTCGTCCGCTGTAATGGTGGGTTTTCACGCTGTATCATCCCCTTCCCGCCTCATAAATACGCAGGCATGGGAAGCATACCGGATCACTGGTGACCGACCTCCGATTAGCCCGCCAGGCCATTACTTCGCCATTTCCTCACGCCGGGCGCCATATTTAAACTGCACCCGTGCACACAGTCCTCAATACTTGCAGCCCAGGAGGGCACTGGTGAAGACATGGCCTCAAAAGCCAAGAAGAGTGCAGCCCTCCTGATTCAGTGATGCATCCAGGGTAAGTCAACCATCTCATCAATCTCAATTCACCCACTCACAAGCCCATCACTAATTCACTGGCACCTCACTCACTGCCAGCTCACCCTCACACACGCCCTCATATCTCTGTCCGGCCTCACCTCCTCTGGAAATCGCTGCCTCATACCACCCATGGCTCCACTCAGCACATATGCATGCCTGGCACCCTTCTCATTTGGCCTGGCATGCACCTTGCTCACACTCTTGTCTTTATGCAGGACAAGATCATGTACAATCAACAAGGAGAGGCCTCAGAACGGGGGTGGAGTGCCGGACGTCAAGGTCCTCACTCCGTTCGAGTATCACGTGTTGGAGTTGGCCAGAGAGGAGGTGGACCGATCCTGCGGTGATGGTGAGGTTGGCGGCGAACGCTCACGTGAGGATCCTGCGCCACATTATCCCTCTCTCAACGCTGCTCTGAGTCCACTGGTCTGTGTTCATTGCAGCTGCCAAGTACCAATAATCTCCACTTGCTGTCCAAGGCACATCTGACCCATCATCCTCAGGCAACCTTGACCTTGACTCCAGCACCGAGAGCACCTCGGATGAGGATGCTAAGGGCAGCACCGCTAAAGACCTGCCACAGCGTCACCCACACCATCCACCAGTGCAGTGACACACACCTCGGTGGGACCTAGATGTAGAGCAGCCTCGGGATCACAATCTGGTGAGCACAGCACACGGTCTGTTCCACAGCGGGCGGAGGCAGGGACAGCCGAGGTCACTGGCACTCGGAGGACCACTGGAGGCAAGGAATTTGCTGAACCCATGTCAGATGAGGAGCTTCTCGACCCTCAATCAGTTGGTGGAGTTGCAGAGACAATCATGGGATCGTCGGGAAGGGGTGTGCACTCCTCAGATTGCAAGGGGTGATGGGGCTGGCCCCATCTCTTCAGCATCTATATCCAATGGTGCTGTGCTCCTGAAGGCCTCAGGTGCTGAACGCTGACAAAGGATCATTTAAAGTTCCACGGCTGCATTTCTATGACATAACCCTGATCACAAGCGAGCTGCCCTTGGCCAGACAGGAGTCAGACATTCACAGAGGCTGTGTGAAGATCTATGGAGTGTCCTCACTGCATGTTGTCATCATCCTCCTGCAATCGAGCGACTCTCAGGGCCTCCACTGCATCTCCATGACAGGAGCCTGAGCACTGAGGGTATGTGCACTGCCATCAGCCACACAGAAATCAAACGTTCACAGATGCAGGGTGAGGATGTCAGGACTGACCTCACTGCATCTCATCATCATCCTCCATGAACCTTGCAGCTCTGAAGGCCTCCTGAGCGCACCTGCCTCGTCCGGCCAGTGCCAGGGCCTCACTGCCGGCATTCTCGCCTTGGAGGATGCCGGCTCCAAGGGATCTGTGACCGATTGGGGATGCAGGCATCTTGCACACTCCCTGGAAAGGGTGTGCACACCTGCAGGATGTGTTTCTGGTGGTCACACACCAGCTGCACATTCAGCGAATGAAACCCCTTGTGGTTGATGTAGTCCACCATGTATTGCGATGGAGATCAGTTGATCGCACCCTGCACCTGTGGGAAACCTGAGATCTGGGCGAATCCAATCGCTCTTACATCCTGGGTTTCCTGGTCCCGGGCTGAATGCACAAAGTTGTTGCCCTCGTGAAGATGGCGTCCGTGACCTCACGGATGCAGTTGTGGGTGGAGGCTTGTGATATCCCACAGAGGTCACCTGTGGAACTCTGAAAAGAGCCACTGGCATAGAAATTGAGCGTCATGGTCACTTTCACAGCCCCTGGCAGTGGATGCCCTCCATATCCCTGTGCCACTAAATCCTGCAGCAGGTGGCAGATGTGACCGACCAGGTCCCTAGACATTCGCAGTCTCCGCCAACACTGGTTTTCGGTCATCTGCAGGGATGAAAGGCAGCGTCTATAGACTCTGGGTGTCGCTGGGTGCCAGACTGCAAGGACTCGCTGTGGCTCTTGGATGGCATTTGTGGGAGCCCCAGCCGCCCCTTCTTCCTGAGGTTGCTGCTCCTGCCTCTGCGCAGTCAGGAGCCTCAGTCGCTCTCTCTTCCATCATCTTTGCACTCTGCAGGCCATCAGGCACACAGCTAGTTCACCAGGCTCCATGATCCTGATGTGCTCCTCCTGCAGGATGAAAGGGAGAGACACATGGTTAGCGTGGCTGCACTAAGAACCTGTCCTGGTTAAGGGTGACGGCCCTTTAACATTTCCCGATGAGTGCTGGACACCACTTGGATGGCCAGAGATTAGTGCACAGCATGGCTGCCCTGTTAGCTTGAACCATGGGGGAAACTGGTCCAAACCGGGATGCTGACATTGCAAGGAGCTGTGAGCACCTCCACCAGTGACTGCTGCAAAGCCAGATTTATCAAGGGGATTGTACAATGTGCCCAGTCGTCCAACTGTTCTGCAGTCCAGTAAAATGCTCATGAATTTGCAGTTTGTGACAGGGGTGGGGGTAGTGGGGAAGGGGGTGTGGGTGGGTGGGGGGGATTTGGAGCGCTTGGTGGCACTTTCATGCCTCTGTGTTGCTTGAGTGGGCAGAGAAGCTAGAGACCCGACTCCAGCCATATCAATGTGGCTGCGCCTGAACTGTCTCAGCTGCAGAGGAATGGTGACTTTATACAGGTTTCCCTGATGCGTGGCCATTTCCCTGGCCTGCCCTACCCCCCCACCCTGAATGCTTGTGTGCTATATTCAACTTGCACCCCTGCCCCCGCCACCAGTCGCCTCAATGGCAGGGCTGCCCTTAACCCCGAAGCCTGAAATCCAACAGGCGACCCTGGCGAGTGCTCCACAACGTTACTGTGCACCCACCTCCGAGTTCCCCTCAGGTGCAGCCCGCCAAGTGCAGGCCTTTCACGTGCTGTTGTGAAACACGTTGGCGTGCTTTCCCGCCGACATGGGCAGATGATCCAGGCGGGGGTGGGGGGGGAATGATTCTGGTGGGCTGGCCTAATAATGATATGCTGATATATTACAATGAGGTTCCCAACATCCCAATGGGAAATGCCACCCACCATCGGCGGGCTGAGTGGATGATCACGAACTGGTTCCCCGCCATCGTAAAACTGATCGCACCTTATTGTCCACTCACGCCACCCGGCATGGAAAATTGCGCCCAAAGAATTTAAATGTCCCAAACCTTCTCAGTGTGTTCGGAAGTGAGTGTACAAGTTAGTTGGTGAATGTGTAGCTGCGTAAATGGGCAGAGTGGGTGAAGTAAGTGGCTAAGGGGGCAATGGAGGTGAGGTAAGTGGGTAATGTCACGTTTTTATAATGATATAAAGGCACCAATCACTCATAAGGAATTCTGTAAACACATTGTGGGTTCAATTATTTAGACTAGGCACATAAGAACAGATATACATGGAAAGAAACCTTGAAGACATCAGCAGCAGGCTTTGGGCCCTCTGTTTTGCTCACAGGCCAAAGTGAAACTGAAGCTGGATCACATGACACATTTCTCTTCTAGTGATGTCATGCTGCTATCCCTTAAAGGCATATTACAACATCCCCCTTTCTTTTTAAACATACTTTGCTCCCTTCCAAAGAAGTGTAACTATATACAATACATGTTCATGTTTAGGTACCATGAATAAGTGCAAAGAGCTTATGAATCTATGAGTCACTAACATGTAAAGATAATCTGCTGGCACATCTAGATCCTGTAATGGTAACCTTGTCTGAGGGATTTCTTTAATTGCTCACATTGATCAGTGCAGATTGATCAGTGGGGTTGTCATTCTTAGATGTTGGTTCCTGGTTGCATTCGAGATTTTGTTCTAGACGCAATAGGACTGCACAGTGATTACAAACATATGGACAAGGAGCAGGAGTAGGCCATTCGGCACCTCAGGCCTGCTCCGCCATTTAATAAGATCACGGCTGATATGTTAGTAACCTCAAATCTGCATCCCTAATAACCTATCAAAATACCCCCGATACCCATCACTCCCTTGCTTACCAAGAATCTATCCTTCTCTGCCTTAAAATTATTCAAAGGCTCTGCTTCCACCACCTTTTCAGGAAGAGAGTTTCAAAGGCTCATGACCCTCTGAGTGAAAAAATTTCACCTCATCTCTCCTTTAAATGGGTGACCCCTTATTTTTAAACAGAGATCCCTAGTTCTAGATTCTCCCACAAGAGGAAACACCCTCTCCACATCCACCCTATCAAGACCCCTCAGGGTCCTACATGTTTCAATCAAGTCACCTCTTACTCTTCTAAAGTGGATTCAAGCCTAGCCTGTCCAGCCTTCCCTCATAAAGCAACCCACCCATTAGTCTTAGTCTAGTATTAGTCTAGTAAACCTTCTCTGAACTGCTTCCATTGTATTTATATCCTTCCTTAAATAAGGTGACTAACACTGTACATAGTGCTCCACATATGGTCTCACTGGTGTTCTGTATAACTGAAGCATAACCTCCCTACTTTTGTGTTCAATTTCCCTCACAATAAATCACAACATTCCATTAGCTTTATTAATTACTTGCTGCACCTGCATAATAGCATTTTGTGATTCATGCACTAAGACACCCAGATCCCTCTGCATCTCAGAACTCTGCAATCTCTCACCATTTAGATAATATGCTTCTCTTTTATTTTTACTACCAAAATTAACAATTTCACATTTTCCCACATTATATTCCATTTGTCACATCTTTGTCCACTCACTTAACCTATCTATAGCTGTTTGTGCCTCCTTATGTCCTCTTCACAACTTACTTTCCTTCCTATCTTTGTGTCATCAGCAAATTTGGCAACCATCCCTTCATCCAATTGATACATGTGGCACACTACTTGTTACATCTTGCCAGCCTGTAAAAGACCCATATATGCCTATTCTCTGCTTCCTGTTAGCTAGCCAATCTTCTATCCATGCCAATGTGTTACCCCCTATACCATGAGCTTTTATTTTCCTCAATTGCCTTTGGTATGGCACTTTAACAAATGCCTTCTGGTTGAGGAGCTGGAATGGATCTGATTTGTCCTCAGTTATGACTCATCGTTGTGCCTTTGTGTCTGATTGTGTCGGACCCTGGTTTCGAAATCATGGCCACTTCGGCTGGTTCCCACGTACCTTCTGTAGGATCCTGGATGCAAACTTGCTGTCCTAAACTTGACAATTCTGTACCTGCATTTTTATCGTGAGCATTGGTCATCTCCTCTTGCAGTTTTACAAGTTGCTCTCTAGTTTCTGAGAGAGTAGAATGGGTAAGAGTAGGTAGATTAGTATGCACTGGTCTGCCAAACGTGAGCTCGGCCGGTGATAGAATCATTGCACTTAAAGGTGTCACTCTCAGATGTAACATTGCAAAGTATAGATCTTGCTTGGTCTGTCCACATTTGAGAATTAGGAGGTAGGAGCTTCATACAGAATCAGTAGTGCTTTGTGCTCACATGGCTTTTGCTCTTAGGAACATAGGAGCAGGAATAAGCCATTCAGCCCATCGAACCTGCTCCACCATTTAATACGATCACAGCTGAGCATCCACTTCAATGCCTTTTTCCTCACATTGTCTCCATATCCCTTTACGTCATTAATATTTAGAAATCTGTCAATCTCTACTTTAAACGTGCTCAATGACTAAGATTCCACAGCCCTTCCACAGTCCTGACATGCCTCACATTTCTTGACGATGACTTCAATGTCATTGTTCATAACCGGCCAATAGACTGTCTCTCTTGCAAGTCTCCTCACCTGATGTGTGAGTAATGAAGTTGTTGAAGAATATCGGGTCGCAAAGATTCCAGCATGATGACCTGCTTTTCAAAATGACTAGCTTATCCCACTGAGGCCAAAATGGTCTCACATGGATATTCTGAACTGAATCAGGCCATCCTTCGGTGATGGTTTTCCAGTTTACATAAAATCTTTCATCATTTCTTCTTGTAGGTGCTGGCAATTCTTTTGCATAAAATGTGCCAGATCAATTGACAGACTTGCATTCTCCTGCAAGTGTAATGTGGTAGTTCCCTTGAAACTGCCAATTTTGTCAAAACATTCTGGATATTTTGATGTTAGGTCATGAACTGAGGTGATAGGAGTAGTTTCTGAGGTTGACCTGCCTTATGATGTCTGGCTAATTCCATGGATTGTGACTAATGAGAGGTCCCAGCATACCGGTAGACCTACAATCGCTAGGCCTTCAATCTCCACAATGTATAACATCTGTGACACCCAGGAGGGTTGATTGTCCAGGACTATGGAAGTTGTCCATGGTATCAGTGAACGTTATACACTGAGAGTTTCACAGCAGTTGGTCTCACCATGGCCACCCACATATGTGGATACTTGTATTTTAGAATTCTCAGACATAGCTTGCTGATGAGAGAGTGACATGGTGGCACAGTGATTAGCGCTGCTGCCTCACAACTCCAGGGACACGGGTTTGATCCTGACCTCGGGTGTCTGTCTGTGTGGAGTTTGCATGTTCTCCCCGTGTCTGTGCGGGTTTCCTCCGGGTGCTCTGGTTTCCCCCACTGTCCAAAGATGTGCTGGTTAGGTGGATTGGCTACAGTAACTTGCCCCTTAGTGTCTGTGTGTGTGTGCATGTGAGTGTGTGCCCTGTGATGGACTGGCATTCCACCCTGGGTGCACCCTGCCTACTGCCCATTGCCTGTCAGGATAGGGTCCGACTCCCCGAAACCCTGAATTGGATAAAGCGGTTCTGGAAAAGTTAGTGAAGTGAGTTTGTTGGCACTTGTCCCTGTGCCAATCTTGGCCAATAATGAGTAGTTACCAACTTTCTTAGGGCAGGTAGTTTGAATCTTGGCAAACACTTCAGATAGTGTGATGTTTTCCATGAGGTTGATGGTGTGAAAGATATGTTCACTGCTCATCGTCTCATTGTGCACATCATCGTCATTTTCTGGTTTGTCAGTTACCTCATGCACATATTTCTGATGGGATACCAAATAGTCATTCTTACCGCTTGAAGGTAGCCATTGTATATGGTCTGTTTGGATCAGTGCACAGTTCTCTGTAGTTGCATCAGCCTTTGTTCTAGGGCACTGCTGCTGCCAATGGCCCTTTCTGCCACATGCTTTGCAGAATTGATAAAAAGCTGGGCATTTCAATGGTGCATGCAGAAGGCCACACCTTCCACAAATCTTGCTAGGTTTGGGTGTTCTAGTGAGCGCATCAACAATTAGGGTTTAGCTTAGGCCCTGTATGCTTTGCCGACCTGTGAGGGTCACTTCAACTTACGCCCACCCTTGAGTAGTTCTTCAATGCCCTCAGCTTCTCTAGCAGATTTTTCTGGCATGCTTGCATGGGCATGGCTGTAACCACGGCTTCAACAATTCTGACTGCTGGCTAGGTGTTTGCAAAATCACAAGTGTACCCTTTTCTCTTCAAGTGCCGACAAAGTGGTTTGTGGATTCTCTAGGCTGTTGTCAAAATGACATGCACGCCAGTCGATAGGTACGGAAGTTTGACCTGATTCTGAACCGGTTTTCCAATGTAATCCATACCTTTTGGCGATCCTTCAGCTCTTCTGTTGTTAATCCTGATGTGTTCAGCCTGTGTAGACCCACGTTCCCAATTGCTAGGTGAATTTTTATGGTTTGCATGTCAGGTTCAGATACACCTGTATCAAGAAACCATGGCCAGGATCTTTGGGTCGGCGTGCTGGGGGTGGGCCCCGCTCGCCAACGTGTAAAATGGTGCGCGATGACGTCAGGCATGTGTCCCAATATCACCACACGTGGTTCAGATCTTCAGTTCGGCGGACGCGCAGCAGATTCGGCTGCGCACCCACCAAACTGTCAAAGGCCTATTAAGGCCATTGAAAAACTAATTAAAGTAATCAACAGGGCTGCCTGTCCAACCTTAAGGTTGGCGGCAGGTGAAGAGCCCAGGCGGCCTTCACATTTATCATGAAACCTCATCCATTGGCGGGATGAGGTTTCATGAAGGGTTTATAATTCAAATAATTTTTTAAATTAAGGTCCATTGGCATGTGCCAGCTCATGTGACTGTCACATAAGGGGACGTCTTACATTTTTTTTTTCTTTATTAAAATTATTGGTAATCAAACTAATCTCCCTGAGGTAGCTCTGTGCATCAGGGAGATTTCTGCGCTCTTTCGCGCACATACTCAGCCTACTTTTCCCCCCGTCCCGCTCAGGGAGCGCTCAGCACTTCCAGGTGTCCGTCACGCTGGGCGGACCTTAATTGGCTCACCCACGTAAAATGGTGGCGCGCAGCCGATCGGGGGCAGCGATTGGCTGCGTGCTGACCCATGCCCGCTCCTGTTCAGCGCCCCCCCACCCCCCGACAGGGAGAATGTCCTCCCCCATTGCTCTGTACGTTGTTTAAACATCCTGAATTTGGATAGTGGGTCACCTGCATCTCAATTCAAACTGGGGAATTTTGTGGACATTCTAACAATATCCCTTTGATCTCCCTTCTTCAGTAGCACCGGGGATGAGTGTCACTTTAGTCGCTTTTTCTGAAGATCTGCCCATTAAAATCACGACTACTCTGGGCCGATTTTTCTGATGGTTTTGGTTTGTTGTTTGTTTTGTTTCACTCTCCCTCGCTCACTATCAATCCAGCCCACCCCCCCCGGCCACTCGCTTTGCCTGACTGAACTAACCCGACGCTGGTCCTCTCGACGCGCTGTCCCACTCACTGAACTGACAGGCTTTGCACTGCAAACTCACCAGGAGGAATCCATCTGCTTACCAGCTCTTTATGGGTAGAAAGCTTGAAGACGTCCGCAGCAGGGCTATGTGAGCTGTGTTCTGCTCACAGGTCGAGAAACTTGAGGCTGAATCACATGACACACTTCCCTTCTAGTGATGAAGAAGGTCATAGGGATGAATGTTATCCAAGGGCGGAATTTGGATTCATTGCCAAATGGGTGAAAAATTGCACATACGAACAGAGTGTCAGAGGGAAGCTGCTGCCCAGGAAACATTATTCCAGCATCGGACATCTACCCTACTCACTCATCGCCAAAGTCACTGATAGTTGTTGTGCAGAGGTGCATTTTCCCTCTGTGATATTTCTGTGATGATTGGATATGATTGCCTGTCCCATCTTCCTTCAGTGCCTCTCCTGTGGCATCCAGAGACAAGGGCTACACTTGCAGGAAACACTTCTCAATTCAGCAAGTACATCTGCAGCAAGGACGTTTCTTCTGTTCCCCGATATCATGACCTCTGGGATCCCCCCCCCCAAGATCTATCCTCTTCCTTATTGATATGTTGCCCCTCAGTGGCATCATCCCTCCGAAAGAGGAAGAAGCCAAAGGCAGGAAGAAAAGCACTTTAAAATAAAGCATTTCTTTATTCGTTCATGGGATGTGGGTGTCGCTGGCTAGACCAGCATTTATTGCCTATCCCCGAATTGCCCTTGAGAAAGTGGTGATGAGCTGCCTTCTCGAACCGCTGTTGATGCAATAGTTTATTTTTGCGCCAACACACCTTGTCACAGAGTGGTGGCCTTATCTTCTGAGCTGAGGTAAAATCCAATTAACGTTAAAGTCAAGATGTTCCGATAACAAAATGTAGACAGGGACAAATGAAGCTGGCGCAGGTAGCTAAAGGGTTAAATTTGACTCACTGAAACCTTTATCAAGTGACACGCACTAGCCACCAGGCCAATAACCTCACTCTCACACCCACTCTGTTTACACAGCTTCCAACAGTTCAAAAAGCCAAAGGCAGATCACAAGCCTAACGACTGAGCCAAAAAAATCTTTGACACAGGGTTATAATCAGCGACGTCTGAAGAGAAGCCTTCTCGTCTGCTTTGAAACATGTTGAAACAAGGCCTCTCGCTGCTCAGAAGGACAGCGGAGCAGGCTTGCCTGCGAAGGTGGGCAGATGCCATTCTTGTGGGGGTAATTAGGATCCAGAAGCAAACAAAAGAAAAATGATCTAACGAGCGTGAGGCAGGTTGTGTGCCCAGTGGGTTTAAGCTGGGAGGGTGTGGGCTATATGCAAGGGACAGCTAGTGTGAGGCAGCTGTTTCCAGCCCTCTAGCTCATGGCTATGAGTTACAACCCTGCCTGAAAATTACCACCAAATAACAGATCACACAATGTGCCTCAGCCTGGGTCTATAATTTAGCCCTGAGAGGAAATTTTGTATTGATCAAATGTAGAAATTTAAAACCATTCACCTCCAAATAGGAAGTCTGAACTGAAGGTTAAAAATCAGCACCTCGTCTGTACGTATTTTCCAAGCCAAGATATTTAAATCCAGTGGAATGTTGATGAACCTGTGAAAACCCTTAATTTCTCCCCATTCATTACATCATACTTCTGCTATACATCACAACTTCAAAGAGAGAACTTGCTCTTTGCATTGCCTTCTAGTTGAAGGTGTTTAAAATCCACTTAGTCGAAGACATAGTATTATTTCTGCACACAGGAGTCTCTGTGAGGTCAACATTCCTCTGGTTGAGGGGGTGGGGGGAAAAAGCAGGAGAAAAGCATTTTTTTTTAACAAAACTTTTTAGCAAATGCTAACAAAATGGCAAGAATGCATGACATTCCGACATGTCCACTGTCAAAAGTGGGCGTTCAAGGCAAGAATAAAGTAGAAACCAATTGTGATGAACCTGTAATTATGATCTCTTTACATTTCTGAAGCAGCTAATGGAACGACACAATTCAGTAAAAGATGTCCCAGGGACAAACTGCAGCCATATGCCTGAATGAGTGGCAACAACCCTAAGCCATTTTCGCAAGGCAGGAAGCACTGGTAACCTCTGTTATGGTAAAGCCCGAGTTTGCGAAGAAAGCATTGACTGTAGCAAAAGTAAAGCCTGTCCCACCAATTTACAGAGATCCGGAAGAAGATGTGTGATTTTAAACAAGTACAGACTAAAACATAAATATTACTGCAGAGAGTCAATATACTGAGGAAAAGCATTTCCATGACCATAATCACCGTGTATCAATCCCCACTGCTTTTATATTTAAAGGGAACCAACATTTTACATTATATGCTCTTTTCATTAAAACTAATTATAACAAATAAGGGGACAAATTAACGAAGGGTCAAATTAACACATTAAAAGGGGCAGCCCCTTAAAGGGAAGCTGCAGCGAAAGACAAAAATCACAAAAGGAGACTTACAAATGTCGAAGCCAAAATGTGATTATGGGGGCGGGGGGGTCAATAAAACACCCCAGCCTCCGCGGTGCCCACCAGTCACGGAAGGTTTCAATCGCGTTGGCGGACACCGCGTGCGCCCTCTCCAAGGGCACCAGGCCGCGAACATAGCCGCGGAAGAGGGACAGGCAGTCAGGTTGGGCGGCAGCACCCACAGCCTCGGCCTATTAATGGCCAACTTGGCCAGGCCCAGGAACAGGCCCACGAGGAGGTCCTCCTCCCTCCCTGCCCCTACCCCCTCTGCACCGGGTGCCCAAAGATCAGGAGCGTGTGGCTGAAGTGCAAACGAAACTTAAGGAATAAATTTTTAAGATAACGAAAAAGGGACTGCAAATGACTGCAACCTATATACATTTTACATTATTGTTGAGCAATAGGTGATAGTCTTCCACATCGGGACTGGAATGACAGTTAAGCTCAGCTAGGTAAGCAGAGGTAAGCAGGATCTGTCCCCTGAAGAAAGCAATTGGATTTTTACCTGTTTATTTTTACTGATTGGTTAAGTTTCTGGCTCTCAGCACAATATTGCAGATTTATTTAAATGAGCCAGCCTGGAACTGCAGGAACACAGTGAATCAGTAACAGATAGTCAGCATTTCACTGCATTTGCTGAGGCGGCGAGGGCTGTTGTAAGGGTTTGTTTAGTCGGTCTCAAGAAGAGGTTCGGAGGCCTGTAAGGTCGAACGTTAAGGGCGGGATTTCCCAGCCCCGCCTGCCGCCCGGATTGTCCAGTCCCTCGCCGAAAGTCAATGGGCTTTTGGCTGGGCCTCCGAATCTCCCGTGGCAGATCCCACCATGACGGGGCCGGAAAATCACGGCCTAAGTGTTTATTGGTAACACATAACTACATTCATATGTACAAAGTGTAGCCCGGGCTAGCAACTAACTCCATGCTTATTTCTACACAGGTCTCTAGACCATGTCTGTGCCATGTCCTAACCTGTCTGCTCTGTGCGCAGGTCTCCTTACATCACACTGTGGGCAGCACTGTTCTCCAGTCCCACATTAACCCTTGCTATGCCGGACACCCTTATACTACAGGAGCAAACCTGATCAATAATATGTTTTAAAGATTTCTTGTGATCATCGAGGAGAGGCATATTTGAAATGGGCAATGAAACACTGTTCCATTTTAAACACCTATATCAGCATCAGTGACTCCCAAGTCAGGTGCAAAACATGGACTGAGAGCAAAGGAAAACTTATCTTGAAAATGAGCCTTAACTCCTATGTCTGCAAAGCATTCCCCACTGCATTGCATTTCTTATACCAGCTATCACTGTGGTCTCTCTCAAAGCTAAATTCTGGGATTCCATACATAATCCCCACTCCCCCTTTTGTCCTTTAAAAAAAATCCCGTAAATTCATTGTCTGTACTTCTCTTGATCTCTCTTTTTCTTACTTGGTTTCATTATCCATTCACTTGCTCTGTGATACATCTTGGATTGGTTTTTGCACTGAAGGTGACAAGTATGTGACAAGTCTTGCTGTAAATTAGGGACAATTTAGCACTGTGGGATAATGCCCAAAGGAACAGTAGAGTCCAGTAATATCCCCTATAGGACAGAAATTCATATTTCATCAAGCTAGGCTGAGATTTCAACTTGTTCCAAATGGCTGGACAATCGTGTGGGCTATTATGTTCATATTTTGGTTTATATTTGTCTACCAAAAATGAGAAAAGGCATCAGGCCAAAGCCTGATTGGTTAAGCTCAGCTCCATGCATCAGCCATTTCAGCAGCGCCTGTTCCCTCCAACTTCTGGGAAAAGCAGAAGACAATAGACATCTGGAGACAATTCCAAATTCTCCACAATTCCTGTCCAACCCTTCAGATACATCCTGTTGTACCTGAGGAGGCCCAAGGCCCATTAATTATTATCCAGGAATGCTATGCATTACATTGACTTCTGGAGTTGAGCTGGATATTCCTAAATGTTCTAAATACTCATTTAGCTTATCTTATGATGCATTTCATTAATGTCTCAAAGTCAGGCTGGTTGGACTATCATCTGTGGGTTTCTGCCCATTTCACATGCTGCTGGGTTTTGTGTTTCCACTGTTGTTTCCCCTATCATGCTTGTCCTCACATGTATTCATTTGTGAATGATGCTGGAGGGGCTGCATTTACTGCCCATCTCCAGTTGCCCTGAGGTGGTGCTGGTGCTAAGCTTTCTCCTTGAACCCCAGCAGTCCCTCGGGGGCTGATGCTCCCGCTCCGGCATTAGGTAGGGAATGCCGGGATACTCACACAACAATGAGGAATTTGTGGAATTTGTTCTGACCTGCATTAAAACCCAAGATGAAATGGCAAGGCAAAATATTTATTAACGTACAAACATCTTTACATAGAACAGCAGTTAGCTGCTCCTGCTAGCTTACAGGCTCCATCTTAATGATTGCTTGATGCGGCAAAGTTCATTTCCTTGACCTTTGCTCCCCAGTTGCTCAGGCACAAAGGTCAGAAGAAAGGGGGGTTAGACTCGTTGGACGGAATTCTCCCAAAATGAAACCAAGCGCGTTGCCAGGCGGTTTTGTCAGCGCCCAGCCCGCTGTCTGTAATGGCGGCAACTTGCCCACCAATCGGCGCTTGGAGCCTCATCAATTATGCAGAGGCACGTTGCGCTTCGAATCACCGGGCGGGTCGGGAGCTGATCCGTCCGCCCGCTGTCAGCCGGCGGGTTCGAAGATCCGGGCGCCATATTTAAACGCCAGTCTGACACACCATCTCAATCTCTCCGGCCCACCAGGGATCTCTGCAACCCAGAAGAGATAGGCCCAGAGCCTCAGGACGAAGTCTGCATCCCACTTCGCCCGCCAGGCCCTCCGAGCCTTGGTCAGAGGGGTGCGGGAACATGTTCTACCCCATGGATGGGCTGCAGGAGGCACAGCAGCCTCACCTCTTGGGTCTGGGACACCGTGGCGGAGCAGGTCAGAGCGGCTGACATCCATGCCAGAAGTGCCAGCCAGTGCAGGAAGAGGGTGAACGATCTCACCCGCTCTGCCAGGGTAAGTCATCCTTCAACACCCTCCAATATCAAACTCTCATCCTGGCATCACCCACTCAAACTGCTCCTCTCTTCAGGAGTTTCACTATATCAACACTCGTTCTCTCACCGAGACTTTCACATCACCACCATCCCATCTATCATGTTACTAACACTCCATCCTCTGGCCTGTCTGGGGAGGGCTCACCATACACAGGGGACAAGCATCTCACCCGACCTCTGCTCCATCCCGTCTCATCACATGCCCTTCTTTCTTTCTTCTTCATACAAGTCAAGCTGGGGGAGGGGGCGTTGACATCCTCGCCATCAGAGAATTCAAGGAGCCTGCATCGGAGCTGGGCTGAGCCGACAGGGATCGCCCCTGTGGGGAAGGGGAGATCGGCCTCTCCAACCAACCCAGCACGGGTCACAGCTCCATCACCTCATCAGATCCTGACCTTCACAGTGAGTCGCATGCAGTCTTGTCCAGCTCAAGCTCACTAACTGAAGCTCTCTTTTCTATTTTCTAGGCGCCAGTCGATCGAGGCCCCCGAGCCAGTCCAACACCACCTGGGCGAGTCCCTGGACCTCATCCGAGGAGGAAGTTCTGGAAGAACTGTCCCGGTGCTCACACGCACCCTTCACCAGCTCAGAGACACACACACCCTGGAGGGGGTGGAGGGGGCACAGATGTAGATTAGGCTCGGGGGCTCACTTTCTGGGGAACTCCTCACTGACACGTGCCCGCAGCAGTCGGGGGCAGGGGCAGCCCAAGTCTCTGGCTTTTGGAGGGCATCTGGAGAGCAGCCACCCGCTCAGTCCGAGTCAGGCAATGAGCGTCTGGAAGCAGCCACCAAACCAATGCTGGAGGGGCAGCGACAGGCGGTGGGGCATCAGGCAGAGACTCAGCAGTCAGCAGGCTAGAGCAAATGATGGAGGATTCTGTCTGCATTCTATCTGATGTGGCTCCAACATATGAGTTCCTCGAGGTCACCATGGGAGGGCTGGTGACCACCATGGAGACCGTGGTCCAGCAGGTCTTGCCAGGTTTGTACTCGGCCCTGCGCTCCATGGCCACATACCCTGCTGGGAACCATCAGGCAACATGGGGACGAGACACCTTGACCTCCCTCCGGGTGCACTATCTCCTGCAGGAGTCAGGGCAGGGCCCTCAGGCACCCACAGGGAGGATGAGCAGTAGCTGGACACCCCAGAGGCCTCCTCTCAGGACACTCCACGTGTGTGCAGCTGCTCACAGCACCCACCCTCTGCCTGTGACCCCATCCACTCCAGCTTCTCAGGCCACCGAGGGCACTTCTGCCCCTGAGCAGGTGGTCCTTATCAGGCCGGGGCCTTCCAGGCCACAGGTCACCAGAGGACACCCGCCAAGGTCATCACAGGCATCAGGACGTAGCAGTCAGCAGGCTGCCTCCACCTCTGCTGTGGATGTCGGGGCTGCACCCAGGCGTAGCGCTAGAGTTAGGAAAGTTAAGAAAAATTGATGTCACTTTTGCATCACGGGTATGCTAGACACGTAAATAAATTACACTTTTGTTAACACATTGAATGGTTCTATGAATGTCCCTGTCAACTGAAGCTGTTGTGATTTTAGACTTTGGAATCCTCTTTTTCGAGGTTCCTCGCACTCAGTGATAGTGCGCCACTGTGAGATTCACATTCCCGTGATGTCAACCTCAGTTGAACTAGTCTCTGCACCCTTGTGTGATACCAGGGAGATGTGTTTAAATCTTTACTGGAAGTGTATGATGTAAGCATTTCACTCTTCCTCCTCAAGGAACACCACTGAGTGAGGGAAGCTCATCAGTGTTGATAATCTAGTGGCATGTGTGTCTCCTCAGTGGTAGTGGCTGAAGCAAAGACCTGCACGGGAGGAGGAGGTCCCTAAACACAGCCACATCTCAATTGCAACAGTGTTTGCATCATTAGATGACGGCAAAGGCTTCAAGTCTTCTCTCACATCGCTCCTAAGTGGGCTCTCAGCTCCCAGAGTGAACTCACTCACAGGGCCCCACGGACTAAAGCAAAGATCATAGCCGATGATTCATGAGGCAAGTGTGAATGCTGAACTGGTTCTCGCCACAAGTGGGAGGACATCCCATGAGTTGAAAGAAAATGGCATTGAGGAGAGATTTGGCCATATTCCCACACTTGACTTTACTCTTCCTGAAACCTGTCAGCGATTAACGTATCACAGACACGTCTCCTGCGCCTTCCTTCCTCCATGGTGTGTCCGTACTCATACTGACCCTCAACAGCCTCCTGAGGTTCCTGGGCCTCCGGATCTTCATTCTCTGATGAGCTCTCATCCCCCTCCAGGTCATCCTCTGGCAGGAGGTCACCTCTTTGCATTGCCAGATTGTGAAGGGTGTAACAGACTGCGATGATGCGGGAAACCCTGTCGGGAGTATATTGGAGTGAGCCACCTAAGCGGTCCAAGCACCTGAAACACATCTTCAGAAGCCTTATGGTCTGCTCTATAAGGGAGCGTGTGGAGCTGCGAGCAGTCTCGTACCTCGCCTCAGAACAACTCAGAGAGCGATGCACTGGTGTCATCAGCCAGTGTTTCAGTGGCTTATCCCCAAGCAGCCATCCCTGCAGCAGTAATGGCCCCTCGAAAATCTCAGGCACCTGGGAGTGACTCAGGATGTAGGAGTCTTGGCAACTCCCAGGGTACCGTGTACAAACTGGGTATGTGCTTCCAGTGACCACGCAGCAGTTGTACATTGATGGAATGATAGCCCTTGCGGTTTATAAACATTAGGGACTGCTCCATGGAGCCCTTATAGCCACATGGGTGCAGTCTATTGCACCCTGCACTCTTGGGAAACCTGAGATGACGGCGAAGCCAGTGAATCTTGCAGCCTGGCTATCTTCATCCAGAGAAAACTTGACGTAATGATGGGCCTTCCTGTAAAGGGCATCTGTGACCTCCTTTATACATCGATGTGTTGCGGACTGAGAGATGCCGCATAGGTTGTCTGTTGATCCTTGGAAAGAACCAGAGGCCAAGAAATTGAGTGCAGCGGTCACCTTCAAAGCCACTGGCAGGGTATACCCTCCAACTCCAGGTGGCGTCAGGTCTTCATGAAGAATGTGACATGTATGATGTGCCAGATCTCAGAACAAGCACAGACATGCACTGCCTCTTGCTCATTTGTAAATAGGAGACTCTTGGACGATAAACCCTAGGCCTGGCGAATCATCCCTGTTGTCTGGGTCTCTCCTCCTGACCCTCCTGTTCATGCTATGGCTCCACTTGACCATGTCCCTTCTGTTGGAGCTGTGTGCGGAGTCACCTCTCCCTCCTTCACCTCCTCCATTGCCTTAGGACCCTGACAAAGGCAGCATTGAGCCCAGGATCCATATCGGCTTTTGCCTTCTCTCTGAATGGAAACATTGAAGACATTAATGACTCAAGGGGAAAGAGGGCAAGGCTCAGAGCATGATATGTTTGGGGACTCTAAGGGTACATAATTTTTCTTCACCTACTTGCATGGTGGCTGATGCTGCCTTATTCCTGAGAGGCTAACACACACAGCGAGATGACCAAGATGGCATCACAGATATGAACCCTGTGTGAGATGCTAAAGTTTATGTGAGACGATTGCCCCAACCTAGCTCTGTGCTCCAATCTCTGATGTGGCATATTAATGACCAATCAGTTGCTTATGGTCAGTGGGTGGAACCATCCCAGATTTGCAGTAAGTGCGGTAGCGGGCGGGTGAAACGACATTTTACCCGCTGACCACAATGGTGACTTTTCACGCCGTATCATCCCAAACCTGCCGCATTAATAATGCATTCCCGTGAGACACACCATTCCCATGGTGGGCGGGCTCTCATTCACCCGCCACGCCATCATCTCGCCACTTCACCACGCCAGGCGCCATATTTACAGTCCAGCTGCACACACACATCTCAGTGCTCCCAGCCCAGGCCTACGGCAGGGAAGACATGGCCCTGAAAGGCAAAAAGACTGCAGCCCCCTCCCCCTGCCAGTTCAATGACATGTCCCTCGAGCACCTTTTGGATGCAGTGGAGGCCGTGATGTCATCTAGCCCTGCTCTGGCCGCAGGGTGGGCAGCAACATCACTAATCCAACTTGGGAGGTGGTGGCAGCAGTAGTCAACACCAACGCCCTGAAAAAGAGGGCAGCCACCCAATGTCGTGAGCTTCAGCGGGACCGTAACATTCCACCCCAGGTGCGCCCTGGAGACAGACAGAGGACTTTTAGTTAGGCCTGCATTTTTTTTTTTCAACGTTTCCTTCTCCCGTGCCTAGATTTTCAATCGTCTCTGGGGGTGGCAAGGTCGGGAAAAGGCGCACTTTGCAAATAGCGATCACAGTGGCGTGTCCGTCTTCCAGCACCTCCAGGAAGCACTGCAACTTCCAAAGGGAGTGGGGAGGGAGGGAGCCTGCAACCCCCTCAGCTCTAATTAACCGGCTGGTAAGGCCCTTGAAGAGCTTGTCAATGGGCTTGAGAGGGACAGAATCACATTTTCAAAGGTAAGAACTGTTGAGATATCACTTTAAGCGAAGATACAAATGGTGTTCACATGTCATCGTGGAACCAGGGTGTTAAGCAACATGTGACCAGCTGGCTGCTATTGCTGTTAGTGTTGATTGTGATTGTATTTGTGTGTGTTGAATTCCTAGAGTAGAGCTGTTCGTTGAGCTTTTCTGTAACATATATATATATATATATATATAATATGTATATGTATATCCTCTGTGTGTGATTGGTGAGTTTGCCTAGAGTGAGAAATGCACCAAGAAAAGCTAAAGGCCTGAGCAATGTTAGAGCAAAGCAATCAGGAGCAGAGTGGGGAGCCTTTATTCATTGTTGCTGCTGATTTAAAAACTTGAAAAAAAAGGATAGTTAGACTGAGGTGTTCAGTGTTGGCACAAAGTTGCTCTTTTTTGAGCAGTGTTATAAGTGAGCGTTTGTTCACTTGAATGGCCTGTAAGGCTGCTGGCCTCTGCTCTCCTGCCTGCCCCATTTGTCCAGACAATAGCAAGCCCTAGCCATGGGTGCCATCTACCTTTGAGAATTGCACTTCAGAGCTGGTTTGAGCCCCCCCGGGCAGCACCCGCCCCCCCACTAACTGGGCACTGAGCTTGCCTGCGGCACAATTAAGGCCTTTGCATATCAAAATAGCGTTGTGTCAGTGATGCATCGACTTCCCAACCCTGGACTGACAATTCCTCCCCTGATATCTGGACCTAACTGGGACATCCTGCCAATTGTTCCCCCTTCAGCAGCCAGAAGGACCTGACCTCTGAGGCCCAACAGACACTTGTAGGCCTGGAAAGTGTCGCACCACACTGTGCAGTTGCCTTTAAGCTGACTTAACACTGAGGCAGACTTCTGCAGATATTGGAAAAGAAGGACCCACGTAATGCCCAACTGTAGTAAAGTACTGTTTTCACAGAGCTAATTAAAGACTTGGTGTTGCCATGGTGAGGTATTTGGAAGACATTTGGCCATGTATATAAACAGAGACACCTGCAATGATGTGATCAGCATTGCTATGGTGTCACTTCATCGCTAACAGCATATTTGGATTACAAATTTTTTGTAATGCAAATATAGAAATGACATTTCAAAGATTTAGGTTAATGGCAGTTAACAAACCTGCTGGATCGCAAATTGCCACTCGTCCAACATTCACTCTGTGCTGGATATTTTCAGACCAAGCTCTTTCTGAGTTGGATTTGAATTGAAAAAAACACACCGACCAAAATTTCAGCAGCCTTTTGAACACAGTTCAATAGAAGCTCCATTAACTTTAAATCAGCCCCTATTCCTAAAGCAATGCTCACTGCTTAGAGCAGAGGTCTTGGGTGATTAACGAGAAGTTATGTAGGCGGAATACGGTGTGAGCAAAACGTTTCCTTACAGACACCGGGGCTGAACAAGGAAGCAGGAAAGGCTCAGAGAGAAATCTTCAAAGGAGCCCTCGTTCAGGCTGCACACAATTTGGCCCCTTTAAATTACCGTACGTGCGTAGCTGTGCAAACAAGTCTAAAGGAGCCATGCACTTAAATAAATCAGCAGTGCACTCCAAACAAAATAGAAGGAGTGTTGCTCACAGATGTTCTGGAAGGCATGTTGGGGAGGGGAGTTACTGGGGGTGGTGGGGAGTGGTGGATGGCGGAGGGGAGGGGGGGCGCGTGACTGAAGGGGGAGTGATTGAAGGGAGGAAGTAACTGAAGGGGGGGAGGGTATCTGAAAGGGAGGGGAAAGACTGAAGTGTGAGGGTGTCTGAGGGGGAGAGAGGGACTCAGTGGTGTGGGGGAGTCTGAAGGGGAAAGGGGGTGACTGAATAGGGTGGGGATGTCCAAAGGGGAGGGGGTGACTGAAGGGGAGGGGGTGACTGATTGTGGCAGGACTACTCTTTACAATTACTTCCAGGAGTTATGAAGAGTGGGGGTGGTGATTGAAACTGCTTGAAGTCTCCATCAACCATTCACACCACTAAATGTAAAGACCTCCTGATGGAGGGTGTGGGAATGGGAACGGGGAAACTTCAGGCAGCTTCAAACATTTGACGTATTCAATGGGCAATCAGGTTGCTACCTGCTATGCTCTACTTTTGGTTCTGTGACTCTGTATATGTTACAAAGTGAGATAGGTTCATAGGGATAGGCATTTTGGCCCCTCCAGCCTATTTCCACCATTCAATTCAATCAAGGCTGGTTCGAGATTGTGACCAGATGCAGCCATAAAAATAAATAAGCTTTTAAAAAGTTGAGTACTGATCTGAATGAAATAGACAATGTGCTTAATATGGCTTAAGAAGCACCTTATGTAATATGGTGACAGCAAATAGCCGATATAGGTGGACATCTAAGATAAACCTGAATGGTGTAAACGCTTGTGTAGGCTTTACATTCATATACTACCATCTTAGAACTTGCTCCAAATCCTGGCCCCATGCTGCAGTTGTGAAACATCCTTCAGCATTTTTCACCATTTGGTTTATATGAAGAGAGAGAATTTGGATCAAAAATGTTTTTCAGATCGTATAAGTCACATTTTTTGTTGGTGTGCTTATCAGTTTAGTCCAAGCTTACAATTTAATCATATATCACCCTATACTTCCATCCGGCTCCCAATGCTTCAGCAGATGTAGCTCTACATGTGCTGTACATTTTCCTTTAACATTCATGCACTGTCTGCACATCAAAGCATATTGTCATTACCCTGCCAAATTAGCCAGATGTTATTGCAAAACTCGATTCCAGTATCCACTCTGCTCTTAAATTGCCCTGAGATTGACAAGAAGATCGTTGGTAGTTGGATCGTATACAGCTTTAATGTCAAGGTCTCAGCTTTGGATTCTGGGCTCACGTTTTTTCTTATATACTGACCTCCCGCAGGCTGCTCACCAAGTTGCTGCTCAGAGGAATTAAAATAAACTTGCAAAGAGGCTTTCCGTAGCTGCTGCTTGCACATAGGGTCATGCA
Source organism: Cetorhinus maximus (assembly GCF_964194155.1). NCBI lineage: Eukaryota > Metazoa > Chordata > Chondrichthyes > Lamniformes > Cetorhinidae > Cetorhinus > Cetorhinus maximus. Next base: position 5,384,092 of record NC_135892.1, read on the forward strand.
GCACAATCGTGTCATTCACCCATCAGTCCTCTGCTCGCTGACTCCTATTGGTTCTTGATCCACGTACACCTCAAATTCAAAATTCTTGTTCTCATTGGCCTTGCCCCTCCCAATCTCCGTAACCTCCTCCAGCCCTGCAGTCCTCTGAGAATCCTGCAATCCTTCAACCCTGTGCCTCTTATGCATCCCCTTTATTCTAGCACTGTTCCCTTGCCTTCAACAGCCTAGGCCCTAAGCTGTACAATTCCCTCTCTAAACCTCTCCCCCTCTCCACTTCTCTCTCCTGCGATAAGGTGCTCCTTCCCAATCTACCTCTTCAAGCAAACTCTTGGTCACCTGTCCTAACGTAAAAACCATAGGCTGAATTTTCCTCAGAGTTGGGAAAATTCCCACCTCCTCAAACCCGACACAGGAGAAAGTACCCCGAACGGTTGGATTTCATTCTGGGGAAGGCTGGGTGCTAACTGGAGTCGAACCCCATGTAAGAGTTCAGGGGTAGTCACGGGGCTGCTGAGTGCCAAACTGAACTGCTATAATGATTTCATCCCAGTTGTAAAAGGAGCAGTAAAATCAAAAAAAATGCCCTCAAGGCCTCACACTTCACATCTCCTCACCCCCAAACTCTCCCTATCCATGCCAACTCATGCCACATCATGCCCCATCCAATCCCCTTTTCCCCATGCCCTCTATGCCAACTTAGTGCCAACCCATGTCCCTATCTACCATGCTTTTCCCTTACACCCTCTATGGTAACTCAACCCACATCTACCACAGACAGACCTCAGGAGCCACGGTGAGATGAAATAAAATAAAGCTCTAAGTGTCTATTGCAGGCTTCACAAGCATTTAATTCTTTGTAAAAACAAACATTTCCTTCAAGTGTTCAATCTCTTGTAAAAACATTGATATTTATAGCCCCACATTAAAGACAGTTAATCCCTTTAACTCCCTGAACTGTCAACGAAACTGAATTTACAGATCCCCTACTGTGATAATAATAGGTTGTGGAAGCAGTCAAGCAGCATTAATCCTAAAATGATTATACAGCCTTCAGGCTTATGGCAGCAAACATATATTCAAATTGTAAGCACCTATTTTTCAACTGCAGGTTGGTTGTTTTTTTTTCCAAAATTTGAAGGGTAGCATATTTAAATAACTTGATAACTTGACAGTTCCAAAGACCTTCCCCACTTTTTATGCATATCCATGTCTACTGTTAACAATACCAAAAGTTTGCATGACTTCTCCCCAAATTGGTACCTTACTTCTATAAAAGGGTACCTTACCTCTCCAAAAGGGTACCGTTTCTCTCTAAAGAACCCCAGTAGGTGTAGACCTTTCTCTCAAATGCCTAAAGTCCACAATTTGTGTTTCAGAAACCTCAGTGACCAAAATTGCTTCTGTTTGAAGGCAGCTGCACTTTTAAATGTGCTGCAGCCTCTGTGAATTGTATTATGTGTGAAATACATCCAGCCACCATTCTCCCCCCAACCCACCCCACCCCACCCCACCCAGCGGAAATGGTAGGTGTTGGGTTCAGGGGTGGGACTTCCAGATTCTGGGCTCCACTCGCCTTTTTGGCTTAGGCATGCAACCCTTCCAAATTTACAAACATTCGGGTCTGTGTCAATTTTTGTCTGATCGCACTCCTTTGAAGCTCTTTGGGATGTTTTGCTCTTTTAAGTGGCTATATAAAGCTATTATTGTTGCTGTCCATCTAGACATACAATCGATAATAACAGACAACTCCTCGATGTTATAGCATTGAACTCCTTCTGCATGCAATTTTGAATTAGTTGTAGTTTTCCAAAACTCCCTTGATTCTAGAAAGGTCCCACCAGATTGGAAAGCAGCAAACGTAACTCCTCTATTCAAGAAAGGAGGGAGACAGAAAGTGGGTAAACTATAGGCCAGTGAGCCTAACATCTGTCATAGGGAAAATGTTGGAATCAATTATTAAGGAGGTTATAGCAGGGCACTTTGAAAATCTTAATGAAATTATGCAGCGACGTCATGGTTTTATGAAAGGGAACTCATGTTTGACTAATTCATAATAGTTCTTTGAGGAAGTAACAAGCAACATTGGAGAAAGGGGAACCTGGAGGTGTGGTGTACTTGAATTTCCAAAAGGTGTTTGATAAAGTTCCACATCAAAGGTTATTACATAAAATAAGAGCTCAAGGTGTAGGTGGTAACATATTATTATGAATAGACATAAAAGCAAAATACTGCATATGCTGGAAATATGAAATAAAAACAGAAAATGCCAGAAAAGCTCATCGGTTCTGGCAGCATCTGTGGAGAGAGAAACAGAGTTAACGTTTCAAGCCCGTGTGACTCTTCTTTAGAGCTACGGACTCGAAACGTTAACTCTGTTTCTCTCTCCATGGATGCTGCCAGATCTGCTGAGTTTTCCCCGCATTTTCTGTTTTTATATCATGAATAGAGGATTGGTTAACTTGCAGGAAGCAACAAGTAGAGATAAATGGGTAATTTTCAGGTTGGCAAGCTGTAACCAGTGGAGTGCCACAGTGATCAGTGCTGGGGCCTCAGCTATAGCATATCAATGACTTGGATGAAGGGACTGAATGTAGGGCAGCAAAATTTGCCAATGACGCTAAGAAAGGTAGCAAAAGTAAATTGTGAGGATGACATAATGAATCTACAAAGGGGTTTAGATAGGTTAAGTGAGTGGGCTAAAAAAATTGGCGGACTGGCAGTGTAACGTGGGAAAATGTGAACTCGTCCACTTTGGCAGGAAGAATAAAAAAGTAATATCTTATTTAAACGGAGATAGGTTGCAGAATTCTGCAATACAGAAGGATCTGGGTGTCCTGTTAAATGAACCACAAAAAGTTAGCATGCACGTACAGCAAGTGGTTAGTAAAGCAAATGAAATGTTGTCATTTATTGAAAGGGGATTGGAATATAAAAGTAGGGAAGTTTTGCTACAAACACATTGGTGAGACCACATCTGGAGCACTGTGGACAGTTTTGGTCTCCTTACTTGAGAAAGGGTATAATAGCATTAGAAGCAGTTCAGAGAATATTCACTCAACTGATTCCTGGGATGAAGCGATTATCGTCTGAAGGAAGGTTGAACAGGTTGTGCCTACATTCATTGGAGTTTAGAAGAATGAGAGGTGATCTTACTGAAACATATAAGATCCTGAGGGGACTTGATAGGACTGGACGCTGAGAGGATATTCCCTTGTGAGATTCAAACTAGGGTACACAGTTTAACAATTAGGGCTCTCCTACTTAAGATGGAGATGTGGAGAATTTTGTTCTCTCAGAGGGTCATTGCTCTGTGAAATTCTCTTCCTCAGAAAGCAGTGGAGGAAGGGTCACTGAATATTTTTAAGGTCAAGTTAGATAGGTTCCTGATTCACAAGGGAGTCAAAGGTTATAAGGGGTAGACAGGAAAATGGAGTTAAGGCCAGAATCAGATCAGCCATGATCTTATCAAATGACAGAACAGGCTTGAGGGGCCGAATGTCCTACTCCTGCTCTTAATTTGTGAGTTCATATGTAAATTCATTAACGGGCTTGATTTTTCTGAGAATCTTATTCATTAATTGTTCTTATTGATTTCCTTAAAACAAAGTCAGCAGCCATGTTCAAATAGTGACCAGTAGAATTCATCTAAATATTTCTTCTAATTTTTGAAAAAGGGAGTACAAAGGAATTTCTTCCTTATGGTGATGAATAGTTAAACTTAGTTACTGAATGTTTCTATGTACAATGCAGACAGAGCCAGACTGTGTAAAGTATGCTCTGTCATAACCTAAGGAATGTCAACCTCTATAAGTCACCACAACATGCATGTTTTATTAGGTGTAGGCATTAAATCCAAAAGCAATGCCCCAACTGACACTTTAAATTGGATACGTGCACTTTTTCACAAACATATAAATTTAGTTTGGATCACTTCAAATTGACACATAGCAAACCTTTAAAAACATTAATGGGTGCATTGGCATAATGCTTATATAACTGGACCAGTAAACCAGAGACCTGAGCTAAAGATCTGCAACTCACATCCCATTATGGCAACTATTGAATTTAAATTAAGTTAATTCATTAAATAAACCTGTAACAGCAGTAATGGTGACCTTGATTATTGTGAAAAAACACCCATCTGGTTCACTAATCCCCCTTTAGGGGAGAAAATCTGCTCTCCTTACCCAGTCTGTCCTATGTGTGACTCCAGACCCACAGCAATGGGGTTGACTCTTAGCTGCCCTCTGATGTGGCCCAGTAAGCCGTCCAGCTGTATCAACCCACTATGGAGAACTATAATAGAATGAAACCAGATAGACCACCTGGCATCGACCCAGAGAGGGAGTGGCCCTGTGAGTTCTCAACATTGGGACTGGATCCTATAAGTCTCATGGAATCTGATTCAATATGACTAATGAAATCTCCTGCTGATTACCACCTAGCCTTCCTCAGCTAATGAATCAGTGTTCCTCCATTTTGAACATCGCTTGAAAGAACGCTGTTGACTCTTAAATGCCCTCTGTACAAGGGCAACTCGGGATGGGCAATAAATGCTGGCCTAGCCAGTGACACCCACATCCCATGAATTAATGAAAAAAAGAAAAGCAGTGATGGCAGCAAGGGCACAGAATATACTCTGGCTGGGGGACTTGATTGTCTATCGCAAGAGTGGCTCGGTAGCACCATTGCTGGTTGAGTTCCGTAAGGACATAACAGCTATGCTGGGCCTGTGGCAGGGGATGAGGGAACCATTTTTAATAGCATGGGGATAAGGAAGGGACAGGATGTTGCAGAGGCAGCAGTTTAGTGGAAATAGAGGTTGATGAAGCAGGAGCTCAGAGTTAACATGAGGGGAGGAGATAGGAGAGAATCTAGAGAACAGAGTGAGTTCAGGGTTAGGTCAGGAAGGGAGCTTTTGGGGAGCTTGGCTTGGTGGGCCCGAGGAAGGGAGGGATGTGGCAGAGGGAGCAGATGGTGCCAATCAGATTTCTGGATTAGAGGTGGGAAAATTGGAACTCCATATCACTGTGCCTTGACTGTGATTGGACGTATGCACGTGATGAATGAGGATAGGAATCAGTGCAACTTTGCCCTCCTCCATAGTCCAATAGATTGTCTTCCTTCCTGATTGTCAGAACTCAGCAGGAGCCATAGACACTTGTGGGAGCTACCAGACACCAACCACCACCCGTGGAACTAAGCCCAGTGATGGAATCAATGCCTTTCAGGACAAGACAGGCGGGGTTGAAAATTGGAGAAAAATATTAAGAAAGAATCAAGGTATTTCCAGCAGCAGCTGACATGTTGAGCAGTTAAACAGGTTCTTTGCTCACACTAACTTAGGACTACTTAGAATGATTCACCAACTGTTACTGTCCAAGTTAGACTGATCACACCTTCAATTGCTCATCTTCTTCTGAAGATGAACAGCCAAATTCTTTTGGACCATTTTCTTTGTTAATTCTAAAATGACTTAAATAAATATTTGTTTTCAGTTCAAATTCAAGAGCTATTAGTTTGAAAGACTACAAGCCTCATTATTGTGGGACATATAACTGACAGTTGCGTCACCTGCTTAAAAACATTTTACTTGACTTGTTTTGGTGAAGATCATAGATAACTCCTTATAGATTATATAAACCTGAGCAATATCTCTGGGCAGGTTGGCTCACAGGCTATTTCTATTCAGTGATTCCCATTCTGTACAGTGCATGACTTGGCCGTGGTAACCCAGCTGTGCTGTCCAGCTTGCTACTTTTCCACCTCCCCCATAGACCCCCCGATCTAAAAACAATAGCCTATTCCAAGAACCCTGCAATCATGCTTTACACGGTCTCTTTTATGTTGTTAAATTCGTTCTGTATTACAGTAGGGGACTCTTTTAGATGCACATGAAAACAAAGTAATTTTGACAGATTAGTTGTATTCTGGTTAAAAAAGTACTGAATAGTTGCCATTATGGGCATCAACTAATTCAGGTTCAGCTGTGTATTTTGGGCTTCCTGCATTTTCTTTTCTGGAATCAATCCCAATAGAACAGCCCCGGAACTATGGGCAATTAAGTAACTTTCAGGTTGGTGTTCATTAAGCAGCTCAGCAAACAGCTCAGCAGCGTTACTCCAGGTGCATATCGAGTGCTTTCTCATTTGCACACGGTTCTAATGAACCCAAGCTCCCAGAAAGCATGTGGGGTAAAGTTGCATTCTAAAAGTAGGCCATTCAGCCCAGCTGGTCTGTCCCAGTGTTTATGCGCCATATAATCCCCCCCCCAACCCTATCAGCATAACCTTCTACACCTTTCCCCCGCACGTACTTATTCAGCTTCTCCTTAAATGTACCTGCTGGCCACCTCAACCACTCCCTGTGGCATCGAATTCCACATTCTCAGAAGGTCCCCCTGATTCATTTTTGGATTTAGTCGTGACAATCTCATACATACGATGCCTGATGTACGATTCCTCCACATGAGCAGAAACATTTTCGCAGCATCCACTTTCTCAACCCTCTCAATACATCAATTAAGCCTTCTCTTCAGCCGATTCAGCATTTCCTGATAGAGATCACCTCTCAGTTCTCATTTCATCCTTGTAAGACTCTTTTGCACATTCTCCAGTGCCTCTATAATCCTTATTGCAAAAATGGAGACCAGACTGATACCCTTACGCCCTCATCTCAAAAGTGCCTGTACCAGACTGATACTCTATAATTACTCATGTAGCCTCTCTGCTTTCCTCGGCTTCAACCCCCAATGTTTTGTTTGCTTTTTTGATGGAACTGACAAGAGAATACAAATGGATATTTACGATATTACGAAATTAATCTGCTTAACGTAATTGCTTTAAAACGAGGCTCCGGCAGGCACACAAGCTACTGAAAACTGTTGCCATCTCTAACTTTGCCAGTTCTGACAAAAATTCACCCACTTGGAATATTGGGCTAGATATTAATTCAGAGACCAGGAAGGTAAATTGCTTCGAGGTCATGAGAGCCTGAAGAACAGCAGTGAGCAAACAGCTAGAAATTAGCAGAGAGGGAACCTGGCGAATTTGTCACAATCTTTCATAAAAGCAAAACACAGCAGGATGCCGGAGATCGGATGTAAGTGTAGAAAATGCTGGAAAAAACTCAGCAGGTCTGACAGCATCTGTGGAGAGAGAAACAAAGGGTGGGGGGGAATTTTTTCCTCGTCGGGCAGGCTTGGACCTCGATTTCACGCTGGGCGGGCTGAATGAAGTGAGTGGCGGCGCGCAGTGCTACCTGTGGTGGTGGGGGCGGGGGTGTGACGGGGTCAAGCGCTTGAGAATCTCCTTGAGGCACAGAGCTGCCCCGGGGGGGGGATGAACATTTTTCAAAATAAAAAAATAAAGATTTTTTTTTGAAATGTTATAAAAGATGTCCCCTCGTGTGACTCTGTTGTGGGACGCTTGTCTGTCGTCATCGTGCATCGTTTTACGCTCGAGGGGTTCAGGCACCCCACCCCTGCTCAGTGACAAATTCAGCTCAAAATTAACGTTTCGAGTCCGATGTGACTCTTCTTCAGAACCACTTTGAAATTGAAGTTCTGAGGAAGACTCACACTAGACTTGAAACGTTAAATCTGGCCAGGATTTTCCGGTCCCGCCCCTGGTGAGACCTGCGCGGGCGGGGATGGAAAATTCGGCGAACCAGCAAAAGGTCCATTGGCTTTCGGCAGGAGCTTCTGAGCCAGGATTTTTCCGTCGGCGAGTTGGGGGCGGGGCCCGCTTGCCGACGTGAAAATGACGCGGGATGACGTCGGGAGGAACACCCAACATCACCCCGCCCCATTTAAATATTCAGGAAGGCGGGCGGGCAGCGAAATCAGCTGCGTGCCCGCCGACCTGTCAGTGGCCAATTGAGGCCATTGACAGGATCATTAAGCCAATTAAAGGACCTGCCCGTCCAACCTTAAGGCTGGCGGGCAGGCCAGAAGCCCCGGTGGGGAATAGAAAAAACATGAAACCTCATCCACCGGCGGGATGAGGTTTCATGTCTGTTTTTAAAAACTTTAATAAAGTTTAAGTCATATTTATTAACATGTACCATCTCGGGTGACATTGTCACAAGAGGGGGACATGTTAATAATTTTTTTGCTATTCTATTTTTAAACTTTGAAGCACTGTTGGCGATTTCCCTGAGACAGCACCTAGTCTCAGGGAGCAGTGCGCTCTTTCGTGCGCATGCGTGAAAGAGGGCCCTTTGACAGATGGGGATTCCCTCCCCTCCCCACGCACAGGAAGCGCATAGCGCTTCCCGTCGGGCAGGCCTTAGTTGGCCCGCCCACTCAAAATGGCGGTGGGCCCCGTTTCGGCTGCCCGCCCACCAGAGAGCCAGCAAGGGCCCGCCCACTTGCCAAGGGCAAAATTCTGCCCCCCATCTTGCCAAAAATCCCAGCCTCTCTTTCTCTTCCCAGAGATGCCACCAGACCTGCTAAGTTTTTCCAGCATTTTCCGTGTTTATTATTGAAAACCTTTCAGCCTGATTTCATTGTTTGTCCTTGCAAAGAGTATTATAAATATGGGGACTATAATTCTGGGAGCGTGGAATTCACTGTCAAAATGTGAGCAGAGTTTTCAGAGCAGGTTGTTGCATGTGGATCAGTCAGAAGCCTCTTCAGTGAAATGGAAGCTCTTAATAAAAAGATTTCCTTTTTTTCAGCTTTGTGCCTACAGCCAAGGCCATAGATTTGTCTCAGATGACATTATTTTTATAGGTGGGGCAGGTAGTCCATGCCTAGATGGGTGTAATAGAGGCCTGACTGATAGAAAGATGTAGCTGCACAATGCAGATGAAGAGAAAAATCATTCTCATCATTCCCCATAAGGCAAACATGGTCATTAATATGAAGAGACTTGATCTTCCCAGAATCAATTAGAAATTAGCCAGCAAATATTTTGTTGGGGGGAGGGGGGCCTTCATAAAACCCAGCGTGTTACCTAAGCCTGTTCTTAGCTGGCGTGTACCTCGCAGGGTGTGTTTGTGCTACACTGGGCAGAACTCTGAAGGCGGCACAGCAGACTCGAGGGGCCGAATGGTCTACTCCTGTTCCTATTTCTTATGTTCTTCCGATGGGAGTCGGTGGATCTGAAACTCATACTTTCAGATTCTACCTTAAATTCCGATTTCCCCCTGTCCCATTGGGTGAACAACCTACATCGCACCCATCCAGTCCTGGTATTTTGGGGCCATGGCCTTTAACATAATCAAAAATAATATATTTACCTCTGCTACTGAAGATGGGCAGAGGTTTTTACCCCTGTTTGTTAGTCTGTTTGTCGGTTCGACTGTAAGCAATATATCTCAAAAGCTAAGGGGTGTATTTAAATGAAACTTGGTACACAGATAGGGTATGTCCCAAGGCCGGACTGATTAGTTATTTGCAATGATGCGGATTCGGATCTGGGTCCTGGAATTGTTTTAAAGATCCATTAACATTGAGAGATAGGGTGAATTGACTTTTTTGTTTTAGAATGTTGTGGGTTGTTTTATTTCAAATGTTGTTGCTTGTTTTAGAATGTTACGGTTTGTCTCAGCTGCTGTGGTGGAATTTGACACAGCTGTCAAAATGTGAGCAGAGTTTTCAGAGCAGGTTGTTGGATGTGGATCGGTCTGAAGCCTCCTCAGTGAAATGGAAGCTCTTAATAAAAAGATTTCCTTTTTTTCCAGCTTTGTAGTTACAGAGCATCAACCAGGCAGGGATATACCTCAAGGAAGAGCTGCGCAATTGTAATAACGTTAAGTTAACACAGCATGGTGGAGGCATGTGCTCTACTGAGGCAGGAATGTGGGGTTGAGGTTATAATCAGATCAGCCATGATCATATTGAATGGCGGAGTAGGCTGGGGGGCCAAGTGGCCTACTCCAGCTCCTAATTCGTATGCTCGTATGTTCACTTGTATATTAATATTTTAAAAATATTAATTTAGTAAACATAAATTGTTGTGTTCCCTACAAACCAGACAACACAGATTTAAGATGATTTGCGAAAGGAATAGAGTAGAGATTAGGAGGGGTTTTTTTTGCACAGTGAGCTCTTCTGATCTGGAATGTAATGCCCGAAAAGGGCTGGAAGCAAATTCAATAGCAACTTTTAAAAAAGAATTGGATAAATACTTGTAAATGGAAAATTCACAGGGCTATGGGGCGAGAGCATTAGAATCAGACTAAACGGATAACTCCTTTAAACAGTTGGCACAGGTACAACGGGCTGAATAGCTTCCTTCTGTACAGTAAGGTTCTATGATTTTATGATTCTTAGTCCGAGTGACACTTGAACCCATAACCTTCCAAATCAGTAATGGTAACACTCTCGACTTTCTTTCTTTCACAGGTCAACTCCCGGGCCCGCCCACCGCGCCTGCCTGACGAGGTAAAAATCCTGCCCCATGGGATTTCCCACAGTTGGTACTCTGTCAGCTGAATGGGAAGCCACAACCAGGTAGCCAGTTAGAACTTCTGAAATGAATCATTGTAAGCTTATCCACAAGAGCGGGCTGAGGATTTCAAGCTAGTATAACAACAGGAAATCCTGCAAATGCTCAGTTGGTCAGACAACATCTTATGGAGAGCGAAAAGAGTTAACATCTCATGTCAATGACCTTTCAAGGTCACCCTGCGAGGAATTTAACTGTGGAGTTAGCCTGTCAGCAGGAAGTTATTGTGGAGGGAGAGTGAGGGCCCCCAGCATGGATTTGGATTGCATTATAACAGTCTATGGTGGAGGACTTTGTAGCTCAGTGGGTAGTGTCCCTCTGAGCCAAAAGCTCTGGGTTCAAGACCCAACCCAGGGCTTGATGGCCAAGGAAGGTGTGTTCATAATGCAACCAAACAGTTTGAGTATCAACCTGCAAAACTTTCCAACACACACCAATATCAAGTGGTAAGAGCAGGAGAGATTCCTGATCAACCATGTGATGGAAAGAGCATTGGAGCCCCTGCCATCACTATCCGTAGCTCCAGACCACAACATGCATGTAAAAGTGCATGTCACCACACCAACCCAGACGTCCTGAGTGAACTGGAACACACACCATAACAGGCTAGCTAAACTGTACTTCATAACAGCATAAAATCTGCTGTCTGGTACAAAACAGGGATTGACATGTTTCTGCTCCACACATCAGTCTGCAGTTTTAGATACAAAACTGTTTCCCTGCATTCCCCCCACCGCTCACCCTTTCACTCCTTTGTACATGGACTGTTCACTGATATCGCTTGACTTAGGGCATGCAGCGCACAATCAGACCATTCGGCCTAATTAGTCAGTCACATCGGTCTTTAGGCTCCACACTATCCTCCTCTCACCTTACTCCGTCTAACACGTCAGCATAACCTTCTACTCCTTTCTCCCTCGTGTCTTAATCTAGCTTCCCTTTAAAGGCATCTGCGCAATTTGCCTCTACTCTTTCCTGCGATAACAAGTCCCACATTCTAGCCAGTCTCTAGGTAAAGAGGTTTGCCCTGAATTCCCTATCAGATTTATTAGTGACTATCTTATATTTATAGCCCCTAATGTTCTGCTTTCATCCTTTCAAGCTGCCAAAATCAGCAGCTTTGCTCCAGTTCCATCTTTTTTATATATCATTCAGTTGCTTGGTAAAAAGCGGTGTTGCTTTCCCTTTGATTTAGCAATGTCAACAAAACAAATTAAAGGGGAAAAAAAAGCTTTAATTTGTCCCTAGCCACAGTCTATGCCTCTCAAATTCAGCTCTGCGTACTGGAGCACAGGATGTTACTTGCTATTAACGGCTCCAGAACATAAAATAAAGAAGAAATATGGCCCGAACAGTTATTGCAGCAGAAGCCATTTAATGCCAAGTAACTTCCTGAACTCTGAAGTAGATCATGATTATAAATTATGATGATGTTCTTTAAGTATCTAAAAGGGCACTGTCACAATAAAAAAAGTTGACAGCAAACATGCTGGTGTCTGAAGTAGCGAGAGAAGCTATGCTTTTTTCCTGGTGCACCGATGCCACCTGCAAGTGACCCAATGGTGCGTTTTCATGCAATGTGTATCTTTGCAAATAAAAAAGTTTGTGCTGCACTCCATTGCGAAGCTGACATTCTTTTTTTAATGTGCTAACATCATCATCACACTTTCCCAGCTTGCTATTGCCATATCTTGTGAGGCTTTTGATGGTAATGCTCTCATGGTGATTGTCTCCATGGGCTTTAGTTAGTTGATGCAGGGCAACCCTTTCATCGACTACGGGGTGTGGGGGAGGAGAATTCAGACGCACCTCCCCACCCCCTCGCTCAGAACATACATCACAAAAGTGTTCGACACCCATCCCACAATTTAGATGGATACTCATGATTTGGGAGTGGCTCCCAATTAAGCAATGCCCCAATTTAAAAATTCCCATCCTTGTTTCCAAATCCCTCCAATGGCTTCACCCGCTCCCTGTCTCTGTGATCTCCTTCAGCCCCAAAACCCTCCACGATATCTGTTCTGCTCTCATTCTCATCTTTTGAGGATCTCCTGTTTTAATTGCTTCATCATCGGCAGCTGTGGCTTCAGCTGCCTGGGCCCCAAAGCTCTGGAATTCCCTTCCTGAGCCTCTCCACCTCTCTAAACCTTCAGGATCCCCTTAGAAACTACCTTACTGACCAACCTTTCGGTCGTCTGCCCTAATAGTTGTGCAGCTTGGTGTCAATTTTTGGGCTATAGCACCCTGGGGAAGTTTTTTCACGTTAAAGGTGCTACATAAGGGCAAGTTTGTTGTTGTTGTTATGGCAATGTGATCTCCCAGCACCAGTCCAGGGGCACGCGCATTCGAACATTTACCCATTTGTTTTAGTTGATCAGAGTGTTTGAAGCACAGGAACATAGGGTGGAATCTTCCCCCAATGGTGGTTTCCATGGCGGCCGGGACTGGGAAATTTGGGGAGATGCCAAAAACTGGATTCCCGCTGACAGGAAAAGAGTTTGGAATTTTCCCCTGACCAGTCTCATGGTGGGCTGATAGTGGCTGGGGCTCCCCGCTGATCCTTTGTATATGACCATGCACACAGCCTCGAGATGGGGAGGGGCAAGGTCCCCAGAGGGCCTGAGGATTTCTACAGTGATGGGTTTAGCTGGGAGGAATGTTGACCACAATGGCAATGGGATCCAGGGTTATTGGGAGGAGGCTAGAGAGTAACGGGAGGGAGCTCTATCTGCAAACCGTGGGGTCCAGGAAGACTAGGGGGACCAGAGCACTCACAGTGCGGGGGAGCGGGGGAGCTGAAGCTCATCTCAAAATCGAATTGCAGCACCACCATCGAGCAATCACAAAGTTGTGTCGCAGTTAGAAATCAAAACTGGGAAAGAATCTACACGGGCGGAGTCTGAGTCAGTGTGGGAGGAGCCCAAGGCTGCACTCAGGGGCACATTTCATGGGCACCCTCAAACTGTTTAGAGTCACAACATTGCAATAGAGCCAGAGCTGAGAGAAAAGAGGAAGACTTCCTTGAGAAGGTGCAACTAGAGCCATTGCCTTTTGGGGCGAGTTAACGAGAGACTGAAGGAGTCATTAGCTTCGCAATACAGTCACTCCATTTGAGCATTAACAGAGAGGTGTGTGAGAATGGAAAATGCAGGCGAGTGTTAAGGAAGCACAGCTGCTGCATATCTGCCAGACCATCAATGAAAGCCTTCACTGTGCTTTCTCCAATTGCCGTGGATAACCGGCCAAAGGGCATCCACTCATTCCTGAAGGGCAAGTTGAGCTTGATCTGCATATAAGATGATAGATTGCAGGGGTGCCGTTGGTAAGGTGGCACATTTCATGAACGTGTCCAAACCTCTCCCATGCTCTGTGGGATTGAGATGTCAAGAATCGGGGTTGGCATCAAAGTCGCCTCGATCAGCGAGTTTGTGCCTCAGCTGCAAGACTGTATCAGCGAAAAGCTAATAGCGCAGACACAGCATGACATTGGTTTTCTGTTTGTGAGTGGCGGGTCCACTATATTTGCCCAGTGTTCATTAATCTGTTGCATCTGTCAGTCCCCAGGGAGAAGGGGGATTGAATAATGGAGCCTGTGCTCAATGCTGCCTTCTTGATGGTAGTGACCCGATTGAGGAGGAGGAGAAGAGAACTCTACCATAAGGCTCATCATTATGTGAAGTTGACTCTCGATGAAGCTAGCCAGGCTGCTAGATTTCTGGGGTTTGCAGCTCTCTCAGGCTTCCCTAGAGTACAGGGCACAATCGATTGCACACATGTGGCATTGAGAGTTCCGTGGCAGCAGCCCCTATTTCATTAACAGAGAAGGATTCCACTCCATCAACGTTCAACTGGTGCGCGATCATCAGAAGCACATGATGCACGTTGGTGCCAGGTACCCCGCAAGTTCCCATGATTCATACATCCTGAGTCTCTCCCAGGGGCCTCACATACTCAAAGGGCCTCAGCGATTACAGGGATGGCTGCTCTGGGATCAAGGGTACCCACTCAAATGGTGGCTGATGACACCCAGGCATCATCCTCTGAGTCACTCAGAGGGGAGACACGCCACGGTGCATAAGGCAACACGATCCATCATCGAGCAGACCATTGGCATCCTGAGCTTCTGGTGTTTGGACCGCTCAGGTGGGGCTCTGCAGTACCCTCACAGAGGGTGTCCTGCATCAATGTGGTGTGTTGCGCCCTTCACAACCTGGCGTCTCAAACTGGGGATCCCTTGTCAGGGAGAGACATGGAGGAGGTTGAGAGGTCCTTGGATGATGAAGAGCAGGAAGGGCAGGAACCTGAAGGGAGAGATGAGGGTCAGCTTCCACGTGAGAATACCATCAAAGAAGCGCAACATGGGAGACATGCCCGTGCCACACTGATAGCCACAAGATTCCACGAGGAGTAAGATGCAGGCAACGAGACAGGGCCACATTCCTTCTGATTCCTTCCGCCCCTTAGTGCCATGCCAATGGACTGAAAGGCCTTTACAACCAGTAACATTGAGAGCAGTTTCAGCATTCGGACTCGCACCTTCCATCTTCATGATTCACCAGGCCCTAACCATTGGACAGGTCAGCGGCAAACCCTCTATCCGTGCGCTCTGGGAAGTGAAAGTCAGCACAACAGTGCTGACCCTGCATCAAAAGACATGTTGTAGCGGTGGCCACCTTTTTGAGAAGCTTGTTGTGGACACTGAGATGTGCGAATGGTTAGAGAGAGCATCATGGCTGCAGGCCTCGTGCTTTGACATTACCAATGAAGGCAGCCATCTCATTTGGAGAGACAATTACAGATACCTCTCCAAGGCTACTGAGGACTCCTAACTCCATGTTGTCTTGTAAGGAGTATGGTTGCTAACGCATTTTGCAGACATTTCAGTAAAGTGTTTGGCACATCTTCCTGACATAACACAGGGGTCGAGTAACTATCACAAGTCACATAAATGTGAAGCTCACAAAGAGAGGCCAACACTAAGGGCGGAATCCTCCATTCTTTGCTCTAGCCTGCTGTCTGCCCCTCACAACACTGCCTGATTTTCTGTGCCCATCGTTGCATCTCCAGCACGTACGATATGGCCGTTTCCAGAGGCTCACCACCTGACTCGGGTTCAATGAGTGCTTGATCTCTCGCAGTCCTCCCAGTTACAGAGACCTGGGCTGTCAGTGCATCTGACTGCTGTGGAGGCATGTCTGTGAGGTGTTCCCCAGGATGTGACCCCCAGCCTACTCTATAACTAGGACCGACCGGAGTGTGTATCTCTGAGCTGGTGCGGGGGGTGCAGGTGGACGCAGAGGTGGGTCTTCTTCGATTGGCTCCTCAGCTTCCTCCTCTGAGGTGGCCTAGGGGCTGGTGGGGGGGGGGTGGTGGGGTGGTGAGTGGGGGCGGGGTTGCTTATTTTGGGTCTGGAGGTCTGTCCGGACCTGCTGGTGCCTGTAAGAGATTTAGCTCATGAACAGACTGAATGCAGCCTGTCAGAATGTGATCAACTCATGGAGGGCTCGCTCGCACTGGTTTGCTGGCAGAGGCTGATCTCGCCTTCCCCACAGAAACGGCCTCTGTCCTCGCCTGCTAACCCGGCGGCATCCTCCTCAAATTTGGTTAGCTCCACGATGTCAGCCCTCCCCCCCTCCCATCTGGGATTTCTCCAGCTTGTGGGCGAGCTTGGCCTGCATGAAGACCAATGGAATTGAAGCTGAGGAGGAGAGATTGAAGAGGCTGGGAAGCCTGCCTGCCTGCTGTGCGTGCTGAGCCCTCCCCAGTAAGGGATGAGGATGGAGTCTGTGCAGCATGTTGGATGTCACGCTGAGGATATTAATAAGTCCGCGAGACAACCAATGCTGATGTGTCCCCCGTTAATATTCCGTAAGATCCCTGAGCAGTGTAACCCTTTGAGTGCATGATGCCATTGTGGGAGTGTGAGATTGGAGTGAGCTTACCCTGGCAGAGCAGAGGAGATCATCCATCCTCCTCCTACACTAGATGGCCTTTCTCTGGTGGTTGTCCGATGCACTGACCGCCCTTGCAATGGCCTCCCGTGGCTGACGAGGTGAGGTTGGTGGGCTTCCTGGAGACATCCCTGGGGTAGCGGACATCCCGGTGTTGCCACACATTATTGATGACAGCCTCCAGCGAGTCATTATTAAACTTTGAGGCAGCTCTCTCCTTTGACGCAGTCACCTGGAAACGCCATCTTCTCAAAGCTGGGCAGGAGAGCGTGAAGGTGTGTGTTTGGGTGGCGTTTAAATGTGGCGCCTGGACCTTCGATCCCATTAGGTGATGACAGGGCAGACGAATCAGTTCCCAATCCGCCACATTATTCAAAGAGAGACTTGCCTATGCATAATGAATTGGCTCCCAAGTGCAAAATTGGGCGCAATTACCCACCTTGCCATCCAGAGGGGAAAACAACAGGGAGCCCATCCACCATGACACAGTTTCAAGGATGGAAAATTCCCCCAATATTTCCCAATTCACAAAGTTCAATGGGACGACAATTAATGAGCTCCTACTACTTTCCTCGGGGGTCCCCATATGTGACTGTTAACACGTAAAATAATTTGAAATGAATGGGTTGATGCCCCTTATATTTATGTGAATTTTGCTGATCGGAGAGGGTGGCCTATTATTATCTTACAATGCTGATCATTAGAAATCAAAAAAAGTTCTTGCCCGTTGTTCTTGTGTTAAAGGGAAGATGGAGTAATTTTTTACTGGAATGGTTAATGGAAGGGATATTTTAAATAACTAAGAAAAATATGTTACATACAAACATATAAAAAGGGTTGAATAGGCCCATCAAGTCCACCCCATCATGATACATTTCCTATCCTTGCCATCTACTGGAGACTTAAAAAAGAGAGAAAATTGCAACCACAGAAAAAATCTCAGCGAGAAATGCCATATTGGCTCTCTGAGGTTATCAAAGTGCCAAAACACTATGGCTGCTGTAACTTCTCGTTATCACAATGAACCAATAACCTTGCTTCTGCAATTTAGAATTTCCTTTCCAGAAGGGAACAGCTTGCATTTACATTATCACCCTCAGGATGTCCTAAAGCACTTCACCACAAATTACATTTAACAATCTTCCCTCCTTGCTGCTAACTTTCTTTGCCTGGTCCTCTGCGAGTAATTTGGCAGATCAACTTTCATGTTATGGATCATAATGTCCAAACTTCAACTAGTGTGTCTCAATATCTCCCCCTTTTTCCAAAGAAAATGAAACCAATTTCCTTGACCTTTCCTCTTAATTGGTATCCAAAATCATCTTCCTGCACAGTCTCGAGACCAATTCCTTGTTATGCAATTCCCTATTCTCTTTGAATTGTAAATCATTGCCCAGTCCCTGAGCTACCTTGTTCTAATATTTCCAGAGATTCTGGAAATACTAACTAGAATCTCAATTATTTCATGTTCCATTCTCTTCAGCGTCACAGGACGTATTTTGACGGTTCCAAGAAGATTGTAAATATTTAATTCTTTGACTTCTTTTATAACACAAGAGTCTTTGACTATGGAATGTGGAAGTGGCTACCACATGGAACAGTTGAGATGAATAACATAGGGGCCCTCAAGGGGAAACTCGGTAAGTACATGAGGGAAAAAGGAATAGGAGGATATACAGAAAGGGTTATATGAAGTAGAGTGAGAAGAGGCTCATGCAGAGGTTAGCTGGCAGCACAGATCACTGGGGCCAAATGGCCTGTTTCTGTGCTGCAAATTCTGCATAATTCTATCCAAGTGCTTTTGAAATGTTAGAACAAACAAATGCAGCAGCCAAATTACAAATCCCACAAATAGCAATCACACAAATGACTAGATAATCTATTTCGCAGGACTTGTCAAGTATCTTCTAAAGGACGATAGTGACTCCATATCCACGACAACTTTAGGAAGGCTGTTTCAGAGGGCAACTTTCTGTTAAAATATTTCCTGGGATCAAAACTAGTTCTTTGTCTATGTATTTTATATGCATGACCTCTCATTCTACATCCCTAAACAATTCCAATCTGACTATGTCCACTTTGACTGTAGACAATTAGAGGTAATCTAATGAAAGGCTTTAAGATGGTTAAAGGATTTGATAGGATAGATAGAGAGAAACTGTTTCCTCTGGTGGGAGAGCACACAAGGGGACACCCCTAAAGCTAGGGTGAGGTCATTCAGGGGTGACATCAGAGAGCATTTCTTCACAGTGTCTATCGTCCATAAGATGCACTGCAGAAACTCAGCACCAAACCCACAACCACTACCATCTAGAAGGACAAGGGCAGTAGATTAATGGGAACATCACCGCCTGAAAGTTCCCCTCCAAGTCACTCAGCGTCCTGACTTAGAAATATATCGCCATTCCTTCACAGTCGTTGGGCCAAAATCCTGGAACTCTGTCCCTAACAGCACTATGGGTGTACTTACACCACATGGACTGCAGCAGTTCAAGAAGGCAGCTCACTACCACCTTCTCAAGGGCAATTAGGAGTGGACAATAAATGCTGGCCTAGCCAGCGAAGCCCACATCCATAAATAAATTTTTAAAAAGAAATTGTAGTGGAAAACTGGAACTTTTTCCCCCAAAAAACATTCTGTAAAGGGGAAGTGCAAGACATATATGAAAATAAAGTAAGAGGGTGGAGATCTACAAATATATGACAGACAGAAAGAAATGTTAGTAAGAGTGTAAGAGAGGAACTGGGCTGGATTTTGATTCACCGAAGCTGGTAGGTTTTGCATTTTTATATATCTCAGAGTAATAAAAAGATGACACTAGTTTCTACATGTGCAATAGGTTTATTTACAAGAGTTTTGAAATATCCCTGCAATCGGAAAACTCATACTTACAGCTCAGCTTCTAGCACCTTCCGTGGTGTCTGTTTACTTTGCTGTGAGTCCACACCCAGACTTACCCAATCAAGCAAAGTTAACATCAATGGTAAAGAGACTCACACAATCAAACCAGAATAATTGAACACTACAGAGAGTTTGGCGGCACTTTCTCTCTGCTGGCCATCGTGGCAGTCTGCTGGCGAGGCTGCTTGTGGTGTTTGGGCGGGGAGGGTTAGTTAGGTCTACCAAGCCATTAGCAGCTGGTGACCATTAAGGCCAATTAAAGTGCCCAGAAACAGCGAAGGAACGGTAATATAGTTTAAACTCAGGATGGTGTGTGCTTAGAGGGGAACTTGCATGTGGTGGTGTTCCCATGCATCTGCTGCCCTTGTCCTTCTAGGTGGTAGAAGTTGAGGGTTTGGAAGGTGCTGTTGAAGCAGTCTTGGAAAGTTTCTGGAGTGCATCTTGTAGATGTTACACACTGGTGCCATTGTGCGTTGATGGTGGAGGGAGTGAATGTTGAAGCTGGTGGATGGGGTGCTGATCAAGCGGGCTGCTTTGTCTTCCATGGTGATGAGTTTCTTCAGTGTTGTTGGAGCTGTTCTGATTCAGGCAAGGGGAGAGTATTCCATCACACTCCTGACTTGTGTCTTGTAGATAGTAGACAGGCTTTGGGGAGTCAGGAGGTGCGTTATTCACTGCAGAATTCCCAGCCTCTGGCCTTCTCCTCTAATCGGTATTTATATGGCTGGCCCAGTTACGTTTCTCGTCAATGGTAACCCACTGGATTTTGACGATGGGGAATTCAGCCATGGAAATGACTTCAATTCACTCGCTGAATTAATCCAATGAAAATAATCTGCACATCTCTATTTTCAATTTTAATTCAAGTAAATAAACCCAAATGAGAATTCAAGAGAAATTTATTGAACCAAAGTGCGATTAGAATGTGGAACTTGTTGTCACAGGGAGTAATTGAGGAAAAATGGCACAGTTGCATTCAAGGGAAAGGAAGAAAGTGCATAAGGGAAAAAATTATGGGAGAATACGTTGATGGGGTTAGATGAGGATGAGTGGGAGAAGGCTCATGTAGACCATAAAAATCTGCAGGCAAGGCTGCCCTGAGGGAGAATTATAGGTGCTGATTATTTTGTTCCCAGACAAAACTGAAGACATGTCCCTTGGAAGGGACAATAGGAGTTGTCAGTTGTTTTTTATGTCTGTGGTGGTTCTGAGTGTCTGGTACATGACAGGAGAAGTTTGTAACACGCAGCGGCATGTGCAGCAGTGAAACACGCCCACCACCAGAACTGCAAAAAAAAATAATATAAATTCACTGTCAATGTACCTTGAAGTCTTCAGTCTTTTATTGTTCACCCTAACCAAGTGATTTATTCCTCAGCTGTCTCCTCACCTGGAAGTTGTCGAATGCGGAAGCCTTCACTGTTACTGGGTTTTACATTGCAGGCGATTGACTTTGCCTGCAAATATTCATGGCCAGGCAGCAATCCTCAGTCTGAGCCTCCTTGTGCACTGCTCCTCATCAGATGGGAAACTCAGTTGCAATATAGTTGGAGTACTAATTGCATCTTTTGCCTCCATTTTCCCAGACCTACTTCTCCAAACTCACATGCTCTTGGGCAGAAAACTCCTCTGTACTATTCCCTTCCTTTAGCAGTTCCAAACCTCAGATCTAGCCTTGAGTCAAATACTCACTTTGCAGTTGGGAGCTGCGGAAAGACCCCTGGGTTCACCATCAATGACTTTAACGAAGCTGTGACAAGTTGTTCATCAATCCATTTTAGAAGGGTGAGAATCACAGAACAGCATTACACTGATAAATGCTCCAGTAGTGCTTTCCACTACTTTACTGCCTCTTTCCCTCACTCTACTCTCTGACCAGAAGTCATGAAGAGGGTAAACATGGCTTTAACTAACAAATTCAATCATCCAGGACAAAGCAGCCCTCCTTATTGTCATCTGATCTACCACCTTCAACGTTCACTCCCTCCACCAGGGCTCACAGTAACAGCAGTGTGTGTACCACCTACAAAATACACTGCAGCAACTCATCAAGGTTCCTTCAACAGCGCCTGCCAAACCCGTGACCTCTACCATCTAGAAGGACAAGGGCAGCAGACACATGGCAACACCACCACCTACAGGTTCCCCTCCAAGCCACTCACCATCCTGACTTGGAAATATATCACCGTTCCTTCGCTGTCGCCGGGTCAAAATCCTGGAACTCCCTCCCTAACAGCACTGTGGGTGGTACCTACACCACATGAACTGCAACAGTTCAAGAAGGCAGCTCACCACCACCTTCTCAAGGGCAATTAGGGGTGTGCAGTGAATGCTGGTGTAGCCAGCGATGCCCACATCCCATGAATGAATAATAAAAAAGTTTATGTTTGCAATCAACAATCTTCAATCTTGCACAGGATAGGAATAACGGGGTAATATTGCTTTCTACGTTAAAAAAAAACGTCAAAAGAGCACTGTGTTGGACCACAGGTTTACTGGGTGAATCTATAAAAGAAACTGAAAACACAACAAACACTGGGTAAGTCGGGCTGTGGGGAAAGGATGGTCGGGCTAACCCTGAAAATGTTAACCTGCATCTCCACAGATGCTGCCCAACATGTTGACGTTTTCTGGCTTGGGTTTCAGATTTCCAGCACCCATAACATTTTGCTATTTGTAGGATGTTTACCAGTGTTTTGGGGATCGCATTCTGCTATTCCATCAGCTTTTCCATGAAAACAGCACGCTGGTGGTTTTGACCACAGGTGAAAAGGTAAAGATACAGAATCGAAGTGAATGGGAATCGCCACTAATTTTCCACAACTCCTCTGCTTTTGCTGTTTCATGTCATAACAATTCTAAAAATACATTTTTTTTAAAAAAAATTGTGTTGCAGGTATCCCTGACTGCAGTTTGGCAAGTCAATAAGAGCTGCTTTCCCAAAAAAACAAGTTACCTGCTTTAGTTACCCAAAGTTCCAATTAATTATAGCTCTGCTTTTTATTTTCCTCTATTTGCACAATGTTCTAATTAATTATAGCCTTTTTCCTTGTTTCACACAATGTTCCAATTAATTGTACCCCTGCTAAAAAAAATTATAAGGAGTTGCTGAAAGGCTTTTTTTAGTGTAATTATTTGTGACAGAGTCAGATCAAATAGTAATGGCAAGCTTTTATGTGAGGTTCATGTGAACATCCATGTGTAGTGCACGGAAAATCCCTGGTTGAGGGCAAGGCCTGCTTCAAGGGTTTGAAGTCGAGGTCCCAGGCTCAGCGTCGGAGGTCGGTTTTCGGGACTGGGGCAAGGACCTGGGTCGAGGCCGGGGTTCCGTGATTGAGGCCAGGTTTGGGGATCGTGAGGACAGCGGAGTGCAGAGATCTTGAGAGGAAGTCTGAAGGGCAGGATGGAAGGACAAGGGTTGGGATTGGAGGCCAGGGGGTATAAGGATTAGGCTTTGAGAGGGGAGGCTGGGGAGGCCAGGAGAGGAGGTCAAATGTCGGTTAGGTGCACATGAACTGAGGGGGTCTGGAGAAACAGACGACCTTCTTTAAAAGTGGGTTCCGTGTTCAGGTAAGCACATTTTGAAAATTTACCTTGTAGACCACAGGTGACCCCACAGTATTGTATCAGTATTGTTTATGCAGCTGGGGTTACTAAACCAAATTTCAGTGGGGGCTTCCAAGAGGCATTGGGCCCCTTGTTTGCACACACTAAGGATTTGCCTGTTTCAGGCATGGATAAAGGGTGCCTAATTATCCTTTTCCCATGTAGCATATGATGTGTTTCCGGTTAGAGATGTGCTGCCCTTCCTGCCTGCCATATTGGGGACTAATTACTCAGCCAGCCTACACTTCCAACACTCCAAACAAAACATCTCCTGTTAGGTGTGATTCCATGATTGGGCAGCACTTGCTGAACAATCCTTTGTGCGCTAATAGCTACACTAACAACCAATTTAAGGTAATCAGCCGAGCTCCTAACGTGGCTCAATTATGCTTGCTAAAAGCGACACACCATCATACGCAGGAACCTGCTCTCTGCAAACAGAAGGAATATGTTCAAGCCTTGCACCTTTCTTGAATTACCCGGGAGATTGGGGAGCCTATAGTTCCCTGTTGCTTTTCCCATGGCAATACCACGGCCAATCAGGGTTGACTTGCCAACCAATCAGCACCCTTTTCTCCTGTACTATAAATTGTTGTGATCGTTAGAAATTTGGCATTCTTGTGTTTGTCTTGATGAGTGCAAGACAAAAAGCTTTGAAAACATGTCTCTTTTTTCAGCAATATTTAAATTAGCTATTTATTTTGATGTGTGTTGAATTTTTATGTGTGTTAGATGTAGCAAAGTAATGAATCTTCCCTATTTAAACTTGTTTATGATTTACCTATACTTAATGTTTCATTGTGTGGTCAGGGTCTAGATGGGTGTTTGGTTGATTCTATATTCTCCTAATCCATGCTGCTCAAGTCTATAGTTTCTCAAAACCATCTCTCTTTGTTTACAGCTGGTATTTACACAGAAGGAAGTAGTTCTCTTCCGGGAAACTATATTTCTTGTTTGTAAAGCCGAAACACCACATACTTTAGCTTTATTCTAACAAAGTTAACCAATAGATAAATTATCAAATTGATTTTAGTGAGCTGAACGTTTGTGAACACAGGATGGCACAAAATAACTAAGTAGGCAGTAGTATGGTGGTAATGTTACCGGACTAATAATGCAGAGGTCTGGACTCAAGCTCCCCAGACATGAGTTCAAATCCCACCCATGGCAGTTGGGGAAATTTAAATCCAATTAATTAAAAAATCTGGATAAAATGCTAGCCTCATTAATAATGATTGTGGAATTACAGGATTGTTCTAAAACCCACCTTCTTCACTGAGGGGAGGAAATCCGCCATCCTTACCTACGTGTGACTCCAGATCTACACCGAGGTTTTCCACCCACGGAGGGTGACAGGGCCCTCAACTGTGTCCGTCCCATCTCCCGCGCATTCGCCCTCACACCTTCCTCTCCCTCCCAGAAACATAATAGGGTCCCTCTTGTCCTCACTTATCACCCCACCAGCCTTCTCATTCAAAGGATCATCCTCCGCCATTTCCGCCAACTCCAACATGATGCCACCACCAAACACATCTTCCCTTCACCCCACCCGGTGGCATTCCACAGGGATCGTTCCCTCCAGGACACCCTGGCCCACTCCTCCATCACCCCCTACACCTCAACCCCCTCCCATGGCACCTTCCCATGCAACCGCAGAAGGTGCAACACCTGCCCTTTTACTTCCCCTCTCCTCACCGTCCAAGGGCCCAAACATTCCTTTAAGTGAAGCAGCATTTCACTTGCACTTCCCCCAACTTAGTCTACTGCATTTGTTGCTCCCAATGCGGTCTCCTCTACATTGGAGAGACCAAACGCAGACTGGGTGACTGCTTTGCAGAACACCTTCGGTCTGTCCTCAAGCATTACCCAGACCACCCTGTCGCTTGCCATTTCAACACTCCACCCTGCTCTCATGCCCACATGTCTGTCCTTGGCCTGCTGCATTGTTCCAGTGAAGCTCAACGCAAACTGGAGGAACAGCACCTCATCTTCCGACTAGGCACTTCACAGCCTTCCGGACTGAATATTGAGTTCACCAATTTTAGATCATGAACTCTCTCCTCCATCCCCACCCCCTTTCCGATCCCCCCCTTTTTTCTTTTTTTCCAATAATTTATATAGATTTTTCTTTTCCCACTAGTTTCCATTATTTTTAAATGTATCTCCATCCATTGTTTTATCTCTACCTTCTAGCCAATTTCGATCTCTTCACCATCCCCCACCCCGCCCCCCCCCTCCCCCCCACTAGAGCTATCTGTACCTTGCTTGTCCTGCTTTCTACCCTTAATTAGCACATTCCTTAGATAATATCACCACCTTCAACACCTCTTTGTCCTTTTGTCTCTGACATCTTTTGGTTATCTCCACCTATCACTGGCCCTCTATCCAGCTCTACCTGTTCCACCCCCCCTTAAACCAGCTTATATTTCACCTCTCTTCTATTTTTACTTAGTTCTGTTGAAGAGTCACACAGACTCGAAACGTTAACTGTGTTCCTCTCCACAGATGCTGCCAGACCTGCTGAGTTTTTCCAAGTATTTTTAGTTTTGTTTTGGATTTCCAGCATCCGCAGTTTTTTGGCTTTTAGACCTACAGCAATGTGGTTGACTTATAACTACCCTCTGGAATGGCCTAGCAAGCCTCTTGGTTGTAGGCAGCTCACCACTCCATGTTCAAGGACAATAAATGCTGGTCTTGCAAGTGAAGCTCACATTCCAAGGAAAAATTCAAAAAAACTGCAAGTAGCTTTAACTTTAAGCAGCATCATCACAAGCACTGGCCCAGTTTGACATTGTAATCGCCACCAACTAGTTTCATTGTGAAAATGGCTCAAATATTCAGGTACATTAAAAGTAAATTTCTAACCTTCTAAAATAAGTAAATAGTGATTGTCTCCATTTGTCAGGAGGACCTCATTAATAAACGGCTTCTGCAGTTTAATTCGTAAATCCTCAGCCTGCGGTTTTGGCACATAATCAGTTTATTAGGAACTAATAATTGACAGACAGATGTCACAGCTTTAAGTAACTCCCAGTCATATCCATTATCAGTAGATGTAATTACATCGTCTGGTAGATTCTTAAAAAAGAATTGCAAATTATTAATATAATAATTAATAAAGGCCATTTTTATTTGGTATTGCTCACATTCGTTCTTTTTTTTATATATAGCTAGGTATTGCTGGTGAATATGTTATTGTCCAAAGATGCTGGGGCTGGTGATTTACCAGACTTCATGGCTCATAGAGAGCGAGCGAGTCCAGTTCTTGCGATGCTGAGGGAGCGTTTTCAAAGTTTCCTCCCTGGCTGGCCACCAGCAGATGCTGGTTTGCAGTGAGGTGGAAAGAGAAACTTCTGTAAGTGGAAAGCGAAGAGTTATTCTGGGTCTCCGCATCTGTGGGCAAAAGCTGACTATCTGCGGCGTCCCGGAGGAGATTTGAGAAGCTCCTGTATCCTCTGCCTGAGGCTACAGGATAGCCTGAGCACTCAACGGATGCTGGAAAATTTGGTGGGTGGAGGAGCTGACTTTGCAGATGGAGACCACCCAATTTTCCAACCATGAATGAATGGAATATCAGGTAGGCTCTGTTAGGGAGGTGGCCCCCTCTCCCCTCCCTCCCAGAATTTCCTGTATTCACTGCAGCCAGATGATCCAGCATGTCTCACGAGCAGGAGCAGGAAACCCCACCCTGAATGTCACACGTTCAGGAGACTGAACTAGTGAAGAAGTGCCAAATCTGGGAAGCCGTTTTTATTTAATGGGGGGGGGTGGGGAAGTGGGACTGGGTTTGGCAGCAGGGCATTTAAATAGATGAAAAGAAATTCTAATTAGGGTAGAAAACAGCTTGAAATAATGGCAGTTTGAATTGCTACAGGCAAGGTCCCACTCATCCACAAACATACACAATATCACCAGAACTGTAGCTGGCTATTCATCCCACTACAGGTAAGGACCTGACCAGATTGGTCCCTCACATTACCTCATAAAGTAGAGATGGAACTGCTTGATGTGTTAGAGCTGGCGAACAGAATTTAAGGTAATGTGACATATTGGCACAAAAACAATTATCTAGAGGGAATTATCTAAAGGGAGAAGAGTGGGTCTAAGACTAGTGTTTTAAACTTAAATAAGGGCAATTATGTGGGTATGAAAGCTGGGCCATCTGAAGTAAACTGGGATCATAGGCTAGGGGATAGATCAATAGAGAAGCAGTGGCAGACATTTAAGGAGATATTTCAGAATATTCAGAATAAGCATATTCCTACTATAAAGAAAAATTATAAAGGGAGGATCCACCATCCATGGTTAACTAAAGTTAGGGAAAGCAGCAAACTTAAGGAAAAAGCATGCAACTGTGCAAAGGTGAGTGGCAGATCAAATGATTGGTCAAAATATAAAGAATGGCAAAAAATGACTAAAAGGTTAACCCCGAGAAAGAAATTAGAGTATGAGAGCAAGCTAGAAATGTAAAAACAGATAGCAAGAGTTTCTACAGGTATTTAAACTGGAAAAGAGTAGGTCAAGTGAGTGTTGGTCCTCTAGAGAGTGAGAATGGGGAGTTAATAGTAGATAATAAGGAAATGACGGATGAAATGAACAAATATTCTGCTTCTATCTTCACCATAGAGGATACAAAACACATTCCAGTAATAGCTATAAATCAGGAGGTGGATGAGAGAGAGGAACTTGGTGAAATTACAATCATTAGGGAAGCAGTGCTGAGCAAACTGATGGAGCTGTGGGCTGACAAGTCTCTGGGTCCAGATGGACCTCAGCCTAGGCTCTTAAAAGAGGTGTCTAATGAGGTAGTAGCTGCGTTGATGTTAATTTTCCAAAATTCCCTGGATTCTGGAAAGGTTCCATTAGACTGGAAAATAGCAAATATAACCCCTCTATTCAAGGAGGGAGGGAGGCAGAAAACAGGAAATTATAGGCCAGTTAGCTTGATATCTGTCATGGGGAAGGTGTTAGAGTCGATCACCAAAGAGGTTATAACTGGGCACTTAGAAAAGCTCAAGGTAATCGGGAAGAGTCAGCATGGTTTTATGAAAGGGAAATCATGTTTAATCAGCTTATTCGAGTTCTTTGAAAGAGTAACATGTGCTGTGGATAGAGGGGAGCCAATAGATATACTGTACTTGGATTTCCAGAAGGCATTTGATAAGGTGTCACATCAAAGATCATTGCGGAAAATAAAAGCTCATTGTGTAGGGGGTAATGTAGTGGCCTGGATAGAAGATTAGCTGGCTGGCAGAGAACAGAGAGTATGCATAAATGGGTCTTTGTCTGATTGGCAGGATGTGACAAGTGGAGTCCCGCAGGGGTCTGTGCTGGGGCCTCAATCTTTTTACAATTTACATCAATGACTTAGATGAGGGCAGTGAAGGCATGGTCACTAAATTTGCAGACAACACAAAGATAGATAGGAAAGTATGTTGTGACTAAGTCATAAGAAGTTTACAGACGGATATAGATAAGTTGAGTGAGTGGGCAAAAATCTGGCAGATGGAGTATAATGTGGGAAGATGTGAAGTTGTTCACTCCGACAGGAAGAATAAAAAAGCAGAATATTACTTAAATGGATAACGATGCAGGATTCCGAGGTGCAGAGGGATCTAGGTGTTCTCGTGCATGAGTCACAAAAAGTTAGTATGCAGGTACAG
This sequence comes from Cetorhinus maximus, assembly GCF_964194155.1. Lineage (NCBI taxonomy): Eukaryota > Metazoa > Chordata > Chondrichthyes > Lamniformes > Cetorhinidae > Cetorhinus > Cetorhinus maximus. Next base: position 5,412,668 of record NC_135892.1, read on the forward strand.
CATGTAATCAAGAAGGCTAATGGGCTGCTATCCTTTATTATGAAAGGAATTAAACATTAAAGTAAGAATGTTACGCTTCAGTTATACAGGGTATTGGTGAGACCGCACTTTGAATACTGTGTGCAGTTTTGGATTCCTTATTTAAGGAAGGATGTAAATGCATTGGAGGCGGTTCAAGGTAAGTTTACTAGATTGATACCTGGAATGAGCAGGTTGTCTTATGAGGAAAGGTTGGACAGACTGGACTTGTTTCCACTGGAGTTTAGAAGAGTGAGGGGGTGACTTGATTGAAGTATACAAATTCCTGAATGGTCTTGACAAGGTGGACGTTGAAAGGATGTTTCCTCTTGTGGGTGAGTCCAGAACTAGGGGGCACTGTTTTAAAATTAGGGGTTACCCTTATAGGACAGAGATGAAGAGAATTTTTTTCTCTCAGAGGGTTGTGCGATTTTGGAACTCTTTGCCTCAGAAGGCAGTGGAGGCGGGGTCATTGAATATTTTTAAGCAGAGGTAGATAGATTCTAGTTAGGTAAGGGAATCAAAAGTTGTCAGGGTAGATGGGAATGTGGAAATCGAAACACAAGAAGATCAGCCATGATCTTGTTAAATGGCAGAGCAGGCTCGAGGGGCCGAATGGCCTACTTCTGCTCCTATTTCATGGGCAGAACTTTCCCCCCATCGGGGGGAAGTTGAAGAGCGAGTGCACAGAGGCGCGCCTCTGATCGGCGCCCCCAATCGGGGGGGGGGGTGCCCCGCCATTTTACATGGACGGGCCAATTAAGGCCCGCCCAGCGTGACGTTCGCACAGAAGCGCTATGCGCTCCCTGTGCGGGCAGGGGGGAATCCCTAAACCCGAGAGTGCGCTCTTTCGCACATGTGCATGGAAGAGTGCATTCATCTCCCTGAGGCTAAGTGCTGCCTCAGGGAGATCGGCTTTAAATGTAAAAAATATTAAAAATTAAAAAAAAACTCTGACATGTCCTCTCATGTGACACTGTCACATGAGTTGGGACATGTCCATAACATTTAAAAACACTTTAATTAAACTTTTTAAAATCTACATGAAACCTCATCCCACCCGTGGAGGAGGTTTCATGCTTTTTCTATTGCCCACCAGGGCTCCTGGCCTGCCCGCCAACCTTAAGGTTGGATGGGCAGGCCCATTAATTACTTCAATGACTCTGTCAATGGCCTCAATTGGCCATTGACAGGTCGGCAGGCACACAGCTGATTTTGCTGCATCCCCGTGTTCCTGAAAATTTAAATGGGGCGGGGTGATGTTGGGAGTTCCCCCCGACGTCACTACGCGTCATTTTACGCACCCTCGCTCGCCAACGGGAAAATCCTGGCCCATGTGTTTGTATGTTTGTATGTTATTATCACACCTATCTGTGAAAGCTTGCTGTGTACAATTTTGACTGCCATGTTTTCTACATTGCTACAGTGGCTGCAATTCAAAAGTGGTCAATTGGCTCTGGAGCACTTTGGGATGGTCTGAGGTTTTGAAAGGCGCTATAGAAATGCAAATCTTTTCGAAGGCAGCATTAGTAGGTTTTTGCCCATCCAAGAAGCAACATGAACCAGCACCTACTGCCGGTGACGGGATGCCCCGGTCATCAAGGAGTAACGCTCAGCGTTTCACAGTGGCTCCTGACTCTCCAAAGCCTGTCCACCATCTACAAAGCACAAGTCAGGAGTGTGATGGAATACTCTCCACTTGCCCGGATCAGTGTAGCTCCAACAACACTCAAGAAGCTCGACACCATCCAGGACAAAGCAGCCCGCTTGATTGGCACCCCATCCACAAACATTCACGCCCTCCACCAGTGATGTACAGTGGCAGCAGTGTGTACCATCTACACAGTGCACTGCAGGAACCTACCAAGGATCCTTAGGCAGCACCTTCCAAATGCATGATTGCTATCATCTAGACGGACAAGGGCAGCAGATGTATGGGAAAACCACCACCTGGAAGTTCTCCTCCAAGTCACAAACCATCCTG